>NC_137084.1:41616258-42969829 GCF_951640355.1 Cnephaeus nilssonii | reverse complement strand
CCCTGCTTTCCTGGACCCCTGTGTCAGAATGTCCTGACACTTGTGCTGCTGTTGAGATTTGGGGGAACATGGAGGAAGGTCTTAGGGGTCTCCCTGCTGGGGGCCCCAGAAACCCAGAGGCAAGGGCAGAGGGGCCCTACCAGCTTGTCTCAACACTGGCCCTGTGGGCTTTGGGAGGGGCAGAGTGGAGGACCCTGAAGCCAGCAGGCTGGGGCGTGAGCAGGCCCTGGGAGGAGGGCCTGGTCTGACATGAGGGCAGCATCTGGCTGTGGCTGTGAGGGTGGTGTGTGTGTCTGGGGGCATTCGTGTAGGGTCCTGGTGTAAGAGGGCCACCTGCCCCTCCCGTCCATCTACCCTGAGGAGAGACATGGGGCATTTCTGTTGCTCTAAATGTTGTTCCTTGTCCCTGTATATCTTGCTTGTCCTTTGGGGACTAGCAGGAAGGCGCTCCCCTGGGCCGGGCCTGAGAAGTCAGGGAAAGCTGCTGGGCTTTATGTGCGAGTCTCAGATAATCCTCACAGTTGCACTCTGAGGAGAGGGATATCCTGTTTGACAGATGAAGATACTGGGACTCAGAGCTGAAGTCCTTTGCCCAAGCCAAGGCCACACAGGTAGGATGTGGCTAGAGCAGAGGCCTGTCTGACCCAGACAGCCCCTGGAACTGCTGAGTGAAGTGTAAGCCTGGGGGGCCTGGCTGGGTCTGGTGGGGCAATGCATGACCGGAAGGTTCTCCGAGGGGGCTTCTAGGCGCAGAGCCCCAGTGCTGGGTTTTGGGCAAGTGTGACCCTGCCTTTGAGTCCATTGAGATCTAAGGATGGAGACAGTGACCTCATTCAGAGGAAGAGCCTCTGAGCTTTGCCTCTCTGGTCAGCAAGCCCTCTGAATCCAATGAGCGCTGCATACTAGCCATCAATTAACTAAGACCGTCTCCAGTTGCCAGCATGTTTGTTTTAGCTGGGCCAGTCAGTCTGCTTCCTTGATGAAAGGAGCAGAATGTCCTGACACTTTGGGGTCAGGCACACCCAGGCTCTGGTTCTCTGCTTCACCACTGTTTAGCTGTGTGGCCTGGGTCAGTCATTGTAACTCTCTAGGCCTCACTTTCTGCACCTAGAAGTGGGGATGATGATACCCATCGGGGTGTTGGGAGGGTAAGAGTCCATTTCTGCACAGGATGCAGTTTGATGTCCTTGACCAGTGGTTGGCAAACTCATTAGTCAACAGAGCCAAATATCAACAGTACAACGATTGAAATTTCTTTTGAGAGCCAAATTTTTTAAACTTAAACTTCTTCTAACGCCACTTCTTCAAAATAGACTCGCCCAGGCCGTGGTATTTTGTGGAAGAGCCACACTCAAGGGGCCAAAGAGCCGCAGGTGGCTCGCGAGCCGGAGTTTGCCGACCACGGTCCTTGACTATTGGCAGAGTCGGTTTGACCTATATTTTAGCCCAGGGGTCCATGGTCCGGGTGCTGCTATCTCCTTGGTGGGATAATAAATTAGTGATTTGAGCACATGATAATGGTTATTGAGGTGGTGGCTATTGATTTGATACTTAGTGCCTAGGAGTAATTCCTCTGATTTGAATGTGGTTCTATTGAGAAAGGGCCATTTGCTTAACAGTTATTCCTTTTACGGAACTATTAAAATGCAACATGGTGACAAGGCGGCACAGCCTGAGGGATTGAATGCAAGTGGGCCTCAGTTTCCCCAGAAGTAACCTACTCAGTGGTGGAAGAGATCATCTCCGGGGCCCACAGATCCTGTGGGCAAGGATATTGGAGACCTACTGTGTGAGGTCTTGGGGTGAGGGCCAAACTTGGGTTCAGCTGTCTGTGTCTCAGTTTGTTTTACTGCCCTGGCCTTGGGCCATCAAGGCCATATCACAGCTCTATGCAGGTGACCTGACTTCTTTTCCCTTGTCTCAGGGAAAAGGGTCCTGGGAGATACTGCTGCCCCCCACCTCGCCTGCCCTCTCCCCAACACTTCCCTCCTTCCATGGAGATTCCTCCTCTAATTGCTGAGCAATGGGAAGGACTGAGAGGCACAGGCAAGGGGTGGGAGAGAGGAGAAGGGGAGAGAGACACAGTTTGGACACTGGGCCTTGCTCTGTGCATATTTAGTTAAGCCTTCAGGCCTTTGAACCCCACCAGTCTCGCTGCCTGAAATGCCCGATCTCCCCTTGTGGCAGTTGAGCTTCCTCTCCTTTTAGGCTTCATCACCCTCTGCTCCCACAGTTCCCTTACTTTCACTCCCCATCCCCCAACACTGCTCATTCTCTACTGGGATTTTGTGTCCCTGTCTTTCCTACCATCCACTTGATGGGGCTCTTTTGGGGCAGGGCCCAGGTCTGATTCACCTCTGGGTCCCTGCTGCCCAGTTGCAGGCTTGGAACATAGCAGACTCCAGAAAGTGGCGAATGGATGGACAAAAGGGCAGGGCCAGGGTGAGGTAAGAGAGGTGCCTAGGGCACAAAATCTAAGGAAGCACTTGCAAATGGACCTAGTCCTGGCCTGTGGACGGGTGAATGGCAGCTGGAGAAAGCCTGCGGGAGTAATAACAGCTACTGTTTTTTGAGTATTTTCTATGTGCCAGGCATATTATATACATTACCTCATTTAATGTAATCACAGCATCTCCATCTCTATTAGTATCCGCATTTTTTCTTTTTAAAATTTATTGATTTGAGAGAGAAAGAGAGAAAAAAACATCGATATCTTGTTCCAGTTATTTATGCATTGATTCTTGTATGTGCCCTGACCAGGGATCAAATCCATATCCTTAGCATATCTAGATGATGCTCTAACCAACTGAGCTACCTGGCCAGGGCAGTATCCCTACTTTTCATATGAGGAAACTGAAACTCAGGAGACTTAAATCTTGTGCCCAAGGAGAGGGTTGGAATCTGGGATTGCCAGACCCAAAGACTGCAGGAGTCTTCCCTGATGGCCTTCCTTGATTGTCCAGTCCTTTCTGACCGTGGCTCTGTGGAACTCAGGGTGCTGGAGGGTGGCGTTGGGCCCAGGAGTTTTGGGCAATCCCAGTTCTCCCTGTCACAGGGTCTGGAGGGGTCATTGTCTGTATTTACCCTGAGCCTCAGTTTTCTCAGCTGTGAAATGGCTGCATGTCAGGCTCCCTGTTGTAACCAGGATTTAAGGGCATTGTAGCCCAGTTTAGCTCCTTCCCTTCAGTTCTGGGAGCTCCCAGGTATTCACTGAAGGGACTGACTTGCCCAGGGTCCAATGAATATGGGTTCTAGTCATAGACCTGCCCACTAGGTATTCTCCAATGACTCACCCCTGCCCCACTTGTGCCTCCCAAAGCCTCTTAGTATTACACCTTGCTGATGTGGCTCCTGGCCCTGCAGGCAAGAACATTGCTAGATGTAGCCACACTGCCTCCTGGGGGCGGTGGAAAGAGCTGGGCTAGGAGCTCAGACCCACCCAGACCTCAGTTTTCTCACCTGGGGGGTCACCACAGCCAGGGTTCTTACCTTCCCAGTGCCCTCCTTCCAACCGGGCCCTGCTACTAGCCTTCGTCCCTGAGAGTCTGCCACAAGCTGGGAAGCCTTTGAAGTTTCCATCTGTATCTTGAAGATAAAATGGTATGCAGAGTTTACACTGTGTTGGGGCTCGGTGTGCTCCGCCCACTGTCTGCTGTCTGGAGGGAGGCCTTTGGTTCTGAAGCCACAACAATCCTGATCCAAAAGGCTGAGGGAGAATGGGCAATGTCTGGGCAATGTGAACCCCTTTCAGAGTGTACCCAGCAGTGGGTGCAGCCAGGCCCTGGGGCGCTGAGGCTGGCCTGAGGGAAGAGGCATTCCCAGGATGGACTCTAACCTACAGACCATCATCCTGTTATCACGGCCCCTCCATACACTCACTGTCTATACACCCGTTTGAGGACTTGCGAAGCCAAACCAGCTTCCACACTTGGATTTAGAGACACTCTGGTTTCTTCAGAAGCCACCTTGAGTGCTCCTTGATGGTTAGGACTACAGCAAGACCGGGTTTTGTTTTGAATCCCTGCCAGGCTGCTTTCTGGCTGCCTGATTTGGGCAGGTTGCTTACTCTCCTCAGCTCAGTTTTCTATTTTGCAGCACAGACATGACACCAGCTCTAAATCTGGTTTGAAGAGTGTGTGTTGAATGTCTGATGCAGCACCTGGATCTCCCCATGGCTGCTTAATAGAAGGTTGTTTGGATGCTCCTGGTGATGCCAGACCTCGTGTCTGCCATCTCCTCCCACCATCACATCCCTCCCATCATGTTGTTCACTCACTCATTCATTCACTCACTAGAGGCCTGGTGCACAAAATTCGTGCACAGGGGTGTGTGTCCCTCAGCCCAGCCTGCACCCTCTCCAATCTGGAACTCCTCGAGGAATGTCCTACTGGGATCGGGCCTAAACGGGCAGTCAGACATTCCTCTCACAATCCAGGACTCCTGGCTCCCAACTGCTTGCCTGCCTGCCTGCCTTCCTGATTGCCCCTAACTGCTTCTGCCTGCCAGCCTGATCACCCCCTAACCACTCCCCTGCCAGCCTGATTGATGCCTAACTGCTCCCCTGCCAGCCTGTTTGCTCCTAACTGCCCTCCCCTGCTGGCCTGGTCACCCCTAACTGCCCTCCTGTGCAGGCCTGGTCCCCCCCAACTGCTCTCCCCTGCAGGCCCGGTCGCCCCCAACTTCCCTCCTCTTCCAGCCTGGTCACCCCTAACTGCTCTCCCCTGCAGGCTTGATCACCCCCAACTGCCCTTCCTTGCAGGCTTGATCACCCCCAACTGCCCTTCCTTGCAGGCCTGGTCCCTCCCAACAGCCCTCCCCTGCTGGCCTGATCGCCCACAACTGCCCTCCCTTGCAGGCAATCTTGTGTCCACACGGGGGCAGCCATCTTTGACCACATGGGGGCAGCCATCTTGTGTGTTGGAGTGATGGTCAATTTGCATATTACTCTTTTATTAGATAGGATAGAGGCCTGGTGCATGGGTGGGGGTCAGCTGGTTTGCCCTGAAGGGTGTCCCAGATCAGGGTGGGGGTTCCCTTGGGGCATGGGGAGGCCTGGGTGAGGGGCCTGTGGTGGTTTGCAGGCCAGCCATGCCCCCCAGCGACCCATGTGGAGGCCCTGGTATCTGGGATTTATTTATCTTCTATAATTGAAACTTTGTAGCCTTGAGTGGAGCCAAGCCTCCTGCTTGTTCCATGGCCGCAGACATTTTTGTTGGAATTTATTTATCTTCTATAATTGAAACTTTGTAGCCTCGAGTGGAGGCCTGGGCCTGCCAGGTTGTGCAGAAAGCTTGGCTTCCTCTATTGCCAGGGAAACCCAAGCCTCCTGCTCACTTCGTGGCCGCAGCCATCTTGGTTGGGTTAATTTGCATACTCCTGATTGGCTGGTGGGTGTGGCTTGTGGGTATAGCAGAGTGATGGTTAATTTGCATATTATTCTTTTATTATATAGGATGTTTCATTAGTCTCCTTTTCAGTCTGATATAGTTCTTGAGTTTTCTTGACTGTCATGACCCTGACACTTAAAGGCCAATTCTTTTGTGAAAGTTCCTCATTTTGGGTTTGTCTGATTTTCCTGATGATTAGGTTTAGGTTACACATCTTTGGCAGAGATACCACATAAGTGGTTCCTGTATTCTTTTGTTTTTAAATATGTTTTTATTGATTTTAGAAAGAAGGGGGGAGGGAGAGGAGTAGACAGAAACATGGATCGGCTGCCTCTTGCTCTCCCTCCCCTCTACTGGGGATCAAGTCCACAACCCAGGCATGTATCCCTACCAGCAATCGAACCAGCAACCTTTTGGTGCACAGGAAGACATTCAACCAACTGAGCACACCGGCCAGGGCATGCCTGTATTTTTGACATTTTGTCCTATCAGGTAGCACCCAGTTTAACTTGTACTCTTACTAATGATGTTCACTTTGATTGCTTGATTAAGGTGGGACCTGCCAGGTTTCTCTTACTATGGAGTTACTCATTTCCCCTTTGTAATAACTATTTGATGGGAAGGTACTTTGAAACTATGTAAATACCCTTATTAAATGTTCAATTTATTTATTTATTCATATCTGTATATACCTATTTTACTCAGTGGAATAGAACTTGTTACTTTCATTATTCATGTTAATACACAGGATGTCCCAGGTTTAGCCCATGGTGGGTGGCCGGCTGTCCTAGTTTGCCCAGGTCAGAAGGGTTTTCTGGGATGTGGATTTCAGTGCTAAAACTGGGAACGCTTCAGGTAAACACTGATGAGTTGGTCAACCAAACCAGTGGAAGCTCGTCGCACTGGCTCCTGTGTCCTCTGGCAAGTTCCCTAGCATTCTGTGGGTAGTCCTTTTTTTGCACAATAAGATGTTCCAGGCTCACCTATACTTACTCTGATCTAGTCCCAGAATTACATATTTCTCCAGGGAGATCTGGAACCAGGACCTTTTAAGCGTTAGGCTATACCACACCCTGGGAACTGGAGCAAATGGAACTCATTCAGCTCCTACAGGCCACACTCTCATCTCCTCTGTGCCTGTTCCCTGGCCGTTCTTTCCCCCAAGGCCACTTGGCAGACACCTACCCTCCAGACTGAGCTTCTGCATGGAGCCTGACTCCTCACCCACATCACAGAGCTGACCTCCTCGGTTCCCCCACTAGGCAGTCTAGGGCACCTTCTCATTTTCAAGTAGGTCTCCTTTCTCAACTGGAAGCTTTTCAAGGACAGGTCCCGGGTTCATCTCTGACTCTTGTGAGCTCCACACGGGGCTGGAACTGGGGGTTGTTAAATGATTGGATCTAGTCATACCCCCTCCTGAAGCAGGAAAGCAAACAGAGGGAGAGTGACATGTTCAGGGTCACATGAATCTGCAGGCTGGAGTCTGTCCTTGAACTTCGGTTTTCTTAATTCTAAAATGGGGCTAATACCTCAGACTGTGGCTATAAGAATAAAATGCTGTAATATGTATAAAGCACTTAGGATAGTACCTGGCATGTGGTAAGTGCACCTCTCAATATCTCTGGGGGAAGTTTAAAATATATAATATATATAATTGATTTCAGAGAGAGGAAGGGAGAGGGAGAGAGAAAAACATCAATGATGAGAGAGAATCTTTGATCGGCTGCCTCCTGCATGCATGCTCCCACACTGGGGATTGGCAGGTAACTGGCGAGTATGACCTGATGAAGAATTGGGATCCTGACTTCCTGGTTCATGGATCATTGCTCAACCACTGAGCCACACTGGCCAGGCATGTGGGGAACTTTTTATTTAAAAATTTTTCATTATTATAGAAGCAGTACTATACATTTTAGAAAATTAGAAATACAAACAGCAACCCCCCCCAAAAAAACAACAAAAAACCCCAACCAATAACAACCAAAGCCCACCATATTCTCATCATTCAGAGATCACCACTGCTAACACTTTAGTGATTGTGCTTCCTGAGCTTTTTCTGTGCATATATTTCCCCCACCCCAAATGAGAGCATACCGTGCATTCTATTTTGTAATCTGCTTTTTTGTTTTCAGGGAGCAATCTTCACCATTTTGATTCAGCACATTTTTTGGCACATCTAACACTCAGATCATGGTCATATTTCTCCAGTTGTCCTAAATGTCCTTTATAGCTGTTGTGTCCAAACCAGAACCCAATCCAGGAACACACTTTCCATCTGGTTGTTGTGCCTAGAAGTCTGTCAGTCTAGCCTAGTTCCTCATGACATTAATCTGTAGAAGAGACTGGACCAGTAACTCTGCAGAATATCTCACCCTCTGGCTTTGTCTGGTTGTATTCCCATGGTAACACTTAGCTTCTCATGGTAATACTTAGCTTGTTCCTCTGTCCTCTTTATTTTCTGAAAAGTGAAGTGTATCTAGGGCTTGATGACTTCACTGGTTCCTAAAATACCCAATAGGTAGTGATGTGTCCTTCCTGTGGCCTCTCATATGGTTAGGAGCCCCACGGCCTAACCCAAAATTAGGGGGAAGGCAATGTGGCACCGCCCTCATATGGTTGTGTGTATTCCCCTTTTTAGTAGAAAGCAATGTGTGTGCTTCCCTTGGCACTGTCTGAACATCAGTTCTGGGAGATCTTTTTAATTTTTAATTTTTTAATTTTTTAAAAATATTTTATTTATTTTTCACAGAGAGGAAGAGAGAGGGACAGAGAGTCAGAAACATCGATGAGAGAGAAACATCGATCAGCTGCCTCCTGCACACCCCCTACTGGGGATGTGCCCGCAACCAAGGTACATGCCCTTGACCGGAATCGAACCTGGGACCCCTGAGTCCGCAGGCCAACGCTCTATCCACTGAGCCAAACCGGCCTCGGCCTGGGAGATCTTTTTAAACATGCAAGAAAATTTGTTCACTTGCTGAGAGGAAATTGATCCTGGGGTTTGGGCTCTTGGGTGAAAAAAATCACAGAACAAGGCTATGGACTAAGTTTCACCTTGCTGAGTGCAAATCTGGCGAAAACTCATTCTGTTTTTACTGGCTTTCCAGACGTGTGATCTGGGTTAAATCCCATATCTCTGCTACTTTCCAGCTGGGTGACCTTGGGCAAGTTACTTTACTTAATCTTTCTGAACCTCGATTTCCTCCTTGGATTTCTTGTGTGGCAGAGTTATTGTAAGGGTTAAAATTTTTAAAAAGGTATCTTTGGCTCTTTTCTCCGCTGGACAGAAAGGTCTTTGAAGGCAAGGCTAATAAATAATAAGAAATCCAAAGATGCTTGTTGGATTAAAAAAAAAAAAAAGGAGGACAAGTGGTATGGCCAGGTGATAAGGTACGAAGGAGGAAAGAAATCATCCACTGAGGCATTTGTTTGTTCATTCATGCTTTCACTTCAACATGTATCCATACCAGGTTCTGTGTTGAATCAATTGTGAGCCTGCGACCATGCACTTCAAGGGTCTGAGAGGGCACAGGTATAGGGACTCAGTGTATGGCTGGATAATGCAGGAAGGCTTCCTTGAGAAGGAAACAGGGACAAATGGGGAGGTTTGCTGGGAGCTAAGGTGGGGGGACAGTCTGTGGATACAGGGGCTGCTGTCTCCTGGCACAGGTGGCTTCTGGGAGGGCTGGACAGGACTCGTGGCAAGTGGCGAGTCCATGTTGGCTTTAGAGGTCGCTGTTCCTTCCTGTCCTCCTCCTTCTCCTCCCCCCTTTGCCCGTCTGCCCTCTGGACCCCTGGTACCAAGGCTGTGAACCCTGTGTGACCCTGACAACCCCTGTGTTTATCTACAGTGCCGGATGGAGTGCCGCGACGTGCCAGCCGAGACACTCTACGATGTCCTACATGACATTGAATACCGAAAGAAGTGGGACAGCAACGTCATTGAGACTTTCGACATCGCTCGCTTGACAGTCAATGCTGACGTGGGCTATTATTCTTGTGAGCAGGCCCAAGCACACTCCCCTAGCCTCCTGCAGGCCTCTACCAGGCTTCCAGCTGAGGCTCCTCCTCCCGTTTCCCTCCCTGTGGTCGCTCCCACGGCCAAGGTGCTCAGAGACCTGAGTGCTGAGATGTTGGGCTGCCCTTCCTGACATCCCTGTCCACTCCCAGACAGTTGTGAACATGCACACACGGACACTCAAACACATTATGCACTCCCATGTTCATGTATACACATTCCACACAAACATGTGTACACATGTATACAACCCACAGCCATATGCCGCGTATTCACAGTCACATGTTTTCATGTACGTACATCAAATAATACCGTTATTTTCCCATATACTCACATATACAAACAAGCCAGGCCAGCAAGGTAAGGGCTGTGTGAGGTTGTGAGGAGCATGGGTGGCTGGAGACAGGAGGGGAGAGGGTTGTGCTCTGTCTCTTTCCTAGTTCCAGTTCTTGGACTGTGGTGTTGGGGGTACCTGTTTGGTTCAGGGGGAGTTGGCAGTTAATTAGGCATCCCTGTGTCGCTAGCCTCTGCCATGCCCTCCCTTGCAGTCAGTCAGGCAGGCCAGTGGTCTGGCTGAACTGTCCCTTGCCCTCCACAGGGAGGTGTCCAAAGCCCCTGAAGAACCGTGATGTCATCACCCTTCGCTCCTGGCTCCCCATGGGCACTGATTACATCATTATGAACTACTCAGTCAAACATCCCGTGAGTTGACCTGCCTTCCCGGCTGGGTGGGCAGGGAAGGTGCCAGGTAGGGCTGGGCTGGCAGGCATAGCCTAGGGAGAGGACCCTGGTTGCTACCATGACTTCCCTGTGACTTCAAGCCAGACATGAAATCTGTTGGCCCTCAGATGGGCTGAATTCCATTGGTTGGGCTCTGCATGGTCTCACTAGGAAAGGGGAGAGTGAGGTCAGGGTTCCCTCACTGGGCCACTTTGATCTCCACGACAGGTAGGGCAAGCAGGTATAGCTGGCCTGGGCAAGGACAAGCATGTGTGTGTGTGTGTGTGTGTGTGTGTGTGTGTGTGTGTGTGTAGATATGCGTGTGCATGCCTGTGTGTGCTCCTGAACCCTGACCCTAAAAAGGGTAAGGATGGCCTAGTCTGACTCCTCCTTTTCTCCTTACCCTAGCAGCAGGCCTCGCCTGGAGTGGACACCAGGAGATATGAACTAACTGTGTGTGTGTGTGTGTGTGTGTGTGTGTGTGTGTGTGTGTGTGTGTATACTCACAGAGACACCTCCGTTGCCCCCACCCTAAGTCTGACCTCCCTGTGCCTTCTGTCCCCAGAAATACCCGCCTCGGAAAGACTTGGTCCGAGCTGTATCCATCCAGACGGGCTACCTCATCCAGAGCACGGGGCCCAAGAGCTGCGTCATCACCTACCTGGCCCAGGTGGACCCCAAAGGTGAGGGCTTGGCCCTGGAGCCTACCATGGGAGCCTCTCCTATTTCCCAGGGGATGGGACTTGATTTACTCAGAACCCAGAAGGGTTTTTGTTAGGAGTTGTTTTGTATTTTGGGGCATATTCATCCAAAACATACTCATCATTTGACCCACGGTTTGAGACTTCACAGCGGTTTGAAAAGCAAGGGCCAAGGTGGTAGCCAGTGTCCCACGATGAAGCTTAGAGCTCCCTTCCTAGTGCTCACATTCCTATACTCTGACTCGCTCCCTGGCCGCTCTCTATCTTGCTGGTTCCCATCCTCTGTCCATCCCAGAGGCCTGGATTTTCCAGGCCTCCGTTCTCTTTCCCTTGGGAAGGCTCGGCCACTCCAAGGCGTCTGTGGCCAGCTGACCACATGGCTCTCTGCTGAGATCCAGATCCCTGTGGCCACGACCTCCTAGACATGTCCCCCAGGATGTCTTGTAGGACCTGAGACTCACTGTGTCCAATGCTGAACTCACCAACTCCCCTCCTAACTTGCCCCTTCTCCTAAGTCTTCCCTCAGTTACCTGGGCCAAGAAAATGGGGTCATGTGAGGCTCCCTCTTCTCAGCCCCCAAAACTAGTAACCAATTCTTACTGATTTTACTTCCTAAATAGCTCCTGAATCTGTCATTCTTCTCCATACTAATCCACCTTGTCTGTCCATATAGCCACCCAGAAGAATTTTTCCAAAACTCTTATTTCCTCGTGACTCTCTTCTGCTTCAGGTTCTTCTGAGGAGTGGAGGCTAAGCCCCCTGCCCAGGTTTCCTGCCCCTCCTCATACTTCTTTACACATTCCCGCCTCCCTGTCCAGGCAGCCTAGAAACCCTCCTCCCGTACTCGTCCCTCCAGGACGGCTTCAGATGCCACCTCCTCTATCCCTAATACCCAGAGGAGTCGCTGGCTCCCTGCTCCGTGGGCCCATTCCCCTCTAGCAGAGCATTTGGCACACTGTTGGGCCCCCCAGACAGTGAGTTCCTCTCTGGGTCCCCAGGGCTGGCCCAGGGGTCAGAGGGTATCACTGAGCGAATGTGGAGTGAGTGAATGAATGGATGGATGACTCAAGGATGGGTAAGCCCCAAGCACCTTTACCTGGGAATTCCCTGAACCCCACCGAGGGCCCAGTGGTCAAGGCCCTGGCTCCCCAGCATCTCATTGAATGAGTGTATTGAGTGTCAAAGGCAGAGCAGACACTTGGGAATGAGTGAGATGGGGTGGAGAGCTGGGCTGTGGATTCCAAGTCAGGCCAGGCTGGGGTGCCCAGCCAAGAGGCCTGTGTAGCAGCTAGGCTTTCTGGGGTAGGAGGCTTTCTGGGGTACAGGCAGAGGAGGGGCTAAGCATCAGGACTATTCCCCATAGAGGGATTGGGTATGAGAAGGGATGTTAGTGTGAGTGGAGGGCAGGCAGCCGGCAGGAGCTTACTGGGTCAGGAATTCAGTCCATCTGTAGCCTGTCGTCACCTAGAACCCTGCAGTTTTCTTGCCGGCTGCCCTCTGGGGCTCAGCAAGAGGGGGGCAGGGACACAGAGTTGAGCCTAAGGACCTTGTTCTGAAATGGAAAGAGAGGGTGAGAATGATAAAGTCTTATGGGATTTATATCATCCCCCGCCCCCCGCCCCATGGAGAAGAGGGTGGCCTCCCTGGAAACCTCAGGTTGGAGGCAGGGGACTGGGTGCCTGAGGCTGCTGCTTCCCTTCTCTCCTCACTCCCCTTCCCTGCTCTCACAGGCTCCTTACCCAAGTGGGTGGTGAATAAATCTTCGCAGTTCCTGGCTCCCAAGGTGAGTGGCCTTGGGACTTTGGGGGTATGGAGGCTGGTGGAGAGGATTCCGGGCTGAACGGGTGGAGTGGGGATAGAGACTGGGAGTCAGGGCTGAGGGGCAGAGTTATGAACTTGGGGCAAGAACTCAGGATGCTGGGAGCCGGGGTGGGGGTCAGGGGAGGGGGCTGAGTGGCTGGAGAGCGTGCGAGGGGATGTGGAGAGGCGATCGGTCCTGTGCCTGTTCACTCCTGACTCTGGTGCTGCGGCTCCGCAGGCCATGAAGAAGATGTACAAGGCGTGCGTCAAGTACCCCGAGTGGAAGCAGAAGCATCAGCCCCACTTCAAACCGTGGCTGCACCCAGAGCAGAGCCCGCTGCCGAGCCTGGCGCTGTCGGAGCTGTCTGTGCAGCATGCGGACTCGCTGGAGAACATCGACGAGAGTGCGGTGACAGAGAGTCGCGAGGAGCGGATGGGCGGTGCTGGCGGAGAGGGCAGTGACGATGATACCTCGCTCACCTGAGCGTGGAACCATTAACAGGGACTGAGACAAGACAGGGCACAGCCTGGGGGTGGCTTTCTCCCCTCCCGCACCCCCTGTGCCTCCTGAGGACGTTGGGCTCAGACCCAGGTTGGCACTGTGGCCTTGCTGGAAATAGCCCTAATAAACCATCCCATAGCCTCAGCCGGCTCATCGACTCCTCGCTGTACCTGCTTCCCACCTGTCCGGGGCACAACTGCCACTCTTGGTCCCCTTGCTCTACAGTTTATTTTGTTAATTTTATTGCTTGCCTGACCTTTGCTTCTTTAGGCATCCTCTTTCCTCCCCAGGTGTAGCTGGGGGGTCGGGCTGTTAGCTTTTTCTCCATTTATAGGTATGTTCCATTCCCTTTGTGTCTATTCATTAGTTCACTCTTCATCCACCCACGTGTCCTTGTTGGTGGTCATTCTGCCATTCTCTCCAGACTACCGTTCACTGCTCTAAGAGAAGGAGTAGTTCTGGCTAGAGGACCTGGGTCAGGGGTCAGAGGGTGGGGTTCTTTTGTGTGACCTTCAGCTCCATGGGGAAGCGGGTTTCTATTTTGTGACTTTCAGCCTCATAGCATCCAATCTATGGCTTGGGGGACTGATACTCTGTAGTCATCAGGGAAGGGAGGTGGAGAGGTCCCTGGGTGTCAGGCCACAGGGCTGTGGGCCTCAGAACTGAGGTTGGGGCATCATGTTCTGGAGGAGGGAGGTTGGGGTTGAGGTGAGTGTCATCAGACTTCAGTGCATTGGAGGGAATAGGCCCTGTGATTTGAGCCCTCCCTAGGTCATTTTGAAGATCTCCAGCCTGTGTTAACGAAAAGGATGGGGTTCCTAGTCCCTTGCCAGTGGTCGGGTGCCAGCCCCTTGTTCCTGTGTTCTACCTCAGTGCTCTGAGGTCTGGAAGGATGCCTGGGCCTTCCCTGTTCTCTGTGGCCCCAGCTGCCCTCTATTCCCTTAGGGACATCCCTTCTGTCAGGTTGGGAGAAGGGTGCTGTGTTCTTCCCTCTCCAGTGTTTTTGTACCCGATAGGAATTTGGGACCAGGAAGTTCTCCCCAAGGTCTGGCCCCGTCCTCCACTCCCAGGAAGTGACTTACCTTCACGTTGTCAGGAAGACACAGTAGACTTCCCTAGAGGGGCAGAGTAAAGGTCCAGTAGTGGGTAGGCAGGAGATTCCATAACTCAACCACGACTTGGGTTCCAATCCCAGGTTTGCCCAATACTGGCTTTGCTAATTTTGGGCAATAGTTCAATTCCTAATCCATAACTGCAGTGATGAGCTTTGCCTTCAAGCAGAGGTATGAGGATTGAGATAAAAGGAGGGCCTGGCATGTAGTAGGTGCTCATATTAATGACTCCCAATCTCAGAGTAAACCCCATGCCCCACCCTGGTGAGAGCTGTTCTTCCAAATGACTCCACAGGGGTATTTGGAGAAATGGAAGCATAGAAAAGCTAAGGTTTCTGGCTTGGCTGGCCCCGAAAGTGCCCTGGACACAGGAACCAGGAATGCTTGCCAAACTCTGGGCCTTCATCTGTGTGTGTGCTTGCAGGGTGGTAGCGAATCTCCCGTTCTTCAGGCCACCAGAGGTGCCCGGGAGCCAGAACCTTAGGCTGCAGCCTTCAGCCAAGGGATCTTGAAGCGCTCTAACTGGGCAGGACTCCTCCCAACCACCCAGCCTCTGAGGGAGGTGGCCCGGGGGGGCGGGGGGGGGAAGTGGGATAAACTCAGAGAATGGGGTGGGGAAGGACTTCCTAGAGGAGGAGGTCAGAGACCTTGGTCGTCCTGTGTTTTACACCCTCTTAATGGCCCTGGGCGGTCTGGGCTCCTGGGGGTGTGTGGCTCATCTCTGTGGGCACAGTCACCAGAAGAAGAGTAGCAAGAGGCAGGGAGACGCAGCGGATGGGGGTGGTAGGCTCAGGAGACAGAAACGGGCCTTCGAGCAGGGAGAGAAACGGGAGACCCCAAACCGGAGGCACACAGACCCACCCATCGGCGAGGCGAACTCGGAGACTCTGACTGGGCGGGGCCCGGTCACTGAGGGGGCGTGGCCACGCCGTACCCCGCCCTCGGGCGTGGTCACGCGCAGACCCCGCCCTCCCCTCCCAGGGCGTCACGTGGGCGGGCGGAAGCGCCCGGCGGGGTGGGCGCGCCCGGCCTGAAGCCGCGAGTTCGCTGCTGCGGCTGGAGAGAGTGCAGTGTGGCGGCGCCGGAACCGGGGTCTCCTCGTGGTCTTTGCCCAGAGCAGGTGAGTGAGGCGGCCGGGGCATCCCCGTTCCCGCTCCTTCCCCAGGTGTGGCCCGGAGTTTTCCCATTCCGCAGAAGGGAACGCCGAGGCCCCGCGGCGATGCTGTGCCTGACGCCTACTTCCGCGGGTGTTTCTCCTGGTTGTGTTGTCTGTCCTCCCGTCTCGAGGTGGGGATGCGGGTGGCTTTCCGACGGCGCGCCGTTGGGCCAGAGACCGGAGGGAGGAGGGCGGGCCGGCGGGACAGGGGGCTTCCAGCCCTCAGCCCTTTGGCATGAAGGCTCTCGGGATCCGGAGCTAGCAGCCCTTCTCGGACGCCTTGCTTTTCTCATCAGTGAAAGGAAGGCTCGCACCTCGTTGACCGCGGAGACCCCCACAGCTCTGCACACTGCTACGACCCTATGCCCAGGACCTGGGCAGTGACCTTGGGAAGGCTACTTCCGGTCTCTGCCCCAATTCCCCAACAGTAAATGGTGGCATGGCCTCCCAAGAGCCCCTACCTGGCCCAGTTGTTGGGGAAAAAAAAGGAGGTTTGTGTTCACATTGAATGGGGTCAAGCCTGGAGTGGGTAATGGGGCCTGGAGAGAGCAGACTCGGAGTGCAGCCTGGAGGGCATGGGGTGGGTGTTTGGTCTCAGATCGCCAGGGGTGTTTTTGTTGCTGGGGAACTTAGGTCAAAAGCCATCACAACATGACTTCTGGCATATGCACCCCCTACCCCAAAACTCCTGTCCTAAGATCCTTCCTAGATCCCCAGGCTTGGGGGTGTGTAGAGGTACTCAGGGAAGGATTTGACTGAGCACCAAGGTCCAGACAGGCACCCAGGATGCCTGTCTCAGAGAGCAGAGTGTGCTGGGCTAGGGGAGACCTCCCAGTAAGCTCATTACAGGGTAGAAGGATACCAGCAGAGTCACAAAGACAGGTCTAGACAGGCACTGAGATGGAATGAGGGACTGGAACTCTTGGAGGCCCAAGGGGAGATGACTGAAATGGGCCTCAGCAGTTAAGTGTCAATTCACAAGGATAAGGACCCTCCAGAGGAGGGCACAGCTTGTGCAGGGGCAGGAACTTGCATGTCATATTTGAGGAATGGTGAGGAGATGGGTATGGCACGAAGGGGTAGCAAGGGCAGGGTGTAGAGAGAACTCATCCCCCTGTCCCATGGGTTTGGGATTGTCCAGACTCTGGCCTGGGAACTCTGCCTGCCTCCCCATTTGCCATTTGCTCATTGCAGTAGGGCAAGAGGGGGGTGATCTAGGCAGAGTCCTGACAACTAGGGAGGTGGAAATTGGCAGAGGCCACCAGAGGCCCAGATTGTACCCAAACTTCATTGGGTCATTCCCCACTTGACCCCAGCCTCACCTCCACCACCTGTCGGGTTCCAGTCATGCTTTTCTATACATCAAGCCTCAGCCCTTTGTTCAGGTTGCTTGTCCCCCCCCCCCCCCCCCCCCTCAGTTTTCGCCCTCCAAATCTCCTAGATCCTTTGGGACTTCAGATGTGGGTTGCTTATTGCTGCCCAGCCTTTCAGGCCCGTGTAGTGGCTCAGCTTAGCAAGGGTCTCCTTGGAGCTCTGTGGGGAAGGGTTTGCAGAGGTATGGGAATGTCAGGGATGTGGGGTAGTCCCTGTGCTGCCACTAAACCCTGTGTTAATAAAGTAACAAATCCCCAGACTTCTCAGAGCCTTCATTTTCCCATCTGTAGGATGGGGTGTTAGCCCTGGTCCCATACTCCAAAAAGAGCCTGGTTGTGGGCGTCAGCTGGGCCTGAGTCTAAATCCTGCCCCCAGCAGTGAGTGAGTGAATGAAGAAAAGGCAGAACCTGCGGGAAGGGGTCAGTTCATAGGGGTAAGGGACCTCTGAGCGTCCTAGGGGCTAGTGATGGACTTGCCCATTGGCTGGAAGGAGGGAGTCCCCTCTGCTCTCCAGGGCCCTCTCCCCTCCCCACCCCATTCTCCCTTTGGCCAAGCTCAAAGCCAGCCGGCTGATGCCCAAACAAGTAGCTTCTGTTCCCAGGGTAGGGGGAGGGGAGGCAGGCCCTGGGCTCCAGGCCTCACCCTGCCTCTTCCCCACACCCCCCTTCACTCTGGATCTTAACCCTTGGAGGCCTTGGATGGGCCCTGGGCTACTTGAGGACTGGTACCCCTTGCCCACCAGCAGTCCCTTTAGGGTTCCAAGGGTTCTCTTTGCAGTAGGAGGGAATGTAGTGGACGTGCGTTGGAATGGAGAAGGAAGGAGAGAATGGAGGGGAGAAGGAGGCTAGAGCAGATATGGCCATGGAGAGAGACCACTTGGCCCAGAAGCTTTTTTTAACAGATGGGGAGACTGAGGCCAAGGGCCAGAGACTGGACACAGAGAGCGCTGGTGGGGGTCAGTCTTGACTCGGACTCATAGTCTGGCTCCTCTCTGGGAAAGGAGAGAGAAAGGAAGGGTGCCCTCCTTGATTTAAGTACTACAGTGTGCCTGACACTGCGCATTTGTTACTTTACTAACTTTACATCATTCCATGAGACAAGGCTCACTCTCAAGTAAGAGGGGAAGAAACTCAGAGAGAGCTGAGTAAGGACATCAGCGAGGATGACAAAGCACCGTTGCAGGCAATTTTATGTGTTAACCAGCCAACCAACCTTAGGAGATAGGTTCCAGTCTGCAGATGAGGCACAGAGAGGCAAAGTCACTTGCCCAAGGTTACAGCAAATTAGTGGCAGAAGCAGGATCAGGATCCAGGCTTTCCCCCCGCCCCCCTCCTTGCCCTGATTTCCCTTCCCATAGCCTGACCTCACCCCTTGAGCTCAGTCCAGGGTCCCACTCAGGAAGGGGCTTTCCCCTGGTTGGTGGTCAAGGCAGCAGGGTGTGACCTCAGCCAAGCAGACCCGGTCCCCCTCCCTCAGGAGCAGAGTCCAGTCCCTGGGGTGGCCACTCTCACCCCCTCCTCTGGTCTCAGGCAGGCTGGACTCATCCCTTCCACAGCCCTGTACAGAGGAGCGTTTGATGTTTCAGGAAGGGGCTCTGCGCTAAGGGTGGCTCCAAGGGTCTGAATAGGAGGATATGGGGGCCCTCAGAGATCCCCTATAAGTGCACTCCCCATAAAACATAGGGCTTGCTGCTGACTCCTGAGTGCCCCCAGGCCCGATCAGAGAGGCCACCAGACCTGTACATTCCAACCAAGGCTCTGGGGAGAACAGTCCTAAGCCAGAGACACAGATGACCCCAGGTGTCAGGGATGGTCTGGGGCGGGGGGCAGTACATGGTTGGTCTTCTGCATGACTTTTCTGTGGGATTGCTCTCTGGCTCAGCCTTTGGAATATGGTTCAGAAGGGAGAAGTGTGTTCTGTAATCAGGACATCTGTTCTAAACCATTGGGACCATCAGAGTAGCTGGGAGGGGATGTGGAGTTAAGTGACCAATTTAATAACCAAATTATTATTTAGTAGTAATGATAGTAGTGGTAGCTACTGTTTCTAAGGAGCTTACTATGTGCCTAAATGTTTAGGCACTGTGCTAAACCTTTTATATAATTATTTCATTTAATCCTCAACAATAGTCTTATGGGGTAGACTATTTTACAGATGAAGAAATCGAGGCCCAGAGAGGTTAACTGATTTGCCCAAGATTATCCATTCTATAGTCGAGCTGCGGTCTGAATTTCTATTGTTTCACAGTAAGAACCCTGAACACGGGGTGACACAGCGGCCAGAGGAGATCCAAACCTTGTACTACCCCGGGAACTCCCAGTCGGAGTGACAGGCAGGAACTGGAGGGCCACCTGGTCAGGTGACATTGCTGGGGCCAGCTGTGGGGATGGGATGCCTGCAAGGGCATCCTGCTTGCAGACTGGACTGGTTGCTGTCAAGTGCTGAGCTCCCAAGGGCTCAGCCCTGGGATGAGCACCTCCTGAGGTCTACTCCCTGCTCTCATCCTGTCTGCTCGGCTTTGCTGAATATAGTTCTCCCAGACCCCCTTTTGCTGACGAGGAAACCAACATCAGTAGACGTAAAGTGACTTGCCTGTGGTCTTTCAGCCAAGGAAAGGGAGAGCTGGGACTAGCACCCAGGCAGGGGCTCTGAGGTCTGTGTTTCACCTCCCTGCCTGAGGTCTGGCCAGGGCCTCCTGGGACTTAGATACCCTAAGGTTCCTTCAGACACTGCCCACCTGCCTTATCATAGGGCTCAAGTCTTTCTCCCTGATTCCTCTCAAGAGGACTGAGATCAGGTACAGCTGGGTGTCTGTGACTAATTGAACAAACCTGGAAACGATGGATCCAGAGCTAAGAGGGCAAGAAGCATAGACCAGCTGTGACCAAGAGTGTGGTGCTCAAGGTGAGAGGGGTCCAGGAGAGGATTCAGGGTCAGAGAGCCCACCCTAGGAGAGAGGGATGTGGCCAAATCTTCCAGCTTCTCATTATCTTCACTGTTGTGAGGGTAAAGATTGTGAGCCAAAGGTGGGGAGGGAGAGGAGGATTGGGACCTCTCACAGCTACTTCTTGTTCCCATTCTCAGGGCAGGAAGCCAGAGGACACCTGAAATCTCACCTGCCCAAGCCTCTGGGGGAGCCTGGCCTACCCCCTTCTGGCCATGCAGTGCTGGGGTGGGTCAGCCCCCAGGACAGGGAGCCATAGCATATTTTCCCTACAGGTGCCGGGGTCTCCTCTGGCACCTTCCCTACCACTCCAGAGGACATTGCCCTGCGCCTGGGTGTCCCCTCTCCCCTTCCTGCCTACCATAATTTGGAGCCAGGGCTCAGTCAGGCCTGGGGTCAGGATCCTCTGGTATGTCAGTGAGAGGCCTTGGGCTGTCACTTATTTTCAATGGACTCAGCTTCCCCAGAGCTTCAGGGAGGAAGCAGGAAGCAGCAGCTTCTGGAACCTCCCAGGTTTACCAGCCCCAGGTGTGAACAGCAACCAACCAACCAGGGCAGGTGAGAGGTGAGGCAGGTTGAGGTGGGGGGCTTCTCCATCCCTCTCCACTTCTGCCCTCCCTCTCCCCATGTTGAGCAGCTGCAATTTTAGGATTCTGAATCTGAGGTCCTAGGCATTAGGGATTCAAGCAATTCCCAGCTTCCAAATTTCCAAAAGTGGATCCTGAGTTTAGAGAAACGGAGACTCTGTGCCACACCTTGGCTGCTGGTGCCAGACAGATGAGGACGGGAGAGTTTCTCAGAGCTGCTTGGGGGTGAGTGGCCCACGTGGCTGCCAGGCTCTGTGTGCTCTCTGCACCCACCACCCCAGCATACACACCCAACTGCCCCCTTTCAAAAAGTCTGAGAACCAGGCCCTGCAAGGGACGAGGAAGTAGCCCTCTTGGGGTGTGGGGAGAGGACAGACAGCGGCCAGGCCTCCTTTTCATTTATTTGATGGTGGCGGGGCTGTCCTGGATACCAGGACAGGATTGATGGGAGGCCCCAGGAGGGCTGGTGGCTGGCTGGGTCACGGAGCGAGGTCTGGGCCACACTGCTGGGCAAACCAGGTACTCCTGGGACAGGATGTGGTTCAGCAGGCCCGGGGCCAGCCTTGGAGGGTTAGTGTAGCTAACAGACCTGAGCCCAGGAGTCTGAAGGGGAGACATTGCCCCTCCTCAAGGGGCAGGGAAGCTGGGCCTTGGCTGGAGCCTTGGAGTGTTTCACAGTGCCTCCCCCACCTCCTTCTGGTACCCACCTGGGCCTGTGGGCACAACAGCTGCCCTGAAAGGGCCCTGGGCATAGAGCAGGACCTGCCCCCTCCTGGAAGACTTCCTGGCTGGGTGAGCCCCTTCCAGCTCCGCATTCCACTGGGGGTGCTATGAGTGTGCTTGTGTGTGTGCCCGTGTGCACTTGGACCCAGATGCATCCTTGAAGGTCCTGTGCTTTTGCCTACGTGTGGTGTGATCAGCATTCGATGTCTCACTGGGTTGGGGTAGGAGGTGCTTGGCTCTGCACCCCTTTAAATGTGAGCTTGGTGAGGCTTTCCCCCACTTGAGTGGGGTCCTTCTTCCAGATGGGCCACTTTGTGGGTCTGCAGCTAAAATTCAACAATTTGTTCCCCAGAGCCTCCCTAGCCTGCTGGTGAGAAAGGGGCCTCCGTGAGGGCAAGGTTGGGGACTGAGCCTTACCAGATGACAACAGAACAGCTCTGGAGTGGGGTCTCTCTTGCTTGGTGAAGGGGTGCCAGAGCTCCAGCTAAAGGCCTACCTCTCCCCTCAGACTAAGCCTGTTCCTGCTCCTTCTGTCTTCCTAGAAGATGAACCTGCTAAGCCTAGGGAGGCTGAAGATGCAGGGAGTGTCTAGTGGTTCTGTTCCAGGACATGAACCAGGACACTCATCTGCCTCTACTGCTTGTGGCCTGAAAACCCACATTTCTCAGTGCAGGGTTGCCCTAGTCAGCTCACCTGGAGGAGGGGAGTTGCTTCAGCATCTCTGAGGTCACCTGGGAGGAACTCCTCCTCTCAGGGGTAGGGGCTCAGGCTGGGGGTGCCTGGGCCCTTGTCTTGACTTGTTGTGTGACCCTGCTTAGGTTGTTGAATCTCTCTGGGGCTCACTTTCCCCTTCTGGAAGTAGGAATGGTTGGATGAGGTGATTCCTATATGCCTAAGGAGCAAGAGGTTGGGGGGTTCCAGGCAGAGGGCACAGTATCATAAGCAAAGTCCTGGAGGTAAAGTATCAGACAGTGGGATTAGGAGGAATGAGACTGGAGAGGAGGAGTAAGCTTCAGGAACCAGAGGGTGGAGCCTTTGAACCACATTGGATAATGGGGAGCCATGGAAGGGGTAGACAAGCAGGGGAGAGGCACCTGCCTCGAATCGGGGTGGGGGTGTTGGTCTCAGAAGGTCAGAACCACCTGGAAGTCTGGGTGGTTCTGACCTTCTCTGGGGAACAGTTGAGGGGTGGGCAGCTCAAGGGGGTCTGAGAGTCAGCACTTTCCTGTGTGGGTGAGCCCCCACCACCCAGCAGTGTTTATCGGCCAGCACAGCAGGAAGTGGCTGCGGCGGCTACAGAGGTGGAAAGAACTGTCAGGCCCAGCCATGGAGGGTGCCAAGGAGTCTCTGAGTTGAATCTTTGACTCCTGTTGCCTCACCCAACCATTTCTCTCCCTACCCATGTCACAGGCCCCTGTCCCAAGCTCCTGACCCGGGTGAGCCAGGCCTTTGTAGATGTCCATCCATCCATTCCACCAGTGGCCGGACACGTCTAGCCACTGGGGATAGAGCTGTGAATGAGACAATATCCCGGTCCTCCAGTTGAGACTGACAGTGAACAGTGTCCAATAGTGATACATGGGATGCTGGAAACGATACAGGGTCAGGAGTCTGATGGGGGTACTTTTTAGGTAGAATGGTCATGGAAGGAAGGCCTTGTATTTGAGCAGGTGCTGGGAAAGTATGGCAGTGAGTCGTGTAGATGTCTGGAACAGCTTCCGGGCAGAGGAGCTCCAGTGCGCAGCCCTGAGGTGGAGCACAAGGAGAGGGTGGAGGAACAGCAGGGAGGTGGGAGGTGGGAGGTGGGAGGTAGGCGGTGGGCGGTGGGCGGTGGCAGGGAGAGACCTAGTGGGCCATGCGTGCACTGTCTTTGGCTTTCTGTCTGAGGGAGGTGGGAAGTCACTGGGGAGCGAGAACTGGTCAGACTTGGCATCTATGTTGAAGGCATACATTTATTCCTCCCAAGCTTGCAAGGTGGAGCTGTTGTAATCCCCATTATACAGATGATGAAACAGACTCAGAAAAGTTATGTGAATTTTCTTTCTCACAGCACTAGGAACCCCTGCCTGCCTGCCTGTCTGCCTGCCTGTTGCCCTATGCTCGGTCCCCAGAGGACCCTGGTGCCGTTCATGGCTTCCTGTTGTCTGAACAGTAAGGGCGAGTGTCTTAGCATGGCCTTCAAGGCCCTTCTCAGCCTGCACTCATCCTCCCTCTCCTGCCTGACCTCCCTGCTCCCTGCCTGTTTCTACACTGTCCCCTCTGAGAAGATAGAGTGGAAGGAGGGGCCCAGGTAGCTCTTGGTTCAGATTCTGGCTCCTGTGTCATTTTGGGCAAGTTACTTAACCTCTCTGAGGCTCCGTTTCTTCCTCATCTGTAAAGTGGGCTAAAGCTATCCACTTTCTAGATTGTCTAGAGAATTATATGAAACTAGGGGCCTGATGCATGAAGATTTGTGCAAGAATGGACCTTCCTTCCCCTGGCTGCCGGCACCACCCTTGCTCCGGCCCAGAGCCGCTTTTCCACCTTCCCACGCTGCCCAGAGGCCCAGAGCAGCTGGGGCGGTGCAGAACGCCTGCATCATCGCCATGGTGACGATGCAAGCGTCCTGGCCCCAGCCACTTGGTGCCTGCATATGCAAATTAACCCACCATCTTTGTTGGGTTAATTTGCATACCCACTCCTGGTGGGTGTCGCGAAGGTACGGTCAATTTGCATCTTTCTCTTTTATTAGTGCACATAGGCCATGTAACATGTTTAGCACAATGGCTGGTAGATGTTAAGTCCTCCATAATCATGACCTTTAAGCAGGGATGGCTGGATCAGATAAGTGGGTTAGAATGTTCCCTGTGAGCTGGAGAGGAGAGGCCTAGTAAGGACTCTCTCCTGTCTGTTACCTGATAATATAGTGGAGGACGCAGAGGTCACACATCAATTGCAGGCCTGAGCCTGTGGGGCTGGTCCCTCATCTCCTTCTCCCTTCTGGCTCCTGCCACGCCCATCTGGTCACCTTCACCCCAGCAACAAAGGCAGCTTCCCCTTTCAGATGCCAGCAGCATTGGGCCGCTTATCTTCTGGTTTCTCCATTTCAGGGGGCACAAGTGAGGGGGCAGGTTTGGGGCCCTGTTCTCTTAGGCTTCTAGTTCTGGGGTACAGAGGAACCCTCCAAATCTATCCTCCTGGGTGAGCACATGTCAGGTTCCTGGTTAACTCAGAAAGCATGGAGTCCAGCAGCCTTCTCTTCCCCTCCTCTGTCAGGGCTCAGGGCCAGGAGTGGTGTGTGTGGTGAGGGTCCCAGCATGTGACTGGTTCTGTCCACTCCTGCTGCCTGGGAGTCTGTTGTCAGCCCTGTGTACTCCTATCCCCTTTGTGGTTAGCCTGTTTCTTCCTGTTGTTTTTTTTTTTTTTGCCTCATTTACAGTGTTAAGAGCCCCCCACCCATCTTCCCAAGGCAGTCAGTGGTCACAGAAGATCTTCCTGCAGTTACCTATAGCATCTCAGGCCCCCCCATGGCCAACACCTTACAATCTTAATTTTATTTTATTTTACTGATTTTTAGAGAGAGAGGAAGGAAGGGGGTTAGAGAGACAGAAACATTGATGAGAGATAAACATCATCTATTGACTGCTTTCTGCATGCCCCCTACTGGGGATTGAGCCTGAAACCCAGGCATATGCCCTGACCAGGAATCAAACTGTGACCTCCTGGTTCCTGGGTCAATGTTCAACCACTGAGCCACGCCAGCTGGGCTTGGCCAGCACATTTGATGGGGGAGACACTCGCTGCTCTGCCTGGGAAGTCCCCAGCCCAGTAGGATGTGTCTGTGACTGAGGGGCAGGGGACCAGTCCAGAGACCTGGTGCGAGTGCCCCAGGTCTGTCTCCACAGGTGTTGTGGGGCTGGTGGGGTCACACATTAAAATGGGAGGGCCTGCGTGAGGCCTGAAGAGTGAATGGGGGAGTAGGGAACATGGATGTGGGTCAGGGCTGTGGGTTTAGGGTTCCGGTTAGGAGCTCTGCCTTGTGGCAGGTTAGAGGTATAGGCTAGAGAGTGTCCTGGCCACAGGTGAGGGAGGGGCAGGAGGCAGGGAGGAAAGCCCAGGGGTTCAGGCAGGCTGGGGAGGCCTGGGGTGGATGGGGGTAATGGGGTTAGAGAAGAGGGTGATGTGTCAAAAACATGATAATGAGGAGGCAGTTAGGGGGAAGGGGAGGGAGTGGTCCAGTGTGATCCATTTGGAGGTGGGGATACATAGTAGAGGGGAGGGGGATTCTTATGTCATAGACTTTTTGACAAGGCTATAAACCAAACCATTTGACTTCCAGCTTCATTTATTTGCAAGTGACGGACTTCAGACATCCACACTGCATCCTCACTCACACCTTACTCCCTATCAGACCCTCTGCAGGGTGAGGCTTGGGCTTCAGGCACCTCTGGGTGAGGTTTAGGGGAATGTGGAATGAAGGTCAGGGCAAGGGTGGGGACAGGTGCTCTTAGAGGACAGCCCATAGGCCTTGGAGTCTCGTGTTTACTAAGGACCTCAGTCTAGTTCCCCTTTGAAAGCCCGTGGGCTGCACTCTGCTGCTGCCCTCTCGGTCCCTGGCGAGGGGACCTCATTTGATAACTGTGTCTTAGATCTTTGGGAGGATAAGCCAGTGGGGGGAGGGAGCAAGCTTTGGGTCTCAGTTTCTCATTCTCTAGTCTAGATGGCCCAGGAAACGAGCCGTTCTGTAAAGTAAATTCTCTTAGTAGTCTATCCGTGTTATATTTAAAGTCATAAAGCTACTTTATCATTGACAGATTGAGGAACAAGCTGGAACAAACTCAATCCTAATAGACTTAAATACTTCTATATATTTTTCCTTCTCATTATACAAGTGATACACAACTGTAAAAACTTTAAAAAGTATAGACATGAAGGTTGTAGAAAGTGATAGTCTTTCAAGATTGGGGTGGGAGTTAAGGCTAGGCCTGAAATTGAGGTCAGGGATGTCCAGGGTCACTTAGTCTTTAATGCCCCTTGGTCATTAATAAAGTGGGATTTACTGCTCCAAGGAGGTTGTTAAACTATCCTCCCTGTCACCAAAACATCCGCTGTGTGTGGGTGTGCACATTGCGTGCTGCCTAAGGGCACCTGGTAGGTGGGGACAAGTGGAGAGCTGGGAGAGGAGGACTGAAACCCAGCTGTCCTCTTCGCTTAGCTGCAAGCCCTGGTGTGGGGCTCCTGAGGGAAGAGGCCTTTAGATGTCCCTTCCCAGGGTGGGAAGAGGCATTTTTTATTTGCTCAAAGGCCCCGTGTAGGTTGGAGGCAGGCTTGCTTTATCCAAGAGAGGAGCTGGTGAATTCATTGTGGGATGGGGAATGTGTGGTGCCCAGGGCCACCCCAAAGAGGTCCAGGGGGTAGTGGGGTGTCTAGTCTAGAGCCCTGCAGAGGGACATGGCTGGAGTCTGGGTGTGGTAGTCATTGGTATCCGAACTCCAAGGTGCAGGTTAGAGCCTGGCTACAAGACCATCAACAAGGGCCCCTTTTATCAGGAGCAGCAAGGCCTTGGTGCTAAGGACTGGAGGTGTCTCTTTTAATAGCCCAGGAGTGAGCAGATGACCCATGTGGCCTCTAGTACGCACATGGTGACGTGTCACAGTCATCTGGATGACAGCCATGCTTTGTGGAGGGAGAAACTGAGGCTCAGAATGTGACATGACTTGTCCAGGGCTTTAGGCGAGAAGTGGTGGAGCCAGGACTGGAACCTGGACTTGCCTTGTTTCCTGCAGGGAGGGGCTCTGGCCTGTGTCCCCAGCTCCCCACTAGGTGGCTGAAGTGGCTCTTTAGGCACCTGGGCCCTGGGCCCCCCCACTCAGTGCTCACTAGCCTGAGGGCTGCTCCTTGGCAGCCCCCACCACTCCTGGGATACCAGAGCACAGACCACACCACACATGGGATGGGGCAGAAAATTGGTGCCAGGGTGAGTGACAGGGCAGAGATTCAGGGCTGGGGTTAGGCAGGAGACTCCAGGGTGCCTCCTTGGTACCAGTATGCAATGGCCACCAGTCCCTGAGAGACAGAAAATAGGCCCCTGGGCCCAGGGTGAGTGAGCTGTGCACCTGCTGCCTTGTCTGGGCTGGAGGGAGCTGGCTTCTGCAGGGGGGCGGGAGCCACTTCTGCACCCTCTGGGCTGCGAACCCAACCACCGCCCAGTTCCTCATATCTAAGGGAAGTGTCTCCAAGGCCTCTTGCCTCCATTAGTGGAGTCCTGAGAACGCCCTGCAGACCGAGGGTGGCCCTGCCCATAGGTATCCCCTGGTGACTGGGCTGGGGGGTGGGGTGGGCTTAGAGGGTGAGGGGTATTGGGCACTGGGGGGCTCTGAGGCACTTGTACATAGCCGAGTTGTTGGTGGGGAGTGTGGAGACTGAAGGCTGAGTGTGTGGTGGGGCAGATCTGTGTGTGGCTGCTAGGTCCGGTGGGAGGTATGTATCCCTGGAGGTGGTGTGAGGTGTGCCTTTGTGGTATGGGTGGGGTGGTTTGAAGACAGGGCCTGTCCAAAGCTGGATGGGTGGGGTTCTTGGTTCCTGTGTCGGGAGCTCTGAGGGGTTTCCTGAGGTCTGGGCACTGGAGTCCCTGCCCAACCTGTCTGGTGTGGGGGGCTGTGCAGGGGAGGAGGAAGTGGGGTGGGTAAGCTCAGGCCTGAGGTCTGGACACTGGGGTCCCTGCCCAACCTGCCTGGTGTGTGTGTGGGGGGTGCTGTGCAGGAGAGGAGGAGGGGTAGGTAAGCTCAGGCCTCAGCTCTGGACCCTGGGCCTGCCTTTTCCCTCTTCCGCTCTCCCACACCGTTGGGCCTTCCTCTATGGCTCTGTGTAGAGGGGGATCTGAAGATGCAATCGAGGAAGGGTCTTGGCTGAGGGGACTTGAGTGCTGAGTGCAGGAGGGGTAGGACCTTTAAGGCTGCCCTGCCCTAGGCCTGACTAACTCATGCAAATCCGAGTGCAGTGGATGCTCACATCCGCATGGTCAGCAGACTCTGTGACCACCCAAGGGAGGGTCCCCAAACCTCTCTGGGTGTCACTACTGTTTTCACATTTCCCGTTCCTGCTCCACTGAAATCTCCCGTCTCTGCATCTGTCAGGTCCAGTCCCATCCCTTGGCTTTGCACACTCAGTTTCCTTTGCTTGGCAGGGCAACCTCCTATGTATCCTGCAAGGCCCAGTTCAGGAGTGCCCTCTGGAAGCCTTGCCGACTCCACCAGATAGAAGTGGTCACGTCTCCCGAAGGCCCTGTTGGCCCTAGCAAGTGACCTGGGCAAGTTTCCACCTCACACAGCCTCCATGAAATGGGGTAAAAATGCCAGGCCTTGGGATTGTTTTGAGGAAACTGAGATGAAGGTGGATCACTGGCAGGGGCTGGGCATGAAGTGGGCACTTAGAAAATGAAGGAGACGGGAGTGTACCTGTCCTTGAGCTCTGGGCCACCTTCCTGCTAGACTGTCGGAATTGGTGTCCCTAGTCAGTAGTGGGCAGGGATGGCGCGGGGGAGATGCTGGGCTGGGTCAGAGAAGGAGCAATGAGGTTTTAACTCTGCCCTCGGGGGTTGAAATGGTAGAGGACAGAAGGGTCACAGCTTTTGCTCCAGTAAGAGGGACTCAGGCCAGACCTGAAAAAGGACTGGCTGCCAAGGATTAGAGATTCCAGATGACCCTTACTTACCTCTGGACTGAGTGCCCTGTGGACCCAGTCAGGTCCTGAGCTCTATGGTGGAGGGCAAGGGGCACAAGAAGGGGTGTAGACTCACAAGGGTACCCCAGGCCAGGTTGGAGGTTGGGTGGAGATGGACCCCCACCAATGGAACAACCAAAGATAGAGCGGGAGCAGTTGTGAGCTGCATGGCCCAGTTTCCAAGGCCTAAGAGCCTGAGGGTAGTCTAGGAGAGCTTTCTGGAGGAGGCAGTCTGGAATCAGTGCCTGAAGGTGGGAAAAATTTGGGGGGCTCCCAAGTGCCAAGCTGGTGCCTGATGCAAAAAAGTGAAGTGGGCCAGCCCAGCTGGCTGGGGCTCGGGGCATGTCACGGGCAACTTGGGCAAGTCACTTCCTCCCTGTGGGTGTTTGTTTCTTCATCTGTAAACGTCAGGGCTGGAGTAGGTCGAATGACAGGCCGAGCAGCTGAACTTGAGGGCACTGGGAACACCGAAGGGCTTTGAGCAGGGGTGGGACAGGGGTTGGCAGAGCAGAGAGGTGATGGAGGGAGACGGGGGAGAAGCAGGGGCAAGGTAGAATGGTGGGGTGTTGAAACCTGAGTCGGGTCTTTGGGTGGGAAAGGAGGGGAACCCCCCAGCTTTTGGCTATGTTGTCGCAACAGGATGACGCTCCCCTCTGCCCTGGTCCCTGCTTCCCTGGGGGTGGAAACTCAGTGATGTGTCATATGTCATAGCAGCTGGAGGGCTTAAACCTGGGGTGAGGGATGTTTCAGGATTAGAGTGGAGCAAGTGAGGCACTTGCCTCCAGTGCAAAATGAGGGGGGAGAGTGCGCAAAAATCTTAGTAATCAAGATAAATAATATATTTTTAAAAAGCAATATTAATGAAAAAGTTCAAGATAAACCAAATATCCAAGTTTTATTATTTTTTAAAAATATTTTTTTATTGATTTCAGAGAGGAAGGAAGAGGGAGGGAGAGATAGAAACATCATGATGAGAGAACCATTGATTGGCTGCCTCCTGCACGCCCCACACTGGGGATCGAGCCTACAACCTGGACATGTGTCCTGACCTGCCCTGACCTGCCCTGACCAGGAATCGAATTGTGACCTCCTGGTTCATAAGTCAACGCTCAACCACTGAGCAACACTGGCTGGGCAAAATATGCAAATTTTAAACAAAGAGGTTCAGTACTGGCAATTCTTTCTTTGCCTCAGGCTCTAGTATGGCTCAGTAGGGTATTGCTCCAAACTTTTTTTTTTTTTTTTTTTTTTTTAAGGAGCTGCCTACTCTGGAAAGCCTTCCCTGACCCCTGGCCTGGTGAGGGACATGTAAGCTGTTTCCGCTGGCTGGGTGTCATCTGACCCCCTCCAGCCTGAGGTTCCTATAGGGCAGGTCTGAGGTCTGGCTCATGCTTCCAGTGCCTTGAATGGAGCTGTCCTAGAAGGTTGTGAGTGTGAAGTCCTGGAGCCTGACCTTGATCTGAAGCCTTTAGTGTGGGAATAGGAACTTGAGAGAGGCCCAAGATGGGGTTGGGCCCTTTGCAGGGACAGCAGTGGTTTCCTCTTTTCCAGCCCTGGCCATTCCCTTAGGGTGGTTGGGGTCATCATCAATCAATCCCTGTTGAACCCTTAGAATAGGGCCCAACCTATCGAGCAGGGGCTCAGTTAATGTTTTTCATCACTTTGTGAGAGGCAGTGAGCAGTGAGGTTGAGAGTCTAGAGCTGCACAATCCAACAGAAATATAATTCGAGCTATAAGTGCAATTTAACTTTTTCTGGTGCACATTAAAAAGAAACATGAAGTTAACAATATACTTTATTCAAATAACATGAAGTTAATAATATACTTTATTCAAATAGCCAAAATAGTATAGTGATTCTGTTATGTAATAAATAGAAATTTATTGAGATATTTATATTCTTTTAAAAAATATTGTTGAAAATATTACATGGGTTCCCCTTTCTCCCCCATGATATATTTATATTCTTGTTTTTTGTACTAAGTCTTCAAAACCCAGTGTGTATTTAATGCAGCACACTTCATTACGCAGCCACATCTTGAGTGTTCAGTAGCCATATGTGGCTGCTACTGGCTACCGTCTTGTCTATACTGTATTCAAGCTGCCCCTTTCCTAGCTGTGTGACGTTGGGCAAGTTATTTAATCTCTCTGTGCCTCAACTTCTTCATCTTCAAGTATGAAGTGTGTACTTCATAAGGTTGCTGTGAGGATTAAATAAGATAATAAAAAGTGATTAGGGCTCTGGCTGGTGTTGCTAAGTGGTTAGAGCATTGGCCCGGGGACCGAAGGATTGCAGGTTCGGTTCTAGTCAAGGGCACATACCTGGGTTGCAGGTTCGGTTCTAGTCAAGGGCACATACCTGGGTTGCAGGTTCGATCCCCGGCCAGGAGTGTGCGGGAGGCAACCAATTGATGTCTCTCTCTCACATCAATGTTTCTCATCTCTCTCTTTCTCCTTCACTCCCTCCCTTCCACTCTCTAAAAAAAGTCAATGGAAAAAATATCCTCAGGTGAGGATTAAAAAAAAAAAAAGGGGGGGGGGGCTGTGGATTAGGTACCTAGCATACAGTAAGGACTATTTATGTTGTCTATTATTCTTTTTTAAAATCATCATTTGAGTAGCATTGCCATTATTTTGCCAACTCAGTATTTGAAGTACTAATTACTTAAAATTTATTTTTAAAATACTCACTTTTAAAATATATCCCTAGTTTAGCTTCATCCTAAGAAATAATTGTGGAGTCTACATGAGATAAATACCTGCCTAGTACATTAAAAAGCCACCGTGCAGAGCCCAGCAGTTTGCCATTGACCCTGCCCTCGCGGCAGGAAAGGTGTTTCTGCCCAGGACCTGCCCATTCCACCCCCTTCCTGAACAGAGGCCGGCCTGAGCTTGCTTGCTGGTGCCTGTCCTCGGGGATGGCTTGTTCTCGCCTCTTGGCTGGAAACACCTCTTTTGGCCCCACCCATGGTTAGGAACAGGCCCCTGGGCTCTCTTGCCCCTGCCTCAGTTACAGGTCCTTTGTTCCCACCCCACTGATGGCTCCCAGGCTTAGTGGAGAGAGCCCTGCCTCCCTGGGTCTCCCCAGGGTCCCCCACCTCTCTCTGACAGGCTCTGCGTTGTGGGGAGGAACTGGGTCAGTCATGGAGCTGCATTACACCCTCCCCGTGTCGTCCCTGGGGACAGTCAGCTCCTGGCCAGGCAGTAGTTTCTATCACAGCCCGTCCCCTACACATCCCAGCCACGGGTCCTTGTGGAGGGCCAGAGAATGAGGAGTCTGGCTCCCCTTTACCACCTGTGTGGCCTGTAACCCTGGGCAGGCCTGTGTCTGCCTCCTCACCCCTGCTGGAAGGCCTGGCTTCCATTAGGCTCCCTAACCCTTCCCTCCTCTCCTTTCTCTTCCTCTACCCTCTTCTATGTCTTTCCATTTGTCCAGGTCTCCTTTCGCTTCTCGGGAACACTCCCGGTTTTCCCTCCTACAGATCTTGCACATTTCTCATGAAGTTTATTGGTGTTTTATATTTTGTGATACTATTGTAAATGGAGTCTTTCATTCTGGTTTTTACCTGGTTATTGCTTATAAGTATCGATCTCTGTTATATTACTTTTGAATCCAACTCACTTCCCTCTCTTTTCTTTTCCCCATCCCTCTCCCCCTTCTTCCTCAGCCTTCTTCCCTCCATCCTCCTTTTCCTTATCTCTCATCTCCCCCTCCTCCTTCTGGCGTCCCTCTGTTCCAAGTGGCCTTGCCTCATGGACTTTCTCTTCTGTTCCAGTCCTTGCAGCTCCCACCTCAGGCCAAGATGAGCAGCTGTTCAGAGTAACGGGAGGACCCGTGTCCTGGGCAGCCCAGCAGGTGAGTCGGAAAATGGGAAGGGGAAGGGGCCTGGGTGTGGCAGGCCGAGCCCCAACATTGAGGTCGGGGAGTAGGCTTCATGGAGGCAAGACCTGAGGTCCCATTGTCCATTTTGAAAACTGAGGTTGAGAGGCAGAGAGAGGGTGAGGCCCAGAGACCTTGAGAAGAGCCTCCCGGGAGGGCTGTGAAAGGTGGGAGGGACGGGGACCATCGGGTGGGGGGTGTTTGTGAGTGTGTGGGTGTGTGTATCTGTAGCTGCTTATGTGATTCCCTTCTGTGCCTGGCGAGCTACCATCTTTCTCATTCCCACATGATCACGTTATCTTTTAAACTGTAGTCATATTTTTGAAAAATAGCACAAAATTAAAAAGATAGAGGATTTAGTGAAAGGTAACTTTCCCTCTCTTGTCCTCCAAGCTGCCAGTACTCCTCCGCAAAGGCAGTTTCTTACAAAACCATCCAGAGGTATTTTTGTGTGTATGTGTGCTATATATATGCGTTTCCTTTTTCTTAAATTTATTGAGGTAACATTGGTTAACTGTATAATTAATTTATAATTACATAAATTTCAGGTGTACAGCCTTATATTTTTATGTCTATATACTCTATTGTATGCTCACCACCCAAAGTCTGGTTTCTTTCCCTTGCCGTATATTTGACCCCCTTTACCCAATTCACCTTCCCCACACCCCCTTCTCTGGTAACCACCGTTCTGTTGTCTGTATCAGTGACTTTGCTTTGTTAGTTCATGTGTTACGTTTTTTATATTTCACATGAGTGAAATTGAACCGTTTGTGTCCTTTTTCTTCTGACTTTCTGCACTTAGCATAATACTCTCAAGATTCATCCATGTTGTCACAAATGGCATACTTCCTGTTTTTTATGATTGAGTGCTATTCCATTGTACATATCTACCACATCTTTATCCATTCATCCATGATGGACATATAGGTTGTTTCCATGTCTTGGCTATTGTAAACAATGCTGCAGTGAACATAGGGGTACATATGCCTTCACGAATAAGCGTTTCCATATTTTTGGGTAAATACCCAGAAGAGGAATTGCTGGGTCATGTGGTATTCTTATTTTTAATTTTTTGAGGAACCTCCATACTTTTTTCCATAGTGGCTGCACCAATTTACATTCCCACCAGTAGTGTACGAGGGTTCCCTTTTCCTCCAACACTTGTTATTTCTTGCCTTTTTAATAATAGCCATTCTAACAAGTGTGAGGTGATTACCTCATTACGGTTTTGATTTGCATTTCCCTCATAACTAGTGATGTTGAGCATTTTTTCACATACATTTTCCTATAAAACAGTTTTACATTATAAAATACTTTTTTGCACCTTGCTTTTTCACTTAACAATATGTCGTTGGTATCATTTTATATTAACTTTAGACTGGGTAATTTTAGTTGGGATTGTGCTAGTCATAGCTTAATTAATTCTGGAAGAACCGATGTCTTTATAATGTTGAAAGCTGGCTTATCTAAGACATCGAATGTGTTTCTGTTTGTGTCTTTCTTTGGTCCCTCAGTAACCTTTAAAAAAGATATTTGCATAGTTAAAAATGTAGGTGAGAGAAAAGTTGTGGAGTGGGAAGGCTCCCCATCAGCTAGAGGTAGGTCTCAGGGAGCTGATGGAACTTGATCTTCAGGTTCTTCCAAGACCCAGGGAGGGGCCCAGGCAGTGTGTGCCCATGGTCATGTGTTCTTGTACATTTTTACAAAAGTAAGCTATTCTTTTTTTTCTTTTAATTAAAAGAAAATTTTACATGGGATATAATTGGCACACCACATTATATTAGGTTCAGGCATATAACAGTGTTTCAGTATTTATATATATTGTGAAATAATAAGTAAGATATTTTGTATTCTTTTTTTTTTTAAAGAGAAACACCAATCAGCTGCCTCTTACACACCCCCTACTGGGGATGTGCCCGCAACCAAGGTACATGCCCTTGACCGGAATCGAACCTGGGACCTTTCAGTCTGCAGGCCGACGCTCTATCCACTGAGCCAAACCGGTTTAGGCGATATTTTGTATTCTTAAAGAAAACATCTAAATTGGATAAGCTTTAGGTCCCGAGAAGTCTGGCTTTGGATCTCCTCCCTCCTTGGCCTTTCAGCCTTCATTTTTCTTTCTCAGAGGCAACCAGGCTTAGTGGAGAGGGTTTAAGCAACCTTGTCTCCTCTGTATCTTTTCAGAGATGTTTTCTGCATTTACTAGTAGATGCATACTGATCTATTCCCTCGTTTTTCTTTCACATAAAAAGCAGAATGTTATATATATTGTTTTATAGTGTTCTTTAGTCACTTAACAACATATCTTGGAGGTCTCATATCAATTAGAAGGAGTTTCCTCATTTTGTACAGTTGCTCAGTATTCCACTGTATGACTACAGCATAATTTAGTTAACCATTCTCTGGTTTGTGGATGTTTTGGTTATTTCTAACCTTTTGTTCTTTCACACAGTGTATAGTCATAACCGTCTATGTATGTCTTTGGATATGCACCAGTAAGACTGCAGGATAAGTGTCTAAGGATGGCTGGATCAAGGGCAGAAGCACTTGGGGTTTTCACACCTGCTGTGGCCTTGCCCTTCCAGAGGCATGCTAGCCTGCCAGGAGAGGAATGCCTCACCCGTCACCACGTAGTATGGGGAGGTGTCATTCTTTTCACCTGTGTAAGAACCATTTATATTTCCCTTTCTGTGAATTTCTCTGTTCATATCCTTTGCCCATTTTTTTTTTTTAGGTTATTGACCTGTTTCTTTATTTTTAAAAAATATTTTTATTGATTTCAGAGAGAAAGGGAGAGAGGGATAGTAACATCAATGATGAGAGAGAATCATTGATTGGCTGCTTCCTGCACACTCCTACTGGGGATAGAGGCCGAAACCCGGGCATGTGCCCTGTCAGGAATCGAACCATGATCTCATGGTTCATAGGTTGACCTCAACCACTGAGCCACGGCGCCTGGGCCTGTTTCTTATTTTTAGGCGCTTTTTAGTTTTTAGGAAAGTTAGTCCTGTGATGTGAATGGCAGATAACTCCTACTTTGTCATTTCTCTTTTGGCTTTGCTTATGGTGTTTTTTTTATAACGCAGGAATGTTTGGTTTTTATATAGTAGAATATTTCACTTTTTTTTATTCTTCTAGGTCTGTATCACTTCCAAAAGGCTTTTGCTCTCTGAGATGATTTTTAAAATCCTTTTATGTTTCTATTTTTTTATAATCAAAACTTTGATCCTTCTGTAATTGATCCAACTTAGTTTGTTTCTAGACTGCTCCCAACAACTTAATAATCCATCTAGTTTGAATTCCTTTTATTGTATACTAAATTCTTATATGTAAGAATTTTTAAATGTTCTGTTCTGATTAATCGATCTGTCAAGATGCTGGTAACATGTACAGTCATCCCTCGGTATCCATGAGGAATGGGTCCCGTGGATACCAAAATCCACAGATGCACTAGTCTCTTATTTAAAGCAGCAGAGATTAATGCATGCAGTCAGCTCTCTGCAACAGTGGATTGAAAATACGGAGGGCTGACTGTACTGTTTTAATTACCATGGCTTTATATGTTTTAATATGTGGTGAGGCGGATTCTTACTCTTTACCTTTCCTTTCCCTCACCCTCTGCTTCCAAAATTTTTCTGGATCTTCCTGTTTGCTTATTTTTCCACATTGACTTTCAAGTCAGCTTGTCTAGCTAAATAAAAGATCCTGTGTGTACTTAATAGGGTTGTGCATATTTATAAATGAGAGAGAGTTACTACTATCTTTATGCTGTCTTCTGTCTGGGAGCATACTGTGTTTTTCCATTTGTCCAGGTCTTCTTTTCGCTTCTCAGTAACCCTCCAAATTTCCCCTCCTACAGATCATGCCCATTTCTCAGGAAGTTTATTGGTGTTTTATATTTTGTGATGCTATTGTAAATGGGGTCTTTCATCCTGGTTTTAACCTGGTTATTGCTTATCAATATTGATTCTGTTATATCACTTTTGAACCCAATCATTTTACTAAATTCTTTTATTTTTTGTAATAGTTTCTCAGTTGAGCTAATTGGATTTTCCAACTCAGAATTCATATTATTGGTAACTAATATATTGTTTATATCTTCCCAATTTTTATTTATTTATTTAAAAATTTATTGATTGATCTTAGAGAGGAAGGGGGAGAGAGAAACACCGATTTGTTGTTCCACTTATGCATTCATTGGTTGCTTCTCGTGTGTGCCCTGACCAGGGATCTGAGCCTGCAACCTTGGCGTATCGGGACAACACTCTAGCTAACCGAGCTCCCTGGCCAGGGCCTTCTTCCCAATTTTTATTCATTTTTGGTCTCTAGAACTTGCAGAGCAATGTGAATAACAATAATAGTAGTGAAATGGATATCATTGTCTCATTTCTGACTTTAATGGAAGTTTTTCTATTGTTTTTTTCATTAAGCAAGATGCTGGTGTTTGGTTTAGTTAAGTATCAATCTACTTTTATTTTAATACGATTTTTATTTGTTTAAGTAACCTTAGTATTGAGTTTTATCATACGCCTCTTTTGTGTCTGTGGAGATGATCAGATGACTTTCCTGTTTGATCTGTTAATCATCTCTTCGAGTCATCTATTTATTGCTCTTGCCAGGCCAGGAGCTCTTGAGTTCAGGGATGGGACCTAAGTCCCCATTGCCCAGAGCAAGGCTATTTTGAATGAACAAATGAATGAATGGCCTTTCCTATACATTACTCCTTCCCCCTTTGGTAGTGGGAGGACCCCACAGGCTGTGTGATGCTGGGTGGACTCACCTCCTGGGCATTCTACTTCCTCCTGGGGCATGCAAGTGGGGTGAGGCTCAACCCCTAGACTAGGCCTGCTGGGGGACCAGCCTTTCGTATCCCTCAATCCTACCCATACTTGCTAAGCCCCTGGGCCTAGCCCTCAGCTGGGAACTGGTGCCTCAGAAGGAATTGGGCCTTTACCTAGGTCTTGCAGAGGGAGGAAGTGTGTGTGTGTGTGTGTGTGTGTGTGTGTGTGTGTGTGTCCGTGTGTGTGTGTGTGTGTGTGTCCGTGTGTGTGTGTGTGTGTGTGCGTGCACACCCCATTGGCCAGCCTCGCAGCTGTGGCTGAGGCTGTGGATAGGGGTGAAGGGTGGTACCATCCCTGGAGGTCCTGGAAGGCCCCTTAGAGAAGCCATGAACTTGGTGTTAGGCAGCCACAGGGGTGGGGTGCCTGGTTTCAGGTAGAGGGAAAAGCCTATGTGTTCAGAGACCTGGCAGTAGTTGGCCTTGTCTGGCACATGCGGCATAGGGGAGAAAGCTCAAAGATAGAGCTTGACCCCATGGCATGGGAGAGCCACAGGAGGAGGCTGGTTGGGGAGCCACACCTGGGCAGCCATGCTGCTGCCTCTGACCCGTGCCCGTCTATCTATTCCAGGTCTGGACAGAGCCCTGCTGGCAGGAACCATGACAGAGGCTGGGGATGCAGCACTGTCAGTGGCCGAGTGGCTGCAGGCACTGCACCTGGAGCAGTACACCGTGCTCTTTGAGCATTATGGACTGGTGCGGGCCACAGACTGCCGAGGCCTCAGCGATGCCCGCCTGGTGGACATGGGTGTACAACTCCCTGGCCACCGTCGCCGCATCCTGGCTGGCCTGCTCCGTGCCCATGCACCTCCAGCCCCAGCACCCCGCCCTACCCCACGTCCCGTGCCCAGGAAGCGTAATGTCTTCCGCCCACTGCCCGCACCCACCACCCCACCTGAGCCACTGCCCACGACCAGAGAGGATGAGGGACCACCCACTGTCCCACCCATCCCACCCCGGAGGAGCTGCCTTCCTCCTGCCTGCTTCTCTACCCCTTCCTCAGCTGTCCCAGACCCTGCGCTGCCCCCGCTGCCTGCCAAGCGGCATTTGGCAGAGCTGAGTGTTCCACCCGTGCCCCCTCGCACTGGGTCTCCCCGTCCACCCGTGAGGTGAGTGGATGCTGTCCACGGAAGGAGGTACATGGGCAGAGGATCCTAGAGGGTGGAGGGGGAGTTTGTGGCTTTTGGCACTGCAGTAAGAAAGGCACTTTAGTGGAGGAACAGCATGTGCAAAGCTCAGAGGTGGGAAGCACCTTCTAGTTTACTCTGGGCAGACACTGTACTTAACTGTTGGGTGAGTGAGGGTGAGGCTTGTGGATGGTGCTGGTGGGATGTGCTGTGAAGGCCAGGTGGACAGCCAGGAAGGTTTTATGCAAAATGATCTGATGAAAGCTGAGTGCTAAAAGGGTCTGGCTGCTAATGAGGTTGATGGGGGAGGAGGCACAGGGCCAGGTGAGGCCCCCCGCCTGCCCCCCCGACTCAGGCAATGTGAGAGAAATAGGCAGATTGGAGCAAGATGTTGTTTCTGGAATGGACAGGACTTAAGGACAGCCAGGGTGTGAGTGGAGAGGACATGGGGAGCCACAACAGCGTCCAGGTTTCCATCTTGGGTGGACAGTGGTGCCATCACTGATCTGGGGACCCAGGGATACAGGGATAGCAGTTAGTGTGGGAGGAAGTCTAGAGTTCAGGGTGGGGCTAGTAAGTAGGAGATACTGGGGGGGCGGGTCAGGCTGTGTTCTGGAGTCAGTAAGTAGCGTGTGTAGGAAACGGGGAGCCTTGGGTGACGAGCTTGTGGGGGAGCAGGGACTGCCCAGGGCCTGGTGCTCGTGCTCTGTCTCTCCCCTTTACACTGAGGGATGCTTCTTAGGCCTCATCCTACTTGCCCTTCCTCCTCCTCAGAACTGTTTTCTCCCCTGGCTCCTGGTACTCCTTGTTTTCTTGAATTTCCTCCTATTTTTGTGGACATTCCATTTAAATATTCTTCACATGTTTGTTCAGGGGTGTAATGGAGATTTATTGTAGCACTCAGATCTAGCAGCCTAATCTGGGAAGGCTTCTTGGAGGAGGAAGAGATGTACAGAGAAAGGTCTCCTGGTCCCTATTATGGTTGGGCTCTGTGCTGGGTGTTTTGCTTACATTATCTCATTTGATCCTGCAGCAAGCCTTCTGGGGGATTTGTGTCCCGTTTTCAAGCAGAGAAACAGCCTCCGAGAAGGGAGGGGAACACTGGCTAGATACATGCCAAGTACATACTCAGGGAGTCCCTGTGAGGAGGATCTGGGAGGTTTTCCCTATCCAGAGAGAGGCACTGAATGAGGGGCCTTGAAGGCAAGCTAGGACTGTGCTGTTTTGAAGTCTGATTGGTAGAAGCATAAAAAGGGTTTGTGCCTTTCCTGGGTTCATACAGCTGGGGACAGTACTAGGGTCCCCCAGGAGCCTGGCTTGCCGTTTAGATAGGCGTTTCCTGGTGTCATTGCGCCCTCTAGTGGCCATTGTTCTCCATGCAGGAGTAATTTCTATTTCCTTTAATGCCATCATGGGTCGGTCTCTCTCTCTCTCTCTCTCTCTCTCTCTGTCTGTATGTGTCTGCCTGTCTCTGGGGTGGGGGGTGTGGAGGATAGGATTGGGTAAACAAGGACAGAAGATAAGTCCCTGTTTACAAGGAGCTCACAAAGGCTGAGGAGGCAAAACCCACCGTGGGAGAGTGGAGGTCAGGATTTTTGCTTGGGAGGCAGGCCTAGCTAGCTTTGTGACTCCCATTAGGAGCTGCTCTTTGTGTTTGTTTCCCCCTCCGGTACCCTCCTTGGCCTTTCATGGTCCTTCTGGTGCTGACAGCTGAGTTCAGGAGATTTGCTGGGTAGAGCTAAAGTCTGTGCACTCCCCAGGGTACCAGCCTCTGCTCTCAGAGCCTGTCTGAACTTAAGCCCTTAGCCAACCTCTGGGGGAGGCCAAGCTTCCTTGGTTAGGAATCTGGCCCCTTGTAGTGAGCAGATCCGAATTGTGGGCATCTGTAGTCCTAGTGCTCCCAGGATGTGCAAAGTCATTAAAGCCCATTAGTAGAAAAATTCATGGCAGCTCAAATATGTGTGCCAGGCGAAGGCCGGGCAGGGTAGGAGCCAGGATGGGCCCTGATTGGCTACCCCATCCCCTTACAGCTCCTGTGAGAGGCATGGTGGGAGATTTCTCGATTGGCCTGTCCTGTCTCCCTTGCAGGAGTCCCCGCTTCCCGATCTGGCCTTCCTGTTCTTGCTTGCACCCTCCAGTGATGGGTATCGCACTCTCTCAATCTTAGGGTCTCTTACACCAGATCCTGTGAACATTACTGGCCTGGCTCCAGCCCATTACCAGGCTCCCTAGCGGGACTTGGGATTTTCTGCTGTGTCTGCATGTGTGTATTCTTGAGATAGTGACTCCTTTGTGCAAGGTGTCAGGGCAGTAGTGTGTCTGTATTTACACATCCGCACAGGTTCTAAGGGGGGTGATGTGTGATCTTAATATGCCATTTCAGTGGTGACTTGCAAGTTCACCAGAGCCCTGTGCACATACATGTGCCTGTGCGTGCTGGAGTGGTGAGGACTCCAACAGCTCGAGTCCGTTTTTGAGTGCTCATGCGGTGGGTGGTGAGTTGGCAAGTGTAGTATTAATGCGCTGTTAGGTATGAGCCAGTGTGTGTACATGTGTGTGCGGGTGATGTCAAGAGGAGTCCACTAGAATGTCACCTGTAGGGCTGAGAGCCATGTGGTTTTGTTTATCGCTGAATCCCTGTCATCTGGAACAGTGCCAGGCGCCTAATCGGCCCTGAGAAAGTGTCTGTTGTGAGTGAATAGAATGTAATGTAAATATCTGTGTTTTCCAATGGTCTTAGGCTCTACAGCAGCGGTTCTCTGAGAACCGCTATCAAGGTCACCTAAGACCATCGGAAAACACAGATATTTACAATACGATTCATAACAGTAGCAAAATTACAGTTATGAAGTAGCAACGAAATTAGTTTAATGGTTGGAGGTCACCACAACATGAGGCACTGTATTAAAGGGTCGCGGCATTAGAAAGGTTGAGAACCACTGCTCTATACTGTTGCCTCAGTGCCCACTGGACACTGAACAATATAGGGTTAAGGCCCTGAGCTCACCACCCTAGATCCCTTCCCACTGCCCAACCCATGCCACCCCAGATGTCTTGGAAAGGGAGAGGCCTTCAGAGGAGAAAGGCAGAAACCCAGCAGGGATGGGGTCCCTTCTGCCTCGCCCCAGCTGGGTCAGGACTCTTAGAACCAGGCTCAGTATTCTGTTTGGCCTCGGAGGACGCCACTTTTACCCCAAAGGGTCTGCACTCCTAACCTTATTTAAAACTGTAATAGGGAGCTTGCTGACGAGTCCAGAGATGCTGAGAGATTTGCTCAGAGTCACATAGCCCAGCAGATGGAAGCCGATGTTCAGACTCTGCTCCTGGCCTAGGGCCCAGTCTACCCAGCTCCAGGTCTCATAGATGTGAACCCTCTGAGCCTGCTTCCCTGAGAATGTCAGAGGGGTCATTTCTGATCAGGGTTCCAGGGTCACTGCACAGAGTCTCTCCTGGGTTGATCCGGGCCTCAGTTTCCTCCTCTGATCCTTGTATGCCTGGAGATACCTTGGAAAATGGAATATTTGCCAAGAGAGGGCAGCTGCCAGCTGGAGTTACACTGCAAGGCCCCCTCCCTGTGCCCTTGACTACCCTGCAGCTCAGCCAATACACATCCTTCTGAAGGCTGATCACTTGTTGCCGTGGCAGAATTTGCTCCCTTTAAAGAGCCTCTTTCCCAGTCTCTCTGGGCTTCTTTGTGGCGGTGGGGAGGGGCCAGCCAGGGGCAGGGCTTCCTGGGTGTCCCTGCAGTGAGTCCCTGCTAGATGGCACTGGGGTGGTTTGCCTCATTCCAGCTTGGGATGGGGGGAGTGGCGGCGGGGGCGAGAGGGGGGGCACTGGGGCGGGGAGGAAGTGTCTGCCCCGGGGGATTCTGGGTGACTTTTCTTTCTTTCTCAGTGTTTTCAGGAAGTGTGTGTTTTGGCCAGGGCTGCAGGGGTGGGGGAGGCAGAGAGTAGGAAGCCAAGGGAAGCCAGGGCTGGATGCAGAAACACACACACAGACACACACAGGCACTCACTCCAGTTATACACAGAAACACAACACACAGACAAGTGATCAGAGATACAAATCACAGGCGCCACCTGGACCCAGATTTAGATTCAGACATACCCAGGAATCAGGTGCCAAGAACTCTGCGAGACCAGCCCAGGTTGGACACGGACTGGCTGGGCAGGCACACAGCACACTTGAGCATACGCTGGTCCCGCCTGGTCAGAGCTGTGGGAGTCCTCAGGCTCGGGGACCGGCAGGCATCTGAGGGTGAGCAAGGGGCAGCCTTGGGCTGGGCTTCTGGGGGGAGAGGGAGGTGGTTAGGCGCCTCCTGAGGGCCTGGGCAGGCAGGAATCCCTGTTCGTCTGCCTGTCTCTTCTGGGCTGTGTTTTCTGTTGTGTTCTCTTCCCAATCCCACCCCCCCCTTTTTTCCTCAAATTATTCTTTCACCTTTCCCACATTTTCTGTTTGTTTGTTTGTTTTCTTTTACACTTTCCTTTTCTCCTTTTTTCTCTTTCCTCCCTCTGCCTTGAGATTTCCAGTTTTCCGTCTCCCCATGGCCTCTCTCCGGGGTCAACTGAGAGCCCATGGCACCTGTTTGCTGGGCCACACAGACTGCTTCCCTATGGGGTTTCTGCCCCTTAGGTACCTGGTGCTGATCTCCTTAGTTCTAGCTCCCCGCACCCCACTGAAGACTCTCTCAGCAGGCGTAGGTGGGCTTCTCTCAAGTTCTAGTTCAAGGGTGCAGTGACTCTGGGCAGCTCCTACCTGAATACCCTTTCCTCCCCTCCCCGCGCCCCCCCCCCCCCCCCGAGTCCAGGGTGATAGGAAGACCTGCCAAGGACTGGCATTTATTTGGCCTGGTTCTTATCCCTCCCTCTGGAGCTGGTAGTGTGGTTGGTGGCCTATGTTGTTGGGGGCAGGGCTGGCCTCCCCTCCCCCCAATTGTTGTGCTTTTCTTATGAACTCAACAACTCTGTGCTTGGGTCACTGGGGATGTAGAGATGCTTCTGACCAGGTCTTGTCTGTGCATCCAGTCCTGCCCTGTGTCCTCGGCTCATCTTCCGTAGGGCTTAGCAGACATCTGCATCTTATCCTGCCAGGCCAGCCCTGGGTTGGGCAGTTGGGGTGGAGGGAAAGGCTCAGGACAGTGTGAGCTCCCTGAGGGCTAAATTTCCTCCCCGTGCTCCCCTCTAGAGCCAGCACAGGGCCCGGCCTGGGAAGCGTGTGTAGCTGCCATGGGACCCAGGCCTGTGTCTCCTCCTGCCCATACAGCAGGACTGGCCTAGGAGGAAGCTCTGTGTTGACTTGGTGGTAGATGAGCCATGAAGGCACAATAGGCTGTGTGAGCTTAGAGAGGTGGGCAGTTGGGTGGACTTCCTGGAGGAGGAGGTGTGTCCTGAGCACAGTGGAGTTGATGATCTGGGTCATAGTGGGATTAAATGAAAAAAGGCCCCCAGCAGAACGCCTGGCACATAGTCGGTACTTAGCAAGCGTAGCTCTTGTTCCAGAGAGAAGTGTTAAGGGCTCGGTGAAGCCTTAGTTTTGAGGGTGGATGCCAGGTTAATTGGGCACTGCTCTGTGGAGGATTGAGGGAGCTGCCGACCTTCTCCAGTGACCTGGAAGTGAGAGGTGGTGGTTATTCAGTCATCAGGCACACTCACTGAGGTCCCCCTCTGTGTTGGGTGAGGCCGTGGCATGGAGAGGGATTGGCCTGAGGGGACTCACAGCATGTGCAAAAGCTACAGATATTACATCTAAGCAAGTGAAACGCCAGGAAGGCCTTTCTGTGCTATGGCCCGAGCAGAAGTAAACAGAACAATACATGCTGGAGGGGGTGACCTTTGGGTCTCATAATGGAGAAGGAAGGACAGGAGCAGCTGTGGAGGAAGCAAGAAGCATAGGACTGAGGCCTTGGCCTTGTGTAGCCAACGAATGAGGAAGCGGGCAGCTGGGAAGGCCTTCTTGTGGGGACAGGATAGGAGACAGATGTGTTCAGATTGCTGGGCCTGACGCCACTCCTTGGCCCTGCTGGTGAGAGTGCAGGAGCTGGGATTGACCTGGGTCCCTCCATGGCCTGTGTGACACTCTAGGGCCGTGGTCGGCAAACCGCGGCTCGCGAGCCACATGCGGCTCTTTGGCCCCTTGCGTGTGGCTCTTCCACAAAATACCACGTGCGGGTGCGCACGTACAGCGCGATTGAAACTTCGTGGCCCGTGCGCAGAAGTCGGTTTTCGGCTATCAAAGGAAATTTCAATCGTTGTACTGTTGATATTTGGCTCTGTTGACTCATGAGTTTGCCGACCACTGGCCTAGGGGGAAGGTCCTGACTGTAAGACTGGGGCTCTTCTTCCAGCAGAGCCTTCACAGGAAAAGGACTATGTGCCAAGAAGGCAGGAGCAAGGGGGGCCCTCATGAACCTCCAGACTTCAATCTAGCCACCTCCTCCGGGAAGCTTCTGGCTCACCCCTGCCTGCCTACCACAGTTCTCTGTCAGTTCAGTGAAGCAAACATTGACAGACACAACTACACTGAATGATTAGAAGGGTGGAGGCTGGAGGAGCCCCAAGGGGCCTCATCCCAGCCTGGGACATAAGAGGAGGCACAAAGTGGAGGAGGAGGATGTATGATTTGGGTTTCTTGAAGGAGGAGTCGGAGGTGGCTGGACAGGAAAGGTATTCCAGGTGGAAGGAACAGCATATGTAGAGACCTGGAAGTATGCGTTTATGGAATGCAGCTCACTCAAGGGTGGCTGGAATGTGAGTGGGGGATGAATTCAAGGCCAGCCTGAGATATTCAGACTGCCCCACTCTGCGGCCCACCTGCCCCTATGGTGAGACTTAGTTCCTTTTGCCAGAGATTGATGTAGACAGAAAGATATGAAGGGGGAGAGTCAAGGGCCACCCTGGAGGAGAAGGAGACTATGAAGCAGGTAGGTTTCTGGCCCGACCTGTAGGGCCTGAGCCTCCTTCAGCCATAACCAGGGTGAGAAAGTTGTGCTGATGACATGTGGGGGTGGCTCTCCTTACTGAATGATCAATAACCCCGGAAGCAGATCAGAGAGGAAACTGAAGCTCAGAAATGAAGTGACCTGCTTTGCGAGGTCACAAACTGGTGAGTGGTCAAGCTGGGATTTCAGCCCAGGTCTGTTAGCTAGAGCGACCACACACACGTCATTTTCTGGCACAGCCCCTATTAACACCTGTTGGCATGGCATAGTTATTAATAGTGCCTCTCAGCAATATTCTGGTGTATGCAATTATATGGTCCCCCTACTCTTACCCATTCTGGCTTGGGACCCTCACATGTGTCCCAACCCCTCCGTGTAAAGTAGGCTGTGTGTATTGGCCCTAATCCAGTAAGACAAACCTTAAACATAGACTGAGAGCCCAGGCTGGGGTGGATCAGCCCCTGCCCATGAGTGCCCAGTCTTGCTATGGCATAGTGGGGAGAGCAGATGGGTCCACATGTCACTTGGATAGAGGAGAAAGGGACTGACAGAGCAGGGGAGCCACGGGTGGAGGCCGGGGAAAGCAACTCTGTATCGATATCTCAGAGGCTGCCTAGAGGCCAGGCCTGTTGAGCTGTGTTTGTGTTTTGTGTACAGATGGGCTTTCCATGGACAGATGGTAGGGAGAGGGCAGTGAGGAAGAGGGAGCCATTTGAGCAAAGACGTGGCAGTAGGACACTGAGCAAGCACATGCTTAGGTTGGGGCTGATCTTCTGGTCTATGGGTCACAGGTCAGTGGGCAACATCCCAGCTGGGCCTCAGCTGCAAATTGGAGCTGGGGCTGTTCTTGGGCATGCAGGCACTGAGTGGCTAGGATTCCAGCTGGGGCTGGAGCACTCTACGGACTCTGTCCCTTCCCCGGGGGTTTTCCCACATGCTGTGCTTTCCTGACACCACTTCTCCTTTTCTGGGCTTGGCCCTGACTCAGCACAGCCTGGTTCCTGTGGTAGGCAGGCAGGGGTGAGCCAGAAGCTTCCCGGAGGAGGTGGCTAGAATGAAGTCTGGAGGTTCATGAGGGGCCCCTTGCTCCTGCCTTCTTGGCACATAGTCCTTTTCCTGTGAAGGCTCTGCTGGAAGAAGAGCCCTTTGCACCTGTTACCTCTCCCTTCTTGCCATGGTCACAACAGGTATCAGAGCTGTGATCACATTCCCTCTTGGACCAAACATCAGCTCCAGAGCTGCCTAGATTCTGAGTTGGGGTGGGGCGTGAGGAGGTCAGCCTCAGAGAAGCCCTCAGATCCTGGCTGTGGCCTCATTTGCCTCACACTGGTGATTGAACTTGCAGGCGGTGATGCTAGACTACCTGGGTGTAAATCCCAGCAATGGGATGGAGGTCGAATTACTTTGTGTCTCTTGCCTCAGTTTCCTCAGCTGTAAAGTAGAGAGAACAGTAAGCCATACCTTATAGAGCCCTTGTGATGAGTAGCTGAATTAACTCATATGAAGTACTTTGAAGACCGTTGGGAATACACATACACACACAATAAGAATTAATTAATCCAGGTGTTCACTTATTTCCTAATGCCTGCTGAGTGCTGGGCTCACCATGGTGCATAGGGTAGTGTGGCATTTGCCTCAGGGAGCCCACATGCTGGGGAGGCCTCAGGCTGGGCAGATGGTCAGGATGGTGATGGGGGAGGACTGAGGGCCGGAGGTGGTAGGACTGAGGCTGCTTGGGCTCCGAGGATGCTGTGTTGCCACCACCTTCCCTTCAGTGCTGGCTCTCAGTCCTGGGGAGGCTGGGAAACCAGGCCCACTCAGCCCTGCTTGGCTGGAAGGGGTGGAACCTGTCCCCACCTCCTCTGGGCCAGTCTGACTGGTCCCGGCCCGACAACTTGGAGTTCTGCTCTCAGCTGATCGGGCCAGACCCTCAAGGGCCTCTTCTTAGAATCTGGGAGGCTGTGTGTGATAGATTGCTTTGCCTGTCAAGAGGTCAAGGGCATTGCACCTGACTAGCTGTGCCAACACCCTTGGGCCTTTAAGGACTCACTCAGTCTCTTGGTCATCATTCGCCCTTTCATTTGCTTTCCTCCCAGCCATCACCCATCCATTCTACCTATTCACCCATCCATCCATTCACCCACTTATTCTGTCTTCCATTCATCCGTCTGTCTGCCCACCCACCCATTCAACATGCTCTTGTTGCTGACTCAGCCACACCCTATACTGGGCTGTGAGGATAAAGAAGTCCAATGCTGCCCCTGCCCTAAAGAGACTCAGGGTCAAGTTGGGGACACAGCCTGGTGCATACCCACAGGGCATCTTCTCAGGTCCAACTGAACATTCATGCCCATAAGACTAACATAAGCCCCTGTGGCATCAGATTCCCTGAGAAGCATATAGGGAGAGAACAGCTGGCCACCAGGGCAGTGGCAGGTTTTCCTTCGCTGTGGGGTCCTCATGGCAGTCAATGCCACTGTTCACACAGCTGTCTAGGAGCCATTCTCTATGACCTTCTAGGGGACAGCTCAGGGGGCACTGAGACTCACAGTGGGCAGGTGTGGGAGCCACTCTGGCTTAGAAAGTCTTGCCCCAAGGGGCCAGTATATCTTCTAAAAACCCTACTGGTGCGGGTTTAGGTCTCTGCATGGGATGTGCCCAGTACAAGCCACCACATTCAGAGGAGCCCAGAGCTCCTGCTTCTTCACTGTGGTGAGCACGTACAGTTTCTCCCCATCCAGTGCGGTTCCCTCAGGCCACCTTCGCCAACAGCAGTGTCACCTCAGAACATGGCTGCCATGCCGCCTTTGGCAGGTTTCTAGGGGAACAGAGTGAGGAAGGAAGCTAGCTGAAGGTCAGGTTCTCACACAGAAAGGAAGAGTTTCATTCATTCTTTGCCCACACATGGAGAAGAGACAGAGTACATGGTGATACGGCAATAGCCATATGTCCTCAGAAGCACGTGGACTGTAGATTCAGGGGTCAGTTCCCGGCTGAGATGCCAGCACAGTTGTCTAAAGCTCATATGGAAGGAAACATGGGCAGGCGGGGAGCATGAAGGAGGCGTCAGGAAAACTTTCAGAGTTTGGAGTTAAAGGATAAGTAGATGTTCCCCAGGCAGAGACCAGGGAGAAGGATATTCTTGGAGGAGGCAACAGCAGGAGCAACGGCTGACATCATGGTCACACCCCAGCCCTTCCTTGCTTTTGTAGTCAGTCACTGCCAGGAACGTTGGGCAATAGACCAGGCTGAAAATAACCCGTGGGGAACGTTGCCCACACACTCTGGTGCTCCTCCTCAGCCCCTGCTGGACACTAGCAGAGACAGTGGGTGGGGCCAGGGCTGAAGGCTCAGGCACCTTGTTCCAACTGGTGGTCCCTGTACATCCTGTATGTTGGCATCCGACACTCCTTGTCTTGGTTAATCCTCCAACCACCCTGCCAGTTTGGAAATAGAGTCCCCACTTTACAGAAGAGGAAACTGAGGTTTGCTTACCCTGGGACACAGGACCTAAGACTGAGGCAAGGTTCTAACCCACATCTCTGGTGCCAGAGCCCTTTGAGGGACTGTCAGCCTGCAGGGAGCAGTCTGGTCTGTGCTGAGACAGACAGGAGCACTGTGGCTGTGGGAGCCCAGGGGTCTGCGGAAGAGAGTCGGGGAAGGGGAGCGATAGCAGAGGTGGGGAACTGGTGTGCTCTAAGAGGAGTGTGGTGGTATCAGGTGAGTTTGCGCAGTCTGGGGCATCTAGGGTTGGTGAATATCTGTCTGGGACAAGAGAGAAGGTGGTCTTGAGCCAGAGACCCACGACTTGGGACCTCCGGACCTGGTTTCTGAAGCTCTGATCTGCTCCCTTGGCCTCAACGCCCATTTCATTTCTCCCTCAACCATTTGCCAACATATGACTTCTTATCCTTAGAAACTCAGCTCAAGCCTCACCTCGTCCAGCTTTCCCTGACTCCCCAGGCTAGGATGTACTAGTAAGCCACCCACGTGCCATTCTGTTTTTGTTGGTGTTTTTAATCCTCACCCAAGGATATTTTTCCATTGACTTTTAGAGAGAGTGGAAGAGAGAAAGACAGAGAGAAATATTGATGTGAGAGAAACACATCGATTGGTTGCCTCCTGCACGAGGCCTGACCAAGGCCCAGGCCAGGTAGGAGCCTGCAACAGAACTATGTGCCCTTGACCGGGATCGAACCCAAGACTCTTCGGTCCGCAGGCCTACTCTCTATCCACTGACCCAAACCGGCTAGGGCACGCCATTCTCGTCTTCATTCCTCTCGTAGAGCAGTGCCTGTGGCTAAAAGCTAGAGCTCTGGGACCCGTGACCATGTCACAGCGCTGCAGCCAAGGGAGGTGCCTGCTTCCTTTAGGCTTTGGGGAGCTTGCAGGGTGTGGGGCAGGGGAGTGGGGCAAGGAGGTCTGTGTGGAGGAGGGCTCCTATCCGAGTTTTTGGAATGAATGAGTTTTGCTGAGCTCAGGTGAGCTGGGGCCCAGTGGGTTGAGTCCTGGCTCTGTCGCATAGTGATGCTGGCCCAGTGCTCAGTGGCACTGAGCTAACCCCTTACTGCCCAACTTTGGTCTGTTTCTAGCCTTCCCTACAAAGAAGAGGAGTTACTGTCATCACCACTGTCATCCTCTCCTCAGCCAGAACCTGAGGAGTCCCCGGCCACCTTCCCCCGGGAGCCTCCCCAGCCCCCATCTCCCAGCCTCCCAGAGATTCCCCAAAAGCCGCTTCACCTGTTCCCAGAGTTCGGTGAGTGCCATAGCCAGGCCTGGGGCTCCGAGTGGGTGGCCTGGGCTCTGGCCCTCAAGGAGTCTGAAAGGATGCAAGGTTTGCATCCCCTGTTCGGTTGGGCCCTGCCACTGACCCCCAGTGTGGCCCTGGACGGGTAAGCATCATTCCCTTCATTCTCAAAATAGGGGCAGCACCCACTTATCTGACCTACTTCTCTGACCAGGTGCGGGCGGGCACATGGCAAACTTTCTGAGTTGCCCATGGTTTGGGGAGGAGGGGGCTTGTTTTCCATGGTCATGGTTGGTTTGCCCCTGAGGATTGTCCACTTCTCTTGATTCTCAATTCATGTTGCTTTTGTGAATAGTTCCCACCCCTGATCCCCAAGCTTGCCACCTCTTCAGACCTCCCTGTGGTGGCCAGGCACCCCCTAGTGACGTCCTGTGAGGCCCCAAGAGTATAAATAGCACTTCCTGTCTCCTGTGCCTTCTTTTGAAAGCCAGGCCAGGTTGGGAGTGGGGGTCTCCGGCTGAGGATGGCCTTTGTGAAGCCAGGCCCAGGGGCCCAGGAGGGGAGGCCAGGCTCCTTGCTTCTAAGTCTCCCCTCCCCACCCACCCCGCATTTCTCTCCCCAGATGACCCTGACTACGATGAGACCCCAGAGGAGGGGCCAGGAGCCCCAGCTGGCGTGATGACCAAGAAGGTGGGGCAGGCGGTGGTTAGGGTTTGGGCTGTCTGCTGTTAGTGTGAGGCCAGGCTGCTCAGCTGCCTGCAGGCCCTGGGGACCACCAGATGGAGAATGGGCAACCGTTCCAGGAGAGTTCCCTTCCCCTTCATTGTCTTGCCATGCACGGTCAGGGGTCAGGCACAGGGTCCCAAATCCCATTGCTGGGCCAGAAATCTGGGGGGTTTGGTTTGTGGCTCCAGCTCCAATCTTCAGGTGCATGTGGATGGCTGTGGGTGGCCTCTTCTCCCCTCGGTGTTTGAGCATGGCTGTTGTAGAGATCCGTCCCTCTGTCTTTGTTTCACTTTCTGTGTTCCAGTGTCACCCTCTCTGAGTGTCTTCACTCTCCACCCCTGAGTCTTTCTAGTTTTGTTTTGTTTTGTCTTTGACCTGCCTGGTGTGGCCCTGTCTCCCTCGGCCCCTGTGCAGTCTGCCAGTGGGAAGAGGGGAGTGTGAGGAAATGAGGAGGTGTGCTAAGTTGTGTGGGTCCGGAATGGAGTGGACAGAAGGGAGTGTGGCAGCCCCTGAGTAGGTGTTATCTGGGGCTTGAAGGAAACATGACACTGAGTGGATCTGGGGCCGGGGGCAGGAGGAGCTTCCAGTGAGCCAAGTCCCACGTGCCGTACGTGTGGCCAGTCTGCTGAGCGAGGGAGAGGAACTGTCGGACGACCAGGGGGATGAAGAAGAGGATGACCAGGCCTACGAGGGCATCCCCAAGTAAGTGTCCACCTCTTTTGGGTGGTTCTCCCATCCAGCTCCCCATCTTTCAGCCCCTACCCCACTGGAGCCCCCACCTCGGCCCCCTTCATTCCCTTTCCTCTTCCTCCAGTGGTGGATGGCACACCAGCCACCTGAGCTCATCCTTGTCCAGCAGCCTCCTGACCCCCCAGCTCCCACCCCAACCCATGGATCGGCTGCCCGGGGGTCCCACCCCCATCGCACAGGTCATCAAGTCTGGCTGGTTGGACAAGAACCCACCGCAGGGGTGAGTGAGGCCTTATTGGGTCCTGCTGGTGCTTTGCATGGGGTGCATACTGTTCTATACCGGTGTCATGGATCTGAAAATCAGAGGGATCAAGGTTATTCAAGCAGGACTCCCTCCATGCAGACTAACCACGGATGATCCCCACGAGACCTATGTTTTATTACCCTTAATATTGGGAAGTCCTACTTTGAGTCCAACTTCAGTCACTCTAGCTGTAGGTAAAGTCCATGTTCTCAGTGACCATTTGGGATTCTCCCTCTCTTGGACCTGGCTGTTCCTAACTTTGTACACGGCTGGCTGAGGGGGCGAGGGTAATCCTAGAGCCCCTCCCCTAATCCCCAATCCTTTGCTCTGTTGTCCCTCTGCCTCTCCAGGTCTTATATATATCAGAAGCGATGGGTGAGACTGGATGTCGATTACCTGCGATACTTTGATAGTAACAAGGTAAGGCCCCTGTTGGTCCTGATGCGACCCCCTGTTCCAGCCTGGCCCGACATGGGACCCAGGCAGAGTCCCTCCCCAGATGAGTCCTCACCAGAGCTCCAGTCTGACTCCTTAAACCATGTTCTTCTGGCCCATCAGCCAGCTGTGGGCTGTGGTCAGGGTCAAGGTAGGGGTTGTCGCTGACCTCCTATGGGAAACGGGGCTGTAGCCTTCATTTCAACTAAGGTTGAGGGAGTCAGGGGGTGCTGGGCCTCTGGGGACCCTCCACAGTACAGCTCCTCTCTCTTCCCAGGATGCCTACTCTAAGCGCTTTATCTCTGTGGCCTGCATCTCCCGGGTGGCTGCCATTGGGGACCAGAAGTTTGAAGTGATCACGAACAACCGGACCTTTGCCTTCCGGGCAGAGAGTGATGGTGGGGAGTGGGACCGGCAGAAGACTAGCAGTTTGGCTTGATAAGGGCGGGGAGGACCAGGGCAAATCTGCTTCTCCCACCTAAAACCCAGAGAGGAGTCAACCCTCTGTGAGGAGGGGGACAAAAGGGGGTACCCTCTGAGGCTCTGTGCTTAAGATACCCACCGAGTCCTCAGAATCAAATTCCACTTACGGGGGAAATGGGCTCAAATAGGCAAAGCAGGCTTGCCCAGTTTAAGCCGTCAGCAGGGATTGGAGCCTGAGGTTGGCTCCCCGGGATTGGTCCAAGTCAGAGAACTCAGTATAGTCAGAGATAGGTGAGCCAGTCTGGGCAGGCTTTCTTGTTCTTAAAGGGCCCCCTGCCAAGCTGAGCTCTGGCTTACTCCTTCCCCTTTGCCCACAGCGGAGAGGAAGGAGTGGATGCAGGCCCTGCAGCAGGCAGTGGCTGAGCAGCGTGCCCGGGCCCGGCTGTCTAGTGCTTCTCTGTTGGGTGTTCAAGGTTCAGAGCCACCTGACCGTGCTGGCAGCCTGGAGCTGCGCGGCATCAAGAATAAACTGTATGTGGCTGTGGTTGGGGACAAAGTGCAGCTTTACAAGAATCTGGAGGTATGAAGGGTGGGCCAGGCTGCTAAATCTCTCCCCTGCTCCATGCCCACTCTGGTCCTTTAACCCCACCCCATGCCCACCTGGTTCCTCAGCCTCTCCCTTGTCTACTTGGTCCGTTTGCCTTGTCCCATGTCCACCTGGCCCTTCAGCCTCTTTCTTGCCACCTGGCCATTTAGTCCTGTTTTTTTTGCCCCTTTTTCTCTCCCCTTGTCCAAGCCAGCCCTGTCTTCCTTTTTGTCTTTAGTTCTGATTCCATCCCCTGCCTGGTCCCTGAGTATTACCCTCCCATCCTATTGCTACATGGCCTCCGAGCCTGGGTACCTTTACCCAGGCCCAGATCCCTGATCTCACTCTTATCTCCTTTCTAGCCACTTTCTAATTCCTAAGGTACCACCTCCCCCTCCTTTCTACCCCTTCCTGGGCCTTGAGCTCCACCCTCCAGGCCTTGCCCTCACTCCTTCCCACCTGCCTGCCAGGAGTACCACCTGGGCATCGGCATCACCTTCATCGACATGAGCGTGGGCAATGTGAAGGAAGTGGACCGGCGTAGCTTCGATCTCACTACCCCCTACCGCATCTTCAGGTGAGCCTCCATTGCTCACCTGCGTCCTCACTCGCTCTCACTGTTTTCATCTTGTGGGAAGCTGCCCCTTCTTGTGGGGTGGATTTCTCCTCCCTGCCCTGCCCTGCCCACCCTGCTGGTCCTTGACCTTCGCTTGCTAACCTCCTCTGACCCCTCCCTTTTAAGAAATCTCACTTTTGCCCTACCCGCCTCTGGCTATCACTGTCCCCCTTCCCTGCCAACTGCTCCCAGAGTTGCCCATACTGGCTTTCTGCACCACCCACTCACCCTGCTGTCCCTCTGGTCTGCCCTGACCCTCGAAAGTGTGTGTCTGACGTCTGTACTTGCTTGAGATAAAAGGCCGCTCTTCCCTCCTGTCTCCTGGGACCTGTCCTGGGGACAACTTCCTGAACCTCCAAGACTCTACCATCTTGGTTTCCTGGGCCTCAGCTGTGTCTCTGTGGTCTGTGTCTGTCCTCTGTCCCCTCCCTGAGCAGGCTTGCCCACTCCCAGGCCTTTAGTCGCCACCTCTGAGGCACTGTGTAATTTCTGGTTCAAATCCGTGTGTTAGTCAGCTCTGCTGCCATGACAGAATACCACAGACTGGGGGCTTCCACAGCAGAAGTTTATGTCCTCACAGCTCTGGAGGCTGGCAGTCCAAGGTCAAGGTGTTGTCTGTGTTGGTCTCTCCTCCTTGTTTGCAGATGGCTGCCTCCTCTCTGCGTCCTCACACCGTCTCTCCTCTGTGCGCGTGTGGAGACAGAAAGCTGTCTGCTTTTCCTTTCAGTCTTCAGATTAGAGCCCCACTCTTTTTTTTGTTTTGTTAAATTTCTTTTTTTTTTAATTCTTTATATTGTTTAAAGTATTACATAAGTCTCCTTTTTTCCCCATTGACCTCACCCCAGCTGCCCCCACCCCCTAGCACATGCTCTCACTCCCCTACTGTCTGTGTCCATTGGTTATGCTCTATGCATGCACACAAGTCCTTTGGTTGCTCTCTTACCCACTCACCTCCCGCCTTCCCTCATAGGTTGGACAGTCTGTTTGATGTAGAGCCTCACTCTTATGACATTATTTAACCTTGATTATCTCCCTAAAGGCCCCCTCTCCAGATGCAGTCACATTGGGGTTAGGGCTTCAACCTATGGGTTTTAGAACACAATTCAGTCTGTAACATCTAAGGTGATATACACCACTGTACCACTATATGACGGGGCAGATCACTTGGCTTCTCTGTGCCTCAGTTGCCTCCTCTGTGTGTAGGATCCTGGTGATCTTTGTAATGCTGTTATCTGACATGATGTGCAGTAACTGCTCAGTCAACATTAGCCTCACCAACACCCTCCCCCCGCACCTCCAATCCCCTTCACCTTCCCTGTCATCATTGCCTTTGTTCTTAGCTCAAATCTCTGTTTCTAGCAGGGTTTTTCTCATGAGGTCTAGGTCTGCATGTGTAATAGTTTTATAGACATCTTCCCCCTTTAACATCCTCCTGAACTCATGGTCCTTCCTGGGCCCCCTCTCTTACACTCCTGTCTCTCCTACTCACCTCTGTGTATACCCATCATCACCCCTGTCTTGCCTCCATTGCTCTCACCTCCATCTGGTCCCTCCCTTCTGCCCCTCACCATCTTGCTCTGGGCCTATGAGCCCTCTGGCTCCACACATCCTCACCCTTTGGCTACCTGTCTCTGACTACCAAAGGGGTCTTTTTTCCTTTTTCTTAAGGTTTTATTTATCCATTTCTTGCATTTGAGGTAATTTTTGATGACACCCTTGGCCTGAGATTCTTTACCATCACCCTTAATTACCACACAACTGCAACCAACCACTTTCCGGAGTTTTCCTTCTCTGTCGGTGTTACAGGGCCTGCCCATTCACGAGTTCCTTGTCTCAGCCTTAGTTCAGTTGATCTGGTGTTCAGCACCAAGGGTGTCCACCAACCTGACATACGTAGGCTCACACAGTTGGATGCAAGCACACGAAGTCGGGCTTAGCACCTGGCTAAGGCCTTGGCAGCTTCGCAGATTCCACTGCTAGGCCTTCGTGGATGAGGGTGGCTGGTCTTCAGCGCCTCTCATAAAGCAGCATTAGCAATCCATTACATCTGCAGCAGCGACACCTTCTTGGGCCATGGCGGTGGATTACGGGTAGAGCCAAATCTTGAATGTACACACTCGACTTTGGGACAAAAGGGAAAGGAAGAGCCCGAGGAGAAGACATCTCTTTCCCACACCCCTCCCCACTGAAACCCTCCAGTGCTTTTCCATTGTCCTCTGGGTGCATTTTGACTTCTGCCTGGCACAGGCCTGTCCCTATCTGTCTCCCTGCCTCCTCTCTGCCAGTCTGCCCATCCTGCCCACAGGTCCTAGAATCTCCCATGTGCCATCCTGCCCCTTTGCACATGGTGTTCCCTCTGTCTAGAGTGCCCTTCCACCGCTTTACCTGGCTAAGCCCTTGTCATCTGTCAAGTCTTAGCCCAGGTATCATTTCTTCCCAGCAGCCTGCTGTACTCCCTGGGTGGGACAGAGCCCCTCGGGACTCCCCCGGCCCTCACACATCTCTCAGGTTCAGTGTGCCCTTGCCTTTGTCACACCCGTCCTCCTCACTGACCCAGGATGACTCCCTCTTCTGACGATGAGCTCTCAACACCTTGCTTCTCCAACTTCATGCTGTGCCCCTTTATGCTGCCCCCAAATCCTTCTGAGCCCTTGTCCACCAGCCTCCCTCCTCCCATTCCTGTGTCTCCAGCTTCTCAGCCGAAACAGAACTAGAAAAGGAGCAGTGGCTGGAGGCCATGCAGGGAGCCATTGCCGAGGCCCTGTCTACCTCAGAGGTGGCCGAGCGCATCTGGGCCGTGGCCCCCAACCGATTCTGTGCTGACTGCGGGGCTGCACAGCCTGACTGGGCCTCCATCAACCTCTGTGTCGTCATCTGCAAGCGCTGTGCAGGTGTGTCTGGGGGTGGAGCACGGGGCCAAGGCATGACAGAGCTGGTGTGTCTGGTGGCAGGTGGTCTGTCTGGCTGGAGGGACTGGAGTGAAGATAGCAGTCAGAGATTGTTTAAGATGCACCTGTGTGCCAAGCCTCTCCCACTGGGATTGCAAGGCAGACATTTAACTTCTCACATCATAGGTGGGGCACTGAGGCATAGACAGGGAAAATAGCTCGTTTGGGGTCATCTGGCAAGTAAGTGAGTCTGCATTTTAGCCCAAACCTCTTGGGGGCCAGCACCCCTGCCCCATCAGAAGAGTGGAAGGAGGTCATGTAGGAGCAGCTGGTAGGGGCCAGGTGGAGGGAGGAGCTGATGTTTTATCCAGAGGGGGATGGCAGGCAGCGGTGGGGAGGACTTGGTCAGATTTTTGCAACAGACTCTGGCAGGTTGGAAGCTGAGTTAGAGGGAGTGACACTGGAGACTAATAAGGAGGCGGCTGCTGGAGCTGAGAGAGAGGAGGAGGAGGCCTGGTCTGGGGAAGCGATGGAGAGTATTCCAGAGATGTTTAGGATCTGTGGTGTAAAATTTCCAGTGGCAGATTAGATGAGGAGGATGGGAAAGAAAGAGGTTGGAACTCAAGATTCATTAATCTACTCAATCAGCATTTACTGAGGGTCTATGATGTGCCAGGCACTGTGTCAGGTGCTGGGGATTTGGCCCCCTTAGGAGCTGACAATGCTCAGGTGGGGATCTGGGGGAGGAACAGTTTGGGGAAGTTTCCGAGCTCAGTGAAAAGCCCTGAAGCCTGTGGAACATCTAGGGCAGACGTCCAGGAGATCTGGGTGCAGAAAAGGAGCGACTGGGTTGGAGACCAGCTTAGGAAGGCATCGCTCATGGAGGTTGAGGGTGCCTGGGGGCTGAAGCCTGAGCCAGGCAGTTCCAGGCACTCCTAGTGCCCCCAGCCCCCTCTCTTCTACAAGGGTCCTTTGTGGGTGCTGTAGGGAGCAAGGTTGTATTCCGTTCAACCCCGACTCCCCCTCCCCTTTCACTCCACAGAGATTTATGAAATGCTCACTATGTGCCACTTTGGCCTTGGCTCTGAGGTTAGACCCTAAAGCAGACAATCGAGGTTCCTGCTCTCAGGCAGCTTACTTTCTAGAGGGGAGAGACCGAAAATACATACACAAACCAACAGAAGTGCTAGGCAGAAAATATGTGGTAAGCCCTCTCCCCATGTCAGCTGAGATTTAAATGTCAGGAACAGGTCCTGGGGAGTTGGGGGAAGAGAATCCAGGCAAAAAGAACAGTGAGTGCAAAGGCCCTGAGGCAGGAGTGAGCTGGAAGATTAGAAGAGGGAAGAAAATGTGGCTGAGTGGGATAGGGGGAAGCATGAGATGAAGTTGGAGGAGAAGCAGATAAGGAATTTAGATCTAATTCTGGGAGCCATTGGAGGGGTTTGAAAGGATTTGTGAGGGAATTTGCATTTTAAAGAGATGGCGGTCGCTCAGAGTGGCCTGCAGGGAGCCAAGACTGGCCATAGGAAGCCAGCTGGGGGGCTGCTGCAGGAGCCCAGGTGATGACTGCTGGACTCAGTCCTGCGGTGCATGGAGCAGTGTTCTGTAGCTCGATTCTGGAGCTGTGTGGCGTGGAGCTGCAGGGCTAGCCCCTGGGTCCTGCCTGTGGCCTCTCCCAGTCTGCCCCTGGATGAGCACTGGGGGTTGGAGTGGGGAAGGAGGTGAGTGCTCTATGCAGGAAACGGCCCAGAGGACCCAAGTCTGGCCCTCTGTCTACAGGGGAGCACCGTGGCATGGGTGCTGGCGTCTCCAAGGTACGGAGCCTGAAGATGGACAGGAAGGTGTGGACAGAAACACTCATCGAGGTGGGGAGGCCCCTGCTTTTCACCTGTATTGGGGATCTAGCTGCTGCCTGGGTCTCCTAATCCCATCTCCTCCATCTCCCAGACCCTAGCACTCTAGAGCTAGAAGAGACCTTTGGGACCATCTAGTGGGTGTGGATTTTGGAAAAGCTGATTCTTGGCAGTCAGCAAACTGGCCACTGAGCTAAGAATGTTTTTACAGTTTTAAAGGGTTGTTAAAAAAAAAAAAAAGACTATACAACCGACACTTTGTGTCCTGCAAAACCTAAAATACTTCATTTCATCTCTACTCACATGTGCCAGTGGATATGAGATATATGTTTAGGGGCACACACTCACATGTACATTTGTGCCTGTGTACTTGGGGTTCCCAGGTACTGATTGTGGTAGTTACAGGGGAGAACCTGCAACAGAAGGCTGGACCGACAGCCCAGCTCAGCTGCAGACTCCAGAGCAATTTGGGTGTCACATCCCTTGTGAGTTAGGGTTAGAGTCCGCAGTTTATAGATGCAGAGATAGAAGCCCAGGGGGACAAAATGACTTGCCTAAAGTCACAGAGTGAGTCAGCAGCAGCAGGGACTGTTTCTGCATTCTAGCACCCCACACAAGACCTGACAAAGAGGCAAGGGGAGGTGGGCAGGAAATGGCAGTGGAACAGATAATCAGCAGAGTGAAAGAATGAAAAACTAGTATCCTGAATGCTAGACCCCTGCAATCCTCCAGAATCTGCCCCTGCCCCTCTTTCCCGATAGGAGCCCAGGTGGTGATTGTAGGGCTCTGTCCCGGGAACAGGGGTGTGTCTGGATTCTGGAGCTATGTGGGGTGGAGCTGCAGACCCAGCCCCTGGGGAATGTCTTAGAAGAATATTGGACAGGATATGGTTCCAGAATCCCTGTTCACCCCATTGGCTGTCAGCTGAGCCAGCCCTCCCCCAGCTGTGATAGCCTCAGGAATGCAGAGTTCCAGATGTGGGACTGGGTGTGGAAGTAGCAAGGCCCCCAACCAGAAGCCAGGCCTGGGATGTTTACCTTCAGACTGTCTGCCTCTTGTCCTGTCACTGAGCTGAGGATCTGGGCTCAGGCCCAGGGTTGGTGAGGGAGCACCCTAGGCCACCAACAAGCAGCCTGCCCCTCAGCTTCCCTGATGGGAAAGTGGGTGGGTGGCCTGGCTCTCCCAGCCATAAGCCTGACAACCTCAAAACCAAGATTTTGCAGGTCACGGGGCCCCTGGTCATAGGCTGTCTCTAACCTCTTGTCCACACCTGTAGCTCTTCTTACAGCTGGGCAATGGCGCCGGGAACTGCTTCTGGGCAGCCAGCGTGCCTCCCAGTGAGGCCCTGCATCCCCACAGCAGCCCCAGTGCCCGGCGGCAGCATCTGGAGGCCAAATACCTCAAGGGCAAGTACCGCCGTTACCATCCACTCTTTGGCAACCAGGAGGAGCTGGACAAGGTCAGTTCACTGGGCTTCTGGGGCCCCTTAAGAGCAACCCCTTTTCCCTACACTGTTAGGGCCCCTTGAGACCACCCCCTTTCTTCTTGTCCCCACATTTCTCACCATCGTAGTCCATCTTTTCCACCAGCTCTGAGTGATGAGCTGGCCTATGGAGAAACTAAGGCCCGGAGGGCAGATGGGCTGTATCTAAGCTACAGGGAGAGTTGAGGCAAAGAAAGGAGGAGCCAGGCCTGACCCTTGGACTAAGACCACATCCCCAGCATCTGTCTGCCTCCCTCCCCTGCTGATTCCTCTGTCTCCCGCACCCTGTCCTGTTCCTTCTGTATCCTGCCAAAAGGAGTGAACTTGATGGGGATGCTATTTCCTGTCAGGCTCATGAAAAACAGCTGGTCGCTCTGACCACCCCCATCCATACCCCACTCAGATGAGGCCCCGTATAGGCCCCAGGCCCTGACAGGCTGGGAGCCAATCTCTGGGTCCTGCTGGCTCTGCCTGAGTGGGAGGTAGCCTGCTTCAAGGCAGGGGCATGCCACTTGTGACCTCTTGTCGGCCTTCAGCCCCTCCCCCAAAAGCCCCACCCCGGAGGCTCAGTCCAGCTAGAAGCCCAGTGGGAGCCAGGCCTCCCCCTCCCAGGAACCCAGGCGTCCAGCCCCCAGTCCAGCCCAGTCTGACTTGCCAGCTAGGAGGGGCGGCAACTCCCATTGGTCCGGAGGGCTGGGCAGGCGGTGAGGAATTCAAATGTGGGAGGAATTAGCTACAAAGCAACCCCTTCTGCCCTTCCACAAGGCAGAGGGAGCTTGAGATCCTCCTGAGAGCAGGCTTGGCAGCTGACAGGGTCCTGGGTGAGCCCTGGGTGCTGGGCTCCTGGTCTCTGCTGGGCAGCCCCTGTCCACCCTCTCTCCCTGGGCTTTCCTCTTCCTCCTCCTCTCTTCTGTTTTTCTTCCACCGTCTTCTCTCTTCCAACTTGAGGCTGGGTCCCCCTAGACCTGGGTGCCTCCTTCCTCATCCATCCTATCTCTCCCCCCCACCCTCCACCCCCCGCTCCATACTCTCTTTCCCACGGGCCCCACACTCCTGCTGAAACTGACCCTTCCCTCCTCGCCCCTCCCAGGCCCTGTGTGCCGCAGTCACTACCACAGACCTGGCCGAGACCCAGGCACTCCTGGGCTGCGGAGCTGGGGTCAATTGCTTCTCAGGGGACCCAGAGGCTCCCACACCCCTGGCTCTTGCCGAGCAGGCGGGGCAGACACTGCAGATGGAATTCCTTCGGAACAACCGGACCACGGGTGAGCAACTGATGGGGGGCGTCCTTGAGGGATGGGGCCTCCCTGCTGCTGGGGTCTGGGCCTTTGGAAGGGATGCCAGTGGGGGGTCTGGGGGCTGTGTATCTCCTTGTGAGGTTTGATTACATACCACTCCAGCTGTAATTGCAGCTCCTTGAGGGTCCTGGTACAACAGTGTGTGTGATTTGGGGTGTGTTTGGATTTGCATGTAGTGTCTATTTGTGCATCTGGCTGCTGCTTTATACATGTGTCCCTTTGTGTCTCTGTCTCTGCATCTGCATCTTTTTGTCTTTGTGGGTCTCTCCCTGACCTGTAGTGTGGGCTTTCAGTGCTGCATCTGTGTGCCCGCGCCTGTGCGTCTCTGAGTTGCTGTGGATCTGTTTCTGTGCACCTGGGAGTGTTGAGGGCTTTGGGGTTTGTGCAGACTGTGTCTGTTTAGCTATGTCGGTTTTGCTGTGTGTGTTGGGGGTGGTGCGGTGGTGTGGTATTGCATTTCTCTATGTGCAGGTGACCTACAATAGCAGCCCTGTCCACTGCTCTGCCTGGGTCTCTGTCACAGACGTGTTGGGTCCCATTTGGATCCCACTCTTGGGGTGGATGAGGAGGAGACAGTGGGGTTGAGGGCTGCTGGTCATGGCCCAGGACTGGCCTCTGGGGCCACATCCTAGGACTGAGGGTGGAGCTCCTCGGCCAAGGCTCTGGGCTCAGGGCCACGGGTGGGTGGGGCGTGCTGGGCTGGAGAGAGCCCAGGTGTCCAGGGAGACACAGGAGACCACCCAGCTGGCTTGGGCTTTGGGACTGAAGCAGCCAGGCTGCTTCCTTAGGCTTTGCATCATCAGGGATAAACCTCCCTTTGGGGATTGTTATCGAGTTTGCCCAAGGCCCCCCTCATTCTAGTGTGCTGGCCCTTTGCCTCGACAGGCAACAGGGAGGGTGGGGTGGGCCGGGCTGGGGAGTCAGGGAGACTTCCTGGTCCTGGAGCTGGGCCTTGGGAGCAGGGTGGTATTTGCACCTGAGGGGGAGAATTGGAGAATGGCTGGGGCAAAATCCTGGATGTGGCAGTGAGGTCCTGAGGGTGCTAGTCAGGGGATCCAGGTCTGGTGACTTAAAGGCAAGCTTGGATGCCCAACCCAGGTATGGGTGATGGGCTGCCCCTTGGATGGCAAGTATGACCAGCCTTTCTACACCCCCTCCCCCTTCCCCAAAGAGGTACCTCGGCTGGATTTGATGAAGCCCCTGGAAAAGCACTACTCAATTGTCCTGCCAACTGTGAGCCACAGTGGCTTCCTCTACAAGACCGCTTCCGCTGTCAAGCCGCTGCAGGACCGCCGTGCCCGGGAAGGTGGGTGCCTGGGAAGGTGCCATTCTGGCATGGTGGCAAGGCCAGAAAAGCCAGTGCTTGCCAGGTTGGTGGGCCCATGAGGGTGCCATGTGCACCCTGGCACAGTCAACCCGGAGGGCTTCCCGGATGTGGTCTCTGGTACACAGTAGGTGCTTAATAAATGGCATGATCAGGATGTAAGTAGGGCACAACACTGTAGAGCACAGCACTGCCTGTTTCCTTTGGACTAAAGAAGCCTTTATTGAACACGTATTGGTATGGACCCTGTGCTGGGCATCTGGCATTTGGAGTCGGTGGATATTAGGAAGTTTGAGGACTAAGCTTAAAGCACCGTCCCTCTCTTATCTCAGTCTTTCATTTGCTCACCAACTCTGAGTATATACACGGTCCTTACCCACCCTACAAGGACCTCCATGTCCTGCTGCATTACCTCCCTGACCTCGCTCCTCTCACTCACTCTACTCCAGCCTTACTGGCCTTGCTGGTTCTCAGACATGCATATTCACTCCCCCCGGGGCCTTTGCACTCACTGTGCCCTGTACCCAAAATGCTTTTCTCCAAGTATCTGCATGGTCAGTCCCTCACTTCATTTGGGTCTCTGTTCTTAATGTCACTCCTTAGAGACTTCATCCTGAACCATTTTATCCAAAATAGCACTCCCTATTTACCCTGCTTTCATCCTACTTTCCTACCATTTATCTGACATTAATCTGTTTATAGGTCTGTTTATTGATTCTCTGTGTCCCACTGAAACATAAGCTCCTCTTGGTCACCATGTAGCCCCGAGCCTAGAAGAGTGCCATGTAAACAGTGGGCACTTGGCAAATGTCTGCAGGCTGAAGGGTGACTGAGACAAGGCTGGTCCTCTTAGAGGGAGCTCAGCCTTGGGGGGCAGGTTCTGGGACGTGTCACCCTCAGAGGCAATGCCATGTTCTTGTAGATAGGATGAGAGACAGAGTCCACTGTGGGAACACTGTCACGACCATTGCTCACCGCATCCCTCAACATCCCCGGTTGAGGTCCTCCAACTCCCAGAGAGATTTCTTTGGAGCTCTGTGCTGTACATCACCTCACTCCCCCTGAGGCACTGTCCATTCTACCTCTCTGCCTGATGGTGTCATTTATGTAGCTGCCTGAGTCATCCTTTTTTGTCCTGGGTTCCAGGAAGCCCTGAGCCAGTGTGAAGCTCAATGCTTCATGAGTCTGAATGACCTTGACATTCTGTTCTTTCTCCTACCTTTCCTGGCCCAGATTCCTATTTCTCTTCCTTTATGGAATCTTGTCAGACTCCTTGGAGGCAGAGTATAGAGTAAGGGGTGCTGCTGGCAAAGGAAGGTGGGGCACAGGAGAGGGAGGGGCCCATGGAAGGCTTCTTATGGCATTTGGACTGGCTTTGAAGGATGATGGGTGTAGGGAGGGAACGGGATGAGAAGAGAAGGGAGGTGGGGTATATGCCCAGAAAGGGGGCTGGAGAGGTGGGAACAGGCAGACCCAGCAGGACCTTGAATACCAGGCCGAGGGCCACAGCCTTTGTTCTGAGGACAAGGGCGGTGGGGTGGGTAATGGAAGTTTTGAGCTGAGGAAGGACAGAATCTGGTTTTGCTAGAGCACTTTTTTTTATTTTTTTATTAATCCTCACCCAAGGATTTTTCCCCCATTAATTTTTAGAGAGTGGAAGAAGGAGGTGGGGAAGAGAGAAAGAGAGGGAGAGAGAGAGTCATTGATGTGAGAGACACATCGATTGGTTGCCTCCTGCATGTGCCTCAACTAGGGCTGGGGATTGAACCTGCAACCCAGGTACATGCCCTTGACTAGGAATTGAACCCGAGACCCTTTGGTGTGCAGGGCGGCACTCGAACCACTGAAAACACTGGCCAGTGCTAGATCACTTTTGACTCTTGGAAGAAGCAAGGCTGGAAGAGCAGTGAAGAGGTCACTGCAGTGGTCCAGGGGAGAGGCTGGGCTGGCTGGGTCACAGGGCTGCAGAAAGGAAGGTGAAATTGGGGGAAGCTTGTGAGTTAGAATGAAGAGGACATGGACCAGGTAGGTGTGGGAGCCCAGGGAGGATGCAGAGGTGGTTTTCTGGTGAGGGTGGGTGGCTCTCTCATGGTTCCCCTGACCAATTTCTCCCCAGAGTTCAGCCGACGCTGGTGTGTCCTTAGTGACGGGGTCCTGAGCTACTATGAGAATGAGCGGGCAGTGACCCCCAACGGGGAGATTCGGGCCAGCGAGATTGTGTGCCTGGCAGTGTCCCCTCCTGACACCCATGGGTGAGCACCCCTGGGCAGAATCACAGACTGTTATTCTTAGAAGGTCTAACCCCCACCACCACCCCATTGGGAAGAAGCCCAGAGAGGGGCAGGACCTCCTCAGAGTCACACAGTCCCCTGAGGCCCCACCTAGGGCTTTCCCACCAACTCTTAGGGGGCCAGGTGAAGGGCACTCACAAGGGCAGTCATGGGGTGGGGCAGAGAATAGCAGTGATGTGGGGGCAGGGCTGTGGGTGGGGCTGAATCCTGGCCTGTGTATCTACAGCTTTGAGCACACCTTTGAGGTGTACACGGAGGGAGAGCGACTATATCTGTTTGGACTGGAGAGTGCGGACCTGGCTCGTGAGTGGGTCAAGTGCATTGCTAAGGTGGGCCTGGTTAGCAGGAGGGTGGGAGGGAGTCCTACAGGGCGTATGGTGGGACCTCCTGGCAGATCCCATATATGCCAGCTCCCCCAGGATATATAGGGCAGGCTCTCAGGCCAGGGCCTACCATAATCTGCAGCACTCTGGGGGTGGTCAGGAAACCTGTCTCAACTATGTGGGCCTTGTACTCGTAGGTGCTCAATAGATGTGTAACAATGAATGGCAGGCAGAGCCGTCTTAGGATGGACAGTGCTGCCTCCAGCGGTCTCTTTGTCCTGGAGAAAGGAGGCAGGGAGCCTGCAGAGCCAGGCTCCCTCTGGGGTCCCTGTGCTATGAGGGCCTGTGACTTTTATCATTCCCTTAGTCATTGCTCAGTAGTCTGTGGGGCTCCTGGTGGTCATTTCTCAGAGCCCTGGGGACCCAGAAGAATGTCTTGGTCCTGGCTCATGAGGTGCTCCATGCTGATGGGGAAGACAGATGGGGTCCAGGTAGCAGTGACAGTATAATCAGTGCCACAGCAGAGGACAGGGAAGCTTTGGCGCCCCGGGGGCGCAGAGAAGGACATCCTTCTCTGGTGTCAGAAGGTTTTCCAGAGAAGGGCACATCTGAGTGGGTATGATATGGGGCATCATACACCTGAGTTCATTCACTCTGCTGGGTTCTGCCCTGGGGAAGAGAGAGGAGGCAGCTGGGTGGGCAGTGGGCATGCACCCACAAGCCAAGGTGTCTGGGCAGGTAGTGCTGGTGGCCGAGGCAGTCTCTGGTCTTCCCCAACAGGCGTTCGTGCCTCCCCTGGCTGAGGATCTGCTGGCCCGGGATTTTGAGCGACTTGGGCGCCTACCCTACAAAGCTGGCCTGAGCCTACAGCGGGCCCAGGAGGGCTGGTTCTCTCTCACCGGCTCCGAGCTCCATGCCATCTTCCCAGAGGGGCCTTGCGAGGAGCCTTTGCAACTGCGGAAACTGCAGGAGCTTTGTGCGTGGATCCAGCCCTGGGGCCCCAACCTGCAGGGCACCGGATCCTGGGCTCCCAGGCTCCCAGGCTCCCAGCCCCTCCCTGGAAGTCTGAATGCTACCCTGTGACCCCATATGCTGGCGGGTGGGTCCCAGGGGTGTGTGTGTGTTCAGAGAGCCTCAGGAGGGAGCAAGTTGGGGACCATGAACAAGGCCCAGGCCTCACTTCTACTGGCTCCTCCACAGCCGTCCAAGGGGACAGCGAGAACCAGGTGTTGGTGCTGGTGGAGAGAAGGAGGTGAGCCCTGGTCTCCCTGAGGGGCTCTGAGAAGCCTGGGAGGGGTGGGGCAGGGTTAGACCCCAAGTGACTGACTGTCCCGGGCCCAGGACACTGTATATCCAGGGAGAACGGCGACTGGACTTTGTGGGCTGGCTGGGGTCCATCCAGAAAGCAGCGGCCAGCTCGGGGGATACGCTGTCGGAGCAGCAGCTGGGAGACTCGGACATCCCAGTGATAGTGTACCGCTGCGTGGACTACATCACGCAGTGTGGTGAGCCCTGTCCCAGAGGCCAAGCCTCACCTTCCCAGAGTCCCTGTGAAAGTAGCTGGGAGGCCCCACCCCATGACCAATGCCTTAGGCCCTCAGTTTTGTCCACCCCCAGCTCAGCTCCACCCCTCTCCAGGCCTGACCTCCGAGGGAATCTACCGCAAGTGTGGGCAGACTTCGAAGACACAGCAGCTGCTGGAGAGCCTGCGGCAGGATGCTCGCTCTGTGCACCTCAAGGAGGGCGAGCAACACGTGGACAACGTCTCCTCGGCGCTCAAACGCTTCCTGCGAGACCTGCCTGATGGGCTCTTCACTCGAGCCCAGCGCCTGTTCTGGCTGGAGGCTTCAGGTGGGCCCTACATCCGTGCCTAGTGAGATCCAGGCCAGTGCTGCTGACTTGTCCATACCTGTCTCAGGATTCCAGCCCCTCCCCAGTATGCACTTGGGCTCTACATGCCCCAGCAGGCAGCCTCCAGGCCCCCTCGCTCCTGTTTCTCATTCCTATTGTCATTTTATACGTTGCTGGCAACTCCTGAGTGCCTAGTAGGATTTGCCCTGGAGGGGGCAGGGAGTACTCTTCCCTGGGGTGAGAGGCAGGCAGAGCAGCCAGAGGGTTGGGATGGGGAGGTGGTTATGGGTGGAGGGGGCAGGGAGGGTCCTGATTTGATCTATCTCCCCCAACCCAGAGATTGAGGATGAGGAGGAGAAGATCTCCAGGTACCGGGGGCTCCTGGCACGTCTGCCGCCAGTCAACCGGGCCACGGTGAAGGCCCTGATAAGCCACCTGTACTGGTGAGGAGCGCTCCTATTGGGAGGCTCTGGGGGGATGAGGTAGAGAAGATTCTTCTATCCCAGCCCTGCTGACTGCCCACTTCTGGGAACCAGGTAGGCCTGGGAACTGAGTGTTGAATTATGAGGTACCCTAATCTTGGACACTTTGTCTCCCAACTTCCTGCAGTTGGGAGAATAGAGACCTTGGCCAGGTCTCCAGCTTCCCAGCCCTACTCTTCTCAAGGACCTAAGACATGGCCAAAAAGTGTCCCCACTTCCCCTTAATTAACCCTGCTCTGACCAGGATCTTTCCTGGGCTCTCTCCAGTCATAGACCGGTCAGGAATTGGGAAGGTGAGGTGGGCCGGACTCCTCACCCAAAGCCTCCGTCCTTCCCTGTCCAGCGTCCAGTGCTTCTCCGACACGAACCAGATGAACACACACAACCTGGCTATCGTGTTTGGGCCCACGCTCTTCCAGACAGATGGGCAGGACTACAAGGCTGGCCATGTGGTGGAAGACCTCATCAACCACTATGTGGTGGTGTTTAGTGTACGTCCCTAGTCTGTGGGGGTGGAGGGCATGGCTGAGCCTCCTGCACAGCAGTGACCATCTGTCTCTGCTCCTGCCCCCTTCCCAGGTGGACGAGGAGGAGCTGAGGAAGCAGCGGGAAGAGATCACTGCCATTGTAAAGATGCGTGTGGCTGGCACTGCCAGTGGGACACAGGTGAAGGACAGGACCTGGGGTGGGGGGCCCAGGCCATCCACCTGCACCCACACCCCAGGCATCCAGCCCTGTCTCCTTACAGCACGCCGGTGACTTCATCTGCACTGTGTACCTGGAGGAGAAGAAGGCAGAGGCTGAGCAGCATATCAAGGTGGGGGCCCGGGACCTAGAAGCCAAGTGGCCGAAGAGTCAGGCTGGGCCATACACAGGCTCAGATGGCTGTGGGAGCAGGGCTTCTATCCCAAAGGGAGCCCTGGTTTGGGACCTGCATCTGGGTGGTGCTTGGCCTGTCTCTTCCTTGCCTCCCCACCCAGCTCATCAGGATGACTCAGAGACACCCCCCTGCATCCCAGGCCTCCAGAGGACCCTGAGAGGGGAGGGCTGGATCACACAACAAGGTTGTGGCGGGGCAGGGGATAGGTTAGGTTGATCTCCTTTCGGTCATCACAGATCCCAGCATCCATGACAGCTGAGGAGCTCACCCTGGAGATCCTGGATCGCAGGAATGTGAGCATCAGGGAGAAGGACTATTGGACCTGCTTTGAGGTCAATGAGAGGGAGGAGACAGGTGGGTGACCATCAGGATATGGTGCCAGTGTGTCCTTGTCTAGGCTGCAGCTCGTGTGTCTTCCCTTACCCTGAAGTGTGGGGGCAGTGGTGGTGAAGGGGGTTTGGAATGACAGATTGTTGTCACACTATGAACTCAGTAATGGTGGTAATGGTGCTGGTGGGGCTTGAGGTCACGGTTATAGTGCTGCTGGGAGGGACAGTAAAGGGGTATATGGTGTCAGCTAAGACAATGTTTTCTCAGGTGTCAATGAGAATAGTGTTGCTTGCTGTGGTAATGGTGCTGAATTTGATCATGGGATTGATCATGTGACCTTGGTGGTGGTGAAGGGGACAGTGGGTGGTGATGACCATGGGGTGGGTGGTGGTATAGGTAAGGAGGGTTGTGTTGGTGTTTTGAAGAGGCTATGATAATGAAGGGGGGGTGATAAAGGCATTTTAGGGTGAAGGGTGACCTTGATGGCAGTGGATAGTGAGGTATCTCTGCATTTTTACTGTTATTTGTGGAGTTCTAGGCCAACATGCAGTCCCTACCTCCTAGGGGTTAGTCTGGTATGGAACAGAGATATTAATCCTGTGAGCATGACAGTAAATGTACAACTACAGCTGTGTTGGCTGCTGTTCAGGAAAGGGCCACCACACCACCAGAACTTACAACAGGGTCTCTGGCTTTGGGGTCCCTGAACTAGGATGTGAAGAAAAGGGGTAACTTGGTGAAGAGGGGGAACAGCATGGGCAAAGGCCCTGGGATGGCCAGAGACAGCGCCCTTTCAGTGAGCTTGAGATAAGGGCCGTGAGGGGTTGTGGCACGGCGGGGGGGGGTAGGGGGGCAGGGGGCTGTGCTGCAGAGGGAGAGGTGGCCGCTCGGGGCCTGACGACAGTGCGAGGCCAGCGAAGGGTTAGTGACGGGGAGTTTGAAAAGCTGTCTCCTTGCTGCTGGGTGGAGAGAGCTGGGGGAGATGGGAGTGAGAGCTCATGCAGGGACCACTTTGAAGGCCACAGTATGAGTCTGAGGAGAAGATGGTAACATGGCCAAGGAGAAGCAATGGAGCTGGACAAAAGCAGGGAGACTTGACCTGTGGAGGGAGGAGGGGTGGTTTTGGCTGGGCGGCCTGGCGGGTGGGGCTGTGTTTCCTCACGAGGACAATAGGAAAGCTCACCGCTTGGGTTTGGACACGTTGGGTCGAGCAGCTGTGGCGCCAGCAGGATGTGTCATGCCTGAAGCTCGGGTGTGGGAGGGGGTCATGGTGATTGTGGTGGTGCTGGGTGGCGGTGAGAGTGCATGTAGGTGTTGTGTGTCCATGTGCCAGCCCTCAGTGCTGTCACGCCACATGACCCTGGTGACGGTGGGTGTGCCCTCTCCCCAGAGCGCCCCCTGCACTTTTCGGAGAAAGTGCTGCCCATCCTGCACGGGCTGGGCATAGACAGCTACCTGGTGGTGAAGAAGTACCAATCCATGGAGGCCATGCTGCTGTACCTGGGTAGGTGGTGTACCTGGATGGGTGGTATACCTGGGTGGGTGGTGTCTACAGGGCCAGGCAGGACCTGGCGGTGTGATGTGTGGTGGTGCTCAGGCAGTGGGCACCAGACGGGCAGGCCTCTTCAGAGGCTGGGGTAGGATGGGGCACTTTCCTTCATCTCGGGACCCTACCCTGGGTGTCTGGACCCCCGGGTAGGAGCTTTGTGCAGTCTATGCCCACTCCAGTCCTTCCCCAGCCAGCCATGTGGGTGACACCAAGCATGGCATGATGAAGTTCCGTGAGGACCGCAGCCTCCTGGGCCTGGGCCTGCCCTCAGGTGGCTTCCACGATCGCTACTTCATCCTCAACAGCAGCTGCCTGCGGCTCTACAAGGAGATCCGGGTAGGTGGCCCTGCTGGGTTCTGCCTTGCGAAGGGCCCTGCACCTGAGTGTGCACAGACACGCATGCACAGGTGTTCCCTTGGGTTTGCCAGTGGGAGCGTCTCTATTGAGGGGTCTTGGGCCAACACAGCAGTGGCCCTCGGTGGCTACTCTGCTCTGTTCTAGAGCCCCTCTAGGCCCTGGTACCTGGATACCATCACATCAGGCCTGTGCTTTCCCACCGGTGCCCATGCCTTGTTATGACACACACAGGAACATGCTACATGGTGACAGCCCAACTTGTGGCCCAGGCATGTCTTGTTGCTGCACAGGTCACATCCCCTGTGGGCCCACTCTGTCCACTTGCTGGGTGTCTTCCCAGACCAGACCCTATCCTGACAACCTTTTCTCCAACATCTTTTGCACGTACATGCCACATCCCACCACACACCACAACGCACACCGTCCTGGCTCTGGACCTGGGCCTCCTTCTTCTGTAACCCTGATCCTCTATCAAACAGAGCCAGAGGCCGTGGAGCGGGGCCCCTGAGACCGTGAGTAGCTGTGGGCCAGCTGCCAGCTGCCTTACACCACCTGGGGGCCAAGTGAGCCTGGGGGGAGCATGAGGACAAGCCAGAGCTCCTGGCCATCTCCAGGCATGGTTCCCTGCCCCCTCCGCCTATCAGCATCGGCCCTACCCTGGGCTTGTGGCCTAGGTTCCTGCCCTTCATCCCCAAACCTCTCCCAGAGTCCTTTTCCTAAAGTAGGAGTCCCCCATCCATGTGATGCTCTAGAATTTTCCAGAGGACTCCGTGTGGAGGTGGAGGAGCCAATAACAGAGGCCCCTAGATTTGAATTAGAGTACTGGTCCTCATCTCCTGCCACCGATGGAGCCACGCTCTTTTTAACCCTAGAGAGGGTTCCGGGGCTATCAGAATGGCCTTGCTACCATCCTGATCCTAAAACTCCAGGGAGGGGAGGGGCTACAGAGGCTTGTGGCCTGGTAGAGGCTGGCCCAGTTGCCAGCCCTTGTTTGCACACCCCTGGGAGAGGAGAGCTCATCTAGCCCTCCCACAGGGCTGCCCTAGATCTAACGGGGTACTTCTGCCTGGCAGAAGGCTCTTGCCCAGATTCAGCGAGAATATGTCTTGTGACACCTCTGTGGGTGCCAGCTGTGCCTCGGGGGCCACAGAACATAGATGCCCTGCAGAGACAGGCAGCAGAAATGTGTTCCCAGCCTAGGGGACTAACCTGAGCTCCCACACCACCCCCACCAGTGTCTCCAGCCCTTCCTGCCGCTTCATCTCCTGAGAACATCTGGACAGGCCTGGCTGCCATGAGGAAGCAGAGTAGATGGAGCAGGACCCTCACCTCCCTTTCTTTGCACATTATCTTTCTATTAATGCAGCCTTGTGGGGAATGCCTCCTCTTCTATCCTTTACCTCCTTCTCTGATTGCATCCTTAACTTCTGGGCCTGTCCACCCCTTCAGTCAGTCCCCGTTGGTTCTGGGATGTTATTTCCCTGGCCCCCTCCCTCTAAGGGAAGTAGCCCCGTGGAGCAGACCAAGCCCATCGGTGTGGACAGTGTGGCTGGGGCACCTGGAAAAGCAATGGCTGATCCCTTGGCATGGAGGGGAGAAGACAGGAGAGCTAGGAAGAGGGAACAGATGCAATGTTTGTCAAGCCCTTCACATACTGGGACATGTAACCTCATGCTGCCCGGGGAGGAGGGTCCTGTCCCCATTCCACAGGTGAGAAACAGGTTTCGAGTGACTTGCCTCAGGCCATCTCTAGGTGGTAGATAGATAGATTCACACCCAGATTTGTTAGCATCAAAGCTTGAGCTTTTTATTCCTTGAAGTATCATAGGAATCAAGGACTCCGCAGCTGGGGCGGGTGAGTGCAGGGTGAGTGGTGCTCTCCCCAGTGGCCGCCAGCGCCTCAGCCGGACAGAAGCCCCAGGGAGGTGTGTTTTGGCTACCGAGGTGCTGGTAATTTTGGTATTTGCTGGTTTATTGAGCAACAGGACAGAATATTTGGGACAATCCCTGGCATTTAGGATATGTGAACCCTCTCCTTGTCCTAGGAAACCTTTCATTGTTAAAGACCCCGAGGCACCTGGGAAAGGCACATTCTAGAAAGATCTTGGTTCCAGAGAGGTCTTTGAGCATCAAGGGGTAAACTTCCTTCTCTGCTAGTGACCTCAGACCTCAGAGATGCTGGAAACATGAGCTGGTTTATTAGAAATGAACTCCTTGGGGACCAATGATTACATTGACTGCGACTCACCTTGCCTGCCCCCAACGCTCCTCCACCTTCCTGTCTCAGCCATGCACATGCCACCCATGCACCATGCACACCGGAGCTCGAGGCAGCCGAGGCCTGGGGTGGTTTTTCAGATTCTCACGGAGCCACAGCCTGGGTTGAATTCCTCAATTCCTATAATTCTCTCCACGCCCAGACTGGAACCATCATTCCCATCATACCCACAGCCCTGTTCCTTTCCCTCTTTGCTTCCACTTCACTTCCTCTCATGCCCACAGCCTGACTTCTGAGCCTGAAGCCTGCTTTCCATTCCCTCAACCTGATGCCTTCCATACCTGCAGCCCCAGTTTCCCCACATCCTTTCCTCTGTGAGGCCCAGAGCCCACGGCGCAGGCTGCGACTGCAGCCCAGTTTCTTTTACAGCCTGTGTCAGTCTCTCCAGTCCTGCCACCTGCTTTCTTTCAACCTGCAGTCTGATTTTTTCAATTCTCTCAGCTCATGCATGTAGGTTTCCTCCTTGTATTCTTCCCACACCTTGTTTCTCCCATATCCACAGCCTAATTTCCCTTCCACTGCCCAGGTTCCTCCCTGCCTGCAGCTTGGATCATCCTGTGCCCACGGCCCAGTTGGTCCCAGGCTGTCTTGGGCAGGTGCTGTGTGTAGGAGACATAGGGCTTCTCCATCAAGGCCTCGGTCATCGGGGGATTGGGTGAAAGCAGGATAAAGGGTCCTAGTGAGCTGCTCTTAAGCCACGACTTATGACAGCACTGAAGTCTCCACTAATCCCTAGGCAATCCATCCTTTAGTGACCTCACAGGGAACCCGCCAAATCCTGTAATTGTTTCTCTCCCCTGGCCATTCCCTAGTTCCCTCTTTTTGTTCTTGCAGAGGAGCCATGCCTGGGGGTGCCTAGGAGCAATGGTGGGGAACATGGTGGGGTTGGCTCAATCTCTGACCCCCAGTTTTGGTTGTAAGTGAGTCCATCTCCCCTGCCATTCACCCTGGTGCCACTGCTGGCTCCAGGGGTGCCTGGTGGGGACAGGGCTTCGAGCAAGTGGCTCCCAGAGCAGGAGGAAGACTCATTAGCTTGATCTCCAACCAACCTCTTCCTTGGGGGGTTATTGCTCCCATCTCCCTGCCTCTGAGCCAGCCTGCTCCTTCCACGTCCAGACCGATATGCAGAGGTGGGGGCCAGAGGTGAGCCTGTCGATGTCCTGGTGTCCCTCCCCAGGACATCGGTCTCTCGCTTCCTGACCTAGACCATCGGGACGTTCTTCCTTTGGTCTACCGAACGGCTGTTCTGCTTCAGCTTGACTCATCAGCCTTCCCCTCGTGGAGCCAGTGAGCGATAGCTGCTGGCCCCACGGCCTTCTGTTCACACCGTCAACCCTGGAGCCTCCATGGGGCAGGGAGGGGTGAGGGATAAATAACCTGAGACAAACATGAGCAACCAACCAGATCACCCACGCTTGTTCAGTTTGGTGCCAGAGGGTGATGTGCAGACGTCTCTCTCTGGGACTGGGACTCACTGCTCTGGATCCCACTGGAACGGCTGCCTAGGGGACTGAGGGTTGACTGTCTGATGCCGCTGCAGGGAGAGAGGCCTGGGGGGCTTCATTGGGCTGATTGTGAACAGGGGGGGCTTTGTCAGGAAGGCTTCCTGGTGCTGGGATGCAGAGGGGGCTGGGTGAGGGAGGAGGGAGGTACCTAATGGGGAGAAATGCCCCAGTGTCCACCCGACTGACTGAAGTACCCTCTCCCTCTTCCCTCCCCCATCCCCAGAGTCACAGACCTGAGAAGGAGTGGCCCGTGAAGAGCCTCAAAGTCTACTTGGGAGTGAAGAAGAAACTCCGGCCACCCACCTGGTGAGCTCGACCTGGGGAGATGGGTCTATAGCTGGGGCCTGTGGGGGCTCAGAACAGATGGGGGGAAGGTACATCTGGGGGCTTTGAACTTGACGGGTGGCTTCGGTGGTTCTGAAGGTGTGGTCTCCCAGACCAGCAGCATCAGCGTCACCTGGAAACTCATTAGTAACTCCACTTCTGGGGTACCACCCAGACCTGCGGGCGGGTGGATCCTGGGGGTGGGGCCAGCAGTCTGTGCTGTAACAAGCGTTCAGGGAACTCTGATCCTTGCTCATATTTGAGAACTACTGGCCTGGATTGAAACCATTTTACTGACTATCTCTGGGACCTTTCTGACGAGATCGGGCGCGTTCAGGGTGGTATGGCCATAGACTCTCTGGGACCTTTCTGTGCCTCACTTTGTACATCTGTAGAATGGGGAAAATAATACGACAGTTGTTTCAAAGGGTGGCTGTATGTTTTCAAAAGTTGAAAAGTGATGCATAGCCATTAGTATTGTTATTAATTTAAGAAGCTACCAGGCTCGGTGTTCTGACTTTCTTGACTCTTCTGCTGGCTGTGCCTGGTTTTATCTGAGGCACTAGGGCAGGACTAGGATGGGGTAGGGCTGCGGATGGGGGAGCCAAGGGCCTGGGAGGCTGTGAGGAAGGTAGGGGCTGTGAGAGGAGAGGCAGTAGCTGGGACCTGCTACCCTTGCAAGAAGGCCCTAAACTCTGCTCCCAGCTCTGGCCCATGCTTCTGGGCTCTATCCTGGGAACCTGGGCTGTGAGGCCGCTGGGGGCTGTCAACTGACCCCACTCACCCCTCTGCAGCTGGGGCTTCACTGTGGTGCACGAGACAGAGAAACACGAGAAGCAGCAGTGGTGAGCGAGGGCCCTATCTTGAGACCCCAGGCCGAGGAGAGATGGTAGCCTGTCCCCCTTGAATGGGTCCCCCTCACTGTCCAGATCTGTACCCTCCCCTGAGACCCTGGGCTGGGGAGATGGGCAGGGTGTTCCCTGCTTAGCCCAGCCCTTGGCAGCATCCAGACCTGTGCCCCACCCCGCAGGTACCTCTGCTGTGAGACGCAGATGGAGCTCCGGGAGTGGTTCGCCACCTTTCTCTTTGTGCAGGTACCAGGTGCAGAGGGCAGGGCTGGGTGTTGGGGGGAAGGGGGTCCCGGGGAGGCATTCATTGTGGTGAATGGGATGTTTGCTTCTTCACTGTTCAGGCTACCAATTGTTCAAGGAAATTTCGAGTTGTTTTTAATTCATTTTGTTTGTTCCTTTACTCATTAAACCCTTCCCAGTGCCTGCTCTGGTCCATCCTGGAGCCGGGCATGCTGGAGACAAAGGGTGCAGACACCTGTCCTTGGGTGGGTGTGTGGGGAAGGCAGCAGGGAGAGGGGGTCACGGGAGCTGAGTCTTTGTGGATGAGGGCACATTCAAAGAAAGGTAGGGGGTCGGGGGTGGCTTCTAGGCAAAGGGAACAGTTTACGCAAAGGCACGGCAAGAGAGCTACAGACTGTCCAGCGGGGCGTAGAGGGAGAAGCTAGGAGTGCCAGACATGCACCAGAAGGGGAGTCGGGAGCAAAGCCTCAAAGACCCTGAAGGCCACGGAAGCTGAAGTTGACCTAGTCGGCAGTTTTAGGGAGAGTATTAAGCAAGAAAGAGTGGTGTGGGTTTGAGTTTGAGAGGGCTCATTCTGGACGTGGCCTACAGGGGAGGATGGACTACCGGGCCGGCCTGGAGGTGAGGAGGCCAGGGAGGTGGCTGCTGCAGGGGGCCAGGTGGGAGCAGGCTGGGGACTTCGAGCAGGGCCGAGGGGTTGGACTTAAAACAGGTTTTAGCTGAGAGCTCAGAATTGTTTAGGAAGAAGAGAGACAAAACTGTACCAGGGCCTGGGCTGAGTTCTTTTAGTAGTCAAGGTCTAAAGAGAAACGGTAGATGCTGTAGTTTTCTTGGTTCCTGGTGAGAGGAGGCAAACTGTTTTATTGGTGCTTCGTTCCCAGAGCAGCTTGTTTGTGGACCGGGAGATGAGAGTTGTTGGGTAACATAATTGGCTGGGTTTTGCCAGGAATACAGTCATGTTCTCCTAACAGCTGCTTCTCATATCGGCTGGGATCAAAGCTGAGGGTGTCACCTTGGATCATAGCTGGAGTCATTTCTGGGAAGGGTGGGCGGATCTGGAGCTGAGTGTCTGGGCCAAAGCTGAGCCTGGGTCTCAGCATCCCTCTTCTCCCCTGCTCCCCAGCACGATGGCCTGGTGTGGCCCTCAGAGCCCTCACGCGTGTCCCGGGTGGTCCCTGAGGTCCGGCTGGGCAGCGTGTCGCTGATCCCCCTGCGTGGCAGTGAGAACGAAATGCGCCGGAGCGTGGCTGCCTTTGCTGCGGACCCCCTTTCTGTGAGTGGCTCTCCGTCCCTGTGGGCAGGGCTGGGGTCTTGGCTGGATGCTGCCTTCCACCTGACTTACCTCTTTGCTTCTCCTTCTGAGTGCCCTGGGGCTCTGTTCCTCTGTCCTCAGTAGGAGTCCTGACAGGCCCCTTTGGTCCACTTGGTTCATGGGAGCCCCTCTCCACCTCGGCCCCTGGGAGCCTTCACAAGGTGCTTATGAAATCTGGGCTTCTGTGTCTTCCCGCAGCTCCTGAGAAACATGTGAGTGCAGGAGCCAGTCCCTGGCTCTGGGATTCTTGCTGCCTGGAAGCCTTCCTGTTCAGACACCCTCATGCCCTGCGTGCCTGCCGTGAGCCAGCAGAGGGCGCATGAGGAAGCTGCACCCCCACATTCCACATCCAGACTGCAGCATGGGGATCCCTGGCTGGGGTGGGGGCAGCAGGGCCTGTCTGAGGAGGAACCCCGCACCTGCTCTGTCCAGGTGCACAGCCCTCCTGGCCTGGTCTGCTCTCCCCCAGGGTCACCCACCCTGAGTTTGAGAGGTTGGAGAGATGGGCATCAATCAGGAACTCTGGAGGGACACCATCCTTCCAGAGCTCGAGGCTCTGGGGCCCCCGCTGGAAGGGAGCCTGCCGCCTTGCACAAACAACAGAAAGCTGATACTCTAAAGGAACACTCATCTGGGGGTGGGGGCCGGGGGAGCTCTTGGGTAAGTTTCTACAGGGCCGAGAGGTGGACTTGGGGGTCTTCAGCCCCTCTTCTGGTCTGGGCTGCCTGGGAGGTGCCTCTTCCCCACTTTGGGGACCTTTTGATACTATAAATATATCTGTGTATTTTATTCTGTGGTGCTGAGGCCTGTGATTGGTTGGGGGTTTCTGGCGTTCCGGTGCAGGAGGAGATAGGAGCCCCGAGCTGAGTGCTGGAGCCCTGAAGCCGGGCCTGGGCTCTGCTCTCTCTAGGCCCTGCAGCCACTCTCCCCTCCCCCGGGCAGAGCCCCAGCCTGGCTCCATGCCATCCGACTGTACTTCTGTGCAGCCAGGGTGGGCAGTGCTGGTCCCGATCCTAGCCAGGACATACCCCCATCCAGACTGGCCCCTATTCCTGAGCAGGAGCCTGTGTGTGGCATGTGTGTGACTCAGGGAAGTCTCCCACCAGCTCCTCTGAGACACAAGGTCACAGGGTCACAGGAGTTTTATTAAATTAGGAAGAAGGGCCTCAGGGTACTCTTGGCCCCTGTGCATACCCCTCCAGAGGTAGGCCCTGCCTTGCATAGGGAAGCTGCCCTCACTAGGCACTGCTGGGTCATTTCCTCCAAGAAGACAAGGCCCTGGCAAGTGGAGGAGATAATGAGCTGCTCAGAAATGGATTTGGGACTCCCTGGGAAGATGCCAGACACCACATTCCCGCCTCTGCCTAGTCTCATTACCGGCCTCTCTCCAGGGGCCCAGCGGGCAGACAGGCTGACCTCTCAGCCTCAGTCTCAACCATTCGGGCTAGGCAGAGAGATGGAAGATATGTCACATGACCTCTGACTCATGTGATTCAGCTCCATGGGGAGGCCTGGGTTTGGGTAGGAACCTTGGGAACCTGGACTCCAGGTCCCTTGTTCCTTGCGAATGGGAGGTGGATGCCAGGAGACTGGAATGGGTCCAAGGCTGGGGCTAAGCCCCTTGAGTCTTGGACTCTTATCTTGCCCCAGGTGGGCTTCTCCAGGCCAGGCTGACCATTCCATCTACAGCCAGGACAGACCCTTGTCCAGGTGCTCAGGGGCTGGAATCTTCCCTGAATCTGACCTTGGACTGAGGCTCAGAGAGAGGATGGATGAGACTGGAGTCTGCCCTCTTCTAAGTTGCCAATGTCACTGCCCTGGCCAAGGGCCTGGCTGCAGTGACTGCATGGGGCCACCAGGGAGCAGCCACAGCTCAACATTGGGTCTCAGAACGGGCTTGGTAGGTCTCTAGTGTGACCATCCTGGCCCAGGCCTTGCTCTTTTGGAGTGGGGGGTGGGACCTGTCTCTAACTTTGACTCCCAGACTGGTGATATTCTGGGAGGCAGCACAGTGCAGGGATGTGCTTCGATTCCTGGGATCTAGAAGCCCGGAGGAGGAGGAGGAGGAGGGAGCAGCCCTTTACCAAGCACCTATCGTGTTTCAGCCCCTGTGCTCTATGCACTATTTCCTGGCAGAGGAAGAAAGTAAGGCTCAGAGAGGGGAGGCAACTGGCCCAAGGTCACACAGCTCTCCCAGGTCTGGGCTGAAGTCCATTTCCACTGCCCTTCTTTGGAGTGGTTTCCCTCCTGCACTCCTCTCCTTATTCCAACTCTGCTCTCTCTCATAAGTGGCCCCACTTGTTCTCTGGGGAAGAGGATCTGAACTGTCAGGAGTTTAATGTACTTTTGCTAGGAATCACGAGCCATTAGGGCCTCAACCTTAATGAATTATGGCAATGACAGCGGTGTTGGGTGGATTAGGAAACTGTTGGTCTTTGTCACAAGGATTCCTAGAAATGGGATGTCTTGAGAGATTTGCCCACATATTATTTGGGTTTGGGTTGGGGGTGGTGGCTGAGGAGCTCAAAGCTAGACCTGCTGAGGGGAGGGGAGCAGCTCTGGAGAGGGAGGGCCTCCTGTAAAAGAAGGTGCCCCTGAACTGGCCTTGAAGACTGGTGCACATGGGGTAGGTGGGACTTGGAGTGGGGATGGGTTGAATTGTTGGGGGAGGAGGACAGGCCTTCAAGAGTCAACCCAAGTCTGGGCCTAATTTCAAGGGACCACAGGGAGCCCTGGGAGAGAAAGCTGTGGCAAGTCCAAAAGTATTGTGGATGGAAAGGTGGCCGAGAAGAGAGATGGGGGAAGGGTTGGGAGTGGGTGGTGGGGTGGGATATCTGTCTCATCTCCTTGCTCAACCTACCCACTCTACAAAGCATTCAGCAGCTATCAAGAGCCTCTGGTCCTCAGGAGACCCTTGGGCTCTGCAGGAAATCAATGGGGTAGGGGAGGGGAAGATGGGCCCTAACCCCTCCCCTCTTCCCCCTGAGCTGGATTGGAAGGAGGGCCTGGAGCTGAGGTCTTCTGTCCTGGGCCCATGCTCTGGTGGCTCCCAGGCCCCCTGACCACAACTGGTTCTTTTGGAAAAGTGTGGGTGTGGATGCCAGCTGGGTGGAGCCGACACTCCCATCTACAAGCTGTGGAGCTTTGACTGAATTCCCAAGGTTTCTGGTCCTCGACATTCTCATCATCTGTACTTTGGAGATATTAATAGTACTGACATGCCTCACTTTATTGTGCTTCACAGATACTGTGTTTTTTACAAAGTAAAGACAGACCCTCCACCAGCAAAAAGATTACAATTTACTTTATTATATTTTATTGTATCGGTTTGGAACCAAATTCACAATATCTCCGAGGTATGCCTGTACCTACTAACGGGAGGATAAATGAGCCAATAAGTGGAAGTACTTAGCACTATCCCTCAATAATCCCCTTCCCAAATATGTCTGGGGGACATCATGGCCAGAATCCTCTCCAGGCCCATATATTGTCATTCAATGAGCATTTCTTGAGCATCTACTGTGTGTAGAGCTTTACTGAACGCTGAGTGGGAGCAGATGAGTAAGTGGTGTGGGGGAAGGAGGGAGCCCGTCTGTTGGGGAGTATTGATCAGGAAAGACTCCACGGATGAGGTGAGGCTGGAAAACAAGTGTATTACTGCAGATGGAGTTGGGGGGAAGGCATCTCCAGGAGAGGGAATGGCATGAGCCACAGGCAAAGTGATGTCACTGCAGTGAGCAGCCTGTTGCAGTTGGCGCTTAGTTGGCCCGGGAGCCCTCCAGCCCTATCCCCCATGCCTCTGGTGTGGGATTCTTACCTGTATTATCTGTTTCTTACATATGACCAGAACCCCGTCATATGTAAGAAACAGATAATACATATGGAGTCTTCCCCCCACCAGAAAAATGAAGTTTCTATTCCTTTAGCCAGCTCTGTGACCTAAGTGACCCAAACCCTGATCTTGAGAATGTCTGTCTGTCTCATACATGTAAGTACAGCTTGCATGAACCTCCCAGTCTCTCTTCCGATTGACATCTCCTTCAGGAAGCCCTTCTGAATTGTTCTTCGTTCCTACTATACGGAGTGCACTTAAGGTGTGTGTGTCCGCCCAGGTCACTTGCACCCAGCTAGGAACTGGCCCCGGAAAGATCTGAAGGGACAGTTTCCTGGTCATCCCCAGCTGCTCCAGCCCTAGTGTGTCCCCTCCCCATGCCACTTTCAGCCTGTGGGAATTTATGTACTTTCTCTGCCCTGGTTACAGCTCCTGTTACTGTATTTATCACCCTGGAGACACAGTGGCACAGGCACACACATGCCACACACACACTTTCCCTGCACACACGTGCCTGCACACCTCAGCTGCACTCACACACACACACACACACACACACACACACACGCACACACACTCTGCACGTGTATGAACTCCCCCCCACACAAAGCTCTCTAGGAAAATTGTCCCCATCCTTCCTGCTGCTCCTCCTCCACTCTGTCCTCCCACCACCACCCACCTCCAAACGCTGGGACCAAAGACATGGGCTGGACGGCGCCTCCCACCACCTGTCAGCCTGGGAGGCACTTCCCCCTCCTTGACTATAGTGTGTTCTCTTTCCTCCCCGCCTGCCTTTTCCCTCCAGCCTGTCTCCCCAGCCTTCTGCCCTTCCCCACTCGGTGCCACTTTCTGTATATCTCTTCCTCCACCTTAGTCACTCTGAGTCCTCTCTTTGCCACTCTGTTGACCCTCTGAAGTGGAACCTGTCCTTCCTCCTTGTTCTCCCTCCTCAGGGGCTCAGGGACCTCACAGGAGCTGATGGAGACAGAGGGACAGGCAGAGGGGTCCTGTCACTTTCTGTTACTCCTCCTGAGCGAAGGGAAGGCTGTGTGCCTGGCACCATGGAGACCAGTGTCATGGTAACACAGCCTGGGTGGGCACAGCCTTCCTTCTCCTGCGAGGAGCCCCATAGTCCCCTAGGAGGAGCTGCATGAGGTCCTGAGGAGGTCCTTGTGCTGCTGCCCAGCACTGGCTGCCACGCCTGCCTCCAGCTCATATCACCCCCCCCCTCCCGGGCGGGACACCCCCACCCTGACCAATTCTACTTGCACTGCAGCTCCTAATGCCTTAAATCACTAATGGGGCGGTGGGGGGGGGGGGGGGGCGGCGAATCCTCTCCAAACACCCGAGGGCTCATTTATAGACTAAGGGCCAGAGAGAGCAGAGGTTTGTCAGGGGCACACAGCAAGTCTGGCCTAGCTCCCGGGTCAGTAGTCACTGGCTCAGAGAGGTCAGTGCAACCTGGGACCCTGCTCCCTGGGAGGTCTCTAGCCAGTCCTTAGTGTCGTAATAATAATGATGCAAATGATCATGCTGATCAGCCAATGGAAGCACCACCACATACTACGGGGCTAAGGCTTTTCATGTGTCGTCGTTTCATCCTTATAACCAGCCCTACGAGGGAGATACTCCTTTTGTTTCCATTTTATAGGTGAAGGAAACTGAGGCACGGACTTACCAGTGTCAGCTGACTAATAGGTGGTGCAGTTGGGACAGGAACACAGGTCCTTCCCAGATGCTACAGGTGAGCCAAGGCTTCACGCCTAGTGCCCGCCCCCACAGGCAGTCTTTTTCTATGTTAATGGCAAATGGTCTTTCAGCTCTGTCATTCCTTCTGGAGGGAGTTCACAGGGGAGGTCTGGGGCTCAGCCTAGGTCTGGCCTTAGGGTTTCTGGAAGCCAGGAGGTTATTTTTCTAAGAAGATGGAGGGGGAACAGGCCTTCCTAGTGTGGTTAGACATAAGGAAGACCTCCCTTGCAGTCTGGCAAGGCAGAAACTAGCTCACAACCTCCGGGACCTTTTGGGATCGAGTCAGCCCAGGCTGGAGCCTGGGGATGGAGCAAGGAGACCCTGCCTCCCGGGCCCAGCCTCTCCTTGCCACCTGACCTTGATGGAGTCACACGTCAGCTGCCTCGCTCCTGGCTTATGTAATTATTCAAATATAGTAGCTGCCTTTATTTCACTGAGTCACCCCCCCCCCCTCCCCAGGTGCAGAGAGTTAAGGGGGAGGAGGTAATTATGGATGAGTGGGTGGCTCAGGGTCTCCTGGCAAGGAGGATGCTGCTGTTCTGGATTGGAGAGGTGGTGGGGGGGCTGGGGTGGGGGCCGAGGGAGAGTAAATCCGTCCCCAGAGTGTGCGGCCACAGGGGCCACTTTTGCCCTGACCTATCCCTTCTGAAATCCCACATTCCTGGGGCTTTCTTCCCAGGGTCAGAAGCTGTGTTCACAGCCTTTTCTCCTGGGCCTTTGGCCAGCTGGAGGAGGGGGTAGGAGGAGGGAGAGGTGGATTAGGAAGAGGAGAAGGTAGTCTGGTGGGGCAATGGCTAAAGTCCCTGGTCCTAAGCCCTTTACTCTGCCCTCTCTCACCTCAGTTTCCCCATCTGGAGCATGAGGGATTGAAGTCTGCTGCATCTTCTGCTGCCCGATTCCTATCCCTGGAGAAGACCTTGCCCTTATGCAGAAGGCATTTCCAAGTGTCTGGTTGACTTACCTCTCCTCTTCCTTTTCTCTGCCCACCCCAAGTCTGCCCATCCTCGCTGGGCCCTTTCACCCTCCCCCGCCCACCCACAGGGCAGTGTAGGCAGAAAGGGTCACTGGATTCTGGGCTGAGGAGCTGAGCTCTGCTGCCTCTTCCCTCCCTAAATTTGCCATCTGTTCTACCACTTCATCTGCCTGCCCAGCAGGAACGGGAGCTCACTACCCCCACCTGGGGGCATCCCTTCTCTCAGGGCGGCTCTGACTGATCTGGAACCTCAAGCACTCAGTGCCTGGGCCCTGAGCTCTGGGGCCCCAAAGCCACCTTCCTGCGGTGTTGAAGAAGCTGCTCCACCTTAGAGCTGTTCTGGAGGCGTGGTGGCCTTTTGTTTCTTTGTTAGCAAAGGCTTTGTCACCGTGATGTAATGGGGTGCTTAGTGTGGGGATGCAGGGAACTATGCCAGTCCCTTGCCAAGGACATGGTTCTCCTCCAGCCGTTGTCCTTGGAGCTACAGGTGGCCGCTTCCTAGGCAAGGAGGAGATGGAGAAGCACTGTGAGATGGCTCCTCGAGCCCCACTCACCCCCCCCACACACACCCCGTTGCCAAGACCCAGATGTGGGCCCATTCTGGCCCCCAGCCAGAGGGAGTCACCCAAGGGTTTTGAGTCCAACCCTCCGTGAAATTCATGTTCTGCCAATTACCAGCCTCCCCTGGAGAGCTGAGGGCTGTTTCACACTTTATGACCTCAGTCTGCCCCGGGTGTGTGTGGATCCCCACAGAGCAGGTCTGCGAGGCCCCCTCCACATCACCTGTCCCCCCGCATCCACCTGCAGCCTCTTAGGGCTTGCTCCCTTCTGATCCTGGATTGATCTCTGAAGTACGCCATGTCATTTCCACACTCAGCCGTGTCTCCTTCCTACTCTCCTCCATCAGCATTTCTCACTTGTACCTGGTGAGGCTGCTCAAAGGCTGGGGACCGGGGCTGAGGTGAAGAGGACTTTGGCCTGTCCTTGAGGACAGTGTGACCCAGTAGCAGAGATGGGCCTAAGCAAGGGGGGTGGGGGGTGGGCAGATGGCAAGCTAGGGAAGAGAGAGCAGCCAGGGCTGCCCAGTCCAGAATCCAGTGGCCCCTGCTGCCTACCCTGTCCCTTGTGGGTGGGGGCAGGGTGTGTGCTGAACTGGCCAGGAAGAGTGGGCCAGCATTTGGGATGGGCAAAGACGGAAGAGGCGAAGGAAGTCAGCTTGGGAGGGGAAACAGACTGTGCAAGTGAGGGAGGAAAGCGCTGGTGTGTGCTTAGGGACCAGAGGCTGCTCCATGTGGAGCCAAGGATGGGAGGGTCAGTCAGGGTTGATCATGAGAGACCTCAAATGCCCCGCTGAGGTGCTGGGGCTTTATCCCAGGGACCCAGGGAGCCATGCAAGGGTTTTGAGGAGTTACATGACCAGCCAGATGTCTTAGAAAGGTGGCAAAGGTGCAGGGTGGAGGTGGAAGAGGGGTTGAACTGGAATGGGGCTGGAGAATGACCAGTTGAGGAGAAGGAAGCTGGGGCTCCAGGAATGAAGGGAGTGGGTGGCTGTGAGAATTGCAGAGGGAGAATTGACAGGCCTTCGTGACAGATTTGATACAAGAAGTGGAAAGGGAAGAGGCAGAGCGACTTTGAAGTTTCCAGACTGGGGACTAGAAGTTTGCTGATGTCTTTAGAGACAAAGCAGTGTTGGATGTTGAATATTTCAGCGCGAGCGGCCTGTGGGATGTCCCCAGAAGAGATGTCCAGACATCTGGTGCTCCAGAGAGAGGGCTGGGCCAGAGGGCACCCACAGTTGCTGGTATGTTGGTGGAAAGCTCCATGCCCCGTGGGGTAGGGAGAATGAGGAGAACAGGCCTGGTGCTCCTGTGGGGAGCACCCATCCATATTGAGGGGGTGAAGATAGGATGAGGCAGCGAGCAAGACAGTAAGTGCCATCTGGACGGTGGGAGGGGACAGCCTGGCAGGAGGGAGTGGGGGAGGCGCTGAGAAGCACCTTTGGTCAAGAGGAGGTAGCGCGAGCCTGTGGATGGGGTGGAGGCTGGATCCTCCAGTCGCTCTGGGCAACCACCCGCCTCCCAGAAGCATCCTGCTTCCTCCCACCTCCCTCCACTTCCCCAACTAGCAGGAAAAAAGGAAAAAAAAAAACAAAAAACACCCAGTGCAGAATCTTGAAGGGAAGGCGGGGGAGGGTGAGTGGGTGAGAGGTAATCAACCAAAGACCTTGTATGCATATATGCATAACCCATGGACACAGACAATACGGTGGTGACGGCCTGGGGCGGGGGGGGGGGTGCTGGAGGGAGTCAATGGGGGAAAGAAAGGTGACATGTAATATTTTCGACAATAAAGATTTTAAACATACACACACCCCATCCCCACCACCCCACACCACCCCATCCCACACCACCTCATCCCACCCCACACCACACCACAACACACCATCCACCCCACCCCATCCCAAACCACCCCACACCACCCCATCCCACACCACATCTCACCACTCCTCACCATACCACACCACCCCACACCACATCTCACCACTCCTCACCATACCACACCACCCCACACCACCACCACCCCACACAACCCACACCACACCACCCCACACCACCACCATCCCAACCCACACCACCCCACACCAACCCACACCACCCCACTCCATCTCACACCACCCCACCCCACCACACACCACACCCAAAAACCGGTATCTGCCGACCTGCCGCAGGACCTGTGGACCGGACCTATACGGATCAGCACCGTGGAGAGCGTCCTGGGCGGGACCTGAGGCCGGGCGGGCCTTGGGTTCCTGCACCCGCTGGTCTGGCTGGCAGTTGGAGGTAGAGAGGGAAGAGCAGGTCTGTATAGTCTCAGGCTCTCTCCCCTTTCTGCGCCTTCCTCCTCCCAGCGTTACCCTAAAGGAGCTCCCACCCAACTTTTGGGGCTTTACTCTCTCAGCCCCATCAATTCAGCCTCTTCAGGGGAGGGATGGGAGGAGCGGGACAGACTATGTACAAGGAACCTTTCAGACATTCCACAAACCCCTGAGCTTGAAATTTTGGCCTCTTTCAGATGAGAAAACTAAGTTAAAGCTCAGAGAGGTTAAATGACTTGCCCGGGACACATGGCAGAGCTGGGATGTGAACTTCCACCTGCTGGCTCTAGGTTCTGGAGTAGCCAGTAGTCCTGGATCTCGCACCTCGTTCCTGCAGACACCTGACTTCTGGGGCAGCTGTGGGGTTTGGTGTGACAGTGGGATGGGGAGGAGACCCTCCCTCCCACCTGACTTGTTTCCGTATATTCTCAGATGGTTTCCAAAGTTGAGGCCTCCACCATCGTTTCCTGAGTGGAGGTGGGGCAGGAAGGGGCTGAGAGCCAGGTGATGCCTCGGCGCACCTGCTCCCCCTCACCCGTGCCCAGGAGCAGCCCTCCTTTGAACTCCTCTGACTCAGCTTCTTACCGCCAGGCGCCTCAGGGCGTGAAGGGGAGCTGTGAGCACCAAGACTGGACGCAGTCCAGGGCTTTGGCTTTCTGAGACCGCAAAATGCCTTCCCCGCCAGCAGGAATGGAGCAGCGAGGTCCCATGATGGGTCAGGCTGGAAAAACAGTTTGCCCAGAGCTCTCAGAGATGAAACATTCTACCTTCTGGGGCCACAGCAGGAAGCAAAAGCTCCCTCCCATGTTCTTTCTTGACACTTCCTAGGCCAGCTGCTTTCTGTAGCACTCACTCAGCCTGGCCGGGTCTCCTGAACAAGCTTGGTCTTTCTGTCCACCCCCCACGACTGTGCACCCCCGTGCCCTTGAGCAGGGGTCAGGTTTCCACTGGTCTCATGGGCTTCTCTGTCTGCAGCCTGGTGTGTGCAGTGGGGTTATTCCCCCCACAGCAAAGGGAGGAGTGATTACTGGTGAGGGTTACATGTAGCTCCTCTCGCCTGCAATACGCCCCCTTCTCCTGGGGTCCCCTCCTTGCCTTTAAAGATCCTCTCTTCCAGAAATGTTTGCCAACCTCTGACTGGGTCAGGGCCCCCCTTTGAGCACAGAAGACCTAATGCTTCCCTCTGTCACACTGCAAGTTCCCCCTCCCCTTGCCTGGGTGCTTCTCCAGGGCAAGAAGCAGTTTGAGTCATACCCGATGACGTTGGCCAGTCATAGGTGTTTGAGAATGAGGGAATGAGTGAATGAGTGTGTAAGTGGTGGAGCCAGGACTCAAACCCCAACCTCCTGCCTCAAAGTGTGGAGCTTTCCCTTCTGTGTCCAATAGGAGACTTGCTGAGACAACTCCCTGCCTGTTTCATTGTCTAAATGGCCCCATTCCGTTGGGTTAGGTCATGCTCCTGAGGAGTCCTCTCTGGGGATGGAGGCGTGGCAGGCCCTCCCTGGCTGTAGTCTATTGATGATGAAGGCTGTGTGGGGATGCTGTGGCTAGGATGCCCACAACACCTAGTAGGAGTTCATACTCAAGCATCTTGATCTCTGTTGGGCTCTGATCCCTCTCTCCTCTCCTTCACATATTTCTGTCCCCTTTCCTGTTTCTCTCTCAGCCTCTTCCTCTATGTGTGAGTATTTCTTGTCCTCTTCCAGCCAGAGTCTCTCTCTACCCCCCTTCTCTCTCCCTCTCTCTCTCTCTCTCTCTCTCTCTCTCTCTCTCTCTCTCTCTCTCTGCCTCTCTGTGCCTCCTCCCTCTCCCCTCCCCCTTCTGCATTATCAGAACTCCAACCTCCTCCCAGAGCCAGCCAGCCAGCCTAGCGGCAGAGGCAGAGGCAGCAGGAGAGGCGAGAGCAGCCGGGAGAAGCCAGGGCAGCAGAGCTGGATTGGGGTGTTGAGTGCAGGCTGAGTCGGGGACAGGCTGCTGCTCTTGGTCCCCGTGCCTGCTGGACGAGGCGCCCTGCCCGGAGCCCTGGGCAGGGTGGGAAGGGCAAAGTGCCACCTTAGTCTGGCTGGGGAGGCAGATGATGAGGAGTGATGGGGCAGGCATGCGGCCACTCCATCCTCTGCAGGAGCCAGCAGTACCCGGCAGCGCGACCGGCTGAGCCGTGAGTACTATTGAGGGGTTGGGGTCTGTGTGAGTGGCTGCAAGAGGTGCCATGGACGGGGTCCTGAGAGTCCCTCCAAGGAGCTGGGTTTGGTATGGAGCTGAGCCACGTGGGATGATCGATCCGGCTCCTGGGCACCTGGTTGCTGGAATCGCAGGGAGGGGGGCTTTGTGTAGGGCAGGGATGCCTGGTGTCAATCTAGGGGGTGGTGTGGTTGCGGTCCCACAGAAGAGCTGGTGGTTGGGGGATGGAATCATTCCTTCAGGGGCTGGGGTTGGGGGAGGTCTGCAGTGGGTGGGGGTGGGGTGAGGGGTTCCAAGGAGCTCGGTGGCAGATAGGTTAATTCAGGACCTTGGAGAGGGACTGTCCAGACACCGTGTGTGTGTGGGGGGGGGGGAGGGGGGGCGGGTTACACAAAAATGAATGAGTGGCTCTGGAGCAGGAGAGAGTTTGGAGCAACTGCCCTCCATGGAACTGGGATTGGGATTCAGAGCCGCCAGTTTAGGCAAATTTACCCCAAATCACCTGTCCCCGTCAGAGCACAGTGCTCTTTGGAACGAGGCCCCTGTGCACAGCCTCGTGTTTGCCCACGTGCGGGGGATGCACGTGCAGGTGAGTGGAGGAGGTGCCCTCCACCGTCTGAGGGTTGATGAGGCGGCAGGTCCATGCCAGGCTACCTGAGGGTATATGTATGTTTGTACATGTGCGGGGTGCAAGGGGACATGTGTGGAGTGCAAGGGGACATGTGTGGGGTGCAAGGGGACAAGCGGGGTATAAAGAGGCCTGTGAGTTCTGGGGTCTTTGGTGGTTGTGAGCAGCAGGGTGTGAGCATCCCAATGTGATTGTGAGAGATTGAGTGCAGATTGGTGTGTGTGTGTGTATAGGTGTGTGCATGTGTGTTAGTTTGAATTTGTATGTTGGCATGCATGTTAATATATGTACTGTTGTCTACAAAATAGACGACTCAATATTGAGCATGTTGTTTGATTCCATGTGCATTCATGTGTGTGGCTTTATTTGTTAGTGTGTGAATATTAGTATTACTCTGTGTGTGTGTGTGTGTGTGTGTGTGTGTGTGTGTGTGTGTGGCTGTTAGCATAAATGTGCTGATGTGGGTGTATAATCAGGGTGCTAGTGTGCATGAGTATGTATATTGGTCCTTGTGTGGCTGGTACATGTGTGTGACTATATGTGTGTGTTTAACTGAGTGTGCGTGGATGGCTGTTTTCTTTCTGGGGTGGTTGAGAACACAGCTGGGACACTGGGACACCGAGGCAGGGTGGGGGTGCTGAACACGTGACCACCTTCATGAGTCCAGGACAGTTCATTTTACACCCTGTGGGGAGATGCAGGGAGACATAGGCAAGAATGGCTCTCCCCTCTGTGGCCTTCTAAGCTCCCTAGACAAATAGCTTGAGAATAGTTACGCTGTGAAGACCAGGATCAAGCCAACAGGTGGAGAGTGGAGTGGGTACAGCATGAGCAAAGGCCCTGGGTTGGGATGGGCATGTGCAGCAGAAGACTGGAGGGTAGGCAGGAACCACATCCTGCAGCACTTTGAGCTCCAGACCTCTTGGGTTTTATCCTGAGGGACCTGGGGAGTCCGGGAAGGTATTATGCAGTGGAGAGGCATATCAAATTTGGGTTTTAAAAAGCTGCCTCAATGGTGCTGTCAGAGTTGAATTGGGAGAGAGATGGCCAGGAGGCCAGTGTGGAGGCCAGGCCAATGCAGGCATCAGTGAGGTCTGGGTCTGAGTGGGCCAAGGTGCAGATGAAACCAAGGCTCCCTCCCTGAAGGGAGAGACGAGGGCTTGGAAGAGCATGGGGAAGGGAGCATGAGGCAGCTCAGGTTTGGAGGCGCAGGATAGCTGGAAGCCTCAGACAGGTAAAGGAGTGGAGAGACCCCTGCAGGGTTTCTAGCCAGGATGCAGAGGTCAGAGATCACAGGGCCATCTTTTCCCAAACAGGGAAACTGAGGCTGTGGCTTTGTCATCCTCCTCTGGCTGCAAGGCTGGGGCTGGAACTCTGAGCCTCAGTCTCCTCCTTCAGGCCCTACATGGGACCTCTTGTTGGCTTGAGTTGGGTTGGCTCAGTGAGGGTTAATCGCCTTCAGGCTCCCCACCCCCCCAGCTCCCCCTGCCCACCAAGAAACTCCTGCCACTCTTCCTGCTTCCCACTCCAGCCTCCTGTCCCCAGGGACTACTGATGGCTTGGCTGGGATCTGGCCAAATGGGGGAGGCAGAACTCCTGGCGGTACCCCCTTCAGTTTTAATGGACTAGGAGTCTCACCCTCAGCGTGCTGCCCTGGGGCCTGGCCTGCATGCCTCAGGCTTCTGCTGCTTGCCGATACAGTCTACCCTCTCAGCACGCTTCTATTCCTGCATACACCCATTCATTTATTCAGTCATTTATCCAACAGGGACTCCCCAGTGCCTGCTTGGTGCTGACTGGGCTGGTCACTAGGGACACAGAGAGGACACCAACCCAGACCCTGCCCTGAGGGAGTGCCCAGTCTGATGAGGGAGGCAGAAGGGGAAACTTAGAAGCCTGCCATGTGGGCAGTGCTTGCAGAGGTGAGCCCCAGAACTATGGGGCCACACCACGCCAGGGGCTCAGAGGAAGAGACATTTGGGCTGAATCTTGAAGAATGGATAGGAATTGCCCAAGCAGGGAAGAGCAGAGGGAACAGCATGCAAAGGTGGGTCGATGTGGGGAAGTGTGGCATGTTCAAGGGGCAGTAAGAGTTTGGGTTGGCAGAAGCATGCAGGGCATTGAGAAGAAGAGAGGGCAGAAGGGGCCAGACTCTGTAGGATCGCAAGTGTCAGGTCAAGGGGCTTGGACTTCCTTCTGGGATTAGGGAGCTGGAGAAAGGCTTTTGAATAGGGAGCCTCCCCTAGGAAGCCCTCCTTGGTTCTCTCACCCTCTGACCCCGTGACCCACCCTGAAGTCTCTTTCTCTGATGCTACCGGATCAAAACTACAGCCTAGACTGAGACTTCCCCCGTGATGCCCCCGTGTGTGAGCTCCTTACCCAGCCAGCCAAGGAGTTCCTCAAAGGCAGGAGCTACCTCCCTGTGCTCCCCTACTCACAGCACAGGGCTGGGCCCCAGGCTCAGAACAGCCTCTGAGTGGGAGAGGACACGAAGAGCATCCGGGCCACCGTCTAGAAGTTGCTTCATTCCTCTCTGCAGCTCACTCGCAGGTCTGCCCAGCCCAGCTTACATACCCCTAGGGACAGGATGCTCATCCCTTCCCTCTGGGGCAGCCCTTCCCTTGTAGTGGTTATATCTGCCCTGGGCTCATCCACAGGGCCTGGCTGCTCCAGGGTACCTGCCTGGCCTGGTGTCATTGCTCTATCCTGGTCACTGTCCTTCCTCCAGGGCCAGGCGGAGGCAGAATGGTCCAGGAGTAGAAGGAAGAGTAGAATGAATACATCCTGGGCAGAGGGAGATGAACAGATGGTAAAACTAAAATTGGACAGTCCCTGAACCCTCTCTAAGAATAATGATAACGAAGGCGGCTTGGCCAGAGAAGGGAGTGAGCATAGACAACACCAAGACCTTCCTACCAGCAGGATGGGCTGTCGGATCTCCTGGCTTTGCAGGTGAGTGATGGCATCCAGCGGGAGGGGCCTAGAGGGATTCAGAGAGGCAGGGGGGTAGGGATTCAGTCATTCCTTGGTTCACTTAGCAGCCATTCACTGGGTTGCTGCTCAACCAAACATGGCGGCCCCACAGAGCCAGCGACCACGCAGAGGGAAGCCATGGTCTTTCCCACCTCTGCCCATGTCAGGGGCAGGCATTTAAGAGGGGGGCTTTGGGGCTGGCCTTAGTAGGAAGGGTCACTGCTCTAGGCAGAATTGAGGGCTAGCTCCAGGAAGAAGGAAGGCCACGTGCAAGGCCTTGAGGAGAACTGTGCTTGTGTGAGAACTGTGGGAGTTCAGTGACCTGGGCATGAAGGGCAGCAGGAGAGTGAGGAACTGAGTGTAGACCATAGGAAGCATTTTCTGTCTACAACTTCTTGGTCTCTCCTAATGCCCCCAGCAGTTCTGCCGAGGGGCTCCTCCTTGCTTGAGAATGGGGTGTTCAGTGAAAAAAAAAAGAAGAAGAAAAAGACCCTGGAAATGGGGGAGGGGCAGTGGCTGAAGAATGTGGGCCCCTTCCAGAAAGGGCCATGCAAATGAATGCAAAGTAATATGTAAATCAGCCAGCTTGGGCTTGGCAGCTTTGACCTGGAAGATGAGACATCATCCCTTTACTCCTGGCCTCACACCCCCTCAGGTTCAGCCTTTGCTGCTCTGAGCACCCAGCTTGCCTGAGCCTCAAGATCGTGGCCTCCGGGGTTTGGGCCATGGGCTCCGTTTCAGCACCCCCATCCTCTCAGGAGTTGATATATTTAGTATCAGGGATGTTTCAACACATTTATCTCCCATTGTTCAGCTGCCCACTCCCTGGGAAAGGCCAGGTCCCCAGTGACGTGACCCAGTTTTTGAAGTCCCTGAAGTCACCCTTCTCACTGCCCGCCCTGGAAAACAGGAGGCAACTGGGCCTCAGTGCAGCAGAAGAGATTTAAATCGGACATTTGGGAGGACTTCCCAACAGTGTAGCTGATGTGTTGACCCTGGCGCTTCTGGACTCTCACTCTGGATGCCAACCCTGGGTTCAGAGGAGGCCTTGAAAATAGGATAGAGAAGGTGGCAGACAGGCAAAGGTTCAAATTTCAGCACCATTACTTTGTAGTTGCATGGTCTTGGGTAACTTATTTAACTTCTCTGAACCCCATGTGAGCAGTGGCATGGGAATAATAAGACTTACCTGAAGAATCTGGAAGAGGAGAGCAGAGTGCCAAGCATGGAGCAGGTGCTTATAAAGGTTAGCTGCTGCCATGATGAACCACCCACATGCACCTACACTTTTAGAAAGATTCAGTGGGGCCCAGAGGGGGAGAGGCAAGAGCTGAGAGCCCAGAAGCTGTCGTTGTGTGGGAGACAGGAGGTCTGAAATGGAGCCGTGGTGGTGGGAATGGTGAGAAGTGTGGATGCTCTGTGGGAGGGGCCTAGGGGCCTTAGAGTCATGTGACCACCTCCCTAGGCTGCCCTGTCCGGTCTGAGACTAATCCCCAGAGAATACAATGAGGAAAGGGTTTGTTAGAAAGGATTTTAGCCCTAACTGGTTTGGCTCAGGGAATAGAGCGTCGGCCTTTGGACTTAAGGGTCCCAGGTTCGATTCCGGTCAAGGGCATGTACCTTGGTTGTGGGCACATCCCCTGTAGGGGGTGTGTAGGAGGCAGCTGATCGATGTTTCTCTCTCATTGATGTTTCTGACTCTATCCCTCTCCCTTCCTCTCTGTAAAAATCAATAGAATATATTTAAAAAAGAAAAAAGAAAGGATTTTAAACCTGTGGCCACGCCCATGACAGTCTGTGAGTCATGCTGGGAGTGGTAGTCCAGTGTGACTTTGCAGTTAAGACCACTTAGTCCTGCCCCTTCTTGGATCCAGCTCCACTGCTGAGTCTGGCTGGGGACAGGCCCTGGGGAGTGCTGGGGGATGTGGGGCCCAAAGGTGAAGCAGCCTCAATCCCTTCCCTCAGGAATCCCTCAGCCTGCTTTGTGTTGGGAGTGCAGGTGGGGGCAGGGATAAAAGGATTAAGCCATAATTATGACTCTTCACCAATTCACACACAAGTTTAGAGCCTCCAGAGCACTGTTTTCACATCCATGATCTCATTTAATCCTCACCACAAACACAAGAGACTGCTGCTTTCCGGATGAACAACAGAGGATCTGACAGGGGAAATCATTCGCCCAGAGGTAGTCAGCCAGTGACTGATGGAGCCAGGCCTGGAGCACAGTCTGCCTGTCCCCAAAGCCCCCGCTCTTTCCGTGAATTATCATTCCAGGTGGCAAGGGCCAGGCCTTGAAGGACAGGCAAGATATGGACACGTAGGTATCTCAGCAGAGGAGCAGCTGAGCTAAGGCCCAGTTCAAGGGACAAAGGGCAAGGGCTGGGCTCCTTGGGATATGAGGCTAAGAGATGGACTGGCCAGTTCAGAGAACTGACTCCAGGCTCAGAGTTTGGACTCGTCACTGTGGCCCACTAGGATGTGCCCAAGGGTTTTGAGCAGCAGCAGAGCCTGATTAGAGCTGGGCTTTGGGAAGATTGATCTTGCAGCCTGGGCTGAATGGATTGGAGTGGAGAAACGCAAGACAGGCTGAAGCTTCTAAACTCCATCCTTGGTGCCCCCAGCATTTTGCTCCTTCTCCTCCTCCACACTTCTTCCTCCTCTTCCTCTTCTTCCTCTCCCTTTTACCCTACTCGCTTCCACTCCAGCCTGGGGAGGGATGAGCATGTACCATAGAGCTGTTCTGTAATGCCACATGTCTCCAGCAGGGGTTGCTGTCACATACCATCCCTTCCAGCCTGGATCTTCCCTATGTGTGAAAGGCCGGAGAGAGGGAGGGATGAAGCTGGACAAGGAGCAGAGATGAAGGGAGGAGAGAGCGCAGCCCATTTTTCTTCACTTCCACTGGGCCAGGGGTGGGAGGGCCTTGCTGAAATTGATTAGGGGGGGGGGGGCAGGGGGAGGAAGGCTGAGGAAAGGCTGGGCCTCAACACAGCAGGGACAGACACACTGGAAGGATTAAACCAGCAGACAAGAAAGTTTCTCCTCACAGTTCTGGAACAGGCTTAGATTTGGACAGGGATTTAGAATGACATTGCAGCTGGGGTCTGGTTTCTATTAGATTGTGAATTACTGAGATGAGGGTGAGATTGGTTGGTTTCTTTGTGTTTCTGTGTGTGTGTGTGTGTGTGTGTGTGTGCGCACGCCTGAATGTGAGCTTCCAGTTGTGCATGTATGTATATAGATCTGAGAGGGTGAGATCAGTGTTTGTATAAAAGTGTGGACATCTTCATATGTGTGAACATGTGAGCGTCCATTTTTATGCCTGATTTATTGTAAATGGTTATGTACATGCAAATGTGGCTTGTGTGTGTATACCTATGTGTAGTGTTATGCGCATGTGTTCCAGTAAAACTGTGTGTGGGTGTGGATCTCTGGGCACATGGTGTCCATGTTTGAGTGTGAGGGCCTGGGGGAGTGAATGTGTGTGAAGGCACATGCACCTGCTCCGCTGACCCAGCAAGGCCAGGCCCCAGGTCTGGTGACTCAACACTTTCTCTCCTGGGTCCTACCTGCCTGAAGGGAGAGATAAGATGTGTGTGGACTTGGGCTGAAGGGTTGTCATGTGTGGGGCTGGCATTTCCTCCGGGGAATCTGGGAACCCTCCCGTCAGTGAGGACCCCGAGAGGATCAGGTGGTCTTTGTGTTCAGGCTCAGGTGGAGTCAGCCGGGATCTGGGGCTGTTAGGTTGAGATGCTAGACATGGCTGAGGGGTGTCTAGGTTTCATTCTCCTAAGAACGCTTCATGGTCCTACCAGCACCCCACTAGAGTTTCAGGGACTCCCAGCCCAGTCTTTTTGTTGTATAGATGCAAATATTGAAGCCCAGAGAGGGGTAATGATTAACCCAATGTCACACAGCCGGGTCCAGGGCCAGATGTCAGGGCCTGGAGCAGAGAGAGGGGTGTGTCTGGCATCCCTCCCTGCCTCCCTCCTTGCCTCTCTCTCCCTCTCTCCCTCCAGGCTCTTGAGCAAATGGGGAGCTCAGAGTAGAGATCTATGTCTTGGCATGAGTCCACCTCCCATACCTGGGCATTTCCACTCCTCCCAGCCCTCAGATGCAGCCTTTGAAGTTTGGACCAGAGCTTCTGCCTGCTGTGAGATTCCTCCTGGGAACTTGTGAAGTCTGTCATTTCATGGAGCAGGGAGACTCCATGGAGAGGAGCCAGTAGTGGGGTGGGACCAGGCGAGGGGCCTCCTCTAGAAACCTCAATTTCCTCATCTTTGCATGAGATGCTTTCTCAGGGTTCTATTATCCTAAGGCTTTTCCTGTAATCTCTCCTGGAACTCAGTACTGAGACAGCACTGGGGCGGTGGGAGAGTCCTGGAGGCTCAGTTGGCTGAGTGCAAGGGTGGCAGGCAGTCCCCGAGGGAAGGGGCTGCCTTGGGAGGAAGGGATGAACTTCCTGTCTGGGGTGGGAGGTGTGAGTGGGCACTGGGCAGCCTGGTTAGGGAGCCTGCAGACGAGACTCCTGCCCTAGGAGGAAAGTTGGGTGCAAGCTCTCTGAGGTCCATTGGAGCTGTAGCTGCCACGGAGGGGCCAGAGAGGGACATGCCTCAGCCCACTCAGCATGGGAGGTTTGAGCCCAGAGTACCCCCCCTCCTCCCCCACCCCGCCCCGCCTCCACACACACACACACACACACACACACACACACACACACACACACAGCTTGGGCAGTGGGAATGTGTACGGTTAGCCTGTCCAGCTGGAAACAGGGAGGCCCCTTCCCTGGGAAGCTGAAGAGAAATGTGTCTTCCTGGAAGCTTGGAGCTGGAGGCAGGGGCTGGATGTGAGGACGCTCTGGTGGAGATGGTGGGGGCGGTGAGAGCTAGGACCGGGCAGCTCCGCAGCGTTGTGGCTCAGTGCTGGTGCAGCAGGAGCAGACGGGCAGGCGGACAGCTTCCTGTCTGAGTTGTGCTGAGTTGTGGGGGGCTCTAAGGTGGGAGGCCTGTGGCTGGGGGCACAGACGTTGGCTCTGGATGGAGCAGGGGTGGAAGCGTCCTGGTGCAGGCAGCTGAGCGGGAATTGGGTGGGAGAGGAGAGAAGCAGGTGGCTTGGTAGTGCATCCTTCCCACACCAGAGAACTCAGTTAGCTTACAACTTTATGTGGGGTGGCGTTTGGGGGCTGGCTAGAGAGCGCTAAGGCTTACTGAATGCCCTTTATATTTTAAAACCACCTTGTTTAATCACCTCAACTACCCTCCAAGGAGTTAGCCCTACTTTGTAGAGGGGAAATGGATGACACCCTCACATGGTTTAATTGAAAGCAGTTTAATGAAGCAACTATTCCGGAGGTGGGGCAAGATAGGGAACCGACTGAGCATGTCGGGTACTTAGGACTAGCATCCGAGAGGCCGAGGGGAAGAAGAGTGCTCCAGGTCAGAGCAGGTGGGGGGGTGAGGGGGTGAGTACCCCAGGTGTGAGTGCTCTCTGCCCTCCCGCCCCCATTGGCAGAACCCAACTGAGGCCAGAGGGCAAGGGTGTGGGGGGCATGAAGCATGTCCCCCACCTCCGGGCAGAGCACAGCGCAAGGGCGGATATCTGGAAGATCCGGAGGGACAAACGGTTGATGGGAAACTGAGACGGTGCCAACTGCCCAAGGTCACACAGCTGGTGGGTCTCGGAGCAGAAGCCAGGCCCTGCCTCTGAATACCCACGTGGTCGTGTTCTCCGAGTCCTGGTGGCGTTGCCCTGGAGCTCCTTCCTGCCGTGCCAGCCCTGCTCCGTCTGGGCAGCACTGGGGCTGCTGGAGAGGGCCATTCGGGCTGTGGGGATCTTTGGGTTCAGGACGCTCTCAGTGAAGGATTGGAGGAGCCAGCGGGGAGGCTGGTGCGGAGACTCAGGTGAGAGGCAAGAGGGCTGCGTGGGGGTGGCTGAGGACAGGTGAGATACGTAGACAGAGAATCCGTGGCAGCCCCACCCGCTAGCTCACCCACCTGAGCTGTGGCCCTGGCTCCCCAGTGTCCACCCACCAGTGCAGGGAGGTGTGGCCACTTAGACCCCCTCCAAGAGCAGCCTTCCTGCCTTTGGGCCTGTGGCTTCCACACCCCAGAGCACCACCCATGGCCCCAGAAGTCACCCCCTCAGACCTCGGCCCCAAGAGCGGAGCCGTGTCCCTGTTGCCTCATCCCTTATGACCTGTCCACTGCCAAGTCTAATGAAATCCTCCTTTTTAAGACCTTCGTCCTGGAGTTGGAGCTCAATCCTTCTTGCTGTTTAGAGCCTAGGCCTTGGCCTCCCTGGGAGACAGTCAGTGAGATGTCCCCTCCTGGTGCTGGGTGGTTAGAGGCCTTGGCCCAGCCAGCTCATCCGAGTGTTATGTGCCAGTGGGAATCCACTTTCCGCCTCCACGGGGCCCCAGGCCGCTGACTCAGTATCAGTTAATTAGCATCTCCCCACTTAGTGCTTGACGGTCATTAGGTACCATTGTGTGCAACTGGATCCCAGCTCCATCACCCCCTGCCCCAGGCTTCTCCTCTGCACCCCACCCCCACCCCCACAACACCACCACCACCTGAGCTCAGGGATCAAGTGTCCTGGCCACAAACATACAGCTCCAGGCATGAGAAAACAAATACACATAAACAGAAAAACTCAACAGACACAGGAGTGCACACGCAAAGAAGCAGACAACAGCACACCCACAACACATACAATACACACTGAGAAACAGGCAACGATGAATCTAAAAACTGACCTAGCAACAATGAACTGCAGCACCTGTGCACACAGCCCAGGTGTACACACCCAGGTGTGCAACACAGATGTGATTCAGCACACGCATGGGGCACACCTGCAGTACACTCACACTCAGCATAGGCCCATCAGGTAGCCAGGCCCGGCTAGCTTTGGTTTCCCACCTGTGCAGCATCTCTCACCTCTGGGCCGTTGCATATGCTGTTCCCTTTGCCCGGAACACCCTTCCTTGATGCCCCCTCCCTTCACCGGGCTGATTTCTATCGTTCTTCAGGTCTTGGTTTCCCTTCCATGCTCCTCAACCTTGGAGCACTCCCCAGCCACATGGCACTCCCCGGTCTTTGACCAGTTTTGGGATGAAGGCTTTTGCCTGTGCTTGGTGAAGTGGTGACTGTGGCTGTGAGTAGGCAATTAGGGCCAAGAAACTGGGAAGAGACAAATTTGGGGGGAATGAGTCAGGAATAGCAGTAAGAAGCCCTGGCTGCTCAGGGACTGAGCAGGCATTTAACCCACAGGCTGGCATAGCTGGGTGCCCTCTGCCTCCTTTCTTTTGTGTTTCTTCCAGGCTTGCTGCCTGACCCAATTCCCTCCTTCCCAAAGCCGCCCTGCCTCTTGCCACCGTTCTGAGCTCACACACGCTCACTTGCCTTCTTTGCTTGGGGGTACCCTGCCTCTACTGCGGAACCTAGTGCAAACCTCACTATTCAGGCCCGGGGTCAGAGGCACCTCCTCCGTGCATGGCTCCCTGAGGCACGCCATCTAGTAGTAGTAGAGGTGAGTGATTATGAACACAAGCCTTGGGGAATGTTTCCTGGTTCAAACCTCAGCTCCCCCACTTCCTGGCTGCGGGACCTTTGTTTCCCCACCTGTAAAAGGGATGATAGTAGAGCTCACCTCATTAGGGCTGCATGAGGACTAAATGAGACAAAGTTTGTAGCGCGCACCTGGTGCACAGCTCGGCCCCTCTCCGACTGGGCTGCGTGAGAGAACTGGGGAGAGCTAATGAGATCAAGGAGGTGTAAGCAGCCCCAGGAGGTGCCCGGCGAGCTCTTGCTAATTGGAACTGAGTGAAACCCACATGTTCTGTGTGGCACCTACTACGTGCCCTCCACAGCTGGGTCTTTGCACCTCCCCTGGGTTTCTGCACGGCTGCTGATTCTGCACAGCTGTTAGTGACGGGAGCCCAGAAGGTGGGGGTGGGACTTCTTTTTTACATTTTATTTTTTGTATCCGTTTTTATTAAAGTATAATTTACATACAATAAAATCCCCAATGTAAAGTGTGTGATTGAATGAGTTTTGGTAAATATATACGGTCATATAATCACCTTTTCCATCAAGAAAGGAATATTTTATCATCCTCCCTCCCCCCAACTTCCCTGATGCCCTTTGCAGTCAGTCCCCTTTGGGGTGTGACTTCTCCCAGGCTGTGCGAGGTGCTGGGTTTTCCTGGAGCCGAGGAGCTGGGCACAGAGAGAGGAGGCGCCTCTGACAAGCTGGGGGTGCCAAGGGGCTGCTCTCCCGTTCTGGGCCTGGTTCCTGTGGGCAGGCAGAGGCGGTGAGGTACGGAGGGGAGGGGTGCTCAGGACATGGGCTCCCGAGGGTAGGCTTTTGGTCTGAGGGCTCGGGCAGCTGGGAGTGGTGGCCTCAGGAACCCGCAGAGTGGGTGACAGAGTGGAGAGTCGGGGTTCCCACAGCCTGCCTCTCCTAGGATCGGGTACACCCCATGGCCCTGGTGGGCCTGGCCATGGGTTGGTCCAGACTAGAGCAGGGACCGGTCCAAGATGACTCCACTTCCCTCCCTATCTCCCCACTTGGGGCCATACACCCCTCTGTGGATTAGCAAGTCCCCGAAAAGAAGGGGAGCACTTTTGTTCCCCAGTTCTAAGAACCAAATATTAAACCAATTATGTAACTAGCAATAAATTACTTAAAGTAGTGACTCACTCAGTTTAATGAGAGCACAAGCAGGGAGGGATTAAGGTATTTTTAGAATACACCTCACTCCCTCCTGTGGGGGAGGCCTCTGTGCAGGGTGGGGGTGGAGGAAGGTCTGGGAGCTCAGGGAAGCACCCCAGGTGTCTGCAAGGAGAGGACAGCTGATCCTCCGCCCCACTGAGGCCCCCACAAAGAGAGGCCCGAGTTAGAGCAGCAGGAGGGACTCAGCTCAGACTCAGGGAGCACGTCCCAGCGGTGCTTATTGGAGACCTGGGCGGGTAAACCAGATTCGGAAAGCTGGAGGGCAGGGACTAGATCTGTGGCCCCCAGGCCCCACCCAGGAACTTAACAAGAATGAGAGGTGGGGGTCAGACACATGTGGGTTTGAATCCTGCCTTTACTGGTTACTAGCCGTGTGGCCTTGGGCAAGTTCCTGTCGCTCTAATCTTAAGTTTTCCTCACTGTAAAATGGGCATAATAATACCAACCTTCATCCATATTACCAGAATCAAGTCGATGTGTGTAAGGCAAACCCCGGTGCTGAGTTTGCAGGACCAATCTCCAAAAGGGCAGGGATGTTTCGTTTTGTTCACTATTGTGTCTTGAGATCCATTCACAGGCCACTCACCATTAAGTGTTCAGTAAGTACGTGTTGAGTGAATGCCTGTTAGCTTCATCCCCATTCTCCCGCTCCAAGTGGCTTCCTTGTTTTGAGGTTCCGGGAATGAAGGAACTGGGTCAGAGGAGGACGGGGTGGAGTCTGGCCTTTCTGCCCCCTGAGGAACAGGTGACTTCCAACAGAAAAAAACACAACTGTGCCCTTCACAGCCCCGGGTGGTGAAGGGAGAGCCAGCAGTCTGTCTGGGGAGACCAGGACCCGCGCCCACCAGCACTGGGAGCTTAGAGGAGGGGGAATGGGATGGGGCAGCCTGGAAGTCTTCCTGGAGGAGGAGGAGCAGACAGGATTGGCTGGGAGGATTTAGGCAGAAAGAACCTGCGGGCATCTGTAAAATGGGGTAAAAGTTCCAACCCTGGAGGTTTTCTGGGAGGATTGAATAGGTTGCTTTTTAGGAATATCTGGCACATGCTGCCTGGAAGGGGCACAATATGGGCTTACTTCCCCCACCTTCCCTCCACCCCTTCTCCTGTGACATTAGAGGGGCATCCCCCTGCCCCACTGGGGACAGTAGGGCATGGACACGTGCTCACAGACACTGGGGTGGGGCCTTTCTATCCAGGCATTCACCGACCCCCGTCTCTGTGGTTGGACTGAGCTGGACACACAGTAGGTGCACAGGACAGACTGGGGAGAGGTCTGTGTCTCTCCTCCCAGGGCTTTAGGAGACTGAGGGAGGACACAGCTGGGTGGAGAAATGGAACTTAATCCCTGACCCTCCCCCAGGCCACAGCCCCACGACTCCGGCTCCCACTGGCTGCTCTCATCAGCTCTGACCAGCTCTCTTCACACCTCGCTGGCCTCCCAGGGCTAGGGTGATGAATTAGTGATGACAGCATCGCAGCATCGCTATGACGACCAGGCATGTTCTTAGCCTCCATTCAGGGTGCAGGCAGAGGCCAGTGACCCCTTTGGCTCTGGGCCTTTGTATAAATGTGTGTGACAAGAGCTGGGGCCCAACGGGGAGTGGGGGTGAGATGAGCGGGGGATGGGGGATGGGAGCTCCATCTAGAGTGAACTAGAGTTCATTCAGATTGTTAGATCCAAATGGCCGTGGGGGACAATTGTCTCTCTCCCTCCCTCCTTTCTTACCGCTTTCTTTTCATTTCTCCCTCCCTTCTTTCTTCTTCCTTTCATTTTCTCTAAGTGCCATCCCCGTTGGAGGCCCTGAACTGCCCACCTCTTCCCCCACCCTGGGAACCAGGCCAGCCTGGCCCTCACCCTTGAGAGCTCAGTGAGATGGGGACCCAGACACTGCAGGGAAGGCGTGTGGTGCTTCTGGCCCTGTCGAGTGAGGAGGCTCTCCAGCGGAGAGACAGAGGTCCACAGGCGAGACACAAAGAGGGACGGGGGTTGACAAAACCCAGAGCAGCCTCAGTGTAGGATGGAATCGGGGTTCCTGGGAGGGAGTGGGTGCAGTGAGTTTGCAGTTTGTCTCACAAGGAAAGAGGAGCCAATGAAGATTGTTGTTGTTGCTTGTTTGATTTTTGGGATGGGGAAACAGAGGCCCAGAGAGGTAAGTGACTTGATCAAGCTCGCTGAGGTCATTAGAGACTGTGGGCCCGCATGGGTCCTACTAGACCTACACAGGACCTCCTGCCAGGATTTTTCCAGGTAACGGCTACTCCAACAGGGGGGAGGGCCCATGCCCTCAGTTTTAGTTTGTAGGTGGGTTTAATATATATATACTAGAGGCCCAGTGCATGATTGAATCATGCACGTGTAGGGTCCCCTACACGCTTTCGCTTTTCGCTTTTCGCAGTGGAGCTGGGTGCCTGTCCGCTGGTGCCAGAGCAGACAGGCACACAGCTCCCCCACTTTTGATGGTCCGCGGCCGCTGAGGGGGGCTACCCTGCTGTTGAGAGGCGCAGGGGGTGGGAGTCCCGCCCCTTGCGCCTCTCAACGGCCGCTGAGGGGGGCTGCTGCGGACACCTGGCTACCCTGCCGTTGAGAGGCGCAGCTGGGTGTCCGCGGCAGGCCCCCTCAGGGGCCGTGGATCTGGCCGTTGAGAGGCACAGGGGGTGGGAGTCCCGCCCCCTGCGCCTCTCAACAGCAGGGTAGCCCCCCTCAGTGGCAGCGGATCCGTGCCTCTCAATGGCCGGATAGGCCACCCCGAGTCCCGCCCCCCAGCCTCCCGCCGCCCAATCGTGGGCGTAGCGGAGTGATGGTAATTTACATGTTACTCTATTATTAGATAGGATATATATATATTTTATTGATTTCACAGAGGAAGGGAGAGGGAGAGAGAGAGAGATAGAAACTTCAATGATGAGAGAGAATCATTGATCAGCTGCCTCCTGTACACCCCACACTTGGGATGGAGCCTGCAACCCAGGCATATGTCCCGACCGATCAAACCGGTGACCTCCTGGTTCACAGGTCAATGCTCAACCATTGAGCCTCGTCTGCCAGGCTTTGCCCTCAGTTTGAATGAAATTTGCTAATGGCCCTTCACTCCTTCTGACACTGGGCATGCGTGTGGTAATGGTAGTGGGGGAGGTTTTTTCAGGGAAGGACCTGGGAAGTCAGAGCCTTGGCTAAGGTCAGCAAGGGATTGGGGTCATAAATTGATTCAAACTTGGGTCTTTGGGCTCCCAGCCCAGACGCTGTGCCACGTCCCCTTACTCCTCCCCCTCGGAGATCTTTGGCTGCATTGGGCACCCACAGGAGGGAAGAGCATCTCTGAACCCCTCACACCCTCCCGGGCTCCTCTTGTCCCTGGGCCTGATATTGGATCTGCTGTGGCTGGAACTTATCTGGGCGGAGAGAGACATGAGGAAGAACCTGGTCCCGAGGCTACAGTGACTCACTCAGGGCTACTGAAAGGGTCAGTGCTGGGCTGAGCCTGGCCGCCTGGCCCTTAACTGGCCCACACTTCCCCCGCCTCACAGCTGCCCCCTCGCCTCTCGTCCATCTCGCTGGATAGCATTGCTGGGCCTGCCAGCTCTGATGGATGGCTCCACAGTTCAGCCCCCCTCCTATTCCTTTCCGGATGCTGGGCTGTTAGTCTCCTAATCACCAGTCCTGCCTGTGGCCACCAAGCCATCCATCTCCCTCACACAGCCTCGCCCAGCACCGGTGGTGTTTTTAGGGAGGTGCCGTGGGTCTCCCTTCTCTGAGGCCGAGCTGAGAGTGAGGCTGCAGCCCCTATTCTAGGGCAGCTGAGGGTTAGGGAGCAGCCTACACCCCCTTGCTGGAGTGCCAGAAATCACTCCTGGATCTTCCAAGGATACCTACACACACACACACACACACACACACACACACACACACACACACACCTCACAGTAACAGTAATAAAAGCTTTCATGGATCAAAAAATACTGTAAGCCAAGCACAGTGCCAGAGCTCTGCGTTTATAATCTCATTCTCCCTATTAGTTGGTAATTATTGGTGACCCCACTGTACAGATAAGGAAACTGAGGCTCAGAGGGTTTGTGATTTGCACAAGGTTCCATATCCAGGAAATGGAGGAGCTGGGATTTGAACCCAGGTTGTATGGCTCACATTTTGTATTTACAGCTCATCTGCCCTACTGACCTATTTATGCATGCACACATGCACACACACGTGCACATACAAACATGTGCATGCATGAACACGAACCTTGGTGTCGGCCCTTGCACTTCCCATCCACCTGGACCAGGTTCCTGAGGAGGAGGAAGAGCTGAGGGGTCACGGCTCATTGTCCCCAGGCTGCTCCTGGATTGGCAGTGACACCAATCAGCTGGGGGGCTGCACGGAGGAGGCAGCCTCCAGGCAGCGGGAAGAGGAGGCTGGGAGGCAGATCGATAGTTCCTGCAGCGCCGCCTTCCAGGAACTGGGGCTCGGGGGAGTATGGCGCCGTGGGTCGATCTTCTGGGCTGTGGCCCAGGCCCGGCGTGCAGGGTGTGTGTGTACAGAGTGAGGCTGGTGTGCAGCAGCCTGCTGTCCCCTGCCCCTCCCCCCGCTCTCCCTTCCCCCTTTCTCTCACCTTCTCCCACTGCCTCCCACCACGGGCACTGCAGCTGAGAATCAAACTACCAGTTCCCAAGCACCTGTGTGCACCGACTGCAGCTGTGAGGTGGGGGGAGGGTGGGCAGGGAGGCCAGGGGGCCAGGAGCTGCAAAAGGCGGGTGAACTCTCAGAGCTCCCTGCGGACAATTTAATGAGATAATGAATGTCAAGTACTTCTCATCACCAGGCGCACATAGTAGGCGCTTACTTAGTCTTTGTCTTGTCCCTCCCTCAGGAGTTTGGGGAGAGCAAGGCTCTGGGGGCAGATGGGGTGCCTCTAAGGGCACATGTCAGAGTGCCTGTCAGGTGCTGCTGACAGTATTAGGAGAGAAATGAGAGGAGTGGGAGTGGGAGTGGGAGTGGAAAAGTGAGAGGGAGAGGGAGAGGGAGAGAGACCTGACCCCTGACAGAGTCTAGGCCAGGGGTCCTCAAACTTTTTAAACAGGGGGCCAGTTCACTGTCCCTCAGACCGTTGGAGGGCCGGACTATAGTTAAAAAAAAACAACTATAAACAAATTCCTATGCACACTGCACATATCTTATTTTGAAGTAAAAAAACAAAACGGCAAAAACACCTGGATGTGGCCCTCGGGCCGTAGTTTGAGGACACCTGGTCTAGGCAAACCCTGTCACCCATTCTGGCATGAGGTGGGGATGTCTGGTGTTGGGAGGAATGGTGGCCTAGGACCCAACCCCACTTCTCTCTGGGAAGGGCCCCTGAGCAGGCTGGGATTGCCCCCCTTCCTGGAGCGGCTGTCTCCACCCTGGCAGGGGGGCCTCCACGGGGCCCTCCAACTTGCACTGGCCCCTGGAGACCTGGATTCGAGTTCTGCTTCAGGCACCTTAGGGCAAGTCACTGTCCTCTTGGGGGCCTCAGTCTTCCCATCCGTGACAGGTTGCCCTGAGGATTAACGATTCCTCTCGATTTGTCACCTGTCAAGTGCCTGCCACTTCCCCGCCCCTGAGGGGTCGGGCTGCTCTGGGTTCCCCAAAGCCTGCCTTCCCTAGACACAGCCGGAGAGGGACAGCTGCGGGCCGTCTCTCCACGGATGGATGCCGTCTGCTCCACCCTTGGGTCTGGGCTTGTTGTTGAAGAAGAAGGGGTTGCATTTTGGCTCATTCCCTCTGGCAGGGGGACGAGTGTGCTGTCTGTACTGAAGCTGCCTCCGTGGTAACCAGGGAGTGGTCGGCCGGGTGAGGGTGGGAGGAAGCTCTGGATGGATTCCCAGGGCCTGCTGCTGACTTGTCCCCGGGGGGTAAGGAGACTTGGGATCTCTGACCAGTCCCTTGGCCAAGAGTGAGCGCCAGGATGGTTCTGTGTTCTGGGGGAGAGCCGGGTGGGGGGGTGGTTGTACAAGGCTGGTGACGCCCATGCCACAGACGGGCAGACCACTGAGTAGGGGCCCGGGACTGGGGCCAGCTCAGGGCTCCTGGGACCTTGTGCCCTTGTCCTCAGACCGCCGCCGTCTTGCCCGGCGGCTGCTTGCTCTGCCTCCCCGTCTGCGTGCCCCGCCTGCCCCTCTGTTCCTAGTCCTCTCTTTATTATCTGCCTCTATATTGCCTCCTGCCTCAGGCTTATCTCCTCCTGTCGCGGGCCCATCCATCTCTGTCATTCCCCCGTGGCTTCCTCCTGCTCCCGGGCACACGCTCTCCCTGCCTGGGAGTCAGCCTGTCTGGGAGTCAGTCCCTCCCTGCCAATTGTCTGTCTCAATGGTCTCCCAGACTCTGACCAGCTCCTGTCTTCTTCCACCTCACGCGTCTCCCTCTTTCTGACGGTGTCTCTGCCGTCTGCTGTCTCTGGATTCCCTCTGTCGGTCTCTGCCAGCCTCTCTGTGCCTGGCCCTGCTCCCTCTGCCTTCTTCCTCCCCTTGCAGCCCAGCCAGGGCGGCAGGTCCAGCCCCCCCTTCCTGCTGGCTGCCTCAGGAGCCCCGGACAATGCCCTCCGCCCCGCACCACCCCACCCCACCCCACCCGGAGCCTTGTTGCTAGGCTTTGAGCTGGCAGCACCTGGCTTCCATAGCGACGGGTGCTTAGAAACTGAACGCCACATCTCCCGGTCCCATTAAGGAGTCTTTGTGGATCGAGCGCCTTTGGATCAATCAGGACAGGAAATGGGGCTCCAAACTGCTTGTAGCTTGGGGAAGCGAGAGAAGAGGGGACCACGGTCTCTGCCTTCTGGAGCTGAGGGGGGTGTCTCGGGGGTGAGAGGAGCTGCTCCAGTGTGGCCCCAACTCGGAGGAGGGACCGAGAAGGAGGCTCCCAGGCTTTTCTGGGGAGCTAGCCTGCTGCTGGGAGACACGGGTTTGCGGGGGCCAGGTTTGGGTGGCTGTTCCACTATTGCCAGCTGAGTGACAAATGACCGCCTGTCCCAGGACCTCCGTCTTATCAATTGTAAAGTCGGATTAAAGGAGAAAACCAACCGAGTGGCCTGGCCCTCCCTCCCCTTTCAAGTTCGGATTTAATTAGCAGAGAGCCGGGTGGTGCAGCCCTAGGCATGGGCACGGGTGCGTGCAGAAAGGTGGAGGCTGGCAGGCACCTCCGTGTGCAGGGGTTCGCTGGGGCCCACTCTGACCTGGTATCCACGGAGGCTCAAGCCCACAGACCACCAGGTTCTGAGGGAAACCCTGGTGTTGGAGTCCGGGAGTCCTGGCGTCCCAGGCAGTTAGAATAATAGGCTATTAGGATCTTGGGCGCCTACATCCTCCAGACTCTAACTCTTACCTTCATAGCATGTAAGAGGTACAGACGCTTCAAATCATGGGGCATTAGAGCCCTGGCCGGTTGCTGAGTGGTTAGAGCGTCAGCCCTCAGACTGAAGTGTTGAGGGTTTGATTCCCGGTCAGGGGCACACACCTCGGAGAAGAAGGCACAGGATCAGAGTTGCAGGCTCCCCAGCCCCAGTAGGGACACATGTGGGAGGCAGCCAATCCACGTGTCCCTCTTACCTCGATATTTCTTTCTCTCTCCCCCTCCTCCCTCCCTTCTACTTATCCTCTGGTGAGAACCGAAAAAACAAAACATGGGGTGTTATAATAGAGGCTCTGATTTTCTTAGAAGACAAAAACTCTGTGAGTTCTTGGAACCTCGAAGCCACACACTGGGGCCTCCCTAAATGAATTGGCAGGGAGTTTTAGAGCATGGGGCCTGGATCCCTGCTGCTTAGACTCTCTCTCTCTCTCTCTCTCTCTCTCTCTCTCTCTCTCTCTCTCTCTCTCTCTCCTTAGAATTTTGTGCCTTGGTAGCCTTTCTCATGGGCTCAGCTCCAAGCAGCCCTGGTGTGTGTGTGTGTGTGTGTGTGTGTGTGTGTGTGTGTGTGTGTGAGCTGGGGCCAGTGGCTGACTGCAGACTGAGGCACCCCTTGGGACAGGGCCAGCCCAGGAATATTCAGTGGAGGGAAGCTGGGCAGCTTGTCGGCTGCAGCTGTCCAGGCAAGGCTGGGCAGGACTCTGGGCAGCAACCCCGGGCCTGGATCAGGCCTGCCTTCCTCCACCCAGCTTGCTAGTCAAAGCTCAGCAGGAAACATCCTAGGGCTGAAATCAAAGCAGCACTACACAATCCTACAGACTGGAAGTCAGGAGGCACCAGTGAGGGGAGACGATGGGGTGGGTAAGGGCAGGGGCATGAGAGAAGGAGTGGGCTCAGTGAGGGGACGGGGCTCAGTGGATGTTGCAGGTGAGTTTCTCACACTGCACTCTCTCTGCATTGCCCCAGGCTCCTGAAGATGGCAGTTGGGGTTGTGAGCACCTGAGCCCACTGCCTGTCCCTGGGGTAGGAGGAGAGCCCAAAGCTGGGGAGGTTGGTAGAGCTGCTGAGAAAGCTGGGATCTGTCTTTCCTTTTGCTCATTTCCCTTCCTGGTTTCCATGGGAATTATGGCTCAGAACCGATCAGAGTTTGACAGGATGGTGGTGTGGGAGGAGTCAGCATCAGGGGTGGGAGGAGTGGGGTGAGGAGGTGAGGGTTAAGGGCCATGAAGGCCAGGACCAGGGCTCCAACTTTATCCTGTGGGCAATGGGGAGCCATGAGGGTGTGAGTGAGGCAGGCTGAGGCTTGGGTGAAGAAAAGATGATTCCAGCATCCAGGGGCATCAGGAGAAGAAGGCACAGGGTCCCCAAAGGAGACACTGGGGCAGACGTGCCACCTTACCTCTCTGTGTAGGAGCATGTGATCATGCATATAGGGATGTGTGTAGGAGTGTGTCTGTGTAGGAGTGAGGGGGTGTGTATTGCTGGAAAGACAGTGAGCATGTCTATGACTGTGAGTGGCCTGGGGGAGCCTTGTGTAGTGGAAGGATCTCAGGGTTCATGGATGGTAAGAAGTAGATACCAAGGCCCAAATCCCTGGACCTCAGCCTCCATGTAAGCCAGCAGGTCCTGGATTAGTCCTTGACTAGAATCCTACAGGTTCCCTTCCCCTTCTAGGGTCATGGAGCCATCCATCTGCTGTAGGCAAGACAAATGTATATGCAAATAACATGGAAATGACATGGAGATGAATGAGACCTATGGCTGACCCATCCCCCACTCACAGGGCCCTGAGTTCACTCAGCCTGTGCTCTTTTGAACTCTAGCTGCTGTAGGGCATCTGGGAGCAGGCCCTGCCCACCCAGAGCCCAAATCCATATTGTCCCCAGCACTGGTCTGCAGCCAGGTTCTTTCTCTGTGAGGGCCACTCCCACGTCCGGGCCACAGCCAGCAGTCACACAGGGCCGACCTGGGCTAGTGGCAGCACCTCTGTTTGGTGTGCATTTGGGTACACACATACTCACACATTTGCACACACATTCATATATGAATGCCCATATGTGCCATACTTGGACACTTGTGAACACACACAACTGTACACACATACCTGCATGTGTGCATACACATTCACACCTGCACACAGACACATACTTGTTTGCACACACACACACATCGGTATATTCTATAGACACACACACTTTTGTGTACACACACGCAAGTTCAGCTATTCCATGGAAGACTCACACATCCTCACAGATAATTTTACAAACCTGTACTCATTCTCTCCAGCCTTCACCACATCATGCTCACAGACCTGGGTGCAGGGTCTTACACACACACACACACACCCTCCCCACACAGATACCTAAGGGTAGTTTGCACCCATGGCCTCTTCAGAGCTGAAGTGCTGAGGGAAGGCTCTGGATGGACGCAAACCCACAGAGATGTCAGGGCCTCAGGATGCTTCTTGGATTGCCCCCTTGCAGGCCCCCTCGGAGGGTGGAGCCCTCTGTAGTCCATGGGTTCCACTCTAAGCCATGGAGAGACTGAGTCACACACACTCTCTCCTAAGGAGCTTCCTGTATTGGGATCGGGTCCTTCCTCAGTCCCTGGGCCTGGTGTGCCTGCCTGCTCAGGAGAGCTGTCTTCTGCCCACCTAGGCCCACCTGGATCCTGCCTCCCTCCACCTGAGCTGCCTGAGCCCTCAAAGACCTTCACAGCAGCTGAGAAGTCTGAGGTCAGAGAGGGCCAGAGCCTTGCCCGAGGTCACCCAGCATGTCAGGGCAGGGCTAGGTTTGAACTGGGGGTTCTGGAAGTCTGACCATGGTTAGCAGCAACAGGATAGATGCATGTCAGACACCAGACAGGCGCATAGAAGCAGGACACATGGCCATGGGGATGGGAGCAGATTTGTGGTCTATTGAGGGTCTGCTGGTTCAATGGTCTCAACGGAACGATGGTAAGGGGGAAAGTCTGCTCACCAGTCCTGGGTGAGGAAGTGCCCACAGAGGTGCCATGACTAGGAACAAGGGCGGGTCGGCTCCTGGACAGGGCCTGAGGTCAAGTGACCCATTATCCAGACTCTTGGCAGAGTCACCTTTTCCGAAAATACCTACCCTGAGGTAGCTGGGTCACTGGGTACCTTAGAGTGGCCCGTAAAGTGGGGAGATGAAAAGGGGGGCTAGAGGGTCTGGGCCAGCTACTTCCGTGGTTCAGTGACTGCACTGTTGGGGACAAAAGGAGAGGTGGAGAAATCTGTTTTTCTCACGTGCCTTTCCTGATGGGGTGGGGCGTGAATTTAAGGCACACATTTAAGCCAGATCACCTGGATTTGAATTTTGGCTTCCTACTCTCAGCTGTGTGACTATGGGTATGTTCCTTCGTCATCCTGCACCTCAGTTTTCCTTACCTTTAAGATATGGCTAATCATATATCCTACCGTGTACTGTTGTTGAGAAGATGAAATGTGAGGCACACAGTAAGTGCTTAATAAATGTTAAAGCCCCTCAGACACAGCCCCAAGCCCCAGGTAGGCCATTCCTGACCCTGAATTCCATGGTACTGAGATCAGCCAAGATGCATCTAATCCAGGGTTTGTAAACCTGGGAGCATTTAAAAATATCTGGTATTGGTGGTGGTGGTGGTGGTGGTGGTGATGGTGGTGGTGGCGGGGAGGTGGCCCAGGCATGAGCCAGGGTGAGAACCCAGCCCAGAATCACAGAACGTAGACTCGGGGAGCGGAGGAGTCCTGGCCTTGGAGCAAGGGTCACTTTCTGGCTGTGAGAGCCGGGGCAAGGCTTGCCGGCTTGCCACTTGGAGGAGCCTCGGTTGCCTCTTCTGGGAGGGAGCTGGTTGGAGGATTTCAAGGATTACATGGAGGGGATCTTTGCGAAAGGACTCTGTGTCCTGCCAAGCATCAAAAGAAAGCAGTTTGTTTATTGAATCTAGTGTGTTACCATTTCGCAGACGAGGAAAATGAGGCCCACAGGAGTGCAGGGGCCTGCCCAGGGTCACACAGCAAGTCTATGGCAGAGTTAGGACTCGAACCCTCTGAGGAATGCCTGCATCTGAAGGATTGACACAATGCAAATCTCTCCGAGTTGAGAGACACACAGGTGTTCCTGGGGCCCCAGCTACTGAGCTGAGGTATAAGAGACCAAATAAGATTTCAGAAATAACTTCTCAAAAGGTGACTGCTGCTCAGCCAGCATGGCTCAGCGGTTGAGCGTCAACCTATGAACCAGGAGGTCACGGTGTGGTTCCCAGTAGGGGCACAGGCCCTGGTAGCAGGCTCGATCCCTGGGGAGGGGGGCGCGTGCAGGAGGCAGCTGATCAATGATTCTCCTCATCATTGATGTTTCTATCTCTCTCCCCCTCCCCATTCCTCTCTGAAATCAATAAAAAAATATATATTTTTTAAAAAGGTGAGTGTGTGGCGGTCCTGCCTAGGACTGAGAGCCCAACAGAGGGTAGCTGTGCCAGGCCAGGATTGGCTCTTGGCTGTGGGATCTGAGATGGCCGGCCTCCCCTGAGGAACAAAACCTCTGGCCAGTGGCCGTAACAGATACTTTCTGGGTACCTGCGTCCCACCGAGGGCATCCAGAGCCTCGCACCGACCTGGTGACAGGTGCCCAGGATTTACCAACAGGTTTGTGCACTGGGCTCAGACTCACTTCTTACAATAGCCTTACATCAGTCACTCTCTTAACAGAGCAGGAAACTGAGGCCAAAAAGGGCAAAGGAGGGCCTTTTCTGCGCCAGAACCTTTACACATCTTAGCCCACATAATGTTTTTTACAGTGTTAGTAAGTAGGACAAATTGCCCCTAGTTTGAAGATGCAGTAAAATACATTGACTTGGCCTGGATCACTCAGGGATAGAGATGTTCCCTACCCCTCCCCACACCCCCAGACATGACACCCAGCAAAGACACAAAGGGGAACCGGGAGGACTAAGGTAGCCTCCTGAGGGGGGGGGGGGGGGGCTCTGCAGCGCCCCTGAATGATAAGCAGATTAACAGGATCTGGAGGGCACTGGGGTGGGGTGGCATGGGCAAAGGCTTGAAGGTGAGAATGAGTCATTCATCCATCCGAAAAGAACAGGAAGTATAAATTTAAGGAATGGCGGGGAAAGGGTCAAAGCTGGGGAAACAAGCCAGGGCTAAGTGACAGAGGGTCTGCCACGTCAGGCGGAGGGGCTGGGCTTTACTGTGCTGGTGGAAGGGCATCACTCAGGGGTTTGAGCAGGGGCAGAAGCATGCCCAGAGCTGAGCCTCAGAAAGAGAGGTGGGGGAATCCTGGCATGCAGGGCCTTCCCCTGGGCTGGTGGCACAGCCTGTGTGCCAGGTGCCTGGACCGAGTCCTGGAGGACTGGGCTCAGTGAGTCAACATTAATGAAATCACTCCCCTGGGAGAAAGGGCCCAGATGAATCAGCCCAGTGAGGTGGGGAGGCTGAGAGGCTGGGGGCTCACTGAGTCACCTGCCAAGCGAGGAGGGGAGAGATGCAGAGAGGGGGACCCACAGTGCAGCGGGAAAGATTCAGGTCAGACCACAGCGAGGGCTGTCAGGACTCTGGCTGTCTTCCCACCAGTATCGGTGTTGATTCTTCTGGCAGTCTTGTCAAGGAGATGAGAAAACTGAGGCCCAGAAATCCGGGAGGGGGGAATCTCACCAAGGTCATGCAGCAAGTTGTTGGCAAAGGCCAGGAGAGCCCCAAACGCATCCTCTAGTCCAGACACGTCTCACCGCCGCAGCTGATCTCCTGCCAAGCGAAAGGATAGGAACCGGGTGGGTTCCGGCAGAGAGCTAGCCCCGGTGACCTCCGTACCCCATCCTCCCAGCCAGGCTGACGGCCAAGTAGGGCCCGGCTGCGCCGCCGCGATGGGACAGCAGGGGGCGCAGGAGCGTCGCGGCTGTCGCAGGCGCCCGAGTGCAGAGGCTCTGCGGAGAAGTGCGCTCCGCGAGCGCGGGTCCCACCGCCGAACTGCGGACCGCGTGTCCCCGGGGCCTGCAGCCTCTCCGGCTGCCGCGGACGCCGACGCAGACCGGCATGCCCGGTGCTGGGGTTCCAGTGCTCCTACCCCCTTCTCAGGAGTGGTGCGCCTGCCCGTGTGTGCGTTCGTGTCTGCGCGCACGTGTCTCCTTCACAGATTTGCTCCTGCTCCCAGGGTCTGTGCGTCTTAGAGCATCCTCCAAAATTCTCCCTGACTTCACCATTTTTTTTTTTCCTGGAAGAGGAGCAAGCTCGGGCTCCTTGTAATTTGTCAGCGAGGGCCCCTTCCCCTCTTTTCTACCCCCCCCCCCCCCCCGCACCACCACCGCACTACCCTTCACTGCGCTCTGCCGTGTGGCGCTGGTCTGGCTCCAGGACTTCCTAGGCTGCAGGGAGGAGGATGTGACCGGACAGGAGAGGGGCTCCGAGAGGCGAGCCCGGCGCGGTGGAGAAAGGAGTGGCAAAGGGGCGGGCGGCGGGAGCGAAGGCTGGGAGCCGGCTGGTGGCGGGGTCTCGAGTCCGGAAGACTTGAGAGCGGAGAGGTCAGGGAGGTGAGAGCTTTTGGGGGGTCGGGTTGGTGTCCGAAGGTCGGACGAGCCGAGAGGTGCTGTCCAGGGTGGCGGGGGGGATAGGCGGGGCCGGGCGGCCGGGGGGCGGGGAGTGGGCGGTCCGGGGAGGGGCCGGGAGGACGGAGCGCGGACCCGGCGAAGCTGTCGCGGACGCGCCGACCGAGCGCAGCGGCCGGGCCGGCGGGCGGGCGGGCGGGCGGGCAGCTGCGAGCATGGTCCTGGTGCTGCACCACATCCTCATCGCTGTTGTCCAATTCCTCAGGCGGGGCCAGCAGGTCTTCCTCAAGCCGGACGAGCCGCCGCCGCCGCCATGCGCCGACAGCCTGCAGGTAGGGCCCCCCCCCCGCACCGGCACGAGGAGAAGCGGGGACGGTCCGCGCCCGCCCGGGTCCCCCCCGGAGCGTTCAGCCGCCGGCTCCGAGGTCCACCCTGGCCCCGAGCCCTCCTCGGGGCGGAGACCCTCCCCTCGTTCTGAATCCCACTCCGGCGCTGCCTGCAGCCCAGCCCCGGAGCCCCTGAAGCCCCTGCAGCCCCCGCTCACCGTCCAAACCTCAGCCCGGACTCTGAGCCCCTTTCGGATCCAGACTCCATCCAAGCACTGAACTCCCCATACACGGTGGGACCCCGGTCCACCCCGAAGGCTCTGCTCAAGTCTAGAGCCACCTGCCTCCCAGAGGAGCGGAGGAACCCTGCCCCGACCCCTAAACCGCTGCCATGTGTATCAGACCTGGGGCACACCCAGCCCACCTGAGCCCGCAGCCCTCCCTCAGGACCCCAACTCAGGGCTGGGGCCTCACTCCAAGGCCCTGGACCTCAACTCCACAGCCTCACCTGTGCCCGCACCCAGGTTCCCATCAAACATCCGGACTTCGGTCCTCACCTGCGACCCTACCCCAGGGTCCCAGGGCCTCCTCCCAGCACGCTCCTTCCTCCTCCTCCCCTGCTCCTGCTGTTCCTCCTCCCCCCTGTATATAATAAGGTCTTTTCGTCTCTTCCCGGCTGTCTCCCCGCTCCTCTTGTTTATTTCTGAGTGTGGTGGTCCCACTTTATTCTCTGTTTTCTCCTCCGGCTTCTCCGGGTCTATCTGGGCGTCCTCTCTCTCTGCTTCTCTGTTTCTCTCTTGTTTGGCCTCTTCGCCCATGTGCCCACCTCTCTTGGTCTGTCTGCGACCCACCCTCCCCCAATTTCCCTAGGTCTCTCTCTTTGTCCTAGGGTCTTTCCCTGTGGTCACCCCTTACACCGGCCTCTGCTTTGGGGTGAGGAGGGGCAGGCTCAGAGTGCTGGGCTGGTTTCCCCAGGACCTCCACCTCTCCCATGCTGTCAGGCATGACGTGGTGTGGGCACTGGTGGGAGGGAGTAAACATGGACTGTGTAGTCCTTGGATGGTGCCCAGGGATCTAAGGTGGGTGGGGGTGGTGTGATGGGGCACTGGGTTTATAACTTATAATCCCCCCCCCAACCCTGCTGTCCTGGTCTTGAGTGGGGACAGCTGGGGGCGTGGGATGGACTGCCATCTGGTGTCAGTCACCTGTGGTGGGGGGTACCCAGGGCTGGGTGAGTGGGTGTGTGTGTTTGTGTAGGACAGGCTGAGTTGCATATGTTGGGTGTGCCTTGTGTTTGATCATGTGTGTTGTGTCATGTAGTACTGTGTGTGTCATCGTGAGTGGGATTGTTTGGAGGGGTTCTCAGGGGCTTATGGTGAGTGTGAGGATTGTGAGTGTCCGGCATTGCATGCTGTGTGTGGCTAGGAAGGAGGCTGCATTGGGGGTATGGAGTGGCAGGCAGCTGTGTATATGACTATTATGTGTATAGGGAACTTCTGTGTAAGTGGCTGTGTGTCTGTCAATGTGGGAGGAGTTGTAGGGGCAGCTTGCATGGGGCACTGCATGTGTGATGGTCTATGTTGTTGGTTGCTGTGTGTTGCCAGGAAGGGCCATTTTAGGGCCCTGAGGAAAGGTGTCATTAATGCAGAGGGGGTGGGCGTGGGGGAGCTGTGTGTGTCTGAGTGTGTTTGCAGCCGAGGTGACTGGCTTGGAGTCACTATGTACAGCCTAGGCTTGCTCGGGAAATAGATTAGGACCTGTGTGTTGGTGTTTGAGGGTCATGTGTCTGTGTGGTGGCTGTTGGAGCAACTCTGGGAAAGAATGCAGCATCTAGGGCTGAGGGGTTCAAGGCTGTGTGTGTGTGTGTGTGTGTGCGCGCGCGCACGTGCACACGCACCCCTGTGTGCATGGGGGGGGGCAGCGTGCAGGCAGGATTGTCTATGATGAGGGGCTGTGTGTGGCCACAAACGTGACATTTTGGTGTGACGTTAGGTGTGCACATTATCTATGCAGGGTGTGTCTCTATGTCTGGGTGGTGTGTGTGTTGAATTTAATTGGATGTGTGTCTGTGGTTAGGGAGGTGAGTGTTGGGGGGGGTGAGGTGCATGGTGGGAGGCTGAGTGTGAGTGTGAGTGTGGTGTGAAGTGTGGGTGTGTGAGCTCTGTGACTTCTCAGTGTGACGTGTGGATTGTGTGATCTTTTCTCCCTGTGAGCTGTTTATGTGCGTGGTGAGGCGTATGTGAGGGGTATCAAGGAAGTTAAGGGGTGTGTGGGGGTGCGGTGGGCCGTGGAATGTCCTGCAGCGGGTAAGAGAGTGTGTGCATATGTGGGGCGAGGAACGAGGTATGTAATGTGTGGGGTGTGCGGAATCCAGCAGGTGTCCCGTCACGTTTGTGGAGTGACGTGTGCGCAGGGAGGGCTTGGCCGCCATCCTGTCCTTGCTTCCCTCCCGATGAGGTCCCCAGAGATGCCCAGTGACGTTCTCTCACGGCCCCCTCCGGCCAAGCTGCGTCTACCCTTTGCCCTTCATCCCCCTCGCTTTGACCAAGGCCTTTGTCTTGGGTTTCCGGCTGAGCAGGCGCTGGACAGGCAGGCGGCGGGCGCTGTCGTGGTCCGGGAACCTTTGTTCTCTTGCTCTTAGCCTGTCTCGTGTTCTGGGCCGGGCTTTGGAGGAGGGTGGGGAGAGGATGCACGTGTCGCAGGGTCACTGTGTTTACTACCACCTCACAGTCTCCGCGGAGAGCAGACCGGGCCGGGCCGTGACGCCTGGGTGGTAACCGGATGACACGTCCTTGGTGCCAGAGCACCTCGGGCCAGGCTGGGAGTTGGGCGAGTTTGCCAACCAGGAGGTCTTCGTCCCCGGGGTGGCCCAGTGCCCTTCTGGCTCCTGTCACCTCCAGGGAGCTGAGCAGCAACTGCCCCCTTCTGCTGGCCCATCCTCTTCCCTTCCCTTCTCTGTGTGGCCCCCCGGGCGGGCCCCGGGGCTGGGAGACAACCAGGCAGACCTTGGTTTGTCTCCACCTTTGTTGACCCTACTTCTGCTGGGGGGAGTAGTCCCTGTCCCCACAGAGACCCTTATCTGAAAAAGGAGGCCTGGCCATTCCTTTGGGGACCCTCTAGTCTAATGGGGGAGATCCTGTCAGTAGGAAGATGCAGGTCAGACCCTCCAGAGAAAACTGCGAGGAAACATTGCTGGCCAGCCTGCCAGCAGGTATTGGAGGGCATGAAGGACAGGACTTACAGAGACTGCCAGTCAGGGGAAGGGGCTGGGGGCCAATGCCTCAGCCTCACATTCCAGAAGTTTCTCTGAAGTGAGTGGGCTTGAGCTGGGCCTTGAAGACGGTGTTGGGTGAACAGAGAAATGTGGTCGAGGCTGAGGAAGATTCTGGCCCAACTAGAAAGAGGGATCTCGAAGGCCGCTGATCCTTCCCAAGCAATGCTGTACGGCTTTGGACGGCCATCCCTGGGCCTCCATCCTTCTCAAGTTTTCACATCCAAGCTTTTTGCCCACCCCATTGTCTTTTACCCGAGTCATCGTCACCGTCATCTGTCATTGTCATCGTCATCGTCATGTTTCAGGTAGCTCTTTCCAAATTGCAAGCTCCTTTCACCAACTTCTCATTTAGCAGATTAACTCGTTCAGTTGTCTAAAAGCGTTTCTCGAGCACCTGCTAGGCACCCGGCAGGCACAGTTTTCAGTGCTAAGGTCATAGCAGTGACCAAGTAGGCCTCATGGGGCTCCCACCTTCTGTGTCTGAGAAACCCGGTCTTCCTGGCCCAGCCGCACTGTCAGCCCCCAGGCCCTGGGCAGATGGCCCTTCCGTCCGTGTTTCCCCCCAACCTGATGTGCAGCTGGTTCCATGAGGCTCCCTCTTCAGATGCTGGGTCCGGACTGCCCATCCCAGGCATCCTGAGCTGGGCTTGCCATAGTCCAGATGCTCATGTCAGTCATCAGATGTTGTAACCCTCTGTAGGGTCAGCAGCCCAATTGCCATCTAGGGAAACTGAGGCCCAAACTGGGGGCAGAGGACTTTAGGCAGCCTCCTCTGAGGCCCTCCTTTTACCAGCATTACCAGAGGCCAAGAGGAGTCAGGTAACTTGCCCAGGTTCACAGCAAGGTGGCCGGGCCAGTCCCAGAATAGAGCTCTCCTGGCCATCAGGCTGGGCTCTGGCCCCAGCACCATGCTGCTCCCTGGCTGGCCTCCGTGATGCCTGTGGTGGGTAAATGATTATTAATGACCCCTCTGGCTAGGAGACAGGAAATGTTTCCCAGCCACAGCTGGGGACCTGCTCCCTGCCAGCCCCAGCCATCCATACCCGCCCTGGCCATGGTGTTGGTATTGATGTTATCTCCATTCGCCTTACCCTTCACGCCTCCTGATCATCCGCCTCCCTCTTCTCTCAGGGATAAAGGACAGACAGGGACAGAGCTTTCTCTTCCACATCTCTGTCTTTCTCCACTTTCTCCAACCCGATGCATCTCCATTTTCTTCCCTGCCACAAAACAGCCAGAAGCAGCGCCTCCTCCAGGAAGCCTTCCTTGAATACACTGCCAGCCCCACCAGTGTCTTATCCTGGGTCCTGGCCACGGAATCTCCTGGTGCCTCTCTGGTGGTTTGCTCTGATGCTCCCCCAAGGGCTGGACTGGGGACTTCCTGTGGCCTGTCCTCAATTTCTGTCACCGAACTGACATGGAGGATCCTCCCAGATGTTTCCTCCAGGAAGTCCCCAGCCCAGCCCAGGGACTCGCTCTTCCTCTGAGCACCCCAGCCCTGCCTGTCCATGCTACATGCTGTGCACTTCCAGGCCTTCATAGGTGGACATGAAGTGAGTACCTACTATGTGCCCAACAGAGAGGATAGGTAGAGATGAGCACAGTGTGGGCCCCAAGTGTGAGTAACAATGCATCTGCCCCATAACTGGGTCGATAGACCCAGGCACCTGGCTGATGGTGGGCAGCTGATGGGAGGCAGGAGGGGGCGCAGAGAAATATTGATGCTGGTGGATTGTGTGGTGAAGGCACTGCTGGAGAGAAACTAGGGGGCCATGGTGGGACAGAGCCAGGCCCCTAATTCAGCCCAGTGAGAGGGAGGGGCCAGTTGGGGATTTTCCAGGAGGAAACATATGTAAACTGGGAGCTAAGGGAGAGCCAGGAGAAAGTTCTGGGCAGAGCGAAGGAGAGAATGGCAAATGTGAAGGCTTGCTGGTGGTAGACAGAGAAAGGAAAGTGTGGCTCCGCAGTTCTGTGAAGCAGGATCCTGGACTACCGGGGAGGCTGTGTAGGTGGGATGGGGGTGCGAGGAGGTGGTGAAGCATCAAGAGAGGACGAGGCTGGCGAGGCTGGCAGGGACCAGATTGTGCAGGGCTTATAAGGCATGTCAAGAGATTTGGACTTTTCCCAGAAGGATTCGGGCAGTGGGGGGAGAGTTCAAAGCAGGGCAGGGATGGCTCAGCCCTGTGTATTGGGGAGCCCCTTGGGCCCTGACTGGAGAGAGACCGCATTGAACGAGTGAGGGGGGATGTGGGGCTGCCTGTGTGGAGACGGTGTAGTGTGGTCCAGACAAGGGATGAGGAGGCTGAGACAGGGAAATGTCAAGGATAGAGGGGAGGGGGTTGGGGGGTAAGGGGTGGGAGAGGGAGTTGGTCAGCTGTAGAGGTGAAGGGAGAGAGAGAATGCTGGCCCTGGTATTTGGATGAGGAAGGACGGGGCTTGAGGGCAGATGCCTGGGCCTGCGTCAGGGCCCTCTAAGGACCAGAAGGTCTCAGGAAGGCCTCCCGTGTCAGCAGCTTTGGGGCTAAATGGAGACCAGGAGACCCAGCCCGTGCTCGGCTGCTGCATCCTCCTCTGTAGCGTGGGGACTCGGCTCTGCCCTGGGCAAAGAGTGTTCAGAATGCAAAACCTAAAACAACCTGTGAAATGCAGTACTTAATAAAATTCAAATCCAAAAGTGCATGCACACATTGCTAAACGAGTTAAAATGTAAATTTATGAAAATGCTAAACAGACGTGATGGCTCTAATACCACTCATAAGCCTCAAGTGCTCCCTCCACTTTGGATCTGGTGCCTCTCGTGTGGCTGGACCCTGGGGGCTCAGGACCTTCTGGTCTTGTGTTCGGAGCACCTCCTCAGAGGAGCCTGCCCCCTGGCTGGTGTTTTCCTGTCCTGAGGGAGTTGGCCCCTTGAGCCCCCCCCCCAACCCCCATCTATGGTTGCCTTTACTTGGGGGGGCTAGGCACAGAGTTAGGGAGAGGGGAAGAGCAAAGGAGTTGCAGGCGTCGAAGGTAACTCTCCAACAAGTTCTGCAGTGTCCAGAACACCAAAATATTGCAATCTCAGAGTTGGGCCCTGCTTGGCTCCCACTCGGATAATCTTGCGCTAGGCCGTTTTCTGGGCTGCGTTTTCTCAGCTGTAACAGGAGGAAGTTGGGGGTCAATATCTCCAGGGAGCTTATGAGCTCTAGGGATGGATGACAGACTCGAGCATTGTCCGTCTCTGGGGATCCAGCCGTCCACGACTCCCAGCTCCCTGTCAGGGCTGCGTGGAGGCGTGGCTGTGCGGTTCCGACATTCTGTGACTTTAAGATTCTGAGGCTCCAGGAGCCGAAGATGCAGACATTCTGTGAATCCAAGATTCTAGGGTTTGATGATGTGATGATTCAATGATTCTAAATGGGGCTGCTGGGAAGAGCTGCAACCACCTGCCTTGTTAATGCCGATGTTCAGTTATTAAAGCAGAACAAGAGGCAATGGAGATGGTAGCTTGGGGTGGCAGGTGCCCCCGCCCCCAGGGAGGGCTGAGCTTGGGTTAGGTGGGGAATGAGACCCTCCTGACCTGGGACACACAGGCTTTCCCTGGGCCTAACAGAACTGGTGAGTGTGCACGTGTGAGACCTGCCAGTCCCTAAGCTTGCAGGGTAAGAGGTCATTTCCTTCAGCCCCGCCTCCATTCCTCAACATTTCAGATTGTGGCGGAGAGAGGAGCGCCCTTGCCTCCCGGCCCCTAAAGTCTCTGGGCAGAAATGTCAACAGGAGGAAGGAGAGTCCTGCTCGCCCCCCCGCCCCCCCTGCAGCCTGGCCTGAGGGGGAAAACAGGACATGAACGCTTCCTGGACGCAGACACGGAAACACACAAACCCCTGCCCGTGAGGGCCCTAAGTGCAAGGGCCTCCGACTGGGGTAGAGGCCAGAGCAGCCAGAGGGGCAGTGTAGGCAGGGGCACCCCTGGAGTGCAGGCCGAGGAGGGGGAACCCTGCTCGTGCCCTGGGGGTGGCTGTGGAAGGGCCTGAGGAAGGGGGCGTCCCAGGCCAGGACGCTGGAGAGCGGAGGACGGAGGGGTACTCCCCTGTGGCGAGCACAAGGCTGGCCCATTTGTCCAGTGGTTTGCTGCCTCTTGGGTTGTGCACGTGCCTCAGCCCCCACACCACAGTCAGGCTGGAGAGAAGGATTCCAGCCCTCCAGAGAGCCCGCCTGGGGGTGGGGTGGGGGGTCCTCAGGAGCCCAGCACCACTGTCTGGTTTGCAGATCATGTGACAGAGTCTGGGAGCAGCCCCAAGTCACGCAGCACAGCAGGGCCTGAAACCTGGCTCCTGATTCCCAGTCCTGGGTGTTCCCCCTTTCCCGTGGAGCCCGTGGAGAGCAGGAGTGGAGGCAGGACTTGGGTTGGGGGGGGGGTGAGTCCTTGTCTGTCACCCTCGGTCTTTCTCCTCCCACAGGCCAGAAGGCAGATGGGGTGGTGACAGCTGCTCCCTATCATCCACAAGGCCCCATTGTCTTCCACCTCCTGTCTTGGCCCTGAGGATAGGGTCCCCAGCAGGGAGCCCCTCCCCAGCTGCCCAACCCACAGTGGGCCTCCCTGGGGTTGTCCTCGCTTCCCTCAGCCCCTCTGCTCTTCCTGCCGTCCCATTCCTCACTCCCATCGCTGCTGCCCTCGGGCTCTGGCCCATTCCGTGGAGTCTCCATCTCCGGCTGTCCTTGTGTGTCAGCCTCTCTCAAAAGACAGACTTGGGAGGGCCCTAGGAGATCATCAGGTCCAACCCTTTCATTCTTCAGAGGAGGAAGGCAGCTCAGAGAGCGGAAGGTCCTCAGAGGGGAAGTTGCACAGGAGGTTGTGGCAGGGCCTGGGTCACGGAAGCACAGTGCCCTTGGCATCAGGCATCTCGGGTTTGAGGACGGTGTAATGACCAGCTTGACAGACTTCTCTCTTCAGCACTGAGCTCTTCTTCCTTCCTCTTCTTTGCCCAGATGACTCTCTTCTCTGTCACTGTGCCTGCTGCCTGGCTGACCCCTATTTTGGGCTGACCCAGTCCTTGGGACACACCCCAGAGCTCAGGACTCCATAACTGGAATGTGCTCCCGTGCTCCCATGGGCACAGCCCCCGGTGAAAATCAATGTCTCTAGTTAGGAGGCTGCCTGGAACCTAGTGTTCTCTTCCTTTCGGGCACCCACACCTCCTCCAGGAAGTCCCCCAGGACCTCTCTGCAGACGGTCTTCCTCCCACTAGACCCTTTGTGACAGCTGAGTTCTATGAGCCTAGGTTCCGCCTCTGTGACCCCAAGGGCTTGGCCGAGGCTCCCGCTCGCCCTGGAGCCCCTCCTCCAGTGTCCCCTCCTTCTGTTTCCAGGAGGGGCTCAGCTTCCTGTGGCTGGGTGGGGAGAGCCCTGAGGTCCCCAGAGGACGGTGGGACAATGGGGAGGTGGTGATAGATGAGACATTGCGTCTTCCCCCAAACAGGCTCCACCCTACCCAGACCTCCTGGCTGGTGTCTGGGGCACAGCCCTGGCCTCTGGGTCCCTTGAGATGAGGGTCTGACTCCACACCCTTGACCTCTCAATGCTGAGGTCAGAGAATGAGAACCCCTGGCCCTGCAGTCGCAGTTCTCTAACTGGGGGCCGTGGAGCCAGGTCCCCAGGGTGCCAGCAGCACCTTAGCAGGGTGGTGAGGTACTGGGGCCTCTGGGGGGCGAGCTGACCTGCCCTCCCTGCGGGGGTGGGCAGGAGGGGGGATTCTGGAGGAGCTGTGGATGCCTAGCCGAGGCTCCCCTCATCCTGTCTACCTTCCCCAGGCGTGAAGAGGAACCAGAGGAGACAGGGAACCAGAGGGCGAGGGGCCGTTGGGGAATCACGCGAAGCTAGCTGCCCCTCTCAAGGAAGGGGCGGGGCTGTCCCCGGCGGCGCAGGGGGTGGGTCAGCAGAGGCCCGTGGAAAAGCGGGCTCAGGCTTGTGGACAAAAGGGATGGGCTGTGGGGTCAGGCACTTATCTCAGCCCTCGTCATTTCCTCCGCCGGACATGACTGGGTGAGCGGGGTCATCGCACAGAGGGAAGGAACAGGCCGGGGCCAATGCTACAGGAGCCAGGCCCTCCAGTGGACTCGGACACAGGGGTCACCTTGTCACGTGCTGACCTGCAGTGAGTCCCCCTCAGAGGCCCAGCCGCGTGGCCACAGTCATCTGGGAGATGGCCACATCCAGCCCACTGCTCTGCACACAGACCCCCCCCCCGCCCCCCACCGTCCTGGGCCAGGCTCAGGCCCCGCTGCAGGCCTGGCTGAGCAGGGGACCCCCCAGGACACAGGGTCATGTGGCATAACCAGACACCCTGCCACAGCCACCCCACAAGCATCCACACGCCAGGTGCAGCTACTGTCGCCCCTGTGACCCGTGGATTCCAGCAGTCGTGGGCAGGCATCCAGGGCCTGGGTGAGAAGAGGGGCGCCAGGCAGGGAACCGGCCCCCCATACCAGACTGTGCCCTCCCCCAGCTCGCTGAGTGCCTGAGGCTGTTTATTTCCTAGCAGGGATGGGTGTCTCATCCTCCCTCCCCCTCCCTGTCCCCACCACACGCTTCCAAAGCTGCCAAATCAAATCAGCCCCTGCGCCCGCGCCAGGCTGGCATGGCGGCCAGCAGCTGACGGGAACGAAGCCAGGCTCAGAATATCCCGCCGCCTGTGCCTGTCCCATGCTTGGGTGTGCTTGTTGGGTGGGGGTGGGGAGGGGCAGCCGGCGGGGCCGTGCCTCCCAGAGAGGCTGGGGTTTCTGGATGCCACCTGGCTGGTGGGGTCCTAGAGATCCGGTGAGCAGTCCCTGGTGTCCCCCAGCATTCGCGGAGCTGTGCGAGTGGTGCTGATGGGAGGCAGGGTGGGGGGTCCATTTGGAGCCCGGACAACTGGGCGCCAGGCTGGGGTTGGAGACTCACACACGTGATCATATACATTTAGGATTCACCGAAACCCTAGCTGGGAGCCCAACCCAGTGACTATGTGAGCCGGACACTCCACATCCCACGTTATAGATGGGGAATCTGAGGCGTAGAGAGAGCTGGTGAAGTTCCCCGGAGAGAAGCAGAAATGGAGGGGGCCTGGGAATGGGGAAAAGTGTGGTGGGTTCCTTTCTGAGGGGCGCTTGGCTGCAAGCAAGAGCTGGGCCCTGTTCTCAGAGCTGAGGGGCAGAGACGATGCCAGAGCTAGGGTGCTCGGAGAAGCCAGGAGCAGGAGGGGCGTGTGGGGAGAGAGCAGGGTGCCATCAGGCTCGGCTCCCTGGACGCGGCTACCTGTGGACAAGAAGCCGGGGTCTGTGGGGACGGGGTGGGGGGGCAGGCTGGGGAGAAGGGGAGAAGGACGGGCACACCTGAGCCCCTGGCCTTCTTGTCTCTGCAGCCAACCGGGACCTCCTTGCACAGGAGCCAGTGCCCCCAGGAAGCAGAGACGCCCGACTGGAGGTGAGAGCTCCGCAGAGGGAGGAGTGGGTGGGCTTGAGGGGGCAGGGGCACAGGCTGGGATCAGTCTGAGCTTTGCCCTCGCCCCTGGGAGAACTGGGAGGCTGGAGCCGAACCCAAGCCCCACCCCCTCCAGCCTAGGGTCACCCCACACCAAGACCACCAGCCCCACCCTATTCGTGCCTGGTGGGTCCCTCCCACTGAAGATTGGCCCTCCTCTCAAATCACCTGGGAGCCATTTCAGACTCCTCCCTCATTCTCCCCATCCTCATCCAACAATTCTTGGTGGATTCTCTGCCCTAAGTATTCCGTGAGTTTCTCTCCTCCTCTCCATTCTGCTGCCGGCCCCCAGGCCCCGGCTCATCACCTTCCCCCTGGACAGCTCATTGCTGTCTGCTTTTGGTTGTCCCCATCCTCCATGTCGCAGCCAGAAGGATCTTTCTAACATACAAACCTGAGCTTGTCACTTTTCTGCTAAAAAACTCTCCATGTTCCCCACCGCCCGCTTCTTCTGCAGCTACAGCCAGGCCACAGTTCTCCCTTCATACATCCCCGCCTCCCAGAACCACTCCTGCTGGCCTCTTCCCGCCTCAGCTTCCCAAATCCTTCTGGGCTCAGCTCTAGCCTCCCCTCCTCCGGGAAGCCCTCCAGGCCCGGCACTCCCTCCTCTGAGCTCTCCTGTCCAGGCAGTGGGATCCTGGGGCGTTCTGCTCTCTGTGCCATCAGCGCCCGTGTTCTCCATATGTGGCTCTGTATGCCTTCCCCGCTGCACTGTGAGCTCCTGGAGCCTGGGGACTGTGCTTTTTCTCATTTCTGATTCTCAGTGGGTGCATTTGCTTTGAACTGAGGGCTGCCATTCCAGCCCCTGACCATGCCTTTGGGGGTGCCTCTTGGGAATCTTCAGTGCTCAGAGGGGCCTGGAGCAACAGAAATGGGGTGGCCTGGGGACGGTGAAGACGGGCATGGAGGAGGGGGGTGTGTGAAATGGACCAAGCAGCAAGGCCAGCAGGAGCCCACGCTCGTGCCCAGTCCTGGCGAGAGGAAGGGGGGCTGCTGCTGGATCAGCCCCCGCCCTGTGCCAGGAGCTTTAGACACACTTCCCGCACAGCCGCCCTCTGAGGCAGGGGCTCTTATTCTCCTTTCATATTCGGGGGAGCTGAGGCCTATGGGGTCACATAGTGAGCGAGACGAGGCAGGACTGTGAGTGGAGCCCAGCGGTGTCCATGCCCAACCTCGCTCTCTCCCTGCCCTCGGTGAGCCCCGAAGAGAAGACACCCACACAGGGCCTGGGGCGCAGGGGGGTCAGCATGGGCTCCTGAGAATGTCCCTACAGCTGGGAGCTGGGGAAGGGGGTGGAGAGTCATTATTAATTTATTTATGGCCATGGCATTCCCCGTGGGGCGGGGCCCCCCCCAAGAGCTGGGACAGATGGCGTTCCTGGGAGCCAGCAGTGTCTCCGCAGCCGCTGCCACCCGCCAGGAGAGACTGTATTTGTCGTCCTCCCAGGAAGCCATGAAGGGAAAGGGCTTTGGAGAAGCTGGGACCCTCCTGGGCAATGGGAGCTGGGCCCTGAGAGAAGGAGCCGGGCCCAGGCTCCTGTTTATCCTCTGCACAGCCCGCTGTGCCTGAGCCCTTGGCCCTGCTCCTGGCAAGTTCACGCTCTGCCCTCCTCCCAGCCCTGCCCAGCTTCACCCTTGCCATGGGGCCTCTCTGGGTCATCCCCATTCGGTCCCTTTCTCCCTGTTCTCTCCCCGCCTCTCCTTTGTCTGGGTCCTGCTGCCCCTCCTAAGACCAAGGATCTGAGGCTATAAGGCCCTCAGCTCTCAGCTCTCCTGCCCTCCCCCCCATCCCTAACCCACACCCACCCGGAAGATGGCAGGTGTCTGCCTGACCTCTGGGCAGAGCCTACTCTATTTCTGGGTGCGGTTAGCACCCCATCCTGAGTGCCCAGGCCCATGCTCAGCCCTGCTGGGAGAGACAGGTTGCCACCCTTGGCATAGAAAGGACAGGACTGGAGAGAGTAGGGACCCTAAGGTGTTGCCCAGACTATAGGGACAGCTGGAGGGAAAGGGGGGAGAGGCATGGGGAGACAATGAGGAGCCCTCCAGTCACGGTGGTGGCTGGAGAGACAAGACGGCCTTATCTAGAGAACAGTCTATGGGGTCAAATGGGCATAAGTTCAAGTTCACCACTTCCTAGGTATGTGAACTTGGGCCAGTCCCTTAACCTGCCTGAGCATCAATTTCCTCACCTGTCAAGGGGGTAAGAAGCTCCATCATTGTTGGACATAATCACTTATTAGACATAATCAAGAAGAGCTGCTGGGAGAAGTCACCAGGGCAGTATTGTGACGTGCCTGCCCGCAGCCGGTCCTTGGAGGGAGCTTGCACCCTCCCTGCTTCCCTCAGGAGTGAGCTCCTTAGAGCCAGGACTAGGCTGTGAACTGTGAGACGGGGTGCACTGCAGGGGTGAGCTGGGATTCATGAAGGTTCTGCGGGCACCGCACATTCCTCTGGCACCCCCAGCATGACAGCCAGGAGAGCAGGGCGGCCAGCACCATCCCCACCTACCAGGGTGTGTCTGCTCAGCACACCCTCTGCGATGGCTCCCTGGCGCCTGTGCCAGCTGGCCAGTCTGGGGGAGGGGCTCTCTGGGTTCATAGTCCTTCTGAGTCCTCCTTTGGGGCCAGGGTCATACTCCCTCTAGATGTCAGGGCTGAGGCTGTTCACGTAGTGAACAGAGCACACTGGGTCCCTGCCCTTGGCGTTGGCTCTCAGGGCCCAGACAGGGGCTTGGGAGCCCTAGGGGGTGAGGGCTGGGGGAGAGGCAGACACAGGCTGGGGCTCAGGTCTCTACACTAAGCACCCAAATGCTCTGCCCAGCACTGGCTCCTCTGCTGCTGCCCATGGATAAGTAAAGACCATACCCCTTGGCATGGCATTGCCAGCCCTGCCCGTGGGGCCCCTCGTGTCTGCCCTTTACCCCTAGACATGGCAGTACTCACTGCTCTGGACACCAGCTCTTCCTGGCCTCCCTGCCTTTACTCCCACTGAGCCCTCTCTCTGGAGTGGTTCTTATTTATTTGTTTATTTATTTTCAACCAGTACTCCCTTTCAAGCCCCAAATAAGATGTCACCTCCTCTGTGAAGTCCTCTCAGATTGCTCTCTCCACATCAGATCAAGTCAGTCTCTCCTCTTTCCAGGTCACTTACAGCCCCCAAGCTTCTCTAAGCTTAGAGTCAGGTAGCTTGTTACCCCGTGTGGTTATCCATCCTTTGCCATGCAGATAAACACCTTCATGTAGGAACCACGGCTGCCTCCTTTGTCTCCGGGACCTACGTGGGGCCTGGCATAAGCCTCGTATATAGTAGGTGCTCAATAAATGCTTCTTGAATGAATGAGGATGATTGTGAGGGGGTTGGAGTAGACACGAGAAAGAGGCAGTTGCTGGGTTGGTGGCAGTCTTGGAGACTTGCTGGCGGAGGACACCTTGGACCTTCAAAGGATGGGGAGGGTCAAGGCCATTGATGGATGAGGCCAGAGGTCAGGTGGATAGCCAGAGAGGCCCACGTGCTCAGCTGCTGACAGAACCAGCTGAGGCCGCGAGGACCAGCACAGGCCTGGGAGCAGCAGAGAGGACCTGGAACAGGGACTCAGGCCGAGGAGGGGCGCAGGGCCTGGCTCGGTGCTGAGAACCAGCTCCAAAACCTCTCTGCCCTGGGTCCTGGGCGAAGGACCGCTTGGTCTCGGAATCTGGGCTGAGGCTGGTCTGGAAGAGAGGAGTGAGGTGAGTGAGCGGGTCCGGCATGGCGAGATGGTGATAGTAGGGCCAGGAGCCAGGGGTCGAGAAAGGCTTCGTGGGGGAAAGGTACAGCTTGTACAAGGGCATGCGGCTGCCCTGCAGGGTCTCTCTGGGATGACGGTCACCATGTCAACGGAGCCCACCAGTGACTCGGCCGGGGACATTGGATGAGGCTGGAAGGACTGCTGAAGGCAGGCCTTGTCACGTCCGTATTTAAAAGTTTTGAGTGCTTCCAACTGGCAGATGTGCCAGCCTCCTCCTGAATTCCCCACATCAGGAGCAAGTGGCCTCAAAGATGCCCCGTGGCCCCAAGGGGGCGGCTGCCAACAACTTAGCATAGCATCTGGCATCCGTAGGGGCTCCGAGGCCCTGCCATCTGTCTGTGCCCACCTGTTGGGCTGTACAGGCCTGGGGTGTGCAGGCACTTGGGCCCAGGGAGGCGGTCTCAGCTGCCACTCCAGCTTGTCTCTCTGCCTGTCTGTCCATCTATCTGTTCATACCCCTGACGAACTGAGGACAAGACAGAGATGGGCAGACACAGGTCCTGCCATCCTCTGCCCACGCGTTGTGGCTCAGTGATTGAGCATCCACCTATGAACCAAGAGGTTACAGTTCGATTCCCGGTCAGGGCACATGCCTGGGTTGCAGGCTGGATCCCAGTGTGGGGCGTTGCAGGAGGCAGCCAGTCAATGATTCTCATCGTTGATCTCTCTCTCTCTCTCTCTCTCTCTCTCTCTCTCTCTCTCTTTCTCTCCTTTCTCTCTGAAATAAATTAAAAAATTTTTTAAGAGAAGGCTCCTCTGAAGGAGGCATCAAGCACCAGGGATTTACACCCAGAGAAGCCACAAGCTAGGCTGGGTGAGGCTGTGGGCAGGCCAAGGCCCAGGGAGGTCTGGAATGTAGGCTCAGAGAGAGCGAGGGGCTGGCTCAGAGGCACACAGCAGGCCCGAGGCCGTGCTGGGCTAGAAGCTTTGGGCTCAGGATGAGGTTCCTCTGCCCGACCCTCCCCACCCCCACCCCCCCGCCCCAACCCGGCCTGGCCCTTGGCTGTAAACACAGAGAGAACGAGTTCCGTTTCTCGGGAAATATTTATCTCGGGCCGTGTGGGGCGCGTGTGCTGGCCTCTGCGTGTCCTTCCTGCGGGCTGACCTGGGGCAGGCGGTGAGGGGCTTGGCAGCTGTTGGGGGCAATCTGTGGGGCCCTGAAGGCAAGGCAGGAAGGGTGTGCCTGGGGCTCCTGCTTGCCAGAATCGGGATGCTGGTCTGGCAGAGAGGAGTGAGCTGATAGGAGAGAAATGGATTTCTTTCCAAACCCCACAACGTAACCGCCTTTCTCCTGTTCCTGTCTTCATCCTCGTCAGCCCTGTGCTTCGGGTTCCTGCCTCCAAGCCTCTGCTCCCGTCTGGTGCCCCCACCTGGGAGGTCTTTTCTTCTTCCTCGTATTTCCAGCTCTCAGCTGGCTTCCTCTGGGAGGCCTTCCCTAACGCTCTAACCCCTTAACCCTTTGTCCTTCCCTGTCCACTGTCTGTCCCCCTCCTCTGGCTCCCCGCAGCTTCAGACTGAGCCCCTAGACCAGCTGAGGTCTTGTCCCAAGCTAGTCAGACAATGTAGTCAGCTTCTTCCAAGCTGCCCACAGGCGCCCCTCCTGGGGAACCCAGGCCTGGGCGCTCTGGGCATGGGGCAGTGGGCTGAGGCTGGGGAAAATCCCATGGGTCCAGCCAGAGTGAGGGGGCAGAGGGGCCCAGGGCGCCTGCTGGCTGGCTCTTGGGCTTGAGCTGTGTGTCCCAGGCTGGGCCAGGCTTGACGGGGGCCCTGACAACAGGAAATCCTTAGAGGAACAAGCAGTGGCTGAGGACTTGAGCACAACAACAGGAAACAACCTTGACATGGGGCAGCAGCTCCGGCGACTACCCTGTGGGGTGGGGGAGAGGGGAGCTTGTGGGACCAGTGATGTCGAGGTGACACGGAGACACTGATGGTGGGGCCGTGGGCGTTCTTCTGAGTGTGTGGCACTGAGCGTGTGCCATGTGTGATATCAAAGGTGACCTCAGTTGTGGGATACTGAGTGGAGAGTGGGTGAGTCACTGAGTGCGACACGGGGTGGGCACTGAGTGATAGTGGTACCAAGTGTGACACCACTTGTTGAAGACTGTGTGAGGCCGTGGATGTGCCACCGAGTGTGTGACGTGGTGATACTGTGTGACTTCGTGCGGCTGAGTGATAGCAAGTGTGTGACCCTGAGGGTGTGACATCAGTGAGGGTCAAATACGTAAACATGGATGAATGACACTGTGCAATAGTGGGTGTGGTCCTGAGTTTGCGGTCCACGGGTCTGACACTGAATGGTGAAGCTGCGTGCGTGCCCCACGCATAGGATGGAGTGAGGCTGTGGGCAGCCGAGGGTGTGACGTGGCGTGGGATCAAGGTGTGTGGCGCTGTGTGTCATGGTTGTGATGATGTGAAATGTGAGCACATGACCCTGTGTGTGACGCTGTCCTGGGAAGACCCCGATGCGTTCAGGCAGGGGCGTGACACTGTTCAGTTTATGGTTTTGAAGGATTGTTCAGGCTGCAGAGTATGTGGGGGAGGAGTTGGAAAGGCTGAGAGGAAGCGGCCAGACCAGTTGGAAGCTACTGCAGCCCAGGCAGGGGTGCCTGGGCTAAGGGGAGGGGAGAGGAGTTAGAGAGAGAGGGATGAACTCTGGAGATACTCGGAAGGTAGAAATGATAGAACTTGCTGATGAGCGAGAGGAAGAGCCAGAGGTAAATGGAGGATGGCTCCCAGGTTTCTCACTTGAAGAACCAAGTGATGGGTGGTGGAGATGTTACTGAGATGGTGAAGACTGCGGGAAGGGCAGGGTCAGTGAGATGGGAGAGAGCAAGGAGGCAGAAATGGGGAGTCCTGTTTTGGGCGTAAGTCAAACACGCAGGTGAAGAGGTCCAGTGGGCGGCGGAGGCCAGGCGGGGGATGTACGTGGGAATTGGCAGCCATAGCCGGTTTATTAAACCATGGATCTGGCTGGGATGACCCAGGCAGAGGGGAGGACTGAGCCCCAAGCCCTGAGCCCCGCCTACTCCATCATCAGAGGCCGGGAGGTATAAAGGAGCAGCAAAGAGACAGAGGAGGAGTGGCCGGGGAGGGGAAGGCGTGGTCAGGAGTAAGGAGGGGAGAGGTCCAAGGTGGGAGGATGCTGCTGCCCTGTGGGAAGGTGGGGGTGGGGAGGCTGTGGGACGGGGCCGTGTGCACCAATCTGCCTGACAAGAACTGTCAGTGACAAGGTGGGGCCAGAAGCCAGATGGCCGGGGCAGATGGCGAGAGGGAAGTGAAGACAGAGCGTAGTCAGCCCTTTGAAGCGTTGGGTGGTGAAGGGATGCAGAGAAGCGGGGTGGACGCTGGAAAGAGGTGTGAGGTCAGGGGAGAGTGAATTTTTTATATATATTTTTTATTGATTTTTTTACAGAGAGGAAGGGAGAGGGATAGAGAGTTAGAAACATTGCTGAGAGAGAAATATCGATGAGCTGCGTCCTGCACACCCCCTACTGAGGATGTGCCCACAACCAAGGTACATGCCCTTGACTGGAATCGAACCCAGGACCCTTCAGTCTGCAGGCCGATGCTCTATCCACTGAGCCAAACCAGCCAGGGCGAGAGTGAATTTTTTTTTTTTTATTATGGACCATTTTAAACACAATAATATAATACAATAAACTTGCCACATGCTCATTACCCAAATCGAACGGTTATCAAGATTTGAGTACATTTAGTTCATCTATCCCTCCTCCCTCCCTTTTTTTTACTTTTCTTTCCTAAAGTACTTTATTTGAAATGTTTAAGTTGTGGTAAAATGTACATAACCTTGAAATCACCGTCGTAACCATTTCTAAGCGAATGGTTCAGTCGTGTTGCATAAGCTCACATTGACGTGTAACCAGTCCAGAACGTTTTCATCCTGCACAACAAAACGTACCCCGTTAAAAACTCCCCTCTCCCCACCGCTGGCCACCGCCATGCTGCTTCCTCAGACGATATCCGTCCTTTCGTGACTGGCTTGTCTCACTTTGCGTAATGTCCTCAGGGTTCATCCGTGTTGTCGCCTGTGTCAGAATTTCCTTCATTTTTGAGACTTAATAATGTTCAATTGTACATATGGGGTGTCCCCAAAATGTAGACACACTTTAACAGCTGATAACTCACTGAATAGCCACTCCTTTTCAGGTTTAACTGATTTGAAATAATGGGTGAAGCCAGACCAAGCTTTGGACAAAGAAAGTTTATCCGAAAGTGCCACTAGACTTTTTTTTTTTTTTTAATGGGGACACATAAGAGATAAAGTTTACGGTACAAAACCGGCAACAGTCGGTAAATTGAAGGCACACAAATAGAGAACGAAATGATTCTTCTGTTTGCGATCCCATTGCTTCGAGTCATCAGCAGTGCCTGGACCAGAACGGGCATCAGTTTGAAAACAGGCATTGACCCAAAAAATTATTCATTTCTGTAGATTCTTTCAACTTTTGAAAATGAACTGGATGTTACTAAACACTCATTTTATAAGCAGTCAAAGTGTGTAGACATGTTTGGGACCCCCTGTATACACCACATTTCGTTTCTCCATTCCTCCATTGATGAGCAGGTGGGTGGCTCCCACCTTTTGGCTGCTGCGTATCATGCTGCTATGAACATAGATGTGCAAATATCTCTTCAAAATTATGCTTTCAGTTCCTTTAGATATGTAGACCCAGAAGCGGGGTTGCTGGATCACAGGGTGATTTTATTTAAAATGTTTGAGGGACCTCACACTGCCTCTGACAGCAGCAGGCGATACCTGTTTCCATGCCCGTCAGTGGTTACCAGTGGGGTTCCCGTTTCTCCACACCCTCGGCAGCACTTGTTATTTTCTGGGTTTTATTTTTGATGGCAGCCATCCTAGCGGGTGTGGGGTGGTACCTCAGAGCGGTTTTGATTTGCATTTCCCTAATGATTAGCGATGTTAAGCATCTTCATGTGCTTCTCGGTCATTTGTATGTAACTTCTTTAGAGAAATGTCTATTCAGGTCCGTTGCCCATTTTTAAATTGGGTTGTTTGTTTGTTTTATGGATGAGTTGTAGGGCTTTTAAAAAACGTATTCTGAATATTAACCCTGTGTCACGTATAAGGTTTGCAAATGTTTTCTCCCGCTTCATAGGTTGCTTTGCTGAAGTATTTTAAAGTAAATCCCAGACATCATGTCATTTCATCACAGATGGATTTTATTAGGGTCAGAAGGTCCTGGATGACACTGAAATGTGACCGTGCAACACAGAGCCAGCTCGGAACTGAGTGTACGGTGCTGTGTGCGGGGACTCTGGGCTTCGGGAACACGGTGTGTGACTGAGGATCGGGCACCCTGAGAGAGGGTGAGAGTGACGGTCCCACTGTGTGAGGCCCTGTACGCCGGTGATGTGTGACACTGGACACCGGGGAGGACTGTGGGACATGACACAGGAAGGGGACAGCAGTCGTGTCCCTGGGTGCCGTCCTGGGGGGATGAGTGGGACACAGAGTGGGACAGTGTATGGGAGTGTATGTGGATGTGCTGTAGGTGACACGTGCATGTGTGTGTGTGTGTGTGAGAGAGTGAGATCCATGTTGGACTAGCCCCAGCCTCAGCTGATGACCCTCAGGGGGAGGACAAATGCCTGGTGGGGACAGAAATGGTGTCTGGGTCCAAGCTGGAGTGAGGCCCCCTCCTTCCTCTGAACTCCCCAGAGGGTCTCCTGGAGGCAGGACGGGAGCAGGTCAGTGGGGGGCCGTGGGTCCTGGGGAAGAGCAAGGGCGGGTGTCAGACAGTCCGGTCTGGCTCTGACACTTAGCAATCGTTTTATCTTGGAGCCTCAATTCCCTCGAGTGGAAAATGGGGCTGTTGGGAGGATCACATGAAATAGTGCTTTTAGATGAACAGCTCCCGGCACTGAGCACATGCTCCGTGGTCTCCCGAGGAGCACCGTTCCTCACATCGCTCGGCCCAGGCACCAGGAGAGATGGGAGCGAGTGGGTGTGCCGAGGGGGTCATTGAATGAGTGATATCACATTCTCTTGTGCCCACACTGTCAGCACCTCCCCCCTCACTCCCACACCCTCCCCTCCAGGCTCCTGCCATCTTCACCCGCCGTCAGCCTCCAGCCCAGGCTCCTGCAGCCTCATTCAATTAGGCCGATGCAATTTACTGAAGAAAAAACCCATAATTTGGTTAATCACACCAGTAGGGGATCTGGCCAGGCTGGGGAGGATGGGGTGGGTCCTAACAGCTGAGGGCACAGGCCTCGAAGTGCTCGTCTCTCAGGACCCCACCCACTCCCTTGGGCTCCCTTTGGACTCTGTTGGTTCCATTTAGGAGCCCACAGAGTTCAGAGCTTGGATCTTCCCAACTCCAACTACAGAGAAAGGTCTTGAAACAGCTTGGACTGACCAGGGTCACTTGTGCCCTGGGAGGGTCCCTGGTCTTTCCCGTGCCTCAGTCTCCCCGTCTGACAATGGGCTGGGCCAGGAGGGGGTCTCTGAGCCTCCAGCCAGCCCAGCTGGACTTTGCGGCCCAGGCCTTCCTTCTCTTGGGCTTTGGGGATGGAGGGGTAGAGGATGGTTTGGAGGAGGGGGGTGTCCTAGAGCCTCATCTGGAACATGCTCACCCAGTGCTAGTGTCAGGGACCCTTCAGTCCCAGGCTGCACACCTGGATGGGGCAGGAAGAATGGGGCTGCTGATTCTTGTCACCTGAGGGCGCTGCTTCTAACCTCGCAGGTTGTACCTTGCACAGGGGCTCCCACCGAGGTGAGGCGGCACTGACACCCAGCCCGTTCCCCCAGCCCCCCCCCACCCCGCACAGTCCTCGCTCCTGAGGGATGCATTTGCCCAGGGGGTTGAGCTCACCTCTTTCTAACTTGCACAGAGGTGGCCTAGTCCCCTGCTGGGAGCCAGTTTAGGCAGGACTTGCGTGGTTCCAGTTCGTCTTCTCAGCAGTGCTGGGAGAAGGCACCATTTTATAGATGAGGAAACTTAGCCCAAGAAGGTGAAAGGCTTGTCCAATGCCACGCAGGTGACGTGTGGCAGCGGTAACGGGGGAGCCTGGGGAAGGAGAATCAGACCTGCCACATGCACTGATGCCAACACTCTCAGCCCTACACTCATTCACTCATTTGGAGTCAAAACCAGCCACGGGTTCACACCCTCCCTCAGACAGCTACACACTCACAGGGCACACCCACGCTCACATAGACACGAGCACAGGCTGTGGCAGACACAGCACACACAGACGGCTCATGCACAGATGTGGACACGGGTGCTCACACGCTTACACTCACACACATTCTTCCACAGAATCACAGACCCACGTGCTTTCACACAGACATTCTCCTAGTGACTCAAGGGACATATTCTGCTTGGTCACATGATGGCCCTAGGGACATGCTTTATGGACGACTAATGGGCAGGCCACACGTGTGCTTAAGTCTCCAGCAAAGCGGGAGCTCCCGTGGAGTGAGAGAAAAGGTCAGGTTTGATGAGTGTATCAGTTTCAATGAGAGCATCCGGAATTTTGCAATCAAAAGAAGTCATACAAAAGCGATTTTAATTGTCAGTTCCAAGACAAAACTTATACAGGGTCGGTGGGGGCATCGTCATGTGCTTAGGCTGTGTTTTGGGCTTCTATCGGATTTGCACAGATTCACAGGAACACCAATCACATGAGATCTCCTGGGCTCACGTGTTTACCCAGCCCTGAGGTGTGTGTGTGTGTGTGTGTGTGTGTGTGTGTGTGTGTGTGTGTGTGTGTGCCTGTGCCTGCTCCGTGGCTCCCGGATCCTGGGATGTGAGGAGAGAGTAGGGAGAAGTTCCAGAGACTCCGGATGTTTGTTCTCTGGCTTCCTGGGCCCTCCAAAGGCAAATAACTTTGGATGCCAGGCTGCTTGCCCGGGTGGGGTGGGCGGGGTGGGTGGGGTGGTGGGTTGCGTGAGGAGCCTGCCACCTGCCCCTGCCTCTGAGCCCTGCTGATGGGGACCCTGCATAACGGTGCAGCGTGACTGAAGCCCATGGCCAGCTCTGGTGGGCTCACGGGCCCATCACCTCCCCTCTCCGTGGCTCAGTGCCCCCATCTAGAGAATGGGGGCAAGGAGGAGGGGAGACTGGATGGGCTCTCCTCTGGAGTCTGAAACTGAGAGGCACTCCAGGCCTAGGCTGCAGAAGAGAAAACCGAAGCTGGGGTGGGAAGAGGGTGGGACTAATAGGATCCAGATTTCAGGGCAGGGTGCAGGGCCCCCGAGCCTGCAGTGTCTTCCTACCATATCCCCTTCCCTGGGCCTCAGTGCTACCCTCTGCTCAGTGCCAGAGGCTCAGACCCTTGCTGATCTGCCCAAGAACAGTGCAGGGAGGCGAACGCTGGAGGGCAGGACCGGGGAGCAGAATAGCACAGTGGGGACCGGACACTAGAGCAGGTGGACTAGGGACTTAGGGGCCTGGAAGGACAAGAGGGAGAAGAGAGGACATCCCGGAGCGGGAGATGGAAATGGAGGGCCCCGGCCTGGAGGGGGGAGGGACGAGGAGGTGCGGGAGTAAGGCTGGAGAGGTGGGAAGAGGCCCAAGCTCGGGAGCCTGGATCGCGGGAGTCACAGGAACAGCAGCAGTGCTGTCAAGGTGCTTAGAGCTTTACAAACAGCTCCCAGCAAGCCCTGGGCGCTGAGAGCCCATCCTGGGCCCAGGCGCCACAGCATTCTTATGCAAGGGAGGGACACAGTCAGACTGACGTTTGATAGCAGGTAGGGGTGGGGGCAACTCATAGAGGTTTCACTCTGGGGGACATCGTGGATGGGAGCCCAGAGGCAGGGGCATGCCTGAGATGAACCCTGCCCCAAGATTCCTCACGCCAACCCCCAACACAGAGGGCTATTCTTAGGAGCACATTCCTGCAGGGCAGGGAGCAGGAGGGTGGCCAGCACTTAGTCTAGAGGGAAAGGGTGGACCCCACTTCTTCCAGATCTGGCTGGGTCTTCAGGGACTTCCTCTCAGTGGGCGAGGGGGCAGGAGGCGATATGACCCTGGCCACGTGACCCTCCCCAGCCCCTGTCCCCAGGGTCTGTCCTTCTGCCTCTAAATTGGTTCTTGTCTGTCAAAGTCTCTTTCTCATACTCCCCTGCCCCCACTCCCCCCAAGATTTGGGGAACAGCTGGGCTGGGCCAGGCCCTGAAGATAGAGCCAAATACAGTCATGGGACCAAGCAGTAAGGCAGTGGGAGAGACACATGACACAGAAGAACAGACAGCAAGAGGGACAGACATGAGAATCCAGGAAGACTGAGAGACAGGAACAGAGACGGGGACAGCCAAGCTCACCAAGACCTTTCCCCAGGGCACAGACTACCTGGCCGCCCCCCTCCTCTGCCCCTGCCTCATTCCTTGCACACCCTTGGGGACAGGGAGCTCACCCCTCCCTACGGCTTAGGCTTGTCTTTTGTGATATGACTGACTCAGAGCAAGCTTACATCTGCCTTCTTGTGACTGCCCGCTGTGCCTAACTGCCCACATGGACCTCTGGCCAGGAGTCTACGACAATAGAGGCATCAGGTGCCGGATGAGGGGGGCAGCAGGATGAAGGGATGCTGGTGCTGTGCCCTGGGAGGGACAGTGGCATGGAGGAGAGCGTGGGCAGTGGCGATGGAGGCGCTATTGGCTCTGTCGTGTGGAGGCAGCGGAAGGAGGGGAGGGTGCAGGAGGAGCCCTGAGCCTGTCCTGGTCCGCTTGATCTGCGGTCTGCCTCTTGGGCCATTTCCCCCTCCCCTCACCCAGTTCTGCCCACTCTGGCTGTTCTCTTATCCCCTCCTTTCCTGACCCCAGCCCTGTGCTGGGGACTGAGGGACCCCAGTGAGTCAGGCCTTCAGAGATCTGAGTGCTCACACAATTCCTCCCTTCTCTCCCCACCTTCTTTCTTTCCCCTTCACATCCCTCATCCACCCCCAAACCTGGGACAATCAGGAGGCCATTTTGGAGGAGAGAGAAGCTAAGCAGAAGCTGAGACTGGCTTAGGGAAGGTGAACCTGGGAGGAACTAGTTGTGACTCCTAGAGGGGACGAGCTCATTAAGGTGGGGACACTGAGGGGGGTGGGCGGCGCCAGGACTGGGCTCAGGTGTATTCTACAGTGCACGTGTCTCCAGTGTGGCTCGGAGGCTGGAGACGCGGCCCTGTTGGAGTAACAACTGAAGCTGGAGTCTGCGAAGGGTGGGAGGAGGGGGGAGGAGCAGTGAGGGGAGGGGAAATAACGGAGGAAGGAGAGGAAGAGAAAGATAGGGGGGAGGGAGGCCCTTCCATATGCCCTGGTCCCAAGTGGGGCCCCACTGTCCCACCAGATGGCCCCAGTGTCTTATCTCACGCTCTCCTTTCAGCACCCTCCTCTGGGACCTTCCCTGAGAAGGCTCCCTCCTGCACTTGCTGCCAGAGAACGGGCATTCTCTCCTCTCTCACCCTTAACCTCCTCACCTATAAAATGGGATGGTCAAGCAGGCACCTACCTCCCAGGGTGTGTAGCGGGATTAGAGGTAGTGCCTGTCCCTGGGTCTTAAATTGTGGCCTGTGGGCCAGCAGCACCCGCACCATCTAAGAATGTTTTGGAAATGGGAGTTCTTGGCCTCATCCCAGACTCACGGCACTAGAAACTCTGGAGGTGGAGCCTGGCAATCTGCATGGCAACAAGCCCTCAGAGGATTCACATTCAAGTGTGAGAACCACTGGTGGGCACTTCTAGCCACAGTAGGTGCTTGAGAAAGCTGCCCTCCCTGTCCCAAAGCCATGCAAGCAGGACACTGACATTTGAGCTTGTCCAGCTGTGGCCTGGACCTCTCTCCTTCTGGTTCCTTCAGACCCAGTCACAGAGGGCCACCAAGCCTTCTCCTCCATTCTCCTCCTGCTGGTCCAGCTCAGCCTTGTTGAGGGGCGGTCTGGAGCTGTAAGATCTTAGTTCTCCTGGGCAGCTCTTCTCTGAGTATTTAAGGCACCATGTCTGTTAGCAAGCTCCTTGACAGGTGGTGGACGTGGGCGGTGGAGCGGGGGAGGGGCTCTCCCACTTCCTTGTAGAGTCTCCAAATACAGGGCTAGGCATGCAATGGCTGTGAGAGTCACAGCATAAGCTTGGGTGCTCGGGCTCAGGCTGGGGTCCGAGGCCCAGCCAAAGGGGGCTACCCTGGCCTGGGTCCCCAGGGGGCCTCCTTTGGGGGAGTTCTGCCAGTCACCCTGATTGGAGCATCTGGGCTTGCTAGAGCCAGGCATGTGCTGGGCATAGAGACAGATTTCTCCTTTGTCTTTGAAGACTCTGTTCTCTGGAGGATAAGAGATTGTGTATATTGCCCACCAGAACAGGAGACAGGAAGCAAAAGAGTGTAGATGGCATCTGCCTCGGCACCCCAGGTTTCTCCCACTGGGGTTGACTTTCTGGGGTCCCCCATTCTGTGAATGCTCATTTTGGGTCAATCCTCAAGGTGACCACTTGGAGGTTTGGGGAAGGAGTGGGCGGAACAGACAGGAGTGGGTAGGGACAGGAGTGGGCAGGAGAGAGATGGCAGGAGAAGCCGTGAGAGGAGACAGGATCTGGAGGTGGGAAAAGACGTCGAGACTCTTGGAGATGAGATAGGAGAGCAGCCTGGGAAAGAGATGGACGTGGCCTGAGGGAGACGTGGCGAGGGAGAGATTCCCTCAGAGAGATGGGAGAGAGACACAGCCCCAGAGGGAAGGAAAGAGGATTACAAAGGGCGAGGGGCTCAAGGTCCTGGAGGGTCTTGAAGGAGCGCCCCTCCTTAGAGAAGAGGACATTAAAGCCCCGAGTAGAGGGCCCTCACCCCCAGGCGCACAGGGGACCTCGCATGAGCAGAGTTAGAAGAACAAGTCTGTATGGCCCGTCCCACTAACACAACTTGAGTCTTGGGAGGTATTTAACTACTGGGTTTGATGTGATTTTGATGTTTTATTTCTTCTAGGCCATCCTGAGGGGCACTGTGAGCTTCCTCCCAGAGGTGTGTGTGTGGGAGGGTAGTTTTAGGCTGTAGGGAGAGCAATAAGTAGCTTATGGAGGTGGAAAAGACATAGAAACTCATTGAGACAAGACAGCAGAGCAGGCTGTGATAGTGATGCTGACCCTCCAGAAGGGCATTAGTCCCTTATGCCACCAGAAGGCAGAAGACCAAGGTCTTCGGCTCCATATAATTCTAGACACTAAGGAGTTAGAAGTAATTTAGTCCAGACCTTCTCCACACCCAGGCGAGTGCAGAAATGCTGATCCAGCCCCAACGCTGGCTCCAGAGAAACTGACTCCTCTGGGACAGAACAGGCTCCCTGTCTTCGTACCTGGGGTGAAAGACTAGTGAGTGGGGAGGAGCACTGTCTATGGTGCTGAGTGGCCCCACCTCCAACTACAGAGCTACAGGTAGGGAGCTGGGGAGAGCAGGGAGTCTCCACCCACCCAGCTATCCATCCATCCGTCCGTCCGTCCGTCCATCCATCCATCCATCCGCATTGAATTAAAACACAAAACCGTAGAACTGTATGTTGCAGAGCTGGAAGGACTCATTTTTACTAACGAGGAAACCAAGGCTCCGAAGACCCTTGCTGATCTGCCACACAGAGCCTCTTTAGTCCAGCTGGGGCAGGACTGGAAATCGCTGCTTTTTTTCGATGCACCACAAATTCTCCCCTGTGGTCTTGGAAAGTGCCTGGTTGTTATGCTGACATTTATACTGACCCTTTGTTCAAAAACGCGTCGAAGGCAGGAAATGTGACCTCCTTCACCCCACCCGAGCCTGGGCTGTGGGCGTGCGTGCGTGCGTGTGTGCGAGAGTGCATGCGTGCACATGCCTAAGTGCCTATTTGTGTGTACATTGTACATATGGTTGCATTTCCATTCATGTGTGCATGTTTGTGTGAGGTGTGTGCATATATGTGGGCAGTGGTGTGTGCATGGCGATATGTATATGTTTGACACGTGTAGATGAGCATGAGAGCAGGTATGGCTCTATTTGAGCTTCCCTTTCCTCTTCTTTTTAAGATCGCTGGGCTTCTAGCTCTTGACTTGAGCCTTGTCAGTTCCCCACCTGTGCCTGCCACTGGGGAATCCCCCCACTTCCATGCCCCACCTCATGGAATTGGAGTTATTTCCCCCTTGAGTTGATGCTGTGGAGGTGATGCTGCTTTGAGATCTGTGGAAAGTTCAAGGAGGAGCAAGCCTTGAAGAACTCTTTGAGGGCAAGGTTGAGTGGCCCTTCCCAGCCACATTCCTGCACCCAACACCCTCCAGTCCTTGGGGCTGGAAGTGGATGGACAGAAGGATGCCAGGCAGAGAGCCCCAGACCATCGGCCTGTCTGCATCCATCCCAGATGGATGTGACACCCTCTCCCTGCTGCTGCCCCAACTCTCCCGAAGTTTCCTGTCCCATTCTCCCATCCTTGCCGTTATCCTGCCCTTAGCCTGAAGAGTCACAGAAAGCTGACCAATCAGAACAAAGGCCAGACAAGCACCCACCAACTCCCTTAAAGGACAGGTCAGGGCATCCCCCAATCCAAATAAAGGACAGGCCCAAGAGCCCACCAATGAGAACAAAGGGCAGACTATTCTCTGTAAGCCCCCTGAGGAGGGAACTGGTGGCAGGTGCAGAACAGAGCCTGGAGAGCTAGAGACTTGGATTCTGGACTTGGCTCTGCCTTGACTGGCTGGCTGGCCACAGAAGGGGCATTGCTTCTCTTTGAGCCTCAGTTTCCTCATCTGTCGAATGGGGACACTTAGCTGTCCCAAGCCTGTGGCTTTGAAAAAAAAATTCCCCCTACATCAGTGCCTCTATTCCATTACCTTGGCCCCTCTCCTCCAACTTCCACAGCACACATTTCAAACCGCAGGGCAGGTCCCCTCAGCGCTCACCTTGTTCACCCCCCTGACTCCAGCCAGGAGCAGACCTAAACCAGCACCACCTTCTAGAACTCTCCATTGGGAACCACTCTGAGGAACCTGGGTTTGCCGATGCTATGTTAGGATTATATGAGGCATCAGCTCTTCCTCCCCTCTTTAGTCTGCAGAATTGACCCCAAAAGGCCACAATAGCCTACAACATGCATATGACGCGAGCAGGTGTGTTGAGCCCTGGCCCTGTGAACCTGTGAGGAAATAGCTGCATCCATGTGAGCCCGTGTGCGTACCAGGAGGGAGTCTGAATGCACGCCGGGGTGTGAAGGCCTGTGGCTGTGCCGCCAGGTGTGCATGTGCTGAGGGCGTGTGCCTTGTGATGAGGAGCGCCTAAGGACAATTGATTCCATCTGGGAGTTGTATTATTGGGAAGCAGCAGCTTCTGTTGTCCAAGGGCAGAGACATATCTCTACGATCAAAATGTGTCTTCATCCTTGAGCAGTAGGAGGGATCAAAGGGAGGCTGGGGGGTTGGGGAAAGCAACGCCAAGTGAGCATGCGGGAAGAAAGCCCATTGCTCCCCCTCCTGGGAACACAGGACTGGGAGGGAGTAGGGGAGGGAGGAAACTGAAGCCAAGAAGATACAAGGGTGACATCTGGAGCTGAAGTCTGGACCCCAGTGCGGGACTACTCTGTGTAGCCTCTCTGAAAAAATGGGGCATTTAGCCCATTGTTGCATAGCCTCGGGGACGGGGAGCTCCCTCCCTCCCTCTCTCCTGGTGGCCTCTGCCCATGTAGTATGGCTTTGCCTGGAAGAAGGTCCTTCATCCCATTGGGCCAAGGGCAGCCTCCTGCGAAACCTTATGGATCTCCAGGCCATCGCTGGGGCCACAGAGGCCAGCCCCTGCCCAGGAGAGCCTGAGAGATGGGAATTGAAGACCGAGACCCCTGAGTCTGCTCTGCCTTAGGCCAGGTAACCCCAGCTTCTTTAGTCTTCGTCACATGAAGGCCTTGGTTTCCGGTTCCCTCCTTACTCCGAGTCTCATCTGGTCCTTACCTGAGACACAGTGCACTGGGGTGGTCTAATCAGACGACAGGAGCAGGGTAACTGTCATCTTCCCTGTTCAGGTTAACCAGTCTTTATCAATATGGCCTGCAGGTTCAGCATTTTAACTTATGACCAGCCACACTCATGCTATGGGCTCATGCTGAGATTGTGGTCCACTAAGACCCTCAACCTCTTATCATTTTCATATGCACGGGGGCCAAGCCATGCCTCTCCTTTAGATAATCACTTTGCGTTTTGAACACAGACCCAGCCATCCAAAGGGAAAGACATCAGAAAAAATTTCCAAGGGCTGGCGGGGAGGGCACGGCTGAGTGAACAGTGTGAGTCATAATCCTGCCTTGGCCCTGGATCCCGGTTCTATTACCTTTTCTCTTTGATCGCCTAGGCTCCGGCCAAGTTAATAGAGTGAGAAGCAGGGACCTTGCTTGTGTCTGTTCCGGCTCTCCAAGGACAATGCCTGTTCCTGGGACCGGAACGCTGTGAGGCAGTCAAGGCTGACTTTTCCTTCTGTTTTTCGAGGGGCTGACCCAACGGTGTCTCTTCCACCTGGTGGGCTCATGCATTCCTTGGGTTCTTGGTACTCCTAACCTCGCCCCTCACTCGGTTGAAAAATGAGACCACCTTCCTTTTGGGGAAAGTGAGTAGGACTCGGATTCTGTAGATATTTAGCTGAGCACCTACTCCGTGTGGATAATCTGGAAGGCACCTTTCAGGGCTCAGTTTCACTTTATCTTCATATCAAAGGGGAGATAGCCTTAGGTGCCCCTAATGTGTAGATAGAAGACTGAGGCTCAGTGGGTTGACCAGAGCATGCACTGCTAATAAATAGTGGATCTAGGATTCGAATTCGGGTGCTTTGTTGGTTTGCTTGCTTGCTTGTTTTGCTTTGTATTAATGTGGAGGCTTGTGCTTTCCGACTATGCCAGAGTTGTCCTTGCTAAAGGACAAGAGACCTGAGATTTACTCTAAACTTACCTCTTGACTCACTATGAGTTCTTTGCTCGGTCCCTGTCCTTCTCTGAGCACCCAGTTTTCCCATCTGGGAGATGAGTGGACTTGGACTTGCTGGGTTCTGAGGTCCTAAGATCCTGGGGTTCCAGTGTCTGAGAGCCTTCGGCTCTGGTTGAAGCTGGGCGCTGGGCTCAGTGGGGCTGCTCTGACCTGCCTGGCACAGGCCCTCACTGCCCTTTCTTCTCTTCCAGGATGCTTTGCTGAGCCTGGGCTCTGTCATCGACATCGTGGGCTTGCGCAGGGCTGTCAAGGAGGCCCTCTCAGCCGTGCTCCCCAGAGTGGTAGGTACCTGGCTTCTCATTTCCCCTGCCCCCCACCTCAAACCTTTCCCCAGCATCTTACTGCACTTCACACGGGGTCAAGAAAGAAGGAAGAGGCCCTAGCCGGTTTGGCTCAGTGGATAGAGTGTCAGCCCAAGGACTGAAGGGTCCTGGGTTCCATTCCAGTCAGGGGCACATGCCTTCGTTGCAGGCTCAATTCCCAGCCCCGGTTGGAGTGCATGCGGGAGGCAACCAATCGGTGTATCTTTCTCACTTTGAAGTTTCTCTCGCTCTGTCTCTCCCCCTCCCTTCCACTCTCTTAAAAACCCATGGAAAAAAAATATCCTCAGGTGAGGATTTAAGAGAACCAGAGGACTCTCATGGGGAAGTGAAGGGTTTGGCTGAGTGTTTGGAGAGGGCTTCCTGGAGGAGGAGGGCTGAAGCTAAACCCTAAAGAATGAACTTACATAGGGATCCTGGAATGTTGGAGACAGAAGGCGCCTTTGAGCTTAACTGGAAAGATCACGTCTCAGATAATGGCAGGTTATTCCCTACGATAACAGCTAGGGCACAGTGGCATCAGGTGGGCTTTGGGATATGTACAGCAGGAGGAGTTGAGGGCAGACATGCAGAACTTCCTTGATGCTAGGTCTGGGAGGTGCTGGAATGGGGCTCAGCCTGGATGAGTGGATCTGTGCCGGTTAAAGTGACCTCTAGAAAGGAGGGTGGTTGCCAGGGCCCATGGTCACCTGGTCACCACGGTCTCCTGAGCCCAGAGTGTCTTCAGCTGCCCCAGGCCACTCCCCAGCCTGGCTCCAATGGTCACTGTTCCTCCTTTAGGCAGCAGGATGGATAAACGGGCCCTCAGGACCCAAAGCAGCGGAGTCTCAGCTGTGCCAGATAGAGGGAAGGAAGCAGAGGACTATCAATCTGGAGGGGGAGGTCTGACCCAGCCTAAGGGGCATGGAAGACTTCCTGGAGGAGGAGATGCCTAAATGGAGTCCCCATAGCCTGGAATGAAGACTCTACTCTAGATACCAGCCAAGGGCAGCCTCTGTGGGTAATTCAGAAGGTGACCCCCGCCCAGGGCCAGTTGTGTCTGAATCTGCTTGATGGACAAACCACCTAAGGCCCAGAGAGGGCAGGTGCTTCCCCCAAGGTCACACAGCATGGCAGGGACACATGGAGCTTGGCACCTAAGCACCCCCATTCTCTCTCCTAGCTCTGCCTTCTCAGAACCTCCTAGAAGTTCAGAGCCCAGGAGGAGGGCTAAACCATGAGCTTTATTGAGCGTGAAATTGGCAGGAAGTGGGTGGTGTGTTGGCACTCAAAAATAAATCCTCTCTGAGAAGGATGGGACTGAGGCAACATCTGGCCTGGGTGGAGACACATCTGGAAAGGAGGGGGTGGGAAGGCTGGCAAGACAGCATCCACAAGGCTGCCTGGCCCCTCTGTGGCCATTGAGGCTGTCCAGGAGGGGGAGGAAGAGGTGACTGGCCAGACCTTCACAGGCAGGGTGCCTAGTTATGCCCACATAGGTGCCCAGCACTGGGTGCTGGAAAGACAGCTGTGATCCAGGTGACTAGGTTCCTGGAACAGTAGGTAATGTCTACTTTGGTTCGTCCAAGAGACCTGTTTGAGCTAGGGAAGCCCTGGCTTTGACTGGATTGCATGGAAGGACTCGGCCTTCAAAGAGTGGATAGGGGAGATCCAAGGTCTACTCTGCCTCCAGACCGGAGTGGGGGGGGGCATGTTCCTCCCCCCCCCCGCCCACCCCCCCCCCCTCCCCGTAAGGACAGCCGCTAGCACCTGGCTCCCTCATCAGCACCCATTGTGGCAGGCAGCCCCGAATGCAGATGGTGCTGATGTGTCTGGAACTGTTCCCTTCTTCTCTTCAATAAACTCAGCTAATTTTAACCCAGAGGCTGAGAGTGAGGGTGTGGGAGGCAGAGGGACATCCGGAAATGAAGTGAGGAGCTGCCCTCTCTGCCTCCCACCCCGGATCATCCACCCCTCTCTCTGCCAGGGAAGGCCCCGGATCATCCACCCCTCTCTCTGCCAGGGAAGACTCTGTGTGTGACCCTGGGTGCTGTGGGGTCTCTTAGTCTCTTAGGGACAAATCCCACAGGCCCCTCCTAGGCTGCTAACAGAGCCAGATGACAAGAAGGAGGCTGGACATAGATGAGGAGTGGGTGGCCTCATTCTCACTGATTTCTTCATCCCTGAACTCCCCGCCTGGACCCTCACCCAGGAGGCCAAGGGGGCTCCAGGCTTTGCCTATGTCTGCCCCTCCCACTCCCTTCAGGCCCTGTCATCCCCAGCCCACACCATACTGTGTCTGGCCTGGGTTCTCTGGAAGGAGGACTAGGCCATCTCCGGGGGTTGGGAGAGGGTCAGGGCTGGCTGGGGACAGCCAAAGGCAACAAGAGTGGCTGGCAGGATTATGGGCTCATAGCCGTGAAAGGAACTGCTTTTACTAAGGACTTCACACCTAGCTCTAATGTCACCTCCTCCAGAAGCCCTCCCTGATACCAACAGCAGAGAAGAGAGCTCCCCATTCTGCCACTGAGAAAACAATGCCCCTCGGGATACTTAGCTGAGCACATGCATGCCCCCTCACGGGGGCAGGGGCTCTGCTGGACAGCACTGGCATCTCTCCGGGCCTCCCTGGCCACGCACAGTGTGGGCAGTGGAGATGCTCTGTAAGGCTGTGCTGAATGGGAGTTGGTTGTAGATCCCTAAGAGTAGCCAGGCCCATCTGGGGAGAATGTGTATTTTTGCATGTGGGTCAGTGAAGGCAACTGATTTTTCCGAGACCTGATACTGAGGCTGAGACTGCTCTGGGCCCTTGGACTGGACAATGTTTGAGCAGAGCTTTGATCTCACTCTGGGAAGTGGTCATTCCAAAATACAAATCTGCTCCTGTCTCTCAGGGTTCACCCCACAGCCCTCCACCTGGCAGCAGCCCCTGGCATCCACCTCCAGGCCACTCCTTCCAGCTCAGCCCCTGCTGACCCAAGCCCACCTCCTGTGCCCCTACCCTCACTGTCTGTTCCATAAATGCTCAGTACTCTCACACCTGCCACCCAGCCCAGAAGCCATTCTTCTGTGCTTCGCCCACTCCCTGAATGAGTCTCATTTCCATACCAGTTACAGCTTTAAGGTCTCTTCCTCCAGGAAGCCCTCCCAGCTTGGATCACAGTGTGTGGCTTCTTGTAGAGTTGTTTATGTCTCTGAGGTAAGAGGGAAGCTTCCGGGGCATTCTGAGCCCCTCCTGCAGTAAGGCCCTGAGTGGACACAGAGTTATTGTTTGCGGAGGCTGGAGTCACAGCAAGGAAACATGCCAGGTGTGTGTGGGGGGGAGGGTTGTCTGCACCTTTAGTCCTTCAGACTCCCCCCCGCCCCCCCGCCCCCGATACCTTGGATTTAGGGTGATAGGTGAGAAAAGCCAGCAGGGTCATAGAGCACTGCCTGTTCAGAACCCCTCCCAAGAGGAGACAGTGAAATGGTAAGTTCATAAGGGAGTTTTTCCACCCTGACTACATGTTAGAATTACCGGGGGAGTAAACCAATCAGATGCTTGAGCCCCTCCCAGAGGGTCTGTGACCCCGGGACCTGGCACTGTGTACAGGCCGGCAGTGGGCAGCTGGGAGGGCCTCTCCGCGGTCTCATGAGTGTCTTCTGTTTTAGGAAACAGTCTACACCTACCTTCTGGACAGGGAGTCCCGGCTGGTGTGTGAGGACCCTCCCCATGAGCTGCCCCAGGAGGGAAAAGTCCGGTGAGCCACCCTCCATCCTATTGCTTTCCCTCATGGTCACGGATCTCAGGCCTGGGCACCTTTCAAAGCCGTCTGATCTGACCCTCCCCACCTGACCTTGACCTCAGCTTCCCAGCCAGGTGCGGTTCCTGGGCCGGGTCACTGACTCCAGCACAGAGGGGAGAAGCAATGTCTCCTTCTGTGCCGGTTGGAGGAATGGATGGCACGGGGAAAGTGCCAGCTGGTAGGTTTTCTCCCAGAAAGCTCTTGTCCGTGGCTGCAGCCTCCTCAGAGCCGAGTCCCAGAATGTCAGGGCTACAGTTCGTCACTTAGCACCCCGGTCAGGCTAGGAAAGCTGCCTGAAGGTACTCGGAGGGTCACAGAGCCACAGAGTCACAGCGTGCGGAGTCACCGAGTGCTGGACTCGCAGGAGTACAGGGGCATCCGAGAACAGAGCTCTCAGGCCCTGCCCTGCAGTGGGCCCTGGAGCCCAGCTGCCTGGGTTTGAATCCCCGCTCCCCGTTTACTAGCTGGATAACCTAGGGCACGACACTCAGCCTCTCTGTGCTCGGGGTTTCTTGTTTGTGAAATGGTGATAATAATAGTACTTACCTCATAAGGTTGTTGGGGGGACTAGATGAGTTTAACACATGCAAAGCACTTACAACTGCAGGAATGACACCGGTCTGGTTGTGTTTTCATTACGACAGAATGTTGGAATCACTGCCTTTAGGAACATGGGCGTAGTGCCCGGTGGTCCCCTGACACCTCGGAGCCTATTGAATTCAGCCTCCTTCTTTTCCGGATGGGCAAACGTCGTGAGATGTGTCCAACCCCACATGCCTAGTGGGAGGCAGAGCCAGGCCTGCGACATGGTCTCTTGGCTCCTGGCCATTCAGGGAACAATGAGGGGAAGTGGAACTTGTCAGATGAGAAAGTGTTGACAGGCAGGATTGCGGGTCCAGCGGAGGGCAGGGCATGGAGGGTGTGCTCACTGACTTCCAAGCACCGCAGGGCCATCAAGGGCCAGGGAGCACCGGGTGGGGATCTGGGGGCTGCGTGAGCACATGGGGGAGGGGGGGCAGGAATGTTATTGGAAGGCAGTGCTTCGCTCCCTGGGGGAGAGCTTTGCCAGCAGGCCGGGGGTCCAGAGCGGTGGCTTTTTCAGGTAGTAGCTGAGGCTGGCACGATGGTCACCTTTCACCGGTGCCATGGGAAGAATTGCTCTTTGGGGATGCTGGAGGTCCGCAGGTGGGCTTGCTGGTGGTCCTGGCACTTGGAACCCTGGATTCCAGGATGCTGGTCTCTCCCTCAGCTCTTCCCCATGGAAGGGGCTGGCGTCTCTCCAATACCCCAGGGCCTTCCCACCTCCTGTTCTCCCATTCCGTTTCCCCTGAGCGTGAGGCTCTGGCAGTGCCCAGTGCAGGGGGTGCTCCTCCAGGGTGGGTGCTATTCTCCCCTTCAGCATTTCCTGCCAACTCCTCCCACGGACTGGGAGAACCAAGCCAGCCATGCCCCTCTCCGGCCTCTACTGTCCCATCTGTAAGGTGGCCGGATAGGGACCGGAAGATATTTGGAATCTCGAGAAGAAAAAAATGCTATAATGTCCTCTTTTCTCCTCTGAGCCAGCACCCTCACCCCTAATTCTCGAGAACTTTGCTTAATATGAGCTTGCACTATCCAGGAAGTTTCTTCAAAGCAGCAAAGAAGGCCTTCCTGGGAGAGGGACGCAGCAGGTGGAAGGGGCATCCTGCAGGCTTCACTCTGCCCCTTCTGAGACGGCAGACACTCCCCTCAGACGTTCTGCTGCTGGGGATGGGGTCTGCAGTCCAGGCACCTCAGGGGGCTCAGACCCTTTCATCCCCAGCCCCCAAGCACTTCAGACTCAGTGAAGCCTTTGGGAAAGGTGAAGAAAGAAAGAAAGAAAGAAAGAAAGAAAGAAAGAAAGAAAGAAAGAAAGAAAGAAAGAAAGAAAGAAAGAAAGAAGGAAGGAAGGAAGGAAGGAAGGAAGGAAGGAAGGAAGGAAGGAAGGAAGGAAGGAAGGAGGAAGGAAGGAAGGAAGGAGGAAGGAAGGAAAGAAGGAAGGAAGGAAGGAAGGAAGAAGAAAAGAAAAAAAAAGACAATTAAGAGTGAATGTTTCAATTAGCCTGGAGTTCAGTGGAGAGGGAGAGGCCAGTGCCTGGGGGGAGACAGGGCTCAGAAATCCCAGGAGCCCCAGGAGGTAAGGTAGGTGAGGGGTGATGGGGGAGGGGCATCTCTTAGGACTCGGAGATCAAAGTTCACTCAGGCTGGCAAAGGCTGGGCTAAGCCCCCGTCCTCCACTAGGGCTGACACACAGGTGTGTGGAGGAGGGCAGAGCACTGGGATGGGGTCAGACAGGCCTGTGCTGCCGTAATGCCCAGCACATGATAGGCGCTCAGAGATTGCTGGTGGCCCTCCGGCCCCACGTCCCACTACATGTACTCAGTGGGTGACCTTGGGAAAATCACTTCCCTTCTGGCCTCAGTCTTTTTCTAGGAAATGGGTGGGGTTGGTTACAGGGTGCTTCCGGGGGTGATCTGTGGCACTGGCCCCAGGAGGCTGAGGCACCTGCCCTGGCCGAGGTGGAGCCCGAGGCTCTGGCAGTGCCCAGTGCAGGGGGTGCTCCTCCAGGAAACCATGGAGGGCTGGCAAACAGCAGCAGGTGTGACGTGGAGACGGATCGTAAAGAGATAAGGCCCAGAGGAAAGGCAGAGAATGGGCTGAGGGCAGCGTGGGAGGCGGGGTGGAGATGGGCCACGGGGCCGTGAGAGGTCACCAGCTACCCAGCCCCTCCTGCCAGTGCCCCTGAAGCTGGACAACCAATGGGTCCGGGCTGCCTGTCCCTGCTTGAGCCAATTCAGCAGAGCCTGGGTTGAATCACATATGAGCATTTATTCTAATAATGGCGGCAGTGTGGGAGAGCAGCAGGTCAGCCATGAAAATATTCTCTACCTGCCTCCCCCCCGCCCCATAAGCCAGCTGCTTATATTGGGCAGAAGGACAAAGATTACATGGGGAAGTGGGCAAAGGAATTATAGGCATGGGGCAATAGGCGGTGGGAATAAGAACGGGTATAATGGTTACAGGTTGCAGGCAATGCGCGCCTTGCCATGGTAATAGGCCGTTCTCAGATGAGGAGAATGGACCTCATTCTCATTCCCAGTTTAACTCCCAGGTCCCAGGCTGTACACCCTCAGCCAGGTTAGAATGTGCTCTCTCTAATCAGAACAGAAATCACGTGATTACTATTTCTGACCCAACACCCCTACCACTCCTGGGGCTTGCAGGCGCCCGGTTCATCCTCCCAGTGTGTTTTGGGTTTCCTGCCAACCCCCCCTTCCCCGCCCCCAATGCTTGATGTGCTCTTACTGCTCTGCAAAGTCCTGCCTGCCGTCTCCATCTGGACCCGCCCGCATTTCGCTTCTCTTCCAGGCCCCAGACGGCGGCCCTCTAGGAGGTCTGCTCCATGTTCCCTGGCACTAAGGAAGATCCGATTTTCAGAAAAGGTGTCTGGGCCTTAGTAGGTCTGTCCACAGCAGAATCATGGGCTGGGAGTGGGGAGATCTGGACCCAGACAACATGGCTGCAATTACAATCTCATGCACCCTCCCTGGGCCTCGGACTGGACTTCTCTGACACGATAGGATCGAACACTGGCATCTGCGGGCAGGCCCAGCTCTGGATTCCAAGGGCTGCAAGGGGCCTCGGCGCTGGAGGGGAGAGAATCCTGGAGGCCTGCCTTGGCGAAGGGCTTCCTGGAAGGCTTCACCCCCCTCTTCTTGGTGCCCCGCTTCTATCTCCCAGACTATTTCAGGCTCCAGCCCCGCCACTTTCCTCTCCTTATTGTGTTTCCTGCCATCTTAAAGCCTCTGATTACCCGCTGCTGAGTGCAGCAAAATCTAGGGCCTTTCAGCTACAACAGAGACACCGCCCACACGAGCCCCAGCTGCTTGTCTACCTCCCCTACCACTTAGGGGTCCCAGGCCCAGCCTTGAGAAAGTTCTTCCTCAGAGCTGGTTCCCTCTCACCGAAGAATCTGTCTGTCCCTCTGATTTGTCTCGAGGGACGCAGGGAAGAGTCTGTTCCCATCTCTGGAGTCTCACACTCTGGGAGAGGGAAAGAGAGAGGAGGACCCAGGTCCTGGCTTGAACCATAATTTGTCTCTGAGAGAGATGAAAGGTCAGAGTGCAGTTGAGGGTGGGAGGAGGGACGTCAGTACAAGGCTGGGGGTCACACCAAACCAAGGTCTCAGAGGAGTGGAAGGGGGCCTGGACACCCAGCTCTTTCCAGACCATTGACCCCACCAACAGAAAGCCCTTCCGTCTACTCTTTCCACTAAACAAATAGTTGTTAAAGGGACGGAACTGTCATAAAATCCACACCCGTTCCTCTCCCCACTCTGCGCCCATCTGTCTTTATCTTCAGTGGGGCAGATCATGACCACCCGGCGCCCAGGGCTGAGTCATTCATTAGACTTCAACGTGGACAGCTGGCCCAGGGCGTGGAGTCCCCTCACCCCCATCAGCCTGGAGAGGGAGCAGGGGAGCAGGAGGGCGGGGGGGGGGGGTCGGAGGCAGGCAGGTGGGGGCTCTAAGTTGAGGAGAGAACCATCTGGGACATGGTCTCTTGGAACTTGTGTGAGCGGTTTATGAAGCCCCCACCTCCATCTGGGGTGGAGACAGCAGTTCTGGGAAAGGTACCGCAGAGGAAAGGGGCTCGAATGGGGGTGTGTTGAGGTGAGCATGGCCTGTCTGGGGCCATGGAATGTGGCTGGGCCAGGGAGGGCAGGTTACAGAGCAAGGTGCCAAGTGTGGGACTCCTGAGGATTGAGGATCCTTGATGCCCCAGCACTCAGAGGGCGATCTGGGCCCAGACAAGGGTGACCTGCCCCAGCCCAGCCTCCCCTCTGCTGTCCCGGGACACTGAGACTATGGGGTGCTCACTCAGGCTGGGTTTCTGGTCTCCCCGATTCTCCCTGCTAGTGAGATTTTCCCAGCAGCCAACCATCAAACCTGACCTTTACCTTCCCCTGTTGAAGTCCCTCTGGGTCTCCCACTGCCCTCAGGGCCCTGGTCCCCCTCCTGCTGTCCAGCCAAACCAACTCCTTGCAGTTGGACCGTCCAGCAGACACTCATTCTTCCTCTCCTCCAGGCCTTTGCACATGCAGTTCCCTCTACCTGCGCATTCCTTCCTGTCTGCCTGGTTAACCTCTGCATGCCCTTTAGGACTCAACTCGGGCAACTCCTCCTCCAGGAAGCCTTCTCGACCCCACTTCCGTCCGGCCCCTGGGTAGGCTGGGCCCACTCTTCCTCCCTTTGTCAGAGCCCTCACTCCTGCCCGCAGACATGGGCCTGCATGTCAGTCCCTGCACGACATTGGGACTCTAAGAGTCAGGCATATATCTGCCTCCTCTTCTCACCTCAGTCCTCAGTACCAAACTTGACCCAGAAGGACCCGGAGCAAACACTCCATGGAATGAAAGACTTCAAGTAGAATTTTCCCATAAGTATTTCGTTGAGAAAACTTGCTCTGGCTCTAGTATGGGGGGTGGATTTAAGGGACTTGACAGGAGGCAGGAGACTAGGCGAGAGGTCGCTGCAGGGTCAGGGGAGAGGTGGCTCTGTGTGAGCTGGGGAGCAGCTTGGGAATGGGAAGCAGGGGACAGTTGTGAGAGACGCACGGGAGGTGGCTCACCCCTTGGCTGGGGGAGGTGAGAAGAGGGAGGCAAGGGGCCCAGTGGATGGCTGTGCCACTTGGGGGTAGTGGTGGCAAGGGTAAGTTCAGATTGGGACTGGGTGTCTTTGGCGACCTCAGGGCGCACAGGAAAGCCTCCAGGAGGCCTTTGGGTGTCTGGAGCTCCTGAGAGGGGAGCTGGAGAGTCACGAGGCCATAAGCGCAGAGGAAGGAGTTTTGTGCAGAAGAAAAACTGAAGATAGATTACTTCATCAGGGACCTTTGGGGGGGCGGGTCTGGGAGGAAGAGGGAGGTCAAGGCAGCCCTGGGTCCCGGGCTGGGCTGGAGGAGATTGGAAGCGGAGAGTCAGGGGTCAGTGGAATGAAGCTGCAGAGGCACTAACCAGCCACGCAGGGACCAGCGCCCCCTTGTGGCTGCCCAATAACCAGACTGTCCCAGGCTGAGCGGCTGGGAGGGGTCCACGAGGGGGCTTGGCTAAGGGTCGCCAAGGCCAGGCCCCTGTCTCCATGAAGTCCCATCCTTTATCAATTCAGTCATCAGAACACGTGGCTGCCGTTGCCCTCCTGCCACCCTAGGTTTCTGTTCCTTCCTGGGAGGATTAGCACAGTCACAGGCCAGAACGGGCACCCAGCACACCGGGAGCCTTAAAGGTGCAGGGAGTGAGGGCTGGGAGGTGGGAGACACCACTGGTTCTCACTAGCTTCTGACCCAGGGCCAGGAGCGAGCAGGCTCAGAAGGCCACGCGACCCGCCTGACATGCTCAGCCTCTTTGGTCTTCGGTTTCTCTCGCTGCTGCTGGGGAGCCTCTCAGGCTCCCAGCTCTCTTTTCTTCATCTGGCTTTTGCTGGTCTCCCCTTAGTGACCTCCCCCCCCCCACAGGAGTTCCAGCCCCCCAAGCTGCTCTTCTAGCTAGGCCAAGCAGTTCCTACGAACGCAATTAAGTGGAGGCAGCATGAGAGATGAGGAACCCTGGACAATTAATCATCAGGGAGTAACATTTGGTGAAAAATCAGGCACTTAATTAAGTAGGAAGAGCCAGAGGCTGGGATGGGGGGAGGGGGAAGATGGCATGTGCGGTGAGGGCAGAGAGGAACTCATTCTTCCCCATCTACCTCCGGCCCCTGGGTCGGCTGGGCCCACTCGTCCTCCCCCAACTCCCCCTTGCAGGCTCACACCCCCATAGGTCCTTAGGAAGGTTCAAGCATTATTGGTTAGGAGTATGGGTTCTGGTGCCAGCTGGCTGGGTTCAGATCCTGGCTCTACCACTTAGGAGCCTTGCAACCTTGGACAGGTCCCTTAACCTCTGGGCACCTTAGTTCCTCCACCTGCAAATGGAGATGATGATACGATTTAATCCGGAGGATAGCTGGGAATTCTGAGTTCATCTCTGTAATTTGCTTGGACTGTGCACAGCATAAAGGGAATGTCTGATACGTTTTAGTTATGATGATTATCCAGGAGGCTCAGAGAGGTCAGGTCACTTGCCCAAGGTCAAGTAGTAGCCACGGTGAGATTTAACCCAGGCAGCCTAGCTCCAAGCCCTTGCTTTCCTTGCTCTGGGGGTTTGCGCTGGCCCCTGGCGTACCTTTCCAGTATCTACCAGCAAGAGGCACCGGAGGCTGGACTGTAGCTGACTAGGGTCCCCGACTCTTTTATTTTTGCCCCACTCGCATCTGCCCTGCAGCAGGTCAACTTGTCCAGATCTTTGCAGACACGCAGGGGCCAGCCTGCTGTGTGCCCCTGGGCCAAGGATTGTTCTCTTGGATCCAGGGCCTGAGAGGTGGGGTCATCCTGTTTTGCAGAGAGGCGGTGATCTCGCAGAAGCGGCTGGGCTGCAATGGGCTGGGCAGCATCTCGGACCTCCCTGGGAAGCCTTTGGCCATGCTGGCGGCCCCACTGGCTCCTGACACCCAAGGTAAGGGCTGGGAGCTGGGCAGGGGCGAGGAGAAACTGTGGCCCCCGGCTCCCCAGTTCATGTCTGTCTCCTGCTTTCATCTCTTGGTCTCCTTCTTTCCTGTGCTCTGTGTCTGTAGCAACCCCTCCATCTAATTCTCTCTCTATTATGCTACTAACCTCTCTGAGCCTCAAGTTCATGATCTGTGAAATGGGGACAACAGAACCTACTTTGAGGGGGTGTTGCAAGGAAGAGCAAATAAGATACCGCATGTTAAGGGCTGCCACCTACTAGGGCTCAGGGGCTGGTGGCCGCAGGGATGACGTGTTTGTGCCTGTTGCTAGATGGGCTGTGGCTGTTGTCATGCTCTCTCTGTCACTGTCTCTGTTTTTCTTTCTCTTCCTCTCCACGCCCCCTGTCCGCCATGTCTCTCTGCCTCGTGTCTCAGTCTCTCTAGGTCTCTGTCCTCTGTCTCGATGTGGAAAGTGCACAGGACTGGGAGTCAGGAGACCTGACTTGCTGTGTGATCTTGGGCAAGTCACTTCCCCTTTCTGGACCTCAGCTTCCCAATCTGTAAACTAGGGGTGCTCAGCCTTACCTGCCTCCCTCCCGCGCAGGGTTGCTGGGAGGATCACAAGAAGGTTGTCAAGTGAGGGGGTTTCCTTCCATGCAAGGGTCTTCGCTGTGGCTGTTTTTGTCGCCGCCTCAGGACTCCCCTCTGTCTCTCTGGGTCTCTGGGTCTCTCTGTGTCTCTGTCCCAGGCTCTCTCTCTCTGTGTGTCTTTGTCTCCCTCCCTGGGTCCTGGCTCAGTATCCTGAGCCTCACTGGCCCCGCAGGACCACCTCATTGCCCTCTCCCCCTCAGTGCTGGTCATCCCGCTGGTGGACAAGGAGGCTGGGGCTGTGGCAGCCGTCATCTTGGTAAGAGCCCTTGTAGGGTGGGATGGGGAAGAGGAGAACAGGGGAGGGAGCGGTGGGTGGAGGTGTGTGTGTGTGTGTGTGTGTGTGTGTGTGTGTGTGTGTGTGTTGAGAGCAGCAGGCTGGGCTGGAGTTGTAGAAAATGGGGTCTGGGCCTTCTCCCACCCCCCACCCTCTGCCCCACCTTGAATGAACAGCGAAGTTGCTGGGTGGGTTCTGCAGGCCCTTCTCCCCTATGGAGGGGCCATTCAAAGTCTCTTTCCCATCCTAGGAACAGAAGGGTTAACACTCCCACATCACCATTACCTCAATAAGGAGCAGATTTGGGGTGCAGACAGATAAATGAGCTGGCCTTGTGCCCCCAGGGACTCCTCTGAGCTCATTAAAACAGAATTAAAGGTTTCTGAGGCGCCTGACCTTTCGGCGCTGCTGGAGGGGGAGGGCGGTGGGAGTGGGGGGTGCCCAGGGGAGAGGAAGGAGAGCAGAGGAAGGAAGGAGTACTTGGCTTGGTCTCCTCTGCGTCCCATCTGCCTGATGGAGACACGTCCCCCTTGCTTTCTCCCGCCCCCCAGCTTCTGTTCCCGCAGGGAATGGATCTGCTGTTGGCAGCGTTCTGAGCACTGCTTCCCTCCCTCCTTTAGTCCCAGTCTGTGCCAGAGCTGGTCTCTTCGAAGAGCACCAGGGCTGGGGACAATGTGCAGAAGAAGAGGCGGGGGGCAGTGGCTCGGGTAGCCCACCTTTGTTGAGGAAGAGCGTGGGGTGTCGGGTTCCTAGGAAGGTCTTCCTGTGTTGGGCCTGGGAGGACTGGGTCAGGAGAGGAGCAGCCGCCCCGAGAGGAAAACATCTGGGAGGTGGTTCATCTTGTGGGCAAGAGGGTGGTTGCCATGACTGCTGCTCACCTTGGCTCAGGTTGGGCCAGGAGTCAGGCTTCAGCCTTCTCCTGGGGGAGAAAGGAGTGTGTGTATGTGTGTGTGTGTGTGTGTGTGTGTGTGTGTGTGTGTGTGTGTGTGTTGTGTATTGGGGAGGGGATGGAGTCAGAGCACTTGAATTTAACTCTCTCTAGCAAAACCCTTCTCTGGCCCCTGCTCCAGGCCTCAGGCTAGGGCAGACAGAGGCGTGAGACCCATGTCTCCTTCCAGAGTCTGTCCGTCTGGAGGAAGGCAGGGACACCCTCCGGCCACTGTTGGCCAAAGGAGATAAATACAGATGCTTCGGTGGCAGAGGCCGGAGCACAAGGAGTGCCTCACAGTGGAGACGGCGTTTGAATGGGCTTTGGGCGTGGGGCGGACATCTACAGGCAGAGAAGAAGAGAAAGGATGTTCTAGACAGAGGGGAGAGCATGAGCAAGGCAGGGTGGGGAGAGGGTGGTGGGGTGTTGGAGGAAGAGTGTGATCCTGGTGAGGCGGAGGTGCCTGCTGTTGAGCAAGATGCTACCTGGGACTTTGGCTACCAGGAGTTCCCAACAACTATCCCCTCACCTTCCTGAACACACCTGGCAGTGAAACGCTCTAGAAAGGTGTTTGGATTATTCGTGGTCTGCCTCTTCTCCAAGCCTGTGCCTTCCCACTCAAATAGCAAAGCACGCCTCCAGGACACCCCTCTCCCCAGTGTACATACAACTGATGGATCCTGTCCTGCTGCCCCCCCCTCCCCCCCGTGCAAGCTCTGGGCCTCAGGACCTCACATCTTCCAAGAGGCAGCACAGCAGCTTTGCACCTCCCAGCTGCTACCAGATTCCAAGGGCAGAGGGTGCAGAGGGTACAGGGGCTGCCCCAGGGCAGATGTTTTGGGAAGACTGGCTCACCAGCTCCTTCCTCAACAGGCTCCATTCCCCTCTCTGAGTCTCTGCTCTTGGTATTCACCCACCCACCCATCCATCAATGGAAGGCATATTTCCCGAGCACTGCCAGGCACTGTGTGCTAGGTGCTGCAAACAGCAATGACAGTGACAGACAGGCCCTGCTTCCGCAGACCACAGTCTGGAGGGGTCCAGGAGAGAGGCAAATCAGGAACCAAAATAAGGATAGAATTGCAAATGATGGCAAGTGCAAGCAAGGAAACCAGGGAGCTCTGCAAGGAATAGTGGGGCCTGATGGGAGTGTGGACACTGGAAGGCTCTCTGAGAGATATACCGTCCAGCCGCAGGGCAGCCTGGAAGAGCTCTGGGCCTCTGCAGCTTGCAGCTCCAGGCACCTTGATTACAGGTTCTTTGCGTGGAAGGAGTCTTTGGCTCTGTTCTTCTGTTCTGGGATAATCAGTCCCTTTGAGGAGTGGGAGGCACTTGGTCTCTGGCATTTGATGTGTGATGTGTGCCCACGCTTCCCCCTAGCTGTGCCAGCCACTTACATGGGGATTAGCCATGTTGAACTTGGTGAGGATGAGTGGTGTGGGGGCTTTGCTGGGTTCTCAGCCCTCTCTACAGCCCCAGTGCCTGCCACTGGGCCCCAGACCATCTCCCTGCAAGTGTGTGTTTCGGTTGGTGAGCAAAAAGCCATGTGTGCGTGTGGGTGGCAGTGTGTTTGCATGTGGGGGTGGGGCAGAAGCGTGTGCATGGCTCTTGGGTATTCAAACTCAGTATCCCTATGTACACATGTGGGTGGGGAAGGGGTGAGGCAGCCCAGGACTGTGTGCTGGGGTGGGGGGGAGGTCCAGGGGGAGGAGGGCTCCACAATTCCCTCCTTTCCCCTGGCCTTCTGAGGCTCTCACTCAGTCTCCCAGCTCTGTACTGGGACCAAGCTGTTTTGGCAGCCCATGGCCCTAGGCCCCCCCCCCCCCCACCTTCCCTTTTCCGGAGAGATGGGTCCAGGAGAAAGAAACAAATAGATGTCCTCCCCATCTACTAACAGTGAAATGCCGAAATGTTTATATGAGTCACATGCAAATGAACCACGCCCCAGCCTCTTTCAACTCCCTGTCCCATGGGAGTCATCGATGGGGCCTCCGCCAGAGCTTACCCTTCAGTCCCACCAGATCCTGTCCAGGTCTTCCTGCCTCCAGCGTTGCTTCCTTCAAATCACCCTACACCCCATAGGCCATGGCCCTCAAGCTAGAGTCCAATTCCTGAGCCTGGCACTCAAGGCCCTCCCCCTGGGGCAAACGGACCCCACTCCTGCCCGGATCCTCACCTCCTATACCACTTTCCACCCAGCACTGCCAGGACCGCTCCTGCCTGCAGTGTCCCCTCCCTTCAGGCTCTGCTTGTCCTCCCCATGCCTCAGTGCCAGCTCTGGAAGTCTCCCGGATGCCCCCCCCCCCCGAGCTCCCACAGTCTTTAAGTTCCCATCCACCCCATCTGCCTTCTCCTTCTTCCTCAGGTATGAGGTTCTGCACCTCCTGATCGCATCCCGCCCCCCCTCCATCCTGCCCCAGCCAGATGTGAGCTTCCTGGGAACCTGCTGGTCTCCTCTCCATCTGCTCCTGGCAGGGGACCCAGAGCACAGGCAGGCAGGCGGCTGCTGAGTGAGAAGGGAGGATGTAGGAGGGAACCCCAGTGCAGCCACCGTGGGGTGCCCTGCAGGCGATGAGCAGCTCTGAGCAGGCACCACCAGAAGCTGGTGACGCCGTTGGAAACCTTTGCTAGCACGGCCTGCAGTGGGTCCCCAGACTGCCATCCCTCCCTCTGCCCTCTCATTTTCTGTGCCAAGCTCTCTAGCAAGGGTGTGGGTATGCAAGATGGGCTGAGGGGACTTCTGGTAACTGACACAGGGAAGTGAGGGAGGAACAGGCTAATGTGTGTGGTGATGAGAGTGGGTCTGGAGAATGGAAGGTGCGGGAGAGTGGTCGGTACGGCCTCAGTCCTGCCGCTTCCTTCTGTGTGACCTTGGGCATGTCACTTAACCGTTTTGGGCCTTGGTTCATCTGCAAGTGGAAGCCTGCCTTATGGATGGTGAGACTCACATTTCGATCAAAGCACTTTATCACTCCATCCGTTCATTCATTCACCCATCCTCCCAAGTTCTTCAGGCCCAGCAGATGCATCATAGACGTCAGACTTCTTCTCTTACCCAGACTTCGGGGCAGTTCAAACCCCAACTCAGAAAGGATGGAGATGGGGGCTTCGGCCAATAGCACTGATTCCATAATTGGGTCCTGAAGGGCTCCATAGGCTGGGAGACGGAGAGGAGTTCCAGGTCACCCCCTTTCCTCGCCGTCCACCCGAATTGTGCCGTTGATGGGGCAGTGACTGACAAGGCAGAGCTCAGGCACGCTCCACTTTGATGTGAATTAGCCCTAGAAGGTTACCTGGAGGAGGGGATGGTCCTGGAGCCCTGTGCTCGGTCAGGAGGTCAGGCTTATCACTGAAGCCCACAGACGGGAGTGTTTATGTGTTGGTGGGGACAGGTGTGTGCCGGGCATGGGGAGGGCCCTCTGACAGAGGTAGGAGGCTAGGGACGGTCACAGCTAGTTCTTCTCCCACATCCCTCCAGGTGCACTGTGGCCAGCTGAGTGACAGTGAAGAGTGGAGCCTTCAAGCCGTGGAGAAACATGTGAGTGGCCGTAGGGCTGGGGTGAGGTGGGGAGGGGAGGGGTGCCTGCTGAAGACCCTCATCACAGTGGGTAAGATGATCTTGCCAGGGTGCTGGACAGACCTGGGTTCCAGTCCACCACCTTCAGGCTCTGTAACCTTCAGGCTGTGTAACCTTAGCAAGTCACTTAACTTCTCTGAGCATCAGTTGCACATCTGAAAACAAGGATAAGGAAAGCACTGACCTCGGAGGGTACTGGTGAGATAAGGCGAATCAAATATCTTGTCAGTACTTACGAAGGACTATCTACATCATGATACTGAGGCTCGTTCCTGAGATTTTATGCTGACTTTAACGAGGACTTAGAATTCCCTGTGGGTGCTAGAGACGCAGAGATACCGCCCTTGTCCTGTCCGGGAAGAGCCTGGGGCTAGGGGTGGAGACTGGAGGGAGGACGCCCCAGCGGCAGTGGGAGCCCAGCGGCGCGTGGAGCGCTGAGGAATGAGTTGTTGGGACGGAGGTGGGGGCGGTGGGGGGCGATGGGCATAGGAAATGGCTTGAGCCAAGGCGAGGAGTCCCGAGGCGGCGAGCGCGGTAAAGGGCGGGCACGTGGCTAGCTGACCGCTTGGCCCGCCCCAGACGCTGGTGGCCCTGCGAAGGGTGCAGGCCCTGCAGCAGCGCGCGCCCGGCGTGGCCCCCGAAGCTGTCCAGAACCCCCCGGCGGGGACGGCGGGAGACCCGAAGGGCCGGGTTGGGTACACCCACAACGACGGAAAGATCCTGCAACTGTGCGGTGAGGACCCCGCAGGGGCCGGTCCCGGCGCGGGGCAGGGTCCAACCTGGAGGGGCGGGGCCTATGTGGGGGCGGGGCCTTAGAGGGGGGGCGCGGCCGGGGCGGGCCGGGGTAGCTGTCGGAAGGGAGACCTACGGGCTGGCCCGCCAGGTGGCCGGGGGAGTCTAAGGGCCCTCTGACCCGCGCCCCGCCGTTGCAGGGGAACTCTACGACCTGGACGCCTCTTCCCTGCAGCTCAAAGTCCTCCAATACGTGAGTCCCTACGCCCCGCCCCCTGCTCCCCCAGGGACGTGTGTCTCGAGCCCTCCCTCTCAGTTGGGATTTCGGCGTCCCGCCCCTCGCCTCTTTCCCACCTACCTGAGGAGCCTCGGAGGGGCGAGAGGGTGGGGAGTGGGTGGCCCAGTCCCGCGGTCAGCCCCTCGCTGGGTTCTTGCCTTTCAGCTGCAGCTGGAGACCCAGGCGTCCCACTGCTGCCTCCTGCTGGTGTCCGAGGACAATCTCCAGCTCACCTGTAAGGTGAGGGCCCGGTCCACGGTGGGACCCGTAGAGGGACCGGGTCTCAGGAGAAAAACCCTGCTTATCTTTTAATGGGTCATCGCCCCTCTGTCCCTCAGGTCATCGGAGAGAAAGTGCTGGAGGAAGAGATCAGCTTCCCGGTGAGTCTGCAGGAGCAGTTAAGGCAAAGGAGGCGCCCTTGGGATTTGCACCGAGAGACTGGGATCTGCCAGAATCTCTTGGAATCTGATGGAATTATCTGGACCTTGGGGTCTACTTAGAAATGTTATGAGAGCTCACAGCCTTTCCTGACCAGGATCCATAGGAGAAATCTCATGCAATCTACAGAACAGTTCACGTGGGACCAGTTTACCTCCGTTGGGGTGTTTCTGGATTTTGGTTCTCTTAGAATCTATGAGATCAATGAGAACCTTGGAGTCTGCTTTTTCTCTCTCCTAGTTAAGGGAGACCCTAAATCTTCCATAGGGCATTCTGGTCAGGAGCAGAACACACACCCCTCCTTCTCAGTGTTGACTCCATTCCCCATTTGGACTGACTGAAAAGGTCCCTGAATCTTCCAGACTTTGGGGGGAGGGTTAGGGTCTGAGGTGGCCTGACCTCAGGCCAGGGTGGGCCCTGACTCCGCCTCTCCTCCCTCCACAGTTGACAATGGGGCGCCTGGGCCAGGTGGTGGAAGACAAGGAGTCGATCCAGCTGAAAGATCTCACCTCCGTAAGCCGTGGCCTGACTGGACCAGGGGAGGAGGCAAAGGGAGAGGACCATGTCCAGCCTCCAGGGCCAGGGTCGCTGGGACAGGGCAGCCTAGGAATGCTGGCGACAAGACCCAGGGACTTCCTCCCAGTCCACCCCATACCACAGCACTTCCCACCTGCAGGAGTCCCTGAGAACCACCTGTTGCAGATGGTGGTGGGCTGGGGGAAGGAAGCATACTCTCTCTCCCCCGCCTCCGCACCCCCCCCCCCCCCCCCCCCCCCCCGCTGCCCTGACTCACCTCACCTTTGCAGGAGGATGTGCAACAGCTGCAAAGCATGTTGGGCTGTGAGCTGCAGACCATGCTCTGTGTCCCTGTCATCAGTCGGGCCACGGACCAGGTGGTGGCCCTGGCCTGTGCCTTCAACAAGCTCGGAGGAGACTTGTGAGTCAGGGTGGGGTGATGTGGATCAGGGGGTGAGCTGAGAGCCTGGACAGGGTTCTACTAGGGTAACAGAGCTGGAAGGGGCTACTATTCCAGCAGTGTGGACTGAATGGTTTGTCGGTGTAAGAGACCACAGGTTTATGAGAGTGCTAGGCTCTTGCTTCTGCTACTGCTGAGGCACAGGTAATTGTTGACTCTCCATGACCCATTTTATCTTATTTAAAATCATGTTGAGGTCCAAGTGAGCTCCCACCTTTTTTTTTTTTTTTTGCCCACTTCTTGCAGTTGGGATTATCCACTATTAGGGTATTGGCCTCCTTCCCCATTTGCCATCCCCTGGTTGGCATTTCTGCTGGGAATTCCCTGATGGAGAGGTAGTGAGCTCTGGGATGATGGACTCTTTGGAACGCACAGAGCATCACTGACACAGTGGACGACGGCTAAAGGGAATACAGGCTCGGGGCCAGGCTAAACGGAGGACCTTTATGGGTATGACAGAGCAGCTAGAAGAATCATACAAAATGGAATGGTAGGCTGGACACAGAGACGGGTGAACAGGCTGAGTTAGGAGGACTATCTCAGGAACTGAGGTCAGATTTGGGATCTCAGAGTGGTACCGTAAATAGATTTAATGTCCTATACCAACTGGTTCTTAGTCCTATGATTGATTGGCTATGTCTTTCCTGGGAGTAGGTTCAGGGTATGAATGCTGCCACACGGGGTCCAGCAGGTCTATAGTTTGGACTAAGGCATACAGGCAGGATACAGAGAGATGCTGAATAGATGCTTGGCCCCCGGGGCTTAAGCAAACAGGCTGGGGCTCCTGCAGGAAGTGGAGACTGGGGAGAGGTGCCAGAAGCCCAGGGATGGGGTCTGCAGGAGTGGGCAGAGACCTGGGAGTCATGGGTCTGTGTAGCAGGACTTCTAACACGGAACTCTAGGCAGTTGGGTGGACCTGGGCGGGAAAGACAGCAGGAGGACGTGGGATCTGTGTCATTTGGTACAGGTGGGCATCCTAGTGGTGGGAGAATGTATGCCATGGATAAGTACATGCAGAGCACCTACTGTGTCCAGCTGAGTGCTGACCAGATGGCCTTGGAAAGGCCTTTACGGAGAGGCGTGCAGAGTGAGAGGGAGTCCAGCAGGGGCTGTGGCCTCTGGCTGCTGGTTGTGGGACTGGATTCTGAGATGGCCCTATACCTAGAGAAGAGGTGGTATCAGATGGTAAATGAGGCCCAGGGCAGGGACAGGGCCACCTCTGGGTTCCACATATTTCAGGGAGTGATTGCTAAGTGATTGTATGAGCCAAGATGGGGTTCAGCTCAAAGCCTGACTGTAGGGAAGTTGCCTGCAACTCAGAGAACATGGGTTCCAGAATTCCTTCAGCAGGGAGTGTGGTGGGGCTGGTGGCCAGGGCAGAGGTAGAGCACAGTTAAGACTTTTAGCAAACACTTCCCAAACATCTCCCCTGTACCAGGCTCTGCAATGGACATGGGTGGTATAGTTATGGTCCCTGCCTTCAAAACTGAAAGTTTATTTTCAGGGCATAGGAGGAGGATGGTGGGATAGGGATTCTAGGCAGAGGGAATAGTAGGGAAAAGCATGAAGGTGTGAAGGAACTAGAGGTGTTCTCAGAATGATAAGGATTTTAGCTGAAGCTGAGAAGCACCCAAAGTCCTGGAAGAGTAGGACAGTGACTAGAGCTGGACAAAACAGGGCAATGCCACCCCCCATCCTGAGCCTGGAGGGGCCTCCGGGGAGGAGCAGGAGAACACCCAGCTCTGACCCAGCCTCAGTTTGGGTAAATCTAAAGTCAGCAGAGGGAGACATGGCCGGGCTTCAAGAAGCAATAGTCTGAGGAGGAAAACACATTTCGTTCTGAGGGGAATTAGAGCCTCCCCCAGAGGGCCTCTAGTCTGAGGGAGAAGCTGCCCCAAGCCACCTGTGCAGTGAGCAGCCCCAGTCGAGGAGAGTGATGCTTAGCTGGTGATCTCTGAGCGGGCTTCCTGGAGGAATGGAAATGAGGAGAAATGGGGGGCGAAGTCTGTCATCAGCTCCCTCTCTGATGACCTCGCCTCCCTCCCCAGATTCACGGATCAGGACAAGCATGCGGTCCAACATTGCTTTCACTACACCAGCACGGTGCTCACAAGCACCCTGGCATTCCAGAAGGAGCAGAAGCTCAAGTGTGAGTGCCAGGTGAGTGGCCTGCCTCGCGCCTCTCTCAGGAACAAAGCCACCCAGCTCTCAGCCCCAGTGACTTATCCACAAGGGAAAAGCCCATGTCTATCTGGACCCTGGCCGGGGGTTTACCTAGTGCTCTGGAGGCCTCTTCAGGAGGAAGGTGACGGATTCCTCAGAGTGGCCACTGGCTGCAGGCACTGTATGCGATCACCCTCTAGTGTTCAGCTCGGGTACTACAGCAATGCTGGGTGGCTGGAAGCTGAGGTGAATGCACATCTGAGACTGTAGATTTCTGCACACTTTCACTGAGGCAGTTCCTCCCACTCCTCTGCTTAGCAGTCAAATGACATAATTACTAGTAGACTCTGTGTCTCCAGCATGTGTGGAGACCCCTAGGGGAGGAATGAAAAGCCCCTGGGGATGTTGGAGGCAACAGGTTGGAGAGGGTCACTTTCTGTAACCTGAACCCCAGTGATCTCTATTTTCTCCATTCCAGGCTCTTCTTCAAGTGGCAAAGAACCTCTTCACTCACCTGGGTGAGTGCACTGTCCTCCTCCATGCCTGATTGTGGGGTGGGAGAGGGGGCTGGAGTTTGGGGGAGGAGAGGTGGGAGGGTTTGGCCTTGGCATTCCAGCCCAGTCTCACCACTGCCCCCCACCCCTCACCCCCACTTCTCCCTCTCTCAGATGACGTCTCTGTCCTGCTCCAGGAGATCATCACAGAGGCCAGAAACCTCAGCAATGCTGAGATGTGAGTGAATTTACCCCTGGGAGGGGGAGAGAGGCCCCGGGCTTCATTCTTCACCCTTTCCTTTCCTTCCTTTCCCCCTTCATTGCCTTCGTGTGGGACCCCAGCACATTTTGTATGATCCTTTACTTCCTGCCTGTGACCATCCTTAGACTGTAACATCCAATGACAGCAGAGGTGGGGCTCACTTTGCTGGCCATGGGTCCTCGGCTCCTAATTACAATGCGTGGCACAGAGTAGGCCCTCAAAAAAAAAAAAAATTCATTGAGGTAATGCCAGGAGTCAGCCAGTCCCGAGGAGAGTCTCCAAACACAGATTACTCCTCCAGCCTTAGAAATCTGGGCTTCGCCTCAAGTTGTGAGGAGCAGGGGTGGTTGGAGAGGGGTGTCGGGGCTCTGTGGACCAAGGCCGTCTCCCCACAGCTGCTCGGTGTTCCTGCTGGATCAAAATGAGCTGGTGGCCAAGGTGTTCGACGGGGGCGTGGTGGAAGATGAGGTGAGGCAGGGCCCCACGGAGAGTGTTGCTGTGGTCCTGGGGTGGGGGGAGAGTCTCCGCAGAAGGCCTCATGGCCCGCTCTGTGGACAGTCCCTAACTTTTGCCTCTCAACCCATGCCTGCCCCTGCAGAGCTATGAGATACGCATCCCGGCTAACCAGGGCATAGCGGGCCACGTGGCGACTACCGGCCAGATCCTGAACATCCCCGACGCATACGCACACCCCCTATTCTACCGCGGCGTGGACGACAGCACGGGTTTCCGCACGCGCAACATCCTCTGCTTCCCCATCAAGAACGAGAACAAGGGTGCGGGCTCCCACAGAGGGGAGGGGCCAGTCTGGGGCCAGTCTGGGGTGGGGACTGAGCAGGATGGGGCGGAGCCGAATGGAGGGGCTGGCAACCTTTCCCCGCTGCTTTAGAGTCCCCTAGCACAAGGCACAGGTTTCCCAGGCATGGATCCCCTTGAGGACAGCCTGGGAAGGCAGATCCCTGCCGGACACATCCACTGGCCAGTCCTAGCCCCTCTCCTGCCCCCAGAGGTTATCGGTGTGGCCGAGCTGGTGAACAAGATCAACGGACCATGGTTCAGCAAGTTCGATGAGGACCTGGCCACAGCCTTCTCCATCTACTGCGGCATCAGCATCGCCCATGTGAGTGGAGACAGTGCAGGACCCTCTGTCCTCCCCACATGAGGACTCGGAGCCCCACTGCTGGGTTGCTATGCAACCTTCTGTACCGCTGGTCACCTCTGACCTGTTTCCCATCTGAAAATTTATTATTTCCTGTCCTATTCCATTAGCCTCCCAGACCATGGGAAACCCCAGTTGTCATTCACCTGTCTCACCCCCACCCTCCTCTGGAAGCAACCTCAACCCAAGCCCCTGGTGAACTTCTTTTTGGGAAATATTGGGTCTCATTGTCCACAGCTGGCAGCTCTGCCATGGGACTCCAAGCCACTGGTCCCTGACACTAATCCCCCTCCTTGTTTCTCTTTCTCTGCTGTGGGCCTCGGGCTCCATCACTGAAGACTAGGGCAGGCTCAGGAGGGGATGCAAAGTGCCAGCTCAAATGCTAAGAGATCCTAGGAGGCGAAGCAAAGGGTGGTCTAAATGAAGGTTGGATGGCTGGAGCGCCAATGCTCACACCTGGGCCAGCACAGGAGGTTCTATATGACCCCTTTCCAGTCTTGGGTATTCTGAGATTTCACAGCCGCATTGCTTGAGCCGCATTCTTTCCCTTTCTCCCCACTAGTCCCTCCTTTACAAGAAGGTGAATGAGGCCCAGTACCGCAGCCACCTCGCCAATGAGATGATGATGTACCACATGAAGGTGAGCTTACATGGAACTTCTGTCCTCCTTCTCAGGGTCTCAAGGTCCCCTGCCTCCCCAAATCCTCGTGGGCCCAGGACCAGGCTGGGCTTTCTGATCACCCTCTCATGAAGATAAGAAGATAGACCCAGCCCTGACCGGTTTGGCTCGTGGATAGAGCGTCAGCCTGTGGACTGAAGGGTCTCGGGTTCGATTCCGGTCAAGGCATGTGCCTTGGTTGTGGGCACATCTCTAGTGGGAGGTGTGCAGGAGGCAGCTGATCGATGTTTCTAACTCTCTATCCCTCTCCCTTCCTCTCTGTAAAAATCAATAAAATATATTTTTTTTAAAAAGAAGATAGACCCCAGTGCAATGCCCGGACTCCAGCTCCAGGCATGTTCCGGTTCAGCCCCGAGGCTGGCAGCAGCACCCACCCTGGGGAAGAGCCTGGTGCAGCCAGGTGTCCCCATGTCCAGGGATCATTCCCATCTTGGGGATGACTGAGAGGCTCACTCGGGGCCCTTGCCACAGCTCCCCTAGGGACAGGAGTCCTGAAGGCCTCATTGTAATATTCCATTCCATTCGCACACCCTGTGTCAGCAAAGCTCGTTCAGGCTTTAGTTCTCAGCATGTGGTGGTCATTGTTGATGTAAACATTTCCTCTCACTTGTGTCTAGGCCAAAGGGCCCCAGACTTTGTAGCTAGAGTCAAAGCTGTAATAGGAAGGATTGGGGTCCAGAGACGGTCCCCCTCCCAAATAAAGAATCTTGAAGTTAGCGTCTGTGAAAGGCTGCCATGGTTTGGGGGTGTCATGAAAGGGTGTCCTTGGTCTTTGCCGAGGATAGGTTGTTACAGGTAAAGGTGGTCACAGACAAGGAGGCTCAGTAGGTGGGCTGCGGGGCTGTGAGGGGAGGGTGGTGATCTCCTGTGCGGTACCAATCCATGGACTGGATGGCTCAACTGGGGACACTCCGGGTGAGGGGTCTAATATCCTGGCTGGTCCCCTGTAGGTCTCTGATGACGAATACACCAAACTGCTCCATGACGGCATCCAGCCTGTGGCTTCCATCGACTCTAACTTCGCCAATTTCACCTACACCCCTCGCTCTCTTCCTGAGGATGACACTTCCATGGTGAGCCTCCCCCTCCCCCAATGAGGCAGAGGGTGTAGAGGCAGAGGTTTAAGTTAAATGTACACAGGAACTCCCTGGCAAGACAGAGTCAAGGAAGCCTATAGAGTCTCCCTTAGAGATGGAATGGGCATGTGGTCTGCCAGCACGGGCCACGGGGCCTGCCCAGAGGCCAGGGGCTGGCTGGATGATTGGCAGAGACTGCTCTCAGGGTTGGCACCTCACTCCCTGTGTTTCTAAGATTTTAGGAGAGCTTGGTTCCAAGAGTTCTTAGATACCATATTTCTTAACGTTTTTTTGGCTCTGAGAATGCTTGGTGCTGCTACTTTATGGTTCTCTAGTATAGATCTAAACACCTAAGACTCCAACACAGTTGTGTAGGCTTCAAGAAGGGCCAAAGCAGGAGCCCTGTCTTGAAACTGACAATCCCTCTGTCCCCTCCCTTCTGCCCTCTGCAGGCCATCCTCAGCATGCTACAGGACATGAATTTCATCAACAACTATAAAATTGACTGCCCGACACTGGCCCGGTGTGTGCCCCAGCCCTCCCCTCTGCGTGCAGGCAGCCCCGTCTCTGCCTTCCTCTGTCCTCAACTCTCACATCCATTGCCCCCAGCCTACTGGGAAGGGGTCTCTCTGGAACAACTAGGGAAGACTCAGTCTTGTGGGAGTGGGCAGGCTCCATGAGTGAGAGGCAATTCCTAGACATTGGGGCCGTGAGGAAAGGAAAGGAATGGGGAAGGGCAGAGCCTGAAGGGCTACTGGGAGGAGAGCCTGAGGCCCCTCTGCTGCCCTCTCCCCTCCCCCAGGTTCTGTTTGATGGTGAAGAAGGGCTACCGGGACCCACCGTACCACAACTGGATGCACGCCTTCTCTGTCTCTCACTTCTGCTACCTGCTCTACAAGAACCTGGAGCTCACCAACTACCTCGAGTGAGTGGCTGCCCTCCCCCATCTGTTAGCCGCTGGGATCCCCTTCCTTGGGGCAGGGAAACGCCTTCTATGTGTCAAGCACTTTACATGCACCATCTAAGGGGACCCTCTTAACAGTCCAGTGAGGGGTTTTCCTGGCCAGACTTGTTCAGAGTCACAATCCCAGGGAATGATGGGCTTGACAAACTCCAAACCAGGGCTTCTTCCCAGGAAGGGGACCCAGGGGTCCTGAGCTCTTGTCCTGGTGGCTCCTGGACATCTCAGCGAGCTGTCCCTCCTCTGAGGGTCTGGGGAGGAAGCGGTGGCTGGACCTCTCTCCTCTCTGTCTCCCCACCAGGGACATCGAGATCTTTGCCTTGTTTGTTTCCTGCATGTGTCACGACCTGGACCACAGAGGCACAAACAACTCCTTCCAGGTGGCCTCGGTGAGATCCTGCCCTCCTCACAGTGGGCGCCTTCTCTGGGATGCCTGGGAGAGTTACTTCTCCAGCCTGAGGAGAGGGGGGAGCTGGTGGGACCAGGAGCCTGAGGCTCTCCTAGGCTTTGTGCTGGGCTCTGAGATGGGGGAGGGGAGGGGGCAGGAGGGCAGTGCTTAGCCTAATGTGGCTGGCACTTGGATCTGGATGTGAAGAGTGATGGAGTTTTCCCGGCTTTTCCAGAAATCTGTGCTGGCTGCGCTCTACAGCTCTGAGGGCTCTGTCATGGAGGTACCACCATTTCCCCCCAGCCCCTACCTCCCCTGCCCTCACCTCATTCCCTCTCCTCCTCCTCCTCATAAGGTGGTGAGGTGCAAAGTTAGACTGTGACCCAGCTCCTCCTGTTCCCACTCCCTGCTTTTCAGGCAGGCGGTGAGAGCTGCAGCCTCCCCCAGGGCGTGTCTGGCTCATTGTCCTGGATGGGCTTGGAGGGGTGCAGGTGTGCATGGGTGTGCAAGTCAGACTGCAGGTTCTGCTGGAGCCCAGGTTCTCAAAAAGAGGATTTGTATTTAGCACGACTCTCTTTGCATGTCTGGGAACACCCCGTACAAACCCTCCCCACCAAGCCCGGGAGGGGCTCCCTTCCCATCACACTCAGCTTTCCCTTAGATTATTTGGTTTTGGCCTACACACCCCCAGATGGGGGCTCCTTGGGATAGAAACAAGATCTGAGACATCTCTGAGTGCCCTGCACTTGGCACAGGGCTTGGCACAGAATGGGAGCCCAACTTCCAAGGTTACCTTGCCCCCCACTGCCCCCCACTACACTCTCCAGAGACTGCGCCTGCTTGCACACCCCCAGAGATGAGGGGCTCCCTCCCTCCTGGGAGGCCCTGTAGCAGCCCTGCCTCTGCCCTCCGCACCCTGGTTGAGCCTCCTCCTCCTCCGACTGACAGCCCTTCAGTGTCTGGAGACAGCGGCCTTGCCCTGGCCTCATCACCACCTTTCCTTGTCAGCAAACAAATGTCAGCTGCATGAATTGGTGTCTAGGACTCCAAGGGATCGTTTCAGAACGGTTCCAGTTTGAGAGGCCCTCAGAGCGTTCTTTGTTGTGTCCCTTCATGAGACAGCTGGGGAATCTGGGCCTCGGAGCCAGCCAGGGCCTTGCCCTGGTCACACCAAGGGTGGAAACAGTGCCCAGAAAGGGAACTAGGACCTGACTCCCCGTTTCTGCCTGCTCTGCTCACCTGGGGGCCAGGGCTGGGCCGGGCCTACTCCCTCTTCTGGGGTCAGTGGTGAGGGAGCCCCCTGCTCCAGCCAGGCCCCATCACTCCTCTCCCCCCCAGAGGCACCACTTCGCTCAGGCCATCGCCATCCTCAACACCCATGGCTGCAACATCTTCGACCACTTCTCCCGGAAGGTGATGGGGCCCGGGTGGGGGTGAGGGGGTGGGAGCCAGGAGTTGGCTCAAAACAGGAGAAGGGGACTATGGGTGGAGGCTCCTCAAGGCCAGGAATGGGGTGGGGGTGTCTGGCAGGAGGCCGTGACATCTCCCTCCCGGCACCCAGGACTATCAGCGCATGCTGGACCTGATGCGGGACATCATCCTGGCCACGGACCTGGCCCACCACCTGCGCATCTTCAAGGACCTCCAGAAGATGGCTGAAGGTGCCTGCCTTTAGCCCTGGCCCTTGGGGTTGGGGAGGAACTGCCGAGGGGGATTTGCCTGGAGAGCATCCCGAAGAGTTTAGACCCATCCCTTCCAGCATCAAACACCAGGCAGCCCCAGCCCCAGCCTCTTGGCTCCCATCCAGGATGCCACATTCCCTGGACCACTTTGGGGTGGGGCCTGAGGACCTTGTCCTCAGAGAGAGAGCACCAGGAGGCTGACCCCATCCTCTTCCCAACAGTGGGCTACGATCGAACCAATAAGCAGCACCACAGCCTCCTCCTCTGCCTCCTTATGACCTCCTGTGACCTCTCTGACCAGACCAAGGGCTGGAAGACCACAAGGAAGATTGCAGTAAGGGTTGCCTCTCGCTGGGAAGATGCAGACTTCAAATGCTGCCTGGCTCAGTGTGGCTCCTGCACCTAAACACCCTTTCTGTGCTGAGCTTAGCCTGGCCTTATTTTGGGGAAATGGAAACCTAAACCACCTTAGAGTGACAGATGGAGAGATTCAGAGGGGGGCATGGACTTGCCCAGGGCCACACAGCAAGTCAATGGCTGGTGGAAGGTGGGCCAGAACCCAGCCATTCCTCCCCATCTGGGGCCATCCACCTGACTGGCTGGGGATGGTAAGGACAGGCCCTGAGGTGGAGCTGAGGGAGACCTCAGTTTGCCTCCTTGGGAATGGGCTGTAGAGGAGCTTGGGTGGATAGATCCCACTCACAGGATGTAATGAGAGTTTTGGCCTTTCAGGAGCTGATCTACAAAGAGTTCTTCTCCCAGGGAGATTTGGTATGTGGGGAATGACCTCAGGGTGTCCAGGTTGCGGGTGGGTTCCTGGCCTGGGGCTGGGAGGGTTTGGGTTAGCCCCATCCTGGCCTGATAACTTGATGCCTGCAGGAGAAGGCCATGGGCAACAGGCCAATGGAGATGATGGACCGTGAGAAGGCCTACATCCCTGAGCTGCAGATCAGCTTCATGGAGCACATCGCAATGCCCATCTACAAGTGAGGGAGCTCCTGGGGACTCCTGGGGACTCTGCACAGAGAGGATGGGGTGGGGCGTGGCTGTTTACGGCCACCACAGCAGACACAGGTACTGAGCTGGGCTTGGCCCAGCTTCACTGACCCCCCACCCCCACCTCCCGCTGCCTCTGGGCACTGCAGTCTCCTGTTTTACCCCTAAATGGGCCCTTCTCTTCATCCTTTATTCCCTATGGCAGTGGTCGGCAGACGGCGTCTCGCGAGCCACGGTTTGCCGCTCTGTTGACTAATGAGTTTGCCGACCACTGCCCTATGGAAAGAGACCATCATGCTTCACACTCTTATGGAAATTCTACCTGTGGTGTAGCCCTCATCTTTCTTCCTGTCACTATCTGACTTCTGACCTTTAACCCTGCCCCTGTGCACCCCCAGGCTGCTGCAGGACCTGTTCCCCAAAGCAGCAGAGCTGTATGAACGCGTGGCCTCTAACCGTGAGCACTGGACCAAGGTGTCACACAAATTCACCATCCGAGGCCTCCCGAGTAACAACTCGCTGGACTTCCTGGACGAGGAGTATGAGGTGTCTGAGCTAGATGGCACTGGGGGCCCGGTCAATGGTTGCTGCAGCCTTGACACTGAGTGAGCCACTCCCAGGGCCCTTCCCCGCCCAGGTCTCCTCCTACAAACCCTCCGCTGGCCTGGCCAGATGCCCTGGGACCAGAGCCATGGGTCCTGGGTTCTAGACCAGAACTTCCCATTTGACCTGGGCAAGTGTTGACCTGCTGGGCCTCAGTGTTCTTGTCTGTTTAATGGAAGCAAGACTTCCAGCCTCACCAAGACTTTGTCACTTGTCCTCTGAGAGCATAGGGATGACCCACGAGCAGTGGGCCCTGCTCTGCACCTCTGATCACACCTTGGCAAGTCCTCCCCAAGCCGCTCCTTCCCTGAGGCAGCCTGAATGGTTGCTCCTGGGCCCCAGTCTTGCTCTACCAGATTTGTACCCTTTTTTCCCTCTCCAGGATCCTCATGCAAGAAGGTGGGACATCTTGATGGAGCAGAGGGTGGGTCTTAGAATCAGTCATTAGCTCTGCTGGAGGACTATACATAGCCACAGGTGCCTCTGAGGACTGCCCTGTACTCACGGTGAGGATGGGGTACGGGGGGAGATTGATGCAGATCCCATGAGGAAGATGCCAGCGGGGCTCTCAGTGCTCTGGGGAGAAAGGGCTCAGGAAGAAAGCAGGATGGAAACAATGGGCAGGAAGGATCCCTGGGCTGGGAGACCGGCCCCTGTTGAGTCAGCAATGCTTCGTCCTGGTTGTGTGACCCTGGGCAAGTCCCTTCCCCTAGCTGGGTGAAACAGGAGGGTGAGACAATCTGTTCTCTGAGACCCCTTTTAGATAAAAATTCCATAGCTCTTTGGAGTCCTAGGAGAGGCCATAGAATGCCCCTAACACCCTAGGGCAGATAGGGGTGGCCCCTGAGTGCACCCCCTTAGCCTGAGTCCCTCCCCCATTCCTGCAGCCAGAGAGGGACCTGGCCTCAGCCCTGGCAGGGTGTCTCTCCTCTTCAAGGCCATATCCACCCATGCCCCAGGGCTTGGGAGACCCCATAGGGCCAGGCCTCTTGGGTCAGCCCGGCAGCTTCTCCCTTCTCCTTTGTTCTGTATGTGTTGTGGGGTGGGGGGAGGGGGCCACCTGCCTCACCTATTTGGAGTTGCCTTTAGAGAGATGTGTGTTTTTTTAGGACTCTGTGCAACTGTTGTATATGGTCCCGTGGGCTGACCGCTTTGTACATGAGAATAAATCTATTTCTTTTTACCACAGAGCCTGCCTGCTTCTCTTGCCCCACCACTTGTTATGGTTTGGAATCTGCTCCTCTGGGCTGAATGGCCTCAGGGCTCTAGCCTTCCCTGGGGGGGCTTGGGCTCCAGGCCCCTCCCTGCCCAGCCTCTGCTTTGGGCTCCCCCAGTCTGACACTGTCCTCTTACAGAACCCAGTCTGACCAGTGGGCCCTAGGTGGGGGGTGGTAGTCAGTTCCTGGCCCAAGGCTGACAGGGGACGGCTATTCTAATGTTGCCCGGCTGACGCCAGCTTCAGTGTGGACCGGCATAAGTACGCCTCTGTGACCCCCAACCCTGAATGTGTCTGCATGTCCCTCCTCCACGGCCTTTGGGCAAAGGGGAAGCATAACCTGGGTGCACATCCTGGGCCTTAATCGTCTCCCCTGCATCTGATGTCTATCTTCAGCCTTGAGGCCATTTAATCCCATTTCAGGCCCATGCTGTGACACATCGCTCCTTGCCACCAAATCGAGTGCACAACTCACACATATTTCCTCCCGCACGCAGGCAGGACCCTGCGCTGAGGCCTAGAGCTAACTTTGTCCTTGTCCCTGACCTGGAGGGTCTAGCAGCCTGGTAGGGGAAATAGATCCAAGCTCAGATTCAGGCCATGACAACCCTATGGGACACCTGACCACGGGCTCCAGGCAGGATCAGCACCCTGAGAAGAACCACAGTGAGGTTTGGAAGATGAGCAGGTGTTATTTTCCTGTGGGTAAACGGGGGGCAGGCACTCCTGGTAGCAGAAATTGCTCATACAAAGGCTCAGAGAAGGGGAGGCACACAGGGAGTGGAGAGATGGAGGGAAATATAAGGCCAGATCAGGGAAGGCCTTGAATGGCAGGCTGTGGAGTTTGGCTTTATTTTGTGGGCAGTGGGGAGCCAGAGAAAGGTTGTCGATATGGGAGAGCTTGGGCAGGGCAGGGATCATTCTAGGGCTGTTCTCTGAGCCCTGGGCTGGGCGAGAGGGAGAGGAATTCAAGACACGTGGGATTGGCAGAACTTGGTGATCAATTGCATGGGGGTGGGGGCAGAGGCAGGACTGGGAGGTACTCCAGAAGGTGGGTCTATGTGGCCTCAGTCACCAGCAGCCAGGTGTTGGGTGGAGCCTCTGGCAGGAGGGAGCTCCCTGGGGAGGGTGGGCGGGGCAGCTGTCTTCGCGGCCGAGAGGCGGGACCGGACGGAAGGTGGGAGGCGGGGCCTGGCGTTGGGCGCGACCGACGTAGGGCGCGACCGCGGGCTCGAGGGTGGGCGCGGACTTTGGCCCGAGGGACTGACTGCGGGATGGACGGCGGGACAGACTGCTGGAGGAGGATGGAAATGCGGTGCTTCTGCACAGAGCCGGTGGGCAGCCCTCACCAGGTCAGAGGACATAAGGCTTGGCCCCATGCCCTGCCTTCCCAATTTAATGGTTTCATTTTACATAAAAACTCACAATGATTCTGTGGAGTGGCTACTATCGCCTCATTCTGCAGCCACGTAGCGTGAGGTTCAGAGAGGTTAAGTTGGAGTGAGCACCCTCCTGCATGACCCCCAGGCAAGCAAGGGCTTACTCCCGGGTAGAGGAAGGAGAGTCAGGACAGGGTCTCTGTCTCAGTCTCTGCGGGGCTGTCATGGGACGTAGGAATGGAGAGCAAGTGGATGGAGGCGCCAGAGAGGGATCTGGGATCCGTCAAGTGTGCACGTCTGGAAGGGGGCGGACGGGGAGATGAGGGGTGAAGAGGATGGGGCGTATAGTGCAGCCCTTAGCCACCAGGTGGCGCCCAACTCCTGTCCTCACCTCCCCAGAGGTGGAGAAGGGTGTGTAGGGTGTGTTGTGGGGCTCATCTCCTCTCAGACTCACTCACAGAGGCATTCTCACGCCGACACATGCCCACATTCTCTTTTACACGCGGATACACTCTTTATGCAGACTCTGCACAGTGGACTCAGGATACATCCTACACAGACTCCACAGGGGAAATGGAAAATGTTTCTCAGGGATCTCCACCCCTTTCGCTGCTCTCTCAACAGGACCGAGGGTCCATCAGTTCTCCCTGAGTGAGACCCCATGTCCCACCGGTTTGTCTCCCTGCTGAGTGGCCTCTCCCCGCAGAAGGATCCCTGGGAAGGCAGCACCAGCCTTGTGATCCGTCGTGGGCATGAAATAACTAGGAGAGGGCACTGTAAGGCTTGGTCCTGTGCATCTGAGGCAGCAGGAGACACAGCAGGAGGGAGCTGAGTGTGAAGGGGCATCAGGAGGGGGCTGGGCTGAAGTTTGGATGGGGAGGACTGGGACAGATGAGGGCATTGCTGATAGACCAGAAAAGCAGGTGGGAGGGTGGGGTGGAGGGTGCCAGGGCTGTGCCCAAGATCTTACTGTCCTTCCTCGCTGCTCAGTCTCCCAGGGCCCAGTCTCCTTGAAATGGGTGACTTAAGTCTGAGGGTGGGGTGGGTGAGGTCTAGAGGTGGGTAGGGGAAGCCTGCTATCCAATGCCTTGAAAATGTTTATCTTATAGATTTTGTCATTTTATTATTATTTCAGGCAGGAGGGTAAATCTTGTCTTTATTACTCCATCTTGGGTGGGAGTGTAAGTCTATTTTACTAACTTTTATTGCAGTATAGTAATCCATGTATGAATATTTGAATATTAATATTTTAGCCATTAGAAAGAATGATCCCATGAATATTCATATATATTGAGTATTACATTGTATGAATATCTGTATCTGTTTCTATTGATGTATATCTTCAAGCTTCCATCTGGGACCATTCCTTTCTGCCTGAAAACACCCTTGCAGTATTTCCTTTAGTGCAGGTCTGCTGCTGATGAATTCTTCTGGTTTTTATTCGTTTGAAAACATCTTTGTTTCCCCTTTATTCTTGAATGTTTTGGGAGCGACTGAATTCTAGGTTAGAAAGGATTTTCTCTTTGTACTTGGAAGATAACATTCTGTCCTCTTTTGACTTCCGTGGTTTCTGATGAGAAGTCTGCTGTCAGTCTTGTTATTGCTCCTTTGAAAGTAATGCATCTCTTTCTCTGGCTGCTGTTAAGATTTTATCTATTTTTGGTTTTCAGCAGTTTTATCACGATGTGTTTAGGTATGGTTTTCTTAGTATTTATCCTGCTTGTGATTCATACTGTGTCTTGAATCTGTGTTGATTTTCCCTCTCCTCAATTCAATCTTTATTAAATGTAGATAAGCATACTTCCTATATCCCCACAGCATGCTAAGAAATTTCTACAAAATGTTACTGAAATCTTGTGATAACAAGAGAGAAATAGTGTTGCAGAGAAAATATCTTCGGATGAGAATTAAAATATATATATATATATATATATTTTTTAATTCTCATCCGAAGATATTTAATTCTCATCCGAAGATAGATTTTTTTTAATTCTCATCCGAAGATATTTTTCCATTGATTTTTAGACAGAAGGAAAGATAGCAAGAAATACCTATGTAAGAAAAACACATCAGTTGGTTGCCTCCTTCACAAGCCCCAACCAGGACCTGGGCGGGGGGGAGGGGGTAAGGGGTAGGAGGAGCCTGCAACCAAGGTATCTGCCCTTGACTGGAATCAAACCTGGGACCCTTTGGTCCGCAGGCCGAAGCTCTATCCACTGAGCCAAACCAGCTAGGGCAAGATGGGGGTAATATTTTAAATCAATCACTAGATTCTCATCCTTGAGGTTCAAACTCACACCCCTCCTTGGGAGAGGAGAAGGATCACCAGTCGTGGTCTCTCTCCTTAGCTTCTGTTCTATAACCAAGGATTACCCTTGACCAGAGGTCCCTATCTGGAATCAAGACTTTCCACCCTCTGTCTGGTGGCTGACAAGAAGGGAAAACGACTTTTTATCTGTCTCTGTGGTTTATTTTGTCTCTCAGTAAACACTTATGTTTTAATGCATAACAATTTAGTATTTCATTGTTTAGAAATTCGCCATATCAGAATAGGGTTTTAGATTTTACCATTGAAGGGATTCCCTTCAGGACAGTAAATAGGTCTCTGAGTGCTGAGTTCTAACGCAACAGGTTAAAGAATAGCCAGTGGACAGCCAGGGTTCCCCTGCCCTGGTAGGATTCTTACTCTTTGCTTTGACCATTAGGCTTCAAGTGTGTCGGTATGAGGTGTTAGGGAGGCATCAGGGAGCAACCTTCACACTTGTATCTCTATCTCTACCAGACCATTTGCTATTTCAGTGGTGAACCAAAATGGAAGCACTTCTGTTCCTGGCCTGGGTCACCATGCTCACCAATCTTTGCAGCCGGGTGAACCCTCTGTGATCTGACCCAGCTCACCGGTTCATGTATATTTCCTGGTTTCTAGATACAAGCATCTAATCGCCCGATCCCTGTAGACTGCCTCTCTGTGTTATAGAGGCTGGAAATGGAAGTAACATTTCCCATGCTCCACTGCAGCTTGGGTTTCATGTGTAACCTGGGCTCCACGTGGAAGGTGTCCCTGAGAAGACCTGGAGGTGGGAGTATACAATGGGCATGATGACCGCAGGCAAGAAGGTAATATCACCTGGAAAGCAGCTATGATGGAGGAGTCTGGGTGTTCTAGGGGCACCCAAGACAGAGTTTCTAAGAGTCAGCCCCTCACATAGGTACCCAGCAACAGATGACAGGATGGTAATTTTCCATTAGAAAATTCCCTGGTGTGATTGGGCATTTTGGCTGGCTGCATTGTCCCTGACCTTCAGCTGTGTAGCACTGAGCCTGATTCTTTTCTCCTTCTACCTAAACCTGTGTAGATTATGGCTTGTATAGCTAACCTCAACTAATAGTTCTCTTGAAGCACTGATCCCATTGCCCAACATCCCCCAATAAAATGTAAGTTCCCTGAGGGGACAGACTAAGTCTGGCTTATTTCTATATCCTTCGTACTTAGCACAGAGCCTAAGACAGAGAAGGCACTCAGCAAAAATGTATTGACTGCTAAATGAAATGTTAGTCGTTACAGTATAAATCCAATCCAGCCTGGCCGGTGTGGCTCAGTGATTGAGTGTTGACCCATGAACCAAGAGGTCATGGTTCAATTCCTGGTCAGGGCATATGCTCACATTGTGGGCTCGATTCCCAGTAGGGGGCATGCAGGAGGCAGCGAATAGATGATTATCATCATTGATGTTTCTAGCTCTCTCTTTCTCCCTCTCCCTTCCTCTCTCTGAAATCAATAAAAACACCTTTTAAAAAAAATTAAATCCAATCAGGGGCCTCTCTCCTCTGAGGAGCCTGGGGCAGGCCTGCATATCTGGAGTATCTCAGTAGTGATCATGGACATGCAAGAGTTGCCTCATTCAGCTAGAGAAAACAGTCTGCTCGGTAAAACCAGGCCTGCGTGACGAACTGTCAGGCCTCCCATCAGAGGAAATCATGTTCACAGTGGAATCGTGCTTGCGTGACGAGTGTGGAACATCATTGAAAACCAGCTGGCTTCCAGAACTCCAGCCGGCAGGTTCCAGGATGCAAAATCATATTCACCTTGAGGGGACATATGAAAGTAGGACAGAGACAAATAACCAAATTTATATTGTATCATCATCAAATCAAAAAGTTCTCCCTAAAGAAATGTCACCCAAAACTGTCCCTAAATACTCATTTTCATCTCTTTGTGTGAGCTGGGACTGCTTATTCCTGGGTCCTCTTAGTGACCAAACATGGGCCCCACTGTTGTGTTCTCTCTTGTTATCTAAGTTTTTTCATGACACTCTTCTAAGTTGCTAGATGGGTTTACATGGGCCCTCTTGACAGCTGGCATCTATTTCACCCAGGAAAGCCCTTGGGCAGTTGAGTGCAGTGGTTAAGGCTGCGGTATCAGGCACCTGGATCAAGTCTCCTGCTGTGTGGCTTTGTGTAAGGCACTTACCTCCCTGAGTCTCAATGTACTCACCTGGAAACTGGGAATAATGACAATCTTTCCTGAGGTGGTTGTGAGGATTCAATGCGAAGCATGAGAACCACCGTGAAAGCTGCCAGCCGTCTGCATTGCAGGGCTTCATGAGGGTGCATTTCTGGGAATAAGGAAACATAACTTCATCTTTGGCAAAAGCTGAGGGCTCAGAGGAGCAAGCAGTCCCAGGAGGGAAGCCTCGGACACAGGAAGGGCAGGTTCAAAAGAGTTGGAAAGAGGTAACTGATATTCTGGGTTCGTGTGCCCTAAACGTATATTTTCAAGCCCTAACCCCTGGTATCTGTGAACTGACCCTGTTTGGAAATGGGATCTTTGTAGAGGTGACTAAGTTGAGGTCCTTATAAAAAGAGGGAAATTTGGACCTAGAGACACACAGGAAGAGGCCATTTGAAGACTGAGGCAGAGATTGGAGTGATGCTACCACAAGCTAAGCAATGCCAATGGTTGCCAGGAACCATCAGAAGCTAGGAGAGAGTCAAGGACAGATCATCCTCTAGAGCCTTCGGGCAGAGCCTGGCGCTGCCAACACTGTGATTTCAGACTTCTGGCCTCCAGCACTGTGAGATGATACATTTCCCTTGTTTGCAGTCACCCAGTTTATGGTGCTTTGTTACAGCGGCCCGAGGAAACGAACACTATAGATGAGGCCAGAGAGAGGTCACATGGGACAGGTGGACTGGAGGGAAGAGGGGACACAGCTGACCGTCATTTTCCAGATTTGGTGTCTTGGGTCCAGTTGGCAGGACAGTCCAATCACTAAAGACCATCTGGGACATACACACAAAAGCCTGGCCCCCTTGCCGCAAGGTGGGGTGACTCCTCGGTGCAATCGATGATTTGTGCTCCAAACACGCCTTCCCCATCAGGCCAAGGCTAGAGTTACCTTAGACCACCTCCCTCCTCAGCTCTTTCCTCTTTCCTATCCTGCTTGTCTCCCTCCTTGCAGGTTGTTTCTGATGAGCACTCCCATCCCTGTCAACCATGTGAGGTCACTATCATTTAGAGTGTTCATTACATGCTTCCCCGGGCCCAGCTGTGCTGGCTGCTAGGGGTGGTGTGGGTGTAGAGGCATTAAGGCAGAACCCCACCCCAAGAGAGTTCACAGTAACCTGGGTGAAATGTTAATTGATTAACCAACTAGTTAATTAATTAATTAAGCACACATTTATTGAAAACATCCTTGGTACTGTCCCTGGCTGAGCACTGGAAGGGCTGTAGAGCGATCAACAAAACCAGACACCAAGCTTATAGACTAGTTGAGGGATAGACACCAATCAAACAAACTCACAAGTGAATGTAAAACTGCAACTGTGCCAGCTGGGCTGTTAAGGAAAAGTAGATGGTGCTACAAGAGCCTCTAACAGGGGGATTTGACCTGGTCATGGTGGCCAGGGGTGTCTTACCAGAAGAAAAGCTGCCTGGGCTACGACCTGAGATGAGTAAGAATTCACCAGGCAAAGAGGGGAGGGAACAGCATGTACGAAGATCACCTGGCAGGAAGGAGCACAAGAAGGAGGGACTTCAGGAAGATCAGTGGGGGGTGGGGTGGGGTAGGGTGGGGGGAGAAGAGTGGCTAGGACAGTATGATGAGGCAAGCAAGGTAGGAAGTGGCCGGGCAGTGGGCTTTATCCCCAAAGGAATGAACATGAAAGGCTTTCAGTAGGCAGGTGACCTGGTCAGAAACAGACAACCACTCTGGCCACAGCATGTAGTAGAGACTGGAGGATGGATTCAGGGCTGTGGTCAGGCCCATTAGGGAGCTCTTGAGCAGTTCAGGTGAGAACGTGGGCCAAGGTCACAGAGGATGGAGAGAAATGCACAGAATTGAGAGATGCCCTTGATAGTGGGTTAGATATGATGTGTGGGATGGGGAGAGAGGGGTTGATGGCGACTCTTAGTTTTCTGGTTTGTACAGGTGGATATATGTTGCCATTTGCTAGAAGGATCCCTGGAAGAGGACCACATCTGAGGGAGAAAATCCTAAATTCAGGCAAAAGTTCCTGTAAATCATAATGGTTACAGGAATGTCAGTTGTTACCATCTATTCATTAAAAAAAAAATTAGTAAATGGGTGCTCTGTGCTGGGCCCAGGGCCAAGTGCTGGAGGTTGAAAGGAGGGAAGTTAACATCAAATGCACAATTGCGCGAGGCAGTGGGGAAGACAGATGAAGATGGGCATTTTGATGTCAGACAGATGTAGTTTGGTCTTGAGACCTGGCTCTACCCCTATCAACTGTATGACCTTGGGCTAATCACGTGACCTTTCTATGTCTTACAAACATCTGTAATATGGAATTTACATCCCTGTTACCTAGAATGTTGTGTAGATGTAGTGACAATATATGTAATGCCTTTAGCAAGTAATGCGCTCTGCATACACAAGTGCTTAATAACAAGCCGCTGTGTTGGTTCTTTTCTTTTTTTGTATGATTTTATAAAATTTCTTTATTGATTATGGTATCACATAATTGTCCTCATCCCCCCATTCCCATCCCAAACCCCTCCCCACGTATTCCCCCACCCCCCTGTTGTCCGTGACCACTGGTTAAACTTATATGCATGCATACAAGTCCTTTGGTTGATCTCTCCCCCTTCCCCCCACCCTCCCCTACCTTCCCTCTGAGGTTTGACAGTCTGATCGATGCTTCCCTGTCTCCGGGTCTGTTTTTGTTCATCGGTTTATGTTGTTCATTATTTCCCCTAGATGCGTGAGATCACGTGATACAAGAAATACACTTATAAGAACCGAAAATGAGACAAGCCATAATGGTTATGCTGAGTGGCAAATGAATCAGTCTGTAGAGAGTTTCTTTCTGGGCCAACAGTTCTTTTGAGTCCCAATTTCAATGTCAAACAGTTCCTTATGGGTACATGTCAGCAATGATATTTCAGTTCTGGTGTGTTGGTTCTTTAGGTAAGGCATTGTCACGTGTCAGTGTATATAACCCTCACAGCTTCACGAGGTGAGAATTATCACTGTATCCCATTTTTTGGATAAGTTAGCCCTGCTGATTGGCTACCCAACAGCTTTCTCCCCTCTTCCTCACTGTAAGAAAGTAGGTTTTGTTTGGGTACTCATTATTCCATATTCAGGAAAGCTAGCCTTCTCTGTTGCTCCACGGGGTACATCCTGCTCTGTCTAAACTAGTCAAGGCAATTCCGTTCCCCTACCCAGTGACTGATTTAGGCAGTCATGTGGTCCATTCCTAACCAGTTATGAACTCACCTAAGTTGCCTGGGAATGTCCCGGTTTTAGCACTAGTAGTGGAGAGTCCCAGAAAACCTGTCAGTCCTGAGCAGACTGGGATGGTTGATCACCTGACTAGCCACTGAGGCCTGGGGAGACTTCTACAGGGAGGTTGAGTGGAGATGGTGGGGCATCTGGAAAACGATTCCGTGCTAAGAACGAATGGTAAAAACCGTACGTAGGAGGACACGTCTTTCTCTGCTGGATGTCTTTGTTTCTGTGTGCTATGCTTGGAGCTGCCGCAGCCGTCCTGCGGGCGGCCGTGAGAGGAGATAGCAGCATGCTGTGATGAGGAAAGGGGAAGTCCTGCACTAAGGACAGCTGTTTTTCTTGGGTTAACTCAGAGTTTCTCAAAATTCTTTCAATGTGGAATCTTCAGTTTCTTCTTGTTTTTGTGAAGCCTGATTGATATCTCCCGGATGTTCCACAGAACACAGTTTGGGAAATGGTGAGGTACCAGACAAAGACCCGAAGCATGAGACCTCAGCATTGGGGGGCTCTGGATAGGAGACCGCATGCCTTGGTTGCCTGTTGTCTGATGTGATTATTAATAGTGCCCCCTTTCCCTCTTCACAGCATCCCCGTTTGGGATCAACTGTGTGATCCCTCAGCTCTGGACAAGAGGAGGCCTTCAAGGGGGAGAAGGAAATGAGGGGCCCTTTAGGCTGAGGGAGCAGTGCTTTTCCCTGGAAATGGAGCAGAATGGTGTGGCCAGAGTGTGTGGGCTGGAGTGACAGTCGCCCACATCAGGAAGAATGGGGGCAGTCCGTGTGATGAGGAAAGGGAGATGGGGGTGGTGGTACAGGGTGGGCAGAAAAGAATAGTAGAAGCTTGCAGGCTGCGGGGTGGCCTGGGTGTGGTGACTTCACACAGCACCTGCAGCAGGTGTCCTCTGAGGCCACCCCTTCCTGCGTACTCCAGGAGGCAGGGTTGCCTGCGGAGTTGCGTGGGCAACAGAAATCTGGACGTGCAACCAATCTGGGGAGGCAGAGGCCTAAAAGAAGGGAAAGACGTTGCCCAGTCCTGAGTTTGTTAATCCTGCCTTTGCCAGCCTTGCGTTTTTCTTTCGTTTGGCATCTGTCTCTGTCATTGGGAACAGAAGTGTTTTGTTTTCTGTTTTTGTTTTTAACTTTTTAATTGATGAGAGAAAGAGGGAAACATTGATTTGTTGTTCCACTCATTTATGCACTCATTGGTTGCTTCTTGTATGTGCCCTGACTGGGGATTGAACCTGCAACCTTAGCATATCAGGATGACACTCTAACCAACTGAGCTACCCGGCCAGGGCCCGGAAGGTTTTTGAGGTCAGGTACTAAATGTGCTCTGCCCACAGTTGTATCTAAGCACTTCCTCATCCACAGTAAAGGCTCAATAAATACGGGTTGAGTAAACGAATCTCAGAGGGAGAGAAACATTTTTCTAAACCCTTTGTGTAGAGGACCAGAAGGGCATTTAATACTTAATGAGCCTCGACTATGTGCCGGGGCTTGCCAGCAGGTTACCTACTTGAGCTCACTCACCTCTTGAGAGAGATCATGGATGGGCTAATCAAAACCCCTTTCATCTCCTGAAGCCCTGTTCAAACCCCTCATCCACCAGGAAACCTTCCCCTTCTGAGCCACTTCCCCTTCGCTGAGCATCCTCTCCTCTGAGCTTTATAACACCCAGCTCTTAACCGCACCGTGCACGTGGCATTTCATCCGACCACCACCCACTTGCCTGTGAACACTTGAAGAACGGAGGCTGCATTTCTGTTTCCACATCTCCCCCGCAGCATCAAGCGCTGAATTGAAAAAAAAACAACAACAAAAAACACTCACAGACTCCCTTTGTAGCTGCTAATTGATAGTTTTATCTTTAACACTGGTCCTAGCAGACCTTGACTCAGCACTCCCTCCGGCACTCCGTTCCTGCTGCTCTGAGTAGTCAGTCTCAGATGCTTTTTCCTCTGCGACAGAGCACCTGACAAGTAGTGTCTTAAAACAGTCATATCACTTAATCCCACATAAGCAGAGGTCTGCAGGCAGTCAGCCCACGGCTGGGGCAGTGCTTCTAAGGTGCCCTCAGAGGCTGACTGGTGGTGGCTTTCTGCTCTGCCACCCTTAGCGTGCTGGCTTGTTGCCTCAGGCACAAGATAGCTGATGACGTTTCAGGGGTCACATCTGTATTTCAGGCAGGAAGATGGGAGAAGGGCTGAGGCCAGCCCAAGTGTCCTTTGGATCTGAAAAGCAAAAGTTTTCCTAGAAACCTGTAGCAGACTTCCACCTCACCGTATTGGCCACACTGAAAAAGGAAGCCCGAGAGAACATCTTTTTAGGTTTTCTAGAGTTATTTAGAAAAGAGCCTCTCTAGTTAAGGGAACAAAGGAAAAATGTTTTAATTTTTTTTAATTGATTTGAGAGAGAGAGAGAGAGAGAGAGAGAGAGAGAGAGAGAGAGGTCAATTTGTTGTTCCACTTATTTGTGCATTCATTGGTGGCTTCTTCTATGTGCCCTGACTAGAGATTGAACTTGCAACCTCGGGATATTGGGATGACACTCTAACCAACTGAGCTACCTGGCCAGGGTGATTTGAGAATGAGTGTTGGATTTGTCCATCAACAATGACTGCTATGCATTCTATTGAAGGAAGAGAGAAAAATTTAATCAGACTCATCATTCCCACTGGCCATTCTGAAATCTCCCCATCCCAAGCTGGACCCTGCTCAGATTTATTTGTTCCCAGAGAGACATTCTAAGTTCTTGATTATATGTGAACACAGATGCCTACAGACATACAAGGCACAGTCCTTTTATGCCCTTCAGGGCCATACAGTCAGGTGAGGAGGATGTGAAGGGCTGGCAGAGATAAAACAACCATCTCAGCAATGTGTGCTATGAACTGTGCACAGAAATATATGAAAGGAGAACAATATAACTTCTGGCTAGGGTTGGCCAGGGAAGACTCCCCAGGAGTGACATATGAAGTTGAAATAGCAGTTAAGTATATGAAGAGTGGGCTGGGAAGGGCTTTGCACATAGAAGAAAATGCATGGGCAGTGGCATGGTGGTGGGAAGAGAGCATAGCACATTTGGGGAGCGTCAGAAAGTCCCGTTTTGCTGGAGTGTAGAGTGCCTGAAGGAGAGATCAAAGGCATGGTGTGTGCTGCTACAGGCTCAGGTCTGCAGCGTTGGTGCCTGGGTAGATGGCAATGCCCTTTTCTGAGATAGGAATCATTGAACTTAGTAGGTAGGTATTGCTGACTTTGGGGGCCTCAAGCTGCTCTTACTCGATTTTCCAAAACATTCTCACCTGCTCTGTTGACTTCAGTTGCCATCTTATGATTCCTAAATCTGCACGTGCTGTTCAAATCTCTCTTCTAAATTTCCAACCTGCATATCCAGTGCAGCTTTTGCTACATGACAACCATGACCAAAATCTAGTAGCTTAAGACTAGAACCATTATTTAGTTCCTGAATCTGTAAGTTGGCAGCTTGTTTGATCTCTAGCAAAAGTCTAGAATACTTTTGGTACCCATTTGAGATACAAATACACTGAGTGGCCAGATTATTATGCGTTCAGAGATCATAATAATCTGGCCACTCGGTGTATATGTGCCAGAGGATGGGAGATAAACTCTACAAAGATTCAAGAGTGTGCTCCTTAGGTGAAGGCTTTAGGGGGTCTTGGTCTGAGGCATGCTGGGACATCCCTTCTGAGGGAATGAACAAATTATCATCCATTATACTCCTTATTGCTAAGAAACATATACATGTGTGATGGGTCCTTTGGATTTCGGAGGCAGTATATGCCACTTTGAGAATACCATCCCAATCCATTTATCAGGTAGTCAGAAGTCTAACAATTTCAAATGAGGCCCAGAGTAAGGGATGGCTGTGCGTTAGGTTGCAGCACAAGCTGCTCTGTCTCTTGGAGATCGGGACACTGAGCAGAGTCTCTGACAAGCCCCAGTAGGAGATGCATGGCACAGACCCTCTAGCTAGGCCATGCCTTCTGCAGCAGAGAGCTCTACATTCAAAAAGTAGCTCCTGCCCACCCGGCGTGGCTCAGTGATTGAGCATCTTACCTATGAACCAGGAGGTCACGGTTCGATTCACAATCAGGGCACATGCCTGGGTTGCGGGCTCCATCCTGTGTGGGGTGTGATTCTCTCTCATCGTTGATGTTTCTATCTCTCTCTCCCTCTCCCTCTCTGAAATCAATTTAAAAATATATTTTTAAATGTGGCTCTTGATGGACCACTGGGCCCTATAGAAACTGACCAGCCGACGGACACCAACTGATTATGCTAATGAGCTGGGCTTTGTTAGATCCATCAAGTCATGAGGTCAGGGAGGCACACCAGCAGTCCATTTCCGTTGTATGGCGGAAGGACACGTTCCACCTGCGGAGGTCCGGGAGGCACAAACAAGTTATGTGAGCGCGTAGCTCAGAGCCCCATGTCACATAATCTGTTGTGTTGGTGCCTTTCCTGCAGCTCACACGTAGGGCCTCAGAGGGGCTTCTCTATGACCAGATAATGGAGAGAGAAAACAGCCGGGCCTGGTTTATGGATGGGGAGGCTCACCTATAAGTTCGTGTGAGTCAAAAATGGCCTTTTGCTGCATGATAGCCCCAGGCAGGGTGGCCCTGAAAGGCAGTATAGAGGGGAAATCCTCCGAGTGGGCTCAGCTCCCAGCAGTGCTTTCAGTTGTCAGCATTTTATGGAGGGAAGAGTGGTCTACGGTAGAGGTATGCATCTCCGAGCAGCGGTGAATCACTGGCTGGCTGGTCAGGGGCTTGAAGACGAAGGAAGAGGCATGTGGATGGACCTACGAGGGGTGAGTACCGAGTGTGTGAAGATGTTTGTCTTACACCTCTGCTCATGAGGAAGCCTCCACCTCAGAGGAAGCACTGGACAGCCAGGTGGGCAGGATGTCTTCTCTGGTGGGCGTCCGCTGACTTCTGTCCTTAGCCGCTCCAGCGCAGGAGCAGTGGACTCACGGATGGAGTAGTCGTGGTGGCCGGGATGGAGACTGTGCCCTGGCCCAGCAGCATGGGCTCCTGCTCACCGAGGCTGATCTCGCTGCTGCCTCTGCTGATTGTCTAACTTGCCATCCACAGAGTCCCCAGGGCGGCTTCATTCTTGGAGGGCATCGAACAAGTTGATTACATTAGATCCTTTCCAAACTGGAGGGTGTAGTGATTCTTTCACAGGACCCACTGGTCTGCCTAAAGACTATGTCACCTGGAAGTACCTGGCCTGAAAGACTCAGAGAGGGTGCTGTCTGGGTGCAATAGGTGTCCAACCAGTGGCTGTTATGTGTTGCTCTGTCTCATCAGTTGGAATACAGAGGTCCAGGGACCAAGTAGAAGGAGGAGCGGCCCCTTTCACCATCGTTTTTGCAGAAGTTTGGCTTTGTGTTCCTACAACTTGAGACTCTGTTGGAAAGAAGACTGGTTCTCAGGGAGGGGCGAGTTCTCCCACCGAGGGACACAGGAAAGTTCCACATAACCCGAAGCTACAACCACCACCTGGTCACTTTTGGATCCTCATACCAGTGGTTCAGAAGGAAAAGTGGACTTACGATGGTGGGAGGGTATAATCAACCCTGATTGTCATGAAGAGGCAGGGTTGCTGATACTTTGTGGGGCAGAAGGAGAATGTCTGGAGCTCGGAATCTCCAAGGATGCCTCTTGGTGGTTCTGTGCTCAGTAATGACGCTACAGGGGTAATGAGGCATCCCTGACCTCACAAAGGCAAGGCCACCAAGGGCTCAGACCTCTCAGGGACAAATGTCTGGGTCATCCCCTTGGCAAGCAGCTAGACCAATTGAAGTGCTAGCAAGGGCGAGAGAAATTTAGACTGGGCAGTGACAGAGGGACATGACAAGTATCCTCTAGATATGCAAATTCAAACAACGCTGAGAGACCATTTCTCACCCATCAGATGAATATACATCCTATAGTTGGACAACAATTTCTCTTGGTGAGGCTGTGAGAAAGACACATTCCCACATTACTAGGGGAAGTACAGAATGGTACCACTCCTACGGAGGAGACATGGCAATATCTAGCAAAATGACAGGTGTTTATACCCATTTCCAGAAATCTCTCCCTGGAATATACACTGGCTCCAACCTGAATGGACAGTGGCACAGGCCTGCTCCCTGCAGTACTATTTGTATTAGCAAAAGAACCAGGGAGCATCTTCTTTGTAGCAGCTCATGGGAAGGGGCTGGAATTCGGACAAAACTCCGGGTGATTTATTTGTTTCTCACTAATGTGTACTGAGTGCCTGCTATGTGCTTGGTAGTTTACATATGCCACTCCTTTAAACTCTTTAACAACCCTGCATAATTTTGGAAGCAAATTTGTATCTGTGACCTTTGACACAAATTCTAAGAATGTATCATGAAAACATAACCCAAAATGGCAACCATTCTTTATGCACAAAGATGTTTACTGCAGTGCTATTTTTCAGAGTTATTTTACAAAAGAGCTTATAATAGTTTCAACAATCCTCAGCTCTACACGTTCCTGTTCCAGTCTGATCTCCAAAATGCAACTCCTTTGGGCCATTTCTGGTTTTATATCTTTGAGAGGTTTCTTCTATATAATTTTTTGAAAGAGAGGGAGTGAGAGAAACATTGATGTAATAGAGAAACATCTATTGCCTCCCACATGTGCCCCAACTTGGATTGAACCTGACCGGAAATCAAACTCTCCACCTTTTGGTACCCAGGATGATGCTCCAACTAACCGAGCCCCACTGGCCAAGGCTATATCTTGAAATAGTGTGCTTTTGTGACTGTGCAATTATTAAGTTTAGATGTTGTGTATTGGCTTCCTGCTATAGGTTAGACTAGGACCTTTTCAAGAGCAAAGACTACTTTTTATTTCTCTTTAGAGCCCCAGGACCTAGCCTTGGAACTGGCAGGGAGCGAGTATTAACTAAATATTATTAAATAAAGGAATGTCCTGGGTGGTCAAGGGAAGGGAGAAAATTGGAAGCAGAGAGAAGATCACCTTCTTCCTGACTAACAGGATCCTGATCTAGTTCAGGGTGGCTATGTCCCCAGCTAAATAAAATTGATCACCATCCACACTCCCTTGCAGCATGTGACCTGTCTAAGCCAAAGTGATGTAAGTAAAAGTTACTGAGTAGAGCAGGCGTCCTCAAACTACGGCCCGCAGGCCACATGCGGGTGTTTTTGCCGTTTTGTTTTTTTACTTCAAAATAAGATATGTGCAGTGTGCATAGGAATTTGTTCGTAGTTTTTTTTAAACTATAGTCCGGTCCTCCAACGGTCTGAGGGACAGTGAACTGGCCCTCTGTTTAAAAAGTTTGAGGACCCCTGGAGTAGAGTCTGGGAAAACTTTCTGAAGGAAACGGGAGGCAGCTGGCATATCCTTAGGTTCTTTTCACCTTCATTCTTTTTTTTTTAATTTCTTTATTGATTAAGGTATTACATATGTGTCCTTATCCCCCCCATAACCCCCCAACCCCCCCCCACTCATGCCCTCACCCCTCTTTTGTCTGTGTCCATTGGTTAGGCTAATATGCATGCATACAAGTCCTTTGGTTGATCTCTCTACCTTCATTCTTTCTTCCTGGTACAAGGATGTGATTTCTGGAGACTTAGCAGCCATATTGCAACCACATTCTAAAAACGGAGAACCAAAGCATTAGAGGGAGCTCATTTTTTGAAGACATCACTCAATTCTACACACTCCCCGGACTGCCTATATCTAGACTCGACGTTATCTGAAACAAATAGTGCTTTTACTTAACATCATGCAATTGGTCTTTCTGTTGCTTGCTGCTTCATGCATTCTTAACAGAGGGAGACAGAAGAAGCCTGCTCAAAAGCTGATGGTTATTGATGGTATAAGAGGATTCTGAAAAGTTTTTGTAATAAAAAGTTTAAAAGAACGATGGAAGTAAAAATACGTATGAATTGTTGTTGCAAATATGATTTCCAAAAAGTTTTGCGAGACATCTGGGCTTCAGAAGTGGTCGATGTATCTTGTGACAGTACACCTTAACCTCTAAAAGGTCTGTGATTCGATTGGTTATCTTCCCTAATGTTTTACAATGTGATGACATTTATTTTTTAATTTTTATTTATTTATTTATTTATTTATTTATTTATTTATTTATTTATTTTGGAGATTTTTTGGGTGAAGGACTTTTTTTTAAAATATATTTTTATTGATTTTTTTACAGAGAGGAAGGGAGAGGATAGAGAGTTAGAAACATCAATGAGAGAGAAACATCGATCAGCTGCCTCCTGCACACCCCCCACTGGGGATGTGCCCGCAACCAAGGTACATGCCCTTGACCGGAATCGAACCTGGGACCCCCCAGTCCGCAGGCCGACACTCTATCCACTGAGCCAAACCAGTTAGGGCACAATGTGATGACATTTAAATGGACATTTTGGTTTTTGAGACTAGTACAGATACCTGTGAATTTTCTCTTTTTTTTTTTTTTCACCAGGAGGAGATCATTGGCATGGCAACCTCCTCAATATCCACGAGGGAAGTAAAACCACTCTGTAGAATTTCTTATTTAAACAAAGCGTTGGAGAGTTTCGCCTCCTTTAAATGAATAAACTAAAGGGAAGCTTAGAGCAGCAGTTGGAGCTCCATGTGGAGCTCAAATATGAGGCAAAGGTAATCTTCAAGGACCGGACATGTCTTGTGCTGGACCTCACACCTTGTCAGTCCAATTTTGACTTCAGCCATTGCTACAGCAACCAGATCTGTTAGGCGTAACCCAACAGAGCTGCTGGGCCTCAGCTGCCCTGTGTTTCTCTCACTCTGCTCAGGGCTTCTCTGAAGCCACAATGGGAAATGCCTAAGGAACTCACAGGCCCTCATGCATGTGAGCTCCAACTGTGGGAGGACTTAACTACCCCAAAGGGCAACACTTGACTAGTAGGGTATGAGAACCCGTGGATAAATGCTCCCCAGTTCTGAGATGCACCTCAAAAGGTGCCATGGGATCAAACCAACTCATAGGCTCAGCCTTGCACTGACTTTCCCTCCTTCTCTGGGGCTACTTCCCCACTTCCTATAGTGACCAACTCATTCCACTGTGCTTGAACTTTCCCGAGTTTTAGCACTGAAAGTCTCACGTCTTAGGGATGTGAGTCCCAAGTAAGCAAGGATGGCTGGTCACCTTACCCGTTTCTCACTCCTGCACCCTGGGATCACCTCCCAAATAAATCCCCTTCAGGCGAGCCCTTGTCTCAAGCTCTGTTTTCAGAGGGAACACAGGCAGTGGCAATTCATTTGGTCTCATTGGGGTACCTGCCTGTTTCTGAGGTCGGTTTCTAATCAGTTCAAAATAAGGACATCGAGTTGCAACTGGCTAAACACATCAATAGAGCATCCAGAAAAACTGCATTTTGTTTGCTGCTCTTGTGGATTATTGTTTTGTGGCTTTTGCCAGATGTTCAGGGATATGAACCCAGAGAATACAGGTGGAGTCTTATCTGTGAGCCTGCCAGCAGTCAGAACAGACGAATAGCTCCTGTGTTTCTGGCTCCTGGAATGGATGTTTCTAGTTTCTGGGTTAGAATTTTATCTGATTTGAAGGTGACATGTTTTCTTTTTGAATTAAGGCACAGCTAAGTGAATTTTCCCTGGAGGCTCCAAAAGGCAAACCTGCGGACCAGACGAAGGTTGTTTTCCTCCGGAGCAGGGAACTACTGCCCCCTAGAGGATAAATACTTGTATGATGGTTCAAGAAAGCTCGGGGCAGGGGTGTGTTTTCTGAGTGTATGCATGGTTTTTTCTCCTTAGGGAAAAAGGGCCCCTGCTTAGTTTTTAGATTGCCCAATAATTAAATTATTGTTTCTGCTATTGTATGAATGAAAGATTTGCTCCCCGTGTAAAAGCCCCAGCTGCATTGTGTTTGACTTGATATGAATTGAGGGATGGGAGTGGGGAATCCAAGGCGTTGAAACCCCAATAGATTTTTCAGCTTGCTTGTTTCTGGAGGATTGGTCTGGACATACTATAGATGACATAGAAATGAGTTTGACATCAAAGTACTTTTGAATTATTTAGGCCTCTGTAGATTTGTAGAAAATACTTTTATAATGTCTCTCAACCTCAGTAGATTTCCTATTTGTATTGGTTTCAAGGGACCACTGAGCGCTTATATAAATCTAAGATAAAGGGAGTCAGTGTTTCCATGGGGAAAAATTAAGAAACCAAGTCACACCTCCAATACTTTAAATGTGCCAGCTCTGTATGAAAAGCCCTCCAGGAGGGGAAAAAAATAAAACCTTCTAAATAGCAGGACACCATGTTTGCAAGGAGAGTTGAGCTGTAAATTGCACTCTGTAATTTATGTTAATTCATTTAAATAGATTGAAAAATTAGTCTTCAAAAGGATGAATCTTTAATGGCTTTTTACTTAAAAAAAAAAAACAGCTTCCAAGTGAAAAAAAATGAAGCTATTCAATAGAGTATTAAACCTTTTGGGCAAAAGGTAAATTTTACATTCTTATAAGACTAAAACAAAACATGTGTAAATAATCTTGGAAAAGAAACAGGGTTGTTAATACAAATGTAAACACTACTCCTGCTTTCAAGTCTAAGCCCTTCACTCAAAAATTTTGGATGGGAAATGGGAACAATCTAACTTATGGCTTCGAGGCTCCTGCTGAGTTCCAAATTAAACATGAAGATCAGGCCAAAAGATATGAAAATTAACATAAAGCTGAAAATTGGTAGTCACAAAGATTTTAAGAAACCTTCAGGACTAAGACTTCTAATCAAGGTTTAGAGAATTCCATTGCTCTGTAAAGCAAATATAAGGAAGCCCTTGATTCCCTCTGCCAGGTGTCCTTTGTGGGGCCGTGGCATCCTGCCAGGGTCTTTGAATTATGAGGCTTCCCTTCGCTGCTCTCATACAGGACACCACCACCTAGCTTGTATTTTACTGGAGACAGATTCAGCATAGTCTTTATTTGAATTCTCTTGGGAACCTACACGCTCCCTCATTTCCTCTCTAGAGTTTCCTTTTTCTAAAGTAACTTGAACCTTGTTTAATTATGACAAGCTGCACTCAAATCGCTGACATTGCTTTTCAACGTTTTAGTTTTAGTCTCTTCAAGGGTGGTTTCCCATCTCTTCCCCAAGTCAAGGGAAACCGGCTACTGGCTTGCCTGAGAATTCCGGGTCCACCTTAGAAGACTTGGGATGGAAGCGCTGGGTTTTCCGAAAGTGTGCACCCCGCCCCCTGGTGGTTGAGCTGATAGTGGCAGGCTAATGAGCAAACTCAGTTGCTGTTAACATCCTGGAGGAGCTCTTAAGTGTCTGGCTGAGGGCTGCAGCCCTCACTCTCCTGAATCAAACACCCTAGCACTTTCCAATCCCTACACAACGCTGCTCTGCGGGTGAGAACCCTTCTACCTTCTCCTGCACACAAACACTTCAGGCAGTGTATCTCCGGAATGTTTCTCATGTTGCCGTTTCCTAAGGAAATATCTGGAACAATTTAGTTGTTTGAATTCTAAGAGCACAATGTTGGTGTCTGCTGAGTCAGTATCTTGTATTTTAATGAGCTCAGCCTCCCCTGCAGCACAGGCCAAGGGTGTGTCCTTGGAAGGAAGGAAGGAAGGAAGGAAGGGCCTTCACTTCCCAGCTCCCGGTGTGGACCACTGCTGATTCTGTTCCAGCAACTCATACCCTCGCCCTTGTGGAGTGTCCTCTGAATGTTGGTTTTGTTTGACTGAAACTCTTGCCAGAATCCTAAATTGTGGACCCTTGATCTCCATGGGTCTCTGAGAATCCTCATGTTCAGGAGGAAGAAAGCATTCTGGGTATGAACGTGCATTTTCTATGGTCCCTTTCAGTTTTAGAATTACCCTTAACAAGTGTAACAGAAGTCATCGGGGCCAGAGTGGGGTTGGCTGGAACAGATGAGGTTTTGCAATTAGCTGCTGTTTGTGATTTGGAGTTGGGGGAGGAAGGGAAAAGAAGGAAGTTATATCCTTCTAATATTGCCTGTGTTCATCATTTATCAGATATGAAAGATGAGACAGAGGGTCGAAAACCAGGACTACAGGCTTTATTAGAGGAGAAGGACCCTGCCGGGCTGCCTTGCAAAGCAAGAGAGCACACGTGCAGGAGTGAAGATGCCTTTTGAGGGGAGGAATGGGAAGGGACGGGGCTTAGGGTACTCGGCACACGCTGATTGGTGGTTTCATATAAGGCACATGATTAGGCACCTAGGTACTTAGGAATCTGGGGCTTAGGGTATTTGGCAGGTGCTGATTGGTGGTTCAATGTACAGTCCATATCAGGTGCCTCATTAGGTGCTCAGGAATGTCCAGGCCGCAGGTGCAGTTTACGTCATACTCCGTCCATCAGTTGGGGGAAGGGAGTATCTATCAAGATAATAGTTCTGCTTAATTTATTCCCCAGGTGTTTTGCAACAATGTGCCTTTTTCAACTAGGAGATCAACATATCTAAAATGGAATGTTTTATTTAATCAAAGTGGTTTTCTGCTGAAGTTGATCATAAACTTTTCATGACCCATGTATGCCAGATTTTCTTTTTTTTTATTATTTAGGGAGAGAGAGCGATCAGTGGCCTCCTGCACACCCGCTCCTGGAGAGCCACCATGAAAACTGGCCATGTGTCCCAAAGGGGAATTGAATTGGCAACCTTTCCATGCACAGGACAACGTCCAAGCCACTGGGCAACACCGGCCAGGTCTGTATGCCAGATTTTTTTTAAAAAATATTTTTATTGATTTCAGAGAGAGGAAGGGAGAGGGTGAGAGAGATAGAAACATCAATGATGAGAGAGAATCATTGATCGGCTGCCCCCTGCACACCTCCAACTAGAGATCGAGCCCGCAACCCAGGCATGTGCCTTAGACTGGAATCAAACCTGGGACTCTTCAGTCCGCAGGCTGATGCTCTATCCACTGAGCCAAACCAGCTAGGGCTGTATGCCGGATTTTAACTGGCAAAGAATTTAGGATTTATTATAGCCAATTATGTGCAGACCTATGGACTCTATCCTATCAGGAGTACTAGTTTTCACTGCTTAATTAGAATAACCCCTCCTAACACTTCACCCCCTTCTCTTCCCTAGTCTATTCCCTTCCCTTGTTCCTTAGCTTTGTTTTGTTCTTTGACAGGGAATTACATAACCTCAGTGCCTCAACTGTAAAATTGGAGAAAAATAGAACTTACCTTATAGGGTTATTATGAGGGCTAGATGACTAAACATATTAAGTGCTTAGAACAATGGAGAACAAGGAGTGCCTAATACATAGTAAGTACCCAGTGCATTAGAGTTATATTGTTATTACCATGTCAAGAAATTTTCTTCATAGTTTGTACTTTTTTTTTTTTTTTTTGTCTTAAGAAATACTTCCCCAATCAATAGAGAGCTATTGTTAAGTAAGTTGACAGGGCTTGGTAACTGCTTGGGTTTCTAGTGGGATGGTGCAGGGAGGATTTATCTAACACAGCTCTGGTATTTCTGGCTCAATCAATCAGGGCTTCAACGATATTTGTGAGAAGTATAAGACATGAAACTTCTCAACTGTGAAAATGCCAGCATCACATCTAATGCCATGGGAGAATTTCCTGGGCAAAGAAAACAACTTGTAGTAATATCTAGTCACAGAACAGCAAGGTGTGATTATAAATGGTTTATTTCTTTAGATTATGACATTCATCAAGATTAAATTGCATTTTAAAGACCATTCCTGCTGACAGAGTGTAAAAGCTTTTTAATCACAGCGAAGTGTCGAGAGACTGGGAACTTATCTCAGGTAGTAAGTGCATTTGGAGACAAGAAGCATACTTTTGCGGTCAGACCCCGAAGATCCCTTAGATGTCTTGGGGGATGTAAGCACTAACATAAGCCACACACAGACCCTGCGTCCCTCCCTTCCCAACACCCCATGCAGAACCAGGCACCAGGCAGGACAAGGTTACAGCTCAGCAGGGAGGAGCAGCAGGGCCAGGAGGCCAGGCAGCAGCAGAATGAATGTAGAACTGTCTTTCATTCCCGCAATGGGAGGAAGAGAAGGAAAGGTTTGGTTTCTCTGTGGTGTTTCTGAAGACATGGGCCTCCCAAATTTTTCAAGCTTCCCCCAAGGATCAAAACACCACCAGTGTGAGCCCTAGGGGTTCCTTTTACTTAGCCAGCAATTAGACTCTCCTTTTGCCTTTCAGGGGCTCCTGAAATACTCAGGAATACCAGAAAGGGAAGAGACTGTGAGAACACATCCTTTCGGGTCTCTGAATTTAAGGTCACATTGGGTGGACTGAGTTCTCAGGGCTATGGGCCCCTCGCACCCTCCCATCCCCACTTCTCAGGCCCCTGTGCTCCCGGCCACAGGTGCCTCAGTAAGAAAGGCTTTCTCCACATGGGACCTGCAGTTCCCTGGCCACTGTGGGAGCCCCTCCATGTTTGTCTTTGTCCACTTAGGAATATGTTTCTGGATCTGGACCTCATGAACATACATCTTTTGCAGCAACATATATACTCTATTCTAGTGTTGACTAGAGTTCAGTCTTTGGGTGGGATCTGGCCTCCCCTCCTGGGGTTCTCAGCTCAGTCTGCCTGAATCTGAATGAACAGCAAGCACCGCGACTGAGAGGGGAGGGCAGCCCCTTTCCTCTGCTGGATTGCCTGCCTGGTTGTCCTGTTTCTATTAGGCTTGATCCAAATTCAAAACTTCTACAGGTAGAAGCTCAGAGTCCCCCAGTAGTCCCTCTCTGCAGTCCCTTTCTACCTCAAACCTTCCTCTTGTTTTCAGCAACCTTTCAGAGCATAGCGACTAATTTGGTTGAAACTTGCTGGATACTCACTCCCTCTGCAGCTCAGATCCACTTCTGGCTGGACCCTGGCATCTCAACAAAACCTATCTTACTTCAGCAACAACTACTAGAGCCCTGATTCAAGCCAGGCATTAATGACAGGCCCTGGGTGCAGAGGGAGCAGGAAGACAAAGTCTCTGGAACTAAAGAGATCACCAGACTGTAAACAAATTATTACCATCGAGATGGTGAATGTACAGCTGAGATGCATACAAGGTTCTCCATGGGGTCAAAAAAAGAGAGTATTTGTTACACAATACTGATGTACCTGGCAATAAGTTAAGAACTTCTTTAATTCTCAGACACACTACTCAAGTATGACTATTTGTATCCTCATTTTACAAATGAGGTAGTTGAAACATAGATTGCTCGGGTAACTTGTTCAAATTCACAGAACTAATGGTTGTTGAGCCTAGATTACCACTGAGGTTGCCTGACCCCAAATGCATGGCATGGAGCATGGTACAATATTTAATTTTGCCTGAGAGTATCAAGGGAGGCTTATAATGAGAAATGATATCTGAGCAAGTGAAAGATAATTACTTTACTAAATTGATAGTGTCTTAGGTTGGATGAAATATGACATGAAGTCAGAGATTTCAGGCCAGAAGGAATGATAGGTGTAAATGCCAGGAAACCTGAGAGCCGGGACACCTTGGGAAAGGTTGGATAAAGTGGAGGCAACCCTTGGTGGCACTTTCTCACCCATCACAGGGCTGGACAGCTAACAGCCTTCCAGCCACTACTGATATGCCTTCACTCATATGCCTTCACTGATGGTTTTACCATCTCTAACCTTCATCAGTCTAGGTATCATCCTGTGCATGTGGTCTACTATGTGGCCCATTGGTGCAAAGTCTTTCAGTTCTTTGATTTCCTCAGCTCCAACACTATTCACCTGCTCCTCAATCTAACCAACCACTGCTATGGAAATGTCCTCCAACCAACGCAGAACCTGTAAACTACCCACACTGGAAATCTCAAGGCCCACCATCCTATTTTCTAACCATACTCCCCCTCCTCTCTTTCTCCTAGAGCATCTCATAGACAACACCAGTTCCCCAACTTCCCTTGATCATCACAGCCCCCTGCTCAGTTCAGGCACCCTCATCTCCCGGCAGGATTACTGCAGTGCTATATTGTTCTGCCTGAGAACAGGTCTCCCAGCTTCCCTAAACCTTTCCTATACCCCCTGACATATTAGTTTCCAAAACTCTTGTTTCCTGGTGCCCAGCAGATCTTTCTGACCTTTTTGCACAGCAGGAAAGTTAAGAGCATGGCCGGACTAGGGACTGCCTGAGCTGCTCTCTATTCCAGGATATCAGCCCTGTATTTTTAGGAACCTAATACTCATCTGCAATTGGTTGAAGGCCCCATTGTGCTCTGCCCTGGTGGTCTCTGGTAGCAGAGAACTCCCTCTTCTATTTCAGGATGTCCCCACCACTCACACCTGGAACATAGTCCCAGACTCACCTGAGCTGTTGATATAGAAACAATTGTAGTTACTCTTAGATATTTTGGGCTCGGTAAGTGAAATGTCATTGTTATTTTTGATGACTTCCTGGTACTCTTCATAGCCTGGAATTAACACTTCCTTTTCATATGGATAGAAAGAGAACTTGTCAATTTTAACACCCGAGCAGGTTTTGATGGTAAACAGAGTTCCCTGAAATTTTCCCATAAAATCTTGAGCTACATCTTTAGAGAGAGATGATGAGGCAAATTGGCCAAAACGTACATGTCCTTTCCCACTGTAATCAAACGTTGTCTTACAACCTCTATAAACTATATAACACGTTTTCTTTTCTGGCTTGAGAAGCTGAAGAGCTCTTGTCAAATAATAATGGAAGGCTTTGAACTGAAACTTATCTGCATTGTGACGGAAGTTTCTTACAGCTTTGTTAAATTCTATGGAAATATTTCCAGTATAAGCTACTAGAGCTATTCCATGGAAATCACTGAGTCGTTTTGAAGAGTCTATTTTGTTCTTTATTCTCTCCCATTCTATCTTTGCCTCTTTCCAGTCTCTGCTTAAATTTTTATTCACTTTAAGTTCTTCTTCTAACAGCTGGGGTGCTTTTGCCTCCATTTCTTTAATACAGCCCACATACTGATCATCAAATGCATCTTCAGCCATGTCTAGCCGACATGAATGAGCTGGTTGTAGCCGGCCGGTCACCTGTAGAGAAGAGGTAGTGTTCTTTGACCCATTTGCAAGTACTGGATGCTGCCCAGAGCCCACAGTGGTGGACTACTTGCTTAGCATGAAATTTGACATGTTCCTGTCATAGCACTCATGTATGGTACACACAGGAAGACAATCTTATTATAACATGAGTAGTGTAAAAAGAAAAAAACTAGGCTTTGTTACTCTGTTTTGTTTCCCAATATTTAAAATAATCTTTTCAGACTCATGCTCTCTAAATGGCTTTAGCCTCAGACTCAACTGTGGGAACTCTACACTTTTAAAGATGTGAGGGAAAAGCAGGTCAACAGGATGTGGGTGGAGGGGGTGATATATATTACCTGTTGTGTTAGCCATTGAGTTAGGATCAAAAAGTGAACTGCTGTGGCTAGAAGAGAAGTCATCTCCAAGTTCAAAACGAACTACAAAAAAATATAAGAAAATGAAAGTGAGGTGTGAACATTAGCTCTCTACAATGAGTCCTTTCACAAATGTGTTGGTTATGTGTGTTTTTTAAGATCGTCTCAAAGTTTTGTTAATCTGGGGCTCAAACTTAAGTCAATACTTCCGAACATCTCTCAACATTGTCAACTTTTACTTCTATCAGGGAGAGCTAACATGCGTGGAAGCTTTTGGGGGGCTCTTGGTTTGAAGGAAAGGTAGAAGTTGGTGTGGGGAAGGGGGAAAATAAGTATATTCCTATTCTGACTTGAAGATCTAGGCTTGACTAACCATAGGAAGGGGGAGGGCAATTCTGGGATATAAATTGCACAATCTAAGATTAAGGTTTGAAATTTAACCCTTTGCACTCGCTTGCTTTTTTCTCGATTCCTTTATTCTACTCGGGATTTAATTTTTTAAATACCCCAGATTTTACAAAGCGCGGCAGTAGAATAAAAAACTGGAGTTTCTTTTCATACAAGCTTATTTATTTGGATTTTTTTATATTTCAAATTATTGATACATTCAAAGAGTATAAAAAGAGCTGCTACCAATGCTAACCGTGTCGAGTCACACTCGACATCCGAGTGCAAACGGTTAAGAGGGATGGATAGACAGCATGTCTGCCCTTCGATATGGTTCCCTATTTGCCAGGTCTGACCTCACCTCCCTATCTAGAATATTTCTTACACAGAACTGACTTTGTGGCTTTGGCTCTTGATATACCTGCCACTATAGCAATCACCTCTGGCTTCAGATATTCTTCCAGTCCCATCCAAACACCAGTCTCTCCTCAGGGGCCCTCCTGGTTTCCTCACACTCACAGACCCTTCCCCTTCAAAGAATATAACTGAGTTACCAGTTACCTGATTTCCTGGAGATCCTTTGTGATTCGGTCCTGGTCCGTCTTTGATAGAAGTGCCTGAGAAGGCAGTGGTCTGGCCTTTTTATTTGGAGGAGAGGTGTACTTTCAGTTTCAGATTATATTTGTGTTTCTTTGGTGGTTGTTGTGTGTGTGTGTTTTCCAGAACCCTGTGCAGACGTTAGGAGCAGACTTCCCCACCTCAATGTGAGGGTGGAAAAAATGACACAAACTCAAGTAGCTAATGTCAATCATGCCTGATATCTCCCCTCTTTCCACCCCCACTGCAGCTTTCTTTCTTTCCTTTTTCTTTTTTTTTTTTAGAACATCTTAAATTTTTAATCCTTTCTTTATAGGTTACCTAAGGCCACTTTTGATTAAGAAAAGTGTAGTAAGTTAGTAACTGCCACAAGCAAATGCCAGGTGGTAGCCCGTATCAATTTTCCACAGAGTCCTGCTTTGCGGGGTGTCTGAATGCACTGCTCGGGGTCTCTGCTCACACTCACTGGAATCAATTGTGGCAGATTTTAGTGCACAGGTCGCTTTTACCCATATTTTTTTTGTAAACTCTTCAGTATTCTTACAGAATTTTGTACGGTCTTTAGAGATTCTTCAGCTAGATCAGCCCGAAGTGGGTGCTCAGGCTGGGGGTCTGGTGCTCAGGCTCTTTCCTATGAGAGACTGGTTTCATTGCTGGCTTCCAGTTTTCAGCACTAATTACCAGCAGACAGACCTGTCTCTTTTCATCAATGTTGGTGTGATAGATCTTTGTTTCAAATGTAATCTTCAATGGTTTGAATGGGCATTCTGCTGGAAAGTTGATTTCCATTCTGAAGGCCCCCCTTATCCTATGGAGTGTTGTCAGAAACAATAAACCTTTGCCAAGTTAATAAATTAGCTTCATCAACCTGGATGTTACCGAAGTTTTTATTCCATATTTGCAGATTTATTCAAGTTCCTTCATCAGCCTCCTGCTAGCTGCCATCTTGGATCTGGTCACTTTCATTTTTTTAATAATAAATTTTTTATTGATTTTAAAGAGGAAGGGAGAGGGAGAGAGAGATAGAAACATCAATGAGGAGAGAGTATCATTGATTGCTGCCTCCTGCACACCCCCTACTGGGGATTGAACCTGCAACCCAAGCATGTGCCCTTGACAGGAATCGAACCTGGAACCCTTCAGTCTACAGGCTGATGCTCTATCCTCTGAGCCAAACCTGCTAGGGCCCCATCCAGCTTATATATATATACTAAAGGCCCGTTGCATGAAGATTCATGCAAGAATAGGCCTTCCTCCTCCTGGCTTCGTTTCCGGTCGCCTGGGAGCCTGCAAGTCTTCACTCCCAGCCGGAGCACCACTCCTGTAGCTCCCTCCACCCCCCATCCCTTCCCCTCATAGCAGGTGTCCCACCCTGCCTGGCTGCTTCACACCTGCATATTCAAATTAACTCACCATCTTTGTTGGGTTAATTTGCATACTCACTCCTGATTGGCATTGTGGAGGTATGGTCAATTTGCATATTTCTCTTTTGTTAGTGTAGAGATATATAAACACACTAGAGGCCGGTGCATGAAAATTCATGCACGGGGGGGGGGGGGGTCCTCAACCCAGCCTGCCCCCTCTCACAGTGCAGGAGCCCTCAGCGGGAGGAGGCAACCCGGTGATCAGGGGAAGGTGATGCCCCATCACACCTCTGCTGATGCCACTGGTTACCTGAGCCTTGGCCGGCTCTGGACAGCTGGGCAGCCGCCACCCAAGGCTTGCCTATGCCTCAGGCATTGGCTGGGAAGCTGCCATCCAAAGCTTGCCTGCACCTTGGGCTGGCCCTGGGCAGCTGGGCAGCCACCATCTGAGGCTTGCCTGTGCCTCGGGCCAGCCCTGGAGGGCTGAGGGGACTTGGGGACTCCAGAGGCAGGTGTGCAGAGTGGGTGGGCCTGCCCAGGCAGGCCCAGCCTTGCTTCACTCTTGCTGCCCCAGCAAGGCTGAGGAGACTGGGTGTCGCCATCTTGTGGCTGTGGGTGCTGTCATCTTTGAGGGTGTAGCAGTCAATCAGCATATTCCCTCCTTATTGGCTGTGGGCGCTGCCATCTTTGTGATGGTGTGAGGGTCAATTAGCATATTCCCTCTTTATTAGATAGGATAGATACACACACACACACACACACACACACACACATATTTATTGATTTCAGAGAGGAAGGGAGATAGAGAGTACACGCCCCCCACTGGAGATCTAGCCCACATGTGCCCTGATCAGGAATCGAACCGTGACCTTCTGGTTCATAGGTCAAAGCTCAACCACAAGCCACACCAACTGGGCTCCCACTCCAGTTGTCAAAGACAAATGAAAAATCTTGCCTTCTCTACAATTATGAGTAATACTGTTTATATATGTGGTAAAAATAAATAAAACTTTTTCAAATGTTTTTTTGTTTGTTTGTTTGTTTTTAGTATCATGCAGTCTGGGAAAATATTTGATATTAAAGCTGGTTTAAATTTGGTTGATGTCTTTTAGAGTTATTAACATAAAATATATGTTTGTCTTGCCTGGGTTTACAAAAAAGGGTTCATATATTTTGTTATGTCTCTTGAAAATATGAGTGTATTTGCCAATGAAAAACCTGCTTCTAGAAGTTATAAAATGTATTCATAAATTTGCCAATCTGAAGAATGCTAGTTGTTGATAGATCCTCCCTTCCCCCAACTGATGGACGGAGTATGACGTAAACCCCACCTGCAGCCGGACATTCCTGAACACCTTATATGGACTGTACATTGAACCACCAATCAGCACCTGCCAAATACCCTAAGCCCCCGATTCCTAAGTCCCTAGGTACCTAATCATGTGCCTTACATGAAACCACCAATCAGCGTGTGCTGAGTGCCCTAAGCCCTGTCCCCTTTTTTCCTCCCCTTAAAAGGCGTGTTCAGCCCGGCACGCCCTCTCTTTTTCCCTCTGGAAGGGAGCCAGCAGGGGTCTTCTCTCCAATAAAGCCTGTGTCCTGGTATCCCATGGTCTCCGGCCCTCTGTTTCATCTTTCACACATGAGTAGAAGTTTAGTGATCTAATTGATGGCAATGCAGCTTTGTCCTCCTCCTGTGCTGGCATTCAAGGCTGTCCAATGACAAAATCCAAAAGTGGCATGGTTATAGATTTGTTTAAAATGCAATTGATAAAACCTCTGCTGAGACAACTGATAGATCCTCCCTACAACAACCTTCTAGTACAACAAAAAATTTGTATGTAACATGCGGCACATGGCGGCACATGGCTTGTATGTAACAGACAACACATTAAAACATTGAAAACAATTTATAAATCCTAATAAGAGAAATGTAAAACCCCAGAATGTCACTGGCAGACACAGAGAATTATCAGGCTTGCCCTTCTTCCCTGACTGAAAGTTTCTTGTTTGAGCTTGGCTTTGAATCTGTGTAAGTTTTTTTTCTGAAGTTCCTCATGCAACTTCAAGTATATTGTATTGGTCTAACTTAGTTCAAAGATATTCCTTTTTAGGGAGAGAGAATAAATCTTTTTGCATCATCCCAGGGCCCTCGGGGTGTCACAAAATCTGTCTTTCAGTTAAATTCTTGAAATATTACACTGGCTGACTCTTGTGTGTGCCCTGACCTGTGATTGAACCTGAAACCTTGGTGTATCCGGATGATGCTCCAACTAACTGAGTCACCTGACCAGCGCTGCTTGTTGCTTTTTTAAATAACATGTTATCATTTTATTTTGATCATTCTCTTCTATCTTGAAGGCTTTCTTCAAATGTCTGGTTATCTTTGTCATGTTTATATTTAAGAATAAGGCCATGAAGACCTAACTTGGGAGCTTTGAGTATATGCACTGGGCTTATTTATTTGTACCGTATTTTCCGGCGTATAAGACCCCCGACTTTTGAGAAGATTTTCCTGGGTTAAAAAGTCGTCTTATACGCCGGAAAGAACGGTACTTTACCCTGACGTGCACAAATGCAGATATCTTTCCATGAGGGTCAATACAGGTTAATAGCTATTCCTAGTTCTAAATCCAGCTGCATGGATCTCAACTTCTCTTTCCTAGAGAGAGCTAGAGGAGAAAGATTGGGTCAAAGGGTGACTTCTTCAAAAGGGATAGATGTAACATCAGTCACGTTAGGCCCGCATATGACCAGGGCTCAGATATTTTGGGGGGATTCTTTGCACCATCCATTCCCACTACTCTTATCCACTGAAGAAGAGTATTTATTTCTGGCCTTCCTCCATCAAAGCTATTCTATCAGAAGAGAGTGACTTATTTCAGAAACCGGAATGTGTGTCCTGACCAGGAATTGAACCGTGACCTCCTGGTTCATGATTCATGGGTCGGTGCTCAACCACTGAGCCACACCAGAGGGGCCACAATGTACACTGATAAAGAAGCTTTGGTCCTCTTTCTCTTCAATGAGGCAATGGAGCAGCCTCTCCAGCAGAGGCAGAGATGGAGATCTTTGTGAAGACCTTGACTGGCAAGACCATCACCCTCAAGGTGGAGCCACTGACACCACTGAGTGTCAAAGCTAAAACCCAAGATAGGGAGGGCATCCCACCTGACCAGCAGAGTCTGATTTTTGTGAGCAAAGAGCTGGAAGATGGCCGCACTCTCAGACTACACTATTCAGAAAGAGTCCATTCTGCATATGGTGGCATCATGGAGCCCTCCCTCTGCTAGCTCACTGAAAAGGGCAACTGTGATAACATGATCTGCCACAAGTGTTATGCCACCTGCCTATACCCTCCCCCCACCAGCACTGTCTTCTTGGGGCTACACCAACAATCTGTGTTGTAGTGTAACCACCATCTTACAAAGGACAACTCAAAAAGTCGAATTATGGAGTCATTTATTAAAAGCCGGTGGCATACGAGGGAGCAAAAGCACTCCAGACCTCACAGCCCTGAACAGCTTACCACATCTGGCTTATATTGGCAGAATATCACAAAGGTATCGATTACATCTTTGGGTCTGGAAAGAGGAACCTGTTTCGTGAGCAAGTTAGTTATCTAAAGTATCTGTGAATCACTGAATCAACAGAAACACATTATCTGGGACCACCGAGGCAATTTAGAATAATTGTGCTGTCCAGATTCTGGGATCACTGAGTCAACAGGAATGCACTATCTGTAGCTACTGAGACAATTGAGGATAATCGTGCTGTTCTGATTCCCAAAAGAATGTGCTTCAGTGACCAGTGAGATCACAATTAATGGGATATTCAAACCATCATCAATGGAGTATTGGGATAGCATACATAAGTTCAGAAAATCAAAATAACTTTCTATTGTTTTATCAAACAAATAAGTACAGAATCCAAACAGCAATTTCTACTACCATACTTCATCTGTGCCTCAGGAAGATTAAATAAGGCCCCTCTACCACCTTCTTGACCCCTCAGGGCCGCCTTCTGCCTGAACTCTGAGACCCTGGGGCCTCAATAAAGTTTTCCTTTCATTGATTGGAACGTTAAAAAAAAAGGGGGGGGAGGAGAAGAAGTTTTAATGTCATAGAGAAATGCTTACTTGAAAGTGAAGAGAGTAGGGTATACATTTTTATGTACCAGAGTAATAATAAGAGTAGCAGTTGCATTTATCGGGTGCTCTCCTAATAGCTTTACTTGTATCAACTCTTTTGATCCTCATACAGCCTTAAAGGATAGGGGCAGTTTTTGCTCCCATTTTATAGATGATAAAACAGAGGCTCAGAGCCCTGGCTAGTTGGTTGGAGTGTCATCCTAAACACCAAAAGGTTGCCAGTTTGATTCCCAGTCAGGGCACATACCTAGGTTTTGGGTTTGATCCTCAGTCTCTTACATCAGTGTTTCTCTCTCCTCTCCTCTTCTCTCTCTCTCTCTCTCTCTCTCTCTCTCTCTCTCTCTCTCTCTCTCTCTCTCTCTCTCATCAATAAACATATCCTCAGGTGAGGATTAAAAACCTAACAAACAGAGGCAGAGGCACAGAGAAGGTGGGACTTCCTCAATGTCACACAATCAATACATGGAGGCAGGGGCTAGAATTCAAACCCAGGTTGTCTGGTTCCAGAGTCCATGCTTGTAACCAAAAGCAGTTAGGACAAGGCACGTGATAACTTAGTGGTTATCTCTGTGAGTTAGGATTTTGTTATTTATCCTTACTTTACTACCCTTCCGCTTTCTGACCATTAATGCCAAGTTGTTTCCCAGCCTCCAGGCCTTTTCATTCCAATAGACAGTTCCTCCCTGACTCACTGCTCTATTAACTGCTATTCAGTCTTCTACTATCAGCCTAAATGTCTCTTCACAGGAAGCCACCGAGTTCTTATGCAAGGCTGGCTTCTTCACAACTTCCTGTTTTTTTTAAACAACTGTCTTTCCTGCCATCCCTCTCCCCCTTTGCTGTAGGCTCCATGAAAGCCAGACCTGGGTCTGTCTTTTCCACCTTCAGATGCCCAGAACAATGCCTGACCCACAGTCGATGCATGAGAGGATCTTATTGTGTAGCAGACCAGCAGAGCAGACAGGCTGGGAGGAGGCACAGCCTAGGGGTCCCTCTCTCTGTGTTCTAATATGGATGCAATGGAAGGTGCTAGAATCAGAGAGGTAATTCTGAATTAAAATAGTTGACTTGGCAAGCTGTGCAAATTTGGACTACAACCCTCACATTCTGAGATCTGCTTCCTCTTTCATAATATTGGGTTGATAATACTACCTCACACCTACAAGAGTGCATAAGTGATACAAAGTAGGTACTTAATAGTTAAATGGACTTATTGAACATTTGGGGAAGAATTAAATGTGAATATTTTCAAGTTTCTTAACTTCTCTGTGTCTGTTTTCTCACCTATACCATGGGATAATAAATAAATGAATATATCTATTTTTATGGGATTCTTGTGAGAATTCAAGGAGATAATCTATACAATGCACAGAACCCAATGACTGGCACAGAGTAAATGCTCAATTCAGGTTAACTATGATTGTTATTGTTATGGGTAAAGCACTTTCTGCAATGCCTGGTGCACAGCAGGTACTCCTAGATAGAAGGTGCATAATGTTATTGACTTGGCCTGGGCTAAGTTCCACCCAGATCCTCCTAAAGCTGTGTCCTGGCCCTGGGTGCACTCCTAGGTTCCAGAGTTAGTATTGAATAGATACCACCCTATGGCTGCCATCAACTACTGCAGCATCGACCTCAGATCATACCGTACTCTAAGGTTGTTCCATTCAAACAGTAGAACACCCCTGTGCTTTTCCTTAGGAGACCAGGAACAGTGGAGACTGAACAGAAGGACTAGATTTGAGAGATAATTCAAGAAGGTGTAGTCAACAGCACTTTATGACTAGTTAGGTGTCCAGGAGCAAGGAGGTGGATTTGTCTAACGTAGTGGTCCTCAACAATCTCAGATTGTTGCACTGGCAAGCCAGATGGGCGAACAGAGGACATTTGGCAATGTCTGGAGACATTTGTTGCAACTGGGGTTGGGATGCTCCTGGCATCTAGTGGGTAGAGACCAGGATTACTGCCAAATGTCCTACACTACACAAGGCAGCTCCCCACAATAAAGAATTACCCAACTCAAAATGTCAAAGAGTGCAGAGGTCAGTACATCCTGGTCTGGGATGATTTTCAGAGTTTTACCTGAGAATCCAAGGCATCAAGAAAAGCTGTGAAAAGCCTTCCACAGGAGCTGTTACTACCATGTACAGCTAAAGGATTAGGTAAGTCTGAGGAAAACCCTACCCAGGAACTAACACATCTTATAGGATTCTCTAAAGTGACAGAAAGGGGTCCCCGCTCCTGGCCCCGCTATATCGGAGCTGATGGACTGGCGGCTCCCACCACCGGCTCAGGAATGGGCGCACAAAACCATTCTGAAGTCTCAGGAAGCTGGCCCATTTAAATGTGCGCGGCCCAAGAGAAAGGCATCTGAGAAACCATGGCACTCCCTTTTCAAAAAGAGTTGGAGAAATATAAGAACATTGATGAAGATGAGCTTTTTGGAAAACTCTCAGAAGAGGAACGGAAACACTTGGAAAATGTTCTTGATGACCTAGATCCCAAGAGTGCCCTGCTACCAGCTGGATTCTGACAAAAAGACCAGGCACAGAAAACCGCCACCGGACTGTTTGACTGTGGGCACCTCCTCATGTACCTGGCGAAGGAGGCTTTGGAACAGAAAGACAGGGAAGACTTTGTGCCTTTCACAGGAGAAAAGAAAGAGAGAGTCTTTATCCCCAAAGAAAAGCCTGTAGAAATGTATAAAGAAGACAAAGTAACCCTTCATCCAGAACTGGAAGAAAGTTTAGCCAGTGCCTCCGACACTGAACTCTACAATCTTGCAGCTGTTCTTGGAGAACACAATTTGCTCAATAACCCAAAGTGTGATGAAAAAACACCCAACACTCAAGGTGGCAAAGGACCTGTGAAAAATGTGGTCAAAGGTGACGCCTATGTCAAGAAGTTCAGCCTGGCTGAACTTGACATGACCCTGTGGCAACTGCTTTTGCAGATATGCTGAAAGTAAACAAGACCTTGAAAAGTCTAAACATAGAATCCAATTTTAAAACTGGAGCTGGGATCCTGGCCCTGGAAGAGGCACTAAGAGAAAATGACACCTTGACAGAAATCAAGATCGATAACCAGAGACAGCAGTTGGGAACAGGTGTAGAGACAGAACTTGCCCAGATGCTCGAGGATAATTCAAGGACCCTCAAATTTGGATATCAGTTTACCAAGCAAGGGCCACGAACAAGGGTGTGGACTGAAGGGTCCCAGGTTTAATTCCGGCCAAGAGCACATGCCCAGGTTGCAGGCTCCATCCCCAGTAGGGGTGTGCAGGAGGCAGCCAATCAATGGTTCTCTCTTATCATTACTGTTTCTATCTCTCTTTCCCTCTCCCATCCTCTCTGAAATCAATAAACATATTTTAAAAAAAATTTTTCTATAAGAGGCGAAGTTTCATCATGGCGGCCATTTAAAAATAAACAAAAGCTCTTCTCCTTCCCAACCGGGACTATTTTATCAAAGGTTGTTCATTTCTGTTAACCACAAAAGTAATATTTAATTTTTATTCCTTTTTAGCACTACTTATTTATTTGGGATTTTTAAAATACATATGGTTGTTTTATTTGCTCGTGGGCACCTCTGGCAACTTGCACCAATGGACATAGGCAGGTCTTAGTGGGTGACAACAACTGAAAAGAATTTAACCATCTTCATATTAGGTTGTCTTGCTTACATAAACTTTTTATAACCACTGAAAAGCATTTAGTATGTAAGTGTGTTTGTAACTGATTATGACAGAGGCCTGTCTCTGTTTACATGCATAGCTTTGAGTTAGGCTAAATACATCAGAAGTCTTCCACTGACCACATAAGAAGCTAGTATTGCCAGTCTTTCACTGGGTGAGAAACGGGATCCAACTTAGCACAAATTCTCTTAGTTCCAGAAATACCACTGAATGCACATGCTCCCAGTGATCAAAGATCAGTGGGATCGCCTTCATAAAAACATTATTATACTTTAACTAGCCTTAGTAAATAAGTATAAAATGTTTATTAGCCCACAAATACAACTTCAAGCCAGACTCATGGGTAGCAAAATGAATTGGCACACCTACCTTTACTAATTATTCAACATAAATTCAATCTTTAACCTGACTCTGACGGATAACTTTTTACAAAGTTGTTTTAAAGTTTTCCAGATAGGATGGGATATTTTTGAATTTTAGTAAGAAGGAGGCTTTTAAAATAGTATGTGCCTAAATAAAACAATAATAATTGCAAATAAATAAATAAAGTCACAGAAGGGGAAACATTATTATAGATCATTTATTTCTTTGAGTTTAATATTTATAATTGTTATATATATATATGTATAGCTTTAATACTATTGCTGACAGTGTATACAGCTGTTAATCACACTGAAGGACTTAAACAGGATATATGTCGTATTAGCTGGAAATTCTCAGAACAGATCACATAATCTTGTAGTGCAACTCGGAGATCCATTGGATTTCTATGTAGAAAAAAAAAAGCAGTAACTGTGAATCAAGGAAAAGATTCCAGTTATGCCTCCTAATATTTGCCATAACAAGGAAGCAGTCAGACCCCCACCCTTCCCTTTTTAAAAAAAATATATTTTATTGATTTTTTACAGAGAGGAAGAGAGAGGGATAGAGAGTTAGAAACATTGATGAGAGAGACATCGATCAGCTGCCTCCTGCACAACCCCCACTGGGGATGTGACCGCAACCAAGGTACATGCCCTTGACCGGAATCGAACCTGAGACACGCTCTATCCACTGAGCCAAACCGGTTTCGGCCCCACCCTTCCCTTTTATATAGACTCTACACTGAAGAAAATGCAGCTGTTCTTGGAGTACACAAAAGCAAAATCAGGAAGCAGGTGAGGACTATTGTTCAGCAGGTCCAGGAAAGTGAACCAGGAAGATAGGACCTTCTCGAGTACCTGGGAAGGGAAGAAATGTTTGAGAACACGGGCCTCTTAGATCTTTCCAGCAACATACTTCAATCAATAATTCAGGCAGAGGTCCACTCCTCTGGACTCTCAGCTGGAAACCCCTCTCACCTACTAGGAATTCCTGCAACATCTAGGAAGATCCCAAGGACTTGTCCTGCGGTTCCTGTCTTTTCTATTGGAAGTTCCAACCTGAGAGTCTCCGATAGTTGCACTGGCAAACCTGGTGGGCAACTTAGTCTCTCCTGCTTCTAGGTCTTGGCTCTTTAGGCTGTAAGTCCTCAGCTCTGAGTGACTTGGCACCTTGACTGCAGCTCCCTATAAGAGAGACCTTCCCTGTGGGGGCCTAGACAGCTTCTAGCCATCATAGGGGTCCCTCTGTGCTTGTCTCTCTACCCCTGATTGTGTCTCTGGCTCTGACCTCTAGGAAATCCTATTATTTGCAAAAAATTCTTTCTCTGGCCAAAGTTGTGAGCCTGGGTCCCGGGTCCGGGTGAGGGGTGTGGGATGGGAATGGGGGGATGAGGACAAATATGTGACACCTTAATCAATAAAGAAATTTAAAAAAAAATAAAGTGCGAAAAAAAAATCAATAATATATATTTAAAAAAAAAAGAGTAATATGCAAATTACCATACATCTGCCACACCCACAAGTCACGCCCATCAGCCAATCAGGAGTGAGTATGCAAATTAACCCAACCAAGATGGCTGCAGCCACGGAGCGAGCAGGAGGCTTGGGTTTCTCCTAGCTATTTGTTGAGAAAAAGATGTGAGGCAAATGGCCCACTATAATGAATATTCAGGCACCTGATGTGAGAGCCTCTATAAATTGTGTAACACTTCCCTGGATTGAGAAGCTCAATAGCTCTTGTCAGTTAATAATGGAAGGCTTTCAACTGAAAGTAATGTGAATTTTGATGGAATTCTAGTTCTGCTAATGTTAGGCCAAAAAAACTATTTCATGGAAATCACTGACTCACTTATTCTGTATGTGTGTGTTTTCCTGCCATTTTACATTCAATTTAAATTTTTTTTTTATTTGCTTCCAGTTCTTTTAATAGCTGGGGTGACTTTTCCTCTATTTCTTCAGTACAGCCCACATACCAATCATCAACCGTGTTGTTGGCCATGTCTGTACTCAGAGCTCACAGAATGGCCTTCTTGCTCAGAATGAAATTTCATGCATTCTTGCCACAGAGCTCATATCTGAAACATGTATCATGAACCCACACTAACTTCCCTATGAAGAATTAAATTGTATGGCTTTGATTTAACCTTATGATTTTAAAGAAACTCTTTCAATTTAGGATCCATAATCCCTAACAGACCCTAATCAGACTCTACCCCAGGAGTCTTCTTGTTTCAGGAGAGATGAAGGGAGCTGTCTGGAGGATGCTAAAAGCTATGAATCCTCCGTGGAGAAAATTTCCATAGACAAAATATGCATTCAATTTTCAGGTACCCAAGAATCTTAGTTATCCTATTCATAAACCCATAGTTAAGAATCTATGCCTATCTGGACTGGGTAAATGTATTAAAAATATCTATAGAAAGAAAGTATCCATCAGAAGGTTTATTGGTTAGATATGCTTATATAAAAAAAGAAACCACAGGGACACACACTATCAGTGTCCATCCAAATAGCATCCATGGAAGAGAAGACTCTGGACCAAAAAATCCATCAAATGTTCTGGATGAGTAGCTATTTGTTGAGAAAAGATGTGAGGCAAATGGCCCACTGTAATGAATATTCAGGCACCTGGTGTGAGAGCCTCTATGAATTGTGTAACACTTCCCTCCCTGGATTGAGAAGCCAAGCCAAATAGCTCTTGTCAAATAATATGGACAGCTTTGAACTGAAAGTAATGTGAATTTTTATGGAATTCTAGCTCTTGCTAAAGTTAGGCCACAAGGGCTGTTCCATGGAAATCACTGATTCACTTATTCTGTGTGTTTTTTTTCTTTTTCTTCCATTTTTCTTCTGCCCTTTCACATTCCATAGACACAAAATATGCATTCAATTTTCCTGGGCAGGAGAAGAGTGTCACCCCAACTTAATGTGAAGTCATTAACCTTTCAAATGATCAAATTCCCTTTGTTTTGAAGTCATGCATGCCAGACAAATTTCTGATTATAATTTGACTCCTTGGGTAACCTACCTATTGGGCAAAAGTGCCCTGACCAGAGAATATAAATATCCAGTCCCCTCGGCAGAAAGAGTTCCAGCTGAATTAACGAACCTAGTTATTCTATGTGTTTTTAATACAGCATTCTCTGTTAAATTGATTAATAAGAGTCCACACATAAAAGATGGTTCTATGTTTCTGAACTTTTGTAGCAAGGTAAATACCTCTATAAAAGATTGATCCATGTTTGTAAGCCTGCAAGGCAGAGGGAATATGATAGATTTGTCAAATTTCTAATTTAAATGTCCCAAATGTGTTGTATTAGGACAAAGAGTCAATAACCCTATAAATTTTATTCTGGACCTAAACGAGAAGAGCCAGATATGGAATTGTGAGTCTCTTCTGCACAACAAAGGGATTTAGGCTATTTATATACTTTAGGAGTTACAGACACCAGTCACAGTTATGCAGTTTCCCATGACAACCAATTGTTATGCAATGCTTTGAGATTCCAGGTTTCCTACCATAGAAAATAATATTAAAATTTTGAAGGCCCAATGTTTTTTGTTAATCCTCACCTGAGAATATTTTTTCCATTGCTTTTCAGAGAGAGGGGGAGGGAGGAGGAGGAGGAGGAGGAGGAGGAGGAGGAGGAGGAGGAGGAGGAGGAGGAGGAAGAGAGAGAGAGAGAGAGAGAGAGAGATCAATGTGGGAGAGACACATCGATTGGTTGATTGGTTGCCTCCTGCACCCACCCCGCCTGGGGTGGGGAGCGAACCCGCAGGCAACCCAGGTATGTGCCCTTGATCCTTTGGTGCGCAGGCCGACACTCTAACCACTGACCCAGGCCACCAGGGTGAAGACCCCAGTGTTTTTAAAGAGATTTTCCAGATAACTTTACAAAGCAAGAATATATTGAACAGGGTGGCTACAAATAAAAATCCTGAGAGCTATAGTCTATTCATGAGAGCTATAGTCTTGTGACTACTATTCTCAGCCTTCACTTTTCTCTAACAAGATCTTGAGAATGGCTTCATCGCTCTGAATTTCATCTCTGACTTACACCTTAATAATATTTCTCTCTCTACAGTTTCTTTTTACAGGCAACTAATAGATAAGAAGGCTGCAAACTCTGACTTCAGCATGATTTTATTAGCCAGAACTCAATGAGAAATGCAATATTTGTACAAGCCTAGGAATTAATACATCAAATGTGAAAAAGTAAATTTTAAGAAAAATATTCAAATATCACCCAGCGCATGAATGGTCTCCTAGGTTGAGTCTAAACTCTCAGTCTGGTCTCTTAAGTCCTTAAACAGATTGTCCCCACTCCACCCATGTATCCACTTTCCCCTCAATCCCAGACCAGTCTCTATACCAGCCAGGCAAAGTGTCTTAGTGTGGGTTCCCTCAAAAGCTAACTGTAAGATTCCAGAGCAGGTAGTTTATTTGGGGGATGCAGGGGCCACCTACAGGGGAGATAGAGAAGTGACATAGGGAAGGGAAGGCAGCCAGAAAAGGGTATGTTACTAAGTCAACTTATCAAAGACCAACTAGAAAAGGGTACAAAGCATACCTCAGACTCATCTCACTAGAGAGATGGGGGAGCTGGGGTATTTTACACCAGGTCTCATCAGTCATTGGCCCAGGGCTGATCCAGGAAGTATTCATCTCCCAGAACTTCCAGCTTGCTGAGTTTGGGTGAGTGAGACAGCTTTCTGTGGTTCTGGAACAGCCCTCAGGTACAGAGATATATCAGGAACAGAGATGGTTGTCTGAGGAAGATATAGGCAGGGCCCTGAGAGCATCCTATATAATAAAAGCCCAGCGACCATAACAGCAGAACGACCAGAATGACCACTCAACCAGTCACCATGAGGTGCACTGACTACCGCTCGGCCCCTTTCCCCAGCTGGCAGGCTCTCATCGCCCGATGATGAACAGGGACCCGGGAGTGGGTGCCAGGCCAAGGCCCCCACCCTGCCAGTCGCCCCACACACAGAAGGCAACCTGTGGCGGAGGCAGGGCCACAAGTGGGCAGGACCAGCTGACCTCTCAGGCCCCCCCGCACCCTGCCCTGACCATCAGGCTCCAATAGCCCAAAAGCAAACTTGGAACCCGGGTGGGTGGCGGCAGGGGGCGGGGTCAGCCACCAGCAGCCAGGGAAGATGGCCCTGATTGCAGGCTAGGCCTAGGGACCATATCTGCTCATGAATTTTGTGCACCAGGCCTCTAGTCTGTATATAATGTTCTATGAGCATCCTGTACATGACCTTTTATTTTATTTATTTTTTAATTCTCATCTGAGGATATGTTTTTATTGATTTGAGAGAGAGAGGAAAGGAGAGAGAGAGAGATCAATGTGAGAGAGAAACATCAACTGATTGCCTCCCATACATGCCCCAACCTGGGATTGAACCCACAACCCTTTGCTGCATGGGATGATGCTCCCACAAACTGAGCCATGTGGCCAGGGCTACAGTGACCTTTTAAATGAATTCAGAACCAGAGTCAACTTCAAATAAAAGTGAAAAGTATGTCAACTCTAATGATTGCTCCTTCCTTTTCCCAAACATTCTGCAACAGTAAATTTTAAGAAATTTTAAGAAAAATTTCACACTTATGAAGAATAAGGGCCCCTGCATCTCCCAAACAAGCTACCTATTTTTAGCCTCCCAGACCTCGTCTCCCTGCAGCTGACAGTACTTAATGCTACCTGCATAATGTGTGCTCTAGTGACCTGATCAAAAGGTATTTAAAAACAGCTCTAGCCCAATATGCATTTGATTCAGCAAACATCTGTCAAGCACCCCAGTATGTCAGGGAATAGGCTATACAACAGCAGCTCTCTGTGGCAAATATCCACTTTACTCGGGGTAAGAATACATCATAAAGTTCTGTCTGTCTGAAGGCTTGCATTTAAAAAGGTAAAGCGCGCCCTAGCTGGTTTGGCTCAGTGAATAGAGCTTCGGCCTCCGGACCAAGGAGTCCCAGGTTCAGTTCTGGTCAAGGGTACATGCCCAGGGTTGCGGGCTCAATCCCCAGGAGGGGGCATGTAGAAGGCAGTGGATCCATGTTTCTCTCTCTCCCTTTCCCTTCCTCTCTGTCTCTCTCTCTTTAAAGTCAATAAAAACATATTTAAAAATTAAAAATTAAAAGGTGAAGTCAGTTTCATCCTATGTATGGGGAGTTTTTCTTCATATACTTTTCCTTTTCCTTAATATAGAGGCAATGTCCAGAATCTAAATGATGAGTATGTTTTGGCTCAGAATGAATTAAGGATGAAAAATCATTTTGTATTCATTGACATGATGCAGTCAGAAGTATATTCTAACTTGCGAAACTTGTGTCCCTAAGCAAAATTTAACGATTGAGACAAATGAATATCAGACCATAACTAAATCTTAAGAGAAATAAACCAATGAATAGTAAGTTCCCCTCTTCTGATGTAAAGTTTAGTGAGAGGTGGATTCAACTGGGATGTTCAAGAGTTGGGTGAGATGGGAGTGTGGCATGGAGTGGAAGAGAGAGGATCCTGTTAAATATCTGAGCCCTGGTCATTCTCGGGTCAATGTGATTGATTTATATTGCATCCATCCCATTAGGAAGATCCTTTCATCTCAACTACCTCCTGAGGGTGCCCCAGGACAGGGGAAAGGAGAGCTGCAGAGCTGAGCCATGGCCTGGAGCAGCCTTTACCAGCATGTTCGGGTGAGTCACATCCATCTTGAAGGGAGTATGCACAGGGTTTCCTGCTAAGAAGCCAGGTGGTACTGAATAGTTGAGGTCCTTTTATAGTTTTCTCTTGCATAAAACAAAAATATTCTTACCTGACATAGACTTTGTAATTTTATTTATTGATGTTTAACTTTCTGATTGAACAGAATGTGTATTATGGCAATAGCAGAGAAGATAAATACTTTTAACTGTAACAATCTTATATAATAAAAGGGTAATATGCAAATTGACCAAATAGTGGACCCACCAGAATGACCTCGGCCTGCCTCTGAGCAGGCACACCCCCCCCAATCAGGGGCGGGGCCGGCTGGCAAACCGCCCGCAGCACTTCGCCCTAGCCGGCCCATCCCGATTTCTTTAAAAGCTGGGGTCAGCCCTAGTCAGTTTGGCTCAGTGGATAGAGCTTCAGCCTTCAGACTCAAGGGTCCTGGGTTCGATTCTGGTCAAGGGCACGTACCTTGGTTTCGGGCACATCCCCAGTAGGGGGTATGCAGGAGGCAGCTGAATCAATGTTTCTAATTCTATCTCTCTCCCTTCCTCTCTGTAAAAAAATCAATAAAATATATTTAAAAAAAAATAAAAGTTGGGGTCAAGGTACACAGTCTATAGGAGATAAAACCAGATGTAAAGGTGTAAGTTAGCATTTGAAGTTACAAGTGTAATAAATAAGGAAATCAAAGCAATGCTATAAGTATATTGGGTGGATTAGAAAAAGAAGGTCAATTCTAAAACTACTGACAAAAACAAAAATTTTTAAGCACCAAGGAAAAGGGAAAATACAAAGAGGAAAGAAAATAGATTTAAACTGTAAGTTTCAGATGGAGAAAGTAAAGAAGTTTAAATGAAACCTTTAGAAACAGTATTTGTTTCCATTCGACTTTTATGAAGTATTTGATGCTTTCCTTGAAGTGAAAATTACTCTAGGAAAATTGGATTTTTTAAAAGTCCTCATCTGAGGATAGTTTTTCCATTGAATTCTAGTGAGAGTAGAAGAGAAGGCGGAGAGAGAGATGGAAGGGAGGGAGGAGGAGGAGAGAAAAAGAAACATTGAGACGTGAAAGAGACATGTCAATTGGTTGTCTCCCCAGTGCACCCCTACTGGAGCTGGTGAACCTGCAACCAAGGTACATGCCCTTGACCAGGAATCAAACCCGCAACCCTTCCATCCATAGGCCGATGCTCTAACCACTGAGCCAAATCGGCCAGAGCTCTTTTTCTTGTTGAATAATTGGTATGTGAGTGATGCAATGAGTCAGGTCATCTGGACATGTATACTTTGGAGCCCAAGGATGCTTGAGCTTGGGGTTAAAAGAGAAAATAAAAACGGGGACTTATAAATTGGAGGGACAAAACTATAATTAAATCACATGGTTTGGTTTGACAGTTTTGCACAGCGTTGGTGGGAAAAATTAGCAGCTGAATAAAGGGGTGAAGTTGACTAATACTATATCATATTAGAGAAAAGTAACAAGAACCATGGTAAAAGTTGAGGTAACTGAAACACATGATATGATATATTTATAACACCTTACAATGGGCAGGGAGGAGCCAACAGGAAAAGGAAACTCTTCCTGTGGCGTCACAGTGGCCCGAGAAAACTCTCGTATCACTTGCCTTCCTCCAGCTGAGGAGGGGCACCAGCCAGTGTGCGCCCCTCGCTCCAGATGTTGACTCTAATACTTTTCTCCTGGAAGAAGAGCTAAGATTCTGGAAAGAAACAAACTGCCCCCATCTCTTGACATAGGAAGCATTTCAGACTGAGCCTGGAAAATCCCGTCATTCATTCAAGAAAGCAAGAATGCATTTAGAGTGATACCTGGGCAGCGCTGTCAAAGCCAGAAAGGCCAGCCTAAAAACAGGGCTGTGAGTGGCCAAAGAGGGACCTACATGAACCCCAGAGAGGGAGCAATGACCTCAGCGAATCAGAACTAGTCAAGTCTGTTAAAAGAACTGTGAGCTCTTTTATTAATCCTAAATAGTTAGAGGGAAGATTTCACAAAGGAACCAAAAGTTGGCGATAAAGGTGCGCACTAGGGCCCTGGCTCTGCTTTTGAGAGAAGAGGTTGTGGTGTCCGCAGGTCCTAGGCGATTTGAGCTCCAGTCGGGATGATGACCGAGGTTTTCTGAAACAGCAGTCTGGGGAAGAAGGTCCATGTGAAGTGCAACACCAATGACACCATGGGGACCTTGATCGCAGCACAGATTGGTACCCATTGGAACAAGATCACACTAAAGAAGCGGTACGCGGTTTTTAAGCACCACATTTCGCTGGGAACTATGAAATCCATGACGGGATGAACCTGGAGCTTTATTACCGATAGAGCAGAATTCCTTCCCCCTGCCCAGCCCTCTCCTCCCTTCTCTCCCCTCCCTCCCCCCAGTATGGATGCTTGTTTTTAAAAAGTCATGATAAGAAAAAAAATTAGAAGCAGGAACAAAAAGGTACACACTAGTTTGCAATATTACTGATTTAAAGTTTTACATATTGATCAGCCCACACTTTTTGAGTCAAGCAGTGGTATTTTGGCCAAACCCCAGAATATAAGCTGTAGGAATAATAAGCTAGGGAAAAAAGAAATCCTAGAAAGACACAGGTAAAACATGGGAAATATTTATAAAAGGCAGGCGGATGCTTGTGGAAGGTGGGAAATAATAGTAGAAAGTGAGGGCAATTTATTAGATGAGGCAGAAGTGCTGTGGAAGGTGGAAAAATATAAGTAAAAGGTGGGGAAATGGTAGGTGGCCACTACTGAGCAGGGAGGAAATCTATATTAGAAGGAGGGATGGCATCAAGGTTAATTAATAGAAATAAAATGCACGAAGTCAGTAAACTCGGGTTATTGTGTACAGGTCACCAAGTCCTTCTGAAAGGAAGGAGAGAAGTTTGTATACTGCTTGGGAAAAGTGGGAACCAGGCTAAACAAGCTCAAAAAAAAAAAAAGTACAAAGTCAGTTGAGGTAAAAGAAGGAGTCAGAGTAACAGAAAAAGAGAACAGTGGGTAATTAAAAATAGACGCCTTCCAAAAGAAGATAAGGAATCAGAGTTATGTAAAATCGGTGCAGGAATGAAAAGAAAAGGATGTGGAGGTTTGTCTAAGTTTAATGGTGTCTTAGAAATACGTAGATACACACCAAATGCAAACAAAGAAAAACAGTCCCTGCCAGAAGGCAGAACCAAAGGACAGTGACAAAACAGACAGATTGGCACAACTTCAGCAGCTGCAAGATCTCACGGGAAGAGAACATCCAGTGCTCATGTCATGGTGACCGCCAGGTGACTAGTGTCCCCACTCAGCTGGAGTAAGAGGACACTTGTGTTCCTAAAGAACTCCCTGTCCACAGAAGTCACAAGGGAGGAGCTCGTGTGTCCAGAGTAGGACCCCATGCCTCCTTCGGTAGGGCCGAGTGGGAAGCCCAGATGTGCATGCTCTGAGCAAGAGCTCACATTCCTCCTCTCCTGATCACTTGCAGCTGCTGCATGACTCCCTGCCTCCGACCTATCAGGATGAGTCTCACTGGGCCCGTTAGCCTTGTGCATGTAGCCCTGTCACCCAAGTCATCCTCATTCCCGGCTCGAATCCCCATTCATCTGTACCTCACCTTTTCTGACTCCATCTGCCATCACTCCTCATCTCCTGTGCCCTGGAGCTCAAGGTCATTTATCTAGAATATTCTGTATCCTCATTCTCTTTTAGGAATGTTCTCTTCATCTTCTTACTCTGGAGTGGAATTCTCATCTGAGGATATTGCTTTCTTTGCAATCCTCTCAAGAGATAGTTGCTTGCTCTCCTACAGCCCTGGTATCACTGGGCTTGGAGGAGAGTTCCATGTTCTCCTTGTTCCTCGTTGCTTATCCCAAATGCCCTCGCTTCCATAACATGAAGAGACTATATTATCCACAACCCTCTGGTAACATGGGAGTAGCATTTCTACTCCCCTCCCCCATGCTTTGAAGATTTTACCTCCTGGATCACACTCTCCAACACTCCAACATCATTCGTGGGGACTTCCTTACCTACATTGATGATTATTCCAGTGCTCTGGGCTCTAAGTTCCTTGATATTTTCTTCTCCATGAACTTGTTGTCCGTTCTATCTAAGCCATGTCCTTCCATGGTTATATTTGAGACCTTGTCATTACAGTAACTTCAATCCCACCACAATTTCAAATATTTCATTCATGTGCCCTGACCACACCTCTTTCCTAACCCAGAATTCCTAGAATACAGAGCCAGCCTGGGGTACTGATAGATCCCTTATTGGGAAGAAAGCCTAGGTACTGATAGATCCCTTATTGGGAAGAAAGCAAAAGTGAGGGAAAAGGGGTGGACAGGCAGGGAAGTCAGAAGAATACCTACAAGGTGGTGCTTTACTGAGCTGGTACCTTCTTCACAAGAATATTCAGTGGGGTTGCTCAGAGAACACCTCCATAGAAGCCATGTGGAGCCATCACATCTAAAAGCAATTCATTAGGGGGAGGAGAAGAAAGCCATTTATCTGTGGAGACCTTCCCTTGTTCAGTCTCTCATTGGTCAAAATCCTCTCCATTGGATAGTAATTCCTTATGACCTGCAGGTTGTATAATTGACCACTCTGGGAAGTCACTGGAGAAGCCAGAATCCCCTGTGTCCTGTCAGGTCAGACCTGGTGCTGGAGCTGAGGTGGCTCCTATGACAGTGTGTGTGATAGAAGCTGTGCTGATGCCTGAACCCCAACGGGAGGCTGAGGCGATCAGAGCCGGGAGATATGGTGGCCAGGGCTATGACCACTGGAATGAAATAAGCCATTCCTGGAGCCAGTCTAGCCAGAAAATAAGGTAAGTAGCTTGGGTCCCCAAGAGAGGAGTGGGCAAGGCAGGCTGAGCATAGCTGGGATAAAATTAACTGGATCTTGTACAAACATTACACCACTTAGATCTGTTCATATCTATTTATATCTGGGTTTTATGTGAGAAAAAATGTTCTCACTTATTCCCCAAGTGGGAAAGTTTAAATCCAATTCTTCAAGCTGATGGCCAATTGCATATTTTTTACAAACAGGCCATGAAATCAAGTTGCATCCCTTCATTTTAGCTTTGCCTAGGGTCATAGTTGATATTCATCATTTCTTTGCTCTACCAACCATTCCAGGATTTCCTCTCCCTCAGTCAGCATGTTGGCTGATCTGGGTTACTTGCCTAGTAGGGTTGTCCAGGCCTCAGCCCCCTTGCCTTGCTCTTGTCAGGCCATGGTTGCTGCAATTACCCATTAAAAGTTGTCACTGGGCAGAGAAGCACCAAGAGATGCCCCAGTGAATCCCCTGAATTCCAGACACACTCTTTATTCATTATGAAATGGAAACCCTTACTATTCGTGTGAATCAGGGTCGACTACCCTGCCTGGACTGCAATGTCTTATTATTATTATTATTATTATTATTAAATATATTTTGTTGATTTTTTACAGAGAGGAAGGGAGAGGGATAGGGAGTTAGAAACATCGATGAGAAAGAAACATCGATCAGTTGCCTCCTGCACACTCCCTGCTGAAGATGTGCCCACAACCAAGGTACATGCCCTTGACTGGAATCGAACCTGGGACCCTTCAGTCTGCAGGCCGACGCTCTATCCACTGAGCCAAACCAGTTAGGGCTGCAATGTCCTTTTTGTCTGCTGGCCACTAGCATGAGGATCCCAGAGTGGCCAAACCATAGTCACAGCCTCAAGTTCCCTAGTGGAAATACACCACTGTACACACATGCACACCCCCACAGACATGTGTGCGCACACAAATAGGAACTTGTCAAAGTCTAAGATTATGGGACAGGAAACATGAATTCTACACGGGTCGTTGGGAGTGATTGTGATCAGGGATTCCTACTTCTACCACCTTATGGTTGCCCAGACCTATGTATTCCAGTTATTGAGGAAACAAAACCACCCTCTTCTCCAGCATCACCATAGTTAATGCATTCCTGAGGGAATTGCATTAGCACTGCCAACAGAGCTTAAAAGATACAAAGTAGTTATTCCTCCTACAATCCCATTTAATTTGTCCTTTTGGCAGATGCAAAAGCTTAACGGATTTTGGAGAATGACTGTGGGGTATTAAAAAGGTAATCAGGTACCGAATTCAATTTCAGCTGCAGCCTGGATATGCTATCTTTATTGGAGCAAGTCAATATAAACCCTGGCATCTGGGAAATGTTTTCTTTTCAGCCCAAAAGCAGTCTGCCTTTGTGTGGCATGACAGCTGTATTATTTTAGTTATCCTCAGGGCTATGTCAACCTCCTGCTCTCTGGCATAATATAGTTTTGGAGAGAGGGTTGCGGGGGAGGGGGGGCAGGGTGTTGATCATTTTGATAGCCCACAGAACATCATGTTGGACCATTACATTGATGACATTATGCTAATTGGACCTACACAGGAAGTAGCAAGCATCCTAGATTCCTTCAGAAAACACATGCATTCCAGAGGATGGGAGATAAACCCTGTGAACATTCAGGGACCTGATGCACAGATGAAGTTTCTAGGGTTCCAATTGTCTAGGGCACATTAAAATAGAGCTTTTGTTTTATTTTAATTTTTAAAAAATACATTTTTATTGATCTCTCGAGGAAGGGAGAGGGAGATAGAAACATCAAAGATGAGAGAAAATCATTGATTGGCTGCCTCCTGCATGCCCACAACCCGGGCATGTGCCCTGACCAAGAGTCAAACCTTGACCTCCTGGTTCATAGGTCAACAACTCAACCACTGAGACACACTGGCTGGGCCGAAATAGAGCTTTTAAAACAAGGGGCAGATTGCTTCATATTGCATTGACCATCTATACTAATAAAAGGGTAATATGCTAATTAGACTGGATAGACCGGACATCATTCCGGACGTCCTTCCTGACAAAGTCGGGGCCCAGCCCAGGGGAAGCTGCTTGCAGTCCCCGGTGCCTGTGGCTGGCCCAGAGGAAGGGAAGCCCAGGTCCTGGGTGCCTGTGGCTGGCCCGGGGAAGCCTGCCCGGGTCCTGGGTGCTTTCAGGTGGCCGGAGGAGGGAAGCCCAGGTCCCGGGTGCTGGAGGAAAGCCGGTGCCAGCAGCCGGGGGAAGAAAGGCCTACTCTTGCACGAATTTTCATGCATCGGGCCTCTAGTCATAAATTAAGAGGCACAAAGCTTGGTAGGCCTATTTGGATTTTGGGCATATACTACATTGGAACTTAGTGGCCTGTTTGGATTTTAACGTATAGTACAGTACATTGGAGCATGTTGCTAAAACCCATTTACCAAGTGATTCCAAGTCTGCCAGTTTTGACTGGGCCCCAGAGCCAGAAAACACTGTGCAGTAGATCACAGTTGTTCACACTGCCCTGCTGCTTAGGTCTTGAGATCCAGCAGACTCAATTGTAAGGGACGTGTCTGCAGCAAAGAGACTGGGAAGCCTCCCTCAGAACCAGTAGAAGAATCACAGTGCAGACCCTTAGGGGTTTGAAGTAAAACTATACCCCTTTCTGCTGCCTATTCTCCATTTGAAAAGCAAATCATTGCCACGGGGCTCTGCTAGAAATTAAATACAAAAAAAACCCAAAATATTAAATGATGATATAAGCAGGTTCCTGCTTGAGATGGGATGCTGTCATCTCAAGATGAGTTTGCAATCACAAAGAACTGTCAACCACACTAATGGCTCAAATCAGAGGCGAGCTAAGGAGATGCAACACCCGGCACCATAGGCTCTGGGACAGTCACTCCTTGCACCACTGAGATCCCCTTGCATCCCACACTAAATCCATCCTGTCAAAGATAGTAGCCAGTGCAACCTTGGTAAAAGATTTAATAGACAAGGATTATTGAAACAATCTACAATTCTAATAGTTGCCCTAAGACGGCAATTAGTATTATCTTTCTTCTCTATCCACCCCCCATTCTAGAGCTTCACCTTATCTAGTTTGCCTGCTTGGGAGGACGACTCAGACCTTCATCCCTCAGGAGTCTGAGCTCTTGGTTGCCTTGCCCTTGTCAGGCGCTGGTTGCTGCAATTGCTCATTCACCGTTATTACCAGACATGGAAGCATCGAGAGACACCACTGAACCTCACTGTTCAGATATTTTCATTGCCCTCCTTTTGTGGCAGCTACTGTAGCTCATCAGGATAATTAGGATCAATCATTCCCAACAGTATAGTCATGTTTTCAGAGCCATTATTAATGTTCATGGGGTTTTTTGTTTGTTTGTTTGCTTAAGGGAGTGGAACTGCTAAGTCTTATAATATATTTAAATTTATAGGAAACTACCAAACTGTTTTCCAAAGTGTCTGTACCACAGCAAAGGGAATATAGTCAATAATCTATATAGTATATGAAGAGCCACGGTCATAACATCCAAAACGACCGAACGCCAGGCTGCGCACGTTGCAGGTGAGTGGGCTGAACTGCTGAACTCTCAGAGAGAGAAAGAGGCGGGGCTGATCAGCAGCAGCAGCGGCTGCTGGCAGGCCTCTCTCTCTCCCAGAGGTCAGCAGTTCAGCCCCCTGGCCAGCAGCCTGGGGCGGCTGCTGATCAACCCCGCCTCTATGATCAGGCCCGGAGATAGGCCCAGAGATGCTGACTGGCATAGAAACCGACCAATCAGAACCAAATCTGGGTAAATTGTGAGGAGCCAATGGCTGTCTAGGAGTTGGAGCTTTTGATGCTGACTGGCATAGAAACCGACCAATCAGAACTACTCTGGGTGAACTTCGAAGGCAGAACCTAAGGTGGGGGCTGAGGAGGGGTTTTAAAGGCAACAGCTGTTTGGTGTAAGGTGTAAGAAAGTGATCCAACTTTTTTTTTTTTTAATATATTTTATTGATTTTTTTTTTTTACAGAGAGAAAGAGAGAGGGATAGAGAGTTAAGAAACATCGATGAAAGAGAAACATCGAACAACCAAGGCACATGCCCCTGACCGGAATCGAACCTGGGACCCCTGAGTGTGCAGGCCGATGCTCTATCCACTGAGCCAAACCGGTTTCGGCGTGATCCAACTTTTTAATGACCGGTTTGGCAGTATAGTGCATATGGCTGGCTATCAGTCCAGATATAGGGATTATGTGTTTTTGTCTGCCAAGAGCATCTCCTCCTGCTGAAAAGGCTCCCCCCCCCCCCCCATTTAAGCAATCCTATCCTATATAATCTATCTATACTAATAAAAGGGTAATATGCTAATTAGACCAGGTCAACTGGCCATCTTCCAGACGTCTGACTTCCTTCCGGACAAAGCCATGGTGGTGGGGGCCAAGGCAGAGGCAGTTAGAGGTAATCAGGCCAGCAGGGGAGGGCAGTTGGGGGCGAGATTAGGCTGGCAGGGGAGGGCAGTTAGGGGTGATCAGGCAGGCAGGGGCAAGGTAGGGGCGATCAGGCCAGCAGGCAGAGGGGTTAGGGGCAATCAGGCAGGCAGGCAGGTGAGTGGTTAGGAGCCAGTCATCCTGGATTTTGAGAGGGATGTCTGACTGCCTGTGGGATCGAGCCTAAACCAACAGTTGAACATCCCCTGAGGCCATGGTCGGCAAACTTCGGCTTTCGAGCCACATGTGGCTCTTTGACCCCTTGAGTTTGGCTCTTTCACAAAATACCATGGCCTGGACGAGTCTATTTTGAAGAAGTGGTGTTAGAAGAAGTTTAAGTTTAAAAAATTTGGCTCTCAAAAGAAATTTCAATTGTTGTACTGTTGATATTTGGCTCTGTTGACTAATGAGTTTGGCGACCACTTCCCTGGGGGGTCCCAGATTGGAGAGGGTGCAGGCTGGGCTGAGGAACGCCCCCGCCTCTGTGCATGAATTTCATGCGCCAGGCCTCTAGTATTGTAATAACTATGTATGGTGTGGGATGGGTACTAGACTTATCAGGGTGTTCACTTAGTAAAGTATATAAATGTCTAACCACTATGTTGTACACCTGAAACTAATATAATATTGTAGGTCAACTGTATTTAGAAAATAAATAGGTTTTTTTAAATAGCAGCATTATCTTAAAAATCCACAAGATGTCAGTGTTTCTATGTGAGAAAAAATAATGAGGTGGTCTGAGGTTAAAAGTACTCCCACTAACTGATACCAAAAATTAGCCTAAAGTGAATTTGATATAGAAATAATAGAGATTAGTTAATTTAATTGAATAGGAAATATATGCACATGATATAAAATTCAAAATTGTATTCAGTGAAAAGAAAAACTTTCCCTCCCTCCCTACTTTTTCCCCTCATCTCTCAGTCCCATTTCATTCCCCTTTCCCCCAAGGACAGCTATTTTTATTATCCTTCCAGAGATATTCTAAATATATATATGACCACAAAGATATAAATATGTATATGTTTTCAAATAATACCAATGATTATATACAATACATGTGTTCTGTGCCTTGATACTTTTTCTACCTGATATGCTTCAGAGTGGTGCCTTCTGTGGCTTGTCTGTTCATTCTCTTAACAGAGGCTTTTGAGGAGCAAAATTTCTTTATTTTGATGAAGTACAATTTGTCTTTTTTTTTTTTTTTAAGTGGGCCTTACTCAAAGCCACAAAGATTTTTCTCTATATTTTCTTCTAGAATTTTAGGTTTTATATTTAGGTCTATAATCCATTTTGAGGTCATTTTTGTATATGTGCAAGATATTGATCATTACCATTTTAATTTGTACATTTGTTATTATAGATGTTGTTGAGCATATTTTCATATGTTTAAATATAATTTGTGCTTGTTTTTTTGTGTGTGTGTTTGTGTGTGTGTGTTTGTGTGTGTGTGTGTGTGTGTGTGTGTGTGTGTGTGTGTGTGTTTTGTGAGCTCTTTGGTCAAGTCCTTTGCTGGGGGCTGCCGAGTTTGGACATGCAGTTTGTGAAAGTGGAAACTGAAATCTGACCGCACACTGCTCACTTAGCCACAAATACTGTATCGGGGGGCCTTTTTCTAATTCAGCCCTGGGAGCCCCATTCTTTACTGTGCACAAAGGTGTTGCCTTTGTCCATTTATCTTCTATATTCTAGGTCTTTTTCATATTTTATAGGAGTTCTCTGTTTTTCTGCCCTTCACCACTGTGGTGCAAATATATTTTCCCCCAGATAGTCTATTGTATTTGTCACTGTTTATGGTATTTTCCCATCAGAATTGTTTTTTGTAGAGTCAAATATACCAATCTTTTCTATTGTGGGTTCTGAGTTTTGTGTCATGCCTAGAAAGTTTCCCTATTCCAGTTATTTTTAAATATTACTTTATGTTTTATTCTAGCATTTTTTCTGGTTTCTTTTTTCCCCCCACATTTAAATCTTTTGATTTAGTATGAATTTATTTTGGTGAAAGACGTAAGTATAAATCCAATTTAATTTTTTTCCCAATTTGCCAACCAGCTGTCCCAACACTGTTTACTAAATAATTCATCTTTCCAGCACTTACATAAAATGGCAGATTTATCATAAATACAATTCTTATTCTTAATGTAAAAAGTATCTATGTTGCTCTGCCCAGAGACCACATGCTACACTCTGATTCTATGGGAAAGACACAGATGACAAGAAAAGAAGGTGATAAGAGATTTTTTTTTAGCAAAATATTTTCCAAGCATGGTTTGAATTAGAGTCCAAGATTTCTTACATTTGCAATATGATACAAAAAAATCTGTTGCAATAGCAATAACCTTGATCATCAGGAAAATATTAAATTATATTCACTATTTTCTATTTGTTATGCAGGAAAGTGTGCAATGTTTTTGAGAAAAAATAATGCAGAATATTTTTCACACATACCCTGACACACACACACACACACACACACACACACACACACACACGTTTTCTTCCTCAGAAAAGCAAACTGTGTAATGGCTAAACCTTTGGGCTCTAAGTCAGACAAAACTGTGAATATTAACAGTATCTAAATCAAGGGTTAATATAAGGATTAACTGAGCTTGTTCAAAAAAGGTGCCTGACTCAGAATAAACAGTCAATATTCAGTAGCTACTAACTTCTGTTTGTGTAAAGTGCATAGATAAGTTCTCTGAGATTTCTCAGGTATGTTTACATAGCCAGTAGGATCCCCAGTAGGATCCACAGCAAGTGAATTCTGTGTCTTTAAATCTTATGCATTAATCCCTAGGTACAGTGCTAAACATATTTTAAAAGATCTTTGATTCATGAGGGACAGAATGGATCTAGAGAATCATGATGTCTACATCTCTTATTACTGGTGACATTTATTTTGATCATTTGGTTAAGTTGGTGTCTGCCTGGCTTCCCCACTGTAAAGTTTTTGTAGTTGATAAGTATCTTGCAGGAGATACTTAGAGATCATACAAATCCTGTTTGTCTTCAAACTTTTACCCACTAATTTTAGTATCAGCTGTGGATCTTGGCTGAAATATTTATTACTGTGGTATTTGCCTAACGGTGATCTCTATTTCCCTCTTCCTTCTATATTTATTAATTCAGTTTCTACTCCTCCCCAATTTATCTATCTATATATTTATTTGACTATATCCATATGGCCTCATGGATATTTGTATTACTCTAGGTAAAACCCCCATACTATCATTATTATTTGCTTCATTCTTCCAGCTTTGGCCATTAGGAACTACTTCACATTGGATCCTGTGTTCTTTGACAAGATAGGTAATGTATAGATTATCTAACTCATGTGTACTTTCTTTCCTTATTTATTACTTCTTCCTCCAAAAAAGGAAAACCCAGCTCTCATTATCTATGACTTACTTATTTGTTTAAAAATGTGTGTTGTTTTGTTTTTCAGGGAAGTGTTTTCTTCAGAAGCCTACACAATGACCTCTGACTCTACTCCAGAGGTGGGTAACCACAGAAACAGCATCCATTGATCCTTCACTTCCTGCCTTCTCCTAAACCCCACTCCAATATCCCCTAGTCACCTCATTGTAAACTAAATGAAGCTGGAGCTCTCTGTCCCCCAACCCAAGAGCTAGAAGCTCAGGGCCAAGGTAGGGTAACTGAAACCTGATATAAATCCCTGCTTCCTGTGTAGACCAAAAGGAAGTCACCCTGAGTTGAAGATCTTTTAAAATGTTAGCAATGTGATCTAGGGGTTTTTGTATTGGTTATTGAAGATCTAGAATCCACTCTGAGTCCTGGCTGATTCTAATAGTTATTCCCATGCTCCCCCACTACTTCCCACTCAGCCAGACACGGTCATTTAACTTCTCAGTATTCCCTACAAAATGCTGATAGTGATTTAACCCTGCCTTGCACCCCTTATGGATGTTATCTGTGAAAATCAAATGAGAGAATCAATGGGTACGTACTTTGAAAATTATGCAGTGCTAAGTAAACTGAAGGGCCCTAGAATGTGTCTACAGCACATTATTATTGGTGACTTTTACCTAAATACTCAGATGCACTATCTGACTCACCTGGTAGTAGGAGCTCAGAGACCGCTCTTCCTGCTCTGACCAACCCTAAATTGGGAGGCAGAAGTATTCTAAGAATACAGGGAGAGTGGGGCTGCTATAGTGAATAGAGTGGCTAACAAGACAGGATATCTTGGGAATCTCTTAAAATAGGGAGGTCAAAATGCTTTGGCTATTAAATAATTTTAAAATATGTATTCATTTATTCAACAGCTATTTGCTGAGTGTCTTACAAAGGGATGAAGAAATGAGAAACTCCATCCCTGCCCTCAAGAAGTTTAGAGTAGGGGCCCTGGCCAGTATTGCTCAGTGGTTGGAGTGTCAGCCCAGAATGGAGGAGGTTCCCCATCAAAGGTCAAAGGCACATATCTGGCTTTTGGGTTCGATCCCAAGCCCTGGTAGGGGCACATGCCAGAGGCAACCAATCTATGTGTTCCTTCTCACGTTGATTTCTCTCTCTCTCTCTCTCTCTCTCTCTCTCTCTCTCTCTCTCTCTCCCCTCTCTTCCACTCTCTCTAACAATCCATGGAAAAAATATCCTCAGGTCAGGATTAACAAAACAAAACAAAAGTTTAGAGTGAGGAATCCAGTGCACCCCTAGAGTAGGTAGTATGATAGTCACAATTTCTTGAAGACCTACTGTGAGCAAGGTATGATGGTGGTCTACCTATTATCTCATTTAATATAGGTCTAACATGTTTTTTCATTTAATACATGCAACTGTCTTGAAGGTAGATATTATCTTTGATAATAATGAGGAAATCAACAATCAGGTAAAGAAATTTGTCCAAAATCACACATATAGTAAATGCAAGAGTCAAAACTGAAATCCAGGGCTGCCTGTACTCTAAATCTCATATTCATCCCCCCATGCTAATAAGGTAAGATTAATCCATTCACTGATGGAATATTTATTGAGAACCTTTTTGTTCCAGCCATTGTTCTGGATGGGGTGATATGAAGGAAAAAACAAAGTCCCTATATCATGGGGGTCACATGCTACTGGATAAAGACAATAGAACAAATACATATTTAGTACATCAGCTGGTAAATGCTGTGGAAAAAAATTAGGCAGGATAAGAAGGATAGGGGAAGGAGAATTGCTATTATATTATATTATATTATATTATATTATATTATATTATATTATATTATATTTATTATTTTTAATATGGCATGCTTCACGAATTTGCGTGTCATCCTTGCGTAGGGGCCATGCTAATCTTTTCTGTATCGTTCCAATTTTAATATATGTGCTGCTGAAGCGAGCACAGGTATTGCTATTTTAAATAGAATCCTCAGGGAAGACTCTGATAATGTGAGGTTTGAGTGGAGATCCACAGGAAGTGCCCGAGTAAGAAAAGTGACTGGCAAGAAGTGTTTCCTCCTTTGCCTGCCTGTGAATTCAGTCTGAAGAAAGAGGGCCAGGATGCATAGGAGGTGTTTATGGAGAGGATTAGGCTCAAAATCAGGAGACTTGAGCTTTATTTAACTTATTGACAAATTATTTCACTTTCGAGCCTAAATCCCCTTCCCTGTAGGTGGGAATAATCCTTGCCCCAGCTTCGCGCACGCAGCTGCCAAAAGGATAAAATGTGATAGCCATGTGAAAGTCCTTTAAAAAATAACACAAGTGAGAAAGCAAGACTAGGTACCAACTTTTCAACCGAAAGGAAATCTGTGTAGGAATATAAAATGAATTCCTATTTCAAGTGGACCCATCACCCTAGACATCTTTTTGAAAAGCTATCTCAGGCTGAAAAGAGAAATAGACTAAAATAAATAAGCATACATTTCATAATAAGCCTCCGCAGAAGATCCCTGGTAATTTACACTATTCAGAAGTTGCATTGCGTGTTTGAACTATACTCTGGGATTCGCATCTTAACCCCACGCCCTACCTAGGCATTTGCTTTTTTTACCACGCCCCCCGCCAGAACTCCATTTCCCAGCATGCCCCGGACTCCTGTAAATCGGCGGTCATTGTGACGCAAGTTCCACATCTTTCTGGGAATTGTAGTTTATTCGTCCTCCAGTTGCGGAAAGCTCTAGAGCTGTGGACTACCACTCCCGTGAGGTAGTGCGGAATTCCACCCTGTTCGCGGCGTCTTCGAACGCGCCGCGGCAGCCATGTTGGACGTGGCCAGCACAGGGGCCGGCACCACGGGGTTATCCAAGCAGCTGTCATGATGCTGGGGTCCCTGGTGTTAAGGAGAACAGCGCTGGCGCCGCGGCTCCTCCTCCATCTGCTTAGGTCTCCATCGCTCGGAAGCCACCGAGGTCCCTCCGGCCGGAGTGTGACCACCGGGGGCTGCGGGGAGCCGCCGTGGCTAAGGGCGGCCATCGGGGGGCGTCTTGCAACATCGCTGGCCTCGCTCACCCGAAGAGGGGCAGCCACCGGGGGGCGCCACGGAAGACGCACGGAGACCCAGTGCCTCGCAGCCGCCACAGGGGGACGCCTTCCTGGCCCCGAAGACACACTCCCCGGACAGAACTGCTGGAATGGGGTCCCCACCAGAGCCAGACTGGGCATGTGGGCCCTGGCCACGGCGCTGGTGGTTCACTGTTACAGCAAGAGCCCGTCCAACAAGGGTGATTATCGGGACCTTCTGGGCTCCAGGAAGGGAGAGGCGGGAGGAGTGTGTTGATTATCTTTGAAGGGTGGGAGTTGCTTATAGGTTTAGAGCAGCATAGTCTCAGACCTGGAGGGACCCAGACATTGTCACGGGGGTAGAGTTTGCACTGGAGAGCTCAGTGCCTCGGAGTTGCATCATTTCCAGCATAGGGCAGCGTCCCTTCTTTGGGCATCACTTTGTCCATCTGTATAAAGGGAGCATCGGACTAAACCTCTAAAATTAGAGCATGGTCATTTCATCCTCGAATATTCTGCCTGGTCCAGTTCCTCTTTTAAGAGGTCTCGGGGAAACTGCGGTGTATTTTGAGGGCAACCGCTAAATGGTTTAGAGACGTTAACGCCCTCAAATGGCCTAAGAAGGGGAAAAGACTTGGTTTCAATGCCACCTTTGCCACCACTCATCGCTTGCACCTCTCTGGCTTCAGTTTCCCCACTTATACAGTGAAGGATTATTTCTCAGTACTTTTACAGGGCTGTTATTTTTTTCTTTCTTGGCATTCAGCAGCCTGGGTCTGTCCATCAGACTCCCAGGGTTTTGCTAGGCCTGGTCTCAGGCATGAAGAGATCTTGCCATGTGGGCCAGTTGGCAGGGGAAGGGAGACTAGGAAGTTGGCTCTGTAGGGACCCAAAGCAACCATGGGGCTGGCTGACCCAGGTTGGCGTCTCACCTGGGTGCATGGAGCTAAGCAGGTACTGGGAGAGCAGGCAGAGAGCCTAGACTTTGGCCTACATGCGTCCAACCACTCAGGTTCTCAGTTGTTCCTCAGGGGGAAGCCTGAGGCATGGTGTTCATGGATTACATGCATTCCCATCTCTGAGACTGGAGTAAGGGGGACTGCCCTGACATTTGTTTATCCAGCAGCTGTAAAGGAAAGGCCTTGGACTGGGAGTAAGGACAACTGGGACCTTGTTTTGGTTCTCTCTCTAACTCCCATTGTGACTTTGGACTCTTGCTCCTCCTCACTGGTCCTCTGTTTCTTCATCTACAATATGAGGATGTTGACATAGAGCTCTAAGGGCTCTTCTAGCTTAGGCATGCTATGATTCTATAACTTTTAGCAATTTTTTGAATACTCAGTGTATCTAGTTTTGGGCACAAAGTTAAGGAGACAGTGCAGGCAGTTATGCTTGTGGGTTTGGTGAGTGGTCTGACTATGTGCAGTTGGGGGATCAGAGGACCAACAGAGTCAGGAAAGCTTTCCCGGAAGACTGGAGGTCCCTGGAGGATGGGGAATTTGCATTTGCATTCTGAAGGCTGAGTCAAGAGATGAAAAGGTCTCACTGTGACCTCCATGAGGTTTTTTCAGGTTGATACCAGCTCCTTTCTTTAATACCTTCACATTATCCACCATAGTGTTGGAACTTAGTAGGTACTCAGTAAGTGTGCCTTGAGTTGGATTGTATTTCATGCAGAGGCTTCAGGGAACAAGGATATGGGAGTCACACATTAGCATGGTGTGTGCAGGCGCTAGCAGAGTGGCCAGCCTGGTTGGAGAACAGGAGGTCTTTGGGGTGAAGTGAGAGCAGATGGAGTGGGGCCTGCATGTTATGCACGATGGTTTGGAATTTCTCCTTAGGCAGTGGAGAGCCATGAGCTCAGGGAATGTCCTGAGGCCAGTATGTTTAGAAGTATGAGGGGGAGGTGTCCCAAGTCTTGCCTTTTAGAAGTGCTTGGGAGCTCTAGACTGGACTTTGTGGCATGTGAACCCCAGCAAGGAGACCAGAGTCTATTTACCAAACTAGATAATGACCAAAACCATGATCATTTCCAACCATCTGACTTACTAGCTACCCTGTCCCTGACTGGGAGTTGTAAACTCAGGCCCTCAGTGCAGTGTGATAGAAACTGCACCCTGTAGGAGCCAGGAGGCCTGGGCTCTAATCTCGGCTCATTCTTCATTTCCTCTGTGACTTTGCAAAAGCCAATTCTTTCTGCAGAGCGAGGGAAGAGAAAACATAGCCATCTCTGAAGAAGGCTTGTTTCCCTTCCAGCTGGGGGCTGTCTGGGTATGTGCTTAGGGAAGATAACCAGGAAAGACCTGGCCCTGTAGTCTGTGGTTGGTGGGGTGGAGGCAATAATGTCTGAACCACAGAACTGGCTTACATATGCTCGTTAAGGTGGCTATATTATCCCTATTGTACAGATAAGGAAACTGAGGCTCAGGAGGTTAATTGAGTTGGCCAGGTGGTACAACAAGTAAGTGGCAGAGGTATGGTGGGAGCCCACGTCTGTGTATCTCCAGATCCTGTTTTCTACCCTGCTCCAATGCCTCTTCCTGTTTCAGTGGATCAGACTCTTGGCTGGACTGGGAACTCTCTAAGGCAGGACTGGGCATGAGTTCGTCCAGCGTTCAATAATGGATCTCAGAGTCATGCTGGGCACAGGGGACTCCCCAGGCACTTGGTATTTGAAAAAAAAAAAAATGTGCTTCTGTTGTCTTTTGAGATTTGTTTCCAGTCAGACAATTTTTCTTTGTGGCCACAAGGTGGTGCCAGCAGCCTGCAGGCTGCCCAGGGGAGGCCAGCTTAGCTTTTCTGCGAGGTAATCCCTATGCTTCGGGTCTCCCTTTGGTGGGCTTGGCACTGGGAGTTTGCAGATTTTCCAACCATCATTTCATTTTCTCAGCATCCTGTGAGGCTGGCAGGGCAAAGGTTTTATTGCCTCTGCTTTACAGTCAGGGAAACGGGTCGAGAGGGAAAGGGGCTGCCACAGCACATGGTGAGTAGGGGGCAGAGTGTGTAGGAGCCAGGTTTCCTGACTCCTGGTTGGTGCTCTCTCTACTCTCAGAGGGGCCCACACCCCTTCCTGCTCCTCCCCGTCCTGACTCTCCCTCTGGATGTGTGACCTATGACATCAAGATTCAAAACTAGGCTAAGAAACGAGTTAGGGAGAAAGTGGGGCAAGGTAGGGGAATGACTGATAATGATACTCATGTAAAACAGAGGGCTTGATAGCTAAAGGAGAATGAAGGAATTCACACAGTGAGCATTTATCATTCATTGGCAACACTTGTGCTAGCCCTGTACTGGGATCACCTTGTGATGAGAGGAGTTAAGAGTTTGGCTCTAGAATAGATGTGGAAGTCAAGTTGTTAACATGTGGGCATGGGATGATTAGCCTTCCCTTTACTTACAGGCATACCTCGTTTTATTGCACTTACTTTATTGTGCTTCAGATATGTGTTCATTACAAAAAAAAAAAGAGTACGGCTCACTTTATAGCGATATGTGCTTTATTGCTGTGGTCTAGAATGGAACTCGTAATATTTCTGAGGTATGCCTCTATCTTGGCATCATTTCTCTGTTAAAGCCCATGTTTCTGAAGTGCTTTTACTTTCACTGTTTTACTGGGCCCTCTAAGCTGCCCTAGGGACTAGGTCTGACCAGTGCCCCCTCTCTCTACAGATGCAGCCCTGATGGAAGCTGCTCGAGCCAACAATGTTCAAGAAGTCAGCAGGTGAGTGTCAAACCCCAGGCCTTGTTCTCCCCCACAGAAGATGGCTGCCTTGGAGGAAATCTCACACTAAGCTGGGAGTGAAATCCTGTAGTCACAGAGTCACTTGGGCTTCCTTCGAGAGCTCTGTGTTTCCTTTGTTCTGACCCCAAACACCTCTGAATCCTTCTACTGTTTTGTTCTTCACAGGGCATTGTTTGGAGTCCCCTTTGCATCCTGTGGGTTCTTCACTGAATCTTCTAATTTGTTGTTTCTTTGTAGAAGTGGCCAGGTGTTAGTGCTTGTTGCCTGAATGGGGTGCAGGTGGGCACCCATGAAGAGGATTGGGGATTTGGGAAGAAGCTGGAAGATATCTTTCTGAGAGGTTTTCTGAGGCTAGAAAGGCCTGGGGTGCACATGATGGGCCTCTGCTCATGGGCTGATTACATTCCTCCTGTCTCCCTGCTTAGCTGGGCCCCTTATGACCACTGGCCTGTTAGATCTGAGGCTTGTTCTTGGGCAGGGGCAGGACTCAACTCAGAGCTCAGCCTGGTGCCAGGAGCAGGGCAGAGTCTGTGTCCAGGATGGATGCTCAGATTGGGCCAGCATAGGGCATCAGTATGAGACTAGGGGGCAGGGGTTTTATTCTTGGTGAAACTAGTAGCACTCACTGGGCCTAATATTGATTTTTTTTCCCCCCTTTGCATAGAATTAGATGGCCATAGGACACTCCCCCTTCCATATTACCAAGTCCACATTTTAGACAGGAAGTCTGGTGCTTGGGGTGGCTAGCCCTGCACCCAGTTCCACATACCCATCATGTTCTTCCCCACTCCAGCTGCCTGAACATACGAGAAAGTGTTGAAAGGCAGCTACAGCCCCCACCAAGACTTACTGCTTTGATTCCCTTTCATTTTATCTGCAGCATTATTGATTCTCAAGGGTGCTTTTGAGTATTAATGTTCAAGGCTTAGTTTTTAATAAACCACTTTTGGAAGTATAGGCTGGGAGTTGTTTCGTAGCTTAATAAATATGATAGAGCAATAGTTTAATAAACATGCAATGATGCATCTTAAAAACCGAGCACAGATGTCAGCTTGTTGTTATAAGAGCCATTCATAACTGCAGGCTGTGCGTGGCATCTTCATTCCCCCAGAAACAGATGAGCCTCGCTTCCTTCTACTGCAGTACAAGGGAGGGGGTGGGTGTGAAACTGGCCAAGCCCCCTCCTCTCAGGCTTGTGCTGACCCTGGAATCACCTGTTGGTAACTGCTAAGGGCTGCCAGGCTTCTGCTTTTCTCTGGCACCCACTGTAGGCAGCACAGTTGCAGAGCGGCTATGCTGTGACTCCACCTTTCTTCCATCACCCAGGCAGGCTGAGTTTACCTTATCCCATGGAGCCCCATGTGTTGATTATTTTAGCTCTTCCAAGTACACATTTTTCTAAAACAATTAATCATCTGCCCAAAGAAGAGAAAAAGTGGTGGGATTTATGGTGCGTGTGTGATTCAGCAACAGTCATTCTTGTCTTTGTGGATTTGGCCTATAGGGACCTTTCATGTGTGTCTCCAGTGTCTAGCTTGCTTATCCACTGCCTCCTCTTGCCCATCTCTCTTGGTTGTGATGACTCAGAATCTTCCTTCACCATTTGTGAGGAACCCTGCCCTTCAGCATGACAGTCTCCCCTTGCTCTCCCCCTCCTTCCCAGAAGCAAAAGCAGGGGACAAACTGAGCAAAGGCAGGGGAAGAAGATGCTGGCTGCTGCTGGGCTTGGTGTCATGCTGCTGCTGCTGCTGAGGTGGTATTTGTGCAGAGTTGCAGGGTCGGGAGAGAGGGAGATGATTTGAGAGAAGCTGGAATGTACAAGCTCTGGAATGCCCACGAAGGAGTTTCGAATTTTTACCTTATGATCACTGGGGAGAAATGGGAAGTTTGAGCAGGGAAATTGCCCAGTTAGGGTCATTCAGAAGGATGAAGGATGAATTGAATTGGGCAAGGACTAAAAGCAGATCTGTTAAAAGGCTGTTTTTGTAAGATAAATTCAAGATGATGAAGGCCTGAATTAGGACATTCTTCTCCTTCTCACCCCAATGAATGAGTGGACCTTTGCTAGGCACTAGAGATGGGTATGTGTGTGACCCAGGCCCTGGTTTCAAGGAAACAGACATGTAACCTACCAATTACAGTTATTCCTGCTAATAGAGCTAAGCCTAGAGGTGAGGCTGAGAGAGTCAGACTATCCTTGCTGGAAGGAAACTTTCTTGAATTCTTACAGCAAGTCTTTATTCAACTTTTCTATCACCTAGACTTTGCATAGGTGCTTCACACTACTCTTAATTTCTTCCTCTGCCTGTCCTAGCCTTAGTTTTTCCCAACAGACCTGCCTATAGCAGGATAGAGTCATTCTCAATTTTAAAAAAACTTACACAGTTTATGCATGGTTGGGTCACCATGTGTATGACCAGTGTGGTCAGTGATAGAGTATTTGGAATAAAACTCAGATCTGGTGAACAATATTGCCCTCTACCCTTCTTTCCCCCTTGACCTCTCTGTGGCTCTGTGCTGTGTGTGTCTCTGCCTTGATGTTCCCTTACCATACCCAGACCCAGAGCCTTGGGAGAACTCTGGATAATGAAAGGCAATAGCTCGAGGCTCTGCTGCTCAGAGGGGAGGTGCTTCATTATCTTCTTAAGGGCATTCGGGAGCTACAGATCCTGGACCCTCGGTCCTCTCTACTTTCTGTTCCTCATCCTCTGCTTAAATCCTCCCAGCCTTCTAGGCTCAGCTCAAGTGCTGTGTTCCTTGTGAGGCCTTCCTTGACTCCTCCCAGCTGGGTATGATCACCGTTTCCTTTGCCCCACATCTCCTGGGCTGGGAGAAAAGGAGTGTCATCTAGGAAAGGATATGCCTGCGGGTAGGAGAGAATCCTTTTCTAGAAGCGAAGTTGGAGGTTAGGTGAGAGAAGTAGGGCTGAATGAATGCCAGGACTGAGGCACCCAGTCCACAAACAGGAAAACCAGCGAGGTTCACGTGCTGACTTAATTAGCAACAGGTCAGGAATCCTCATAGAGTTTGAGATGATCAAGCCAAGAGCTCTGGATTGATGCCCTGACCTGTAGGTACTATTGACCTGCTTTATGTGGAACTAGGTAAATGTGTGTGGTTTGGGCTTGCCTGGCTAACAGGACAGGGCAGTATCTGCCACTTGCCATGCTCTGTTCTTTATATTAATAAGTTTGTAAGCCAGCCTTCACCTTAAACCACTGTATTATGTGCCTCCCCAAGGCAGGGACAGTTAGTTCCCGTATTCTCTAACACAGCAGAACTTGGGGAAAGTTGCTTTTTACTGACTTTTCAGCAAACCTGAAACAGGCAGCCCAGAGTCTTAATTTCCATACTCCCATTGGCTATATATCAGAGGGAGGCTTGATCCCTTCCTCTTCCCTTCTCACTTCCTTCTCCAGAGGCACTTAAACCTTGTGTGTTCATCTCTTCAGAAGTGAAAACCGGTCCTGGATCCTGTTTCACCTGTCAGCAGCATGAGCAGGTGGCCTGCTCCTGGGCTCAGCCTAAACCTGAGCCTGGCTTCCAGACTCAGGAACTATTCACCCGAAACAAGGGCACAGGGTAGACTGAAGGCACATCTGTCCAGGCTCAGGCTGAGCCATGTGAGGAGCTATCAGGGCTGGGAGAAGTGAGGCCTCCTGTTCTTCCTCTTCTAAAGGAGATCACATTTCCTTCAGAACAAACTTGGGTGAAAGACAACACCCCTACCCATTTCCCTTCTCTCGGCAGGGAACTGGGCCTCTTAACTCGGGTGTTTGTCAGCTTCAAAATTTTCATTTTATTTACTTATTTATTTAAATATATATATTTTTTATTATTGATAGTATTACAGTTGTCTCCCTTTTCCTCCCCTTTACCCCCTCTTGAGCCCAAATATTTTCTAATGAAGAAGCCTGATGGTATGAAACCTGGACTTCAGACTGCCTGCCCTTTCTCTGCAGGATTCATTGTTCATTTGACAAAATTTACTGAGCACTGGTCATGCTGGGTCATATGCTTGACATGCGACAACTGACCAGGCATGGTTCCTGCCCTCGAAGAAGGAGACTAGGGAAGACAGCACAGTATGGTCAGTGCTGAGAGACTGGAGGCCAGAACATGCCCCTGACCAATCTGGGGGACCAGAGAAAGCGTCCTCGAGGAAATGGCACCTAATTAGAGTCTTAAAATATCAGTTGGGCTTAGCAAATAAAAAAGGGAATGCATTCCAGGCAAAGGGATCAGCATGAGTGGTATCACCAAGGTAAGAAACAGCCTAGGTCCCTAGGAGGTTGTGTGATGGAGAGGGGGAAATTACATTCTGTTGCTGGATCACATTCTAGCCTAGGAGGGACTGGGGATAGGAAGGGACCTGGTCTTGAAGGGCATCGTCCATTTGTCCCACAGTTGCTCAACTGTCTAGCCTGCCTCTGTGCCTAGCCCTGAACTGAATTTGTGTTGATGGCAATACAATGAGGAAGGAGAAGCAATCCCTGCCCTGGAGGAGCTCACTAACCCCCTTCCTAGGTGAGGAGAGAGCACCTGAGTCAAAAATTGAGAACCAATAATACAAGGCACATATTGCCTAACTTCTATGAGCCTAAATAATTAAATAACATTGAAGATGATAATACGTATAATGCATGGAACTGTAGAGGGTTTATTATTAATAATAAAATTATTATTTCAACCAATATTTATGAGTGCTTATAAGGAGCTAGACATTAGGATGAGTGCTGGAGATACAGTAGCGAACAAGATTGGTTCAGTCCCTGCCCTCTTGGTAGTTACAGTCTAACTGAGAGCTAGATGACTGATTATGCAATTACAATATGTATTTCAAAATTAGTACAATTTGTCTTTTCAATAAGTGGTGCTGTAACAACTGGATATCAATGTACAAAAAAATACAATTGGAACCCTACCTCACCCATACACAAAAGTTAACTCAAAATGGATCATAGACCTAAATGCAAGAGCTAAAAGTATAAAAGGCTTAGAAGAAAACATAGGAGTAGATAAGTTGGACTTTATTCAAATTAAAAACTTCTGTATTCAAAGGATAACTTCAAGAAAATGAAAAGACTGTCCTGTAGAATGGGAGACAATATTTGCAAATCATATATCTGATAAGAAATTTATGTCCAGAATATATAAAAAATGCTTAAAATTCAATAAAAAAATCCAATTTAAAATGGACGAAGGATCTGATTAGACATTTCTCTAAAGAAGATGTTCAAATGACAAATTAGCATGTGAAAATATGCTCAACATCATTAGTCATTGTGCTAATTAAAACCACTTCATACCTGTTTATGATGGTTATAATCAGAAAGACAGGTAATAGCAAGTGTATGAGGATATTGGAGAAATTGGAACCCTCATATATTGCTGGTGGGGGTGTGAAATGGTGTTGACTGCTTCAGAATTTAGTTGGTGTTTTGCAAAATGTTAGACATAGAGTTACCTTATGACCCAACAAGTCTGCTTCTAAGAAATAGAAGAAATAAAAACATGTACATTAATGTTCATAGCAGTATTATTTTTAGCTACATTATTCATAATAGCCCAAAGAGGGAAATAATTCCAAAGTCCATTAACTAATGAATGGATAAATAAAAAACATGATATAGCTATTCAGTGGAATATTATTCTTCAATGCTAAGGAATGAAGAACTGATATATGCTACAATATGACTGAACTTTAGAAGCATTATGCTAAGTGAAAGAAGCCAGGCACAAGAAACCACATATTATATTATTCAATTTATATAAAACTAGTGTTCCCGTTGCAGGAAAAATCCTACAGTAGGGTTTCCTGCTGCACTCTACCCCGCCCCACCTGCGCTCCTCCCTTCTCCCCCGCCCCGCCTTCTCCTCCAGCCCGCCTGCTCTCCTTCCTCTCCCCCGGCCCCGCCTGCACTCCTCCCTTTTCCCCCGCCCCGCCTTCTCCGCCAGCCCTCTTGCTCTCCTTCCTTCTCCCCCCCGGCCCCGCCTCCGCTCCTCCCTTCTCCTCCCCCTCCGGCTTGCTTGCTTCTCTGCAGCTTTGTTCCCTTCTGCAGCTCTTGGCTTCTTTCTACGCTGTCTTGATATGCAAATTAGCCGCCATCTTGGTTGGGGTGATTTGCATACTCATCCTGATTGGCTGGTGGGCGTGGTTTGGGTGTAGCAAAGGTGCGGTCAATTTGCATATTTGTCTGTTATTAGGTAGGATACCCAGATAGACAAATCCATAGAGACAGAAATAGGTTAGTGATTGAAGAAACTGGAGAGGTTGGGTTTGGGATGGACCATACCATATTGGTTCTGTAAGCCATGTTAATGATGTTTATTTTTATTTTTACTAACAGCAGTGGGTAACCATTGAAGAATTTTAAGCCTGTGTGTGTGTGTGTGTGTGTGTGTGTGTGTGAGAGAGAGAGAGAGAGAGAGAGAGAGAGAGAGAGAGAGACATGGAGACATGATTTAGATCTGTAATTTTATTTATTTTTAATTTCATTTTTCTATTACAGTTTACATTTGATATTTTTGTATCCGTTTCAGGGGTACAGCATAGTGGTTAGATAATCATATACTTTACAAAGTATCTTCCCCCCCAATATTTCCAGTATCCACCTGGCACCATACATAGTTTATTACAATATTATTGACTATATTCCCTATGTTGTACTTTAGATCCCATGACTATTGTTAATACCAATTTGTACTTCTTAATTCCTTCACTTTGTCACCCAGTCCCCTAACCCCCCACTCCTCTGGCAAACACCAATTTGTTCTCAGTATTTTGAGTCAGTTTCTGTTTTGTTTGTTCGTTTATATTGTTCTTTAGATTCCACATGTAAGTGAAATCATATGGTATTTGTCTTTCTTTGACTGACTTATCTCAGCATAATACCCGCTAGGTCCATCCATGCTATGGCAAATGTTACGATTTCATTCTTTTTTAATGGCCAAGTAATATTCCATTGTATATATGTACCACAGCTTTTTAATCTACTCGTCTGTTGATGGGCACTTGGATTGCTTCCATATCTTGGCTATTGTAAATAACACTGCAATGGACATAGGGGTGTCTATATTCTTTCCAGTTAATGTTTTGGGTTTCTTTGGATGTATAGCCAGAAGTGGAATTGCTGGGTCATAAGGCAGTTCCATTTTTAATTTTTGAGGACCTTCCATACTGTTTTTCATAGTGGCTGCACCAATCTGCATTCCTACCTAGAGTGCACAAGGGTTCCCTTTTCTTCTCATCCTTGCCAACACTTGTTTGTTGATTTATTGATGGATTTATTGATGATAGCCATTCTGACAGTTGTGAAGTGATATTGCATATCTTAGTGACATTGAACATCTTTTCATATATCTATTGGTCAGCTGCATGTCCTCTTTGAAGAAACCTCTATTCAGGTCCTCTGCCCATTTTTAAATTGGATTTTTTTTTTTTGGTGTTGAGTTATATAAGTTCTTTCTCAATTTTGGATATTAACTCCTTATTAGATGTATTATTGACGAATATATTCTTCCATTCAGTGGGTTGTCTTTTCATTTTATTGATGGTTTCTTTTGCTGTGCAAAAACTTTTTAGTTTGATGTACTTCCATTTGTTCATTTTTTTTCTTTGTTTCCCTTGCCCGAGGAGATATATCAGAAAAAAAATATTGTTAAGAGAAATGTCAGAGATTTTACTGCCTATGTTTTCTTCTAGGAGTTTTATGGTTTTGAGTCTTACATTTAAGTCTTTAATCCATTTTGAGTTTATTCTCATATACAGTGTGAGATGGTGGTCTGGTTTAATTTTTGCATGTACCTGTCCAATTTTCCCAACACCATTTATTGAATAGACCCCATTGTATGTTCTTGCCTCCTTCGTAAAATATTAATTGACCAAATAGGCATGGGTTTATTTCTGGGCTCTCTATTCTGTTTCATTGATCTATATGTCTATTTTTATGCCAGTACCATGCTGTTTTGATTACTATAGCCTTGTAGTATAGTTTAATATCAGGTAGCATGATACCTCCAACTTTGTTCTTTCTTAAGATTGCTTTGGCTATTTGGGATCTTTTGTGGTTCCATATAAATTTCAGGATTATTTGTTCTAGTTCTGTGAAATATGCCATTGGTATTTTGGTAGGAATTGTGTTGAATCTATAGATTTCTTTGGGTAGTATGGACTTTCTGATAGTTCATTGTTTGTGTATAAAAATCAATAGATTTCCAAATACTTATTTTGTATCCTGCAACTTTACTGAATTCATCTATCAGTCCTAGTAGTTTTTTGGTATAATCTTTAGGGTTCTTTATATATAGTATTATGTTATTTGCATACTAGAGGCCCAGTGCACAAAATTTTTGCACGGTGGTGGAGGGGAGTGTCCCTCAGCCCAGCCTGCACCCTCTCCAATCTGGGACCCCTCAAGGGATGTCTGACATCCCTTTCACAATCCAGGACTGCTGGCTCCCAACCGCTCACTTGCCTGCCTGCCTGATTGCCCCTAACCGCTTCTGCCTGCCAGCCTGATCACCCCCTAACCACTCTGCTGCCAGCCTGATTGCCCCTAACTGCCCTCCCCTGCAGGCCTGGTCCCCCCCAACTGCCCTCCCCTGCAGGCCTGGGTCCCCCCCAATTGTCCTCCCCTGCAGGCCTGGTCCTTCCCAACTGCCCTCCCCTGCTGGCCTGATCACCCACAACTGCCCTCCCCTGCTGGCCATCTTGTGGCAGCCATCTTGTGTCCACATGGGGGGCAGCCATCTTTGACCACATAGGGGTGGCCATCTTGTGTGTTGGAGTAATGGTTAATTTGCATATTACCTCTTTATTATATAGGATAATGACGGTTTTACTTCTTGCTTTTCAATTTGGATGCCTTTTTTTTTTTTTCTTTTTCTTTTCTTTGTTTTAATCCTCAGGATCCAAGGATATTTTTTCCATTGATTTTTAGAGAGTGGAAGGGGGGGTCGGAGAGAAACATCAATGTGAGAGAGACACATCCTCTCGCACACACCCCAACAGGGCTGGGGTTGAATCCACAACCTAGGTGCATACTCTTGACCAGGAATCGAATCTGCAACCCTATGGTGCATAGGCTGACACTCTTAACCACTGAGCAACACTGGCCAGGACCTTTTTGTTTTTTTCTTTTTCTTGTCTGATTTCTGTGGCTAGAACTTCCAATACTGTGTTGAATAAGAGTGGTGGAAATGGACATCCCTGTCTTGTTCCTGATCTTAAGGGAAACACTTTAGTCTTTGCCCATTGGGTATGATGTTAACTGTGGGTTTGTCATATGTGGCCTTTATTATGTTGAGGTATGTTCCCTGTATTCCCACTTTGCTGATAATTTTATCATAAATGAGTGCTGGGTTTTATCAAGTGCTTTTTCTGCATCTGTAGATATGATCATATGATTTTCTTCATTTTGTTTATGTGGTATATGACGTTAATTGATTTGCGGATACTGTACCAACCTGCATTCCAAGAATAAATCCCACTTGATCGTGTATGATCTTTTTAATGTGTTGCTGGATTTGGTTTGCTAATATTATATTGAGGATTTTTGCATTTATGTTCAACAGGGATATTGCTTTATAATTTTCTTTCTTTGTAGTGTCTACATTTGGTTTTGGAATTAGGACAATGCTGGCCTTGTCAAATGAGCTTGGGAGTCTTCCCTCCTCTTGAATTTTTTTGAATAGTTTGAGAAGGATTGGTGTTAGTTCTTTGAATGTTGGAGCCATCCAGTCTAGGACTTTTGTTTGTTTGGAGTTTTTTGTTTTGTTACTACTTTGATTTCATTGGTTGTAATTGGTCTGTTCACGTTTTCTGACTCTTTCTGATTCGGTGTTAGAAGATTGTATGTTTCTAGGACTTGATCCACATTTCCCAGGTTGTTCAAATTGTTGGCATGTGGTTGTTTGTAATATATTTTTTATTTTATTACTAGAGGCCCGGTGCATGAAATTCGCAGCCCAGCCTGCACTGTCTCCAATCTGGGACCCCTCGAGCAATGCCCGACTACCAGTTTAGGCCCAATCCTGGTGTGATCGGGCCTAAACAGGCAGTTGGACATCCCTCTCACAATCCAGGACTGCTGGCTCCCAACCACTCGCCTGCCTGCCGGCCCGATTGCCCCTAACTGCCCTCCCCTGCCAGCCTGGTCACCCCTAACTATCCTCTCCTGCAGTCCTGGCCGCCCCCAACTGCCCTTCCCTGCTGGCCTGGTCGCCCCTAACTGCCCTCCCCTGCTGGCCTGGTTCCCCCCAACTGCCCTCCCCTGCAGGCATGGTACCTCCCAACTGCCCTCCCCTGGAGGCCTGGTCCCCGCCAACTGCCCTCCCCTGCAGGCCTGGTTCCCCCCAACTACCCTCCCCTGCAGGCCTTGTCCCTCCCAACTGCCCTCTCCTGCAGGCCTGGTCCCCCCAACTGCCCTCCCCTGCTGGCCTGGTCCCCCCCAACTGTCTTCCCCTGCATGCCTGGTCGCCCCCAACTGCCCTCCTCTGCTGGCCCAGTCACCCCTAACTGCCCTCCCCTGCAGGCCTGATTGCCCCCAACTGCCCTCCCTTGCAGGCCTGGTCCCTCCCAACTGCCCTCTCCTGCAGGCCTGGTCCCCCCAACTGCCCTCCCCTGCTGGCCTGGTCCCCCCCAACTGTCTTCCCCTGCATGCCTGGTCGCCCCCAACTGCCCTCCTCTGCTGGCCCGGTCACCCCTAACTGCCCTCCCCTGCTGGCCTGATCGCCCACAACTGTCCTCTTCTGCAGGCCATCTTGTGGCGGCCATCTTGTGTCCACATGGGGGCGGCCATCTTTGACCACATGGGGGTGGCCATCTTTGACCACATGGGGGTGGCCATCTTGTGTGTTGGAGTGATGATCAATTTGCATATTACTCTTTTTTTTTAATACTCACCCAAGGATATTTTTCCCATTGGTTTCTAGAGAGAGTGTAAGGGAGGGAGGGGAGAGAGAGAGGGAGAGAAAGAGAAACATACATCAACATGAGAGAGACACATTGATTGGTTGCCTCCCGCACAAGCCCCTACAGGGGCTGGGAAACCTGCAACCGAGGTAGGTGCCCTTGACCAGGAATCGTCCCTGAGACCCTTCCATCCATGGGCTGATGCTCTAACCATTGAGCAAACCAACCAGGGTGATATTTTAAAATAATATTTTCTATTTCTGTGGTGTCAGTTTTTAACTTTCATTTCTGATTTTATTTATTTGAATCCTTTTTTTTTTTCTTGTTAAGTGTGGTTAAAGGTTTATCAGTCTTTATTATTTTTTCACAGAATTAGCTCTTGGTTTCATTAATCTTTTGTATATTTTTAGACTATTTTTTCTCTTTTTATAGAATTTATTGGGGCAACACTGGTTAACAAAATTATACAGGTTTCAGATGCACAATTCTACAACATATCATCTGTACACTGTATTGTGTATTCACCACCCCCAGTAAAGTCTCTGTCCATCACCATGGACTCTGTTTCTTTTATTTCTGCTCTTATCTTTATTTCCTTCCTTCTGCTCACTTTGGACTCTGTTGTTCTTTTTCTAGATTCTTTAAGTGTAAGGTTAGATTGTTTATTTGAGATATTACTTGTTTCTTGAGGTAGGTCTGTAATGCTATGAATTTCCCTCTTAGTATTGCTTTTGCTTGTCCCATAGAATTTGGGTCATTGTGTTTTCATTTTCATTTGTCTCAAGATATCTTTTGATTTCTTCCTTGATCTCATTGTTAACCCATTTATTACTTAGTAACATGTTATTTAACCTCCATGTGTTTGTGTGTTTTTCAGTGATGATGTTTTTTATAACTGATTTCTAGTTTCATACCATCATGGTTAGAAAAGATGCTTGATATGATTTTAATCTTCTCAAATTTACTGGGACTTGTTTTATGTCCTAACATGTGGTTTGCCCTAGAAAATGTTCCAGGTGCACTTGAAAAGAATGTGTATTCTGCTTTTTGAGTGAAAATATCAATTTTATCCATCTGGTCTAGTATGTCATTTAAGGCTGCTGTTTCCTTGTTGATTTTCTGTCTGGAAGTAGATCTGTAATTTTAAAAGGTCACTGTGGTTGCTCCATGGAGAAGAGACAAAGACATGGTGGGTGACATGGTCTAGGTCTGTAATTTTAAAAGATCACTCTGGTTGCTCCATGGAGAAAAGATTGATAGAGAGCTGTGGTAGATGCAGAAAGACTGGAGTAGTACAGACTGGAGAGGATGATGGCAGGTGGTGACTTGGATTAAGATGTCAGTAGCAGAAATTGAGAAAGTAAGCTAGAGAGGACTTAGTGATGGGTTAGAACACTCTCAGAGCCTGCTACATAGTAGGTACTCAATATGAATGTTGACTGCATGAATAGCATTGGATATGATTGATTAGGGAGAAGAAGGTGCTAAGAATGAATTTCCGTTATCTGGCTTGATCAGCTACCCAGATGCTATTGCCATTCATTGAGATGAAGATGTTGGAGGCGGACTGGGTTGGGGAAAGAATATTTTGAGTTCAGTTTTGAACATGCTGAATTTAATATGTCAGTGAGATATTCAAATGGAGATGTCAACTAGGCAGTTGAATGTATGCGTCTTTTTTACTTTTCTTACTATACATACCATACTGCTTCTCAAGATCACCATCAGTTTTAGAGTTTTTGTTTTTTAAATATGTTTTTATTGATTTTAGAGAGAGAAGGGAGAGGGAGAGGGAGAGGGGGAGGGGGGAGAGAGAGAGAGAGAGAGAGAGAGAGAGAGAGAGAGAGAGAGAGAGAGAGACATCGATGAGAGAGAAACATTAGACATCAATTATCTGCCTCCTACATGCCCCCTACTGGAATCAAGCCCACAACCTCAGCATGAGCCCTGATCAGGAATTGAACCAGTGACTTCCTGGTGGGCGGGATGACATTCAACTGTCTGAGCCACACTTACTGGGCTAGAGATTGTTTTGATTTCTGGTTTGATGATTTTAGAAACTAAAGGACTTCATACCAGCTCAAACTTGTTTACTAGATGCCTTTGGAAAAAAAGTCTGATTTGGTTTGTAGTTCAGGAAAGAAAAAAGTGTTGGGTTTTGTTGAGGGCTAAACACATTCATTTTAGATTTGCAATAATGGCTTGGTTTGGTACTTGTCCCCCGATGCCTCAGCTTGGGGCTTGAGGCACTTGCTGTCCATGTGCCAGGATTAAGGTGTCCTGAATGTGCTTGTTACAGCATAGGTAAATGTTCTGCACATTGATCCAAGGATTTTATCTAATTAACAAAAACCCTGGCTGGTAAATACATTTGGCTGTCTCGGGACCTTAGAGAGGCTGTCTGTTTATTGATTGTTGTATCATTTTGGCTGAATGGGAAGATATTAATGATGGCATTAGAGCAACCAAAACATCCAGTTTTCTTAACCAGTAAATGTGTAAATTTGTCCTTGTGGGTTGCAGTAGATTGAAACAAAAGCTGTATCTTACATCAGCCATTTTCAACCTTTTTCATCTCATGGCACACATAAAGTAATTATTAAAATTCTGCAGCACACCAAAAAATATATTTTTGCTTTTCTGACGGATTGTAATTTTGACTTATTCACACTAGACAGCTATTGTTGTGTTGGCTGTTGTCATTTTTTTTTATTTGACAGTCTAAGGGAAAAGAGGTCAGTGTTCCTGACTGAATAGTCAGGTATTGCTGGGCTGCTCAGTTGGTTAGGGAGTTGTCCTGATATACCAAGGTTGCTGGTTCGATCTCTGGTCAGAGCACATACAAGAATCCTATATAATAAAAGAGTGATATGCAAATTAACCAGCACTCTGCTACACTCACAGGCCATGCCCACTAGCCAATCAGGAGCAAGTGTGCAAATTAACCCAACCAAGATGGCTGCAAACAGGAGGCTTGGGTTGCCCCCAGTGATAGAGGAAGCCAAGCTTTCCACACACCCTGGCTGGCCAAGGCCTCCACTCAAGGCTACAAAGTTTCAATTATAGAAGATAAATAAATCCTAGATACCAGGGCCTCCACTTGGGTCGCCAGGGGGTGTGGTCGGCCTGCAAACCACCACAGGCCCCTCACCCAGGCCACCCCATGCCCCAAGGGAACCCCCACCCTGATCCAGTACACCCTTCAGGGCAAACCAGCCGGCCCTCACCCATGCACCAGGCCTCTATCCTATCTAATAAAAGAGTAATGTGCAAATTGGCCATCACTCCAACACACAAGATGGCTGCCCCCATGTGGTCAAAGATGGCTGCCCCCATGTGGACACAAGATGGCCAGCAGGGGAGGGCAGTTGGGAGGGACCAGGCCTGCAAGGGAGGGCAGTTGTGGGCAATCAGGCCAGCAGGGGAGGGCAGTTGGGGGTGACCAAGCCTGCAGGGGAGGGCAGTTGGGGGCGACCAGGCCAGCATGGGAGAGCAGTTAGGGGTGACCAGGCCTGCAGGGGAGGGCAGTTAGGGGCGACCAGGCTGGCAAGGGAGGGCAGTTAGGGGTGACCAGGCCAGCAGGGAAGGGCAGTTGGGGGTGACCAGGCCTGCAGGGGAGGACAGTTAGGGGCGACCAGGCTGACAGGGGAGGGCAGTTATGGGTGACCAGGCTGGCAGGGGAGGGCAGTTAGGGGCAATTGAGCTGGCAGGGGAGTGATTAGGGGGTGATCAGGCTGGCAGGCAGAAGTGGTTAGGGGCAATCAGGCAGGCAGGCAGGCAAGCGGTTGGGAGCCAGCAGTCCTGGATTGTGAGAGGGCAGTTGGACATCTCTTGAGGGGTCCCAGATTGGAGAGGGTGCAGGTTGGGCTGAGGGACACCCCCCACCCCCGTGCACGAATTTCATGCACCGGGCCTCTAGTCAACCAATAAATGCATATATAAGAGCAAATAGATGTTTCTCTTTCTCCCTTCCTTTTTCTCTCTAAAATCAATCAATAAATTTTAAAAATGTTCTTGCAGCACACCCATTGAAAATTGCTGTCCTATACCAAAGGTCAGGGCCTAACTGGCATTACTCTTGTAATTTGGTCCTTGTCTTGAGAGTTCTCTAAGATCATCACACCATTTTTTCTGAATGCTAGGGTGTAACCCACACAGGCTTGTTGAATGCTGGGATGCTGGAAGGCGGCAGCATAATGTTACAGAAAGAATACAAGATTTTCAGGGTTAGAAGACCTGGGTTCCACTTCTAACACAGTTACTAACTGGACCTATGCCCCTTAATAAGTCATGGAACCTCTCTTTTTGAGTCTTAGTTTCCAAATTTTATTAATGGGGTTCCCACTGAGAATTTTGAAATAGAGTTCCTAGGGTTAAGCTCTGCAGAGAAAACTGAGTTCATTTAAGGGATTCAGATCACACACTGAAATTACGAGGGCTTGCTCAAGTGAGCCTTCACCAGACAAATAGTTCTGCACTGTGGCCCAGGGCCTTGCACCTTTTCCGTAGTCCCTGCTTGCTTGCTCCCTGGTTATGGAAGGCAAATGGGAGAAATGGGATTAGCAGTTTTTTCTGGCCAGGGATTGAACCTGCAACCTAGGTATGTGCCCTGACTGGGAATTGGACCCACCCACCACTTTTTGGTGCATGGACAACACTCCAACCAACCAAAAGTTTACCAGTTCGATTCCGTGGCAGGGCACATGCCCAGATTGTGGGCTCAATCCCATGTAGGGAGCATGTAGGAAGCAGCCAATCTCAGTTTATAACTCTCACATGGATGTTTCTCCCTCTCCCTTGCTCTCTCTAAAAATCAATAATAATGTATTTGAAAGAGAAAATAAAACAATTGTCAATTTAAGAAATGTCCATACCTGTAAGAATTCTTATGAGTTTATTTGAACCAAACTGATGACAGTTGCCAGGAAACAAAATCACAACAGATTGAGAAAATGCTCCAGGAAATGTTGTTTTACCATTTATTTTATACATCAGAATCAAAGGGGAAGACATGCGGGGGTTACATGAAATTCATTGGTGATAAATTAGGGAGGCAGGAGAAAGCAAAGAGGGGGGATCTCTGGGATTGGATGAAAACTAAAATGAATAGACACATCTTTTACATAGGTGGGTTTAGGATACTTAACAGTTAACAACACCATAACAATAAGAAAAAGGTGCTGTGTGGTCTCTTGCTCTGATGGGAGATTGTGCCCTAAGGGGTCTGGAAAAAAGAAATTACTCTGACATTCCAAAGGTGTGTTATTGTAAATGCAAAAAGACTGTAGCTGATTTTAGTTAAGGTAAAGATTGACCTTTGTCAAGAAAGATACAAGCCTAGGACAGGACTACCTGCTATGACTTGCTTATAGCTAGAAAGTTTTCTTTCTTTTTTTTTTTTAATATATTTTATTGATTTTTTTTACAAAGAGGAAGAGAGAGGGATAGAGAGTTAGAAACATCGATGAGAGAGAAACATCGATCAGCTGCCTCTTGCACACCGCCTACTGGGGATGTGCCCGCAACCAAGGTACATGCCTTTGACCGGAATCAAACCTGGGACCCTTGAGTCCGCAGGCCGACGCTCTATCCACTGAGCCAAACCGGTTTTGGCTAGCTAGAAAGTTTTCATTTCAGACCATCCTCTATGGGAACTTGCGATCTCTGAGTTTTTTAGGCCACCATGCAGGCCTCCCTGAACTTGTCCGGTTTAGTATGTGGCAGCTTTTTCATCCACACAGTCAGGCTAATATGGTAATGGGCTTACAACATTCACTTTAGCTCTTGCTTTACAGTTTCTGTCTGTCCCTGTCCTGTTTGAAAAACCTTCTCTGAAAACCTCACTTTTGAACTTTGAGGCTCTTCTGCATCCTGTTTCCTTCCTCTCCTCCTTTCTGAACAGGTGTTCCAGTCCTTCTAAGTAAGGCAATAAGTGGTACTTTCATTTTGACTTTGTCAGTGGGTCTGCCCAATAGGCTTTCATATCAATGGCAGGAGTCCTGGTGGTAAGGACTCTGGAGTTTAAGAAAACAAGATATGAATCCCAGCCATGCCATTTGCTAGCACCATGACCTTGGGAAAGCTCCTAACCTCTTTAACCTTAGAGTCTTCATCTGCAAAGTGAGATGATGACTGACCTATCTCACACCATCGCTGTGAGTATTAAATGAGAAGATTAAATTTAAAAAACCACTGAGTGCTGTACCTAGCACATACCTAATGCTCAGTACATTGTAGATATTGCTATTGAGTGTTGTTAATTAAACAAGGTTTTGGCCCCCTATTAACAAAGTAAATTAAGGTAATGGAAAGAATTTTCTGAATATTCAATTTTTATTCTCCACATTTTTCTTAAGCTCTTATTGTGGGCATTCAGAGATCCCCAGACTGATGAACCACATGGTAAATGTATATTAAAGTGAAGCAAAAAAAACACAAGCCTATTATGCTTAGTTTTATTTTTTTAAGAATCCACATATATCCAGAATTTTATTTAATGTTTATAGCATATTTCTTTAATAACAGTTTTGTATATTATTTTATATATGTTTTTGTGTGCACCTATTATAAAATACTAGTAACCCTGTGCATGAATCTGTGCGCCAGTAGCTCGCCGCCGCCCTCCAGTAGCTCTCTGCCTGCTGCCCTGCCCCCTCCTGTAGCTCCCTCCGCCCCCCTGCCCCCATCATAGCTTGCTGCCTTGCCCCCTTCTGTAGCTCTCTGCCCGCTGCCCTGCCCTCCTGTAGCTCTCCCCCCCCCCCCCCATAGCTTGCTGCCCTGCCCCCTCCTGTAGCTCTCCACTGCTCGCTTGTAGCTCACTGCCCCAACCTCCTGCTGGTCCGTGATCCGGTCATTACTTGGTCAGTCGTTACCCTTCATGGTGTATTGACCATTTGCATATTATATCTTTATTATATAGGATTATAAAGAAATATATTAATAACTTAAATATTATTATTAGTGGCTGATGTTTTTTGAATGCCTTTTTTTGTGGCAGGCATTATGTGAGGCTTTAATCACTAAATCCTCACAACCATGCAAGTAATATAATCCCATTTCACAGATGATGAAACAGAAAATCTGTTTGCTTAAGTAATTTGCCCACTTGGAAGTGGCCCACCACTTCTTTCTACAGATGAGGAGGCTGTGAGGCCAGAAACACAGAGAAGCTTGCCTAGATCTCAATTTCCTCAGCACTCTTCCAGGCTCAGGGAGATGTTTTCTAGCATTTTTTCTGCCTTTCTGGGAATGCACATGGTTCCTGAAGATAAATGGTCAAATCCTAATCCCTATCTGTCCTCCCCCAACTCTCCTCTTCACTGATATTCCTGCTCCCACTTGCCAGCCAAGTCTGGCCTTCCCCTCCTTCCCAAGAACCCCCATACCTGTCTGACTGGCTTCTCACTGTCCAGACATATGGCTTACTAAGTCATTCCTACCTGTGAGCCTTTGCAGTGCTTCCAACTCCACCCCTGTCCTTCTGTCTGTCTAGATCCTCTTTAGGCTTTATTGCCCTTTCTCTTCCAGAAAGCTCACCCTCACTAGTAGTAATAGCTGTATTTAATACCCACTCTCTGTGAGGCAGAGTATTAGATACTGTATTATCTTCATTCCTTGCAGCAGTATTGCAAAAGAGATTATATTAGGTCCCTTATCTAGATAAGACAACTTCAGGCCCACATGAATTCAAAGTATGTGCTTTTTCTCACTGCAGTTCACAGCTTGTTCTAACCCAGGTTGATTGATCTTATCAAAATTCCCGAGGCCTTAAAGTCTGAGCCACACAGTATCATGTTTAGTTTTTACCTCCTTGTCCTCCTTCTCACTTGCTTCATATCTATGTCTCCTCACCTAGGCTGTGCTATCACTGGCTGAGTGGACACCCAGAAGGCACATAGTACAGATAGAGTCTGGCCAGTTGATTGATTGGTTGAATGAAACCCTGTTTATTCCCCAGAGGCTACTCAGCAGCAGGGTGCAGCAGCTGGGCAGGCTGTCTGGTCTCCAGGATCCTCCATTCATGTGGATGGGAGCCAGGAAGGCTGCATAAGAATCCTCTCTGAAGCTGAGACTTCCATCTCAATGCCTTTTGTTTGGGGGGATTGCACCCAGGCCTCCTGGGAACTCTGTGTTTGCATATGGACAGTGAGCAGAAACAGGATATGAAGCACACAATTAGGGGAGGCCCCTGGAATGTCCAGGGGTTCAGAGTCTAGCAGGCTGAGCAGGAACCTTCTCAGAACCCATCTGGGCTCAGTCACAGCCCCATCCACCCCCACCTTCCCAGTATGGGTCAGACAGGATCCAACCCACTTTCGTGTCTGGCCTCATTTCCTCTCTAGTATTCAAGTTCCCTCTTTAGATCCTCTAATGGGCAACATCCTGCCAATAGTTGGGCACCTCTAGGTTTAAGGCACTTTCTGTCTCCTGAAGGATAAGAAAACTCTGATCAAGCATTTATTCATTCATTTATCCTTTTTCCTTTTGAGAGAGAATTCACATAACCATAAAATTCACCCTTTTAAAGTATACAGTTCAGTTTTTAGTTTTTTATAAGAGTATGCAACCATTGCCACTAACTCTAGAACATTTTCATCACCTACCCCCCAAAAAACACCCCAGTCCCATTAGCAGACTCCTTACATTCAGTGCTGTGAGAATGTAAAATGGTGTAGCCACTTTGGAAAACAGTCTGGCGGTTCCTTCAAAATGTTAAACATAGAGTTACAATAGGACCGCTTCTAGGTATCTGCCTAAGAAGATGGAAACATTCATTCACACACAAACCTGTACATGAATGTTCATAGGAATATAGGAATGTTCCCTTGTTTCCCCCTCCCCCAAACCCTGGCAACTACTAAGCAACTTTCTGTCTCTGGATTTGCCTATGTCAGTGATGGTGAACCTATGACACGCGTGTCAGCACTGACACGCGTAGCCATTTCTGATGACACGTGGCCGCTGAGGCGGCCGCATGCCGAAGATGAAACATTTGCTGCTCCTGAGGATGAAACATTTGCGAAATAATGTTTTTTCCTCAAAGTGACACACTACCCGAGTTATGCTCAGTTTTTTGGCGAAGTTTGACACACCAAGCTCAAAAGGTTGCCCATCACTGGCCTATGTGAACATTTCATTTAAATAGAATCATCTGATATGTGGCCTTTTGTGTCAAGTATTCACTTAGCATGTTTTCAAGATTCATCATGTTATAGCAGGCATCTGTCCTTCATTCCTTTTTATGGCTGATAATATTTGTATAATTTTACCACATATACATTCATCAATTGATGGACATTTTTGTTTTCACTTTTTGGCCATTACAACTAATGCTGCTGTGAACATTTCTGTGTTCCTATGAACATTTGTGTATAAGTTTTTGTGTGAATGTATGTTTCCATATCTCTTGAAAAGATACCTAGAGATATCTAGGAGTGAAACTGCTGGGTCCTATGGTAACTCTGTTGAACATTTTGAGGAACTGCCTGACTGTTTTCCAAAGTGGCTATACCATTTTATATTCTCACAGCAGTGAATGTGAGGGGTCTGATTTCTCCACATCTTTGCCAACATTTTTTAGTATCTATCTTTTTTATTATAGCCATTCTAGTATATGTGAAGTGATATCTCATTGTGGTTTTGATTTGCATTTTCCTGATGGCTACTGATGTTGAGCATCTTTTTATATGCTTATTGACCATTTCTGTATCTTCTTTGTCATATATTCTTCCATAAGGCCCATTATGACCAGTATGCCCCATTCAGCATTGAGGAGCATAAAGTTGTATCATGATGACCTTTGCCTTTCAAGGAACTTGCCACTGGTAAGAAAATTGTAATTAGTACATATGAAAAGTTAAGGTTTCATAGACAAGGTGGCATTTAGTCTGGGCCTGGAGGTAGGTAATATTTGGATACAAGGAGCTTGGTGGAAAGACATTCTGGGCAATTGGAATAATGTAAGCAAAGGCACTTTGTAATTAGAAAAATATTTTATCTTGTGATGAATTCTAAATCAATAAAGAGTGGGGCAAAAGTAGGTTTACAGTTGTGAGTACATGAAATATTTTATTCTTATATTGTTATTTATTAATTACTAGAGGCCCAGTGCAAGAAATTCGTGCACGGGGGGGGGGGGGGGGGAAGGGGGGTGATGTCCCTCAGCCCAGCCTGCACCCTCTCCAATCTGGGACCCCTCGAGGGATGTCCGACTGCCCGATCCCGGTAGTATCTGGCCTAAACAGGCAGTCGGACATCCCTCTCACAATCCAGGACTGCTGGCTCCCACCTGCTCACCTTCCTGCCTTCCTGATTGCCCCTAACCGCTTCTGCCAGCCAGCCTGATCGCCCCTAACCACTCCCCTGCCAGCCTGATTGATGCCTAACTGCTCCCCTGCCAGCCTGATTGCCCCTAACTGCCCTCCCCTGCAGGCCTGGTTGCCCCCAATTGCCCTCCCCTGCCAGCCATCTTGTGACGACGTGGGGGGTGGCCATTTTGTGACAATGGGGGGGGGTGGCCATCTTGTGATGACATGGGGGTGGCCATCTTCTGGCGGCTATCTTGTGATGACATGGGGCAGCCATCTTGTGATGACATGGGGTGTGGCCATCTTGTGACGTGAGGGCATGAGGGTCAATTTGCATATTACCTCTTTTTTTTATTACTGTTTAACCTTTTGCACTCGGATGTTGAGTGTGACTCGACATGGTTAGCATTGGTAGCAGCTCGTATGTCGAGCCACACTCGACACGTAGTTTCACCGCAGGGGGAAGGGGGATTTTTGTCTATTTTTCCAGTATCTTTTCTTGTTTTCATTAGCATGAAAGGACAAGTAAAATGTAAATGCCGTCTCAACTGATGCCAAAAAAGAAAAAATGAAAAACGGATAACGCATGTGAAATTTATTAGGAAACTAGTACATGATCTTGTTGGAGAATTCAGAGATGGTACACTAACTTCCAGGGGTAGATTATTATCCACTAACTTAGAGCAACGTTTAGATGGAAAGCTCCATATAATCACACCTCACCCTAACAAAAAACACAAAGATTGTGTTGTTTGTTCTAACAGAAAAATCAAAGGAGGAAGAAGAGAGACGATTTATATTTGCGAAACATGAATGTAAACCAGGTCTTCATGTGGGTGAATGTTTCAAAAAATATCACACCATGAAAAATTATAGAGATTAAAATTACTCTTTGAATGTATCAATAATTTGAAATATAAAAAAATCCAAATAAATAAGTTTGTATGAAAAGAAACTCCAGTTTTTTATTCTACTGCCGCACTTTGTAAAATCTGGGGGTTTAAAAAATTAAATCCCGAGTAGAATAAAAGAATCGAGAAAAAAGCAAGCAAGTGCAAAGGGTTAAAGTATTACAAATAGTAAGTAGTACATATGTCTCCTTTTTTTTTCCAATTGACCTTCCCCCAGCCTCCCCTACCTCCCTGCACATGCCCTCACCCCCCTCCCAGTGTCTTGCATCCATTGGTTATGCTTTTATGCATGCATACAAGTCCTTTGGTTGATCTCTTACCTCTCCCCGCCCCCCAACCCTCCCCAGCCTTTCCCCTGTAGTTTGATTGTATTGCCTTGTGAGGAGAAGGGGGAGGGGGAAACAGAGGGAGAGAAGGAGGAGGGGTGGATTGGGCCTTTCTCATCCTGCGTCTAGAAAGGTTCTAGAAAGCAGATCTAATCAAAGAATATCTCAATCCCTCAGATAACTTCCTTTTCACTTAAGGCTTTTCCTTCTTTATAATTTTCTGTTAGTTGGTTAGTCCCATCAGATACAAGTCGCACCCTGGCCCGAGGCCTATATAGGAAAGAGGGAAGAAGATGGGATATGTGCCCTGGAAGGTAGTATGGTTCAGTAAAGGAAGCATGGGCTCCCGTTCTAGGCTACCACTTACAGGCTATGTAATCTAAAGCAAATCAATTGCCATCTGTAAGACTCAGGCTCCTTCTCTACTAGTAATCACAGGATCAGATGTGCTCATACATGTTAAGTGCCTGATACATAGTAGGCTACTCAAGAAATGAGATCTTTTTTGAATTCCACCATTCAAAAGTTTTGCAAGATATGAAGAGCCAAACATACTGTGTGCTCATTGACCCAGTGCAAACAGCTCTCAGAGCAACTGTGATACTTAAATAACTTAATTTGTGTACTTACTTGTCCCGTTTTCCTACCCTGAATTCAGACTGGGAGCTCTTTGTAGGCAAGGACTGTACCCAGTTAATCTCAGTGACCAGCACAGAGGCTGGCTTCAAGAAGAAGCTACTTAAGTTTTGTTACTGGAATGAACCTGAATTAATGAAGGCCAAAACTTTGCCCCCACTGTATAGGGGGCCAGATATTGTGGTTGACTTTGGACAATCTATTCTTTACTGAAAGTCTCATGAAATTCTGGAGCTCAGCAGTGGTGATTCACATGCCAACCCTATTTGAAAAGTTTGGGCCAGCTCTGTGTCTCAATGCCATAGTGTGACAAGCTTCCTGGTAACCAGCTAGCTGCCCAGCTGCCCTGTACAGCAGCCTAGTCCTGCTGTGGAGCCAGTAGGTGGCGCCCATGGCCCTTTCCCATACTCAGCTGCCTATGTAGGCCTTTGCTTCTTGTCACCAAGGCAGCTGCTGACTGAGATGTGACATGTAGCCCTGGGCAGAGGTACCCAGATGAGGGTACTCTGGGCTACATGTCATGTCTCAGTCAGCAGCTGGCCTTGTATTGTTGGTTTTCGTGTTTTATTGAATCTCAGCCATGGCACACACTGCTTGGGGAAGCAGAGATGTTTCCTATAGAAGATCCCAGGAGATCATTAGGGGAATCTGCTTCTAGCCACCCTTTCTGATACAGCTCATGCCTTTGACTCCAGGAAGTTGTCCCTGTTGTCTCTGTTGCTCTGACCTACACTCATGGTACTTTTCCTCCAGGGTCCTTGTTTGTATTTTAGCTGCTTGCCAGGTGTGTAGTTGTCCAGTGAACACCTTGAAGTCAAGGACACTGCAGAATTCATTGAAGTGCCCTCCGTATCCTGATCAGAGTCCTATAATAACCAGTCTCATGAAACATTTGTGGAATGAATGGGTGAATAATAGGAAGTAGTTCTTCAAAAAGTTGTTATCCCAATTGAAGGACATTCTACAAACAAACTAGCCTTACTCTACAAAAATATCACTATTATGAAAATCAAAGAAAGGCTGAGGAATTATTCTAGATGAAAAAAAAACTGAAGACACATGCAATGTTTATTCCAATATTGATCCTGGCTTATGTCTGGATCATGGGGCGGGGAGATTGCTATGAAGGATCTTATTAGGATTATTGGAAAAATTGAATATGGGCTGTATATTAGATAAACATTTTATCAATGTTAACTGTTCCGAATTTGGTCATTATTGGTCAGTGATTGTATAAGAGAATGTCCTTGCACTAGGAAATATGTGCTGAAGTATTCAGAAGTAATGGAGGATAATGTCTGAAACTAACCCTCACATGGTCCAGGAAAAAATAGGAAGGAGTGGTAAAGCACATGAGGCCAAGTGAACTGAGAATCTGAGTAAAGGATATATGAGGAGTTTTTTGGTGCTATTTTTGTAATTGTTCTGTATGTTTGAAATCATTTAAGATCAAATAAGAAGCTAAAAAAATAATCTATACACTTCAGTGTGTGCCAAGTTCCTGCTAGAATCTATAAGAGAGGTGGGATAAAGAATGGTTACACCAACACTGGACTTTATTCCATTTAGTTCAGCAGTATTCATTGATGTTCTGTAGCTCCTTGGCACCTTTGAACAGATAGAACAATAGTAACAATGGCAACTAACATTTAGAAAATATAAGTGCTTTCACATACATTATTTCCCTTAGTCATCTCAACACCCTTGTTAGGTAAGTCTGGCAGGCTGATGAGGTTCAGAGAGGTTAACATGACCTGCCCACAGTCACCCAGCCTGGAAGAGACAAGTGCAGGCTCCTATCCGGAGCAGTCTATTCCAGGGCTGATGTTTTCTGAACCTTATCCATATCTGTATGTATAAAAGGAAGAGTTGGATTGGATTGGATTGGATTGGATTGGATTGGATTGGATTGGATTGGATTGGACTGGATTGGATTGGATTGATGGCTGCAGGTCATTCTTCAAGTCCAGAAAGTTTAAAGTGCACAGGCACATTACACCGTGTGCCTGCACTCATAGGTGCTGCCAGTCCCTTCCCCCCTCACTGCCCACCTACTTCCCTTTCAAGTAGCCCAGGCATGACAGTACTGGGACAGGCCAACTGAGAACTTCCGGAAAGCTTCTTAGAGGAAGGGTCTTGAGCTGAACCTTGAAGGAGAGATGCTCAGTTCTAGGAGCAAATGCAAAAGGTGCCTGAGAGGCCTTGTGTCTGTAGAGTTAGAGCCCCAGGACTCTGCCTGAAGTGGCTGGCCCAGATTGGGGTCTGAAGCAGCCTTTCCTTCTTTGCCCGCCCCTCCCAGCTCAGGCTGACTGGGTAGATGAGGCACAGATGGAGGCTCTGTGTGGATTCTAGCCCCAGGCGCCTTGCCTCTGCTCAGACAGCCTGGCCTGGTGCTGTTATTACTGTAAACAGGACCTTCTGCGAGGCTCCAGCCAGGGCCCTGTTGCCCAGATAGTGATCATGATTGAGTCTGCATGGCTCATTGCTTCCAGGCCTCTGGTGCAGGTGGGACAAGGCTCCCAACCCGTCAGCCCCCTCCCCAGCTGCAGCTGAGGGCCCATTGCGAAGGATCCGGAAATCAGTTGGAACAATGCACGATTGAAGTTCAGTGGCCGCTTTGTATTGATTGGTTGTAAAGGAGGAGGAAGAAAAATCAAGTGGTAACTCCCTCTCTTGAGTAAGCTAGCTGGTTAGCCAGAATAACTCAAAACTGCCCCATATCCTTTGTGGGACACTTCCCCTCCCTCCTCCATACAGCAAGCCTGAGGAGCTGTCTTTTCTTTGGAAGTCTTGCTGATGCCCAGGTCTGCTAGGAATCCACTTCTCAATTTTTATGCTACACCTATTTAGAATTCTAAGAGGTTAGAACTGGTAGGGACTTGAAGGACCATTTAATTCAGTTCCCTTATTTTACTGCAGAGAACAGTAAGGTTCAGAAAGAGTTATCCAGAATCACGCAGCTAGTTACTGAGAGGGTCGTGACTGGGCCTCTAGCCCAGGTCTGTGTCTAAGTGCCCTCTGCCCTGAGAGTGAGAAGCCGCACCCACACCTTCTACATATATACAGGCACGTAAGTTCTTTGAAAAAGTCAGACACACAAATATAAAACAAGTAACTTCCAACACAAGCAGACATATTGGTGGACCATGCTACTACTGGGGGAGGGAGACAAGGAAACTGTGAGAACTGTTATACAGGTTAGCAGAGACACTGTGGCAGCATCAAGGCTCTTAGGGAAGACTTCTTAGAGGAAGAAAGAATAAATTTTATTTTTTTCCTAAGAAGTTTTGTGTTTTATTTTTTTAAAAGTAATAGTATGCTCATTGTTACAAAAAATAAAACTTAACAATACAGAAATCTTAATAGCAAGAAGTGTGGCTCCCTCATTCCCCCTTTTCCTCCCCAATCAGAGGTAATCATTTGCCTGTTTGGTCTGTAGCCTTCAGAACTCTCTTGGATCTCAGAGATCGGAGCAGATTTGTTTTCCCCTTTGATTTGTTACTCTTCTGTGGAAGTCCTCAGCTCTTGGACTAAGAAATCCTTATTCTACTTCGGCCTTTACCAGGAAATTTGAGACCATTATCAATCCACAGAAAAATGTGAGGACTTATGTTCTAAGTTCTATGCATAACTTTCATATATCCTGTGTCCTTAAAATGGGTAGACACTAATTTGAAAATGATAATAGCATAGGCTCTTGTATTTGTACATTGCTTTATTGCATATCAAGTATTTTTATAGATTTTGTCTCATTGTCTCTTCATAGTACCCCTGTGTGAATATGGAGCAGGATTGGCAGTCTCATATGTTTTTCAACAGATGTGGAAACAAGATCAGAGTGCGGGGAGCTGTTACTCAGATGAGGGAACTAAATGAGAGTCAGAGAGGCTAAGTCAGTCATTCATCCACAGCTACCCACCAGCAAGTGCCAGAGTCTGCATTTGAACTGGGGTCTCTCCTGCTTATTTTCCTGCCCTGCTCTACCGCTTGCAAGTTGTACAAGAGCTGGGATTCAGCTCTGGACTGCTAGTGTGGTCTCTTTATCTACTGTCCTGGGTCATCTCCAATTAGTGTCACCCACCCCTGCCCTGCCAAGCAGGAGACCTAGTTCATTAGGGAAGGGCCTTCCACAGTGCAGAAAGGCCTGCAGTGCCCACCCCCACTCGCAGCCCCTGGACACAAACTGCTCTACCCTGAGTGGCAACCTGCATTAAGCATTCCACTCATCATCTCTGGGATGATGGAATCCTAACCTTTTCGGAGACACCGTGCTCTGTCACAGCATTGCTCTTTTTAAAAGAGATTAATTCACTTGCCGCATTTTGTCCATTGGTGAAAATCACAGGGGAGACCAAGGGTGACTTTCTTAGGCCTCAGAGGCCCTTTCAGCCACTCTCAGCAGGCAGCCACCCGCCCAGCTGGCCCAGGACTTTGAAATAACTGCCTGCTGGGCATTCACTTGCAAAGCAACAAAATGAAATGGAGGAGACCTGGGTTTGGGAAATCAAACTTTTGGGGCTACTGTACACACGGAGGGAAAGTGGGGGAGGGGCCGAGGGGCGCACCCAGCTCCTAAACTAGAAAAGTTGTTTGTACTTGGGCTAGTTTGTGGTGGTGTTTATGTTTGTTCTGGTCCTTCCTTATCTACCAGGTGCCATCATTCCTGTCTCTTTTAATCCTTACAACCACCTTGCACAATGGGGATTAATATCCCCCATTTCACAGCTAGTAAGTGACAGAGCCAGAATCTGAACTCCAGCTTTTAGACTTCAGGGTCATTGCTTTTTCTATTATATCTCAGCCCCAAGAGGCTGCAAAAAATGATGCTCAGTAAGGAAGCTGGGCAGGGCTCAAAAGCTGGAGTCTCACTGAAGAACACTAAGATTTGTCTTCTTTGAATGATCTCAGGTTTGTGGAGCCCTTTCCCTCAGATTGCACTGTCATCTCCTAAAACCCTAGTGGACCCATGATAGTTTGAAGCTTAGAGAGATGATATGCCTCCCCTAGGTTGTAAAAGTAGAAGGTGGCAGAACTAGAAGTAGAACCCAGGTCTCCTGATTCAGCCCTTTGCTCTTTCAGCTCTATTAATTGAAAGAATTAGCAAGTTTGGAGGAGCCCTCTCTCCCAGCAATCCCTCCTCTTAAAAGAACCCTGCAATGTACAGAAAAGGAGATCCTAAAATGCTATTACGCATATAACAAGTAGCTCAGAATTGTTGGTAATCAGAGACATGCAAATTAAAACAATAATGTGAGATCCTTGATACCAATTGGACTTGCAGTGACTAGGAAGCTTGCTACTTACAAGTGTTGGCTGGGAGAGTGGTACACAGGGACACCTTTGTCCTGCGTATCTTAAAATGCAATTTGTGAAAAAAGTAATAAATACACACATATATGTACATATGTGGTCTTTTTTCCCCCGAAACTTTCAGTCTATTTATTTATTTATTTAATCCTCACCAAAGGATATTTTTCCATTGATTTTTAGGGAGAGTGGAAGAGAAAGGGTAAGACAGAAATACTGATGTGAGAGAAACACATCATTGGTTGCCTCCTGTACAAGTCCTGACCAGAGCCCGGGCTGGGGAGGATCCTGCAACCATGGTACATGCCCTTGACCAGAATCAAACCTGGGACCCTTTGGTCTGCAGGCCGACGCTTTATCCACTGAGCCAAACCGACTAGGACTATTCTTTATATATATTTTTAAAAGCCTTATTGGTTTGGGTCCTGTAAAGCAAGAACCTCTGTATTGTTTCCTTGTCAGTAGTTAGTATGTGCCTGGACACAGAGCATGTCAGTGCACATGCTTGTTGAATAAATTAACACAGGAGTGCCTAGAGCCAGCCTGGTTGAATTATCCGGGTGGTCCTATGTGACCCTATCTCAGAGCCCCTGAGTATTGGCCAAGTTGCCATTAATGGCTTGAGACCAGAACACCTTGTTCCCTCAGGGATAGAAGTAGAATAGGGTAGAAGGTAGAAATTACCTGTCATGAATACTTGCTATATGCCAGGCATTAGGCTGCAATCGCTGTAAATTAGAGTTTATCATCTCTAATTGATAGGTTAGAAAACTGAGACTCAGAGAATTGATTTGCTCAGGGTTATTCAGCTGGACCAGAATTTGAATTCCGGTCTAACTTACTCCAAAGCCCTTTATTCATCCTTTTTCTTTTTGTTACACTACACTCAGCCCTCAAGGGGCAGGAGGAGGAGGCATCTCAATCTTCTTTTTTTAGCTGTCTCCAGAGCAGTGCTGCTTTCAGAATTCTCTGAGCCCAGCCAGGAAGGAGAACACGGATCACTGGCCCACTGAAGGCATGAGGGATTCTGGCTGTGCTGTTTCTCCTAGCCCTGTCCTGCTTTCTCATGGCTGCCCTAGCTCATCTCTTTAGGGCTGTAATATAGCAGTCTCCAAACTGGTCTACTTGTCCCCGTTTTCTACTCTCTTCCCTTTCAAATTTAGCCTGCTTAAGCTATTAGGTTAATTTTATAATTTCTTTTACCCCAAAACCTTCAGTGACAACCGAACTGCCTATGACGAGTCTAAGGAATAGCAAATAGGTTTCCCCTCTGTTGCCAGCTTCAGTTGATTGATGGTGGTTGATTGGAACCAGTGTTAAGGAGGATTCTGAGGCTTTTTCAGAGGCCCCACAGGAAAGAACTTGGAGAGATTTGTGATTTCTGACTTAGAATTGCTTGTAGAGATTTGTGATTTCTGACTTAGATGCAGGAATGCAGGACAGTAGCACACATGCCAGGCATTTATCAACTCTTTAGATTGGGTTTTTAACCTAAAGTCCACTATTTCATGAGGACCTGTGAACCCCTGGACATTGTATGTAAAAAAAATTGTGTGTGTGTGTGTGTGTGTGTGTGTGTGTGTGTGTGTATGGGGGGGCGGTAATATATGCTCCTGTACACTTTTCTGGAGTCATTAGTTTTGATCATATTCTAAAAGAAGTGCATGGCTCAAAAAAGGTTTATGCCCACTGCCTTGCCCCCTAGCTTGAGTTTGAGGCCCCGAATACCTCAGCAGCTGTTTCTCTACTGTGAACTGTCATCCAGATGGGTCTAACTGATTGTCTCTGAACATACCTTCACATTGCTTCCCTGCTTCTGAATAGTATCCCATTCCTTCTGTCTTGACTGAAGGAATGGGATACTATTGTACTTCATCCCTTGTCTCTAAACTATTCCGTTCTTCAAGGGACAGTTCAAGTCTTTCCTTTCAAAAATCTCTTTGATTTGGTCCTAATATTCTAGTCTTCTGGACTGAGGAACAGAGAAGTGAGGCCATCTGATCAAAATCACAGTTAGGATCGAGGACTCCAGTCTTTTAATTCTCAGAACCCTGGGCTCTCCACAGCACCACTTAGCCTGCACACTAGAGAAGGTATGTAAGTTAGAAAGGAAATTTTATACAAGAGATTTTTTTTTTTTTTGTCTCATAGAAAATTCACCCCCAAGTTTTTTTTCGCCTCTAACATTCTTGGCCATTGTTCCTGCATAAAATAAGTTTAACAGTATATATGGTAAGAGGCCCAGAAGAAATCCTCCAAACTAGACATGAGAGATGAGAGTTTCTCAGCCTCCTCTCCTGATACTCTCTCCTTACATTGTGTGCCCCAGTAATGCCAAACCTCTTTCAGATCCTCATGTACCCCATGCTGTCTTCTCTGGAACACTCCTTCCCCTCCCTCGTCTCCTTTTGTCTGGCTAGCTCTCTATTATCACCTCCAAAGAGAGACCTCTGGGTCACTAAGACTGGGTTAGGTTCCCTGGTTTTGCACCTGCAACTTTCAGTCCCCATTCATAGCACTTGTCTGATGTATATGTATGTGCTTGTTGGTCTGTCTTCCCTACTCAGACTTTGTGTCTTTTTATCCTCCAAGCCTTAGTCACCTGCTTACTAAACAGCACCGAGTTTTTATTTGGCTTAATCCAGAGGATCATTTACTTACTACACAAGAATGGTACCAGGACTCAACTCCAAGCTTCTGGAACCCATTGAAGAGGAGTTAGCCTCCCAGTTCCCCCAAATACCCTCCCCCCATTCCTCATAAGCAGATCCTCCCTTGTTGGTGAATCACTCTTGACTTTTGGTTCCCCCCTTCCTGGCCTCCTATAGCACTTCTGGTGGGTTCCACACACTACAGGCTTTGGTTTCCTATTGTCCTGAGTCCTTCCCCACAACCAAATTGTATAGTTCCCTAGGGTAGACCCTACGCCTTTTCCTCATCCCAGAATCTAGCATAGGATCCAGCACATATTGTGGATTTGCTGGAGTCAATTTAGTTTTTTGTCTAACATGTGACATGGAATCAGGTTTAGAATAGAGGAAGGGTGGTCAGGTGAGAAAGATTCAGGCTGTAGAGCCATTATTGACCTGGATTGCAGTCATTGTACTGCCCTTTACTTGCTTTGTGACCTTCAGCAAGTCATTTCACCTCACTATTACCTCATCAATGAAAAGAGATTAGTATCATCTCCTTAAGCTTGTGCAAAGAGTAAATGAGAGCATGTATGTAAAGTTCTGAGGGCAGTTCCTACTTGTAGTAGGTGCTCAGGATTGATTCTATTTATTCCCCTTCTCTCTGTCCACTTCCACATTGTAGGGCCCCTTTGTTCCCAGGAACCAGAATTCAGGCTTTTAGTGGTATACTTACAACCCTGTGTTAGTTCATTTATCCAACATGACTATTGGATAACTATTGAGCCCTTACTACATGTTAGGCACTGGCATATAGAGTCAAGTAAGTTCTTGTGGACCTGCTAGAAACCTAAGTTAACATTTCTAACATTGTTTACATCTTCCCTTGGGTTAAAAAATTTCCAAGTTTCAAATAACCACCATACAGAGAAACTTGAAGAGAGTGATCCTTTTGTAAGCGGGGAACTACTTAGATAAGAAGTGTCCCTGGGCATTGGTGCTAAGCACGGGGAAATTCTAAGGAAGGAAGAGAGATCTGTGGACTGAATGAGTCAAGGAAGCCTTCTCAGGGAGAGTCCTCAGCATGTATCCCATGGCATGAAAGTGGGATTAGAACAGACCTAGAGGCAGGGAGAGAGCATTCCGGACCAAGGAGTAGGAGTGTCAGGGTACTAAGGTAGGGAAGGCTTTTTTTTTTTTTTTTTCAGAAGGCTGGGAGAATAACAGCAAGGTAGGGGAAGCCTGGAGTTGGGGAGACTGGCTAGAGATGCTGGGATGGATATTGAGTTCTCAAAAGCCTCTAACTATATCCAGGTGCATCCAGCCTCCCTGTTTGTTGGCTGTCTCATTTCTTCACTCTTAGGTCCATGGGAAGCCGTACACTGAAAATATTTCTCTCTTTCTAGGCTTTTGTCGGAAGGTGTAGATGTCAATGCAAGGCACAAACTTGGCTGGACAGCGCTTATGGTGGCAGCCATCAGCCGAAACGACAGGTAAGAGATCTCCTTTTACACAGGGCTCCCTCAGCCAGATCTCTGCACATCACATTCCTGAATCCTCTCTCATGTTTGCCTGTCCCCCTGCTGTCTTCTCCAGAAGCAGGAAGGTGAACTCAGCTAAAGGAATTGATCTGTACCCAGTGCAATGGAAAATGTAGGAGATGTTGAGAGGGAGGATATAGCTGTGAATTCCAACTCATTGGCTTTGTGACCTTAGATAAGTCATTTGCATTACTGAAGCAACGAAATGTTTGAAAGCCTGTCAATAAATGTAATTTTTAAAAAATAAAGAAAGCCTGTTGTAAGCAATTAAGTTAAGTGTACTTGTGTGAGATATCCACCATCTATCTGTGTTGAGAAGTCGACAATCTGTTCCCAGCAAGGGCTTCTCTGGGCTGTTTCTTTGGAGGTTCTAATGGAAATTGGGGAAGGTGGGGGCATTCCTGCCCTCCCATTGGAGGCATGCTATTTTCCTACCTGCTTGCCCATTCCTTTAGAATGTAGCTGTTGTGTAAAGATCTAAGTTGTACTTTGTGTAGAGAGTTATCGCTAATTCTCACAACCACCCCCACAACATATATGTTATTCTCATTTTGGAGGTAAGAAAACTGAAGCCCAAAGAGATAAAGTGATTTGTTTAAGGTTACACAGACAGGATTTAGGACCTGGTCTGGCAGCCTACAAAGTCTGTGTGTTTTACTATATATACCTCACTGCTGCCTCCCTCTGCCAGAACCCAGGCTAGTGCTGGGTGCTGCCTTTCCATCCCACTCTCTCCTGTGAGTGTGCAAAAGAATTGATTAAATAAGAACAGAAATAAATGCTTTTAAAGAGAGTGATCTACTTTAATAGTAGCCACTGAAAATGATAGTTGGAGGTACCAATTTTAATTTTCCCTTCCAGCAGACCTTTAAGGCTTTTGGTCTTAACCACCTTTGGAAAGGTCATAAATGTGATGGAAACCAACAAAACAGGGATTTTATAATATAGGGGTGGCACTGCCTCAGACTGCCTGACTTAGCTGTACTTGAGATAGGTCTCTCTTCTCTGCTCTTCTGTTGTGAACTTGTTCTCAGCACAGGGAAATTCTTAGGATCAAGATCAACACTCCATTTCCTTATTTGCCTCTAGCTCCTAGCACTTAGTCTTTTAAAAGAAAAATTGATATAAATGGACTTTGCAGTTGAGAGACCTGGAGTCTAGTCCTGTTTCTGACCCTTAGTTGAGTTTCAGAATTCTATGGACATCGTTTCTCCACCTGAAATTAATCATTTCTACAAACATTTGGTAAATATTTACTCTGAGCCAAGCTCTGTACTAATCATTGGGGAATCAGAGACCTTGGGAGCTCATGGCCTAATGTGGGGAAAAAGGCAAGTAGAGAGTATAGTGTAATCAATGATGCCAGAGTAGTGTGAACAGGATGTTATCGAAGCAGAGGGTGTGAGAGGACTGAATCTGGCAGCAGAGTAGATTCTCGCTATGTGCTCGTGAGAATCAAATGAGATAATATATGTGCTACAGGTTACAAATGGTGAGTTGTTATTCTCTGCTCACATAGACTTCTCCATGCAAAAATACACGTTTATTCTACCACAGATACTCCACCTATCACCACTTCCACCCTACCCACCAGTCTTTCCCAGCTTGCAGGTGTCTTCATCTGTAAGAGACAGACAGTGGTGGAGAAAAGGGGTTGGGGAGGAGTGTGCCCTTATGTGTAGTATATTTTCAATATTGAAACAGAATTGCAAATAACAGTATACTTAAGAGTACTGTCAATCAGTAAACAGATAGCTAGTAGTGATGTGTTTTGGGGACACTTCTTTCTGAATCTAATGAGTTGTTGGTTTAACTGATTGCCTGTCTTTATCCAGGGCCATTAGCACATCAGTGATGCTCATTGAGCAAAGTGAGAGTGTTGGCTTGTATTTATTTGCTTTGGTTCCTAGAACTAATTATTGGTGTATTAAGTGTTCATTTTGTGCCCTCCTCTTTCTTCCAGTACCCAGAGAAGACAGATTTTTAGTGAAAATAGCATACTCTCCGGTTGGTTTATTTATTCATATCACAAATTTTGGGGGGCACCTATTGTTTGCCAAGCACTGTTCTTGACAAAGATCTCCACCTTCATAGAGCTTATTTCTATACAGATGGTGGTCCCTGAGTAGAGAGAGGCAGGGACAGACAATAAACAAATATAGTGCATCAGTAAACCACATAATTTATTAGAAGGTAAGAAGTGCTATGGAAAAAAGGAAAAGTAGAATCTGGTAAAAGGGAATCTCAAGAGTACATTAGTAAGAGTGAGTAGGTAAGGCGTCCTGGGAATAGTCCTAAAGAAGTATCACTTCCATACCAGCACAACCTGCCAATAAAGTTTTTCTTTATTGGCGGTGTGCTGATGATATAATCTAACCAGTCACCAAACCCTCTGGAATCATATTGGCCAGGCCTGAAATGCCACCACCTTTTAATTGAGTTTGGATGAAGGGAAGGTAGAGGGGTAACCCTTGATTCAAGGCTAACAGCAGAGAATCGTCATCTTTAGAATATTGGCAGTCATAAGATCAAGGGAGAGATCCTTAAAGTAGCCCAATCATTTCATCCTTAACTGCCTTTATTGCCTTTAGTGAGCACTTGCTTAATATGTTAAATCCTTAGGGACATAGAACAGAACAGTCTCTATTCTTAAGGAGACTAACTTCATGTGAACTTTTATTTATGTATGTATTTGTTACCTTATTTAATTTTGAATAGAGAATACAGTGCTATAGAACAAAAATTTTAAAAGTCTATATGAGAACTTAATTTATAATTTATTTCTTCCTTTTATTTCCAAAAAGGGTTTGAGGTGACGTAAATTAAAATACAAATAAAAATGTACACAGGAGAGTTAAACTGGATCAAGATCAGAAATCATATTGGTAAAAGGAAACATAATTGTATCAGGATTGAACCAGAGATTTTCTTTTCCGAAAATAGGTTTATTGTTTTTGTAAAAATAATGTAGAAGAAGAAAGTAGCAGTGAACTGAATTCCCTCTATTTAGAGACTGATCATTGTGTGTATATGTATATGTAATTTTACAAAAATGGGACCATGCCACACTCACTGTAAATCAGATAATTAGTGAAATCAAGTATTAATTTAGATTGGAGTTCTCCAATGAGCATGGCAAACAAGGGACATAGAGAGTTTGGTTCTTCAGGAGAGGGGAACTTTGTTCTGACATTCCTTCATGTTATCATTTCATGCATCCAGTAAACATTTTTCAAACTATACTGTGTCAGGTGCTGATGTGCCAGGCTATGAAGAGATTCAGATAATAAGCATCACAACCTTTGCCTTAAGAAGCTTACTGGGACTGCTGACATCAAGGACTTGAGTAATGTGATGGCCATTGTCTTCAGTAGCCGTTCAGCCAAAGATTAACCAACATTCTAACTAGGAAAATCCTTTTGCCAGCCCTCTCCATCCACAGTGGGCTCTCCATAAGCCTCATGCCACAGGCATTTATTTAACCTGAGTCTGGGTGCCTCATTCTGTGTTGTACTCTGACCCAGTCCAGCTAAAGGCTAAGCCACAGGGTCCCAGGATGATCACTGTGAATTAGCATAGCCTTTACCGGCTCGTGCAAATATACCCAGCCTTGAGTTAAATTCAATTAGTTTTTCTTTAAGAAGGGAAAGAAATCCAATTTTATCAAACATGGACAGACGGTGGAAGGCACTTTGATGTTACAACCTCTCAGTGATGCTTTACTTAGTCACAAGTTCATAAGCAAGAAGGCTTAATTACTTGGGAAAACACAGGATTAAAACTGGATACAATGGCTGAGTATCCGCTCTTGGGCGACTTGATTCGAACCCATGCACCCAGTTCGTGTGTGGTGCAAACTTTGATGTGTGCTATGGCAAACTGAAAGTCATCACCCCCCTCAGGGAAGCTCCTTCATATGGCATTTGTAGGATGTATAGGCAGAGAGGCAGGGCCTGCCCAGGCCTGTTTGCTCAACTTTGATGTCCAAGCAGCCACAGGCTCCACTGTTTGCTCTTTCACTGAGGGATGGATTGGGAGCCTCCTACCTTTCCCAATGGACAATGGCCAGCAATGGAGTGTGACGACTGTTGACCATTCCAGGAGCCTGGCAGACCAGAACAGGGCTTTGGGAGGTGCAGAGCCTGGGAGGTCAAAAGCTGTTTATAGGAGAGCCATTTCTCCAGATGTAGCTTTCCTTAAAACTTAATGTTGGTTGGGTGTTTATAGTGGAAGTAAAAATAGTCTCGTGAGTTTTAGCAGGTACCAAGTATATTGTTTGCTCCTCTGTCCAGTAGCACTAGGTATTTGTAAACTGAAAGTTTAAGTCTTTCCTATTCCCTTTATTCATGTGTGTGCAGGGGATAGTGGTTTAGAAAGGAAATGGTATGATTTAGATTCTTATCATTTCTAATTGCTCAAAAAAGAAGCTATCAAAACACATCTGATAAAGGAATGTATCCAGAAGATACAAAGAACTCTTATAAATCAGTAAGAAAAGGAGAAACAACTCAGTTTTCTAAAAATGGGCAAAAGATTTGTGCAGACACTAAAAAAAAAGAGATGGATGGTAAAGCACATGAAAAGATTCTCAGCTTTAGTCATTTAGGGAAATGCAAATTAAAATCATGAGATACCACTGCATACCTATTAACTACAATGGCTAAAATTTAGAAAAATTGAAAATACGAAGTGCTGACAAAGTTGCAGAACAATTGTCATCGTTGCTGATAGGAGTGCATGATGGTATAGCCATTTTGGAAAACACTTTGGCAGTTTCTTATAAAGGTAAAGGCAGTTTGTTACCATACAACCCAGTAATACCAATTCCTAGGTACTTGTTTCACAAGAAATAAAAACATACATCTGCAGAAAGGCCTATATGTAAATATTTAAAGTAGCTTTATTCATAATCACCAAAAACTAGAAATCACCCATATATCCATCAACTGGTTAATGGGTGGACAAATTATGGTGCGTCCATACAGTGGACTACTATGCAGCAATAAAAAGAACAAACAACTCATACATGCAACACATGGACAAATCTTAAAAGCCTTGTGCTAACTTAAAGCCAGACACAAAAAGCTACCTACTTTAATTCCATTTATATGACAGTCTGGAAAAGAAGTAGTTTAGGGACGGAAATCAGATAAGTGTTTAGGAGCGGGAGGAAGGGCCCAAAGTCTTTCCTATTGGGGTGATAAAAATAGTCTACATCTTGATTATGGTGATGCCTATACAACCAAATCTCATCAAATTGTACATCTTATAAGTGTGAATTTTACTATGATAATTGGTACTTTAATAGACTGACTTATAAAAACACTTTTAAAACGGTCATCCCTCTCTATTCATTATTAATTGTGACTAGTGGCATACTGAAAATTCATGCTGTAGTGTTAGAATGAATTCTATTGTTTATGACTACCTGGGATTCTTGTTGATGTATCTCACATTAGAGTACTGTATGTTTTGATTGTTAAGAGAGAATGAAGATTTATGAATTCACATGATTCTTGGTGTCATGAAGTATAATTACTGATGAATAATGAAATGATAAATTCACTTTACATGTGGTATAGAGTAGGCTTATATAAATTCACAAAGCGTCATATGATTCTTCTTTATAGTAAGGAGAAAGTGCAGGGTACAGGACTGAAAGCTTGCCTCCCATCCCACATCATTCTTGGGCAACTTGTCCCTGGACTGCCAAGCAAGGAGATCACCTAAACAGTGTGGCCATTATGGTCCCTCAGGAACCAAACATCCCCAAAGAATGGGTGGTGGGAGATTCAGATTTGAGTCCACTTGGGCTTGCTGGTTGCTTTGAAAGCCCCTGCCTTAGAGAAGGTGAGACCGTAAGGCAGAGCATGAAGCTGTTTGAAATTCCCCACATGAGCCTCCCTCCCTCCTTCTGCCTTTTCTCCCGAAGTGCATTTCATCAGCATCGGAAGGACTGCTTCCCGGCACTGCCTTCCCTGCTTGGCCAAGGTCCCTGAGGAGCTGAGCTAATGAGTGGATAACATACATTTGCCAAGCCCTTCCTGGATGTGGTACCTGGGCTTTGTTAATTTTAAAATGCTGCCATCCTTGGCTAAAGACCATTTAATTCCCTCGCACAGCAGTCATTTATTTTTAGCATTTGCTTATTTTCCCTCCACCTTACTAAGAGGAGGAGGGCATTAAACCCTATCTTTAAGAACCCAGCAGCCCAAGCCAGATTGCTGTCCTGCAGGAGAGGTTTTGCAGGCCTTTGCAGGACCAACTCCACAGGTGTTCTTAGAGCAGAGAGCCAATGCTGGTCTTGCAAGCTGGACTAGGGGCAGTCTCCCTGGAAGGCTCTCCATCCTTGCTGCTGGCCAGAGACAGAGGAGGTAGAACACTCCTACAACTGTCTTTCAGTGCAAGTTCTTAGGGGGCCTGATCACATAGAGGTCTTTCCTGCCTTAGAGGCCTACAACTTCTTCCCAGGGTTCCCAGCCTATTTTTGGCCTGGCTGCTTGCTACAGAGTGATGCTCCCTTCAGCCTGAGGTGGCTGGGCTTTATGCTGTCTGATCACCTGGTGGTAGTAATGATGATGATGGCTGTGGTTGATTGAGTGCCTTCTGTGTGCCAGGCCCATGTTAAGCACTTCCCATGTAGTCTGTAATTCTCACTGCAATCCTAAAAGGGAGGGATTATTATCCCTATTTTCACAGATAGGGAAAATGAAGTTCAGAGATGCTCATGGTTGTCTAGTAAGTGAAAGAGTGAGTCAGGATTTGAAGCCAGGTCTCTGAGCCCCAAGTCCTTATTCTTTCCACTTGACTGGACTGCCTATGGAGGGAAGGGGCAGGCAGCAAGATCATGGGATGAGTTAACGGTTGCTGGGACCAGGAGTCAAATAATCTCAGTCAGAGTTTCTCAATGGTAGGTATGTGTTGGATGATTATGAGAAATTTAAAAATAGACAAACCACTCTCCTTGTCTCAAAAAACTGACAGAAAAGGGATAAAACAAGTCTCACTTTAAATGAGGCAGAATGTGGGCAGTGCCCCAGAGAAGGTCATCTAGAGTGCTGAGGGGAAATCATGAAAGGAGGCCCTTTCACAAGAGGTGGATCTTGAAAGATGAACATGATTTTGATTGTTAAAGGTGGAGGGTAAGGACAGCATTTCTGGAAGTTGGGCCATTGTGAGCATAGGTTCACAAAGGTGAGAAAGTAGGAGTATACCAGAGCTAGTAGGGGAACTGACAGGGTCTGGAGACCAGAGAATGTGAAGGAAAGGCCTTGTCCATCATTGACCGTGTTCCTCTCAGGCTGTGACAGTCTAGCCCATGGTACAGCTCTGAGCTCTAGAGCCAGATTACTTGGGTTCAAATCCAAGCTCTTCCTCTTACTAGTTAGGTACCTTGGCAAATTCTTTTACTTATCTGTAATTGTTTACTCAGCCATAAAATGGAAATAATAAGCAGATCTACCTCAGTGGGCTATTTTGAGGTATAAATTTGTAAATATATGTAAAATGTTTAGAATAATGCCTGTCATATAGGAATCACTTGGTAATGGTTTGCTACTTTAGTTAGTAGTAGTATAGTAGTAGTGGTTTGCCTTTTATTATTATTTTTATTACTGCTGGAGGGCTTTGGAGATTCTTTTTCCAGTCCTCTTTATCTGAGAAACTTGGCCTAGAACATGGGACCCCAGAGTAGGGCTTTTTGATGGGTGCTGGCTCTTGTCCCAGGTGGCTACCTGCCCAATGCAGGACAGTGCCCAGTATTTCCCAGCAAGGGAGGGTGGGTGAGGGTGCTGGCCAGGTGCCTGGAATGCCAGCACCATGCCCCCCAGAAAAGTGTGCCAAGCTTGACATTTCTCCCACCCACTGCTGCTGCTGTGGCTGATTATCTCTGAGTAACAAAGAGTCATTTCTAATCCCATTTGGAATCGTTGCTCAAGATAATCCTGTTTTGTAGTAATGATATTCCAATTCCAACATGCACCCGATTCTAGTTTGGCAGGCACATGCCTTGACCTCAGGCAACCCAAGACACTGCTCCCTAGAAAGCAATGCCAGCTCATTTGCCTAACATGACAGTTTCAGGGTGTGCTCCCCCCTCCCCCACTTCTCCAATGCTGTATTCTATCCTGGGTTCTGTGTTCACCGCTCTCTCCATGGAGAGTATCAGTTGGGATCCAGAGTATCAGGAGAGCACCCAGTGGTCACCCAGTTCAGCTGCTTGGGGAAAGATGTTGCATTTCTAGGGACTGTGATATGATCCATTCCTGCACTTTTCTTTAGAGACATCAGAGCCACAGGGCTCTGTCCTATTCAGTAGTTATATCACTGAGTCCATTGAGACCATGGATAAATACCTATCAAGTTGACAGATTAAATGAAGCTTAAAGAGGTAGCAATTATGTTGGATGAAAGAATTGGGGATATGAAAAAAGAAAAAGTCAGTAGGCTAGAGCAATGGTTAAATCTATGCTGATAAAAATGAACAGGGATGAAGTGTTTTAGTCTACAATTAAAACCAAAAACCAACAGTAAAATTCAGATTGAGAGAGGCCCAACTTAACAATACTAGCATGTAAAGCCTAGGAACTTACTGAAAAACTCAACGTGTGCATCAACAGTGCAGTGTTAAGGCCCCAGAAGTGAATTGATTAAACATATATATGTACTAGGCCCTGTGTGCAAGGAAACAGATGGTCAGGCATAGTCCCTGCTTCGGGGAGCACATCATCCAGTTGTGTGTGACATAGTAAGTAACAAGGGCTCTGGAAGGAGACTCCTGAGTTTAAAACCTAACTTTACCTCATAGTAGCTCTGTTTCCTCATCTGCAAAAATGGGAATAATAATAGCACTTACCTCAGCGTAGGTTGGTTGCTAAGATTAAAATACAGACAAAACTGCTTAGCACAGTACTTAGTACATAGTACATATAGTAGGTATCTGCTGATGTTATTAATATTTTTGGTTTTCTTATTGTTGTTGTTTTTGTCCAGTGTATAAGAGATAAACTAGCCCCATTATACTCATGGGTCATTTACCTAGAGAGACCCCAGTCTGGGCCCATACTATAGTAAGAATATCTAACAACCAGAGCTTAACCATATTGGTCCATCAGTTGAAAGACATGGAAGCATTTTTTAACTACAGATTGAAAGGGCATTTAGAAGTAGGCTGAGGACGTGAAACGGGTTGTCCTGGAAATACTGTGATGGTTGATCTTGATTCCGTGGCCCTCTGCTTAATGTGCCATGCCTTTCTTGAGCCTTACCCCAAATTATCTCATCTTGTCTGGGTCCACCATTGATTTTGATCCTTCTCCATCTGAATTGGATTTCCTTTCATAGCTAGCTGCTATGCTCTGTTTTACTTTAACTACTATCTGAAAATATCCCTGTCCCTGGCACATAGTAGGGGCTCAGTAACTATGGAATAACACGACAGACTAATGGATGACTGAATGGATGAAAACCAGTGTGGTTTAGGGGAATGTACACCAGGTTTGGCCCCAGACAGACCTGAATTTGAATCTTGGTTCATGTGCTTATTTAAATACTAGTGGCCCGGTACACAAAATTCGTGCACATTAAAAGGGGGACCCAGAGTCAAGTCCCCACCCACCCACATGCACCTCAAAATCACGTGAGACCCAGACCCAGCCGCTCCCCATCCCCCATTGGGCTAGATCCAGGCCCGGCCAGTCCCACCCTTGTCAAGCCCCGCCGGGCAGGGGGCATAGCCTCAGGTCCCCTGGCCCAGCGCCAGGACGGGGGGCGTAGCCTGAGGTCGCCCAGATGGAGTGGGGGGCGTGCCTTGAGGTCCCCCGTCAAGCCCCGCCAGGTGAGGGACATGGCCTGAGATCCCCTGACAAGCCCCACTGGGTGGGGGGCATGGCCTGAGGTCCCCCGACCCAGCACTGAGGGTGCACCTTGAGTCCCCCGTCAAACCCTGCTGGGTGGGGAGCATAGCCTGAGGTCCTGTCAAGCCCTGCCAGGCAGGGGGGTGCAGCCTCAAGGTCCCCGGCCTGGTGCTGGGGTGGGGGGCGCGGCCTGAAGTCCCCTGTCAAGCCCCACCTGGTAGGGGGGCGCGGCCTCAGGTCCCCTGGCCTGGCGCCGGGGCAGGAGTTGCAGCCTGAGGTCCCCGACAAGCCCCGCTGGGTGGGGGGCGAGGCCTGAGGTCCCCGTCAAGCCCCGTCAGGTGGGGGGCATGGCCTGAGGTCCCCCAGCCTGGTGCCAAGGCAGGAGGCATGGTCTGAGGTCCCCCAGCCTGATGCCAGGGCGGTGGGCACGGCCTAAGGTCCCCTGTCAAGCCCTGCTGGGTGGGGGACACAGCCTGAGGGCCCCTGTCAAGCCCTGCTGGGTGGGGGGTGCAGCCTGAGGTCCCCTGTCAAGCCTCACAGGGATGGAGGAGGGCGTAGCCTCAGGTCCTTGCTGATTGCTCATTAAGGCTCCTTAAGGGAACTTAGCCTCAGCTGTGGGTGCAGCTATCTATGTGACGGAGTGATGGTCAATTAGCATATTCCCTCTTTATTAGATAGGCTATTTTTATTTATTTCAGAGAGGAAGGGAGAGGGAGAGAGAGATAGAAACATCAATGATGAGAGAGAATCATTGATCAGCTGCCTCCTGCACACCCCCTATTGGGGATCGAGCCTGGTCATGTGCTCTGACCATGAATCGAACCCATGACCTCCGGGTTCATAGGTCGATGCTTAACCACTGAGCCACACTGGCCAGGCCAGGTGCTTATTTAATGTGTATACATGGGTAACTCATATTGTCTTGCTGAGCCTTAGTTTATTCATTTATAAAATAAGACTAGTACCTCAATGCAAGTAGTTATATGGATCTGAAATAGTGAATGTAAGGTGCTTATTACACTGTGGCTATTTTATTATGATTACTGATCTTTACCTTTTGAGGGAAGTAAACAAAAGATTATTTTCCTCATTTAAGGAAATTGGGGCACATTTTCTACACAGGTACCTTGCTTTCCCCCTAATCTTTAGTTAGTTGCCTAAGGAAGTTGGCTTTAAAAAGAAAACTGCTTCACCCCCCAGCTCATGCTCCCTGCCACAGGACCTCTATATGTAATACATGCCATTTGTCTTTGGTCTGGCCACCCTGCTTTCCTGACCAGCCAGTAGGCCAAATGAGACACAGCTCATTTGACTTTCCAGCAAACCTCCTGAGCTGTGACCTCTTTGCTTCCTCTCCTCATCGAAGTGTGCACTGGGCTGAGAATAGGTCAACTCTTTGTCTTCTCCTTGGGACCCATGACACTCATCACAGTGACCCTGTGCTTTGGATGTGGGGGGTAGAGGGAGGAGGAGTTGGCGGAGCTTCTCCTGAAGCTCAACATTGTGTGGGGACGACCTGGAGCTGGGATCACTGCCCTTCTTGCTTCACCAACTCCAGCTGCTCGCCAGCCATCTTTGACACGCGCCTGACCCAACATAGGCCTCAGCTCACACCACAGGTTTCCTCCCTCTTTCCTAAACAATGCGATGACTCCAAGCCCCTCCGGCCACTGAGAGCAGAAAGCCTTAACATCGATCAATGTAGCTGTCCTCCCATGCATTGTGACATCCCACTGCCCTAAAAGTGGGAGCTCATTAAGGTCAGTGTGAGCCAACCTTCCTACATGTGCTCCCACCTCTAATCTCATTACAGCCTGATCAGCAAATTAAAATGAGCCTCATGGGAGCTGTGGCTCCAGAGGGAGTTCCAGGAGTCCCAAGAACTGCCATGTAGGGGCCACTGTCCTGTTCATTTCCTCAGCTTTGTCTGATAATTGCCTATAAGCCCAGGAAGGGGCTGGTGCTCAGAAGAGGAAGATGGAGGTTTTCCACAGCTAAACTGCCTGTGGCCTCATTTGGTGGGAGAGGGCTGGGTAGGGCTGAGACAGTTGCTTTCCACCTTTCTCCCCCATTTCCCACCAAATAAATTAATGATTTTATTTATTCCTCCTTCATTTATTCATGCACTCGTTCAGAAAACATCTATTGACCACTTACGGTGATCTAGGCCCTGATCAAGGAGCTGGGAAAGAAGGTTGAGACATGGCCCTTGCCTGATAGTCTAGTGAGAAAGGCAAATAAAAGTAAATAGGAAATGACGATATCCTGGGAGGGTCACCTGCCATGGGGGTGAGTACTGGGTTCTGTGCAGACAAAGAGGAAGGGGGTGGATCCAGCCTGGAAGGCAGAGAAGGCTCAGTTGAGTTGGTGACAGAGTCACTGAGGAGCCCTGCCAGTGAATGAGGACTAGCCAGTTGAAGCAGGGGGACACCCCAGCAGGCGGAGTGGCACAGCTGATAGTTAATGCTCAGGTAGTTCATTGTTTTCACTAGATCCTTAATTCTCCAAGATCACTATCAGCTTAGGAATCAAAAGTTCTGCAGTTGTAAGACTCCCTGAAGGAATAAACAGATTGTCAGGTTCAATTAATGACTAATAGAAGGGGAAAGGGAATAGGGCCTTTTAAAAATCATCTATCCATGTTGCTGCACGTATATCCAGCCTGTTTCTTCTAACTGCTGCATCATGTTTCATAGTGTGTGCCTACCACATTTAACTTATTCATTCCCCAGTGATGGACACTTGATTGTCTGCAACTCCCCACTACCACAGAATGCTGTGCTGAACGTCCCGTGTGTTGCCCTTTATGGATCTGTGTAAGAATTTCTCTGGGATATCTATACGCAGGAGGACAAGTGCTGGGCTATAGGGTAAGGTACTTTGATTTGACAAAAGTATTATAAGATTAGCTTCCAGAATGACTGCACCAGTCTCTCCCCTAACCGTGCATGAAGAGTCTCAGAACCCTATGTCCTCACCAACACTTGGCATTTTTCAGCTTTCTAACTTTAGTTAATATGTTGAATTTGAAGTGATATCTCATTTTAATTTGCATTTCTCTAATAACAAATGAGCTTGAGACTATCTCTTAATATACTTTTTGTTTGTTTTCTCCTCTGGGAATTGACTATTAAGTTTGCCTAATTTTTCTCTTGGGTTGCTAAAAACTGAGTTGAATGCTTCTACCGACAGCTACCTGGGAGTCAATATAGGGAAGTGAGGGGCAAAATAGCAGATGATAAGAACATGGACTTTGTAGAAAGGCTGCCGGGTTTGATCCCACCTCCACCTCTTACAGCTGAATGACTTTGGACAAGTTACTTAACCTCTCAGTGCTTCAGTTTTCTTATGTGTAACCTACCTCATAGGGTTGTTGTGAAGATTAAATGTGTTAAAATATATATAGTGTTTAAAATAGCACCCGGCATATAAGAAGTATATACAAATGTCAGCTTTCATTATTAGACTACTGTCTTCCTCTTACTTAGCCATACACTATACCCTTGAGAAAATATATACTTGTACCAGCAGGCAGTAAGAAATAAGGCAGAGAGAAAATAGCTCTCAGCCTAGCTTTCTGATCCAACTCACACGTGTAACTTGCTGAGGTCTTGGGCTCTCTGGACCTGCATTCTCCTGCCTGCCTGTCCCCAGCTCCAGCACAGCTAGCTTTGTCCTGTTGCTGCTCCTCTGCAAGCCTGTCAGCTTGGTGCTATCTATCCCCCACAAACTTCACCTTCAGTGTTGTTTGCAAGGCTCAGTCCTTTTGGTGCGTCAATTCACTCATGGGGAGATAAGAACAGAACAGATTCTGATGGCCACATGAAGGCAAGCACTGGTGCTAGAGCCAAATCACTAAAGGACAAACCCCCATTCTCTTGGCCTACTCTAAACATTTTTTTTCTCCAGTTATTAAGGGAAATAGTGCATCTGGATATTATGCCTAGCCTTTAAGGTTGATATTGGCATTGGTAGGCATCTTTTCACAGAACACCAGAGCTGGCTGGAAGAAATATTCTTAAGCCTTTGCTCAGTGAATACCTGTGGAGTAGTCAGTATAGTTCCTTTGAGTGGAGATGTTTTCATGGTGTCCTCTCCCCCCTTTAATCCAGCTGTTAAAACTATGAAGGCCTAGCTCATATACCATAGCCCATTTGGTACCAGCTACTTCAATTTAAGGCATAATGCCTAAACTACAAAATGTCAGCCCGTGTGCCAGCACCAGAACAGCGGGGAGGCTGCAGTTGTCCTCTGGTGAATCACCTTGAATAGCAGTGCCTGCCTCCCTCTGTGCGGTCAGATTCTAATTTTATGGCTGACCCTGTACTCCTCTTCTCATCCAGGTGGGCCACCTTATCATCTCCCCATGGAATTCACCTTCTCCCAAAAGCAATTCTAAATTTGGGGATTTGTTTCTACTTCAGCAAAAAATGTCAAAGAGGCAGAAATCACTTCATTTCCAGTCTCCTCACTACTGCTCCAGGTTACTGCTTTGTTTGCCTTGCCCTATGGTACCAGTGTATTCCTTGGTTTCTGGTTCCTTACTTTGTTTGTGGTTTACTATTTTTGCCTCAGTCTCCAGTCCTTGCCATCTGACTTGGCTTCTGACTCTCTGAATCACATCTCTGCTGCCTGGTCTCTGTCCCCTTGGTTCTGTTTTGATTATGAAATTCTTGGCACTCGCAGCCTTGCCTTAGCTTTCACCTGGCCAGTTTCCTACTCTGTTTCTGCCCTGTTGCAGCCCACAGGTCCATGAAGTTCTTTTGGTCACCAAAGCTCATTATAGTCATGTAGCCCTCCAGCCTGATCTGGTCTGGCTTCTCCAAGAATGGCCTGATCCCTGTGGAGCTCTGGTTTGGATGTGCGTGATGGCTGTTAACTACTAGCCGTCTGGCAAGGTGTTTGGTGCCACTCTAGGCCACTGAGCAGCCACGGTTCCATTAGTTCTACCTATATCCCACAGTGGGTCTGCTGTCTTTTGAGTTTTATTAAAAGTGAAGGGAATCTTCTCTGAGGTTGCAGAATGAGTTACTAGCTTAGATGCTTATCCTCTTTGGCCTTCAAGTTTGTGAAGTGAATTGCCCATTCCCTTTGATTGTGTTAGCAGCCCCAGGGCTGAGTCTAGTCACTATCCTCTCCCCATCCTGCCAGACAACTGTCTGCCCTCCAGGGCCAAGGACAGCATACTTGGTTGTTTGGACACGTCTTGCAGCCTGCAAATTGGACAGATAGAATCAATACTCATGAACCTGAAGAGGCCCAGGTAGCACAGTTAGTGACACTAGCTGCCTGGAGGGACAGCCTGCCATGGAAGGGGGTGTGATTGAACAGTGATTGGATACAACAGCTGAGGATTAACCAAATTATGTCCCTTTGAGTTTAGATCGACAAACCCTTCTGACTTAGACTTTAAAGCAAGCTAACTTGTACAGAATATAGAAGAGCTGCCTTCTTAATATGGGGCTATATCAGCATGAATCCTGTGGCTGGTCAAGTACAATCTGGTGTGTACTTTGGCCCAGACTCATGTTATTATCACTAGGATTATATGAACAAAGGGATGAGAGCTCATATTTGTGCAACTCCTTCTATGTGCTAGGCACCATGGAGTTTTACATACTTATCTCAGCCTACAAGGGAGGCATCATTATCTCTATTATTCTGGTAAGGAAATGGGGTCTTCAGAGGTGTACTAAGTTGTCCAAAACCATAGTCAGTAAATGATAGAGCTTTGATTTGAACCCAAGTCTCTCTATGCTTATTATGAAATGGCATACTGTCTTCCCAATTAAAGTGTCTTAGTTCATACTTCTCTTGATTTCCCCACAGCCTAACCACAGGGTCAGGTACATAGAAGTAATAACTAACATTTGTTGAGCACTTATTATATGTCAGTCACTATTCTAAGCACTTTATGTACATTAACACAGCCATGTGAACTAGATACTCTTGTTATCCCGGATAATTATGACATTGCAAAATGATGATTTTCTAATTTCATCCTTCCTTCTACGTTTATTACTTTCTACAGTAAGGGAGAGTTTTCCCTTCTCCCCCTTTGACTTATTATTTTCAATATGGACTCCTGGAATCTTATTTTACTCAGTGGGTTGTAATCCATTGCTGTCATTATTCATGTTGTTACTTAGATTGTCCTAGATTTTAAAGCCTATGTTCTTAAACTCTGTACCACACTACCTCTTTATCAGATATTATTCCTCGCTGCCTTCAGTTAGTTTACCTATCTATAACAACCCTTTTGTGCCCTCTTGGCTTTTAATCCGGGAAACAGGAAGACTAATGCCAATCCTATCCAAATTGTGTGTAAACTAAGAGGAAACAGTTTCCATGTGAGAACCTGGCAAATTCTGCTATGAATTAAATATATGAGTTTTAGACATGGATTTTAGCTGCTTAAAGACCCTTTTCATTTCTCTTTGGGATCTTAATCCATATCCTGAATAAATTACCTGTGACAGTTGCCCACCAGGAGATCCTTTTAGGTATGGTAAGTAGACATAGGAGACTCACCTGACCATGTTAGATCAGATGTGAAAGAACTTCAGCTACGTGGGAGATGGATTCTGGTTCTTTTACTTCCAAGGACTGTGTGTTTGAATTACTGAAATTCATTCATCCATTCAACAAATAAGTGAGCCAGCATTAGCCTAGCACCTGGAACAGTGACTAGAACATAGCATTGGATAAGTAATTGTTGAATAAACACTTTGTCTTTTATAGTTGTGGAAAATGAGCCTTAGAGAGGTGTTAAATAACTTGTCCAGAGTCTCTCAGCCAGTAGGTTTCAGGGCCAACTTTTCTACTTCTGCCTTTGATACTTACAGAGTTAATGTTCTTTACACTGTGTCATTCATGAGTAGAGGCAAATCTAATCCTCAAACATGCTTCAGAACCATACTTCCTGGGTCTTTCCTGCTTTTGACACTGTGTCTTTCTGATTTCTTCCAGTGTGGTACAGGTCCTGCTTGCTGCTGGTGCTGACCCAAACCTTGGAGACAATTTCAGCAGTGTTTACAAGACTGCCAAGGAGCAGGGAATCCATTCTTTGGAAGGTAAGGGCGGGCTACCCTGCTGTTCTGAACATTGTCCTCCCTGTGGCTTCCAAGCAGCCTTGCTCTGTGCCAGCTCTACCAGCAACTCAGAGTGAGGGCCTGCAAGTCCCTTATCCTCTGGAAACTCATGGAGAACCCAAAAATCTTGGAACAGATGGCTATCACAGCCCTTTTGGGCTCTATCATTTATGTCACTTCAGAAGTCTTGGGGAATAAATTAGAGGCCTGATTTCATGAATGGGATGGGGGTGAGGGGAGCCTTCCACTGGTGTTTTCCCAAAAGCACCTCAGCCTGTGGGACCTCAGATGAGAGGACAGTGGAGCAGTTTTCCATAAAATAATTAAGGCAACTGCATGGAATGTGAATTTGTTCTTCCTCTATTTCCTGTAGACTTTCCCTCTCCCAGAACTAGAAAGCAGCCTTACTGGTTTCCTCAACCTCAGAAATCCTTCAATACTACTCTGAATACTGCTTTTTTCCTCCTCCCATATGTAAAATACAATCCCCCAGAGGGGAATGGCCCCTCAACTTACTGTGTAACCCAGGACAAATAGTGGACCTTTTCTGTGCCTGGATGCCTATGCTTATTGAATGGGGTAGTCATCAGTGTCTGCCTGGGGTGTTGTGTAGGTGGTTGTTTAGACTTCTTCAGAAGAAAGCAGCAGTGTGCAACTGTACCAGAGCTTGGTCACGTGTCTATTGGAGGGTACCTGGGCAAGTCGGTCTGTGTTGTCTCTGGTGAGTAGCTCTTCCAAAGTGAGGTTGAGAAAATGGCAGGTTGCTTTGGCTGCAGTCAGAAATGAATATTTTACATTTGAGTTTTTGCTTGTCTAGACTCCCCCCCTGCCTGGCCATTACCCTGGACCACTCGCAGAGGCTGAGATCCCTCTGTTTCTAGCAACAGGGCAGCTGAGCAAGTGGCTGCTTTAGGGTTGGCAGTGATGGCAGGGGGACAGGTATCCATGCTGACTGCCTAAGGATCAGAACATTGGCCTGGAGGGAGGTTCAGCCAAGGGGAGCAAGAGATGTCAGAGCTGATGTGGGTGTGGTAGTCCAGAAAGCGGAGGTGTCATGCTGCCCCAGCAAGATTTCTCAAATTGGCAGCATGAGGGGAATGTCAAGAGCATCAGAGCATTGCTGTCCAGATGAAGTGTGAAGTTGCCCTTCCCCGCCTCTTCACCTCTCTAATGCCACTTCTTCTGTCAAACTCCATTCTGCAGCTAGTTCCTCCACAGAGCCTTTCCTGTCCTTGGCAATAATTGCATCCTGCTCTCAGCTGCTCTTTTGAATATTCTTTAAATCTTGGCCTTTTGTATGGTTTTTGAACTCTCATCTGCCCATGTCTTTTCTTTCCTCCTTAGCTGACAGTTCCATGTGTAGACTATGACCTATGTCTCCTTGGAATCCTGACTGAACTGGAGGAATTATGTTCACTTTATGTTTCATGCAGAGGAGGATTTCATGAGTGCCAAACTTACCTACAGTTGCAGTTTGATATGAGGGGACTCCGCTTATGGGCTCTCTTCTCACTCAGACACAGCTTTGCTGCCTGCTTTAGCTCTGTCTTCTGTTCAGATGCTCTTACCAAAAAGCAAGGAGGAGCATTTGCTGAGAGGGAGGGCCAGGAAGAGGGAAAGGGATTGTTTGAGTGCCTTCTCACATGTTCTCAGGATCCCAGCAGAGCTCAGTAAGCATTTTTTATTTCATAGAATATCAGCTGTGAAGCCATCTAGTCCAACCTCTGCTGTTGCATGATCTCTACCCTCTGTCTTCGTTTTGTACTTTTGTGCTTTAATAGTTCTGTCCTGGTTGGTACTACATTCAATATTCTAGATCAGTGGTCAGCAAACTTTTTCTGGGAAAAACCAGATAGTAAACATTTTAAGCTTTGTGAGCTCTTCATTGTGGTGCAGAAGCAGCCATAGACAATGCATAATTGAATATGCATAGATATGTTCCAATAAAACTTTATTTACAAAAATAGGCAATAGGCTGGATTTGACCCATAGGCTGAAGTATACCTGTTCTAGGTATTTTCTCCTTCCTTCCTCTTTTCCTCCATTCCCTTCTTCCCTCCTTTCCTTCTTTCTATTTGAATCAAAGACTATCATATAAAATATATGATGGCAGGGATCTTGTTTAACTCAATAGTGCCTAGAACAATGCTTGCTTCATTTCTTCCTTCCTCCCTCTTTTCTTTCTTTCTTCCTTTTTTCTTTTTTCTTTTTTTTTGGGGGGGGCAACCTCCTGTATCTTTTCAACTCTTATATGTTAGCCAGCCTACATTCTAGGTAGGTAGGTAGATAGATAGACAACAAAAATATTGGGAAAGGCTATTATAACTATCATGAAATAAAGATAAAAAAATTAAGTATCTTAGCTTATTTTGGTTCAGTGAATAGACTTCCTTTTAAAAAAATTTTTTTAATCCTCACCCAAGGATATGATTTTATTTATTTCATTGAGAGAGGGAGAGAGAGACACACATTGGTTGGTTGCCTCCTGTACACTCCCTGACCATACGTGTCCTGACTAGGGATCAAACCCACACTCTAGGTATGTGCCCTGACCGGGAATCAAACCCACAATGTTTTTGGTCTATGGGATGATGTTCCAATCAACTGAGCCACCCGGCCAGGGCCTAGTGAAAAGGCTTTCTGTGAACTTATTTGTTCATTCAAAAATAGTTAAAATTTTTTTTAAATATGTTTTTATTGATTTTAGAGAGAGGAAGGAAGAGGAAGAGAGATATAGAAACATCAATCAGCTGCCTCCTGCACACTCCCACCAGGGATCGAGCTCACATTCCGTGCATTTGCCCTGACTGGGAATGAACCAGTGACCCCTTGGTGCATGGGATGACACTCAATCGACTGAAAATTTTTTATTGATTACATGTCTACCTAGCAGTCACTGTTTTAGACACTTGATTTAGACAGGTTCCCTGCCATCATGTACTTTACATGCTAGTCTTTGATTAAAATGTTTATAAGGACTATATTCAAGTGTAGAGCCCTAGAGCACTTGGTCAGGACAAATTTGAAGCATCATTTGACATTCACAACTATAAATCTTCCAAACTTTATTCTTTTCTAGCTTCATTTCTCTATCATGTCCACAAAATTTTAAAGAGATTTTCTCAGATTTCTTGCTGAAATAAAAATATGTTTAGCAATTGTCGTATTTCTTGCCCAGGAACCCTTTCTCAGGAGGATGTTAGGTAATTTTGGCAATGTCTGGTCACCTCCTTAGGGAACCCATACCGGTGCTTAAGTGTTTAAGAACTGTTTAAAAAAAAAACACTCTAGAAATTTTGTCAGGAATCATTGATAACTCATTGTTCTGTAGCTTACAAGATTGACCCCTCTGTGCACTTTTTAAAAAAATTCCAGACTACCCTTGCCTACCACAGTTTTCTGGCAGCTCATCTGATTTTCCCTGGCATGTCAGTTTGGATGTGTTCTGCTATCCAAATTCATGGACTCTATGGAGTGATAGTCCTTTCAAATCATCTCAGGGCCTTTAGTTCCTTCTTAGCCATATTTTCCTCTCCTTTTTCCATTTATAGATATTTCATTCTTTCATCCATTTAACCAATATTTATTGGTTGCCTACTGTATGCAAGCACTGTACCCAGCTTTTGGTCATTCTCTTTGATGAAGTAGACAGAAACAAAAGAATCCTGTTGTTCTCTTTTCTTTGGATGAGACTGACCTTTTCACAGGCAGCTACCTGACTTATGGGAATGTGGAGGAGGGTAGAGTAGAACAAGAGGTATAAGCCCCTTGCCCAGAGTGTGTCTAGGCAAATTCAGAGGAAAACCACAAGGTCAAGAAAAATGGACAGTCCTTCACTATTGGAGCATAGAGTCAGTAACAAAGTCCATCAAATTTCTAGTAGATATTTCTTTGGGCCTCAGCCTGTGCTCAGTGCTAAAGGGAGGTGGTTAAGTTGTAATTTGTGACCTTGGCAAGACCTCCCTAAAACCCAATAATATATCCTTTGTCTATCATATCATATTGTGCAGATCAAGAAATAAATATGTGATGTGTGAATTATGAAGTGTTCTACAGTTGTAATTGCTTATTAGTCTTATTTATTTTTAATCCAGCATGCATTTACTGAGTATCAGGCACTCTGCCAAATGCTGGGAATACAAAAATGAATTTACATGGTCTAGCCCCTCAGTAGTGCTTGCAGTCAAGTAAGACAGACTTATAAACAAGGCACCACAGTGCAGAGTGGTAAATGCAAAGGTAGATGTACAAAGGATATAGGTAGCACTGATATAGTTAGTGATAAGCTCTACCTCACGGCAGGCTGGTGTCTGGGAAGTGTCACAGGGTAAGTGACTTTGAATTGGGCCTTAAGGATGAGTCGGAAGTTGCCAGGCAGACAAAGAGGGATGAACCTGCCAGGCAGAGAGAGCAACATATGCAGAGACATGGGGTGGGTGAGTGACAGCAGGTAGAATCCTCTGTCACATTGCTGAGAAGAATAGTAAGAAGTAAGAGTGGAGAGGAAATTGGGGTTCCACATGGGAAGGATTTTGTAAGGCAGTTCTAAGAAGCTCATACTGTTTTCTGCCATCAAAGGATTTTAAGCAGGTTATGCTCAGTTTACATTTGCATTTTAGATGGGCCATCCTGACTAGATGGGTGATGAATTAGAGGAGAGAGATTAGCAGTGATTCTTGACCTTTATGGGATTATGGACCCCTTTGAGAATTGGATGAGAAGCTAAGCTCCTCTCCCCCAAAATGCACCTATCATTTCTGGGGATTTCTAAAAGTGATCTTTGGGAATGGAAAAATAGATTTTAGAAAAATATTAGGAGGAGGTTGAGTTCTCGGTAGAATGTGGGAATTGATGGAAAAGGAAGCCTCCATGGTGACACCTCAGCTTCTGATTTGGGTAAACAGTTGGATGTGTGGATCTGGAGTTTAGAGAAGTCTGGCAGAAGATAGGGATTTAGGAGACACCGGCATTTGCTGGAGAGTTAAAACAATGGATGTGATTGAAACTGCCTAAGGAAAGAAGTCAGTCACTCAGGGGACCAACATTTAAGGTGTGAAGAGGAAAGATATTTGGTCCCCAGATAAGGGGACCAAAGGGCATTGGAGAAGTTGTCTTATATTATCTCAAAGAGGCTCTATATCTGTTCTGCCTGTTCAGAATAGGTATAGCCTGGAGAGAAAAGAAACTCATGTGCCCTCTTTGCTGAGACTTTGTAACTGATTGCCCCATTCCTTGTGAAATGCTTCTCCTGTTTTACATATGGCCATTGCTCTTTAATAAGGAGCCTGCTCAGCTGGGCATATCACAGTATCTTCCACCCTGTCAGTGTTCATGTTTCTGGGTAGGTTTGCTGGTGTAGGCAATGCAGAACTCTTTGGCATAGAAATCTTGTTGGCCTGGCTGTTCTGTTCCTTTCTCCAACCCTCAAAGTGGCATATTCAGAGGCACAGTGGTGTTCTGGAGAAAGGTCGGCCTTTGGTGCCAGGCAGTCATCTAAGCTGTCCCTAGCTATGTGATCTTTAGCGAGAGGATTTCAGATTTCTCATTTGTATCATAGGAATAACAATACCTATGTTGTAGGGTTGTTAGGATGACTAGAAATAATCACATATAAAGCATAGCGACCTTTGATGAAGAATTTCTTTATGGAGGTAGTTTTGGCTCAGTGTACTGCAGGCTTAGTACCTGCCTTAGAGGTACTGAGCAGCTCACCACTCAAGGGGGCACTGACAGAGGCTAGATGTCTGTCCATCAGGATTCTGTAAGAGGGTATTCTTGCCCTGAAACATTGGGTTATATGGCCTCCAAGGTCCATGCCAGCCATGTGATTTTAGGATTTTAGAAACTCTAGGCTCACCTTCAGAGCAAGTAATGTACTTAAAAGTAGTGGGATTTGACCTGGGCTTTGGAAGGTGATGAGGAGGGGGAAAAGGAAGATGCTAAGCAGGTGACACAGCTTGAGCAAAGGCACACAGAGGGGACACGTGGAGGGGAGCATGGAGATCACAGCTGCTGCTTTACCAACTCATTCCTTGATCTTGATCCCATTCTACTCAGTGCCTGAGCCCCACGCATGCCCACTTCAGGAGAGTTCCACTTGTGGCTGGCTGATGGGTGGTGGAACACAATCCTCAGGTAGAGGAGGCAGTAAATTAGTGGTAACAGAAAACAAGTCGCCCAGCCAGGGATGCCGCTGGCTGCTTGTAAGTAACTGTTATAAACATTGGGTGTCTGGGGCTGTCAGAAATGCAAGCGAGCACTCTGAGTGCCTCTCATATGTACAATTAAAACAATAAAACACGGCAGAAACGTGGCCAGAGCAGACTATAAATCAGATTCTCTTCTCAGCTTCAAGTGGCAGCTGAATAAAGATGAGTTGTACAGAAACTGGGTTGGCATAGGGCCCTTCTGGGTTAGAGGGCCTGGCTTTCCAGGCTAGACCTGCCATAGTCATCCCTATCAGCCCAGGTGGCCTCCTTCCCACAGCTCCAGGGGCTGGAGGTCCTCACCTGCTGTGGCTGACCTTCCATCTCTAGGTCTTTAGATGGGGGACAGGACTGTGCAAGCTGGAGCATCACAAACCAGTGGACAAGTGCCCTGGAATTCAGGAGATGGCTAGGAGTCCCCACTAGCGGTAATGGAACTGCTCTCTAATATTTCTCCCCCTCTCAGGACATGCCAAGGAGTGGTCTCATTCTAGCTCATCTATTTAGTATAAGTTAACCACCCAGCACCCACTGCGTGCCCAGCCCTACTCAGTCACAGCAGAGAGAATGTATACGCTGGGAGAGTACAAACTCAGATGGGAATAATAAGGCTTCCAAGAAAAAAAGTCGTCTAGAGAGCTTGTTAAAACAGCTAATTCCTAGGCCCAACGCCTAGAAATTCTGATTTAGTAGGTCTGGGGTGGGATGTGAGGTTTTGCATTTCTAACGGGCCCCCACTCTTTGAGTAGTATGAGCTAGACTACAGATGTTAATTGTGTCTTTGTGCTTGAAAAGCTTTAAAAACTTATCTGTACCTTCTCTTCCCTGGAAGAGACCTTATTTTGCCATTTAAGCTTCACTCCTAGAGAGGCTATGTGCTTATGCCTTGTATTATGGGCGGATCGAACACAATAGCTGCGAACCTGGAGCAATTTTCTGCACCTCTCAGAGGCTCTGTCTCCGTATTTGTAAAATAAAGATTGTTGGGAAAGTTAGAGATAGTATATTTATGCCTAGCCTAAAACCAGAGCATAGAAGGAATCAATGTAAATTTCTGTTTTTACATCATCATCATTATTCTTATCACACACTCACGGAACTTCATGAGAACTTCAGAGTCTTTGGCACAGCCTTCCAAATGCTTTTCAGTGGTAACAAGCTATTATTCAGAAAGAGGCAAACATTATTTAGAGTCCAAGGAATGGCTGTTCATCACCTGACTGTGTGACCTTGGGTAATTCTCTTTATCCATCTGAACCTTGATTATCTCATCTGTAAAGAATATTTCCTATACCACAGGTTTATTGTAAAGATCAAATTGAAGTACTTATGAAATAATTTGAGAAAATACAAAGAATCATGCAGATGTAAGGTGCTAGCAAGAATAGTGGTTAATAATAATTAAGATTAATGACATGACCAAGACATTATTCAGCAAGGATCCAGTCAGAGGTACAGATAACAAGAACTACTAGAATTCAGAGAAGACAATCTCTGACTGAAGCAGTCAAGAAAATAAAATGGTATTTGAGCCTTGAAGTATAAGAAGGTTTTATGGAGGGCCTGTAGGTGGGTGCAGTTGGGTGTGACCAGAGAAGAGGTGTGGATGTCCAAAACATTCAAAGGCAGGAAACAGAAAAAAATATGTTTCAGGCCAGCAAGTGAACTTGTTAGGGTGAAGCATCCGCACAGCAAAAGATTCATTTTAGGGAGTAATGAGCAGTTAGTAAACTGGGACCAGATCGAATGCTTAGACTTTGTGTCCTTTAGATAGAGAGGAGCCTTGAAGGTCCTACAGGATAGGGCATCATGAGAACTGATTCCTTCCAGGGTGGAGAATTGGGGAGGTGATAATATGGTGACGATGATGATGATAGCTTTAGCAGCAGCAGCAACATTTAGTAATACTATGTGCTACAACCCTATGATGTAGGTGCTAAAGGACACCGAGGCCCAGAGATAATGTCAAACACCAGCAGAACTGTCTCCTGCTCTTGTCTCCAGCAACCATATCAGTCTGTTCTTACCTCCCTGCCCCCACCCCCTCAGACGTAGTCAGCTCAGAACCTCCGGCTTGTCCAATGTCTTAGAAAGGTTGGGTATCTGCAAGGCCAAAAGCTGTTTGGGCAAGTTATTATTTTTTATAATGTCCCTGACTCTTCCTCATCATTGTCATAGCCTTGTTGCACCTCCAGGGCCGTGGTTCTACACGTCATTTCTCAGCAGTGCTGTCCACTAGAGAGTCACCAAGATGAACACTGTCAATCCATCAGGCCTTTTGGCCAACTACAAGATTAAGTGTATCAGTGAGTAGGTTAATTGTGTTCATCCTTCTAGCCCTCCAAACCTGTATATTTGACTAGGAGAGGGAAATAGACTAGTTGACATGTTTTATTAAAAAGAATAAATTTGATGCATTTATAAAAATAAGGAAATGTGGGATGGGGTAGCAAAGAACTAGTCTTGTGATTTTTAACTGATTTACATATTTTGTGTATAAATATTTTTTCATCAAAAGTTCCAAATCAAGGATGGGTCCCACATACCACACAAAATATATTAGAGACATTTATATGGATAGCAGGAAGGGAGACAGAGGGCTGAAATTTTCCAGGCACCCAATGATTGATGGGGGCTGAGGCTCCCCCTGACGCTTTATTGAGTTTCCGATGATTATCTCTCGCTGAGACATTTTTTACAGATGACGGTCGAGCTGTCACAATGGACCATGGGGGAAAAAAAACCAACAATAATAACACTTTAATCTTTTTACTGCACTGCTCCCTAGTATCTCAGATTCATCTTCCCTGACGCACGCAGTTCATTATTCTGCCCCTCCCTGGATGGGAAATAAAGGAAAATAAATATATATGTAGACACACTTACCACATACATATACACACACACACAGAGTGTATAAAAGAGACCACCTCAGAACCAGAGAGGGACAGAATTTATTGTTCTTTTTGCAAGTGTTGAGGTTTATTAGTAAAGATGCTGGGTTGGCTTGGAATTGGCTATTAATTACAGCATTTTGTATTTGTTTTTTATTGTAAGTTTTTAACATCTTGAAGAAAAGGCAGAAGGAGAGGTAAGCAGGTGTAGAGAAGGAAGCACAGAGGGACCTAGTTTGGCCAACCAAGTAACAGAGCTGGCTGAGAGGCAAAGAGAGCAGGCTCCTTCCTCTTGTTGCCAGCCCTGCCTAGAGGATCCCTGTAGCAGAAATAATACTGCTTTAGATGGGGCGGGGGGGGGGGGGGGGGGGGGAGAAGGGCGGGCGGCGGCGCTGGAGCAGGGATAGTGAGGAAAATGTGAGCTTAGAGTAATTGTAGGACATATCAAAGGCAATTCTAGCATGTTACCTCTCTGTTAGAAGAGGTAGGAAGTAAAAGAGGTTCAAATGAGTGTTGATGGGTCTATAGATAATAGAGTAACACTTTGCCTTATCTTTGGATTTTTTAAAAAGTAGTCAGAATGGTATAAAAAAATTCCCATGTACCATCAGTTCCCTTCAACAATTAACACATGGCCAATGTTGTTTCCGCTGTACTCCCCATCCACTTACCCCCACCTCCCATATATATGTGTGTGTGAATGTGTGTGTTTGTTTGTTTTTTCAAGAAGAAGGGAGAGAGAGATAGAAACATCAATGATGAGAGAATCATTGATCGGCTGCCTCCCACATGCCCCTTACTCAGGATTGAGCCTGCAACCCAGGCATGTGCCCTGACAGGGAATCAAATTGTGACCTCCTGGTTAATAGGTCCATGCTCAACCACTGAACCACACTGGCCTGGCTATATATATTGTTAATCCTCACTTGAGGATATTATTTTCCATTGATTTTTAGAGAGAGTGGAAGGGACGAGGGAGAGAGAGGGAAACATTGATGTGAGAGAGACACATTGATCAGTTACCTCTCGTACACGCCCCCAGGGATCAAACCCACAACCTGTGTATGTGCCCAGACTGGGAATCAAACCCACAACTTTTCTGAGCCACACTGGCCAGGGCATATTTTTGCCATCTCTGAGACATATCAATAGCAACATGTGAATCTGATTTAGATCCTGATTCAAACAAACTATAAAATTGCAATTGTAAGACAATTAGAAATTTGAACATCTTTGCATTTGATGGTGTGAAGGTGAAACATGAGTTCTGGAAAGCTCCACCTAGGTCTGTAGTCAAAGGAGGGTTCTGGGTCAGTGAGGATGCCAGGACCACAGGCAGGGTTAACAGCCTGTCCCTTAAAATTCTAGGTCAGTCTTCTGCTCTCCTCCTTCCCTTTCATGGGAATGAGAGAAGACGGGCTTGGGGTTCTTTTGAGAAGGCTGTACTTGTATCACCACTGGAGTAAGTGTTGACCCAGTCTTCTCTTCAACTCATCAAATCTTTTCTGAGCTCCTACTATGCCACCTTATTATTACCTTATCATAGTGTGCCTCCTCTCATGCTACATTATAATAAGGTAATAATGAGGTGAGCAGGGTCCTCTTAAGGAGAAACCTTCCAGTCCATTGGCAAGAGCATGGTGTCTGTGAGAACCGTTTTCAAGCAAGGTCTGGTCTTCTAGCCATAGGCCAGCCTAGTTGACCACAAGTGCCTTCTCTGTATGAAGGATAAGGAGATCTGTAAGACACAATATCTATCCTTCTAGAACCTGTTTTCTGCTTGGGGAGACAGCTTAACAACCATTCACTAAAGTAGTTATTGAGCACCTGCCATGTTCAATAGTATACACGTGAAGCAGTCTGAGAACACTTAAGACTATGTAAAAGAAAATGTTAACTAATTTGATGTAGACTATACATTACCTGGATGTATACAGAAGAGGGAGATCAGTGAAAGTCAGGCTGCTTGAATTGTAAAGGATGGGTAAGACATCTAAAGAGGTAGTATGCTAATTTGTCCATACATATAAAGAGGTAGTATGCTAATTTGTCCATTACAGTGTCCCAGTCACGACCAGTCTGTGGGCAGGGACGGGGGCGGGGACTTCCACCCCCAGCACTAACATCACGCTGCCTGCGTGTGTCCCTGCCCAGCGCTGAGGTGAAGCTGCCTGCCTGCATCCCTGGCTAGGAACGTGACACTGCCTGCGTGTGTCCCATTCAGCGCTGACTGACGCTGCGGGGCGGGCTGGCCTTGACGGGGGACCTCAGGCTGTGCCCCTGGTGCCAGGCTGGGAGACCTCAGACCGTGTCCCCAACACCAAGCCAGGAGACCTCAGGCTGCACCCCACCCGGCAGGGCTTGATGGGGGACCTGAGGCTGCACCTCCACCCAGCACCAGGCTGGGGGACCTGAGGCTGCGCCCCCCGCCCGGAGGGGCTTGATGGGGCTGGGGCCAGCCAAGTCTGGGTCTCACCCAGTGGGGGTGGGGCCAGCTGGGTCTGGATCTCCTGCGTTTTCGAAGTGCATGCAGGTGGTGGGCAGGGACTTGACTCTAGGTCCCACGGCGCGGCCCAGACTCTGACAGGAGGGAGATTTTATATACATTTTACTAATTTTCTTTCATCTCTGACAATTCTATTATAGAGAAAGGGCAAATAGCAATATTAATATATTTCTTCTAATTAATTCCCTTTTTATGTGCATGAATTTTATGCACCGGGCCACTAGTAGATAAATAAAAGGAAGGAATAGTGAGGCCATATAGAAAAAAAAGAGTACAAGCCTTGGGTTGAACAGACCAGCTCTGTCATTAACTACTAATGTGACCTGAGACAAGCTGCATTAAAGTCCAAGTCCTGGTTTCTTCATTAATAGGAATAATGACATGTATGGTTCTTCTGAGGAAAATGGTTGTGAAGTTCCTAGCACAATACCTGTCACCTAATAAGTGTTCAATAAATTCAGGCCATATGGGTGTTGGAGGAAGAGTCTTAGTCCTTGGGATATTAGCCTTCAGGACTCACCTGTGACCTTCCACTGAGTATGAAATGTGCTCCCTGCAGTGAGCCTGCCATATTCTACAGTGTTAGTGTTAGTGGTGATTCTGGCCAGAGTTAGAGTGGCATCAGGAAGAGGGAAGGGCACAATAATAAATTTAGTACCATTTATTGAATCCTTACTATATGCCAAGTAATTTTCTGAGTTCCTTATATACGTTTTTTCATGTAACAGCTTTATTGAAATTTAATTCACACGCTGTACAATTCAGTCACTTAAAGTGTATAACGCAGTGGTTTATAGTATATTCACAAGAGTTGTGCAGCTATCACTGCAATTAGTTTTAGAACATTTTTATTACCCCATAAATAAACCCCATACCCATTATTAATCATCCCCCATTTTATCTCTCAACTTCCCTAGAACTTGACAACTACTAACTAATCTACTTTCTGTCTCCATAGATTTGCCTGTTCTGGACATTTCATATAAATGCAATCATACAACATGTGTTCTTTTGTGACTGGCTTCTTTCTTTAGCATGTGTTCAAGGTCCATCAATGTTATAGCACATGCTCTAGCCAACCTGGCTCAGTGAATAGAGCATCAGCCTGTAGACTGGAGAGTTTCAGGTTCGATTCTGGTCAAGGGCATGTTCCTCAGTTGCAGGCTCGATCCGTGGCCCTGGTTAGGCATGTGCAGGAGGCAGCCAATCATTGTGTCTCTCTGACATGGATGTTTCTCTCTCTGTGTCTTTCCCACTCCCTCCAAAAATCAATGGAAAAATATCCTCAGGTGAGGATTAACAGCAAAGAAAAAAATGTTGTAGCATGTATTAGTACTTTATTCCTTTTTCATAGTCAAATAATATTCCATTAAATGAATATGCCACATTTTATTTATCCATTCATCAATCGAGGGACAGTTGGGTTGTTTCTACTTTTGGCTATTATGAATAATGCTGCTATGAATGTTTGTGTACAAGTTTTTGTGTGGACATAATGTTTTCATTGGGGGGGGGTTATATTTGGGAGTAGAATTGATGGGTCATATGGTAAGTCTGTGTTTAACCTTTTGAGGAACTGCCAGACTGTTTTCCAAAGTGGCTGCACCATTTTACATTCCCACCAGCCATGTGTGAGGAATCCAGTTTCTCTGCATCCTTACCAGTACCTGTTATTGCCTGTCTTTTTTACTTTAGCCACCCTAATGGATGTGAAGTGGTATACTGTGGTTTTGAATTGCATTTCCCTATTGGCTAATGATGTTGGGCTTCTTTTTGTGTGTTTTTGGCCATTTGTATTTATCAAAAATATCTTTGGAAAAATATCTACTCAGATCCTGTGTGCATTTCTTAATTGGGTTTATCATTAGGTCGGTGAAACTACTTATTTTGCTGGTGAGGAAACAAGGTCTCACAGATGTTAAGGATTTTGATCAGAGTCACACAGTTTGTGAGTTTTGCTTCCCAGGCTAACTGACTGTGACCTCTCTGCTCTTTCTAATAACACAGTGCTGCCCACTGAGGATTCACTGTAGCATCACCACAGTCCTCTTTTTGGAGCCTCAACCAGCAGGAGGGGAGGAATTGAAAGTCTATATTGAGAAATTAACTGGGACCAGGAATGAGAGGCTTCTGAAAGTCAAATAGAAGAATGTGGATATTATGGGTTCCAGGACAGGAGAAATATGTTAATTTGAAAATTGCCATTTCCTAGGTGCCCATTATTTCCTGTTCCCCTCACTATACTCCATCGTTTCTAATTTTCACAGCAACCCAATTAATAGATACTAATGTCCTGATTTTACCAATAAGAAATTTGAGGCCCAGAGGGATGGAGTAATTTTCCAGTCATCAGGATTAGAATCCATGTCTCTCTGACTCGAAATTCTGAATTCTTTCCTTTCAGAGATACTTTATAAAAGAAAGATTATTTTATACTATTTGTAGTGTTTACGTGCTTTTGAGGGTAGAGCCCATTCTCTATCCCCATGGCCTAGCCTGTACAAAGTACTTAATAAAATGTTTAGTGGATGAATGAGGAAACAGACTACAGTGTATTGTGTAGAAGGACCTAATTCCAACTGGGATTTTTGGAGGGAGATGAGCTAATAAGTGAGATATTGGAGGTCTCGTCGCAAGGCTTGGTGTCCTGGGAGCTTGGGTCTAACTTTGTAAACATGGGGCTTGGGAAGAATGTTCTGGTGCCCAGACATCCTTTGCTTTCTTAGAGCAGGATCAGGCAGGTTTGGCCAGTCTTACATCTTTTTAGTGTTTTTCACAGAACATTAGAGTGGGAAGGACCCTCAGGAGATCATCTGCCCCAGTGTTTCTCAGAGTCTTCTTGGGGGAACAACACAATGGGCTTTTTACTTTTTTATTTTTTTTTAAATATATTTTATTGATTTTTTACAGAGAGGAAGAGAGAGGGATAGAGAGTTAGAAACATCGATGAGAGAGAAACATCGATCAGCTGCCTCCTGCACACCTCCTACTGGGGATGTGCCCGCAACCAAGGTACATCCCTTGACCAGAATCGAACCTGGGACCTTTCAGTCCACAGGCTGACGCTCTATCCACTGAGCTAAACCAATTAGGGCCACAATGGGCTTTTTAAAATGTATATTCCCAGGCGCTGCCTGCTGAATCTAAATTGTTGAAGTGGGGGCCCAAGATTCAGTGTTTTGTTACAAGTTACCCAGGTGGTGGTGATGTTTTAATATATTTTTATTGATTTCAGAGAGGATGGGAGAGGGAGAGAGAGATAGAAACATCAATGAGAGAATCATTAATTGGCTGCCTCCTGCATTTCCCACACTGGGGATTGAGCCCACTACCTGGGCATGTGCTCTGACCGGGAATTGAACCGTGACCTTCTGGTTCATAGGTCAGTGTTCAACCCCTGAGCCACATTGGCCAGGTCCCACAAAAGTTTGAGGAACACTGATGTAGAAAAACTCCATTTTAAAAATAGGGAATCACAGAGGTATTGGGACACAACTCCAGTTAGTGAAAGCCATTTTTAAACCCAGTTCTCTTGTCTCCTGGCTTATTGTTCTTGTTGTTCCCCATGTTGCTTAATTCATTAACAAAAACAATTGTATGTCCATAGCTTTCCAGATAGAGTCCAAACCCCTCTCAGGATCAGGCCTCTGCCTACCTGGGCAGCCTCATCTCTGCCTACTGCTCCACACACCTTCACTCAGAATTCCAGGCTCACCGAAGGACTTCCAGTATCTTGAATGAATGAACAGGCAATATAGTCTTTAACCTCTGGCCTTTGCAAATGATACTTCCTGTCCCAGAATGCCCTTCTTCCCCTCGCCACCTGTCAAGCTCCCCTTCATCCTTAGAACAGTTCTCCTGAGGGATACCTCCCCAAGCCACATGACATGTGCGCCATCTGTACTGCCATCAGACTGTGCATGCATGCCTCTCATAGCACTTTCTGAATTGCGGTGCCAGGGGTGGTGTGCCTATGGGCAGGTAGATGAATGAAGTCTCAAACTGCATGAAAAACTGAAGTGATGCTGTATGAAGTACATACAAAAAATGTTGTACTAGTTACGGTCATCCATGAGGAGCCTAGGGGAGTTTTGTTCTAATTGGGGAGTCAGAACAGAAGGGAAAAAATTTTTTTTATGTTTAATAAATCTTTATTGTTCAGATTATTACAGTTGTTCCTCTCCCCCCCCCCATAGCTTCCCTCCACCCGGTTCCCACCCCACCCTCTCCCCTTACCCCCGCCCTCACTGTCCTCATCCATAGGTGTACGATTTTTGTCCAGTCTCTTCCCAAACCCCCAATACCACCTTCCCCCCGAGAATTGTCAGTCCACTCCCTTTCTATGCCCCTGATTCTATTATATTCACCAGTTTATTCTGTTCATCAGATTTTTTATTCACTTGTTTTTTAGATTCACTTGTTGATAGATATGTATTTGTTGTTCATAATTTTTATCTTTAACTTTTTCTTCTCCCTCTTCTTAAAGAATACCCTTCAGCATTTCATATAATACTGGTTTGGCGGTGATGAACTCCTTTAGCTTTTTCTTATCTGTGAAGCTCTTTATCTGACCTTCAATTCTGAATGATAGCCTTGCTGGATAGAGTAATCTTGGTTGTAGGTTCTTGCTATTCATCACTTTGAATATTTCTTGCCACTCCCGTCTGACCTGCATAGTTTCTGATGAGAAATCAGCTGACAATCATATGGGTACTCCCTTGTAGGTAACTAACTGTTTTTCTCTTGCTGCTTTTAATATTCTCTCTTTGTCTTTTGCTCTTGACATTTTAATTATGATGTGTCTTGGTGTGGTCCTCTTTGGATTCCTTTTGTTTGGGGTTCTGTGTGCTACCTGGACTTGTAAGTCTCTTTCTTTCACCAGGTAGGCGAAGTTTTCTGTCATTATTTCTTCAAATAGGTTTTCAATATCTTGCTCTTTCTCTTCTTCTGGCACCCCCATAATTTGGATGTTGGTACGCTTGAAGTTGTCCCAGAGGCTCCTTACACTATCGTCATATTTTTGGATTCTTTTTGCTTTTTGCTTTTCCGGAGGAATGTTTTTTGCTTCTTCATATTTCAAATCTTTGACTTGATTCTTGCGATCCTCTAATCTGCTTTTGGATCTCTGTATATTATTCTTTATTTCAGTCAGTGTATGCTTAATTTCTAGTTGGTCCTTTTTCATATCCTCGAGGGTCTCACTATATTTCTCGGAGGTTTCTAGAAGATTCTTGAATAACCTTATATAACCGTGGTTTTGAACTCTATATCCAGTAGTTTGCTTTCCTCCATTTCTGTCATTTGTGACCTGTTTCTTTGTCTCCGCATTTTGGCTGCTTCACTGTGTTGATAGCGTGGCTTTGTGTGCTAGGTGTCCTATAGGGTCCAGTGGCTCAGCCTCCCCAATTACCTGAGGTGGACACTCTTGGTGTACCCCATTTGTGGGTGTGTGCACAGTCTTGTTGTAGTTAAGCCTTGATTGTTGTTAGCCTGGGAGGAATTGACCTCCAGGCCAATTGGCTGTGAGGATCAGTTGTATCTACGATGGGAGAACTTCTGTGCTGGAGACAGCCTTATGAGGCAAGACTTGCTTCAGTGGGGCTTTGGTGCTCACTGAGTCTGCCCCCTGAGTGTGTCCCTTATGGATCTGAGGAGTTGTAATCTGGATTGTCCCACTCTGACCATTGGGTATACTGGCTCTTGGATCTCCAAGGAGGTGCTAATTTAGCCTCTGCCTGAGGCCACCCAGCAGGAGCTACGGAGAGATCTGCAGATTCCTCTTCTTTGTTTGGGGTTTGGAGGTGCCCACATGAGGCCCATCTGTGAAGCAATGCAAGTTGCTGTGGAGCCTTGGGCCTTCTTTTGGAAGTTCTGGGGCTCTCTGACCCAGCTGCAGTTTGTTACATAATTTTAGATTTCAAAGGGCCAGGCCATTCATATGCAAAAGCAATCTGCACACAGCTGGGGTGGGGTTGTAAATTGAGTGGGGCGGGATCTCAGGGAATCAACAGGGTGGAGCAAACAGCAGTGGCTGACCCGTCAGCCCTGCTCTAAGAGGCCCCTGGGTCTCAGTGTCCCACGGTAATTGTAATCGCTGCAAGCACCTCTGAGAGAAAGCCATCCTCGTGTTCCGGCCCGATGCCAGACAGTCCAGTTTCCCCCTGTATGAGTCTGGGTCCCCAGAGTCTCGCCCAGAACTGGAGTTCAGAGCAGTTGGGAGCTTGTGTCTCCCTCCCGATTGAAAAAGACAGCCACGTCCTCAGTTGCCAGCCCCTTTCTGCTCGCACGCCTCCGTACCTCCGCACTTTACTTCCACACCTCCTCTGAGTCTCAGTGTGCTTTTCTCTTTCCTTCTAGTTGTAGAATTTCCACTCAGCCAGCCTTCCTGTGGTTCTGGATGATGTCCGTTTTGTCTTTTAGTTGTAGTTTTGAAGTTGTTGTGCGAGGCAACAAGTTCAGGTGTTTACCTATGCCTCCATCTTGGTTTTTCTCCAGAAAGGAAAATTTTAACACAATAAAATATTACAAGAGATGTTGTAAGACAATATATAATTAACTGGTAGATGAATACACATAATTGACATGACAGTTATCCAGGGCAGAGCTGGGGGGAGAGGACTTCCCAGCCTTGAATTGGGCTTTAAATAACAGGTAGAATTTGGAGAGGAAAGTGGACTGTCTAGGCCTTGCACTCTCCAAGGATGGTCTCATGGTGACCCAACACAGGGAATCTCCCTCTTGCCCTATCCTCTGGCTGCTGACAAATGCAACAGGCAGAGCTGACAGTGCCCACAGAGGTTGAGGAAGCAGCCTGCAATGCGGGCAGTAGGATGGCCATCTCTCAGATTGTAGTGAGGATTTAATGTGGTTGTAGATACAAAACACCTTGTAGATACTCAAGAATTTAGCTTAGTCTCTGAGCTTCAAGCCAGCTTAGGTCAACCTGTGTTATGTGAGGTTTGACCTTGTGGACATTGCAGAAACTATGCAGTATAGAGGACGGAGCCAGGCAGGCTTGAGGTCTAGTCCTAGTTCACTACCCACTAGCAGTGCAAGTTTGACAGGCTGCCTAACTTCTTTACCTCTATCTCTTGTTCAATAGAGAATAGATCTTGACCCGTCTGCCCTAGATTGTCATGAGGATAGGGAATGATTGCATTGTAGTACTCACTAAACTGTAAAATGCTGCACAAATGTAAGGGGTTATTCTTGAGTTTGTCATATTAGTTGTAGAGGTTTCCTCTCAAAGAGACATGCTCACATCTTTAAAGACAGGGCACTCTTGGACACTCCATGACATTAGATTGCACAGCTCCTGGGAGTAGTGGGTAGAGGCTGAGCTGAGGGAATGGGACTTGTATCTAGGGTTGCCTTTCCTCTGCACAAGGCAGCAGTAAGTAATAAAGGTTTTGTTATCTGGAGACCACCCATATTGCCTCATACACCTTTTTTCAAAATTTCCCCCAATAGACTTAGCAATGTGAGGACAGGAGCCATGTCTGAGTCATCTCCGTGTTCCTAGTTTCTAACCCAAGGGAAAAAGCAGCATTAGTAAATGTTTTGGTAATGTTTTTTAAGCCTATCATCACATTTAATTCTCATAATATTTAAATATTTAGTGTTCCTCGAATTATTCCTTATCATACCTATTGTACAGATAGAAGAACTTCGTAAATGGCATAACTAAGAGTCAGGAGTCCATGACTCCTTTACCTTAAATCACTGTTTCTCATCGTGGGAGGTAGTGGGTTTTGTTGGTTGGTTGGTTGGTTGGTTGGTTGGTTGGTTGGTTTTGGTTTTAGGTTGTTTCTTTTTGGGGGAGCGGGTGCAGTTTCAGCAGTGCTTAGGAATGGCCAGGGCTGCATGAAGGGCTTCAGGTACTACTTTCACTTCTGCTGACTCTTGGCACTGCTGAGGCTAGGGAATCCTGCAGAGTATCTCTCAGGCACATACTTGTCATGGCACCCAGGCATAGACTTTGCAACATCAAAAAGTCAGAGGTGAGAGCAGAAGGATAACAAAGTGATGCCTTGTCATTCTCCCTGTGGCCTCGGGGGGTGCAACCTCCACTGAAGAGACAGGCTTGGAGGGGAAGCAGGAGCCTAAGCCCATCTTCCCAGTGCTGGAGACAGGCTAGTAGATGTCTTTGTTGGGAAGGGCATGGTTCACTGGCTGAAGACCACCTGTAAACATGGGGCCACAAAATACCACTGTAGTGGCCAGCTGGTGAGCCAATCTTAAATGAGTCACTTTAGCTTCCGTGGATTTGCATACTTTTCTTCAGTGAAGTGGGTAAGTGTGTGAGGGTGTGTGCTGTACCTACTTCTCCCCACAACTTTACACCTTTGAAAGAAAAGAATATGAAATCTAATGAGCTGGGGACTTCAGCAAGATGATGTGGGACAAATTGGGGGAGAGAGATTATTGTTGATAAGAGCATGAAATGGGCCTTGCTCAACCACCAGCTGATTGTGGCACCCTTATCAACTTTAGTTCCTTACTTGTAAAATGGGGAGAGTAAACTTACACCTCACAGATTATTCTGAAATAAATAAGTGAAAATATTTTACAGGTTTTAATGTATTACTCAGTTCCAAAGAGTGTTCTGTGGAACACCAGCACTGCAGGATTTTAATAAGGGTTAGGTGGAGAGAGGCTGTCAAACCAGGAACTGCCGAGTGACACCGAATTAAACAGATGGTTCTTAACTAAGAACTGTGCCTTTCTGAGGGGATTGGTGTATGCAGGATTCCCCAAATGGACCTCTTTCACAGAGAGAATATACTTTGGAAGCACAAGACTAGATAGTAAGGATAATAGCTGACATTTACTGAGAGGTACTGTATGCCAGGGACTGCTCCAAGCCCCTTTACTCATAGTGTCTCATTTAATCCTTAAGTATCCCTGAGAGGGTACTGTTATCATCTCCATTTACAGATAAAGAAACTTGGTACAGAGAGTATAGGTAGTTACCCAATATTACACAGTCAGCAAATTCAGGACTGAGATCCAAACATAGGTGGTCTGGCTCCAGAGCTCACCTATTTAACAGCCACACACTTGTGCCTCCACTAAATACTTGTTGGCTGACATTATTATCATCCCCAAAACAAGGTAATATCAGAACTTATTTATGAATTATGTATTTACTAGAGGCCCGGTGCACGAAATTCATCCGGGGGGGAGTGTCCCTCAGCCCAGCCTGCACCCTCTCCAACCTGGGACCCCTTGAGGGTTGTCCGACCACCTGTTTTGGCTCAATCCCACCAGGATCGGGCCTAAACGGGCAGTCGGACATCCCTCTCACAATCCAGGACTGCTGGCTCCCAACCGCTCGCCTGCCAGCGTGATCACCCCCTAACCACTCCACTGCCAACCTGATCGATGCCTAACTGCTCCCCTGCCAGCCCGATTGCCCCTAACTGCCCTCCCCTGCTGGCCTGGCCCCCCTCAACTCCCCTCCCCTGCAGGCCTGCCCCCCCCAACTGCCCTCCCCTGCAGGCCTTATTCCCCCCCAACTGCCCTCCCCTGCTGCCCTGGTCTCCCCCAACTGCCCTCCTCTGCTGGCCCAGTCACCCCTAACTGCCCTCCCTGCTGGCCTGATCACCCACAACTACCCTCCCCTGCAGGCCTGGTCCCCCCCAACTGCCCTCCCCTGCAGGCCTGGTCCTCCCCAACTGCCCTCCCCTGCAGGCCTGGGTCCCCCCGAACTGTCCTCCACTGCAGGCCTGGTTTCCCCCCCCCCCCCAACTGCCCTCTACTGAAGGCCTGGTACCTCCCCTGCAGGCCTGGTCCACCCACAACTGCTCTCCCCTGCAGGCCTGGTCCCCCCCAACTGCCCTCCCTGCTTGCCTGATCGCCTACAACTGCCCTCCCCTGCAGGCCTGATCCCCCCCAACTGCCCTCCCCTACAGGCCTGGGTCCCCCCTAACTGCCCTCCTCTGCCAGCCTGGTTACCCCCAACTGCCCACAACTGCCCTCCCCTGCCAGCCATCTTGTGGCGGCCATCTTGTGTCCACATGGGGGCAGCCATTTTTGGCCACATGGGGGTGGCCATGTGTCTTGGTGTGATGGTCAATTTGCATATTACTCTTTTATTAGATAGGATTTTCTAGTTCAACCAATATTTATCAAGCATGTATTTATGGCCAGATACCATACTGGGCACTGGGGACACAACTGTGAAGACGGTCACACTTCTGTTTTCCCGAGCTTTTTGCCTAGTGGAGAACGTAGTCAAGAAAACAGGTGATTGCAATAGACTGTAATAAATACTTAATCGGAAGATGTCTAAGGTTCTGGGTAGCTCTTAGGAGCAGTAACTACCTCAAACTTGGAAAGCATTACTAGAAGAACTGATTTCTAATCAGAGGCCTAAAAATGAATTGGAGTTAGCCAACTGAAGGCATGGAAGAGGGGAAGATGTTCCAGGCAGTGGAATGGCAATTGCAAAAGCTCAGAGGCAAAAAAAAAAAAAAAAAAAAAAAAGGCATTAGAAAGGGATGGTGAGAAATGAGACCTCAGAGGTGAGCAGGGATCCTCTTATGATTTCTTAATAGTCAGGCTATGATGTCAGCACTTTGGTGACATTTGTCTCTGAACTGAATAATCCATCTGTGTTTCCTAAATTCCTCTGTTTTTTATGGTAAGCACCCTAGGTATGGCTCTATAATTGCACTTGTGAAACATATTATATAATTTGTTCAATGGTATGATTCTTGCATTAGACTCTTTTATTCATTAGTATATCTCCAGCAGCTACCACCATGCATTGGTGCTCATTAAGTGTTGTTTGTTGAATGAATGGCATGTTTTCTTTGTAAAATGGATTATACCCTTCCTGCTTTCTTGAGCCAACTATCACTTTTCTTCAGGTTCATTATTGTATCCAGCAGTTAATGTCCAATGGGCAATTCAGTGGTGCCCTTAGGGGTTTTTGAGGTTCAGTATTCTGTGGATTCCTTTTTAGCTTTTTATTGTGCTGTTCTTTTCCCTCCCTGCCTGGCCCGCACTTGATTGTAATCAGTCTGCTTGATTATAAAGCCTCCTCCCCAGTCTTATTGTTTTCTTCTCCTAATCTGCAGTGAGTTGGAAACAAGATGATTTACCATTATTTGATAAGACTGTTTGCCACTAAGAGTTGGTAATCTCTGAGTTAGGTCTCTAAAAGGCTCTCTTATGGGGAAAATGCATATGGGACTTGTGTGTTAGCTACTCAGAGGCCTTCTTCCTGTTCTCTCTACCCCAGGAAAGGTTAGATAACACTCCAGGTGTGGAGGGGAGGAGGTTATCAGTTGGAGAGCCTCTGCCTGGTACAGAATTGCTGATTCACTATTGATTCCATAGGCCACAAGAAAGTGTGGTCTATTCTCAGCTACATACTCCACCAACTTCATTTGGCCAAACATTTGAAATACTCCCACCTAAGCTAGCTACAGACCTCAGGCGGTTCCCTTTTAAGGCAAGTTCTGCAGAAAGTATAGTGCACCTTCACCTGAGCAGGAAAAGGAGGGAGAATAAGAGTCAAGGCTGGCCCTAACAGGTTTGGCTCAGTGGATAGAGTGTCGGCCTGTAGACTGAAGGGTCCCAGGTTCGATTCTGGTCAAGGGCATGTACCTTGGTTGCAGGCACATCCCAAGTAAGGGGTGTGCAGGAGGCAGCTTATCAATGTTTCTCTCTCATCGATGTTTCTCTCTATCCCTTTTCCTTCCTCTCTGTAAAAAATCAATAAAATATATTAAAAAAAAAAAAAAAAGAGTCAAGGCTGGGACCAGACATCTTAGGCTCTGAGTCAGAAAGGGATCTACTTTGCTCATTTGCAAAATTAGGATGACAGCATGATATGAAGGAGAGAAAGAATAAAGACTCAGATTAGACCTGGGTTCTAATCATCACTCAACCACGTACAAGGGTGGGCAAAAGTAGGTTTATAATTGCAAGTACACAAAACACAGATTTTATTCTTGTACCATTATTTATTAATTATTATATTATTTATTTGTATTATAACTCTAGGTCTACTTTTGCTCACCCCTGTACTAGCTGTGAGACATCTGTGTTTCAGTTTCCTCATCTATAAAATGAGAATGATAATACCCACTATATAAGGTAGTTATGAGAATTAAATAGATTGTATGAAGCTACCATGCCAGGCACAGAGTAGAAAAAGGTCAGTAAATGAGATGTTAGTATTAGGAGAAGGCATGACAGTCTGGCTTTTTGAACTTTAAATAGGAAGGGAGGGAAAAATGCATGGACACTATTCTAATACCACTTACTTGGAAAAGAATGGTTTAGGAATTGTCTGATCCTTTTAACTACGTAGACAAGGTTACCTCTTGGTTGAATTACACCCCCTTTCCCAGTGGTGGGTGAGAAGAGCCTACCCCTTGCAGGCCCTGTGCTCTGGGCTAGAGAAGGGGGTTCAGGTAGGTAGGACCCAAATTCCACTCCCACTGAACTCAGTTCCGGAGGGAGCATAACAGTCACTCTGATAATTGGGGCAGAAAGAAACCCCATCACCTAAGTATCATAGTTGTTATGTGGGGTCTCAGGTCCCAAGGGAGGACCTCAGAGGTGGGGTAACCTTCCAATTTATTGTCCAGGCTGGGACTGTCCAGGACAACAGGCATAAACCAGGTTTGTCCTGGATATGTGTGATCACCCAACCCATAGGGTCCTATAAAAGTGACAGAACTGGTTTTAGGTTATTTAATATGAAATTGGAGAGGGAGAGTCATGAATACTAGCACTAGAGTGAGCCTAGGATTTTTGGTGGTTTGATCACATGAAATGCTTTTTAATCTTACCTTTAAAAACATGTTCACAGTGCATTTATTAAGGGTAAAAAAGCATATTACAAAATTGCAATGTAGTAAATTCCAATTCTATAGGATATATATGCATACATGGATATATGGATATATATACCAAAATATTAAATGCAGTTTTTCAAGTTGCAGAGATATTGATCCCTTCTTTGTATTTTTCTGTAGTTTCAAAGTCTTAATAGCTTTTATAAATTATAAAAGGTCATCACAAAATAATATCAAACACTCACTAAGTTGTAAACATCCTCAGAGCAGAGGGATATGTTACTGTTCTGCAAAGAACAGCCTCTGTCTCCTGCCCCACTGGTCCCCTCTCTTACTCCAGCCTTTTTTCTTCACCTGGATGGCTCCTCTTCACCCTTCAAGATTCTGGACATCTGAGATCCTCTCTTCATTCCCAAATTGAGCTAATTTCCCCTCTGGCTTTCTATATCATCCTGTTATACTTCTAACATAGTATTTGTCTCAAATAATATGATAAACATGTGTTTGTTCTCTGTCTCCTCCTTCAGATTAGGTCAGAGACCATGTCTGATTCACTCTGTGTCCCCAAATGAATCCTACCTCATAATAGATGTCAGTAAATGTTTGTGGAACTAACTGACCTCTGCTTTACCTTCTCTTGCCTGGCACAGATTGCCACGCACATAGTAGGTATCATTGTATGTTTAGCAAGTAGGTAAATGGGTGAGTGAGTAAATTAAAATGCCAAGAGAAAGATGGTGAAATTGGTGACTCAGAGCATTTGTTGCTAATAGAAGGGTTTGTGTTACTATTCCCCCCCAGTCCTGGTCACCCGAGAGGATGACTTCAACAACCGGCTGAACAACCGCGCCAGCTTCAAGGGCTGCACAGCCCTGCACTATGCTGTCCTTGCCGACGACTACCGCACAGTCAAGGAGCTGCTGGATGGAGGTAAGAGCATGGATGAATGGGGTGGGGGTTGGCAGAGAGAGAAACTTGACAACCTCTCACTCTGGAAATGCCATGCTCCCTATAGCCCTGTTACCCTCCCAGGGCTGGAACTGCTTTGAGGGTGGCGGTACTTAATGAGAGGGGCAGTGTGCACATGTGATTTGACCTCGTGTGGGTGGAACATCTTTGCCTACCTGTGTTTTGTACCAGACCATCCTGCCTGTCTGCACATGCTCTAAGAGTCTTGTTCGTTGCAATCCCTAAAAGTGTCCTTTCTTCTCCACTATGACCTCTAGTGCAGGGCTAGTAGAACAAAGGGGAGGACCTTCACATCCCTATTAACCCAGGTCTCAAAGACATCCTCCTTGATTCCACCCCCACCCAAGTCTAAACTCATACTTGTCACAATCTGACATTGTTCTTATGTTTTCAGTAGTCTTCTCCCTAATTTGACTCTGAGCTCCCTGAAGTCAGCAAACTCATTCCCAGCACCTAGCACAGTACCCAGCACACAGCCAGCACTCAATAACCATTTGCTGAGTGATTGAATACCCTCCTTTGAGAGAGCATGATTTAAATTGATCAATCCCCAGATTCAGGCTGGTCTGCTCCTGTCCAAGTCTGGTGAAGAATTATCTTCCACCCTGCCTGATAACCTCCCAAGCAGTCACTTTTCATACTACTTTCTTTTATCCCACTACTGTCTCTTTTCATGATAGGGAGCAATGCATCTTGCCAGGATGTGTGGTGCCCAGGCCCCTGAGTATGGTACATGACTGCCCTCAGTGCCACTTTGTGGGGCTAGAGACCATCTTTGGGGCTAGACACCCACCTAAGGGCCTGCTTGTCAGGGATTATTCTTCATAGAACTTACGAACTGCAAGGATCCTCAGAGGTCATCGGGGCTACCCACTCTCCTCCTGGCACAAACCTTTCCAATAGTTGGCTGGCTGGCATTTCCTTGGATTTTGTCAAGGACTGAGAGAACTCTATTTCTTCCCTGGGAGTCCATTCCATTTTAGGTATCCATTTAGTTCATTTCTTCTTTGACTGCTTGAAATATCTTAAAATGAGCTGTGATTGTCTTCTCTGTAACTTATGCCAACTGTCCTCTTCAGCCCAATCACTTTTTCAAAGTCTTCAAAGACAGTTCTTTTCATCCCAGAGTCTTTGCCCTGCTGGCCCAACACCCCCAAATCCAGCCACACTGGCTTAATCCCCAGGCCTGGCCCAAACCCCCAGCCTACAAGGGACCTGTGCCTTGGTCTGGGGCATATACATTGTGGTAACAGTGCCTGGGATGATTGAAGCTTTTGGAGCAAAAACTTACTGCTCTCAGAAGCAGACTTAGAAAACATCCCAAGCAGGGTGCTTACTCACTTTGTCCTTTGGAAAGCTCTCTGGCGAGACATTTGTAGCTAAGAATTGGAGCATTCACCGTGGGGCTTCTCTCTGCCATGCTTTAAAATCAATCAATACCCCCAGCCATTGTCCAGTGGTTTACATTTCTCGCTTCCCTTCAGCCCCCAAACAGGCAGGGATTCACTCTAAAAAGAGACCCTCTCTCCAGCTTTCCAGATCGAACACCTTTGAAATGAAGAGGCATGGGCCTTTTATGAAGTGTCCCTCCTTCCCCCCAGGCCAAGGCTGGCCCTTTGAATCATTTCAGGGGCATGGTTCCTGCCTGTTGACTTGGAACAGATGCCCGTTGCCCCCACTTTTACAGTTTGCCCACCTGCCTTTTTACCCAGCTTCCATTTACACCCCCTGCCCTAGCCTCCCAGCCTCAAGGGCCAAAACCATTAACCCACTTATTTCTAACTTCCTGATCTGAACAAGTGGCCGTCACTCAGGGCTACAGGCCTGCCAACTTATGACCTCCCTCCCCCCTTGACCTCTCTTGGTTAGCCTGTGTGTGTGACCAGCCAACCGAGAGGCGGGATTCTACCCCCTTGTCCTGCGGGCTGTTGCCAGTAACATTTTCAAAGTCTTCTGACCTCAGTTGACCTTCTCCAAGGGTTTCAGGGAAAGCAGGAGAACTTCCTTCCTGACCATCCACTTTTCTTAACCTATATTTGCCACTGGCTTTGCTGCAGCAAATGAGAGGGAAGTGCTCTCTGTGAGATCAAGGGGCCAGCCTGTGTTTACCAAGTCTACCCAGAACCCTTGTCCTTGAAATTGCTTAGTCCACAGGGATTTGGGGTCCCCGGATCTTAGAGAGTTAGAGCTGGAGGGGCAGCTTTTCTTGACCAACTCTGACTTAGCAGTACTCATGAGAGAGCTGGGAGGTGGTCCAGTCAGCAGTGTGATAATGTGGGAAGTTCTCTGACCCCTTTGGAGGCCAGGTAGCGTAATAGAAAGGATGTCTTCAGAGTCAGGCCAACCTGGGTTTGAATCACAGCTCCCACCCTACTACGGGTATTGCTTTGGACATATTGCCTTAACTCTCTAAGCCTCAGTTTTCTTGTCTGTAAGATAACACCTGACAAGTATGATAGTGATAGCATGAGGGTTAGTGATAACGACTGTAAAAGCCTCTGCTCCATGCTCCATCCTATATAATAAAAGGCTAATATGCAAATTGACCAAACGGCCGAACGACCGGTCGCTATGACACGGACTGACCACCAGGAGGCAAACGCTCAACGCAGGAGCTGCCCCCTGATGGTCAGTGCGCTCCCACATGGGGAGCGCCACTCAGCCAGCAGCCCTGAGCTGGCTCTCGGTTGGCTAGCGCAGTGGTGGTGGTGGGAGCCTCTCCTGCCTCCGCGGCAGCACTAAGGATGTCTGACTGCCGTGGGGAGCTGGCCTAAGCCGTCAGTTGGACATCCCCTGAGGGCTCCCAGACTGTGAGAGGGTGTCATGCACTGGGCCTCTAGTGATTGTATAAAAAATAGACTGGCCCGACCGGTGTGGTTCAGTGGTTGAGCATTAACCTATGAACCAGGAGGTCACAGTTCAATTTCCAATCAGGGCACATGCCCAGGTTGCAGGCTCAATCTCCAGTAAGGGGTATGCAGGAGGCAGCTGATCAATGATTCTCATCACTGATGTTTCTATCCCTCTCTCTCTCTCCCTTCCTCTCTGAAATCAATAGAAATACATTTAATTAAAAAGAAAGAAAAAAATCAGACTGTCACCTGGCAGCTATGATACCTTTCTCCTTCTTGAGGCCTGTAATCTTACCTGAAGGCTTCTTAATTCTGTTTCTGCCCACAACCTCCCTCCCCACCCCCTACCTAAACCACCTTCATGTTCCCTCTCTTCTCATCTAGAGCCTCTTGACCCTTCAGGGCCTCCCTCTGTCAGGAAGCCTCTTCTGGTGGTCTGTCCACTCTGAGAGCACCACCTCTGAATCTCAGTGTTGGGCTGGGCGCTTAGCACTTCATCTTCAGAAGGCCCCTAATATAGTGAAAAGAACACAGCTTGGGAGTCAGACTCACCTGGGCTTCAACTCAGCACTGTAATGTGACTCTAGGTAAGCCAATTGCCATCTCTGAGACCATGTACCTCAGAGCATCCTAAGATGGATTAAGCAAACTGTCCCTGACCGTGAGAGACTGAGACTGGTGAAGGAGACAGATACAGAAACAGCCAGTGACGCTGGAGAGATGCTCTGGCAGGGAGCTGGACAAGGGCTCTGGGGCATGGAGGAGGAAATACCTGCTCCTGCCTGGGGGGCAGGGAGGTAGAGTCAGTTACAGAAAGCTTCCCAGAGGAGGGGATGCTTAGTTTTATCGGGAAGTGTAATGGGAGGTTGCCAGATGATTTTTATAGAAGGGTTCTGAATTCACTAGTGCCAGTTTTCTACCCCCGACCTCCACAGAAAATGGGTGCACAGGCCCCTTTGGTTTTCAGCTCTGAAGATGCTTCTTCTGTTTGTGTTGCTGGCTTAGAGCAGGAAGGCTGTGCTTTAGCACTTGACTGCCAGGTACAAGAAAATGTTGGAGGGGTGGCGGGAGGGAGAGAAGAAGAGGCAGGATGGTTGGGAAGGTGCGGAGGAACTCATCCTAATAATTCCAGAGCTGTTAAGGTGCATGGGACCCCACTGCCAGATCCATCTTCCTAAAACATATCCCTAATCATGACAGCCTTTCTGACCAGGGTTCCCCCAAAGAATTGAGCTATAAAGCATCCATTGTATACAAGGAATTAACTTTTCTCCCAGGCATTGAGATGGTACTACTTATGTATCATTCTTGGGAGAATTGAGAAAATCATTACTCAAATAGTTTATCATATGTAGTTCAAAGGAGAAATCCCAATTGAGAAAGGCTGCAGGGAAAGAGCATGAACTGTCTAGTCAGGGTCTGAATACCAGCCCTACCTCTTCATAGCTTTGTGGTCCTGGGCAAGCCAGGACCGCTTTGAGGTTCTCTTTCTTCATCTGGAAATGGAGTGATACCACCTACCTTCTAAGGTTTTGTCAGGATTAGGACATGTATAGGTTCTACAGAGTAGGAATTTTATATGAAGTATCTGTTATTAACTTCAAAACACTCAGTGCTCACTTGTGGAAGGAAGGAAGGAAGGAAGGAAGGAAGGAAGGAAGGAAGGAAGGAAGGAAGGAAGGAAGGAAGGAAGGAAGGAAGGAAGGGAAGAAGAGGAAAGGAGAGGAAAGGAGAGGAAAGGAGGAAAGAAGGAATACTGCCCATCCTAACTTTTTAACCTGATTTTAGAGTTGTCCTAGTCTGACCCTCACCTAACCTTGTTCCCTACTGCTGCCCTAATACTCCTGCCACACCGTAATATCAATTCAGTGTTCCCACCTCAGTGCCTTTACTCTCCCAGGTCCGTCTGCCTCTCATTTCCCTTTAAGACTGTTTCTCAACCTGGTAGAGTTTTTTTTTCTGCCAGTCAGTCCCCAGCTCTAATTCCACTTCGGAAGTCTTCCCTGTTCCATGGGATTTGGGTCTAGTCCCCGCTACTGGACTGAGGTAGATTGAGGGCCAGGACTGTCTTTTTGACTCTATCTCCTTTGCCACAATGCCCTGCACATAGCTTAGTACATGTCTGGATACACTGATACATCTCTGTAGCCACTGGAGTTTTGGATATCACTGGAAATGTGGTATCTTTGCTTCCCAGCCCACTTGCTCTTAGTGTCAGTGTACCCTGCTTTTTAAGAGCTTTACCTCTTTGCTGCTAGATTCCTTTTCTTTATAGTCACATTGACGCTGCCTTTTCAGTCATCAGTGCTCATCACCGCAGAAACACTTAAGATTTATGAAACCTAATAGCACTTTTCCCAGGGCTTCCCTTATCCTCTTTCCTGCCCACTTTTCATGGCTCTTCCTTGCCCCCCTTCCTTGCACATGGCTCAATTGTCAGTGTTAACCAGCCATCATCAAATGAGTCCTTAAATTCCCCATCATCCCTGCCTGGGGCAAAGATCCTTTCCAGTGCTGACATCTCCTTCAACAGCCTGTTAGTTTATTGTCCAGCTGCAAACTTAGAATTCCACTTCTTGTTCCACTTCAATGTCTGTCCATCTGGCTGCACTGCCAGATGTTGAGGGAATCAGCTTGCCTCCGGCTGTCCTCTGTGAAAACTTCAATCTCTGATTCTTGCCAGTAGTGCAGAAGTGGGGAATGAGCACTGGACTGAACATACAAAGTTCTGACTTTGCCACCAATACATCTTTTTTCCTTTTGGAAAATCCTTTCTCTTCATCAGTCAAATAGAGAAGTTGGAGTGGCTGATTCCAAGAACGCCTTCCAGCTCCAGCATCCTTTATAGCCCCTGGGCAAGGCTTTTCATTCATTTTTCAAATACTTACTGACCATCTTTCCTGTCATAGGCCCCACCCTATGCACCAGGGAAATAAAGATTATCCAGACATGGTCTTTGCCCTTAAGGAACTCATAGTTCAGTGAGGAAATCAGACACTTTAACAAAGAATTGCTATCTGGTGTGTTAATGGAGATGTATAGAAGGTACTGAGGGATCACAAAGAAATCTCTTTTAAATCTCTGGGGAGGGCAGGGAACATGATATAGGAGATGGTATTTGCACTAGAATCTAAAGAATGATTGTGAGTTTACCAATAGGTAGAAAGGCAGAGAGGCAGTATGAGGAAGAAAGACAGAGGGAACAGCATGCTCAGAGGTATGGAGTATGAAGCAGCGTACTTTATTCAACACATTACAGGAAGTTCAGAAGAGCTAGGTTAGAAGGGTCAGAAAGCAAGAATGGAAAGCAAGAGCCAGTAATGAAGGTCTATAACAAGCTCAGCAAAGGAAATTGGACTTAATCCTACAGTGGGAGCCATTAAGATTAAGGAAGGCTTAGAAGTCTCAAAATTGTTGATCAATATTTGAATAGATAATAAATTATGGAATGTTCATACATGGAATAAAAAATTGAGTGAATGAGAGAACAAACAAACTCTTGCTCTATACAGCATGGATGAATCTCACCAACCTGATGTTCTGGACACAAGCTAGACATGGAAACCTGACTGACCTAAATGTAAAGTTCAAAATAGACAAAACTAACCAGTGCTGTAAGAAGTCACAGTAGTGACTTGGAAGGGTTTCTAGGGTGCTGTAGTGTTCTGTTTCTTTATCTAGGTGCTGGTTATGCAGGTGTATCCACCTTGTGAAAATTCATTGAGCTGTTGCCTTATGTATATTTTGTACTTTTCTGTATATATGTTATACTTGAAAGAAAATAGAAAAAAATGGGTTAGAAGGGGCATGATTAGAGAAAGGGAAAATACTTAACTTAAAGCTATTATAATTATTTAAATGAGGCCTAAAACAAGACAGTGGGAAAGGAGAGAAAAGTTATGGTCTCAGAAAGATTTAAGTATAGAGTCAGTAGGGTCAGATGGTGAGAGAGAAGGAGTAGTCAAGAAGAGATCCAGGTTCTGGATTGGATGGCAGAGTAGATGGTATGTGCCTGTACTGAGGTAAGGAGTGTTGGGAGGAGGTATGGGTGGAATGAAGGTACAGGGAAATGACAAGTTCTGTTTTCAACTTTCTGTTCCTCCCTCCCTCTTTTAGATTCCATGGTCTAGCATTCTAACCACTCCCTTGCTTCTTTCTCTTTGCTTTGTACCCTCCTGATGAAATGCTTACCCTAGTTCAGTGATGGCAAACCTATGACACGCGTGTCAGCACTGACACGCGTAGCCATTTCTGATGACACGTGGCCGCATGCCGAGGATGAAACATTTGCTGCTCCTGAGGATGAAACATTTGCGACTAGAGTCTTGGAGTTAGTTTTTTCCTCAAAGTGACACACTACCCGAGTTATGCTCAGTTTTTTGGCGAAGTTTGACACACCAAGCTCAAAAGGTTGCCCATCACTGCCCTGGTTAAACTCGTTTTCTTTTTTACTAACTAACCTCACTTTGCATTTATGTCCATGAGTCTCAACACTGCCAATCACAGCACTACACTTTTTGAGTAAGATCACTCTCTTATTCTGGACCAAGACAGTTTTTTAATACCTTCTCTCTCCTCAAATCTCCAGCATTCTCCTTCCCCAACTCCCAAGCTAATATCACCTCATACTTCATAGAGAAAAAGATTGCAATCAGAAGGGAATGCCCTCACCTTCCCACCATCACCTCCACCTGCCTACCTGCATTTATACTTCTGTATTCTGCCTTCCTCCTCCACAGTGGAGAAAGTTCCTAAGACCAACCCTGCATTTGGGCTTGAGCTCCTATTTCCTCTGGCTTCTCAAGTACTTTGCTCCTCCAGTTAGCCCCTATCTCTCCTCATTATTTATTCTCTCCTCTCTGCTGGCTCATTCCCTTCAGCATAAAACATGCCTCAATATCACTCATCTTAAATAACAAAGTAAATTAAAAACTTCCTTTGAATCCATATGCACTTCCAGCTGCTACCTCATTTCTGCATCCCTTTATGGTAAAAGTCTTCAAAAAGAATGATTATTAGCCACTTAATCCACTTCCCCAGCTCCTGTTCTTTCCTCAGTCTCATTGTAAACATGGCCAAAATATACTTCTGTTTTCCCCCCAAAATTGACATCTCCCAAGTCTTCTCCACATCTGTACTGGTAAATGATACTATCATCTACCCAGTTTTTCAGCCCACAAGTCTTGAGTCATTCGTGAATTCTCTTTTTCCCTTATACTCCCAATCAAGTACTCAGTAAGTCTTGTCAGTTGTACCTCTAAAGTACATGTTGAACCCATGTCCTTCTTGGCATTTCCATTGCCCTAACTCTCATGCAGTTCAGGATGACAATCCAGTTCTCCTGGATGATCACCACAGCCTCCTGGCTAGTCTCATCATCTCCACGCTTGTCTCCCTAAATCCATCCTCCAAATAACAGCCAGAGGGATCTTTTTAAAACATAAATGCTGTCATTCTCCTACTTAAAACCTCCTATTGGCTTCCTAATGAAATCCATACTCCTTACAAGAGCCTACCAAGCTCTTCATAACCTAGATCCTGCCTGTCTCTGCAACCTTACCTCTAGCCACTCTTTCCCATGTCCTCCATTCTTCAGTAACACTGTCCTTCTCTTGTCCCTCAGACACACTGAGCTCCTTCCCATCTGAGGGCCTTTGTACCTACCTCTCCCATCGATGGGAACACTCCCCGTTGGGAATTTGGGTTTCAACTCAAATGTCCCCTTCTCAGTGAGGTCTTTCCTGACCACCCTAATAAAAGTACCTCCCCCAGTCAAATTTATATCATGTTACCCTATTTATCTTCTTCATGGTACTGTTCAGTCCCTAAAATTATCATGTTTATTTGTTTACGTGTTTATCATCTATCTCTCCCCTACTAGGATGTAAGCCTGTGATCACAGAGACCTTGTCTGTTTATTTTATTGCTGTATTTTTTGTTTTGTTTTGTTTTTTTAATATATTTTTATTGATTTCAGAGAAAGGAAAAGAGAAGAAGAGAGAGAGAAACATCAATAATGAAAGAGAATCATTGATTGGCTGCCTCCTGCACGCCCCCTTTTGCGGATCACGCCCGCAACCCAGGAATGTGCCCTTGATCGGAATCGAACCCGGGACCCTTCCGCAGGCTGATGCTCTACCCATTGAGTCAAACCAGCTAGGGCTTTACTGCTGTATTAACAGCTTCTAGAACAGAATTCACAGCTGGCATGTAGCAGGTGATTAATAAACAACCATTGATCACCTGGCCAGTGTGGCTTGGTAGTTTAGCGTCATCCCATCAATCAGGAGGTCAGGGTTCAATTCCTGGTCAGGGCACATGCCCAGGTTGTGGGCTATATCCCCAGTAGGGGGCATGGAGGAGGCAGTCAATTTATGATTCTCTCTCATCGATGTTTCTATCTCTCTCTCCCTCTCTCCTCCTCTCTGAAATCAATAAAAACATATTTTTTAAAATAAATATAAAAGTAAATAGCCATTGACTAATCTAGGAACCTCTTGGACACTCATGTAGAGATGTGTAGCAGGCAGTTGTATAAATGGGTCTGAAGCCCAGGAGAGAAGGGACTCTTTAAGTTAGACATGAAAATTCGAGAGTTATCAGTCTCTTGGGGGTGGAGGAAACTGGCAGAGTCTGTGAGTGGTCCACAGAGTGGGTAGAGCTAAAGCAGCCCAAGCACACAGTGAGAGAACCTACATTTCAGATGTAAGCATGAGTGGAGGAACCAGTGCAAAAGATGTAAGGAAACAGAGAGGGAAAAGGAGAAGCAGAAGAGAGTGGGGAATGGATTGCCTTAAGGCAGTGTTTCTCAAACAATCTGTGAAAGACCTCTATCTTTTTTTTTTTAATATATTTTATTGAGTTTTTTTACAGAGAGGAAGGGAGAGGGAGAGAGTTAGAAACATTGATGAGAGAGAAACATCAATCAGCTGCCTCCTGCACACCCCCTACTGGGGATGTGCCCGCAACCAAGGTACATGCCCTTGACCGGAATCAAACCTGGGACCATTGAGTCCACAGGCCGATGCTCTATCCACTGAGCCAAACCGGTCAGGTCTGTATCTTTTAAAAAATATATATTTGATTGATTTTTTTACAGAGAGGGAGGGAGAGGGATAGAGAGTTCAGAGTTAGAAACATCGATGAGAGAGAAACATCAATCAGCTGCCTCCTGCACACTCCCCACTGGGGATGTGCCTGCAACCAAGGCACATGCCCTTGACTGGAATCGAACCCGGAACCCTTCAGTCCACAGGCCAGCGCTCTGTCCACTGAGCCAAACCAGTCAGGGCAAAGACCTGTATCTTTTGCTGCTGTTTGAATTTGCAGTCTGTTATGAACCAATCCTTCCTATATAATAAAAGCGTAATATGCTAAGTGTCTGACCGGTAGGTTAGCTTGCTGCTGGGGTCCAGCCAATTGGAACTGGGCAAGAGGGCTGGACACCCTGGAGCCCTCCTGCAGTCCCTCCCTAGCCGGCTGGCCTGCATTGGCCTGATCACTGGCCAGGCCAAGGGACCCCACCCATGCACGAATTCATGCACTGGGCCTCTAGTACTTTTATAAATCCAATAAAAATTAATTAGAAAAATTATATGTTAAAAAGGCATACAAAATACAGGCCCAAATAAATCATTAGGTTCAACAATATAAAATTACTCTAAGTTACTATGAAAGTTTCCAGACACTTATTCTCACTTACTTTTCTTACCTCATCGAGGACTGGTAGCAAAGTTCACAAACTGGTACCAGAACACGGACCACACTTTAAGCATCACTGCAATAATGGTACTTCTGGGCAGGGAGGGAAGACAAATGAGTAGAATATATCCTCTGCCCTCAAGTAGCTTAAAGTCCAGTGGGTATACAGTTTGGGCACATAGTCATGCTGCATGGCAGAGAGGTCAAAGCACTACCATTAGGATGCAGTATTGGGGACTGTGATCCACCCCTCTCTGGTATCACTTTTTTCATCTATCTGATGAGGACATTGTGTTAGATGATTGAACACTACAGATTTTCTCCTATTGTTTGGATACAGAGCTAAAAACTCTTCATGCCAGTGGTTGTCTGTTAGGATGATGGGAAGTGACTGCTAATGGGTTCAAGGTTGCTTTGGGGAATGATGAAAATATTCTAAAACTAGAGTATGGTGATGATGGTTTTACAACTCTGAAAAAATACTAAAACAATTAAATTGTGTACTTTAAATGGGTATATTTTATGGTATGTAAATTATATCTCAATAAAGCTGTTAAAAAGAAAAAGAAAAAACATTCTCTCTGCCACTCCAAACCAGAAAAGGTTGGCTTGGAAGGATGACTGGTTGCAGGCTGGCCATGTAGCTAAGGTGGCAGATAAGAGGAATCCTTCTGTTGTATATAAGTTTCCATTTAAAGAACACTACTTAAAACCTATCTGTAAAACTTTCTTTTACCCATATTGGTCTTTTTATTGATTACCTGTTTTGACTTTAGCAAGTATTTATTGTAATACTTGTGTAGCTTAAAGTCTGGCAGAATATAGACATTAGACAAATAAATACAAAATTATTAGCTAATTACCATTTAGACAAGTATTAAGGAAGGGTAGAGTCTTCCCTGAGCAAATGGCATGTATGTTGAGACCTATAGATGTTAGCATATCACTTAACTTGAGAAAATCCCATGGAGAGGGATGGCCAGTAGTCATTTGACCCAGCAATCCATTTGGGAACATTGTGGGGAATGGAGAGGTTCTGTGGTGTTTAATTGCAGTCCATGTAGTAGGTCCAGGCTAAAAGGGGCCCTCAGTGACCTGAGTTTTATCCTCTGCCCTTGGCCTAAGTTAGCCCTTTACCCAGTGCAGATTGAAAACTGTCCTTGCTAACCCCCAGGGAAAGGCATTTCTGTGTTCCAGATGCTATAGACATAGATGAGTCACTGCTTGGTTGAGTTAGAGATGAGTGCCTGGTCACCAGAGCCCAAGCTCTCCAGAGCCACCTGCCATCCAGGCACCCGCATTTCATCAAGGCTTTAATCGGCTCCAAGCAGTCCTCAGATGAGCCTGCCTGTATCCGGCATGACCTCATCACCGCCAAACAGTAGCAGCTGGAGGCCAAGTTTCCCCTGGGTGAGGGAGAGGTCAGCATCAGCTGGGCCAGGTCTGTTCTGTGTCCTTCACTCTCCTCCACCTGCACTGGGCCTGGAAACAGCTGAGAAGGATTCAGATTTCCCAAGGCAGGACCAGCTGCCCTTTGCCAGCCCACTCATGCCCCTCCAGAGCATGTGCTCTTGGGTAGAATGCACATAGAAAGGGCAACACCGTAGCTTGAAGGAGGGGAGCATCAGTCTGAAGGTCCAGGCTTGCAAATAGCAGCAAAGGGCCATCCTAGGGTTAGATGGGCTAAAACCCTTCTCAAAAGGCGTTTGTTTCTTTCTAGCATATATGTGCTCTCTTCCTCTACACAGAGACCTGGCAGTGTCCTGGTAGGAACACGGCAGAGGTGCTCTCTGTAGGTTTATGCCACAGGCTCCTTCCTGAACATAGTTTTAGAAATGAATTATTTGAAAAGAAGGGAGCTTGCTACCTCAGGAATCTTTCAGACTCCCTTGAAGTAATGAACCCAGTGTGGAAGGAAGTGCTGGCCAGATGACCTGGGTCGACTGAAAAAGCACACTGTCCAGGACTTGGTCTCAGTCAGGCTGGACTGGAAACCCACTGAACTCGGTGGGTACAACAGGTATGGATCAGGGGTTTGGGTGACTTCTGGACGTAGGGACTTGGATTGACTTCTCAGGTTGATCAGAGCCCGTTTCACTGTTTTCCCAGGGTGGATGTTTCTGCTAAAGTCAACTGGCAGTGCCATTGGGTCCCTGGGACAATGTTCTCTCTGGAAAGATGTTTTGTACTTTTAAAAAAATCTTTTTTTTTTTTCTGGCTTTCTGCAAGGTTTTCTTTTTCATAATGCCTATATAAGTAGGCAGTAGACAGCTATGCTAATAAAAGAGAAAGATGCAAATTGACCGTACCTTCACAACACCTACCAGCCAATCAGGAGTGTGCATGCAAATTAACCCAACAAGAATGGTGGGTTAATTTGCATATGCAGGCACCAAGCAGCTGGGGGCGGGATGCTTGTGTTGTCGCCATGGTGACAACACAGGTGTTCTGCACCACCCCAGCCGCTTAGGGCCTCTGGGCAGCATGGGAAGGCGGGGCCGGAGCAGAAAGCAGTGGCTCCGGGGCTGGAGCGGAAGGGCGGTGCCGGCAGCCAGGGAAAGAAAGGCCCGTTCTTGCACAAATCTTCGTGCATCAGGCTTCTAATTATGGAAAAGAAAAAGATACAGGCCCTTACTTCAGTGAGCTAGTTTGGTGAAGAGACCCATACACAAAGCACACTGAGAACAGCACTGGATGGTAGGCAACAGGACTCTAAATTAAATGTAAGCAAAGAACAGAATAAGCAAGTGTAATGAATGAGGAGAAAGATCAGTGTAATGTTGTAGAAGGCTTCATGAAGGAAGAGGACTGAAGGCAGTCCCGAAAGGGAGAGAATTTAAACAGGCAGAGGGAAGAAGGAAAGCTTTTCAGGTAAAAAGCAACAGAAATGAGCCTTGCACATTAGAGATCTGGAAGGAACCTACTGGAATGTGACTAGTGAGGCCTGAGTGTGAAGGGCCTTGGGGATGAGCCAAAGGACTTGTGCTTAACTTTGAAGTGAATAGAGAGCTCCTGAAGTGACTGTTGTTTGTTTAGTGACTTAGTGATTTTTACTTTAAAACATGTACAAGATAAAAAAAAAGTTTTTCAGGCAGTACAGAGGATAATATAGTGCAGGGGTCCTCAAACTTTTTAAACAGGGGGCCAGTTCACTGACCCTCAGACCGTTGGAGGGCCGGACTATAGTTTAAAAAAAAAAACTATGAACAAATTCCTATGCACACTGCTAAGTCGGCTGCTAAGCAGGACAGGCAGCAGCGGCAAAAACACCCGGCGGGCCGGATAAATGTCCTCAGCGGGCCGCATGTGGCCCGCGGGCCATAGTTTGAGGACCCCTGATATAGTGGAAAGGAAGTCTCCATTCCACATTCCTGGTTCTCCTCCTCAGAGCAACCACTGTAACTTTTCTTAGGTGTCTTCCCTGTTACTGCTGTAAACAGATTATCACAAACTTAGTGGCTTAAAGCAACCCAAATTTATTATCTTACAGTTCTGGAGATAAGTCTGAAGTAGGTCTCACTGAACTAAAATCAAGGTGTCTGCAGAGTTGCATTCCTTTTTGGAGACTCAGAGAGAATCTGTTTTCTTGCCTTTTCCAGCTTCTAGCGGCTGCCCACATTCCTCATCTCATCCCCTCTTCCATCTACAAGCCAGCAATAGTCATGGAGTCTTTCTCACATTTCATCACTCTGACACGGACTCTTCTGCCTCCCTCTTTCACTTAGGACTCTTGTGATTACATTGTCCCTCCTGGATAATCCAAGGTAATCTTCCCATCTCAGAGTCAGCTAATGAGCAACATTAATTATGTCTGTAACTTTTAATTCCCCTTTGCCGAGTAGTTTAACATATTCACAGGTTCCAGGACTTAGAATGTGGACATATTTTGGGGGGGGGCATTATTCTGCTTACTACACTCTCAGAGATATTTTATAAACATTTTCCTTTCTGTTTTGAATAGTTAATACTTGTACTTAGTACAAAATTCAAAAGGGGTTTCCGGCCCTAGCCAGTTTGGCTCAGTGGATAGAGAGACACCTGTAGACTGAAGGGTCCCGGGTTCGATTCCAGTCAAGGGCACATGCCCAGCTGTGGGTTTGATCCCCATTGGGGGGGGGGGGTGCAGGAGGCAGCCAATCAATAATTCTTTCTCGTCATTAATGTTTCTATCTCTCCCTCTCCCTTCCTCTCTGAAAACAGTAAAAATGTATTTTAAATAAAGGGGGGTTTGGGGTGAAAGGTCTTATTCCCACCCTCCATCTCTAACCCAAATATTGTCTAGTTTCTCCAATGTATTATTACTTTTTCCCTTGAAATTAATTGTCTGTGGGTAGACACTCTTAAAGCCATGCAAATATCCTGCTCCTCATTAAAATGTCCCCCTGAACCCAGCATCCATTAATGGTTCTTTCCTGAACCAATCTTTATATAATGGTTGGAAGATGAATATTTTATAACTTTCCAAACCCCAGCACTCACTTCACAATGATCAGTTAACACCTGGCATCTACAGTTAGCAAGAACCTGTCTTCCCTATTTATCTATTTAATGTCAAAATGTGCTCGTGAATACTCTTGCTTTAATGTTCTATAATTCATTACTGTGCCTTGTTATGGTGGTGCTAAAATTGTCTCATATTTGACCAGTGAAGCATACCCTTCCCTATCTTTTTTTTTAGCATTTCCATATTTTTCAGCATAACAAAATGTTTGTCTTATCTCATATCCACCTTGCTGCTCCCCTGGAATCAGTCATTTCTCTGAGGTGCCTAAAACATCTAAGTGGGCAGTTGTATTACCCTGAAACCTGAGTACCAAGTATGGTCATGAACCCCTTCTGTTGACAGAGCCAAGAAATATATACAGGCATATGTACATATGTATACACATTCATCACAAGGTACACATACCTGGATAAACATATACACACATATGCATATGCACATAGGTATTTTAGAAATTCTGAACACAAATACCTCCCACTCCAGTCCATCCCTACGGGGTTCTTGCTTGTCTTCACACATTATGTATTATTTCCCTTCTTCCATAGTGAGAATGCTGACTGCATACAGCAACTGATTCATTTACCCATTTGCTTAATTTCATAATACATCTAAAAAAACTTCACACTTGCTTCACCCATAGAAAACAAACCTTATAAAAAGAGTTCAGCTCGTCCTGGCTGGTTTGGCTCAGTGGATAGAGTGTTGGCCTGCAGACTGAAAGGTCCCAGGTTCGATTCTGGTTAAGAGCACATGCCCAAGTTGCAGTCTCAATCCCCAGTAGGGGGCGTACAGGAGGCAGCCAATCAGTGATTCTCTCTCATTGATGTTTCTGTCTCTCTCTCCCTCTCCCTTCCTCTCTGGAATCAATAAAGATATATTTAAAAAATAAAAAGAATTCAGGTCAGAATTTGTTTGCAGTCCTCATCTTTACTTTATCGAAGGTTATATATACTCAAATACTAGGTTCATAAGTTACTTAGGTGGTTTTCCCCCTTCTATGGTGTGTTTATGTTATTCATTTGAAATATACTTGGGTTAAATTTTTTAATTTACTTTCAGTTTTAGAGTTTCTCTCCCCTGTCTATCCTTGTTTTAATTTTGTTGTTTGAATATGTAGAACATTAATTTTTACTAAAAACGACAAAAGGTATACTCAGAGAAGTAAGACTTCCTCTTATATTCCTTTCAACTTTTTTCTGCTCCCCTCAGTGAGCCCTGACCCCTTGTGATAACCAGTTTTATTGTTTCCTGGTTTATCCTCCTATGTTTCTTTGTATAAACAAATGTATGTTTTCTTGTTTTCGCTTTCTTCCTATACAAAAGGTAGCCTACTATATATGCTATTTTGCAGTTTACTTTTTTTTATTTAACCATGTTTTTTGGAAATTACTCAATATCAGTTCACAGATCTTTTTTATTCTTGTTCACAGATGCATAGTACTCCATTTTGTGTATGTGCTATGTGTCCTATGCTTGAACATTGAGGTTTCCAATATTTTGCAGTTACAAATTGTGATACAATGAATAACCTCTTATATGTATATTTTGGGATTGTTGGACATGTGTCTTCACTGTAAAGGTCAGAGGGTAAATGCATATGTCCTTTGGTTAGATATTGTGAATTTCTCCTCCATAGAAATTGTTCCATTTTGCATTCCCACTAACAATGTATGAAAGTGCCTGTTTTCTCACAGCCTCTTCAACAGAGTGTATTGTCAAGCTTTTGGATTTTTGCAATCTTATAGGTGAGATGTAGTATCTTAATATAGTTTTAGTTTGATTCTCTTATTATGAGTGAAATTGAACATCATTTCATATATTTAAGAGCCATTTTATATCTCCTTTTGTGGTCATGTTTTTTGCCCATTTTTCTAGGACTTTTGGTCTTTGTTTTTCTCTTGATTTTTTAAAACTTTTTCGCATGTTAAGGATATTAGCCCTCCATCTGTGATATATATTGCAGATACTTTTCTCCCACTTTGGATTGATATAGTTTTAACACTTCCCATATAATCCTAATACACAGTTAGGATTGAGAACCACTAGGGTAGTTTAAACTGTGCAAATTGGAACTGCTTTTTAAAGGAGAACAGAGGAGAACACATACAGAGAGGGACAGGCCTGAGGACTCAGTCGTGGGTATCACCCATAAATTGGGACAGAAGAATGAATAGGAACCTGCAAAGGAGACAAAGTCATAGGTAGTGTATATAATGGAAACCAAGGTAGAAAAGAATTAATAGGAGGCAGGATTGGTCAGCAGCACTGATTACTGCAGCCATGAGGAAAAGGAGGAAGAGGTTGCTGAGTGTGGTAATGAGGTCCATACCCTTCTCACCAAACACCACTTCCTCCCTGCTCATTCAGGCTGAAAGAAGATTCTCCTGCGCTCTGAGTGATTTTGTCCAGTAGTATTGCCAGGGACAATAGGAGGCCTCTCCTGACAAACAAAATGACAGAACACAGCCCAGCTGCATCACAACTAGGGTGTAATTATTCAGCCAGCAAATATTTAGTAAACTCCTATGAGTGACAGATACTATTCTGGGCACAGATATCACAACAAAGACCTCATTCTTAACTTGTGCTTTTCTCTCACCTATGTCTAAAAAAATTGGAGGTTTCTTTTACCCAAGTTTGTTTATCTGGTTTGTGATATAGCCACAACTCTGAGACAGACATGGTAAAGTCCTTTGAATTATTTAGGGAAAAACACTCTTGAAAAAAATGAAATCATTAGCACCAGCAAGAAGCTCTGGGTGAAAAATAGTCCTCTTGGTATAGATTACAAGTCTGTTCCCTGTCCTCTCCTTTCTCATAATCTCCCACTACTCTTCCACTTTTATTTTTGGTGACTGGTGGCTGTGGTTGGGCATAAAGGAAAAAGCATTGATTGAAGGAGTCCTTGGCAGTGGCCTCTAGTGTTGTTTTTTTAAAAAAAAACACAAAAAAACAGTCTTATGAGGGAGGGGAATAGTTCCTTCAACCTTGATGGGGATTGAAAAGAAGACATCAGCAGATGAACAGTTCCTGTGCCCAGAACTGTCACCTGTGGCATTCATATCATAGTTAAAGATACTCCTGATTCTTTCTATACTAGGAAGTGCAATTAGCAAAAATATTTTGTTGGTTTCTGTTTCTGTAAGTGTTCTCAAAGCCAACTATAAATAAGACCTGCTGTACTCCTTAAGGTCCAAGTGAAAGTCTGTGTATGTGAGTATTCCAATGAGCCTGGCTCAACCACTGCTTTACTGTTCTTCTCATCCAAGCAGAAGGCTTTATGTAACTTTGGGATAGACATGTAAGTGGAAGCATAAGCCATCTCTTGATAACTCTTCTTCCCTGCTATGGACATTAGGCTAGGATTGGTCAACAGAAGCTTAAACATCTGGTCAGCTCAGTCCTTTGGGGTGGCTGGTGTTTTATAGACAACCCATGAAGATTGATTGGGCTTGTAACTGAATTAGCCAGATGTGTGGGCATTGTGTGCCCTTTCCTCAGCCTCCCTTCAATGTTGTTAGATGGAAGCAGACATGAGATTAGCATGTTTGAAGATGCTGTGTTTTTAGTGCATGAACAAAAGCTGTCGCCTTCTGCAGAGACTGTGGCTCTGCCCCAGACGTCAGCAGTATAATTATGACTGCTAAATTCAGCCCAGACCCCAGGCTCCGCTGCCTTGGTCTCAGCTGTCATTTGCAGGAGGGGGTGGGGGGTACTGAAGCCCAGGGACCCAGGCGCTTATTATAGTCCACTTTGAACTCTGCTTTATTCAGAGCCTTTCCCTTGCTACTAACAATTGTTCCGGTTGCTTTCTGGTCACAGAGCCTGCTGTCACCTCTGGGGATAGTCTGTGCTGGATTGTGGGGAGAGGGAGAAATGGGGCTGGCCTTCTGAAAGCCCATGACTTCCAGGAAACTTGCCCAAAATGAAACTGAGCTGATAATCCTCATACTCACAATGCCTATGTCACTTACTATTTAGAGCATTATCCCTCATCTAGAAGGCCCTACCTTAGGTTTGCATTGAACAGAAATCCTTGGCAGGAATTTTTGCTTTTGCCCTTTTCCCCACCTAATTCTCTATGTGAAGTATCTTTGAATATTTATTCCCCATTTCTTTTCTATCCAGACTGGCCTGCATATTTGTCTTAGAACATACTGGTTGTTTTCATGTCTCCAGTACTCTGCTGGTGCTTAATATTCTGTAGACATCTCATACTCAGTGTATCCAAACCCAGCCCTCCTCAGTCTTTCTTCCATATTTTCTGTTTAGTGAATGGCACCATCATCTACAGTCACCCAAACAAGAATCCTATATAATAAAAGGCTAATATGTAAATCAACTGAACGACCGGTTGCGATGATGCGCAATGACCAGCAGGGGGCAGATGCTCAATGCAGGAGCTGCCCCCTGGTGGTCAGTGTGCTCTCTCAGGGGGAGTGCTGCTCAGTCAGAAGCCAGGCTCATGGCTAGAGAGCACAGGAGAGCCTCTCCTGCCTGCAGCCCTAAGGATGTCCACAGGGAGTGGGCCTAAGCTGTCAGTTGGACATCCCCCAAGAGCTCCTGGACTGCGAGAGGGCGCAGGCCAGGCCGAGGGACATCCCCCTCCAATGCACAAATTTCATACACTGGGCCTCTAGTGTATTATTATAAGTAAGTCAGTTGACTTTGCCTTCGCTTTCCATTAAGCCCATCTTTCTTAGACTTTTCTCCCAAGTCCAACCTCTTTCCTCTGTCCCCACTACAGAGGGGACCAAATTCGGACTTTATCATCTCATCTGGACTAGTGTTAACAGCCTTCTAGTTGATCTCCCTATCTCCAGGCTCTCCTTCAAACCAGCCTCTAGCCTGCAAAACCCTGTCTCCCTTGTTTGAAAACCCTCAGCAGTTCCCAGTACCTGTGAGATTAGCCCAGTTGTCTAACCCAGCATGCAAGTCTCTGCATCCCGCCATGAATCTTTCACCTTCCTTTCTCCAAGTGGGCCTGGGGAGACGAGAACTGCCACAGGCCCACTCAGCTGCTCACTCCCTAACTTGGAGGTTTTCCTGCCTCCAAACCTTTGCTTGTTCACTTTTCTCTATCTGAGATGCCCTTTCCCCACTTCTCCACCTATCAAACTTTTACTTCGTCTTCAAGAGCCAACTCATTTACTAATATGTAGCTTTTGTGTAACTTTCCCTAGTTTGCCCACATAAAGAATCACTTCTGCCCTATTCGATTTGGCTCAATGGATAGAGTGTCGGCCTGCAGACTGAAATGTCCTGGGTTCAATTCCAGTCAAGGGCACATGCCCAGGTTGCAGGCTCGATCCCCAGTAGGGGGCGTATAGGAGGCAGCCAACCAATGATTTTCATCATTGATGTTTCAATTTCTCTCTCCCTCTCCCTTCCTCTCTCTGAAATCAATAAAAATATATTTTAAAAGAATCACTTTTCACTCTGTTCCTCACAGCAATTTTGGGAGACTTTTTATTGTTTTAAAGATTACAACTGAAGCTTCGAAAAAACAGAGCTTAGCATTTATCTCCTCCTTACACACCCTCTCCCCCCCTGCTTCTGCTGCCAGTAGCCCTAGCCAGGTCTCTAACTTGGGAAGGCCACCCCAGTCTCCTTTCTGTCTGCTAGATGGGGTGGCTGGCTCTCTGCTCAGTACCTCATTTTTACACATATACCATTGGTGAGACACTGTAGGAAGGAATGCTTAATAATGGCAAATATAGTAAAAATAACAATAGTTATCATTTATTGAGTTCTTACTATATGTATCAAGCTCCGCGCTGAAGTTTTGTGTTTTTTAATACTTAAAATGACTCTGAGTTTGATACTCCTTTTATCTATAAACAAATGCACACTAGGCTATTATGTAATTTGCCCAAGTTCCACAACTAGTAAGTAGTGGAGCTATCATGGTGTATCTGTGACTATGAGCAGAATTTAAGAGCAGAATTCCAGTCAGTATCCCCAGAGCCTACACAGGATCTAGCATAAAACAGGTGCTCCAGAATGTTGGTTGGTTGGTTGATTGAATGAATGAATGAATCCGTGTTCTTCCATTGAACTTGACTTTAGGCTTAAGGGGAACTGGCTGAGCATCTGTAGCTTATGCCAAGAAAAATGGATTTTGTCTCATCTCCTAATGCCCAGCTGTACACAGACATGTTCCCTCCCACTCAGTAACAAACTGCCTGGAACTCTTTCCTGGCTCATATTTATAAGAGAATGTGATAAATTCCGTATTGATCTCTCCTGTTCCACTGTAAATTTTGCAAAAGATGATTAAATAGAGCAATAGAGTCTGCAGGCATTGTGGCTCAATATGTTGTGGAGTGGCGTATCGACCTCCTCCATCCAAAGGCAGCCAGCGCCTATCCCTGCTGCCCCAGACCAGTAATTAAAATCCTGTGAGACTGGGATTTAAAATCCAATCATATCCCTGAATCAAGCCTTCTAGCCTCCCCATGTGACGAGTGCAATAAGGTAACGGCAGGAGCATGTTTATGTCTGTGCTGAAGCAGTCCCCATAGGGTGGGTAAGAAATGGAGAGTTGGGTAGCCCTGCTGGCTAAATCACTTCACCCTGACACCACAGCCACTTGTTTATGTACCTACAGATTGTCTTACAAGTCCCAGCCAAAGACCAAATTCAGACAGAGCAAAATATCATGCACAAAAAAAATCACAAACTGTGTTTCAGTGTACACTTCTATCCCCACAGCCAATAGTTGGTTTAAACAAGTAATTTGGCTTTGATTAAACTCCTTATGGCCTTTAGTAGCCAAATATGTGTTTGAATTTCCACAGGAATGCTTTAACCTAAACTGAAGCCAACCTTCTATGTGCTGAGGCCTGTAATCAAGGTACAGGCCTTGAAATAAACTTTTCCATCTCCTCCCAGCAGGATCAGAAGCTCCTTGAGAGCAGGAACAGTGTCTTCTTATTTGCTTTTGAATCCCTAGCTCCTAGCACAGTAATCAGATGCATAGTGGGATCTCAAAAGGTATCTTTGAATGAATGAACAAATACAAATGAACAATCTTGGAAAACCTATGTAAACTGATGTGTAAGTAGCAGACCTACCAAGTGATCATCCACTCAGTGCTGGGGAATTCATTTGTTCCTGAGGTTGCTCAGCTGCTATCTTTGGATGTTCTCATGGTTAGAAATTTCTTATATTCAGCCAAAATCTGCCTCCAAGGGTCTTAATTTTATCATTGAGTGTAATGTAGAATGAATCTAATCCCTATTCCACATTCCATTGGCCTTTCGAGTACCTGAAAATGCAGTCATGTTCTCCTGAGCTATCTTTTCTCCAGCCTGCAGCTCCAGGTCCTTAAGCCATTGTTCTCACATGGCTCTAAACTCTTTTCTATCTTGATCACTCTTCCCAAAACAATCTTCACTTTGTCTCTCTTCCAAAACCCATTTATCTCTATTAATTTTCATCTCATTGGTTTCAGCTTTTAGTGTCAATCTTCCAACAATTGTACTTGGTACCCTTCCCACCTTAATCTGATATCTGCAGATCTGATGAACAAAACATCACTGTGAAAATCTGTGTCAGGGATAAACAAGCTGATCAGGACCAAGCGTATTTGTTGCCACTGGAAACTTCCTTCCAGATAACCTCTGGTCTGTCAGTCACTACACCCCACTGCCACTGCCGCTACTCCCCCTGCTGTTCCCTCCACCTGCTCCCTACCCTGGCCCCAGGTCTGCTTAGTCCACTAGTCACTTACTAACCCTTCACACTGTCCTAGCATCCAGCTCACCTTTCTCCATCGTGTTTTCAGGGTTGTCCTGAGACATCCCATCAATTGTCTGATGAAGTCCACATTTGCCCTAACTGCACCTGATTGAGCTAGGTAATCTTGATAAACAAAGGGAATGAGTTTAGTCTGGCATGACTTGGTTTCCATGAAACCATCCAGATGCCTAGTCATCATCACCATTTCCTTTTCTAGGCATTCACAAAGCATCTTTAGTAACACTCTGATTCTGGAGACAAGACACATATGTATGAAAAGTGTATGATCAGATATGTGCTTTAGTGATTCAAAGGAGGAATTGACCCATATAGACAGGTGTGGTCTAAGAAAACTTAAAGGTATGGAAATTAGAGCTGGGCTTTGCAGAATGTAGGGTCTGAGTGGTGGGCAAAGGGGAGTTTGGCACTACTGAAGAGAACAGTAATAGCACAGTGTTGCCTAGTCCTTCAGGTCAGCACTGGAACTGAAACCTCGGAAGGGTGGCCCAGGACAGTGCAGGTGGATGGGGAAGAGCCCTGGACTGGAAGGCCTGGGTTCTAGTTTATGCTCTTGGTCTTTAACCTTCCCTTCCCCAGTCTTTTTATCTTAGTGCTTGCTTCTGCTCTTCTCCAGGTAATGCTATGATTTCCCATCTCCTCAACTACACAGTGTGTGGCTCTCTTATGGTGGTGGTGGGTCATCATCCTTATCTTCTTGTCCCCCTACATCACACTGTATTGTCATTGTTTATCCCTGTCTGTTTCCCACCAGTCTGGGCTCTGCTCAAGGGCAAGAGCCAGTCTGATTCCACAGTGTGTCCAGCTCCTGGCCAGCTGCAGTGGGTTTTTATGGAATGACTGGATCCAGCCAGGAGGCAGTAGCTCTCTGTTTCATGAACTTTAGAAATCCACCTACGTGAAGGCAATTGATCCTACGCTACTATGTCCATTGGAGAGTTAGGACTTTGGATGACTTTCTGAGAGTTCAGTATATGTGGGTCACAATTCACCTGGCCCCAGATAGGGAAGCTCTGGTGGGGGGAAAAGGCGTTCCATTTTGTACCCTTTCTACTGTCTATCCCAAACTTACCTCTAGAAACCCCCCTATCTTGGCTTTGGAGCATCTGAGCACCCTGGAAGATAAAGATTATTTTCCCCTCTTTTTGAGTCATTAAGCCTTTGGAAGATAGCATTATGTAGTGGAAAGCCAGACCTCGCTTCTTTTTAAAAAGCAAACAACTTTTTATTATGTAAAATTACAAACATTTACAAAAAGAATAGTATAATAAATTCCTGCTTTAAATCTCAGCTTTGCTACTTATTTGCTGTGTGACCGTGGGCAAATTATTTTAGGTCTCTGAGCCTCTATTTTCTCAGAGTCTTTGTGTGATGAATAATTCAGACACTGTGTATAAAAGCCTTATACCCAGCAAATGTTAGCCCATTTCTTTTCACCAGACTCAGTTAAATCATCTGTAAAGTGGAAAAAATAATACTTCCCCTGCTTTGTTCACCAAATTAAGAATTAAATGCATGGAAGTAGTTGGCACAGGGTATGGCACATAAAGTGCCCAATAAAGGTTATTGGTTACTATGAGGCATGACTTGGTACAGGTGCACATGTACCTGTGTGTACATATGCTAAGAATGCTCAGTGGTGTGGTCTATGATAAAAGTTCAGGATAAACCATCAGGACACCGGGCTCTATTCCCACTTCTGCTGTGCTTCGTGCAGCATTGTGGTCAGGGCTCTTCTCTCTCACCTTCAGACTCTGGAAATACAGAGGGAAATTGGTCCATCTCTGACCTGAGGAGCTAACATATAGATTGTGAACTGGGATGAATTCCCAGGAAAGGGAAGTAACAGGAAGGACAACAGGAGCCCAGGGACAAATGGAGAACACTGAGAGCTGAAGGCGTGGGGAGGCTTCTCAGAGAGGAACCCTTGAAGAATACGTAATCAGGAGACAGGGGATAGGGTTCCAGGCAGGAGGGGTAGCCCAAACAACAGTGTGGGGACAGGGCAGGTGCATGGCTTCTCTGATGTGGTGGGTTATTGACTCTGACTGCTTCCTTGATGATCGTTCACAACCAAAAAGAATAGCTGGCTCTGCACCTCTAATCATAGGAAAGATTTCCCTTATATTCAATAAAAACATCTAATTGGAGATAGTAAGCAGACTGTTGAAGTAGTGAAAATCAGGATGAAGGTGGAAAAGGAGCTAGCAGTCAAAATAGAAAGGGAGAGGGGGTGTTACAAAGGACATTGTATAGCCCATACAATCCTTTTTGTCAATCATTTTTTAGCTTTTTATCTTCTTCAGTCCAAAGAAAACCCCTAGAGGTGGGCAGGGCAGCAATCATTACCACCAGAGAAGAGAAGCAAGTACCCTAGATCACACAGCCAGGGAGTAGTGACTCCTACCCCACTGGCTCCCTGCCCAGTGCTCTTTTATAGGGCTGGGAGCCAGCTGCATGTAGGGGCAGGGTGAGTCATGGAAACTGCATTAGGACTGTGGGGTGGGAGGAGCTGACAAAGCTGTGGGGGGTGAGCATTCAATATTATTGATAATAATAGCCTAAGATATTTGTATAAGGCAGTTTCTGTTGTGTGTTTTTTAAAGCCTCTTATACAGATTGTCATCTTTGATATTCACAGAGGTAGACAGAGGGCCTGGACAGGGTAGGGTCAAGGGAGGAGGGAATAGCAGGCCTCCTCCCCCTCCCGGCCCCCAGCTTAGCAATGAGAAGATGTGAAACCTCCCCCTTCCTTCCTCCCCCTCAAATTTCATCATTCTTGCCAGGAAGGGCAAGTGGGCCTCTCTCTCCAACCTCTTCCCCCCGACAGAGCATCAAGAATGTTAGAGTCTAACCTGACCTAATCTGCCACCCAGGCAGAGAGGTATCTAGGACCGGTAAAGAGACTAGGGATTTTGGCATGGTCACACACTTGCAGTCAGAAGGCTCTTCTGGGCAGAAAGAACAGCCATGTTGTGTGTGGCCTCAGAAGATAACACCTATAAAAAGCCCATTGGTTTGGTAAATGTTACTGAATCCTGCTAAGTGCCGGGTAGCAAGGATAAGCAGTGAATCAGACATGGTCCCTAGCTTCTAAGAGCTCCAAGTCTTGGTTGCAGGCAGACGATTTTAACACAGCATGATTAGTGCAGTAAGATAGAAGCAGAAGGGCCCAGGAAGCACAAAGGATGGGGCGGTAGGAAGATAAGGAAACTTTCCTGGAGGAGAAACTTAATTGGGTCTTAAAAAATGAACAGGTTTTTGCAGGAAGACCAGGGTGGGAGTGGGGTTGGAGAGAGAGGTTGGGGCTCATATGAAAAAGATATACGCTTAGTTTAGTGGGGAAAGTTCTTGAAGGGCCATGAGCTTGGGACTTGGTTCTGGGCACGTTCAGGGAAGCCAGGTGACCACCTGTTCTGGATGTAGTAGAGGGGAGTCACTTCTTAGGGAGCTGGGAGAGCTCACTATTAATGTCTTTTTCCTCTTGGGAAGTCTGTGATTGTGTCAAATCAAAGGCAGGTGCTGTGCCGGAGAAGAGCACTGGGCTTCCTGGGCCCCGGTGGGCCACACCTTCTCTCTCACCAACACAATTTCCACTGCCTTACCCTGCCCTGGGTGATGAGACCCAAACCAGTCACCCTACCAGCCAGGACCCATGAGCACCCACACCACACCCTACCTTCCTGGCTCAAGCCCTATTGACAGATCCCCCAGAATCTGAAGGAATTCAAGACAAATGGTTAAGAGGATGGAGTTAATAAAATTTGAAAAATTGAGGCCTGTCACTCCACTAAACTTTTTTCAATACCACTGACAGAAACATATTTCCCCAATGAGTGACCTTCCACAGCTGTAGCGGGCAGCGCAGCCGCAGCAGTGCTGCCAAGAAGCCAGTCTGCTATTTATCAAATATTATAAGCTGGGACACACTAATCTGGAGCAGGGAGAGGAGGGGAGGGGTCCTGCACTACACTGCCTGGGGTGCTCCAGGTGTTGGCCCCAACCCCAGACAGCCAGTGGGAGGTGACGGATGGCCTGCGATTAGCACTCCCCACCTCCAACCAGCCCTCTCACTTGCTCCCAGAGGCCTGACCCTCTAGACCAGCTGCTCAGCCTGGAGAGGCCCTGGGTGGGAGGCAAGGGGAGGTCAGGCCAGGGCACGGGCCATCCTGATGCCCCCGGAGAGGGCAGGCGGGTGAGGCCCAACATGGTTATTTATTGGAGTGTAATGGTTTCTGGCCGTTGGTCGGGAAGGTGAAATCGATCAGTTGTAGAAGTCAGGTTCTATCAATTATTACAGCAATTAGTCAAGTCAGAACATCAGAGCAAGAGTGTGGGGGCTGGGGGTTAATATTAGATGGACATTACCCATGGTGCCCCTGCCTCAGCCTTCCTAAAGTGGGAGCAGACGTGCTACCCTGAGGCTCCAGAACCTTGGGGAAACTCTACTGGCTTCCCCTCTCAGAAGTGGCTGGGGTGGAGCCTGACTGAGAGCTTCCTGGTCTAGAGATAGGCCCAGCGCTGCTTTAAAAGGCATCTCTGTGCTGGCTGGCCCAGGTGCAGGGATGTCCTACCTGTCCCCATCCCATTCTTTATGAGAAGTGACACAGCTCCTACTAGAAATTACTCAGTGGCCAATGTTTATGGCACACATTTTTCATTCTGTAAGCAAATATAGATCACTGACAGCACTTGTTTGAAGCGGTTAATCTCACGCTCAGTTCTCCCACTGTCTTTCTCTCTCACCTTGTCTTTCTTTTTCCTCTCCCCTTCTCTTTCCCATTTCCCCCCCTCTTCCATTTCTCTTCTCTTTGCGCCTCTTGTCTTTCTCTTCTCGGTCTCTCTCTCATCACCCTTCCATTCCAGCCCATATCTAGTGACAGAGCTCCCCTTGAACTGCCAAAAACACCCTCTTACTAGGAAGGCTATACTTTATCCTATAAGCAGTGAAAAGCCACTGAAGGATTTTTCAACAGGGATGTGTCCTGGCCGCCCAGATGGTAGTGTGAAGAATTGGAGTTTAAAAAAAATCTGGGGTGGGTTTGACTCCTGGTCTAAAGAAATAACCAACTTTGTGACCTTATTTCAGTTCTTTGTACCCAGTTTCCATGTCTGTAGCATGGGAATTTTAATTTCTAACCCTCAGGATGGTTGTTAGGATTAAATGATATAATATATATAAAGTGCCTGGGCCCCGGGTCCGGGCGAGGCCGCGGGCCCCTGGAGCCGGGTGAGCCCTGGGCCCCGGGTCCGGGCGAGGCCGCGGGCCCCTGGAGCCGGGTGAGCCTGGCCCCGGGTCCGGGCGAGGCCGCGGGCCCCTGGAGCCGGGTGAGCCCTGGGCCCCGGGTCCGGGCGAGGCCGCGGGCCCCTGGAGCCGGGTGAGCCCTGGGCCCCGGGTCCGGGCGAGGCCGCGGGCCCCTGGAGCCGGGTGAGCCCTGGGCCCCGGGTCCGGGCGAGGCCGCGGGCCCCTGGAGCCGGGTGAGCCCTGGGCCCCGGGTCCGGGCGAGGCCGCGGGCCCCTGGATCCGGGTGAGCCTGGCCCCGGGTCCGGGCGAGGCCGTGGGCCCCTGGATCCGGGTGAAGCAGTGCCCCTGGGTCCAGCCGAGACCAAACCAGAGGGAGTCGGACCTGCATTACCACCATTTGTCCACCATCCAGAGCTGAGGGGTCAGTGCCGACATGTACTCATAGGGAACCGGTGGACATTGATATTGGGTCTCAAAAGAACTGTTGGTCCAGAAAGAAACTCACCACAGACTGATTCATTTGCCTGTCAGCATAACTATTATTGCTCGTCGCACATTCAATTCTTATAAGTATATCTATAGTGACACATGATTTCGCTCATCTAGGGGAAATGATGAACAACATAGACTGATGAACAAGAACAGAACCAGAAACAAGGAGGCATCGATCGGACTATCGGGCCTCAGAGGGAGGATAGGGGAGGGTGGGGGGAGGGGGGAGAGATCAACCAAAGGTCTTGTGTGCATGCATATGAGCCTAACCAATGCTTAAGTTCAACAGAGGGTTGGGGCATCCAAGGGGAGGGGTGTGGGATGGGAATGGGGGGATGAGGACAAATATGTGACACCTTAATCAATAAAGAAATTTAAAAAAAAAAAAAATATATATATATATATATATATATATATATATATATATATATATAAAGTGCAGAGCACAGTGCCTGGCATACAGTAAGTGCTTAGTAAATACCAGCACCTATTATCACCACTTCTAGATATATATCCAAAAGACATAAAAACATACATCCATGTAAAGATTTTATACAGATGTTCATAGCAACATTCATAATGGCTAAAAGGGGGAAACAACCCAGATGTCTATCAGCTAGTGAATGGATAAGCAAAATGTGGTATATCCACACAGTGGAATATTATTCAGGTATAAAAAGGAATGGAGTACATGCTACACTCGTGTAGTAGCATGAATAATATATGCTACAACATGGATGGACCTTGAAAACATTATGCTAAGTGAAAGAAACCAGACACAGAGGCCACACATTGTATGAATCTATTTATATGAAAGGTCAAGTATAGGCAAACCTATAGAGACAGTAGACAGTGGTTGCTGGGGTTGAGGGAGATGGGGAGAGGCGGGTAGCCTTTGATAATGGTTATGAGGTTTATTTTTGAGATAATGAAAATGATCTGGAATTAGATAGTGGTAATGGTTTTACAACTTTGTAAGTATATTTCAAACCACTGAATTGTATACTTTAAAAAGGTATGTGAATTATTATATCTCAGTTTAAAATTATATGAATATTCTGTAGCAAATTCCTATTAGAAAATAGGATTGTGTATAAAAGTATTAATTGTGTTATTGATAATAAGTTTCCTGCACTCTGCCCCTTTCCCCTCTTCCTCTCACACCTCTTCCTTGCAGCCCAGGCAGACAGCACATGTAAATGCTTAATAAATGTTTGCTATTGCTAATAAGTACATAAGTTTTTAAGAAGCAGAAAGCTTCTATAGCAGTGATGGGCAACCTCTTGAGCATGGTGTGTCAAACTTCGCCAAAACACTGAGCATAACTTGGGTAGTGTGTCACTGAGGAAAAAACATTATTTCACGATATTTATAGTTTAACATAAATGTATAATTGTTATATATAATTGTATTTAATAAACCAAAAACTAAATATTTAACTTACCTGCTTAGTGACTTCTTTGTTCATCCGTCAGTCGGTTTCTTTTGTTGGTCTTGATATTATTTAGCTTGTGTGGGGTGCCGTGAACTAAGATAAGTGAGGGGGAGGGGGAATTCTTTAACTAACCTGCCTATTAGTGACTTTTTTGTTGCTGAATTTCATTGGCTAAATCTTCAATTGAAGGTTGGTATTTTGTACACTTCAGGCCCAAGCAAGCTAACTTCATCTATCAATCTGTTTCTTTTGTTGGTTTTGATATTATTTAACGCTGAGAATAAGGCCTCACAAAAGTATGTAGAGGGAAAAATTGTGAGTAAAGCCATTGCTATATTTTTCAGGGTGCTAAAAGTGTCTGGTAGTCGGTTCCAGGCACTCCAAATTTCCTGTTCGTAGTGGCACTCCTCTTGATTCTCCAAGCGGCACCTTTCCAGATTCTCAAGCTTTGACCTCAAGTCGACAAACACCTGAGCCCAGATACTGTCTTGAAATTCTGCAAGTTGCATCTCCAAATCATCAATTTGCATCCATTGGAAACCATTTAATTCCAAACTACTGTAGACTACTACATCAGGATACTTAATTATTTTCATGGTCTGTTCTAGACTTCTAAATTGACTAAATCTATCACTAAACTGGTCAAGTAACATGTCTAAAACATGCTGGTACTTCATATGCAAGAGTTCCATTTCATTTTGTACAGCTGCACTGGCCTTCTCAAAATACTTTGTTACTCAAGGAAAATACTTATAAGTTTTAGTTTCTACATCTCGCTTGAAAATTTTAACTTTACTTTCAAAAGCTTTTATGTATCCGAACATAACATCAATACTTTTGCCAAAACCTTGTAACTTTAAGTTCAGTTCATTAATATGAACAGAGAGATCTGTAAAAAACATCAGGGTGTTGACCCACTTATCATCATTAAGCTGAGGAAAGTTTCCCAGATCCTTATCGTCAAGAAATACCTTAATTTCTTCAAAGCACTCCACAAAGCGCTCAAGAACTTTGCCTCGGCTCAGCCATCTTACATTATTGTACATCAGCAGTCCACTGTAGGTGGAATCAACCTCCAGTAAAAGTGCCGAAAATTCTCGCTTGTGAAGGGGGCGAGCAGCTATCAAATTAACTATTTTTGTAACAACTGACATTAAGTCGTTTAAGTCGGTGAATCCTGCCTTGGCACATAAAGCCTCCTGATGGATAATACAATGAAAAGGCACAATCAGATATCCAATAGCTTCTGTAAACAATTTGACAAATCCGACTTTTTTCCCCACCATATTTGGTGCCCCATCTGTCGTCACTGACACAACTTTAGAGATATCAATGCTTAGGTCACGAAATGTTTGTATAACAACCTTACATATTTCGCTTCCTGATTTACTTGTTGACACTGATACTAACTTAACAACTCTTCTCTCATTGTGAGACCATCAGAATATCGACCAATAATGGCCAACTGAGCATGTGATGTGACATCAGTAGTTTCATCAAGAGAGATCGAAAAATATTTACACTTCCTTATGTCTCTCTTTAATTGATGTTGTACATTTGTGTTCAGTCTCATTATTCGGTCTTTTATGATATTTTTACTGAGTGGTAACTCAGATATTCTCTTAATAATTGCATCTTTATTCTGCATATCGTGAAATAGAACTGGTGCACATCTTAGGAGAGTTTCTTTAATAAATTCTCCTTCACTGAGCGCTTTTCCATGCTGAGCTATAGAGTGAGCATTGCTCAAACTTGCAGATGTTAAATTTGTAGAGCCTTTCATAAATTTAAGGATGGAATTAGATTGGCTCTTATAAAGGTGTAGCTGCCTGGAAATGTATTCCTTCCTTTCATCCTCACTTTTTTCCAAGAGCTGGGAATGATTAGTTTCAAAATGTCTATTTATATTCCACATTCTGCTTACTACCATTTCAGTACGTAGAACGCAAAATGACCTGCCATTTTTTTCTATAAAGCCATACATCTCGGTCCATGCTCTTGAAAGGGTCGGCCACTGCTACTACCACTTCCTTTACTTAACCTTAGTTTTTTTATTTTTTGGGTTCTCCATCAGGGGGGCAGTGACAGAAGATAGAATTATAGATAGCTTGTTAGGCCTGCAGGCAATTAGGGGTTAACTAGCCTAACCACAAAATGGTGCATATAACTGTCTTTTAGGAAAGGGCAGGGTTAATAGGCAGAAATAGGGGTTAATAAGGATGCACAACAGTAATAGTGGTGAAATGGAGTCTGCACTGTGGAGCAAGATGGTGTTCCTTATGTGAATTAAAATGGCTGCCGCTATTTCTAATGGCGGGAAACGGCACCCATAGCACGCCACAAACGCTCGCCTCTCCCAGCCTCCCCCTCACTTATCTCAGTAATGATGGATTAGAAATCCATGACACCCCAGAACAGTAGATAATGGTTGCTGTGGTTAACTGTTATTTGGTTACTGGTAATGGCAGGGCCCCCAGAGATTCGTCCCCCACTGCGTTCCGCTGCTCCCTGCTCTGCCAGCGGAAGTGAGGGCAAAGATCCCGGCTTAACCGGAAGTCCCAGAACTAAATGCTCTGTGTCGGACTTCTGTTGTTTTGGCCTACAGACCTCCGGCACAGAGTGTCTAATAGGGGAGGATGAAACATTTGCGACTAGAGTCTTGGAGTTAACTCCAAGACTCTAGTCGCAAATGTTTCATCCTCAGGAGCACCAAATGTTTCATCCTCCGCTGAGGCGGCCGCGTGTCATCAGAAATGGCTATGCGTGTCAGTGCTGACACGCGTGTCATAGGTTCGCCATCACTGTTCTATAGGAATGGGTTTATATCTATACTAATAAAAGGGTAATATGCTAATTAGACCAGATCGACCAGATGTCTTCCAGACGTCCGACTTCCTTCCAGACAAAGCCATGGTAGCGGGGGCTGAGGCAGAGGCACTTAGGGACAATCAGGCCAGTGCGGGGGAGCAAGCAGTTAGAGGCAAGGCAGAGGTGGTTAGGGGCAATCAGGCTGGCAGCAGAGCAGTTAGGGGTGATCAGGTCGGCAGGCAGAGGCAGTTAGGGGCAATTAGGCAGGCAGGCAGGCGAGCAGTTAGGAGCCAGCGGTTCTGGATTGGAGAGGGTGCAGGCCAGGCTGAGGGACCCCCCACCCCCACCCCCGTGCACGAATTTCGTGCACCGGGCCTCTAGTTATGATATAAATGTTTCTACAGTCTGGGATTGAGAAATGCTGATTTTTAACAAACAGTGGCGGGACACACTGACAGCCTTACCTGTGTATTTAGTGTCCCCAGCCAGCCAGATACATTCTTATGGCAGAGACTGCATCTTAACCTTTCTTTACTTCTTAGACAACACTTCCCTAGCAAGAAAGATCAAGGAATGTTCTATTTAACACATAGTTCTTGACCATTTGCTGTGTTCAAGGCACAGCTTTCCTCTCATGTTTCTCTCTTCCTGCCTTGAGAGGAGTGCCTTTGGAGCAGGACCAGTGATTCTTCTGTGTCCCCAAGCCCCACTCATTTAAAATTTGCCAAATTGAATGGAATGGACAGTTTTTGAAGAGGAGAGTAAGGTGCTCAGACCTGGGCTTTGGAAGAGATTCTGACAGCCTGGGGGTGGAGTAGCCTTTCCTCCATAACTGCTAAGCCTTGCACACAACTGTGTACAGGCTCGACAGCTGCTGGCACTTAAAAGAGAGAGAAGGTAGATGGATGACCCCAGGCAAGCTTAATCTTTTTGTCATACTTAAAGTTCTTTGTCTTCAAATTACAGGAACTAATGATTGGAGGGAAGGCTTGCCTATAAGCACACACTCAACAACAACTAGTATTGGTGAGAGCCTCTAACTGAACCTGGGCTGGCACAGCCAGGTTGCTAGGGATGGCCACACCCTTCCAGAGGACTCTGCTGATTCTGGCAGGCAGAAAATGCCAGAGAAAAAAGAGTATTAAGAGAGAGAGGGGCCCACCAGCTGGTGTGGCTCACCTGTTGAGCATCGACCCAGGAACCAAGATGTCATTGGTTCGATTTCCAGTCAGGGCACAGGCCCGGGTTTCAGGCTCCATCCCCAGTGGGAATCGTTGCTGTTTCTCTCTCATCTCATTGAAGTTTCTTTTTTTTTTTTAAATCCTCACCCGAGGATTTTCCCATTGATTTTTAGAGAGAGTGGGAGGCACGGGGGAGACACAGAGAAACCTCGATGTAGGAAGAGACATCAGTTGTCTGCCTCCCGCATGCATCCTGACGAGGGAGGGGCAGGGATCGAGCCTGCAATCTAGGTATGTGTCCTTGACCGGAATCGAACCTGGGACCCTTCAGTCTGCAGCCTGATGCTCTATTTTCTGAGCCAAACCGGCTTGGGCATCTCATCAAGGTTTCTATCTCTTTATCCCTCTCTCTTCCTCTCTCTAAAAATCAATAAAATATAAAATAAGTACAATTTAAAAAGTAAAACGTTTTAAAAAAGGGGGGGGAGCAGGGAGCAGAAAGAAGGGAGCCTTTTCATTGTTATTTGGGACATTCTGTGCTTTAGAAAGGAACCCTTTTATATGATTTTTGTGAATGAATATTCATCTGTAGCCCTAACCGGTTTGGCTCAGTGGGTAGAGCGTCAGCCTGTGGACTGAAGGGTCCCAGGTTCGATTCTGGTCAAGGGCATGTACCTTGGTTGCGGGCACATCCCCAGTGGAAAGTGTGCAAGAGGCAGCTGAATCGATGTTTCTGACTCTCTATCCCTCTCCTTTCCTCTCTGTAAAAAAATCAATAAAATATATTTTAAAAAAAAAATATTCATCTGTATACGAATGAGTTGGATAACAGGAGTATTTTATTTATTGATTTTTAGAGAGAAACATTGTTTTGTTTCACTTATTTATGCATTCATTGGTTGCTTCTTGTATGTATCCGGACCAGATCGAACCCGCAACCTTGGTCTATCAGGACAATGCTCTAACCAACTGAGCTACCCAGCTAGGACAAAATGGGAGTATTTTAATGACTAAGGCCATTGGGGTAAAGTAATCTATATGTTTGGTACATTTGTTGGCATATTCAGCTGGTGTATTTGTATGTGCATAGCACACCTGTGTGCATGTAACACATCTGTATGTGTGGTAGTATGTGTAGTATGTTTCTGTACATGTGGGAGCCCCAATACTCTGACCTCTGTGTCAGAGAGGGCTAAGAACTCTCCTCTCAGAGTAGCTTGACATGTTCTTCCCACAGCCTCTTAAGTTTTTGTTGCTCTACATTTCCACAGGCATTCCTGACAGTAAAATCAGGGTCCAATCCCACTGATTGCTCACAGAGCCTTGCTCACAGAGCCTCCAACCGCCCCTGACAACCTCTTTCTCCTCCTGCCAGGAGCCAATCCCCTACAGAGGAATGAAATGGGACACACACCCTTGGACTATGCCCGAGAAGGGGAAGTGATGAAGCTTCTAAGGACTTCTGAGGCCAAGGTAAGTCTCAGAGAAAGGATAAGGCCTGAGGGCACTCTGTGAGGCATTTAATCTTTCACTCATTAAATTAGATCAGGCTTCACACTTCCCCTTAGGTGATTATTGTCTGTTGAAAACAAATCCAACCCCTAGTCTCACCAAGAATAGGAAACTGTTCCTGTCCTGAACCACTTTTTGCCTGAGCCACTTTTTGCTTCTGAGGATTAACCATCAAATTTAATTTTTGAGATGATGGACCTCCTAGCTCAGTGATGGGCAACCTTTTGAGCTTGGTGTGTCAAGCTTCACCAAAAAACTGAGCATAACTTAGGTAGTGTGTCACTTTGAGAAAAAACATTATTTCGCAAATGTTTCATCCTCAGGAGCAGCAAATGTTTCATCCTCGGCATGCGGCTGCCTCAGCGGCCGCATGTCATCAGAAATGGCTACGCGTGTCAGTGCTGACACGCGTGTCATAGGTTCGCCATCACTGTCCTAGCTCCTCTTCACAGGTGGGGAGCTAGTGAGACAAACTCTTCAGCCCAGGGCTCATGTATTCTATAGCCTCATCAGGTGATCTTTCCTATCACCACTCCTAGAACCATTCTCTGACCCCTTCTCTACACACACACACACTCCAGAGAACCGTAGACAGTCTGAGACCTCCCCCCAAACCTTCATCTTAATTTCATCCTCTCACCCAAACTTTCAAACTCCCTAAAGACTCCTCCCAGCCACCGAACTGTAGCTCAGGAACTACTTGGCACAATCCAAGAACTGGAATCACAAATCTCAGAGTTGGCAGGGACCTCAGAAATCATCAAGTCCAGTGATGGGAAATCATACCAAAGCCAAACCAAATAAGTCAGAGGAAAATAGAGCTGTTCTGGATTAAGGAGAGGCAGACCTATTCCTTTCCTGGCCTGTTCCTCCCCTCCTGAGCAGCCTCCTTGGAGGCTCTGCTGTGGGGCAAACATTTTAAATCTCTGAAATCAAATGAGTCATTTTACTTATAGATAAATTGGAGCCCAGGGGTGTGATGTGTGGCTTGCCTTTGGTCCCAGAGTAAGTTAGCATCAAAACTGAAACTAATAGACTTGGACAAAGTAAGTTTAGTGACAGGACTGGAACTGGAAGACCTGGTTCCTGACCCTGTCTTATGCTCTTTCCAGCATCATGGAGTCTCTTGTTGGCAAAGTGGCTGAAGTGCCCTGAGATGATTCAGTGTAGCAGGTCCCACCTAGTGGCAAATACTCTCTGTCTTGAGAAAAAGCACTTAGGTCACTGCACTGAGACAGACAGGATGTAGGCTGTAATCCCAGCTCCATCACTTACTAGACTGGGTGACCTTGGGCTAGCACTTTCCCTCACTGAAGCTTGATTTACCTCTGTGAAATGAAAACATTGGACTAAATTGTTTCTAAAGTTCCATTCAATATATGATTGTCTGTGTGCTGGTCAGGATAAACATATTATGCTGTTGTAACAACCCCAAATTTCAGTTGTCTAAAAGAACAAAGATTTATTTTTGCCTCACACTGCATGTTCATTGTGGGGAGGGGGAGTGAGGATGTGTGTGCTCTGCTCATTACAGGCACTCGGGGACCCGAGTGCAGAGCAGCCATCCTGTGGAACAATGCTGAGTGCATGGGAAAAGAATTTTCTGGAAGATCTTGCACTGCAGTTAAATGCACAGTCTGGAAGTAGGACCCTCTACTTCCACTCACAACTCACTGGACATACTAATCCCATGTTCCTGCCCAATCATAAGGAAACAAGGAGACCAAGAGTGAACTTACCATGTGCCTAGAAGGGGGAGAACTGGAAATACTTGGTAACCAGCATTAACCACAGCTTGTCTCCTTGGAATCCTTAGTAACCATCCTGCAATGTTCCCTCCAGAGAAGGGGAGGAGTTAGGAAGGTGGACTGGCTTTCACAGCACATTCCAAGGGGCACTTGGGACCAGCAAAGAGCAAAATTCCATAGAGCAAACGCTTCCCTCCCTTTGTTCAGATTTCCCACCCCTAGGAGCAGCCATTGAAGTCAGGTCAGCTTTTCCGTGTGCCTTAAGGAAATCCCTAAGCATGTTTCAGATAACCTTGGGGACTGCATCCCAGTCATAATTTCCTCTTTCAGGCCTAATTATTGTCTCCTGAGAGCAAGCACTGCACTTGGCTAAGAATACAATGATTTTTCAGGTGATGTGATATAGGTCAAGCTCTGGTCTGGTCATGTAAGGCAAGAGAATAGGCTTCTTGGTGCCAGCATATGTGGAGGGGTTAGAGCTGCTGAGGGACTCTTAACAGAATTTGGCTGCCCAAGAAATGGCTTGATGTTGGCCATAAGGCAGTTAACAAATGGCACTTGTGTTCCTCTGCCAATCAGACCCTTCTGGACCACAGAAAGCAACTGTAGACACTACCTTCTGAGTAGACTGAGTTCTTAGAGTCTCTACAAGGAGGGCAGTAAGGAGGGCGAGAGGAACTGCCCGAAAAAAGGCTGAAGGCAATAGAGTCATCTGGCCCTGAAGAGAGATTGCACGTAGGCACAGGAACGGCTGTGGGTGGGAGGGGTGGAGATTCATTCAGTGGCAAAGCTAGGACAGAGCAAGCTTAATGGGTGGCAGCTGCAAAGAGGAGCTCCCTAACAGAGCTGTTGTACAGTACAAGAGGCCGCCAATAGAGGCTAGACAACCACTTAGAGTCAGCCCTCGGCTTCTGCAGCCTCTCAACTGGAAGACTGTTTTTTGTCACCTCTCTGTACTTGATCCCTTCATCCGGTCTGGACTTCCTACATCTGGAATGTCCAGCTGTCCGTTCAACATTTCCACCTGATTGCTCTGCTCTCCCATCAGATCCTAACTAGCTGAACTACCCCTCAGCTCTCCCTGGATGTCAGCATCATTGTCTTTCTCTCAGTTGCTTAGCATCTATGTGGTCATCCATTCTTTCTGCTCTGTTTTTTTCCTCCAAGCTGCAAAAACTACCTCTTCAAAATTATGAGGCAGAGTTTCTGGGGAAGAGCACTGCTTTAGAGCTGGGTTCTGTCTCCCTCTGCCAGTAAGAGAGCAGCATCTGCTCCTGAGGCCCTATATTTGTAACATAATGACTCAGGCCTGGAGGGTGCTGAGGCTCCAGCCTAAGACCGTATCTCCTAGCTCTTTGTCTAAACCACCACTGTGACCTTATCTTACTCCTCTTCTATCCATCCAGTATCCTTTGCCACCCAGCTCAGCCTCTTCCACCTTCCCCTACCACTGTGTAGTCAAATATGTGCTCCTTACAGAAAATTTGTAATTATAAAAGCTATCTGTCCCATCATAGAAAATTAGGAAGGTAAAATAAGAGAATTAAATAATTCAGTATATATTTATAAATGACATCTGTGTGCCAAGCTCTGGGCTACGTGGGAAGAAAACAGATGGTGAAACACTGAAGGAGCTCACAGTCTGATAAGGAGACAGGCAAGCGAACCATGACACCACTGAAAGCCCAGAGGTGGCCTCTAATCCTGCCTGGGAGACCAAGGAAGGCCTCCTGGAAGAGATGTCAACTAGCTAAATTTCGACTACCTATTTGTAACCACTATTAATATTTTTAATTATTTATAATAATAGTAGGTACCATTTATCTAATGTATCCAGGCACTATGCCAGGTGCTCTAATATATATTTTTTCTAACCCTATAACAAACATATGAAGCAGCTCTTAGTATTCCATTTTACAGATGGGAAACTGAAGCTAAAAGAAAGCAAGCAGGTGATTTACAGAAAATCAAGTTGTTAAAAATAACTATTGAGATATAAATAAGAGATTTCCTCTTATGATACTATATTTACCTTTTCTGGACCATACCTATATATATTTATATAGGTGGACTTTTTGTATATACCGGGGATTTCAAAGTGGCAGCCATATTTTATTTTGCCAGCTAGAATTTTTTTAAATGTGAATGTAACGCTTTAGAGGTTGGAGTGTGGACTCTCTAGCCACAGACCTTCCCATTCCCTATTGTATGGGCTTGTCTGTCAAACATTTATATTTTCTACTTGACTCTCAAGGTGTTTGAGTTATGATCTAGTTCCTCATTTGGGATCTGCTTTTTTCACTTAATGTTATTTCTTAATGTTTTTCTTATTTTAAAATTATCTATTAGCCTAATTTTTTTTTTTATTCTGCCTTTCAAAAGGTATTGCTTATCTAAAATTTCTATTATCTTAATTGGCCCAAATGAGTTACTTCTCACTGTTAGTTTACTCCATTCTCTTGGCCTCCTTGGGAACCCCCAAGAAGATCCAGAGGTAGATGAAGCCCAGCTCCTGTCCCCTGAGGGGGCCATGTGAGAGAGGAGGATGGGGAGATGCGAGTACTCCCAGCTCTGATACCCACAGAATGACTTGTGCCTTAGGGGAGGGGTCTACACAGATTTTGTGGGGCTCCAAGAAAGCATGGGTCTCTTCCAGGCAGAATGAGCAGGTCAGGCTTCCTAGAGAAGGTAGCCTGTGATCTCACTAGATCAGGGGTCGGGAACATCCAGCCTGCAAAATCATTTGGTCTGGCCCTGCCAGGCATTAGGGGTAAGTTAAATGTTTAACCAAATATAGCAGGCTAATTTTTAAATTAATAATTTTGTATAGCCCACAAATTGTTATAAATATCCAAATAGTCCTTGGCAGAATAAAGGTTCCCCACCCGTGCACTAGATGGAGAGTTTAATACTTAAAGCTTAGACCATTTTCATGTCTTAACTAAGTGACGAAGGAGAGGTAGAAATATATCTCTGTGCACATGATGGCAGATAAAACAAAAATATGGGGAGCTAGTCCATGATGAATATTCAGCTGAGGGGGACGTGCTGGTGCCAGCCCGCATCTCTACTCCCAGATCCTCACTCCACCGAGACTCACGAGGAATTTATTGCTCATTTTAATCACACCCAGAGAATGAATTGGCAGGAATATTAGGCAGATAGACCTATCATATATATTTTATTTGCATATCCCAGTGACAGAAGCACAAGCACATTTCCTATGTCTATATTTTTTCATTTGCTTCAGGGGTAGCTTGGGATGCAATGCTCCCTTGGGCCCCCATTCAAGGCTTCGAGCCTGGGTGCTCCCATCAGAGCTGAAGAAAGCTTTCCAGGAGGGAAGGGGTGAGGTATGCAGGAGGGTAGGAGGGTTATGTTTCTCCTGGTTTAGGGTGAAAAGGGATTTCTTCCCTTCCTTTCCCAGCCTGCTCCCTGCTACGTATCTCATTTTGAGTGCTGGTGCCTGGCCCTGTGCTTGGTCCTGTGGGGATGAAAACACTATCTGGCCTTCATTACAGGTTTACTATGGGCCAGACAGCACTCTTTGTTTTATGGGGACAGGTTTTTGCTTTGTCCTTTCTTTGTTTTTAACTTCTTAAAAACTTTTTATTGAAATATACTTGTATATGGTACACATAATATTAGTGTAATAGTCAAGAAATAAACTATTATAAGCACACAGAAGCTCACTTTCTACTCCCTTTCAGTACTCCCCATTCCCCAAGGGTAAAATTATCCTGGGTTTTTTTTCTTTTCTTTTTACATGATTTCAAAAAAAGAGTACAATGATTTACTATAACACTTCATGCAGATTACCAATCATTAACATTTATCACACTTGCTTTATTACTTAAATATGCATAAATATTTAGAGAGAGCTATATGTCTTTTCTGAATCATTTGAGAGTAAATAATACATTTTATGCCCCTTTATCCTTAAATACTTATATGAATTTTCTAAAAAACAAGTACATTTTCTTACATAACCTCAGTATAAGCCTCAAAATCAGAGCATTATATTGATCCTAACTAATCTACAGATATTATTCAGATTTCTCCAGTTGTTCCAATAATTCTCTTTACAAGAAAAGAAAATTCGCCTAGCTGGTGTGGCTCAGTGATTGAGCGTTGACCCATGAACCAAAAGGTCACCAGTTCAATTCCTGATCTGGGCACATGCCTGGGTTGCAGACTCATTCCCCAGTAGGGGACATACAGGAAGCAGCCGATTGATGTTTCTATCTCTCCAAAATCAATAAAAACGTATGTAAAGAAAATTCTGGGTCCCAAGTTGGATTCAATTGTCATGTCTCTTTAATCTTTTTTGATCTGGAACGGTTCCTCAGTCTTTCATTACCTTGATATTCTAACAAGTACAAACTGGTTATTTTGTAGGCTGTCCCTCAATTAGGGTTTGTCTAAGGTTTCCTTATAATTCAACTCAGATTATGCATTTTTGGCAAGACCACCGTCTGGTGTTGGTTTTCAATAAATTCATTAGGAAGCCCTGTGTTAAAAGTAGACATATGAAATTTGTGTTTTAAGTCTCATTTCCCTGAATAGACTCTGAACTCCCTGAAGGCCGGGAATAGGTCTTATCTCCAGGATGAAAGTGCAGGAGCTGGAGTCAGGCTACAACAGTTAGTGTTCTGTCTCTATTATTTGCTACCAGTGGAACCTTGCTTTAATTTACTTTATCTCTGTTTTTTGAGGGATGAGATACTCTGAACTTCATAGGGCTGCAAGGATTAGAACAGCTGGTCCCAAGTCAGGCAAGATCACCAATGGATGCTAAAACTAATGAATGAAGTTTGAAGAATAACAAAATATTTACATTGCCTCAGATTTTTACCCCACAGGATACTTATTAATTACAAAGGGGAAAATGATAGAGGAGAAACCTGGCACCGACCACCTTAACTAAGTGATCAAAGCAACGTCACCAGTTATAGGATACAGAGCATCAGGTGCCTCCTGATTTGATGCACTGAGAAGAACACAACTCATTTTTTCACTTGCCCCTTTTAACTTCTCTCACCAGTCGTGTCTTTTTGCAGAGGAGTGATATGACCCGATTTACATGTTACTATTGCTCTGGCAGCAACAGGAGGATGGTCTGGAAGAAAGGAGAATGGAATTGGAGATATTGATGGTAGTGATGACCAAGTCTGATGGGACTGATGCATGCTCTGTGCCCAGTCTTCCTCTACAGCAGTGGTTCTCAACCTTTCTAATGCCGCGACCCTTTAATACAGTTCCTCATGTTGTGGTGACCCCCAACCATAAAATTATTTTCGTTGCTACTTCATAACTGTAATTTTGCTACTGTTAATGAATCGTAATGTAAATATCTGTGTTTTCCGATGGTCTTAGGCGACCCTGCTAGCGGTTCTCAACCTGTGGGTCGCGACCATCGGAAAACACAGATATTTACATTACGATTCATTAACAGTAGCAAGATTACAGTTATGAAGTAGCAACGAAAATAATTTTATGGTTGGGGGTCACCACAACATGAGGAACTGTATTAAAGGGTCGCGGCATTAGAAAGGTTGAGAGCCACTGCTCTACAAGATTGTGTCCTTTATGAGCCAGTTCAAGAAACTTTCATTCCCCAGTCTCCTTCCATCTGCTATGCATCCCCTAGGCTCCTTTGTTGGATCCCCTGAGCTCCCCTTGTCATCATTCCCCCCATTCAGGGTTCTTTCCATCATCCCCCTCCCTACTCTCATCTGTTGCCCCTTGGTCTCTTTTGTTGACCTCCCCACTCAGCTCTCTCTGTGATCCCCAGCTTCAGGGCATAACTATGATGTGAGCTGGTGTTGGAGTCAAGGAGCCAGGAGGATAGGGCATAGCTGAGTCTGTGAGCAGCCAGTGTGCTCTGTGGCCCTGAACTCCTATGAGCGGCAAACTGCAGCTTGGCCTCTCTTCTCTTCCCTCCACCATACCTATCTCATTCTTGCCCAGAGTCTCATTATGCCTGCCACCCCCGCCCCAGCTATCCTCTCAGTGAACACACTGCCAGGTTCATTATCAGACCTTTTCTCTAAGTGATGCCCAACAGTAATGGTGCCTGACATACCCCCTCTCCCTGTAACACTCCCCACCTCTGAGCGAGCCCAACTAGGCTTTGCCTCGGCCTCCCAGCCCTTTCCTGTAAATGCACTCACAGCCAGGAGGGGTGCCATGTTAAATCAAGAGTGATGGAAACCAGTGGCAGCGAATATCCAGCCAAGATGCAGCATGGGGAGCTGGTTGCTGCTGGCTCCAGGTGAGGGCTTCTGAAGCTAATTGCATATGGCTTTTATTAAGAAGATGATCACTCCCCCACTCCTGAGCTCCTGGGTGGCTACTTCCTAGTGCCTCTCAGCCCAGTACCCTCTGCTTCTGTAGGCTGGGTCACCTACTTATCTTCTCTAGTGGAGCCCTGTCAAAGCACGGCCTTGACCTTAGTCCCTGTAGTCTTCCTCCCCATTTCCTCAAAAAGCCAAGAACAATAGTAGTCCCTATTTATGGAACCCTTCCCAAGTGCCTTCTCCCATTCTCCTCTCTCCTCTTTCCCAAGAAGAGTATATGCAGACCAAGTGTTTTCCTTTTCTAGGTTCTTCTGCTGGCTTGCTTTTCACAAGCCTGGGCTCATATAGTTAAAAAGTCATTCATTCAGTACATTTTTTTTTATACAAAGTCTGTGCTAAGCATTAGGAAAAGAGAATGAATCTGTAACCTATCAGGTTTAATCTCAGTATCCTGTACATTTTTACCCAAAATTCTGCATTTTCAAAAGTTTTTCTGAATAGATATTTAGGGTTCCAGGCTGGTAGAGAATCGGGACATGCTTAGATTTAGGCCATAGGTTAACTCTTTCCCAGGACTATCTGGAAAGCCCCTGAGAAACCACCCAAATCACAGTGTAACCTTTCCCCACCCTGACCCCCATAGAAGTTAAGGACCCTTTCTTCTTGCCCAAGAAAATAACAGGAATTCGAAGGTAGCCTAAAATCATGACTGAAGAAGAGTTACAGGAAGTAGAAATGTTTCCCTGGAGAAGACAAAGAAGCTATGAACATTGTACCCAAATCAACAAAGTGGTGACAAAGTCATGTTAGGCTTGGCATGCAGCAAAGGAAAAAGATATGTTCTATGAGGCCCCACAGATCAATGGCGGAATTCTGTACCACATAAGGGAAACTGGCAGGCAGAGATGAGCCATAGTAGGTGTACTCGGAACCCTGTTGGTGTTGGGACTGTGCCCTGCTGGGTTCCTAGGGGAAGGAGTCAGGGGCCACTTCCAGGGCAGTGGGGGCATCCAAGTGGACTTAGCTCCTGGCTTCTACTTGAGCCAGAGAACTCTTCTCTTTATGTATGGAACTCCACGCAGATTACATTATTTTAAAGAGTTTCAGTAAATAAAGAGTTCCAATAAATAAATAAATAAATGGCACTGGGTTACATAATCAGTTATTAAAGGCCTCCCAAGGGCCAGCTACTGTGCTCTCCTCCACTTGAGTCTCTTACATACCACTTCCTCATACACATTCACTGTGTACCAGATACTCTGCCAGGTGCTTTGTATATACTCTCTCATTTAATCTCCACCAACATCCCCAAGGATTCTGCAAGTTAGGCATGGGTACCAGCCCCATGTTAGAAATCCTATATAATAAAGAGGTAATATGCTAATTGACCATCACTCCAACACACAAGGTGGCTACCCCCATGTGGTCAAAGATGGCCACCCCCATGTGGACACAAGATGGCCACCACAAGATGGCTGGCAGGGGAGGGCAGTTGTGGGCGATCAGGCCTGCAGGGGAGGGCAGTTAGGGGTGACCAGGCCTGCAGGGAAGGGCAGTTGGAAGGGACCATGCCTGCAGAGGAGGGCAGTTATGGGTGACCAGGCCTGCAGGGGAGAGCAGTTGGGAGGGGGGGACCAGGCCTGCAGGGGAGGGCAGTTGAGGGAGACCAGACTGGCAGAGGAGGGCAGTTAGGGGTGACCAGGCCGGCAAGGGAGGGCAGTTAGGGGCAATCGGGCCAGTAGGGGAGCAGTTAGGCATTGATCAGGCTGGCAGGGGAGTGGTTAGGGGGTGATCAGGCTGGCAGGCAGAAGCAGTTAGGGGCAATCAGGCAGGCAGACAGGGGAGCGGTTGGGAGCTAGCAATCCTGGATTGTGAGAGGGATGTCCAACTGCACAGTGGGATTGGGCATAAACGGGCAGTCGGACATCCCTCGAGGGATCCCAGATTGAAGAGGATGCAGGCTGGGCTGAGGGACAACCCCCCCCCCTCCGTGCACAAATTTTGTGCATTGGGCCTCTAGTGAGGAATATAAAATTCAAGGAGGTAAATTAACTGCCCCAGGGTCAGCTAGCTAGTAGGTAGGTGAGGTGAGGTTTGAATTCAGCTCTGTCTGGAGCAAAGCTTCTTTGCGCCACATGCCTTGCCCCACTGTGAGCCAAAAGAGGAGCCAAACTTCAGATGGGGACAACTGTAAGAATTAAATATGATGCTATGACCAATCAGAAAGAATATATGGCCCTAGCCAATTTGGCTCAGTGGATAGAGTATTGGCCCGCTGAAAGGTCCCAGGTTCAATTCCTGTCAAGGGCACTTACCTTGGTTGCAGGCTTGATCCCCGGCCAGGGTACATGTAGGAGGCAACGAATTGATGTGTCTCTCTCACACTAATGTTTCTCTCCTCGCCCCCTCCCCCCACCCCCCACCCCCACCCCCCAGACCCCCTTCCACTCTCTAAAATCAATGGAAAACTATCCTCGGGTGAGAATTAACAAAAAAAGAAGAGATATGGCTAGTTTGGCTCAGTGGATAGAGAGTTGACCTGTGGACTGAATGTTCGATTCTGGTAAGGGCACATGCCTGGGTTGCATGCTCAATCCCCAGTAGGGGGCCTGCAGGAGGCTGCCGATCAATGATTCTCTCATCATTGATGTTTCTATCTCTCTCTCCCTCTCCCTTCCTCTCTGAAATCAATAAAAAAATATTTTTTAAAAAAATAAGAAAGAATATATGCACCCCTATGTTCATAGCAGCACAGTTTACAATAGCTAAGATTGTAAATCTCAGCCCAAGTGCCCATCAGTAGATGAGTGGATAAAAAAAACTGGTATTTACACCAGGGAATACTATGCAGCTGTAAAAAAGAAGGATCTCTTACCCTTTGAAACAGCATGGAGGGACCTGAAGAGTATTATACTAAACAAAATAAACCAGTCAAAGAAGGATAAGTATCGCATGATCTCACTCATATGGAATCTAATGAACAAAATAAACTGATAAACAAAATTGATCCAGAGACATAGAAGCATGGAACAGGCTGACAGATCTCAGAGGGAAGGTGAAGGGTGGGGATGGGAAGGGAGAGATTAACTGAGGAACTTATATGCGTATATATGCATACCCCATGGACACAGACAATAGTGTGGTGAAGGCCTGGGACGGGTGGTGTGGGGTGGCAGAGATCAATGGGGGGGAAAGGCATATATGTAATACTTTCAACAATAAAGATAAATTTTTTAAAAAATAGAGGAAACAAAAAAATATGATGCTATGTATAAAATGCTGAGTACAGTGCACAGCAGCTCGTCCACAAATGGAGTTATCTCATTCAGTTGGCATGTATTGACTCTTCTGTGAGCCCGGCCCTGTGCTAAATACTGGAGCTAAAGAGAAGAATACAACTTAGTCTTTGTCACTAAGAACTTTATGGATTAGAAAAGAGAGAGAAACAGGCAGTCAGATAAGTGCTCCACAGGGCCTGCGGCAGGCAGGAAGCCTTACAAGAGGGTTCTTAGACAATTCAGTATTGAAGCTGAGATCACCAAGGCACTTGGAGGTGGGTGGGAGTGGAGAGACTTCTGTGGTGAGGGAGCAGTGTGAGCAAAAGGCCTAGAGGTGGGGATACCCATCACTGAGGAGAAGTGAGGAAACAGACCCAACAAACTAGTGGAGACCGGTTTCCATCACTTCGAGCTCCTTCCATGGTCTGCCTGATGGACTGTAAGCTGGCCAATGCACTAGCCGGGGCTATACCAGCCAGCCTGTGTATATCTCACCATCAGAGCCTTCAAGCCTCGTGGACCGTGTGCTGAGAGGGACTGGGTGGGCAGGGAGGAGGAGGAGGCAGATATATGACTGGAGTCGTCAGAGCCAGGTGATGTATGTGGCGCCTGAGGGAGCTGCACAGTGACACTCTGGATTCCAACCGGCAAGCGTTGCTCCACTGGGATCGGCGCCGAATTATTGCTCCACATGAAACCCCAGGACTGATGGGAGCTTTCAGTTACAGACTGATAGCAACAACCAAAATTGGATTGTTTGCTATTTATTTTTTTTAACTTCTGTCAAGGTCACTACCGTAACAGGAAAACACTGCCCAAGCAGCAGGTATTTTTCATCCACTCTGCCCGCAAGAGCAATCTGCAACCACAACTTTTGTGACAGGGCCTTACCTTGGCAGCTTGCTTTCTAGAAATCTGTCAGTGTTGTAGAGGTCTGAGGGAAAGAGAGCCTCCTGAATTCTCTACTCCAAGACCTGCTTTCTTCCCCTGTCCCCCAGCTTCCGTAAGTGCTTTCTCATGGTACCCATGCACGCACCCTTCCCCCTGTTCTCCATAGTCCCACAACTTCCACCTAGCCCATTACTCCACCTTCTGCAAGCTTCCCGTCTCCCAGGAAGCCTCCACCCAAAAAATGTTCCACACTTTGTGTATCCTTCACTTCTTTTTCTGTACTCCTACACCACCCAGCTGTTAGTTCCTCTTTATATTTGTCATCAAATTCATTTTTGCAGTCATTCACTAGGTGCCTCTACTGTGCCAGGACTTCTGCTAGAAATAGTGAGTGAAAGATAGTGCCTGCCCTCAGGGAGTTCATCACTGATTTTAGAACACAGGCTCGTACAACAAACTTGTTTTCAAGTAGTTGGAGGGGTTTTTTTGTTTTGTTTTTTGGGGGTGGTGGTGGAGGAGGTGGTAGTAATAGGCATAGGGCTAGGAATGGGCATGCATGCTTTAGAACTGTGAGGAAATTGGATGGTTCTGCCTGAGAAATATTTGTGCACAGACCCTGCCTCACCTCCCCGGCCCGACTTTGAGCTCCTTGAGGGCAAGGCCTTGCTCTCCTCTTCTTCCTCGAAGTGTGACCAAGCTCAGGAGCTTCTGCCTTTACTGAAATGGACCGCGCCCAGGGCCAGCACATGCCAAATATTCAGCATCACTAGAACCTCCCAGGGGGCAGTGCACAGTTCTCTTCCTTCTCCCCGACCCACCTTTCCATCATGGGGCCCAGCACGTAGCAATTGCTGAATAATTGTATTTAATTGAAATGCAGTATCATTGAAGTGGAAGGTGTTCATAGCTCTGGTTTGAAAACCAAAAAGGTTTTCAAGAGAATAAGTGGAAAGAATATTTGCTGAGCACTTACTACATGCCAGCCATGATGCTAGGCACATTATATATATCATCATATTTAATCCCTCATTGATAGATAAAACTGAGGTGAAGTAACTTGCTCCAGGTGATAAGCACATTTTGTAAATGATAAATCTGGGATTCAAACCCAGGTCTTCTGTCAGACTGCAGAATCAAGGGTTAATTTAGTAGTAGTGCTTATTTTACTAGCAGGGTTAGCCAGCACTCTGGGCAGTGGCCACCTGAGGTAAGGAGATGGGGTGAGGGGTAGAACGAGAGGACTGAGGGAGGACTGGGCCTCTAGGAGTCATGAGCCAGAGTTGTGAATCCTGACCCGTGGAGCCAGGCCTGTGTTTTATCCCTTAGGTCAGGGATAGAATAAAACTAGGATGCTGCTGGGCCCGGACTCCTGAGCACCTTTGCTCTCTCCCCATAGTACCAGGAGAAGCAGCGGAAGCGTGAAGCTGAGGAGCGGCGCCGATTTCCACTGGAGCAGCGGCTAAAGGAGCACATCATTGGCCAGGAGAATGCCATTGCCACAGTGGGTGCAGGTGAGTATGGAAGATGCTAGCAATGAAGTGCACATCCTGCTGTCACCATAACCGTATTGCATATTATAACTTAACACTTTTTGACATACTTTCTATGTGCCAGACATTGTAATAAGCTCTTTGCATGTGTTCTGTCATTTAATCCTCCCTTCCTGAGAGGTTGGTACCATTAAATCCCCATTTTACAGATGAGGAAGCTGAACCACAGAACACTTAAATAATTGCTCAAGGCTGCTTTTCCTGTGTTTACAATTTAACTCTGACCTTCATCTGGTCCACTGTTCTCCATGTCCCCGTTTTTCAGGTGAGGAAACAGACCTAGAGAGGAATGGGAGCTTGTTCATCACTAGTAATGTAGCAGCTGAGCCAGAACTAGAACTTTTGTCTTTTGCCACTGCCTCAGTTTTAGATAAAACATCCTGAACAAGTCTTGAGTGCTTTCTTCTTCACCTCAGAAGCTCTTATGTCCCATACTTTGACCCCTGGGAGCCAGACTACTCACTAGTATAACCCCTAATCTAATAGCCCTACTGCCCATGCCGACCCCACTGGAAAGACATATAGGACTAGGGTCTGCTAAAGATGATAGCCTCCCCATTGTTTTCTGACCCAGATACATGACTCCCTGAGGTGATCTCAAAGGCAGCAAGGGCAGCGGAACCCAAGTCCAGCTTAGAAAAGGGGACATCCCCAAAGGCAGTGGCTCTCAAAGCATGGTCTCTAAATCAGTATCATCAACATCCTCTGGGAACTTGTTAGAAATGCAGATCTCAGGCCTCACCCCAGACCTATAGAATCAGAAACTGGGGATAGAACACAGCAACCCATGTTTTAACAGTCCCTGCTGGTGATTCTGATGCTCAGCTCAAGTTTAAAAACTCTGCCCTGCTGTGTCTTGGTCAGTCCCACTCACGTGTTGCTGCCTCTTCTCTCCAAGTATTTGATGGCAGCAGATGCAGTCCAGCAACTGCCAAAGAAAGTACCAGGTTCTGCTCACTGAGAAAGGAGACATCAGGCTGACCTTGTGGTGCCCCTCTGGGATATTCTGGGGTGGCATTTTCAGTGCTAGGAAACCAATTAGAGGAGTAATTGAAAGTGAAAGTGGTTGTCCCTGTGACACACAGCCCAGCCTGATCTTCATCATTCTCACATATGCCAGTGGGACTCATGTGGTTGCCATGAGCCCTCGTCAGGGGCCCGACCTGATCAGCAGATAAAAGTGTCTAGTGCCTGGCTGGGGTTGCTCAGTGGTTAAGCGTCAACCCATGAACCAAGAGGTCCAAGGTTCGATTCCTAGTCAGGGCACATGCCCAGGTTGCGGCTCGATTCCCCAGTAGGGGACCTGCAGGAGGCAGCCAATCAATGATTCCCTCTCATCATTGATGTTTCTATCTCTCTCTTTCTCTCTGAGATCAATAAAAACATTTTAAAATAATAAAGTTGCCTTTTTAAAAAAAAGTATCCCAGTGATCAGAGCTGCATCACAACTAGATGTCAGAAGGATGCCTGCTGGCACACACAGGAGCCAGTGAAAGAGTTTTTAAATATATAATGCCCCACTGCTCGGGCCCAAACCTCACCAAGCTGCCCTCCAGCTTCAGCCACCACCGTAGAGGTGGGCAACCTCCCACTTCTTTGCCAACATGTGTCTGAAGTGGCAGGATGCGAGACGCTGGGAGCTCTCAGGGTTTGGAGAGAGAAGGAGTAGCCTAAGGAGAAATAGATTACCTACGCAGAGATCTAAGAGAGCATTTCCTGCTGGAGTCTCCTGTGCATATGGGCCAGAACTGCAGCTGCCATCATAGTATTTTCCCTTTGCTTCTGACACGGCCCTTTCCCAGCATGCTGCCTGCTCCTCTGACCTCTTGCTTCTCAAGCCCATAAGATATGAAGCTCCCAGAAGTAAGAGTTGGGAGGAGAGGAGAAGGACATTGATATAGGAAGAGTTCAACCAATGTGGGCTTGAATAGCAGGTCAGCAATTACCAGCTGTGTCACTCAGGCCAGTCACTTAGCTTCTCTGAGCATCAGCTTCCTCGCCTGTGTACTGGGGAGCAGATCCAGACAGCCTGGTTCTAAAGCACATGCTCTTTCCAATGTGTGCCAGGCAACACTGAATAAAACCTAGTCCCTGTCCTTGAGATGTTGACCATCTAGGGATGGGCACTGTGCTCTGTAGTTCAGGCCCACAGCTGTTTCCTTCAAACTGGGACTGACCCTTAGTTCCCAGCCCCAGGCTGGTATCTTTCCCTAGTCCTACAGACCTCTGCTGCCCACCCTTCTGCCTCCCCTTGAGTGCACCCAAGCAAGAGTAGATGATTCAGCTTCCCACCTCCCAAGGACTGTCAGAATGTCTGCCCTGAGTTCTTTCTTCTATCCAAAGCTCCATTCTGTCACCTAAAATCTGCCTCAGATCAGGAAGGCCCTGCTTCTTGTCCTGTGGTATGTAAGTGACCCTGTCCTTACATACTGACTCCAGAAAATACTAGAGGCTATTGGAGCCTAGTCTCTGGGGCTGGTAAGTCATCAACTCCATTTGTAAGGCAGTAACTATGTGCCCACCTTGCTAGAAGCCCTGAGGCTGGGGATCACACAGATAATGTCCAGCTACCTACCCAGGTGGAGCCTGAGGCACTCTCTGGGTCAGGGTTTGTGGTAGGCGGGCAACAGCCAGTGCCTCGGGACCTCAAGACTGAAGGAGGTGCAGAATGGGAGGCAGATGTAGAGGCTAGGCCAGTCCTCCCTGGGTCCTCTAGGCTAGTGTCACATGTATGCTAGGGACTAGCTGGGTGGACCCTGGCACCCAGGGGTACCATGAGGATGGGCAGCCAGAGAAGTGCCGCAGAATGAATTGATTTGATAAATGGCCATTTATTACCCTCTCGAATTGGCTGAAACCAATTTCGGTCACATCAACCCCTGGTAAGTGCTGGGATATTGATTTGTGCAAAGTAATACAGTGAATTTATCAGTGTGATCCCCAGCTGCAGGGCTTTTCTAGCAAGGCTGGCGCGCAGTTACCACCTTACAAATGGTGGAGATAACGCACCAGCCCCACAGCCCAGGCCCCTATGGCCTCTCTGGTCTTCTAGGGTCACTGGAGCCAAAGCAGGGCCAACCTACATACCATAAGCCAGAGGCTTGGCATTGAAAGCAAGGCTTTCCTTCCAGAATCCAGAGCTGTTCCTGGTCATGGGGTAGGTGGGGATGCCCTGTCGGGCAGACCTCCTGGGAGTTCAAGAGCCTCTGTTTCCCACCGTCCTCTTCAGAAAGGCAACTAGCTGTCTGTCCAGCACATTCGGCGCTAGACTCCACTCCCCTCCTCCAGCCTGCACACCTCCTGTGTTCCTGTCTCAGTAAAAGCACCGCCTAAATAAAAACTTAGATGTTTTGTTGGCTCCTCCCTCCCTCATCAAATATCAAGTTCTATCATTCTGCCTCTTACATGCATCTCAAACCTGGCCTCTCTCCTCTGTTCTTAATACCACTGCTTCAGCTCAACATTTGAACCACACAGTAGCTGCCTTGTTGGCCTCCGCTTCCCTTTTTTCCGGTATAATCGCTTCTTCCCAACTGGAGTGAGCTTTGTAACAAGCCCCCTGTTTAAAACCTTTGAGTGGCCCTTGTTGCCCTAGCCCAGCACACAGGGCCCACCCCTGCTGCTGCCCCACTTTGCCCTGCATCCACCAGTGATGCCACCAGCCACCCCAGCTGCTTCTGCTTTCCTGCACATGCTTTGTTGATCTTTCTTCATTTGTTGATGCTGCCATCTGTGTGGAATTCCTTTTCTTCTGGTTCTTTCCCCACCCCAGCCCTGCCTGTCTCCCACACTCTGGCTGGTTTTTACTTAGTTTGACTCAGTTCAGGAGCAATAATAGAATTTAGACTTCTGAAGGCAGAGACCATGACTGAATTGTTTCTGTTTTAACAATTTCTGGCACAGCACTCTGTTCACAGTAGATGCTTAGTGCAGTTTGTTGAATTAATTAATTTGATATGGCCCCTTGTCCATCTCTGTGATGTGCTTTGAGAAAGGAGAAGCTGTACACCTGCTCTCTAGTAGTTCACAAGCATACTGGGAATGTGACTGGTGAAATAGTTCATTACAACACCCATACTACTTCACCTTCAACCCCGCCGGTGGACATGCTGTTCCCCAAACTTGCTCTGAACAGCCTTCTCTGGGCAGCAGATCAGCCTGCACACCTGGAAGCTTCCCTGTGGCTCCCTCTTTCCGGGTGCCTGTCCCCAGTACCTATTGCACTTGGTCGCAGTTGACTCTGAAGCCCTTGAACTCCCTCAGGGAAGCACTGCTATCCAGCTGCTCTTCTGTGCTGAGGCTGGGCCCGAACTCAGAATCTCAGCTTCAGCCACTGGGCATACAGTGGGTGCACCCTTCTATCTCATGCTTCACTTCCCTCTTTGACTAATCCAAAATGTAATCTGTCCAAGCCTTGTGCCTTCCTGAGCCCCCCCCCCCCCTTGGATTCCTGTTTCTGAATTGAGAATTATCCAGGTCATTTCTGAGTTGTGGGGTGGTAGTGATTAATTTAGAAACTGCTTATAGTTCCACCTCCACACCTCACCACGTCAGCTGTCTCTCCTGTGTCCCTGCTGTGCTTGTTGCCTGGGTGGCCCTGCCCTCCACTGGTCTGCTGAGACACTCAGGGCCCGGGCCTTCCCCAGGAAGCCTTCCTTAGCCCTTCAGCTGGATGCAGGGCCCTTTCTCTAGGCTTCCTGTGGACGCCATTTACTACTGCACTTACCACAGGGTATCATTTTGTATGTCTTTCTCCTTCCAGAGGTCAGCAACTACCTCTCATTCAGCTGTTTCCCCAGGATTGGGCACACAGATGTGTAAAACATTGTTGAACTCCAGAGAAGGAAGTCTTAGCCCATTTGATTCTCTGCCTAATCTCAACACTGATTCTCATCTCAGCCTCTTTCTGAAAGAGTGTCGCTCTTCCCTCTAGTAGTGCCTACCTGAAGTACACACACACACACACACACACACACACACACACACACACACACACACACGGTGGGCTCAGCAAAAGCTGTTCTTTGCATTTTTTAAAATATTTTTATTGATTTCAGAGAGGAAGGGAGAGGGAGAGATAGAAGCATCAGTGATAAGAGAAAATCACTGATGGGCTGCCTCCTGCACATGCCCTACTGGGGATTGAGCCCGCAATCCAAGCATGTGCCCTTGACTGGAATTAAACCCAAGACCCTTCAGTCCGTAGACCGACGCTCTATCCACTAAGCCAGACCTTAAAGACTATTCTCTCATCATCCTCCACACTGGAGGCTCCCCTATCCACTCAGTCAGCAGATACATGCTGTGCTCCTTGAACCTGCGAGCTGTAGACAGGAAATTGCTAATGGACATTCAGGTGACTCCCAACCAAGAGAGTCCCTCTGAAGGGACTGGTTCCCCTAGGACAGTGGTCGGCAAACTCGTTAGTCAACAGAGCCAAATATCAACAGTACAACGATTGAAATTTCTTTTGAGAGCCGAAAACCGACTTCTGCGCATGGGCCACGAAGTTTCAATCGCACTGTACGTGCGTGCCCGCACGTGGTATTTTGTGGAAGAGCCACACTCAAGGGGCCAAAGAGCCGCATGTGGCTCGCGAGCCGCAGTTTGCCGACCACTACCCTAGGAGATGCCACAAGCATGGAACAAACATGTTTCCAGTTAATTTTTTTAAATCTCCCATAGTAGATCACTAGCACTTACCAGGAAGGATGAGTCAGCCTGCCCAGATTGTCCCAGAAGCTTGAGCTGACGGAGGCAAAGGCTGGGATCGAGGGAGGAGGTAGCTCTTTTCCCCTCGCTTTGGTTTTGTACACACACAGTCTTTCTGGGATGTCCCATCATACCCAGACTGCCTAGCTATCTCCCCCTCATCCTTCAGGCACAAACGTCAGGCACAAATGGCTCTTACCACACTCCTCTCAGTGAGCCCACAGTTTTCATAGCCACATTCATTTAAAAGATACAGACCTTACCCTAACCGGTTTGGCTCAGTGGATAGAGCGTCGGCCTGCGGACTGAAGGGTCCCATGTTCAATTCTGGTCAAGGGCATGTACCTTGGTTGTGGGCACATCCCCAGAAGGGAGTGTGCAGGAGGCAGCTGATCAATGTTTCTCTCTCATTGATATTTCTAACTCCCTCTCCCTCTCCCTTCCTCTCTGTAAAAAATAAAATATGTGTATCTAAAAAAAAAAAAAAGATACAGACCTTGCCCTGGCCAGTGTTTCTCAGTAGTTAGAGTGTCAGCTGCTCACTGAAGGGTCATGGGTTTGATTCCCAGTCAAGGGAACCTACCTGGGTTATAAGTTCGATCCTCAGCCCTGTTCGGGCACGTGCAGGAGGCAACCAGTCGATGTGTCTCTCTGACATCCATGTGTGTGTCTCTCTCCCCCTTCCTTTCTCTCTCTCTAAAAATCAATTGGGAGGAGGGGGGCGCCTATACTCAGTTGAGGATTTACAAAACAAAAAAAAGACACAGACCTTATTTTAGGTTTTTTGTAGGTGCCCCAGCACCCATCACAGAGTTTATTTTCTGAACAAATGGATAAGCTCCCAGAGAGGGGTTAAGAAGAGAGCAGGAGCCCTAACCGGTTTGGCTCAGTGGATAGAGCATTGGCCTGCGGACTGAAGGGTCCCAGGTTCGATTCCAGTCAAGGGCATGTACCTTGGTTGCGGGCACATCCCCAGTAGGAAGTGTGCAGGAGGCAGCTGATCGATGTTTCTCTCTCATCGATGTTTCTAACTCTCTATCCCTCTCCTTTCCTCTCTGTAAAAAATCAATAAAATGTATTTTGAGAGAGAGAGAGAGAGAGAGAGAGAGAGGGAGAGAGAGAGAGAGCAGGAGCCTTTTCACCAGGGGTAGTAATAACTTCTTGGAGCCACAGGAGACTCTTAGATCCAGGCCTCACTCTTCTCTGTAAAATGGGCGTAAAGTACCTGTTCTTTCCCTCGTGTGGTTCCAGAAAGAGCAAGGATTAATTTGTTTAGTCCTCAAGCACTGCGCCATTGTTAGGTTATTCCCAAACGTCCCTTTGGAAATATGACTCCTGGTACCTGCTCCCACGGAATGCACAGTGAGATTGGAGCACACCCCACCCCTGGATACGAAGGCACAGGTGATGAAACCCCTTACACTGCCCCTCTCTGAGCCCATTCTCCTCTTCTGCAAAATGGAGATAATACCTGCTTCTCCTTATTCTTAGGAGGAAAGCGATATCTATGAAATAACCAAAGCTGTAGTGGCTACTTCCACTGCTGCGCTATGACTACCATTATTTTTACTCTTATTCCACTTCTTGCAACTTACAGAATGCTTTCATAATCGTTAACTCATTTAATCTTCGTGTGGAGTTGACTCAGCATGTATTGTATTCCCATTTTATAGATTTAAAAAAATGAGGCTCTAAGGGAATAAGTGTTTTACTCAAAGTCAATCAACTAGTAAGTGGCAGAGTCAAGGTTCCAAACTAGTTCCTGTAACTCCTACCTTCTTCACCTACCACCCCATAGATGAACACAGATAAGAGAATACAGACCCCAGGAGTGGGTTGGTGGAGTTCATCAAAAAGAGTTGTTGCAGGTAAGTTTTAAGATGGTCCAGTAGTGGTGGACATGGCCAGGAGCAGGTGATCTGGTAGGAAGAACCCAGCAAGGAGGCACTGGCACTGGTCCTGCTTGCAGGGATGAAACCAGCCAATAAAGGGGACCCTGGCATCATCTCATGCCCAAGAGCAGAGGTCAGGGGACAGGGGCTCATGAAACCTTTGTTGAATGGCTGCTCGAGCCAGACAGTTTTCCAGGTGAGGCAAGAGTATGAGGAGATGCTTTGGCTGAAGCAAGCCAACTCCTTTCCCTCAACTCCTCAAAAGACAGCCAGAGCCGGGGGTAAACCCAGCATCTTCATTTATTTACCTGTGTAACCTTGAGCAGGTTACATAACTTCTTTGTACATATTTCCTCATCTATAGAGTTCCCTGCCTCATCGGTTCACAAGGAGGCTCAAATGAAGTTATGTCTACAGAAGTTCTTTAAAGATTGTGAGGTGTTAGCAGAGGGAGATGCTGCCTTCGATGGTTCACAGTGAGAGTGCCAGTACCTACATGGGCCTGTTCAGGTCTCTGTCTGTCCCAGCCTCTGTCCTGCCCTGACAGGTCCCTCCAGGCTCCCAGCCGCCCTGCCTACCACACCTCCTGGTGCCCACCTTCCTCAGTCCTTCCTAGCTGCTTCCATTTTTCATTCTGTCGGACACCATCTGCTTGGCCGTTTTTCTCTTCAGATATTATTAGAAATATCCAGAGTTGTAATTGTTTAATGGTTGGCATTTCACCTGTTTCACAGCAGGCCCAGATCAAGCCCACCCCAGACTCATGCCCTGGGTCTGGCAGAATTGACCAGTGACAGCTGTGCAGGGGTCTGCCTGGCATTATAAAGAGCTTTCTCTCAGGTGCATTATTAGAAAAGAAGGAGAAAAGAAGGCCGCAGGCACAATCCAATTGCACATTCTCCTCGGTGTGTTAGAACTGCATCGCCCTGGAGTGTGCAGCTCTCGGTGGGCTGGACAGCTTCCCTGAAAGAGAAATCCAAATCAGAACCTCAGGTGCATGATACCTGGGGAGCCCCTTCCCCCACCCCAGGCCATCTAAGTCATACCTGGACACTTCTTCCTCTCCAGATACCCCATGAAGCCTGAACTCAGTTTATGCTCAGCTTCTTTTCAACCTAGATTCTCAATTCAGCCATTTTGGGGAAGAATTTGACTCCTTTCAGATGATCCCTTTCACCACCACCCCAACAGACATCCACACCTAGTGTTTGCAAAAGTCTAGCCTTGCCATTTTATAATATCTCTACCTCTCCAAGTATCCCCACCCCTGGGTTCTTTTTTTTTTAATATATTTTATTGATTTTTTACAGAGAGGAAGGGAGAGGGATAGAGAGTTAGAAACATCGATGAGAGAGAAACATCGATCAGCTGCCTCCTGCACACCCCCCACTGGGGATGTGCCCGCAACCAAGGTACATGCCCCTGACCGGAATCGAACCTGGGACCTTTCAGTCCGCAGGCTGACGCTCTAACCACTGAGCCAAACCGGTTTCGGCTGGGTTCTTATTTTATTCAGGACACTTGGGGACTCTCTCTCAGCCAGGCTTGGACTTCTCCCCTTCATCCTCAAGCTTCAGGTACCTGTGAGGCCTCTGGGGTTCCTGGAGAGCCGGGCCTTACAGAACACCTAGTTAGTTTAGTGATGCCTTGGACCTAGCCCAGGGGAGAGGTTGGGTGGCGTTTTCTCGGGCCCCTCAGCATTTTTCAGGGAGCATCTATCTCCCAGGCAGGCAAAGTGGCCAGTCCATGAGTCACACAGTTTCTCCCTATTTCTGCTGAGGCCAGAACTACCAAGTATTTGAAGTAGCAGCATTAGAGATTGACCTGAGAAAGACCACAGCATAAGAAAAAGAAAGAAAGACCACAGCATGGACCTGAGCTCCTACTATTTGAGACCTTTGTAATCTGATCCCACCCACACTGCTCATGTGTGTTCCTGTCTCTCCACTTCTGTCATGCTGGCCACCTTTGCTCTCCAGATCCTACCCAGCCTCCATGGTACATCATCAGTCCCACTTCTCCAAAAGCCTTCCTTGGCTTCTGCAGCCTCTTCTTTGAAACCCAACCGTATGGATCGTACCACACAGTGTAGTATTTAGGATCTTTACACCTCAAGACTGGCAGACACATCCCTAAGGCCATCAACTCTTTTTCAGTTGACTTAGTTTCTGGGCCTAGTCCTCTGACATATATCCCTTTACTAATCTCCCCCTGACTCTCTGGGAACCAGACCATACATGCTGTTCCATCTGCAAACTGACCTTGACATTGCATAGCGCTCTGTCCCCTCCTGCTCTGACTGCCATGTAACCGTTAATGTAACCCAGAGTGATGCTTGCTTTTTTAAGCAGCTCTATGTGACGCAAAAGGACCAGTTTAGAGAAAGAAGCAAGTCTTCCATCTCTGCCAGTCAACTAGTAATCTAGTTATGTAACATAGGCAAATCTCTTTCTCTCTTGCCTCAGTTCCCTGTTCAGAATAATGGAGCTGAGAATTTCCTCTTGGAAATTCTTTATGTAGGTTTTGAGTAATAAAATGTTAGTGATTTTTCCAACTGTGCCTAGTAGATAGTATGTTCAATAATGGTTCATCTTCTGATAGTTCTGCCTCCTGCTTTTATACTTGAGGATGCTTCCGAGTCTGATTCTCCCACTCTGTACTTGGGCATGTAACTTCCTTACCTTAAATACACAGCCCTTCATTATATACTTCGTCCTGGAGAGGAGAGGTCAGGTCTGGTTCTATCAGAGCTGCTCCCCTAGGGAACCTAGTACAGATCTATCCCATTCCCCCCATCTCTGTCCCACCCCAAACCCCTGGAGGCCATGGTTAGTGGAGATGTTAACCAAATGGCTCACCCTTTCATGCCCTGAGCTCCGCTACTTAACTGGCTTCCAGAAAGTGCATTTGACTGTATTTCCAGACAGCAGACCAGACCTTGGTTTTCCCAAATGGGAAAGAGTCCAGAGCTCACACCCCATATCCCCAGGGGCCTGCTGTGGGCTTCTGCCTCTCCCATTTGCGTTGGAGGCAGGCTGAGTCTCCCACCGTGGTTAAGTAGATGGGTAACCAGCTGAGAGCTAAAGTTCCTCTCAAATTCTCCTTCACCAGCCCCCAGCCCCCTTCACCTCCATTCACCCGCCTTTCAGTTTCCCTGGCAACGCTGAGTGCTCATCCTGGAAAACTTTATCCGAAATCTGCTCTGGGCAGCTTTCCAAATCCATGCTAACCTGATTAGGTATCTCTAGGGGCCTTGCCAGCTAATCAGATTAGGCAGCACTAATGGTAGTGAGGACTTTGAGTGGGCGCAGAGCAGTAAAACATATTGTATACTTAGTGATAATTATCCTGCCTTTTGTGTCATTGATTTATCTGCCTCCCTCCCCATCCCCTGTCTTGTGTGTTGGCCCTAGCGATCCGGAGGAAGGAGAATGGCTGGTATGACGAAGAACACCCTCTGGTCTTCCTCTTCTTGGGATCATCTGGAATAGGTAATGGGAGCAGATCAGCTAGGGGGAAGAGGAGCTTGGGGAGCCTCAGCTGCTGTGGGCCAGGGTCAGGCCACCACCTCTAGTTCAACTCCAGCTCCCCATACAACTGCCTCCAAATTACAGAGCCAGCAAGAGGGTCATCTGTCACAGCAGGAATAGCTGGAAGGATGCCCCTCCCTCTGGAAGCTAGGGTGCAGGGTCTAATTCACCTGGAGGGCCAGGCTCTTTGTAGCCCTGCTCCAACCACTCTGCATCCCCTGAGGCTGGCCTTTGGGTACACTTAAACCAGCTCCACTGCCCACCACATCAATCTTATTCAATATAACCTGAGACATAACCTGCTAGGAAGCTAAAGAAAGTCCCTGAAGACCAATACAGTGCTAGGTGCATACAAAATTGGCTATAGTAAAATGGGTTGGGTATTTTTCTAGCCAGTTAGGCTAAGGCATTCTCACCCCTCACTCTCTGCCCTCACAGACTCCCCAGCTCCACCACCTTCTGCATTGACTTGATGGGGAATGTCATGCATTTTGTTGCCGCCTCTTTCCCTCAGCAGTTTTGTGGGCTTACCTCTCCCTCAGATATAGGCTCCAAAAAGGTTACCACCACCTCACCATGATACTGTAGAACTTGACTTTCTATCTAGACAGTGACTTCCAAAGGCTTGACCATCCTACCAAATGGCCCTTCAGAGCCAACACTTTGGTAGTGTCATTCTTTCTTTATATTACAAAGTCTGTGAAGCCACGGAGAGGTGCCCTCCCTACCTCTAGCTGGTCTGTGGCTCCAGGCCTGTTGGATGCAAGATCATGGGTGTCTAGAGAACATGCAGTGCAGTGAGCCAGGAGGCAGGGTGCTCCTGGAGGAGCAAGGTATGTGCTGAGCTTCAAAGGACAAGTTGGCTCTGAATTATGAGTCAGCCTCCCACTTTTAGGATGTTGCTATGGAGAAAAAGCCTCAATCCCCATCCACTGAAAAATCAAGGTGCAGTTCAGACTTTGATTCTGGTCCCAGCTTCATTCACCTTTAATTCCCTTGGTGACTTTGGAAGTCACTGACCCTCTCCAAGATTCAACGTTTCCATCCATAAAACATTATTTTCAGTGTCCGTACTTTTCTAATATTATTTCATTCCAAGAGATAGTTATCTGGTCCTAACCCAATTCCTCTCCCTTCTTTCTTACTAGGAAAAACAGAGCTGGCCAAGCAGACAGCCAAATACATGCACAAAGATGCCAAAAAGGTAAGGGCTGGGACCTAGACCTGATCTTCAGGCCATGGAGACCTTGCCACTCCTGCTAGCCCAAAAAACCCTAGACTCCCTGAATCTGGCAATAGCCAGTCAAAGATAGGCTCTGGTCCTGGCCGGTGTGGCTCAGTTGGTCGGAGTGTCTTCCCATATATGGTTCTCTCCCTCTCCCTGAAATTAATAAGCATATTCTCGGGTGAGGATTTAAAAAAAGGGGGGGGGCTCTTGCCAAAACCGGTTTGGCTCAGTGGATAGAGCGTCGGTCTGCGGACTGAAAGGTCCCGGATTCGATTCCAGTCAAGGGTATGTACATTGGTTGCGGGCACATCCCCAGTAGGGGGTGTGCAGGAGGCAGCTGGTCGATGTTTCTCTCTCATCGATGTTTCTAGCTCTCTGTCCCTCTCCTTTCCTCTCTGTAAAAAATCAATAAAATATATTTTTTTAAAAAGGTGGGGGGCGGGAGGCCTCTGGAACGTGAAGCAGGCCTCACCTCTGGCCCCAACTCAGCCACCAATTGCTCCAGGAATTTGGCCAAGTGATCCAACTTCTTTGTACCTCAGTTTCTTCATCTGTGAAATAAAATGGTTACTCCTTGCCCTTCCCTAACTCTTGGGACACATGGGAGAACCCAGTGAGATTCATCCATACAATATTTTCAAGCATCTACTCTGTGCCAGGTATTATACTAGTTCCTAAGAAACAAGTGTTTATTTAGACATTTTCCCTGCCCTGAGGAACTCGGTCTGGAGAAGGAAACAGCTGTAGAAACATACTGTTACTGTACATCAAGGCCATGCCAGAGGGAGTCCTGGGGCCTGTAGGAGAAAACAAGTAGGAACAAGGGGTGTCTTACTGCTTCTCTCCATCCCACATGAGCTTTTAGATAGGATTTCTTTTTTAAGAATTTTTTTTAAAGACATTTTATTGATTTTTACAGAGAGGAAGAGGAGAGAGAGAGAGAGAGAAACATCAATGTGAAAGCCGAACATCGATCGGCTGCCTCCTGCACTCCCCCTACTGGGGATTAAGCCTGCAACCCCGGCATGTGCCTTGACCAGGAATGGAACCAGCAATTTTTCGATGCATGGGATGACACCCAACCAACTGAGCCACACTAGCCAGGGCAAACCAGATTTCTGATGTCTAAGCTGTGGGGTTGTCACAGTCCCCTTTCCCCCATGACTCGGAGCCCTGGATTCTCCATAGGAGAGGACCGTCCCATCCCTTATTTGTTCAGACTCTGGCTTTCCAAGGCCTGCTCAGTTTGACTTTCTATGCTGACAGGCAGTGCTTTCATGCATAGAGAAATGTCAGAGAGAGCGATTCTTGGAGACTGCAGGAACATTTCAACCCAGGCCAAACCTTCTTCTTTCTACCAGCCTTCCCAGTGTAGAGGCTAAGGTCCCCCTGCCCGCCAGTGGTGGGTGCCCACGACCCTAGGTGCCCTTGCCTCATTTCTGTGGAATGCCTCCCCAGCTGAGGTGATAAGAATTGCTCAGACCTTGCCAGCCAAACTACCCCAGCAGCAGAGCCCTGGGCACCTCCTGTCCTTCTGGCCTAGCTGCCCCTTTGCCACCTTCCTGAGGGCCTGGCAGCCACAGAAACGAGGTAGCTTAGGCTGTGTCCTGAGCTGCATACATGGCCTCCTTCTGCCTAATAACTGGCTGAAGCCTTCTAAGCCTCCCTGGCTCTGCTAGTAGCTATGCTTTGCCTCAGCCAAACCCAGAGCGGACCCACTTGACAGGCAGGCAGGCAAGACGCAGCACATGACGTGCTAATATGCTCCAACTGAAATAGCATTTTTAAGACAATTTATCAGGTTGGCAGCGATTGAAACAATTAGCACTCTGGAAAGGGCCATAAACTAGCAAGACTATTAGGGAAGATGCAGTTACAGGCAGGAACCACCTGATTAGGGATGAAGAATTCTGAGTGTTTTAATTTTAATACTGTCAGAAAGGTTAATATTTAATTACAAATTATAATCTCCTTATCCAAGCTGTCTTAATGTGTCTTCATACACAGTGAAGTAGAAGGAAAGTATCTGCTGACTTGCTGGTGTAGAAAGGCGAGGGGGCTTGTGAGAAGACTGATGATGCAAGTCATTTTTCAGTTGTAGCATCTCTTCAGTTGGAGGCATATTTACAACACTACAGGGCGTTCTGATGGCACCTTTCAGTGCATGCCTCACCCAGGAGAAGGAAGTAACGCCATCACCCGTTGGAGGCAGTGGGCTGGGTGGTCCAGGTTCTGGAGCCAGTCATTTCTTGGCACAGGTTCCAATTCTACTTTGTCAGGTTCCTTTATCCCTGTACAATTCAGCTCTCTTGTCTCAGAGTGAGACTGTCTAGTACTTTGAGGTTGTCAGAGCATCAAATGAGCTCAGGCGCTAGCACATAGTAAAGTACCTGTTCCCTTGTCTTGTATTTATTCATCACCTCATATTTTCCACATCAGTACCCCATTGACTATCTTATTTGATCTTATGAGGAAAACAGCACAGATGCTAAATCAGACCCACTTTTTAGATGCAAAAACTGACCTATGGCATTACGGGGTCTGTCCAAGGTCAGTTGTTAAAGGAAGAAGTAAAATCAGAATCCAGTCTCTCAACTCTTTGTTTTTAATTTCAGAGAGGAAAGAGAGGGAGAGAGAGAAACATCAATGATGAGAGAGAATCATTGATTGGTTCCCTCCTGCACACCCCCACCAGAGATCAAGCTCGCAACTCGGGCGTGTGGCCTGACTGGGAATTGAACCGTGACCTCCTGGTTCATAGGTCAACGCCCAACTACTGAGCCACACCCCTATGATGTTTTTAGAGAGAGTGGAAGGAGGGGTGGACATCAATGTGAGAAAGATCTATTGGCCGCCTCCCGCACGTGCCCCAATTGGGGCCAGGGATTGAACCTGTAAAACAGATATGTGCCCTTGACTGGGAGTCAAACCTGCTACCCTTTAGTACATGGGCTAATGCTTTAACCACTGAGAAACACTGGCCAGGGCTAATCTCTCAACTCTCAATATCATTGTTCTCACGTGCAATAGGAGGCTAAATTATAAACGTCATTTTGTCCCTATGATGCATAGGGAGATGAGAGGCATGAGAATCCTGTCATATTCATGTGTTTTATTTCTAAATCATAGGTAGTGCTTCTGCAGAACCCCTGATTACAGAATCTACGTTTAGCATAGACATCCTGTGGCCATGTAATAGGCATATTTGAGACCTTCAAAATCCAAGAGCCCTGGACCGTAAGCTATCTAAAACCTCCAGAATCCAACGAGTGGTGTGTAGGAAGTGTCACGTATAGGGCCCAGTGTTAACTTGGCCTAACAAAATAAAATGAGCACTGGCTTGGGAGTCGGTGACTTGAATTCAAGTTCTGGCTTTCGGATCCTTAGTTGCCTCATTTGTAAAAAGTCACTCATAGCTCTAGACCTGGCTGCCTCCAAGGCATTGTTTGCACATTTTTATAATTTTTTATCAGACCCATGAGCTTATTTCTTCATTAGCCTCTACTATTCCTCCCAAATTGAGTGGCTTTATTAACTCCCATTATTAGGGTTAATAATCCTTGAGAAAAAACCTTAATGCTTTTATGTGATCTCATCCTGAAATAGATGGAGGAGCCATAAAGACTTGCAGTTATAGGGCAGAATGACAAAGGGGTCAGAACACGAATCTGAATCCACCTGCCTGTATTCAAATCCCAACTCTAAACTACTCTGTGGAGTTGGCCGGGATCTCAGTTTACATCAGTTTTCTCATCTGCAAAATGGGTTTAAAAATGGTGCCTATATCACTGGATTATTATGAATGTTAATGAGATGAAATAAAATGATAGCACCTGGTAAGCAATCAATACATGTTGGATATTACTATCATTATCCTTGCCTCACTTCTAGATTACCCTAAGCTAAGCTCATATGAAACCAAAATTATTCCAGTCAAGAAAATCAATCCCCGAGGCTTGTTCAAATTTTCTTAACAACTAGGGTGAGAATCCAGATCACTTGACATAAGTAAGCCCTATCTATACTCCCAGTATCCTGGGACATTGATATCTAGGCACAAAACTCAGAACCCTTCAAATGAGGACTGCCAACAGCCCAACTGATTGACAGAGCCGGAAATATGAGGCAGTAGACTTGGAGCCAGATTGTCAAGCTTGAGTAACCTTGGGCAAGTTACTTTAATCTGTGACTCAGCTTTGTCATCTGTAAGATGGGGATGATAATAGTGCTTACCTCATAGACTTGAAAATGTTATGAGCCCTTTATAACTTGCCAGGCACGTAGTAAGCACCCATAGTAAGTAACTGAGTTATTATCAGATACCCATGTCATGGCTTCCAGCCCATTGCTCCCTCTGGGCAGCACTCCCAGCTTCCCCATGTCCATCCTCCCACCCTTCCTGAAGCCTGTTTCTCTTGGCTGAGCTGTCTGGGGCCCTCTGAAAACGTTTGCTGGCTAAGCCCCATGTGCTCAGATAGCAGGGATCACCCCCACATGATTTTAATAACTCTCCCAGGCCTTTCCCACCCTTGGGTTAGGTCCTCTCCTCAGGCCCCTGGTGAGACTAGAGAGGAAACAGGGCCTGTGTTACACAGGAAAAACTAGCTCAGAAAGGGGAGGCAGCGTACCTGAGGCCACACAGATTGTGGCAGAACTGAGACTAGCAGCAGGCCTCTGGGGCTCTTTCTGCCACCCCGTACCCCGGGTACAGAGTGACAGCACAGAGAAAAACCTAGAAGTACATCACTGAGTGAATTTCAGACCAAAGACCGAGCTAGAATAGGCCTGCATTTCAAATATAGCTACCACCCTCCCAGGGCCTTGGCACCCGTCATCCCCAGCTCCCAAGAGACATGAGGATAGTGAGTGTGCGCTCTCAGACAGGAGCACGTGCCGTCAAGAGAGGAGCCTGGGGAGAGTGTGGGGAACCCTGGATGGGTGGAGAGACGGCACCCATGAATGCCTTTATAACTCTCTAAATTCTTCTTGAAAAGAGTGTGTCCTCTGCCTGTGTTCACTCACAAATGCCACACTACCCAGTGTTCTCTTCCGGGGCTAATCATGGTCAGGCCTCACCCCAGGGGACCACGTCCTTGGAAATCACCCCTAGGCCCAGCAGTGGTGAGAGAAAGGCTGCAAGCTATGTTATGGGTGACTTTAGATGAAATGAAGAAATGTAAATAAATAAAAAGGTATATTTGTTTAAAAGAAGAGGAAACTAAAAGGGCATGTGCCCACAATGACTTGCAAATGTGAGGGCACCATGCAGCTGTCTGGTTATGTGTTGCTCCCCTCCATGTCCATCACGATCCACGCTGATTGTGACTGACTTTGTCCATGTCTGCCCACCCTACTCAACGGGTGCCCCTCAGGGACAGAGACCAAGTCTTGTTCACTGTTGTAGCTCCAGTGCCCAGCACACATGGATGCCCTCAGGAAATGTGGAATGGATGGGAGAACGGGAGGTTGGGTGGATGATGTGGTAATCAGACCAGTAGAGTCCTGCCTGAGAAAAGAGACATTCTGGGCCAGATTTATAAGGACGGGGACATGACTTGGTTCGTTAAGGTAGGGAATGGAATCATGTAGGGACTGAGTGGACGGAAAAAGAGGCAAGGAGCCGGAAAGAACATAGAAGAATGGGATGGAAGATCCTGAATTGGTGTGGTCTGAAAGCTTGTGGGTATTTGCCTTCTTGCCGATTGGACTCATGCTTATTTCCACACAGGGCTTCATCAGGCTGGACATGTCTGAGTTCCAGGAGCGGCATGAGGTAAGTGAGAGTCCTCGGTGAAGTGTGGTTTGGAGGGCTGAGAATTTTGATGTGGCTTGTCATTTGGGCCTGAGATAATTCCAGCAGTCTTGTGATTTGTCCTTTGGGGACATATGTATGCAGCAGGGTCACTGACCTGTTTGCATAAGATTTGCTCTGAAGAATAAGCATAGAAAAGATCTATCTGCTCTCCCATCATAGCAGGATTCCTGCCACCCTAGGTTTCAGCCTGACACTCCTTGTTGAGATAGGTAGTCTTAACATTGTATGTAAAGCCATCTTCTTGTGCTTGCCCCAAATTGGAAACTCAAAGCATGGAAAGGCCTTTGTAACATGTTTCCTTCCTTCCCCTAGGTGGCCAAGTTTATTGGGTCCCCACCAGGCTACATCGGCCACGAGGAGGGTGGCCAACTGACCAAGAAGCTGAAACAATGCCCCAATGCCGTGGTGCTCTTTGACGAGGTGGACAAGGCTCATCCAGATGTGCTTACCATCATGCTGCAGCTGTTTGATGAGGTGAAATGGACTGGAATGGAGGCTGAGCTATCTGGGGCCCTCTGAAAATGCTTGCTGGCTAAGTCCCATGTGCTCAGATAGCAGGGATCACCCTGTGTTACACAGGAAAAACTATAGCTCAAAAAGGGGAGGCAAAGTACCTAAGGCCACATAGATATGATAGGATTCTGCCACATACCCATAGGTATGAGGGTCTGTGAGCAGTAGGAACCAAGGGCCCAGAGGCCTGTCAGATCATTCCTCAACTTGCTGCTCCCCCATGTGTACATTTGGGCACTTAGCAGATGTGGTTTCAACTCCTCTCTGGACCAAGGCCCAGGCTGGGCATCAAGGGAAGGCCAGCACTGCCCAAGAGTAGAAATTTTGTCACTGCCCAGACTACCTTCCAGAGAGACAGAGTGGGGCGGAGGTGCCAGGAGAGAAAGACCTGAACTTGTAGTTCCAACTCTGTTTCATCCTCAGGCATCAGGGACCTCATGTGACATACAGGAAGGCTGAATCCAAAGTAAGCTCAAGAACCTTTCTGGCTCATGGACCTCTTCTGAGGAGCTCCAGGCTCATCACAAATGAGACAGCATCCCCCTCCCACCACATACACACATGCACACATACACGTGGAGCAAATTCTAAATAAGGAGAAGAAGCCCTTTTATTCAGCACATTCTATATACCAAGCTGTGCTAAAGACTTTACAGATGGTATCCCTAATCATCACAATAGCCATGCAAGGTAGAAACAATCTCAGTTTTTACAGATGAAGAAATCCAGGTTCAGCAGTTATAAATGACTTGCCCAAGGCCACAGAGCTACTGTGTGGAGGAGCCAGGATTGGGCTGCAAATACATCTGACCCCAGAGCTCCAGTTCTCCCCTCTATACCACTCCTTACCTTGAGGGAGAGCTTATCTGAAGGGGATGACCTCCACCTTTTCCAGGGACTGCAGACCCAGGATGAGCCTTCTCTTCTCCCTCACAGAAGCTATATTAGCCAGCACGTTGCCACATGGAGTCCAGCCCACCTTTTCTACTTAGCCCCTCCAGCCCTAGGGAAACAGGAAGGAGTTTTGCTTCCCATGTCACAAGTGCACTAGATGAGGTGCATGAAGAAACTCCCCCTGGACCAAATAGTAGACCAGGTACCAAGCCAAGAAGACGCACATTCAAATGTTCCCACAGCTTCCCACCACCTTCCCCACCTGGCCTAGCATCCTTGCCCCTGCCGAATTTTGTTGAGGTCTTCCTAGCTTCTCAGCTACTCCCTCTCTCCAGACTTCTGCTGTTGAATGAAGATCAGTCCTTCAAATGTCACATATTCAGTTATACCTGTGCTCTAAAACCTTCTGCTCTGTTCTAGACTCTTTTTTTTTTTTAATATATTTTATTGATTTTAAAGAGGGAGAGAGAGATAGAAACATCAATGATGAGAATCATTGATTGGCTGCCTCCTGCACACCCCCTACCGGGGATCAAGCCCACAACCCAGGCATGTGCCCTTGGCCGGAATCGAACCTGGGACCATTCAGTCCGCAGGCCAACACTCTATCCATTGAGCCAAAACAGCCAGGGCCTGTTCCAGACTCTTGATGGGATTCAGATATTAAGCTATGCACCTACCCTCCAGGGGCTCCCTGCCTGGTAGACAGGTGGAAAGGACATGTGATAATAGTTGATATTTTTGTACTTTGTATGCCAGGCACTATTATAAAAATTTACATGTATCAATTCCTTTAATCCTCCCAACAACCTTAGGAAGATAGATATTATTACTGCCTCCATGTAACAAATGGAAAACTGAAGTAAAGTGAGATAAGTAATTCACCCATGGTCTGGAAAGAGGGAATCCAGGTTCGAACCCAAGCAGTTCAGTTCCAGAGCCTGCAGCTTAAGTAATAACTTCCATGCCGCTGGGACCATAAGAAAGAGGTAGATCATCAGTGAAGCATTCACAGGAAGGGAGAATCCAGCAGCCGGTTTGGCCTGACATCCCTGGAGAGGTACCTCTGATGGCCTTCTTGGCCAGGACAGAAGGCAACTGCTGACTGAAATACAGTTGGCCCCACATGGAAGCCCTGTCCACCCCTCCCCTGCTGTCACTCCACAACTGCCTTTTGGGAGCTGATAATTCCTTTCTGCAGCCTCTACTAGCCCACTGCAGTTTCTTTCTTTCTTTTATTGATTATTTACAGAGAGGAAGAGAGAGGGATAGAGCGTTAGAAACATCGATGAGAGAGAAACATCGATCAGCTGCCTCTTGCACACCCCCTACTGGGGATGTGCCCGCAACCAAGGTACATGCCCTTGACCGGAATCGAACCTGGGACCCTTGAGTCCGCAGGCCGACGCTCTATCCACTGAGCCAAACCGGTTTCAGCCCACTGCAGTTTCTGATATTTATGCCCTTGGTTCCATTGACCAAAGCTGCCATCCAATTTTCCTTAGCCAGATTTATATATTGTGCCCCTTGAGGACAGGGACCTTGTCCTACTCCAACCATTGCCAGAGCCCACAGCATCACGGGAAATGCTGTGTGACTAACGTAATCCAGCAAACCTTCTAAGGATGAATAAGTGTTTGCCAGATGAACAGAGGTGAGAAGGACCAGCAGCAGACATCAGATATGCAGAAGCATAGGGGACATGAGGCAGCCTGTTATACCCAGGGACTGACAGCTGTTCAATACTGCTTGACTGCAGAGGAAAGTGAGAACAAAATGGTGGAGATGAGGTGGGTTAGATAGACTGGGGCCAGTTAAAATGCCAGGCAAAGGAACATAGATTTATTTGGTGGATCATAGGGAGCTTTTAAAGACTTTAAACGAGAGAAATATGGTCAGGTTTTCACTTTATAAAGTTCTTATTTGTAGCCATGAGAGGAAAGAAGGAAGAAGGGGCAGCGAGGAGACTATTGAAGAGTTCAGAGCTGGGAGGCCTATCTAAAGCAGGACTCTGGGATGGGGAGAATTACCAGGAGGTCACTGTGCAGGGCTCAGTGATTGGATGGGAAGAGAGAAGGAGGAGCCAAGGAGATGAGTGGCAGGATTTCTGGCCTGGTTGACTGGACTGCTACTGCTGCTATCAGCTGAGGCAGGGAATGCAGGAGAATGAGCTGCAAATCGGAGAGGAAGGTGGGGAGCTGAGGTTTGAAACTGTTAAAAGGCAGTGCCTGAGGAACAGCCAGATGGAGTTGTCTAAGTGGTCATTCATCAGTTGGAGATGTCTGGAGGAGCGGTCACCAACCTTTCGGATCTCATGGACCACCAGTGGTCCGCGGACCACCAGTTGGCGACTGCCGATCTGGAGCATAGGAGAGGTATGGACTAGACGTAGAGATTCAGGAATGGTCCAGCCCAGAGAAGGTAATGGAAACTAAGGGAAGGGATGAGATCTCTCAACTGGGGAGAAGATAGTATGCAGAGAAGAGAAGAGGGCTAACACAGAGCCTGCCACCTAGCAGGAAAGAGCCAAAGAGGAATTGATAGAGCAAAGCAAGAGACTGGTTCATTATGGGGCAGAAGACACAGATCAAACACGATCCCTGCCTCGGTGTTCATGAATGAGTGGGGGAGACAGGCAACAAAAAGCAGTTCAGGGAACTATGGTGAGTGCTGCACTATGAGAAGCCAGTGCTGTGAGTTGTAAGGTCACCTTATCCAGTCTGGGGGCGTGAGGGAAGCCCCCCCACCCCATTCCTACCCAGCCAGTTCTCCCAAGCCTGGGCCCAGAAAAGCAGAACTTATTGTTCTCTTCTAAGCACCAAGCAGGACTAATGCTGGTCACATCCCAGGTGACCCCAAAACCTATGGCACAGGGCCATAGTCCCAGGAAGAGACTGGCCCGCAAAAAAAAGCCCACCTCTGCTCCTCCCTTCAAAGATACAAGCAGTGGGAAAACAGCCCATGGAGCCCTGGGGTGAGCATTGCTGGAAGGTGGGACAGTGACAGCTCCCTCTTTGGGACACATCTTTATTGCCAAGGACTCCGAGGACAGAGACATGAAGTCACCCTTGGGTCAGTCATACACTGCACCTGCTCCCCTGATCCACCTGGGACCCATCCTCAGGCCCAGTTATGAGCACAGCTTTGATCTCTCAGAATGAAATTGCCACTGGTTATTGCTCTGGCCAGTGCAGCAGTGTGTGCACTCAGTCCTCAGGAATGAGCTCTGCGAACACTTAGTATCATATGCATGCACCTGGGCGTGTCACACACTCATGCAGACCTGGTCCCTACTAAGGAGTGGATTCTCTCATATTGTAACCTATAAGCAAGAAAACTAATGGCAAAAGCTCAAGAAGATCCATTTGTGCCCTTGCCTTCCCCTTGTCCCATCCGAAGGCAGGGATGGGAGAGTGAGCAGGGACTTAGATCACGAGGCCCCTTTTGAGTAGACTCCCTTGGAAATAACACTTTCTGAGAGGCCTGTTCCAAGGGCTAGTGTAAAGTGAAGCTGAAAAGCACCCAATACCATGGCCAGCATGCAATAGGTGCTCAGGCAATGCACATTCCTTCCCATATTGCCTATGAGGACCATTGCTTTGGGGTTTTTGTTTTTTAATATTTTTATTTTATTTTATTATTTTCTATTTTTTAGTGATTTCAGAAAGGAAGGGAAAGGGAAAGAGATATAGAAACATCAGTGATGATAGAAAATCATTGATCAACTGCTTCCTGCACACCCCCTACTGGGGATTGAGCCTGAAACCCAGGCATCAAACCTGGGACCTTTCAGTCCACATGCTGACACTCTATCCATTGAGCCAAACTGGCTAGGGCACCATTGCTTTGGTTTTGGAAGCAAGGGCTGACTTTGAGTCAGGACAACAGGTTAAGGAAAACACTTGAGGATTGATTTCCAGCTGCTGAGGCTGGGACAGGCAGGAGCCCACAGACCTATCTATCCCCCAGAGTCATGTTATCTGGCCTGGTAAGAGCTATGCTTTGTCTGTAACCCAGAGGAAATCCCAGTTGTTTCTCTCCAGCAAGGATCAAATGATGCAAACTATATTTGGCAGAATTCTGAGAAAATTTTACTTAGGGAAAGAAAATTTCATGGAGCCTCATTTATCCAGCACTACTGGTATGACCTCAGTAGCCTGGCACAGAAGGAAGGGCGTGTCTCTGTGATCGAACAGTTCGAGCCTCAGCTGTAGAGTTTACTAGCTGTGAGACCTTGAATGAGTTACCTAACCTCTCTGAGCCTCAGTTTCTCTGTAAGGGTTGTGAGGATTTAGGCATTTAACACACAGGCACTGAACACTTACTATGCACCAAACACTGTCTAGGACCCAGTGAGAACAAAATCCAGCCTCTACCTTCTTGGAGCTTCTGGTGGGTGGAGTGTAATAGTACACAGAAAATATTAAGCAGGTCCCTATGGTGGAAATGCCCATCAGTTTCCCCTGTTGTTGCTCCATCAGTGCCTCTCAGTGAGGCCCTGATCATTGCTTTTGTTCTAAATGCTGCAAAGTGCTGCTGTACAGTGATAGATGTGAGGTTGCTGAGTGGATGGAGCTCCTTGCCCTTGAACTAAATGACCTATACTTTTCTTATTCTTCTTTATCTTCCTCTGCTATTGCTCCTTTTCTCTTTCCGTGGTGCATCTGTCTCCAGTACACATGCTCTCTCTTATGTCACTTCTAGAAAGAATTAAAGATTCCAAGGAAACTTCCCAAGTTGGTTAAAGGGAGAACATTATTTTCTATCCCTCTCTGTTTCTATTCATTTTGATCCAATAAATATATGTGTTTGCTACAGTAATAACAGTTCACAACACTTGCACAGTTTTCATAAAGACAGATTTGGGTAAAGTAAAAAATAAATTTGCACAGCTTGGTTAACTTAGGAATATTCTTCAGTATGACCATATCTCATCTTCACAGTGGCTCAGTGAAGTACCCTCCTCTGAACTACAGCAACTTGGGATTCCCCTATGATAACACCTAATGCACTGACTTGTCATTACTCAGTGTCACTCCTCTAGACTGGGAGTATGTCCAGGGCTCAGTGGGTGCCTAGTGCCCCAACACAGAGCCTGGACTAGCGTGGGTTTCCAGAAAAGTGTGTTGGATGGGTGCATGTAAAATCAAGCTGGCTTCTGGGTGCCAGGGATAATTAGGCACCCTGACTGTTGACACAGCAAATGCATTCTCGCTGCAGGTGCTCAGTATGTGAAGCTGTTGCAGCCCAGGGCAGTGAGCACTGCAACCGAGGGTGAGAACAGTGCGCAGAGAACCCAGGGAGCAAGCAGCTGACTCTGCCGGGGGTAGGGGAGACATGGGTTCTGGAGAGACCTCCTGGAAGAGGTGCTTGGTCTTGTAGTTCCCTAACTGGGCAGTCACTGTTCATTCCCAGGGTCGGCTGACAGATGGAAAAGGGAAAACCATCGACTGCAAGGACGCCATCTTCATTATGACCTCCAACGTGGCCAGTGACGAGATCGCACAGCACGCACTGCAGCTGAGGCAGGAAGCTTTGGAGATGAGCCATAACCGTATTGCTGAGAACCTTGGTATGGCACATAGCCTGGGCTGTCTAGGCAACTGGGCAAATGCCCAGATCACCAGCACATCTCTTGGGGGCAAGGATGGCATTGGGGTCCTAAGCCTTGGTGAGGGTCCTGGTAGATTCCAAGCACCATACCAGATAGTGGAGGGAGACAGTGAGACAGTGCCCTTACTTCCTCTATAAAGCCCCAGGTCTCAGGTGACAGGAGCGTCCCAGACAGAGGAGTGGATGGAGCACCCCAGGTGAAGAACCAAGAAGAGGCCAGCGTCTTGGGGAACTGAAGGGACCCTTACTTAACAGATGCTTTGGTGCAATGAGGGGACAGCAGGTCAGAAACTATGGAGATGGACACAGACTTTTTCAGCCGAGGAGCCTTCCTGGGTAGGTAGGCTGGAGAGTGCTGGAAAGGAGGAGTGTACCAGACAGAAGGCCCTATCTGTCACCTTTCCATTTGGAATTGAACCCTCCTGCCCCCTTCTTCCAAGTCAAAACTCAAATCTTGGTTTTGACTCTCTTCTTCTTCCCTCCCTTTCTCACACAACTTCCGCTGTAAGAACCCCAGGCTTTGTAGTACATAAGAGCAGGAAGGGCCTCAGAAAGTACCCAGACCAGACCTCTCACTGTTCAAGTAAGAAGACCAGGCCAAGGCCCAAAGAGCCTGAGACATTGACCAGGATTACACAGCTCATCAACGACAGGACCGGGGCTCTTTTCATGGATGGGGTCAAGGGGCTGGCACATCTCCCAAACCTTGGTGTGGGGAGTAATCAGTTTATGATTCTGTTTCTACAGGAGATGTCCAAATTAGTGACAAGATCACCATATCAAAGAATTTCAAAGAGAATGTGATTCGGCCCATCCTGAAAGTAAGAGGTCTTTGTCCTTCCCACTGAAACATTGGGTGGGGGAATCCCCTTAGCCTAAAGCTATGGAAGCCCCCATATCTTCTCCACTGGGGTCCAGTAATTGCCTTTACCCCCATCTCATCACTGAGCTCACCCCTTATCTGGCTCTGCAGGCTCACTTCCGGAGGGATGAGTTTTTGGGACGAATCAATGAGATCGTCTACTTCCTCCCTTTCTGCCACTCGGAGCTCATCCAGCTAGTCAACAAGGAACTGAACTTCTGGGCCAAGAGAGTAAGAGTGGGGACTGCCCATGGGTGGGGATGGGATATTTTCCCACTGGGCGCATCACCTCCCAAAAGGTGGAGCACAGTGGTGGCGGGGGGGGGGGGGGGGGGGGGGCAGTGGCCCTAGGGCACATAGTCTCTCACAGGCTCAGGCTTCAGGCATGAGTGATGAGAGATGGAAAGCCCTAGGCCACATGCAGACATACTCCTGTCTGACCTTTCTCAGGCCAAGCAAAGGCACAATATCACACTGCTCTGGGACCGAGAGGTGGCAGACGTGTTGGTTGATGGCTACAATGTGCACTATGGCGCCCGCTCCATCAAGCATGAGGTGAGCATAGGTCCCTCCACACTTCCCTCCCTGGTACCCCTAGACCCAGACCCTGGGCTCCCAGCCTGGAATTGTCCCTACCCAGAACAGATGCCCTTGTAGAATAAAAAACACAGGATGATCAAATCAAACCCTGTTTTGGAGGGTAACACCTACCAGGATGGGGAACTATATTAGAAACCTTAAAAACTGACATTGAGTTTTTAGCACAATCCTGCGAGTTGTGTGTTGTTAGCCCTTTGCAGATGAGAAAACTAAAGCTCGGCATAAGTGCTTGCCCTAGCAGTAAGCGATAGAGGCTGGCCTTCATGCCAAGCAAAGGCACAATGGTAGGCGATAGAGCCTGACCTTCAGGCCACAGGCCGGCCCAGGCCTCAGCAGTGACGACCACTTCACCTGCGACCTGCAGGTAGAACGCCGTGTGGTGAACCAGTTGGCAGCCGCCTATGAACAGGACCTGCTGCCAGGGGGCTGTACTCTGCGCATCACTGTGGAGGACTCAGACAAGCAGCTACTCAAGAGCCCTGATCTGCCCTCACCCCAGACTGAGAAGCGCTCACCCACATTACGGTTGGAGATCATCGATAAGGACAGCAAGACCCACAAACTGGACATCCGGGCACCACTACACCCTGAGAAGGTGTGCCACACCCTCTAGCATCTACCTACCTGCCTAGTGCCCTCAACGTCCAATAAAGGCCCCTCAGCTGTGGCATGGCAACTGACCTACCTTCCCCTCATACCTCTTGCTCCTCTCCCCCCAGCCTCTTACCTCCTCACAGCCCCTGCAAGACCCCTCCCCTGTCCCCTTTGTTGTGGGTCCAAAGCTTGCTAACAGTCTCCAGGAGGAGCTGCCCCTGCACTCCCTTCAAGCAGAGAGGGGAGGAGGTCCCTTATCTCTGTCCTTCAGCATGATCTCCATGCCCCATAGTCTCTGGAACTTGATCATGTTCTCTGGAAGCTCAGAAGTATGGCAGCTAAGAGCAGATCTGGCTGGAAGAAGACAGGGGCCAGACTATGACCTGCCACCCTCTGCTGGCCCTCAGAATGTCTCCACAGAGAGTGCAGAAAGAGTACAGAGGCCCAGGCACAGAGGTTCTGCAGTTTAGGCTGTAACTACCTCTTTTCCATGCCCTAAAATTCCAAGGGAAAGGGACCCATAGAACCCTTCCCCCTTCCACTGCCATATCATAGCTACTGTTCCTTCTCACCCTGTGTTCTGGGTCAGGCCAGACCAAGTTTCTCTAGCCTTGGAACTAGCCAATGTAGAGCACTTCTAGGAGGAAGGCTGACTGAGTCACCACCTGGCCTACTCTGGGACTCGAATACCAAATGACCCAAGTAAGCTCAACTCTCTGAGACCTCCTTCAGGAGACTAACAACATAGACCCTAGGGAGCTGTAGGGGAAAATCTAGGGATCATGGGGTCTGCCTCAGCCTGTCTGCACTGCTGTCCCAGCTAAGTTAGCCTGGAATAAACAGCTCCCCCATGCAGTCTGCATCTTAGTCACTAAGCAGAAGGTCTGCACACCATCCCCTTTGTTTCAGCCTCAGCTTAGCTGGGCACAGCAAGGCCTGCTGTGTCCTTGGGCATCATCTGCAGTAGTCCCCATTGATGATCACCCTCTCCCTGCAGGGCCGTTTTGGAACCCTCCTTTGGTGTTAGCGCATCTCTTTCAGAAAGCAGAAAATGGGGGCAGGAATCAAAGACCCTTGGGTGATGGAAGAATGTCATAACAATAGGGTGGGTATAAGCCAGGACGTGGGCTCTAACCATCATTATCTAGCCCTTCAAGGAGCTATGTCTGCTGCTCCCTACCTCAGTGACTGCTGTTCTTTTTTTCCCCTTAAAATATTTTTAGACTTACGGAAAGTTGCAAAAATAATAGAATTCATGTATAACCTTCACCTAGCTTCTCCTAATATTAGCATAAAACCATGGTATAATTATTAAAATCAGGAAATTAACATTGGTACGGTTCTACTAACTAATCTGTGGACATTCAAATTTTTCCAATTCTGCTACTGATGTTCTTTTTCAGGTTCAGGATCTAAGGCAGGTTCAGGGTCCTGCCTTGCATTTTGTTGTCATGTTTCCGTCATCCCTTTCAACCTGTGATAGTTCCTCTGTCTTTCTTTGACTTTCATGACCTTGACACTTCTGAAATGTCCAGGTCCGTTATTTTGAAGAATGTCCCTCAATTTGGGTTTATCTGCTGTTTTCACATTATTAGATTGAGGGTCTACATTTTTGGCAAGACGAGGACCCCAGGAAGGACTGTGCCCTTCTCAGTCAGTGCCTTTCAGCAAAGGGGATAGTTAACTTTGATCACGTGGCTGAGGTGGTATTCGTCAAGTTTCTCCACTATAAAATTACAAATTCTCCTTTGAAATTAGGAAAAGTCTTGTGAAGGGATACTTTGAAGCCATGCAAATGCCTTATTTACCCTTAGAATTTTGCCCACTGATTTTAGCATCTATTGATGGTTCTTATTTTTAAAATATATTTTTATTGATTTCAGAGAGGAAGGGAGAGGGAGAGAGAGATAGAAACATCAATCATGAGAGAGAATCATTGATCGGCTGCCTCCTGCACGCCCTACACTGGAGATTGAGCCCGCAACCCGAGCATGTGCCCTGACCATGCTGAACTCTCCTGGTTCATAGGTCGACATTCGGCCAAGCTGTCCAGGCCCATTGATGGTTCTTGCTTACAGCAAGTATTAATGTTCTATTTGCCTAATGATGACCTTCTGTTTCCTTATTCCACCAATATTTATTAATTGGCATTCTACTGTAAGGAAGAACTGTCTCTTTCCTCCCCTTTATTTATTCAATGATTTCTTTATAACATTATAAACATAGATATTTGTTTTTCCTATGGTTTATAATCTGATACAAACAGTTTCTTTTGTTGTTCTTTTAGGCCTAGATTTGGCCATTGGGAACTCTGTAAAGTTGGATCCTGTGTTGTTTCAGCGTTGCCCCCATCATTTTTTTTTTAGCACTTCCTTACTTTTTGGCACCACAAGATATTTCAAGTTCACTCATATTTTTCTTGTCCCAGCCCTGACATCAGCCATTTCTCCAAGCAGCACCTGGTTCCTTTTATTCAAGAATGATACTTAGAAATCAAGATCTGGGCATTAGGTGTATTCATTGCTACTAGAATGTCATTGCTTCTAGGACCTTTCAGCACACAGAACTATGAAATATATGTATGTATGTTAACACATGCATCACACACATCTGAATTTATTGCCATGTCTCTGTATCTGTATATTATTAAAGAAACATGAATTCATATTGATACCTACAGTTCCAATCCAATATCACATAGTTTGTGACTGCCATTATTATGACTTTACTATTCTTATTCTGCTTTTCCTCTCCTGCTATCTCTGTTTCTTCTCTTTTCATTCTGTTTTGTGTTAGATAAAATTATTTTGCCTGGCGTCAGTCCCTTGGTTCAATGAACTATGGCCATGAGCAGCAGGCATGTAACTCAAAACCAGGTAACTTTTTAAATGTTTTTATTTATTTTTAGAGAGAAAGGAAGGGAGAAGGATAGAGAGATGGAAACATTGATGAGAGAGGAACATCATTGATTAGCTGCCTCCTGCATGGCCCCTACTAGGGATAGAGCCTGCAACCAAGTGAGGTACATGCCCTTGACCAGAATCGAACCCGGGACCCTTCAGTCCACAGGCCAATGCTCTATCCACTGAACCAAACTGGCTAGAGCAAAACCAAGTAACTTTTAAACAAGAAAACCCACTGGCCACCTTTCTGAAAAGAGTGTCTGGGACAGAGTAGAGCCTCAGTTTCTGAGGAACTTAAGTATCACTTCTTCTGTGGATTCTCAGTTAGACCTCCTTGGTGATGTTGGACCCTATCGTCTACTTCCTTGGCATCCTAGGCAGTCAGTATTCAGCTCACTGACTTGTTTTATGTCTCTTTGTCTCCAGAATGTGAGGTCCAAGAGGGCAGACACCAGTTGTTCAGCTCACTGTCCTAGTCATAGCACCTGGCACAGTGCCAGCACATGATGGATGCTCCAGGTATTTGAATGAATGGTGGGCCCTGTGGCAGGCACAGGTCTTCACAGTAGGTCCCAGGACAGAACAGTGTTATTTGTTCACTGAGCATACATTTATTTGTCATGTGCTTGTGGCCAGGCAGTAGGACTTGCCAGGCTGCACCCCCGGAGCAAATTAAGACCCAGATACCTTCCTTATTGAATATCCTGAAATGCATAACACTGGACTGGGAAATAAAAATGTAACACCAGCACCTTTATTGTTCAAAAAAGAAAAGCTCAAAGCTGTGTAGTGATGGTTATAGAAATTTAGAAAAAACAAACAAACATTTAAACCACAATAATATAGGAAATGGACTAATAAAGACAAAACCTGAAGTTAGCCCTAACCGGTTTGGCTCAGTGGATAGAGCGTTGGCCTGTGGACTGAAAGGTCCCAGGTTCAATTCCGGTCAAGGGTATGTACCTTGGTTGCGAGCACATTCCCAGTAGGAGGTATGCAGGAGGCAGCTGATTGATGTTTCTAACTCTCTATCCCTCTCCCTTCCTCTCTGTAAAAAAATCAATAAAAAACATTTTTTAAAAAAGCAAAAAACCTGAAGTTAATGAAGTAGGAAACTAAAAGTAATAATAAAAGATAAATAGAAAAATGATTCTTTGAAAACACCAATAAAATAGATAAAACTGTCTTAGCCTAATAAATGGGAAAAGAACATAAGAATAAAACAGGATTAGGAATGAGAAATCAGACATAACCATATATATATGGATATATGGAAGAATTTTAAATAATTGTAGGAGTGTTCTATGGCAACAAATTAAAAACAGGCAAACATAATTTTCTAGCAAACACTGACCCAAGGTATTGTTTGAATGGACAAATTAATTACCAAAGAAGAAATCGGAAAGGTGATTAAAATTTTATCCTTTTTGCCTTCTTATTTTAAACTTTTTTATTGAAATATATGGAAAAGTGCATAGATCACAAGTGTACAGGTCAATTAATTATCACAAAGTCAACAGCAAAAAAAAATAGATAAGTTGCAGTTTTTAATTAATATGTAAACTGCTTCAAACCATGGGAAAATGTGAAAAAATGCTCCATAGATTTTTCTTTCTTATTTATTTATTTTTTTTAATCCTCACCTGAGGATATTTTTCCATTGATTTCTAGAGAGTAGAAGGGATCAGGAGAGACAGAGAGAGAGAAACATCAATGTGAGAAAGATACATCAGATTGATTGCTGCCTGCGCATGCCCCGACCAGAAGTACGCACAGAAGGCAAACTAAGGTACATGCCCTTGACCAGAATTGAACCCAGGGCCCTTCAGTTTTCAGGCTGACCCTCTATCCATTGAAACAATCCAACTAGGGCTCATCATTGATGTTTCTATCCCCCTCTCCCTTCCTCTCTGAAATCAATAAAAATATTTTTTAAAAAAACAATAGCAAACATCATCTTTAATTATAAATACTAAAGCTATTTCTGTTAAAGTCTGAAATAAGAAAAGATTCAACATTACTTTGAAAATTCAGATAAAAGCAATTAGCTAAGAAATCTAATTGATATAAATATTGGAAAATAAATTATATTTAGGAAATCTAAAAGACTACAGTAAAACTTATTAGCATTACTAAGGAAATTTGGTAAGTATCTAAATAAAAGATAACTATATAAAAATTAGTAGCTTTTTTCTATCCTAGCAATAATTAGCCAGAAACAGTACAAGGGCAAGTATTCCATTCATAATTGCAACAAATCTATATATATAAAAAGCCAACGACCAGAACAACCAGTCACTATGACACCCACTGCGGCCAGCAAACCGGCCTGATTGGGGGTGGGGCTGGCCGGCCAACCTCCAGCGGCCCAGCCCCCTGGCCAGCCTGGCCCCTGATTGGCCTCTCCCACCCCAATCAAGGGTGGGGCGCCAGACAAACCCCCCCCCGTGGCCCTTCCCCCCAGCTGGCCCCACCCTCAATCAGCCTGCCCCACCTCTATCGGACTGCAGCCCCTCCCTCCAGCCAGCCCCGCCCCTGATCACCCCCTCACCCCAATAGGGGTTAGGCCAGCCAGCCAATCTCCTGCAGCCCCGCCCCCTGGCTGGCCCTGCCTCTGATTGCCCCCCCATTCCAATAGGGGGTGGGGCCAGTTGGCCAACCTCCTGCAGCCCCTCCTCCCACCCAGCCCCACCCTTTATTGGCCCCACACACACCAATCGGGGGTGGGGCTGGCCAGCCAACCTCCCATGGCCCCTCCCCTGGCCGCTGACCCCTGATCGGCCCCCCTAGCCTGGCCCTGATCGCCCCGATCGGGGCAGGCTAGCTGGCCAACCTTCTGCTGTCTCCTCCTCCCGAATGGCCCGGCCCTGATCCATCCTGATTGGGGCCAGGCTGACCAGACCCCACCCATGCACGAATTCATGCACTGGGCCTCTAGTAGGTATATATATTTGCTCATATATACATAAAGTACCTCTGGAAGAGAGGGAAGTTGGGTAGAGGGGATAGCAATGGAAGGGAAAATTCACTGAGTTCATTTTTTACAGTATTCAATTTTGTATCCTATTAATGTGTTATCTATTCAAAATTATGTAATACTTAATAAATTTAACAAAGAAAATCATATTGAAGGGCATAAAACAAGATCTAAAGAGTGAAAAGACATACCAGGTTCTTGGAAAAGATGACAATATTACAATGTCAATCTTTAAGTTAACATATAATTCAATGCAAACCCAATTAGACTCAACAGCATTTTTAATTTAATAAAATTAAAGTCATGTACAATATCAAGATAAACCCATATGGAGCTGTTGTTTTTCTGGATATAGACTCAGCAGATACAAGGTATTACTGTCAGTAACTATAATCTCATCTTGATAGTATGCAAACTAGAGATAAGTACATTTAGCTGCCATCAATACACACCCTAACTTTTGGGTTCCCATTCATGTCTGGCCCCTTGGGATTTCCCATATTTTTGTTTCATGCCCAGCTGTGTCAAACTTTTTTTTTTTCTTGGTTACATATTCAATATTTTCATATTTGAGGTAGGAAGGGAGTTTATACCTGGAACTATTCTGTTTTATATTAGATGTCACCCCAAACCATTGTGCATAATGCAATCAAAGAGTCTTAGGTGGGTGCTGCTTTTATTGTCAGACCCAGGACAGAGTCCCCCACTGCTTCTCTCTGATTCTCTTATTTCCCACTTTGAAAAAAAGTCAGCAGTTTGACTCTTCAGCTCTTTTGGTGCTCTCTCAGTGACTGTCCCTCATTCAAGAAAGATTTTAGTTCTCATATCACTTTCTCTTCCCTAACACATCATCATTCCTGTGGCTTCAACTTGCCACAAATAACTTATCCAACACCCTGCTTTACTATTTCTCTGTCCCTGCCCACTTCAGTCACTTATGTCGTGGTCATATCCTAAATTTTAACAACAGTAAGTGCACTTCCTCCAAAACCCCCATATTCCTCTGGCCAGTCTAATATCCAGAGTGAAGAATCTTACAAGTTGACAATAAAAAGACAACCTAATTTTAAAAAGGGGAAAATCTCTGAATAAACATTTCTCCAAAGAAGATACACAAATAGCCAATAAGCCATCAGTTAGCCAGCAGGGAAATGCAAATCAAATCACAATGAGATATCACTACACACCCAATAGAATGGCTATAATAAAAAAGATAGACAGTAAGCCCTGGCCAGTGTAGCTCAGTTGATTGGACATTGTCCCATGCACCAAATGGTTGCTGGTTTGATTCCTTGTCAGGGCACATGCCTGAATTTCAAGGTTTGAACCCCAGTAGGGGGCATGCAGGAGACAGCCGATCAATGTTTCTCTGACATTGATGTTTCTTTTCCTTTCTCTCAAAATCAATTTAAAAAAAAAAAAAAAAAAAAGGCCGAAACCGGTTTGGCTCAGTGGATAGAGCGTCGGCCTGTGGACTCAAGGGTCCCAGGTTCGATTCCGGTCAAGGGCATGTGCCTTGGTTGCGGGCACATCCCCAGTGGGGGGTGTGCAGGAGGCAGCTGATCGATGTTTCTCTCTCATCGATGTTTCTAACTCTCTATCCCTCTCTCTTCCTCTCTGTAAAAAATCAATAAAATATATTTTTAAAAAAAAAAGACATAAGTGTTGGTGAATGTGGGAATGTAAAATGATGCAACCAATTTGGAAAAGAGTCTAGCAGTTCCTCAAAGGATTAAACAGTTTCCTTATGTCTCAGCAATGGACATATAATTGCACTCCTAAGTATATACCTGAGAGACATGAAAACATACATCCACACAAAAACTTGCTACACAAATGGTTAAAATAAAAAGTGGAAACAACCCAAATGTTCATCAGACTGAGGAATAAATAAAATATGGTATATCCATACAATGGAATATTATTCAGCCATAAAAAGAAGGGAATACTGATTCATGAACAACATGGATGAACCCTGAAAACATGCTGAGTGAAAGAAGCCAACTACAAAAGAGCACATATTGTGATTTCATTTGAGTGAAAATGTCCAGATTAGCAAATCCATAGAGGAAGAGAGAAGATTAGTGGTTGCCACAGACTTGGGGAAGAAGGAAGTGGGGATGCCTGATAATGGGTCGGGAGGTTCTTTCTGGAATAATGAAAATGTTCTGGAAGTACAGAGTGGTAATGGTTATACAACTGTGCAACCATTGAATTGTACACATTTTTATATCTCAATTTAAAGAAAAAATCCTTTAGGAAGTAGTTCCTTTTTTAATGTATTGAAGATAATGTTAAAAGAATGAGAAGACAATCCAAGACTGGAAGAAAGTATTTGTAAAACACATGTCTGATAAAGGACTGGTATCCAAAATATACAAAGAACTCTTAAAACTCAACGATAAGAAAATGAACAGCCAGATACAAAATGGGCAAAAGATTTGAACAGATACTTCTTCAAAGAAGAGATACAGATGGTAATAAGCATATGAAAAGATGCTTTTAACATCATATGTGATTAGGGAATTGCAAACTAAAACAACAGTGACATACCACTGCACACCTACTGGAAAGGCCAAACTCCAAAACACTGAAAACACAAATGCTGACGAGGATGTGGAACAACAGGAACTCTTCATTCGTTGCTGGTGGGAATGCAAGATAATATAGCCACTTTGGAAAACAGTTTGACAGTCTCTTAGAACACTAAACATTTACCATCTGATCCTGCAAGCATGCTCCTTGGCATTTACCCAAATATGTTAAAAATTCACATTCACACAAAAACCTGCATACAAATATTTATAGAGCAGCTTTATTCATAATTGCCAAAACCTGGAAACAGCCTAGATACTTTTCAATAAACAAATGGTGGTGCATCCAGACAATGGAATAGTATGCAGTGCTAAAAAGAAACGAGCTATCAAGCCGTGAAAAGACATGGAGAGACTAAATCCCTATTACTAAGTGAAAGAAGCCAATCTGAAAAGGCTACATACTATAGGATTCCAACTACCATATATGATTCTGGAAAAGGCAAAACTATGAAGACAGTAAAATAATAACAGCAGTTGCCAGGAGCTTGATGGGGTGCACATGTAGAGGGGGAGCACAGAGGATTTGGGGGACAGTGAAACCATTCTGTACGACAGATAATAGTAGGTATGTGTCATACATTTGTCAAAATCCATGGAATGTACAACACAGAGTGGAGTGAACCCTACTGTAAATTATGGACTTCAGTTGATAATGATGTCAATATTGGCTCATCAAATTGAAATAAATGTACCTCTTCGATGCTGATGTTGTTATTAGGGAGGGTGTGGGATGATTATGGGAGCTCTATACTTTCCACTCAATTTTGCTGTGAACCTAATACTGCTCTAAAAAAAACACACACACAAATTAAACTATATTCTAATAGAGCTGTATCAACAAAGTCATATTTTGACAGTTAAAATTACAAGACTGTGATTAACTGGGGATACTCAGACAAAGATGTTTACTGGAAGAGCAAATTACTCAATAAACTTCCTATGGCATAATTTATGATTTGGGTTTTTATCCCTGACCAGAGGCACGAATTCATGCACCAGTGGGGTCCCTCGGCCTAGCCTGTGGGATCAGGCTAAAACCGGCTCTCCAACATCCCCCGAGGGGTCCTGGATTGCATGAGGGTGCAGGCCAAGCCGAGGGACCCCACCAGTGCACGATTGGGGCTGGGGAGGGACCACAGGAGGGTTCCAGGGCATGTCTGACCCATCTTGCTCAGTCCCAATTGGCAGGACCCCAGCAGCAAGCTAACCTACCGGTCGGAACATCTGCCCCCTGGTGGTCAGTGCACATCATAGTGACTGGCCGACTATCTGCCCCCTAGTGGTCAGTGCATGTCATAGCAAACGGTTGAGTTTCATTAGCATATCATTAGCATATTATGCTTTGATTAGTTGAACAGATGACTGGACACTTAGCATATTAGGCTTTTATTATATAGGATATTTAATTTCCAGGAAAAGCCAGCTGTATAAGAAGTTACTGTAATGAGAAAAAACTATCCTATATAATAAGAACTTTTCACCCTAGCCGATTTGGCTCAGTGGATAGAGCATTGGCCTGCGGACTGAAGGGTCCCAGGTTCGATTCCAGTCAAGGGCACATTCCTGGGTTGTGGGCTCAGTCCCAAGAAGGGGGCATGCAGGAGACAGCCAATCAATGGATTCCCTCTCATCATTTATGTTTCTATCTCTTCCTCTCCCTTCCTCTCTAAAATCAATAAAAAAAATTTAAAAAAAAGAATTTTTCATGCACTACCCTTAAAACTCAACAAGAAAACCTGATTTTAAAATAGGCTAGAGATCTAAACAGACCCCTCACCAAAGAAGATATACAGATGGAAAATAAGCGTATGAAAAGATGCTCCACATCATATGTAATAAGGGAATTGTGAACTAAAACCACAATGAGATACCGCTGCACACATACCAGAATGACTAAAATCCCAAACACTGACCAGGCCAACTGACTAAGATGTTCAAGGTACCTGATACTTCCTGCTTTTTAGGTTTTATCAGAATTTTATCATAATTGTAGTGGAACTGTTTAATGTCTTATGGGATGCTAAGATTATCAAAGTCCCTGTGGACTAAATTGTGGCACAGAGGCAGAGTTAACACGGTCCTGAAGCAAAATGATGAAGGTGTACTTCTGCCCTTGCCAGGTTAAACACGACTACCTCTGGCCTTCTTTGCTTATTGAAATAAAGAAGAATCATTTGCAAGTTAACAACTTTATTACAGGTGGCAGACACTGTTGTTTTACTCTCTCTAGAACAGCAGTATCATTGGAGTCATCACCTGTCTTAACCTTTCAATAATCCACTGGCATTCTCCAGCCCTTCTGACTTCTGCATGAGCCAGACAGATGAGTTGAGTCGGTAACAGGTATCATCTCCTTCGAATTTTCAGCTCTTTGATGGTTATGCTAGTCTTGCATTTCCCCCAGCAATAAATTGGTTTTGTTTGTAATTCTGTTAGTAAGGAAGCCTTTTCAACCATAATAGTCCCATTCTGTGGATTAGAGTCATATGCGGCCACTTGCTGAATATTACTAGTTTAATTATATAACCCAAAACTGGAGAAATCATGGGGAAATGGGTTTAAGGACTGTACTGTGAGGTCAGTTAGAATCAAAAGTCCGTTTATCATGACTCCATAAGCCTCCATTGTACCAACTACAACTCGGCATTAGAACCAGTGTCAACAATCCCCAAGGGCACAGTTATTCTATTAGGGCTGCCGTAACGAAGTACCACAAACTAGGTGACTTAAAACAATAGAAATGTATTCTCTAGAAAACAAGTCCAAAGTCAAGGTGTTGGCAGGGTTGGTTTCTTCTGGAGACTCTAAGGGAGACTCTATTCCAGGCCTCTCTTCGACCTGCTGAGGTTACCAGTAATCCTTGATGTTCCTTGTCTTGCAGTTGCATCACTCCAACCTCTGCCTCCATCCTCGCACATGGTGTTTTCTCTGTGTGTCCATGGCCAAATTTCCCTCTTCTTATAAGGACGCCAGTCATTGGGTTAGGGCCCATACTAATCCAGTATAATCTGCAAAGAACCTATTTCCAAATAAGGTCTCTATTTCACAGGTACCTGGGGCAAGGACTTCAACATATCTTTTTGGGAAACACAATTCAACCCATACAATTGCCCTGGAAAATGACTACAGGTCTCATTGGGGAAGGTTGAAAGGAATATATAAACATTTATCCTTCCTTAAGTGAACCTGCCTTCACTTCATTTCAAGGGACTCTGTGAACTAACCCAGGCCTGGAACTTGGGTAAGAAACCCTAATTCTATTTTGACTTAAGTTGGTCCACTGTTCACCAGCTCCTGAGGACTTTTGGTTCTATAAGTCAGTTAGGATGTTAGTGAACTTCCCATATTGTTTAGTCCTGTCTGTAGTATCTCCCCGCAACATCCCTGGCCTCCAGAAGCCAGTTACTACAGCACTTTCTAAACATGTCATCACTCTCACAAATATATTTCTCAATGCCTTGGTGAAGAGAGTCATTTGGACACTCTCAGGGGATGGAGTTGGGAGTGGATGAATCACACTTAGAAACTTAGAAGGAAAGGTTTATAAAGCAACATTCTCCTTACATGTTTAGATTCTTCTACATTATACCAAAGGATCCTTGGCATCTTGATTTCATTTAACTTCATCAATGAAACCAGTTTTCACTCAACCAAGTGAAAACAAATCAACTATACACCCACCAGGATGGATAAAATTTAAACTTTTGACACTGATGAGGATGGAGCAACCAGAATTTACATACATTATTGGTGGGAGTATAAAATGGCACAACCACTTAGGAAACGATCTGGCAGTTTCTTATAAAACTAAACATACACCTACCCTATGACCCAACATTTCCAAGAGAAATGAAAACATATATCCACACAAAACAGACTTGTATATAAATGTTCATAGCAGCATTATTCATAATAGTCCACAACTAGAACCAACACATATATCCATCAGCAGAATGGCTACACAAACTGCAGTATTATATTAGTGTTCTATTGCCATGTAAAAAATAATCCCAAACTTAACAGCCTAAAACAATATTCATTTACTCACAATCCTGTAAGTCAGAGTCTGGCATGGTTCTATGCTCAGAACATGACTGAGTTCTCATTTGCTCAGGATCTCAGTGTCATCCAGGCTGCATTCCTTTCTGGGGACCCTAAGGAAGAATTCACTCCCAAGTTTATTCAGCTACTTAGCTGAATTCAGTTCCTTGTGGTTGTAGGACTGAGGTCCTATTTTCCTACTGGCTATCAACTGGAAGTCACTCTCAGCTCCTAGAGGTCACTGCATTCTTTGCCATGTAGACCCTCCACCTAATAATGAAAAATCTTCCTGTTGAGCCTCTCATGCTTCAAATCTGACTTCACTGTTTCTGACCTCTTGACCCAAATGTAAAGGGTTCATGTCATTAGGTCAGATCCACCCAAATAATTCCTCTTTTTAAAAGCCATCTGTGAGCCCTAGCTCGTCTGGCTCAGTGGATAGAGCATCAGCCTACGGACCAAAGGGTCCAGGGTTCGATTCCAGTCAAGGGCACGTACCTTGGTTGCAGGCTCCTCCCCGGCCTGGGCCCTGGTGACCCACGCCCTGGTTGGAGCTTGTGCAGGAAGCAACCAATCGATGTGTTTCTCTCACATCCATAGTACTCTCTTTCCCTCTTTCTTCCACTCTCTCTAAAAATCAATGGAAAAATATCCTCAGGTGAGAATTTAAAAAAAGAAAAGCCATCTGTGATATAAGTGCTATTCTCTCATAGTCACAAGACTGGAGAGTGTACAGGGCCTACACCAGGAGGCAGGAATCTTGGGGGACATCTTAGAATTCTGCCTGTACAGGTATATACTCAGCAATATACTGAGCAATATAAAGGAATGAACTATTGATACAACATTGATGAATCTCAAAAACACGCTGAGTAAAAGAAGGCTCACACAGAGTTTCCAAAGGAAATCAAGAACAGACAACATTACTCTATAGTGGAAAAGAATCAAAAGAGTCGTTACCTCTAGGGGAGTGGGGGTTGGTATTGATTTGGGAGAGGCATGAAAGAAGTTTCTGGGATGATGATAAGGGAATGGGTCACACATGTGTACTCACTGAATGGTACACTTAAGATTTATGCATTTCACCCTAGCTGGTTTGGCTCAGTGGATAGAGCATCAGCCTGCAGACTAAAGGGTCCCAGTTCGATTCCAGTCAAGGGCACATGCCCGGGTTGTGAGCTTGATCCTCAGTGGGGGGCGTGCAGGAGGCAGCCGATCAATGATTCTCTCATCATTGATGTTTCTATCTCTCCCTCTCCCTTCCTCTCTGAAATCAATAAAAATATTTTTTAAAAAGATTTATGCATTTTACTATATGAAAATTTTACTTAAAAATTAACAAATAACATTTTTCTCTGCTTAATGATATCGGTCTTGAGGCCAAGTATATGGATGTCTGCCACTGACTATGAATGCATCAAAAAATACAATGGATTGACAAATGGATAGAAGAATGAATAGGTGAATGGATATGTGATAAAGTGAATATAATGTTATTTTAGACTCTAGGAAAAGATTAATTCATCTTTAAAAAAAAAAAAAGGAATGAGAACTCCTAGCTATTAGAATTGGCACATGGAATCCAGGCTCTATGGTCATGCACTCATACTGATCAGTTGGCCTGATTTTAAATTATGTTCCTCCTTCCTCGCCTAACACCCTCAGAATCCATTCCCACACGTATTTGCCAGATTTTATGAATATAAAATTGAAAAATCTTTCAATTCTTTTAGTGGGAAAGCTTTTTTGGAATTTGACCTCCTATTTGACCCCGAGGAATGTTAGAGTCTGATTCTAGTTATGAGTGTGGAGACAATGAAGTCAGTGGGATGGGGCATGAGGAGACTTGGCTTTCTCTTACCAGATAATTCCTCATGGGAAAGCCTTTACATGGTCTTCAAATAAGAGGAAGGCAATCCCATTAGACAGGGAGAGGGTGCTATCATAGCTGGCTATTTTCAGGGGGAAGTTGGGGTTGTGACAGAGATTGCTAATTGCAGGCTGTGGTAGATATCTCCTGACATGACTCCCAGTGATCCCTGCCTCCTGATGCTCATGCCCTTGTGTAATCTCTCCCCTCTCTTTGAGTGTGAGCAGGGCCTAGTAACTTTTCTTTTTCTTTCTTTTTTTAATATATATATATATATATATATATATATATATATATATATATATATATATATTATTGATTTCAGAGAGGAAGGGAGAGAGAGAAACATCAATGATGTGAAAGAATAATTGATCAGCTGCCTCCTGAACGCCCCACATTGGGGATCGAGCCCGCAACCCAGGCATATGCCCTGACTGGGAATCGAACAGTGACCTCCTCGTTTATAGGTCAATGCTCAACCACTGAGCCATGCCAGCCGGGCTCTAGTAACTTATTTCTAAGCAACAGAATATAGCAGAAGTGATAGAATGTCATTCCTGGGATTAGGTTATAAAAAAGACTGACTTCTGCCATGGCCGGTTTGGCTCAGTGGATAGAGCGTCGGCCTGCGGACTGAAGGGTCCCAGGTTCAATTCCAGTCAAGGGCATGTACCTTGGTTGTGGGCACATCCCCAGTGGGAGGTGTGCAAGAGGCAGCTGATCGATGTTTCTCTCCCATCGATGTTTCTAACTGTCTATCCCTCTCCCTTCCTCTCTGTAAAAAATCAATAAAATATATTTTTTTTAAAAAAAGACTGACTTCCATCTTGCTGGCATTCTCTCTGGATCTTACATGCTTGCCTTGATGAAGAGGCCCATATGGCAAGAAACTGAGGGCAACCTCTGGCCAACACCTGGTAAGGACTGAGCCCTTCAGTCCAACAGCCCTGGAGGAACTGAGTCCTGGCAAGAACCATGTGAGTTAGCATGGAATCAGTCTTTCCTTGGTCAAGACTTGGAGGCTGCAGATGTAGCACCCTGATTGCAGCCTAATTAAAGACTCAGGTAAGTCATGCCCAGATTCCTGACCCACAGAAACTATGAGATTTATTTTGTTACATTATTGTTATTTTGGATTTTCCCTTATGTATACCCAAACTGACTCTAACTTATAAAGGGCTTAGGACTCTCTTAGTCATTCGGATCTTCATTTATTACCATCCTAGCATGCCCCTCTTCTAAACACTGTTCTCTCACATGGGAGTACACTTAAGTGTTTAAGTGTTCATTCTCTTTAAGTGTTCCACACCTCCTCACAATTTTTGCAGTCCTCATTCCCTTTATACGGATCTCTAATAGCCCCCCAAAACTATGCTTTTAATGGACACTTCATTCCAGGTGACCACTGGCAATAAATTGATGAACTGGTTTTGTTTGTTTTTTTGTTTTTTAAAAATATTTTTTTATTGATTTCAAAGAGGAAGGGAGAGGGAAAGGAAGATAGAAACATCAATGATGACAGAGAATCACTGACTGGCTGCTTCCTGCATGCCCCCTACTGGGGATTGAGCCTGCAACCCAGAAATGTGCCCTGACGTGACCTCCTGATTCATAGGTTGACACTCAGCCACTGAGCCACACTGGCCAGGCTGATGATTTTTGTTGTTGTTGTTGTTGTTTTGTTGTTGTTGTTGTTTTTACCACTGAATGCCTCTCCATCTCTGGATTTTCATTGCCTTTAATCCCAATCAGGTGACACAACTAGTCCCAGAATCCAACCAATTCTCTGAGAGTCTGATGTGCTCAGCCAGTCTAGTACCAATTTCTATATCAGAGTCATTAGGTATAAGAAACAGAAACCAATTACATCTTATTTAAGCAAAAAATAATTTTATTAAATTCATAAAATATATTAGATATCTTGGAGAATTATTGGAACGACTGGGGGACCAGATACAGAGCCACAGAACTAGAAACAATGCCCTAAATTAAGCTGCATTGTTGTCTCTGCAAGGGACACCTGTCCCTTGCACAACTGACATGGTTGGCACTCAACCCACGATGCTGCCATGATCAAGCTCTGTAGGGGCCCTGCTACACCTAGAACTGATATTGCTGCAACCTCACTGACCTGGGGATAATTCTCATGGTTCCTGAGTCCTCACGGCCTCAGTTAGATTCCTTAGCTCAGACTGCGGTGAGTGTACATGATTGGCTGACACTAGGTCAAGTGTCTGAATTTTGGTTGTGAGGGAAATTCAGAAAGTGAATTTCTGGCATCTATCAGGTGGGAAATTCCCCTAACTTAGAAAGTGTTTTCAGATGCCAGATGCCAAAAAAGAATAATAAATGTCAACTCTTTTCTGCTGTCAGGCCAGGGTACCAAGAAAGACTAGAAGAATCACACTTCCCTAATTCCTCTAGATCTTCCCAAATTTCATTTCACCTGTCAGACATTCACTATTTCCTAATCAATGCATTCACTCTAGGATGTGGCAGAGAACATGGCTATAGCCAATCTGCAAAGCACATGGTTATCCTCCTGTTGCAACCTCCGATTGCTGGCCATTGTCAGAGGTTTCCTTACCAGAGTGACATTTGCTCCTCATCAGCTTGTGCCCCCCTTGAAGCACTTCCCTGAGAATACTCCAATATTTACCATTTTCCTATTTAATCCCCTGAAGTTGCAACCACAGGGCAAGGGGGAAAGTTGAGGTCGAGTTCTAAGAGACAATATGCAGTAGAATTCCCAGCTACTTCATTATCACCTAACGAAGATATTTCGTTTCCAGGCTCAATGGAGAGATTTTTCACTGCATCCCACCCTATATCAACAGGGCCAGTTCCATATTTTAGGGTCTGTCATTTGCATTGCTACATACCTTAAATCAAATTTTTAGTTAAATGTTTTTGTTTGGAAGTGATAGAAATCCAACTTGAAGTAGATTAAACATAAAGAAGAATGGCAGGGACATGACGGCACCTTTCTCCTCCCCCTTCTCCTCTTCATTCCCCACAGGAAGCATGCATCTCCTAGACTCTAAGAGGCCCCATAAGGATTGGAACCAGGGAGGACAGCAATGGGCAGTGGCAGTTCATCCTGGGCAAAGCTCTTGCCCCTGTCCCCAAGGCCCCCTTTTCTCTGACTTCTGAGTGAGCCAAAGCAGCCCAGCCCAGGCTCATTTCCCCACCTAGTCCTCCTGTTACCCTAGGCCCTTCCTTGTTTCACTGTCCCCAGCTTTGATAAACATCCTCTAAAATTAAAAGAATAAGGAGGAGGAGGAGGAGGAGGAGGAGGAGGAGGAGGAGGAGGAGGAGGAAGAGAAGGAGGAGGAGGAGAAGAAGAAGGAGGTACTGGATAACAAAATCCAACGAAGGGCTGAACAACTAATTTGAATAAGGATGTCTCAGGAATAACTAGAACTAGGCTTTTAAATTCTAGAGTGAGTCTCTATATCTTTGCTTCAACTTCTTATTCATTCTTTCTTTTTTTATATATTTTATTTTTGTTGTTGTTGTTCATCCTCACACAAGGATATTTTCCCATTGATTTTCAGAGAGAGTGGAAGGGAGGGAGAGAGAGAGAGAGAGAGAGAGAGAGAGAGAGAGAGAGAGAGAAACATCGATGTGAGAGAGACATTGATTGGAGAGAGACATTGATTGGCTGCCTCGCACGGCACGCTTCCAGACTGGGGAAGGGATGGAGCCTGCAACCGAGGCAAGTGCCCTTGACCCTTCAATCCCCAGAACGAAGCTCTATCCACTGAGCAAAACCGGCCAGGATTTCATTCTTTCTTCATTGAAGATGACCTTCCTTCTTTTGATGATAGGGAACATGGCTACAAACATTTCCTGAACTTTATATGTATAGCTTTCCGCATTCTAAAGAAAATAACTTGTTTCTCAATTTAAATAAGAAAGTAATATTAAGGATTTTATTGATCTACACGTACACACACCTGAACCAATTATAGCTGAGGGTAGGATTATGTAAGAACAATAGTTCCCTGGGTAGCCATGTGGATGGAGGAAGCAGTTCCCAAAAGAAAAGTTGTGCTGGGCTGGCCACACCACACATGTCCACTATGGCAGCCCTCAGGCAGGCCCCTTCCCACGCACAAAAACTTGAATAAGCTTGTCAATGTATGGCGTGGTTGTAGGATCAAACCTCTCCCCCTGCCCCGCCCTTTGTTTTGTAAAGGAGTCAACTCACTTCACCCCCAGTGTGCCATTCTCTTGCAAAGACAACAAAAACATTCTGGACAGAACCTCCCTATAGATAAGTGCTCATGTGCCCACGAGATCGGGAGATCCTTAGAGAAAGCATGCAGGACTAATGTATCCTCATGTGTCTAGTGCCCCATGAAGTTCCATCATAGATCAGATATTCAAAAAATATTTGTAGAACTGAATAAAGATCTTTCCTCATTCTTCAGGGATCCATGAAGGCTGAATACTTTTAGCCCTGTGTCCCTTACACCAAAAGGTTGCCGGTTTGATCCTGGTTAGGTCACATACCTAGGTTGTGGTTCGATCCCCAGATCTGCAAGTAAGGGAGACAACCAATCAATGTTTCATATCTCTCTCTCTCTCTCTCTCTCTCTCTCTCTCTCTCTCTCTCTCTCTCTCTAAATATATCCTCAGGTGAGGATTTTTAAAAAAAGGAAAGGAAATTACTTAATGACTGGATAGCCGTATTAGTGGGAAGAAAAGAAAGGTCAACAGTTGTTGTTCCCATAACAGAGAGACTATAAGATCTGATAGACAGGTTGGGAGAATATATAGTTAATTTGCTTGCCTCCGACCCTCCCTGGACCAGAAAGTCCTAGCAGGAGAGAATAGGGATTTGAGAATAGGGGCAGGGGAGGGGTGTATTCTGTTTATGAAGTTGGTAGATAAATAGGGTTGGCAGTTCTGGGATCTTTAAGCAGAACCAGACAATGCTAATGTTTCCCTGATAGATAAGCTCCATCCCTTATTAGAAGTTAGACATGGGTGTCTGATCAAGCTTGGCTTCCAATCATAGTTGTACAATGATGACACTGAAGACATTGCTTCGGAGCGTGAGAAGATGCACTTCAGGGAGGAGCCACGACTCCACGCTCTCCCCTCATCGGAGAGGACTGCCTAGGAGTACACTGGGTTAATAAATCAGCATGGTGGCCACACCCTGGGGCCAGGAGATCCTTGCTCAGAGTTCTGAGGGGAGGCTAACTTCAGTGGCTGCTCTTAGAAGTGGGAAAAGGGTGGTGGTCTCAGGCTGCCATTCTCCAAAAGACCGCAGGCAGAAGGAGTGCTCCGGGGCATGGGTCCTTCCTCATTCATTCTCAGGACGCGCCCACCATCCAGGCTCACAGAATAAGTATCCAAGTTGGGATAAGAGCAGACGAAAAAGGAACCTCCCCATGTTCCTTTTTGCATCGCTGCTCTCTCTGTGGGGGTAGGGGATGTCTTTCTACCCTGACACACTCCCACTGTCTTTACTTCCACACTTCCTACAGGACCCCTCTCTGGGCCTCAACCTCTTCATCTGCAAAAATTAATTAAAGGGCCAGCCTGGGTAACTCTGCAGGACCTAATATCTTCTGAAATCTTCAGGGAAGAGGTGATGCTGCCATCCATGCAAAGACAGGGTTCTGTGTCCAGGTTACACATCTAGGTATCAGGTGTGACAGAGGAGCCCGACCACCGTGTGGTCTGGGTCTAGTCACACAGGGCCCAGTCACTGGGTGACAGGAAAACGGGTTGTGGGGGTGATGGTAGCTAATTTATCTATCTGTTTACCTTGTGCCAGGCACTATTAGAGTGTATTGGATTTTATCCTGAGGGCAATGGAGAGCCACGGGAAGTCTAAAGAGAGAGGTGGCACCGTCTGATTTCCCAGTTCTGAGGACCCTTGGGCTTCCTGTGGAGCAGTGGTTCCCACGGTGGGGCACATGCTCCTCAGCGGTCAATTTGATTTTTAAGGGGGGCAATTTGAGAATGAGTTATTACCAACGAATTTTTTGCCTTTCTTACGGTTCTTGGGGCCTCATATACAGTATATAAATATATATTGTGACATATTTATGCATTTCAGTTCTCTATTATATGTTTTGAAACTTTATTTGCTATTTTTTTCATATCACTTCATATTATTCTTATTTTTTTAACAATTTCTTAGTGATTGCTTTCTCAGTACTTCAACTGTCCTTTCATTCTTTTATTTTTCTCTTTCATGGATGCCATGTTCTTTGAAAGCATGTTTAGATTAAGTCAATGGCCTTTTAGGCTTCCTCCACATGAATAGGAGTTCACTTTTTGAATAAGAATTATATGTCATGGGGAAGGAGGGCATCAGGATTTTAGAGATGCTTAGGTGGGGCATGGCCAAAAAAGGTTGGGAACCACTGCTGTAGAGGATGTGTCAAGGGAGATTGGTGAACCTCACACATCAGTGGGGAGAATTTTTAAAGCAGTTTTACTGTCAGTTTTAGAAGTTTAGAGCTAAAAAATAGTGAAAACACTTCAAAAAAGCCCCCTGGCATGGAGATGTCCTTGTGTGAAGCAAAGAATGAGTGGCCAGAGAAGTGGGTGATCTGAGGGTGCACATGCTCCCCATTGAGCTAGTAAATGGGGGCAGAGGTGTATTCTGGGAGCCCTTCCCTTATCCCCAAGGACTTTGGTAAAAAGGGTGCCTCCTCCCCTGGCTGCTTGCTGGGTCTCCACTCCCCCATCTGCAGGACCCGCCAAGATTTGGGTTGAGGAGGCTGGGGGCTGGGTGGGGCAGCTGTCCATCTACATAAGGTGAGCTGCTGGGGCAGAAGAGTTCTCTATTCTGTTCCCCTGGAAAGGTTTCTGTGTCCCACCGTCCCACAGCGGTGGCTGAGTCTGCCGAGGGCCAGAGTGTCTGTGGCCAGGTCCAGAGTAAGTCTAGGTGGTTTTCCTGGAGGAGAAAAGATTCTCTGGAGAAGGGAGGCGAGAGGTTAAGGGAGAGAAAAGGTGCCACTGGGTTACTTCCTGTCCTGCCATTCATCATACACTTTGTGATGAAGGTGCGGGGAACCAGAGGGTCCCATCCGATGGCAGTGGAAAGGAGGACCGAGATGGGGAACTGGAAGGGGAGAGGCCGATCTGGCCATGAAGGTTCAGGACAAGGTCGTGGGGCCTTCAGGACAAGTCAGGAGGACAGTGGGACCTCGGTGCCTGCGACCCTCCCCCTGAGCTGCAGATGGTTTGGTGGTCAGTCTTTGCAGGGAGGGAGGGGAGGGCCTGGCGAGGGGCCTGGGGCTGGACCGGCTGTTTCCTTGACACTAAGAGTGTGGGGTAGGGATGTGGCAGCTGGGAAGGCTGAGAGTGGGAGGCTCAGCGCTGCCCAGGTTAACCCCGTCTTACAGGGGGACAGAGCGTCCAGCGGGGCAGAGATGGTGGCGGCTGTGGGGGACTGTCTCAATCACTTGAGGAGCAGGGAAGGGGCTGGGGGTTCCGCAGGATTTGGAGCGAGCGGCGCCTGCACCACAATCCTTCCTCTGGGCGCTACAGCTCCTGGGTCTCAGCTCGCCCAAGGCTCTTTCTCCCCGCCTCTCCGCCCCGGTTCCTCCTCCGTGTTGATCCCTGGCCTGGTCTTTCTGAAACTGTCCCTCCGTTTGTGTCTGTCTCACCATCACTGCCCTGTTGTGTCTCATCTCTCTCCTGATCTCCATCACAATCCCTGTCTCATCCCTCTACCTTCTGTCTCCATGCCGCCTGCCTTCCTTTCTCTGTCCCCCTCTCTGTCCCTGCCTTGTCCCCATCCCCACCCCTGCTCTTCTCAAGTCCATGGTTCACCTTTGTCTCCATCGCTGTCCCTGTCTCTTCCTCTTGCCCCCGTCTCCAACCTTCCTCTCTCGTCCATGTCTCATCCTCGTCTCCATCGGTGCACCTGCCTCTGTCTTGCCCCTTTCTCTCCTTGTTTGTCTCTGTCTCCTCTCCTCGTCCCCGTCCCCGTCCCAGGCTCCGTCTCTTCCTCGGGCCTGTCTCCCTCCCCCTTCCGGGGCTGCCTCTGTGGTCCCCGCCGGGAAGGAACTCGCGGGGGGCGGGGCCGAGGGGCTGGATCGGAATAACTCGGTTATCTGGACGAATTGAATTAACTTCACACGAGCGCTGCCGGGCCCGTCTCCGCTCCCTTCTGCGGGGCCGCAGGTGGAGAAGCCGGGGAAAGGGGTCGAGACCTTCTGGGCCGGCGCGATGCGCACAGACCCAAGGTCTGGGCTGGATTGGGGCGGGATGGGGACTCGAGTGAGGGGGCCCCGCGCAGCCCCGCCCTGAACCTCCGGAGCCATCCGAAGGCAGCGGGTACCTTTTGGGGTGGAGGTGGGGTCGGGGGCAGCTGGGGCGGGGTCTGGGCCGTCTAGGCCCCGCCCCGAGGAGCTCGCCCCGCCCCCTCGGCGGGGTCCTGCGCGTTAAAAGGCACGCGGGCCGCGCAGGCTGCACTTGCGCTGCACCCGGGTGGAGCGCGGCCGCGACGGGGCGGGCAGGCTCGCGGGCGTTCAGAGCCGGACTCGGGTCCTCGGCGCCTAGCGCTCGAACTCCCATCCCGACCCGCACCCGGCCCGGGACCCCGACCCCGACTTGGCCCGGCCCGGCCCCCGTCCTCGCCCCCCCGGGCCGATGGACTACTCCTACCTCAATTCGTACGACTCCTGCGTGGCGGCCATGGAGGCGTCCGCCTACGGCGACTTCGGCGCCTGCAGCCAGCCCGGAGGCTTCCAATACAGCCCCCTCCGGCCCGCCTTCCCCGCGGCCGGGCCGCCCTGCCCCGCGCTCGGCTCCTCCAACTGCGCGCTTGGCGCCCTACGCGACCACCAGCCCGCGCCCTACTCGGCAGGTGAGCCCAGCCCCAGCCCAATCCTCGCTCCAAATCCTGCGGAACCCCCAGCCCCTTCCCTGCTCCTCAAGTGATTGAGACAGCCCCCCACAGCCGCCACCATCTCTGCCCCGGCCAGACCCTCCAATGCCCCGCTGGACCCTCAGTCCCCCTGTAAGACGGGGGTAACCTGGGCAGCGCTGAGCCTCCCACTCTCAGCCTTCCCAGCTGCCACATCCCTACCCCACACGCTTAGGGTCAAGGAAACAGCCGGTCCAGCCCCAGGCCCCTCGCCAGGCCCTCCCCTCCCTCCCTGCAAAGACTGACCACCAAACCTCTCAATCCCTTGTATTCTTGGAAGATGCTCCCGGCCCAGTTTAGCAGACCCCCATCCTTATCATCACCACCCCCCTTCATGCCCGACCCCCAGCAAGGACCCTGCCAGCCACGGAGCTGCCCAGATGAAAACCTTCCTAGAGCCCAGAGCCATCAGGCCCCTCCTGCCTGGTTTTGGACCCATCCTGCCTGTACCCAAACCCTCTTCCACCACAGAAACACATTCCATGCCCTGAAGAAAAGGGTGCCCAGGTCATGAAGCCACTTTCATGTCCTTATTCCCCCTGGAGACTCTCCCAACTAGCGGCCTGCAGGACCCAGAAGCTGCTCCTTCCTTGATCCAAGTCCCCATACGAACCTCCAGCCTCAGGGAGCCTCTCAGCCATCCTAGCCCTCCAATTACAGTCCACGCTGCCCCACCCAATCTCCTTATCTCCTTCCTTCCTGGGACGACCCCTAGGACCCAACTAGAAGATTGGGGCCTAGGGGTGGGGGTGGGGAGGGATGGTGAGATCGGGACCTGGATTTGGAGAAATGAGATCCAGAGAGAAGGAGTCAGAAACTGGAACAGGGATGGGGAGATTGGGTGCTCTGGGCCTGATGCGGATGGGGACTGGGAAATGGAGAAAGGAAATGGGGAGATGGGCCCCAGAAAGATGGAGCTCTGAGCTGGGGGAGATAGGGACCAGTACAAAGAGGTGTGAGCCAGGTGGAAGACTGGGGACCCTAGGAGAAATAGGGACCCAGGGTTGGGGAGATGGAGATAAGAACCAGGTGGTGGAGACAGAAGTATGGGAGATGGGGATGAAGGAAGATGCAAACAGATGAGGAAGATGGGGATAGGATGGGGTGTTAGAGACAGGGATTCAGGGAGAGAGAACTAGGGTGACAGGACAACGATGACGGATATTGGGGGCCCCTGGAAAATATGGAGACCTAAGTGGGAGTTGGAGAGAGGGATGGGGAGACAGTGTCAGAACACTGTCTATGGGACAGTGGGGACTGGGATGGGGTAGATGGGAGACCAGGATGGGAAGAGAGTGAGGGGGAAGGGTGGGACACAGAGAGGGGTGCCCGCGAGGACGAAGAAGGGCAAAGAGAAGATGGAGGAACCTAGGTGGGGAGAAACAAGGACACTTCCCAAAGGGCACCGAGAGGATGGTCCCGAGGAGGAAAGTTAGCGGGAGGTTTGGGTGGAGAGGAGGGAGAGAAGGTGTGAGATGCAGCTGAGGAAATGAGGCCTGGGAAGGAGGGAGAGGGCGGGTGGGGGGCCAGATCCGGCAGTGCGGAGGGGCTGTGGCAGGATTGAAAGACCCGAGCAGGGGAGTCTCCGCCGCCCTGCCGAGGACCAGGACTGGTTCCTGGGGAGATTCTCGGTGCTGATGAGACCCGAAAGCCAGCCAAGGCTCGGGTGGACCTGACGCCGGGCGGCAGAATGGCTGAGGGAGAGACCCGCTGATGGGAGGGTCGGAGCGGGTGGTGGCCTGGCGGGAGGTGGAGGGAACAGGGCGAAGGCCGACCACAGGTAAACGGCTGTGACGGGAGGGGCGGATTCCGGTTCCCTCGCTGCTGCTGTGGGGTCTCACTGCGCCACGTCCGCTGTGACCCCTGCCGGCTCCAGCGAGCCATAGAGAAGACGCTCCACCCGAGGCCGAGAGGACGGAGCGAGGGGCCGGGCCAGGGGCGGGGGACGGTGAGCGATGCCCTCAGGGGCAGGACCCCGCCGGCTGCGCGCGGCCCCTCACTCTCCCTCCCGGTTGCCCCGCTCCGCGCACCCCGCAGTGCCCTACAAGTTCTTCCCGGAGCCGTCGGGCCTGCACGAGAAGCGGAAGCAGCGGCGCATCCGCACCACGTTCACGAGCGCGCAGCTCAAGGAGCTGGAGCGCGTCTTCGCGGAAACCCACTACCCGGACATCTACACGCGGGAGGAGCTGGCGCTCAAGATTGACCTCACCGAGGCCCGCGTGCAGGTGCGTGTTTGCGCGCGTGTGTGCGGGAGTGTGTGCTCGGAGAGGACGGAGGTGGTCGCCCGACACCTGCGGGGCCGCGGGACCAGGGGCCTCGCCGGGCGGGGAGCAGGTGTAACATGCGGGCGGAGGGCCAGGGCCCGGGTGCAGGCGGGGGTAACCGGGCAGGAGAGGACGGGCAGCCCGGCGAGGCGTTGGGGCCGGGCCCTGGCAGACCGGAGGCCCTCGGGAGAACTGGGCTGGCCAGACCCACGATTTCCCTGCAGTCCCCCTGGGAGGGCCGGGCACGCAGAGCGGTGCTGGGGGAGCGAGAACGGAGGCTGAGTGGGTGGACGGGATGCCCCAGGCGGCCTCGGGTCCCAGCGTGGTGGGAGGGGCGCGGGGAGCCGGTCAGCGCCAGGTCCCCTCCCCAGCTCCGCAGCTGCGAAACTCCCGAGCCTGGAACCCCGGGCGGGCGCAGAGCCGGGCCGGGGCGGACTCTGCTGTCTGTGTGACAAACCCGGGTACAGATAGATGTCCAGCTGGTCCGCCTTAACGGGACACAAAAGGTTTCTCCTAGAGTCCTCGGCCGCTCTCGGCCGCCCTGGGACACTCTGGGCGGGTGCTCGGAGCGTCTTGCAGGAGGGAATTGGGGGGCAGGGCCTTTGGGAGCGGAGGAGAGGAAGGCGGAGTTCCGCCCAGCGGGGTCCGCAGACCCTAAGGACCTGGAGAAAGGGTCCAGGAGGCCGTGGACGAGGAGGCCGAGCTGAGCGGTGGAGGGCGGAGGGGCCCCGCTGGGAAGCCTGCTGACCCTCCCGACCCGGCCCCTTCCGCACGGAAGTCTCACTCGCGCCTCGCGGCCCCGGGCTGACCGGCCCCTGTGCCCGCAGGTCTGGTTCCAGAACCGCCGGGCCAAGTTCCGAAAACAGGAGCGCGCGGCCAGCGCCAAGGGTGCGGCGGGCACGGCGGGCGCCAAAAAGGGCGAGGCGCGCTGCTCGTCCGAGGACGACGACTCCAAGGAGTCCACGTGCAGCCCCACGCCCGACAGCACCGCGTCGCTGCCGCCGCCGCCCGCGCCCGGCCTGGCCAGCCCGCGCCTGAGCCCCAGCCCGCTGCCGGCCGCCCTGGGCTCCGGGCCCGGGCCCGGCCCGGGGCCACAACCGCTCAAGGGCCCCTTGTGGGCCGGCGTGGCGGGCGGCGGGGGCGGCGGGCCCGGCGCGGGCGCCGCGGAGCTGCTGAAGGCCTGGCAGCCAGCAGAGCCGGGGCCCGGGCCCTTCTCCGGGGTCCTGTCCTCCTTCCACCGGAAGCCCGGCCCCACCCTGAAGACCAATCTCTTCTAGCCGCCGGACTCTGGAGGCTCCGGGCCTGGCCCCAGAGACGCCCCAGCCCCTCCAAGACCCGACAGAGCCCCTCCCAGTCCCGGCCGCCTGCCTGGAAGTCCCCACCTCCCACTGTGTCTGACCCCGAGGAGTCCCCTCCCTAGTTTTGGAGACAAAGTCAGAGCCACTCTTGTCCTCCCCCACCCCCACCCGGCAGAGTGGGGTACTTTTCCCTGGGACCCCCTTCCCCCCTAGGAGAGCCCAGAGGCGCGTCTAGCTTGGCTTTCTTTGGAACCGGGATCAAATACCTGCCGGTCCCCAACTGTTCCAACGTGAGGGTCCTCCGGGAGGACCAGCCGGCCCCTCCCCTCTGCAGCAGGCTGGGTCATTCCCCACCTTGGTTACCAGCCCGCTGCCCCACCCCTCAGGCTCACCATAATCAGCAGCCTGAAGGGTCCCACCAATTTGTCCCTCAGCGTTTCCTCCCGTCTGGCAACCAGTCTGGCCCAGAGGGCAGGCCCTTTAGAGGAGTGCAGGGGCTGCCAGGCCAATGGGACAGAGGGGTTTCCTCTTGATTTTTTGTTTTGTTTTATTGTTGTTCTTTTCCTTTGAGAAACTTGTAATTTATTGAAGTGAGTTTTGCTCAATCCAAATAAAACTTAATTTATTGAAGACATCATGCCGCTAACCCCTGAGTACCCAGGATGGGGATAGGCTGGCTGCTGGTAAGAGCTGGGTCTCCCTTGCTCCCAGAGGCTGCTACACACACACACACGCTCACACACACACACACGCGCGCACACACACACACACACACACACACACACACACACGCTCACAGAGACCAGGAGACAGTGAGAACTAAGCAAACTGGCACTTTATGGCAGAGATTCATCCCCCATTCCCAACCGCCCCAATAATATTAAAGTCCCTGCCCTCCCTAAACCCACACAGAAAATCTTAAATTAAACCCAGCCCGGTACTTGGACTGTTCCTTCATTTCCGGATGGACACCCCAGAGTGGGTGTTGGGGAGAGGTCCCCACTGAGCCCCTCCCTCTGTGCTACAGGCCAAAGAACAGTGGTGAAAGTGAGGGTCCAGACGTACCCAAATGGACCCCTCAGACACTCCTTAGGTCTGAGGGGTCCAGAAAGGATGGGCAGCACCAGAATAACCAAGGTCCTTGGTAACCATGGTAACTGATCTCTGGTGCCCCTGGAATAAAAGGAGGGGCAGGATGTCCTAATTAGGGCATTCCAAACGATTGGGTTGTGGGGAACGCAGATTCCAAATAAATAGGTAGAGAGGTGCTGCCCACCCCTCATAAATTTTCAACTCGGGGGCCACGGCTAGATCTTCGTGGGGGTAGGAAGGGGCGCTGAATTCGCAGCTTCACGGTGCCACCGCTGTCACTTGCTGAGCTGCAGGGTGTCCAGAAGGAGGCGCTTGTGAGCCGGGTCCTGCACCCCAGCCTCCTCCAGGTCCTCCTCGGTGATGTCGCTGTAGGAAGGGGTAAGGGAGGCATAGATGGGCGAGGTAGTCCAGACTCTGGACTCCAGAGGATCCGTGGCTCCGCCCCAGGGCAAGCCCCACCCATCTGCCTCCAGCCCCTCCCCCACCTGAGAAACTCCAGGTCGTCCCAGCCATTGTGCACCAGGCCCTCCTCATAGCGCTCCAAGCCGATGGCCCGCAGCCAGGCGCCCATGCCCGCCTCACCCAGCCCGCCGGCCCGCCCGCTCTGCGGGCACGGGCACGGGCACGGAGCCTGAAGAAATAGGGCATGTCAGGGAGAGCACTGAAAGACAGCCACATTCTACCACATGTCCTGGGGTGGAGGGAAGGGAGGCAAGGACGGGGGCTAATTCATGTCTCCCAACTCCCCAGTGCCCAGCTCAGGGTAGAGGGGACACCCGAGTGCTGAATGGTGTAGAAGGACACCGCAGGCCAGGGACAAGCACACACCTCAGGAATACACAGCCAGCCACCCCTGGTCCACACACCTCCTCTGCCAGGTCCTCCTGGATGCTCTCTCGGATTCGAGGTGGAGGGAAGCTGAGCGGCCGGCCATAGTCTGAGGGCAGTCCCCTGGGTGGCTGCAGCTCCAGGGGGCCTGGCAGGAGCACCGAGCGGCCAGGGCCAGCAGGAGCGTAGTCCACCTCACTCAGTGTCTTGGCCATCTGCAGCACCGAGCAGGAGCGATCGTCCCCACTGGCTACCTCCCCCAGGAAAGTGCTAGTGGATGAGGGACCTGGGGGCAGTGGGGGTCTTGGATGGGCCTTAGGGGGGGGTGGGCCACGGGCCTCACCCCCACTGCGACCCCGGACCACTGGCCCTGGCAAAGGATCCAGGCTTGGAGGCAGGAAGATGGCCGAGTCTGGCAGTGGTGGGGGTGGAAAGTCTGGAGGGGGCAGTGTGCCCCCAGGCTCCTCATCTGATGAGCTCCCCTCTCCCACTCGGGGAGGCCTGTGGCGACCAAGCTGTGGAGCAGGCACTGTGATGGCCACCTTGTTCTTGGTGGCAGGTGGGACAAGGGCCCTGGCAGGCGGAGGTGGCTCTGGGGGCAGCAGCTGGTGTGGGACCCCTTCAAGGACGTAGTAGGCAGGGTTATTGAAGCTGTTCTTGGGTGGAGGAGCCGCCACCCCTTCAGGCTCTGGAGCCCCCTCTGGCTTCAACCTGGGTTAGGGAGCAGGAAAACTAAGTCAGGACCCGGGAACCCAAAGTGAAGGCAGTGGGTGAGGGAGAAGGAGAACCAGACTGGGAGTCGGGAGACGTGACCTTGAGCGTATCACTTTCCCTCTCTCGAGGCATCTGAGACTGACCTACTGAGGACTCTTGCTCAGTTTTACACAAACCTGGCAATAAAACCAAGATGACTGATAACAGCTGAAGATGAGTGAAAAAGCACCCCCGGGACCTAGGAGTTTTTAGTTAAGTTCAAGCAACAATTGGAGATAGTCACTTTCCCCAAGTGTGACCCACAGAACACTGGATGTTAATAGCTGTTGTGTGGAAAAGAAGTTTCCTGGTCCATTAAGTTTGGGAAACTATATTCAACAAAGTTGAAAAAGGGTTTCCTTCCTGTCCACATGCTCAGAGCTTTGGCTAATACTAACGTGCACTGGGAATATCTAAGAAAAGACAAGAACCGTTTCTCAAACTCATTTGATCACCAACCCCTTTCCAGGGGGCACTATAGAGCTGTGAGTGCTCCACAGAGAGCGCCGAGGGAGACCCCGAGCTGAGGCGTGTGCCTTCTCCACACAGGAGCTCACACCGGTTCTGTTTACGTGGAGGGAGCTGTCGCAGAAACCATTTCTAAGGCAGAATTGAGAGGAAAGGCTGACTATGCTCCCTTTGACTCAGAGAGCCACACCCAAGGGAGGCCTGGCTGGCCGGAGTGGCCATGGCGTAGGGCCATGGGGCAGCAGACAGCCCCCAGGCTGGCGCTGAAAGCCAAGCACAGTGATGGGTCAAGTTCTCTCACCTGGGGGTCAAGGGCTCCTCCCGGGGAGTAGCTCGAGGAGGGGCTGGTGGCCTCCCCGTTGGTGGTGGTTTCTCTGGTTCTTCGAATAACTTGGACAGTGGGCAGAAGGCCTCTGTGGGGGCTGGCTTTCGGCTCCCTGACCTGCCAGGGGTGCAGAGGGCAGGAGAGATGAAGTAGGGGCTGACCAAAAGCCCCCAGGCACCCCTTCACATGACACCCCACACAGCCCCAGCTCACCTGGGCTCTTGGCTGCCTCGGGACACAGAGGGGGCTTTGCCCTTTGTTCCTGCCTCATCCTTATCAATGCTGATCCACTCTGGGGGAGGAAGGGAGAGGGGACTCAGAGGGGACTTGGGGTCCTGGATCCCGGGCACTCACTGACCTTCCAGCCTCCTCCCAGGTACTCCTCAGGGCAGGCCCACTCTCAGCCATGGCTGCAGCACTTCCAAACACCATATTCCAGGGATTCTAACATGCTCTCCCCACACCCCTGGTCCTTTTCTCCTGGGCCTACCCACACCACCTCATCTCATGCCCCACACCCCTCCCAATGGAGCCCCCACCGTAGAGTCGTTCACGGGTGCCCAGGCGCTCTGTGGGCACCCGCACCTTCATGGAGCCACGGATGTTGCCTGTCTCCTCGCCACGGTGGGACAGGAAGGTCAGGAACTGCTGGGCCGTGCTGCCAATCATGGACTTGAGCGCCACCACACACTCCCCTGAAAGGGCAAACCAACAAATTGCCAAACCTTTCTAGGGCCCCGTGTGGCTTCCTATGCTCCTTAGCACCCCTCACCCCTCACCATAGGATTCATAGCCATCCATGGACTTCACTGTGAGCAGGAGGTGCTGGTCCTGCAGGTACTCGATGTCAGCCAGAATGGGCTTGAGCTGCGGAGTGGAGAGGCCCAGTGAGGAACAAAGCCCCCACTACCCTCTCCTGCCCGACACCACTCACCCCTACCCTCAGGCTCATGCATGATCACTTCAACTCAACTCGTAAGGAAAGAACCCAAATCCTTAATGTAGAAGACACAGCCCTATATGGGCCTTTCATAGCACTTAAAAGCATTGTAGCTAATTAATTTTCTGCACCCTCAATGGCCAACATAGGACCTGACATTTAGCAAAGGTTCAAAAAGTAATGATTAAACAAATGAACAAACTGTAACTTGGCCCCAAATGAAGCAAACGCCCTCTCCTCACTCATGCCCACCCCTGACCCCCTGACATGCACACACACGCATGTGCTCTGCCCGCTCTGCCTGCCCTCCCAGGCAGGCCCTGAATATGCTCCACTGCACCCTCTGTGTGCCCTCACCCACGAGCCCAGGCCCTGCCTGCAGCCTCACCGTGGGCAGCTGGCGTGAAGACCACTGCACTTTGAGGAAGTTGATGTTATCACTGCTCTGGGCATCATTCTCAAAGCTCTTCTTGTACTCTGGGGTGGAGGTAGGGAACACCCATTAAGTACCACTTCCCGGCTACCCTTCCCCCTAACTAGGGTAGGGGGCTAACTGCTCTGGGCACATCTGGCCTCTCACGCCCCTTGGCCCACTCCAGCCCTGGGCCCCTTCTGACCCTCCAGGCAGGTGGAGTAGAACTCAATGAAGAACTTGGTGCGGCTGGCTGTTTTCACAATGGCCTCGATGCTCTCAAACTCAATGTAGGCCTGGTCTGAAGTCTTTGAGAGCCCTGAGGGGCAGAGGGGGGAAGGAAGACAGGAGGGCTGAGAAGGTGACAGGATGACAAGGACAGAGAGACTGAGCCCTGGCAGGGCAGAAGGGAAGGCCAGGAGGGGCCTCCCCAGTCCCAACAAGCCAATAGGGAGTGAGACCCTAATGCCCAGACCCTAGATCAGAGCAGACAGGCAACTCAAGAGAGGTCATCTAGGAGGTGCTGGGGACCAGAATGCCTCGGGGATTGCCCACCAATAATCCACCACACCATCAGGCACATTGAGGAGCACACACGTGGCCCCAGGCAGATAGTCACTCACACATATACACACATACTCATGGGCATGTACCTCTTACGATGACCCAGGCACACAGACACCCTCACACATCATATTCAGAAACATTCCGCATGTACGTGTACACACACACACATATTCGAGCCCATGCACATCCCAGGTCTCCACCTGTGCCCCCAGATGTGTGCTACAGCCACAAGCATATCCAGAATAGTCACCTTTCTTGGAAATGAACTGAGAGGTAACTCCAACCTCAAATGTCCCAAACACGGGGGAGTGGTCGCTGGTGACAATGTCATCAGTGCAACCTGGGGAGGGGGGATAGGAATGGGGGCTCAGGGGAAAGCTGTGTTCCCACTTCCCAAAGCTCGAGCAGAGTCAGGACAGTGACTACCCAGGATCGCCCATCACCCTTTCCCTGAGGCTCTGACCATAGGAATTGCAGATGATGTGGGTCTCAGGGTAGGATTTCCAGAGAATCCGGTCACACCATGAAGGCACGTTGGTCCGGACCTGGGCAGGGGATGGCAGCATGGTCAGGGCCAACAGCTAGGGGCTGCTCAGCACAAGCCCCCCCTCCTGCCCAACTCCCAGAGCTGATGAGGCCCCACCTCCTTCCACTTGGATCCTCACAAGACCTAGTATTACCCCCTGCGGCCTCAGCGGAACACAGCACTGGAGTGGTAACTGCAGACGCCTACGCCCTTGACCCCATAAGCACTCTTGATTCACTGCAGCCCTGGGGTCCTAAGGCACACCTGTCCTCACTCACCCCAGTTGGCTTCTGCTTATGCCAGGCATATGTGTCCCGGGAACCTCGCTCGTAGCGGTAGGTGGGCGGGAAGGAAATCTCCTCTTCACCTAGAGAAGGCAGGGAACAGGCTGGGGTCAGGGCTCAGGGATATCACAGATCTCTGGCCCTCAGACCTCCTCCTTGGCCCACACTCACTGAATCGGAGGAAGACCTTGTGCTTCTCCCGCTCCAAGTTGAGCTGGTCCACCCTGAGCAGGGGCTCAAACTCCTTTCTGCTGATATAGTTCAGGATCTCCTGGGGTGGGGACACAAAGGCTGAAGGCTGTCCCTCTGAGCCAGAGCCAGAGCCAGAGGTGAGAGCCCATCTGACCCCCAGCCCAGCCACCTGCTCGCACCTGGATATCCATGTCCAGACGGTAGTTGAGGTCCCCAAACCAGAAGAGGTGAGTGAAACGCAGAGAGATGTCAAAGGCACTGAGCTGGCGGTCGCCCAGCGAGAGCAACCGCAGGATGTCCAGGTAGTTCTGGTTCCGCCTACAGTGAGGATGGGAGGAGGTCCCCAGGGTCAGGACTCAGGGACAGGCAGAAAGGTAAGTCTCTGGGGTCAGAGATGGGGTAGGGGTCAGGGTCCCTGAGGAAAGAGGGGTCTTGAGTTGGGATAAGGGAGAAGGTGGTCTCTTGGGACAGGACATAGGTAGGTCATGGACTGGGATATGGGAGAGGGAATAGGCCTCAGGTGAATTAAGGGATGGGGGTGAAGAGACTGTTTGGGAAGGCACCCGCTCACCGGGCAGTCTTCTCATTTCCCGAGGTGAGGTGGCAATTCACAAAGCCAAATGAAGTGCCATTGAACATGAAGGAGACGCCCACAGCCCCCTTGTTTCCTGTCAGGACATCAAGAAAAAAAGGCCCGAGTCACCCTTAGTGGGCTCCCAGCTCTCCCCTCGAAGCAGCAGTGGGAAGGTTCTCCCAACACCCCCCACCCGCACATTTGAGGAGGTAGGCAGGCCTTTGAGCACACACCCACACCTTCCCTGGAGATCCACGTAGGGCACACACGTGGATGGACCGAGTCTGTCTGCATGTGTGAGCAGAGCCCCTGGAGATCACAGGTGATTCCAAGGGTGAAGCTGCAAGGACCTACAGACTCTGGGCAGAATCCACCCTGGAGGAGCACTGGACTGCAAACCAACAGACCTAGGCACTATGCCAGGCTCCACCGCGTGCGACCTTAGACAGATCACTCAACCACTCTGGGCCTGAGTTTTATCATCTACTAGAGGCCCTGTGCACGAATTCGTGCATGAGTGGGGTCCCTCCGCCTGGCCGGAGATCAGAAGGGAGGGTGGGGGGGTGGTGAGGGACCTGTGTTGAGCATCTGCCCCCTGGTGGTCAGTGCGCATCATAGCAACCAGTCAACCAGTCTTAAAGGTCTTTTAGGCTTTTATATGTATAGGTGAAATGGAGGTAATTATCCTGGCCTGCCTTCCTGGTGGGGCCAGATAAGATTTAGAATAGGAACATACTTTACAAAGTTCAAAGAGTTCCATATATGGAAAAGCTGAGACCACCCAAAAGGGGAAGATCCTCGGCTGGAGAGGAAGCAGGAGGTCCACTCTGCTCACCCAGGGTGTTGGCAATGCCAGTCTTCACACTGGAGGTACTGACATGGCTGATGCGGTTCTCGTGCTCTGGCTTGACCAGCACAGCCACCTTGATGTTCCACAGGGACTGCATGGCAATCTGGGTGGAGAGTACAGAGTCACCACTGTCCCGAGCGGGGCCACTGTCCACAACCCCTCCCCACAGCCCATACGATATCAACTGTGCTGGCAGGCACAGCATAGGAAAACTTGCTATCCTTTTGCTGAGGAGCAAAAGAGAAACCGACCCTCCCATAGCATGAAGGACTCGAGTTAAATCTCATAAAGGATAGGCCCATGGGACAGAAGAACAGCCAGTCAAGTTGTATTCCCAGGGTCACCATAAGGTCAAGCAGGATAGTTTCGGGTGGTTGTGAGGAGAGGGGACTGGACAAGATGACCCCCCTCACCGGGCGGTAATCCAGATCTGTGAGCTCCTTGAGGCCCCCGCGTAGCAGGTCCAGCCATTCTCGGTCACCCACCGAGTTCTCCTGGGTCCCAAAAACATAGATGTCATGGGGTATGGCAACTGTGACCTCGTCCAGGGTCTTCCCCAGTCCCTTCGATGTGAACCAAGATGTCACATTTTTCGGAGGAGGCACACTTCCTGGAGGTGGAGGGGATGGGAGTGGTCAGGCCCCTGCTCTGGGGCCATTTCTCCCTCCCACCTCGGCCCCTGCCCCCAGGCCTCACCCATGTTCCAGGTGCCTATGAAGACAGAGATCATGTCGGGCTCATCCTGCTTCGAGTGCTTGTTCTTCATGAGCTGTAGCAGCTGGCAGAAGGCCTCCCGCTTCTGGGGGAGCAGCCGCCAGTAAGAGGCAGGTGAGCAGCCAGGGAACCCCTCCTTCTAGGGATACCCTGCTAGGTAGCAGGTACCATGAGGGGAGGGTCATGCTTGTCTGGTACACCACTATATAGTTCATGCAGATAATAGGTGCTCGATAAATATTCATTGAATGAGTATTTAAATCCACTCTCAGGCCACCCACTCTCCATACATGTACTCTCTGCCCTGTCAGACCCACCTGCCAGGAGGGACGACATGCCTATATCATGTGTTCCTTCTTTTCCCATCCCATGGGGACTCCTGCAGCCCCCAATGGCCTAGCCCAATCTGCTGCTCACCCGGGCACTGACAAAGATGAAGTCCTTGCGCTGTGTCCGGTCCTTCTCCTTCTCAAACACGACACCCAGCTTGTTCTGGACACGCTGAGACTTAATGAGCTGGCGGACTAGGGGATGGAGAATGAGTCACACTGGCCTATGTACTGAGGCCTGGGGCTGCCCTGTCCACCCCTCCCAGTTTAGGCCCTGGCTCACTGCGGTCATGTGTGAAGGTTGTCCAGTCCTCCTGTGAGTCTCGCTGTCTCCGCAGCAACACCAGCCGCCCGCCCTCAACATCCACGCTAAGCGTGAACTTCTGTGACTTCCCGATCTTGGTCAGATCGCCCAGGGTCACATCCAGCTTCACCTGCAGGTCAAGAGGTAAGGAGATGCTGAAAAGACCTCGGGGCAGGCAACAACCCCTTCACCTCCAACTGTCCTTTGACCCATGAGACCCCAGCTGGCACCCCCTGCCATGTACCTCAAAGGCCTGCACAGGGATGGTCTTGGCCTTACGTGTGCATGGCTGCAGTGGAGCCGGGGGGGCCGTGGAACTTATATCCTGAAGGGCCTTCAGGGCCTGGAGAAGGGCAAAGGGCAGGGGACATGAGAGGACAGGGGACAAGGTCAGAGGGCTGCTTCTGAGAGGGGCATGATTGAGGTGCCCCCAAACTGTAATTTCAGGCTTGAGATCAATTAGGCCAATGGGAGTGGTAAGGGACTGGTGGGTGAGGGGGTCAGAGGTCAGGAGTCAGGCACCTTCTTCTGGATGCCTGACAGGAAGTCCTTTAACACTGACAGTTTCAGCACCAGGCTCTCTAGTTCCTGCTCCCCCGTCTGTGGTGGGTTCTGCAGTGAGAAGGAAGAAGACTTGTACATGAGGCCACCATGCAGGAGGTCCCCAACTCAGCCCCAGAACATGAACCCATTCCCCAAAGATGTTCCCACAACCCCACCTGTTGCTGCAAAAGGCGGGTAACCATGGGCGAGCTCTGCTGGTCAAACACCTTGGACAGAATCTCCAGGCCAGACAGGACCTTATCCACCTCACTAGGGGAGACATCAGGTCAGAAGAACTGCCCACCCCGATCCAGGTACAGGGAAGGGGGCTTCAGCCTCCACCATAAGGATGCAAGGGTTCAGGTGAGGAAAAGTCAGGAGGCAATGACTGGTTCCCTGTTCAGGGCCAGAGGTCAGAGGTCAGGGCATCTGTGCAGCAAGGGAGAGCAGGTGAGGACAGGTCAGAGGGGTAAGGGTGCAATGCATGGTGTTGGATGTCCCAGGTACCTGTGTAGCCTCCGGCATGAGGTGGCAAGAGTGCGGGTGAGGTGGGGCAGGTTGCTGGCTCCACTCCGAACAGCCTCCAGGTCCAGCCCGTAGCTGCCCTTCAGGTACTCATGCGAGACAGTGCTCAGCCCATTGGGAGCACTTGGAGGAGGGGTTAAGAAGTCAATAGAGGCCTTGCTGACCCTGTCCCAACACCCCGACCCTATCCATAGAGGAGACAGTACTATTGACCATCAGAGTACCATGGATCAGGGTATCTGTCTCCGGGGCTGAGATGGGATGGGGTCCCCTGGGGGTGAGGCCTAAAAGGTCTCCCCACCTTTAGTGAGAACATAGTTCTCAGAGGAGAAAGGGACTTCCTGCTCAGTGGAGGGGATTGGGGGTCTTACCTCTCAGCAGCCGGAGTTGTGGGGGCCTCAGGGGCTGGTGGGGGGCTGCTGGGCCCCACAGAGGCACAAATGCTGGTGGAGCCAGAGCGTGGGGGCAGCGGGGGCTTCTCATCCTCCCCATCTGTGGACAGGGGTCAGTGGGGCATCCATCTGGGCCTCCCACCCTCAGTGAAGTATGGGGGAATGCCATGGTGATCAGAAACTTCCGTGGAAAGGGGGTAAAGGTCCCTGGCATCATGGTTAGGGCTGGGGCTTTAAAGAAGGCAGGTTGAGAAAATGGGATGGGAAGCAGCAGGTAATATTTGAACACGAGGCAGGGCAGGCATTTGCACACTGCACACCGGGTGGCACCTGAGGCATCGCGGTCGTCTTGAGGGTCTGGCTCTCGCTCCCGCTCCACAGGCAGCAGCAGGGCGCACACCAGGCCCTGGTTGGGCTGGGCATACAGGCCAATGAGCTCGCCCAGGGTCTGGAAACGGCGCACAGGCACACCCGGCGAGGTCTGCAGCCAACAAGGGTGGGAGAAGGGTCAGCCAGCTAGTCTCAGGCCACAGGCTGGAATCAAGGACAGGGGTCAGGGTCCAAGCCCCTACCTGCACAGCCAGGAAGTCTTCTCCATCAGGCAGAATTCGATATGTGTGCACATGCTTCTGATACCTGATAGAAGGTGGAGGTCAGAATCTGTCACTCCCAGGCTAGAGTCTAAGCCCCAAGGTACCCTCTCCTCCTGCCACTGGACTCAACGCCAGCCCTTTCAGCTTGGCTTCCCTATAACCATTTGCCCAAGCTGTTCAGGGTTAATGATGGGGGCAGTCCACGTCTATCCTGCTAGTGTCACCAACAAGCAGGAACCGCCCCCCCCCCCCCCCCCCCCCCAGACCTACATAGTCTCCACACCCACCGCAGGGCCCAGGGCCCGGGAAGTAACAGACAGCTCTTTTGTGGCCTCCACAGCTGTCTAAACAGCCCCTCTGGGCTGTGGTACCAGTCTGGGCCCCCCGCCAGATTAAGAGTCCTCAGAAGCCTGGGTAACCGCTGTTTGCATGCATGGGCAATGTGCTAACACACATGTGCCTGCTGTCTATGTTTATGTTGGTGTCTAGCTCTGCTGAAGTTGGGTGTGTCTGGGGCAGTTTTGCTGGGGAGTGTAAGGGTATCATCCTGGGGATTTCTATCCGCTTCCCCAGACACCAGGAAATTGGGATGACCTAAGGGGACCCAGGCCACTAGGAGCCCCAAACTGAGGAGGGGTGATAGGGGTGCTGACAGATGACAGCAACAGCTGAGCAGGTGACAGCTGAGCCAGGCCTGGGTGGCGAAGGCCACACTCAGTGGGGCTGGAAGACTCCCTCTGCAGCCCTACCTCAGAGTAGTCTTGCCCAAGGGGGGCAGTCACCCAGACTGTGTATTAGGCAGGAGGGGGTGTTGGCTCCAGAGAGGACCAAATGCCTATAGGAGAAGACCCTTTACCTTGGCCACAGGGCCATTCCCTTCCCTCAAGTGGGCCCCCTGTGAGGGCTCTCTTGGCTGCCAACCAGACACAAGCCATGCTGGTGTCTGTAGGTGACGGGGCGTGTTGGTCTGTGGACTGTGGGCTTCTGTTTATAACGATAACAACATCCCATTAACTGGGCCCTGTCTCTGTGACAGGCCAGGTACTTAGCACAGACATGATCTCATTAATCTTCACCTTTTGAGGCAGATATTATTATCTCCATTCTCTAGAAGAGGAAACTGAGACTCACAGATGAAACACAAAGCAAGTAAAAGGCAGAGGCCAAGTCCTTATATCCTGGCCTGCTGATCGGATCGCCTGTACCTGCTGAGGCAGGGATGTGTCCTGAATGTTACCTGTACACATGTGGGTGTGTATACAGGTAAGCAAGTATGTTTCTGGTCATCCACCCCCAGACTCCTGAAGTGCAAGGAGTAGCCAGAGTCAGCTGGCAAAGCTGAAGTACCTCCCCACAGACCCTCGCCCCACCCATCTCCTCTCCTGGCAATAGAGCCAGGATTCTCCCCTCTTGGGACAATAACTTCCTCACCCAGACACAGGCCCAGCTGTCCTCCTCTCACTCAACAGCTGACCCAACACCTGCCTCTCTCCCCTCCCTAATTAGGGGTTATGCCTCAGAGGGGGGCTGGGAGGCAGGGCTCAAGGATATTCATCTGCTTGGGCTGCTCCTCTTTAGTCTTCCAGGCTGAGCCTCAGACGTAGGGCACCCCTTCCTCTTCAGGTCCACTGCCTGCCTCAGGGTTCCTCAACCTCAGCACCCCTGAGGTTTTGGGCTGCGTAATTCTTTGTTGTGAGGGGCTGCCCTGTGCTTGTAGGATGCTTAGTAGCATCCCTAGCTTCTACCCACTAGACGCCAGTAGCATCCTTCCAGTTGTGACAACCGAAAAGTGTCTCTAGACATTGCCAAATGTCCCCTGAGGATCAAGTCAACCCCAACGGAGAGCCACTAGCCTAGGCCAATGCACCCCCGCCCCCCTTCTCCCCACAAGATGTGAAGAGAACAGAGAGGGAAGGGACGAAGGGATGGAGGTTTGGGAGAGCTCCTGGGGCCAAGGAGAAACATAACTAGATCTAAACAAAGCAGCCGTGTGGCTCCCCACTCACCACCTCCCACTCCTGAGGCCCATAGGAGCTACCCAGTGTCACAATGAGTGGTGTGGGGGACAGCTCACGGAGAAGACTCCAAAAACTTAAAAGTGCAAACTCACCCCAACACCACCGCCACCTATGGCTAATGGGTACAGCCACAGGACCAGGCCCACCCAGAGAGGTGCCAAGTCCAGCCCCACACTCAGCACCCACAGTTCAAGGCTAGGGCAGCCGGGAGCCAGAGCACACATACTCACGCATTGATTCATGAAATAATGGCATGGCCCCACACAGCCTCACCCTCTTCTTCTGGACACCACCCTGCCCCCTAGCCCCAACCATACACAGCCAGGCAGGCCCCAACCTCAGTCTGGGGGCACAGCAAAGCCCCCTAAGGGAGCTGCTGACCATCCTCACACACCCCATCAGTCCCTCTGGCCCCAACTCTAACTACGCCTCTGCCTACCTCTCAGACACCCAATCTCTGTAAGCAGCACTGCACACAACCATGCAATGCACATCCTCACTCCTCCAGCTCCTTCTATCTGGAGGGTGCATGAGGGGGTCTGACAGAGACCCCTTGCATTTCCCCCCTTACAGCCACCCTGGCAGCCGGTCGGCACTTACTCCGCTTCATCGCCCCAGAAAGTGCCCCCAGACACACAGCAGGAAGGAAGTGCTCCCGGCATCCTTCCTCGGCCTCAGCATAAAGCCAAGGCCCCACTCTGGGGGGCGCTGGCGTCCACGGTCCCAAGCCCTCCCCACACACTCCAGGAGCCCCAGACCGAGCCCCCGCCCGCCGACAGCCCCAGCGCCACTCACAGGACGCAGAGCGCGAAGGCGCCCGCCACACTCTCGCTGTCTCGGACCAGGAAGCTGCCATCGCGGCCTGCCCGGGCCAGCAGTTCCTCGGCAGCGGCGCGGCTCAGGTCTCGGTGGTACCAAGCAGGGGCCGGGCTGCCCAGCGCGCCCCCCGGCCCGTTGCCTCCGGGGCCCAGCGCACCGCCAGCCGAGGCCATGGCCCGCGCTGGGCTTAGCGCCGCCCGCGCCCACCGCCCCGCGCCATACCCTCGGCGCGCAAGGGGCTGAGGCTGGGGCTGGGCCCGGGCCCCGGGCCTGAGGATCCGCGGGCCGCCGGGTCGGGGATCCGGGCCCCGCGCTCCGCCGCGCAGGCCGCCTGGTGTGCCGTGCAGCCGCCGCCGCCTGCAGCGCCGGCCTCAACTTGAAGAGAAAGAAAAGTTTGTTCAGAAGCGGCGGGAGGGGCCGGACGGGAGTGCAGAGCCGGCGGCCGCCCCTCCCCCTCCCCCTCCCCCTCCGCTGGGCCCCCCGCCCCCGCCCCCCGCATTCCCGCAGGACCCGGGACTTCCCAAACCCCACAATGGTCTGCCCCGCCATCACCATCCCGAGGAGGTCTAGCCAAGCCCCTAAGGGAAGCCCAGGTCCCTCCATGCTGTGCCTCGACAGTTTGGGACCCCAGTCCCCTCCCCTGAGAATGAGTCCCCTTTAATAATCGCAATATGACCCCCAGCTCCCACAGACGTCTGATTCCGCCCCAGATCCTTTCCATTCCGCCCCCCATAACCTTGCAGAGTCGAGTTCCCCAAACCCGTGGACCCCACGATGAACTTCCTTCCATCCCTCTCTCCATCATCCGAGCGGCCCCCAACCCCCAACTCCCGTGTAATCCAACCCCCCCTTAGACATGAACCCCTAAACTACACTGGGTCCAGCTCCATACAAATTCCGCGAGGGAATCCCCTCCACAGAGACCCGATCCCCTACAAAGCCCCTGACGAGGTTCAGTGTCCTCGAAACACCACGCACGGTCCCTGGCAGCCCCCCTCTCAGCCCGGGCAGAGCCCTTCCCCCCTCTTGGCCAAGTTCCCTGGCACCATCCACCATCCCCGCAGGCCCTGGCCTCGAGGGGTTCAGCAGTCCGAGCCCAGGCCCCCCTCTGCCCGTCTAGGAGGAAGTTCCCTCAGATCCGCGGGCTCCCGACCTCTCCCCAGAGCCGCGGCCGCCGCGCGCAGACCCCCACCTCCTGGGCTGCTCCGGGGCGCCCTTCCCGGGGGAAGCGGCCCTAGACTCTCCGCGGCCACTTAAGATGGCCAGCCGCCGCGCAACCCCCTTCGCCTTCCGCCCCGCCCGCCGCTCCGCCCCCGGGTAGCACCGCGCCCCGCCTCCCCGGCCCCGCGTCTGGATCCCGGAGCCGCCGACCCGCCTAGGGACTTCGGACGAGTCACGGCCCCACGCCGAGCCGAGCCTTCCCGCTCTGTAAAATGGGGATAAGGTTAGGAGGGCAGACTCCACGGGGCGGTGCTCGCAAAGGTCTGGGCACGGGGCCTGGCACCCAGGAGGCGCTCCCGAACGGCGGCTGTTTTTATGATTAATGAAGGAGGACCGAGGGCGACAGCTGTGTAAACTGCAAAGCGCGGCGGCTGCACGGACGAGTATTATTAGCACCCGCCCCCGCCCCAGCTACTCTCTCCAAGTCAACAAACTTGAGCCTTTGTAGGCGGGAAGCCGAGTGGGGAGCTCCCCAAAGCCGGTCTGACCCGGCGCCCCCTGCCCCCTCCCCTCCCGCCTAGTGAGGGACAGGCACCTGGAGGTCGGAAACGGGGCGGGGCCCATAGCAGGGCTGCCCGCCCCATCCCAAAAAAGACCTAGCCGGTGGCGCCGCCGGGGAGTCCGCTTCCTGCCCCGCCCCTCCGCCCCCTAGCTCCTTAAAGGCGCAGGCCTGCTGCCTGGCTCCCACTGCTGCCAACTCCTGGACGGCTGTCGCAGGTGCCCCTTTAACCTGGGAGACAACTTTCATTTTGCTGAATTAGTGTCTGAGTCCCGACCAACTCCTTACCCAATTTCAAAAACGTATGGACTTAATCCAGCTAGGTACAAACGATTGAAATTTCTTTTGAGAGCCAAATTTTTTAAACTTAAACTTCTTGTAACGCCACTTCTTCAAAATAGACTGGCTCAGGCCGTGGTATTTTGTGGAAGAGCCACACTCAAGGGGCCAAAGACCGCATGTGGCTCGGGAGCCGCAGTTTGCCGACCACGGAGCTAGAGCAAAGCCTGGGACGTGGAGGGGGCTCTGTGGGACCTTCCCAACTTGATAGAACTGAGTAACTGAGAGACCCTCCCACGAATCCAACAGTGTCGCCGGGCCCCTGCAGGAACCCAATAACGCGGCCGCCAATCTGTGCCCGACTTCTCTCAGCGAGTCAGTCACCTCTTGGTATGAGGGAAGGTGAGTCTGCCAGGAGGGGGCAGCCAGGGGCGGCAGGGAGAGACCTGGACTAGGAGTATTCAGGCCTCATTCTAGTTCTAGCTTGATCACCCACCTGCCTGATGTTGTCAGACAGGTATTGGTGCCTCTCTAGGAATAACTGCAGTCTGAGTTTGGAGACCCAGGAGGAAGGGGGAAGTGAGAGCCCCAGAAATCAACTAAGGCCCAGTTTCTGGGGACTGTGCAAAGACAGAACAACCACCCAGGGTAAGCATATCTACCATTGCCAGATGGGGACAAAGGTAAGAGTCCCCATCCCTCTTCCACCCATACCTCCAGAACATAGCCTGACTGAACCAGTTCAAGGCACCTGAGTATTTACTCCCCAGGAACCTCCCAGATTGCCTTCCTCCTACACGCTCTTCCTCCTGTGAGGGTCCCAAGCCCCAACTCTCTTCAGTCCACATCAACTGTGATTTTTTTTTTCCATCTCTTGACCCCCATCCCTAGCTTTCTCATTGCAGACCTGAGCACAGAGACAGACAGACAAGGCCTGAGGGAAAGGGGATATTTACAGACCAATATAAATAATGAAGTCCTGGACCTGACTCTTACTTGGGGCTACAAGAGCAACAGGATCCCTGAGAACTATTAATGTGCAGGCACTGGGCTCACATACTTTCTAGGCAGCAGCTCCTTTATATTTAACAACCCTGAGGGAAGGAAGGATTATTAGTCCCATTTTAATGAGGAAAAAGATTGAGAGCAGTCAAGCAACTGTTTCCTTTCACATAGTGAGTAGCTGAGCTGATGTTGGAACCCAGTTTTCATTTCTCTAATCTGAAGGAATCCAAACACTGTACTAGGTGGTTTGGTTCAGTGGATAGAGCGTTGGCCTGTGGACAGAAGGGTCCTGGATTCAATTCCAGTCAAGGGCACATGCCCGGATTGCCAGCTCAATCCCCAGTACGGGGTGTGCAGGAGGCAGCCGATTAATGATTCTCAATGTTTCTCTCTCTACCTCTCCCTTCCTCTCTGAAATCTATATATACTAATATATATATATCCTATATAATAAAAGGCTAATATGCAAATCAACTGAATGCTATGATGCACATTGACCACCAGGGGGCAGACACTCAATGCAGGAGTTGCCCCCTGGTGGTCAGTGTGCTCTTGCAGGGTGAGTGCTGTTCAGCCAGAAGCCCTGAGCTGGGTTCAAGGCTGGGGAGTGCAGTGGCAGTGGCAGGAGCCTCTCCCGCAGCCTCCACGGCAGTCGGACATGCCCTGAGGGCTCCCGGACTGCTAGAGGGTGCAGGCAGGCCAGGCTGAGAGACCCCCACCCCCAGTGCACAAATTTCATGCACCAAGCCTCCTCTAGTGTGTGTGTGTATGAAGGAATCCAAAAACTATGGAATCTCTCCACTATACACCCACAAACTCACAACCAAAATAATTTATCAGACACAAACATGTCTGTCTATTTATCAGAACTGGCTATCAGAGGAACCCCAAGCCCCACATGAGGAACTGGTTGACAGAGGGATGGGTAATGCATGGAGGCAAGCTTAGGGCTTCATTTGTGGACCTGTGATGAGCCAAAACTGATCCTGTGCCTCAAAGCTGGGGACAGACAGAGGGGACTCAATCAAGGAGCCAGAGTAGCAGCATCAGAGCCAGGCTGAGCAGGAGAGGCCCAGTCCCATGGAGCATGGCCCTAGAAGTCATGGCCAAGGCATAGAACCTCGCCACCTCTTCATTGGGGTTGCCCTGGGCCGGCTCAAACCACATCTGGATGCAGCGGCCACTCCCTCGGCTGTATTGGCTGGCCTGGTAGGAGTGACTCCAGAGGCCCTCACACAGGGCTGCAGGAGTGGGGAAGTAGGACTCGAATGTGCGACAGACGGCCCCAGCTGGACACTTGTTAGATCCTGCAGCAGGAGAGAGGATAGACAAGACATCAGCCCTGCTTACCTGAGAGAGATTCAGGCAATGCCAAATCCTCAAACCGCCTTTGCCCAAACCCCACCTCCATCTCCCCACCCACCCACCCAGCCCTCACCTGAGGTCCAGTTCCAGCCCTTTTGCCAGTCACTCTTGCAGGTGTAGGAGGTGCGGCAGGCTTCCCACCAGCTCTCACAGTCCTCTTTGCACAGGGGCACGTTCAGGAAGCGCTCTCTGCGCCAGCTCTGGTTCACCTGAGTGGGAGGTAAAATGCGAAGGTTCCTCAGCCAGGCCTGTTGGCAGCCACAGCTTTGACTGGGGTGGGGTAGGCTGGGATGGGGTGGGGTAGGCTGGGGTGGAGTGGAGTGAGGGAGACCCCGGTACCTCCTGGATCCAGGGCCCCAGGTTGGGGGAGCACTCATAGAGACAGGTGTCCTGGATGAAGTGGCGCTTGCAGGCGGGCTCCATCTTGCCACAGTGGTCCCAGTTGAAGTTATACAGGAGGGAGGTGTCCTTGTGCAGCTCCTGGCTGGTGCTGACAGAGCAGCAGGCATTCTTCCTCCAGGGAGTGCACTGGGTGGGGAGGACACAGCACTCAGTCCCCCTGCCACCCACTCTGCCACCTCCAGCCTCTCCCCGTTTGGTTCTTGCTCGCCAGCCCCAGGTAGATTGTTCTAGAAACGCTCACTGTGAGGACCTCTCTGTCCTTGGCCTTCAGGAACTCCTATATTGAGGGACACTCAATTGCAACAGTGTGATTAGGGGGTTGTGGGAGCCTAGGAGAAACCCTGTCTTGGGAGGACAAAAAACTATCATTTATACAGGCCTTTACACTTTATTTATTTATTTATTTATTTATTTTTAAATACATTTTATTGATTTTTTACAGAGAGGAAGGGAGAGAGATAGAGAGTTAGAAACATCGATGAGAGAGAAACATCAAACCTCCCACTGGGGATGTGCCTGCAACCAGGTACATGCCCCTGACCGGAATTGAACCTAGGACCCTCCAGTCCGCAGGCCGACGCTCCATCCACTGAACCAAACCGGTTAGGGCCAGGCCTTAACACTTTGTAAACAGTTCTTAAATTTATTAATTAAAAAAGTATTACTGAGTAGCTACTCTATGCCAGCCACTGTTGTAGACAGAGTATAGCAGACAAGAAAACAGACAGAAATATGTGTTCATGGATCTAACATTCTGGTCAGGGAAGACAGACAGTAAGACACTAAAAGGGGAAAAATATGATATGGAAGGATATGATCAACTATATAGGGACGTTTATAGCAGGGAATGAGTATGTGGTGAATGGGGTGATTGTTGGAATTTAAAATAAGGTGTTTTGAAAAGTCTCATTGCTAGGTGACATTTTCAGTAAAGAAGGAAAGATCCCTGACCAGGTAGCTCAGTTAGTTAGAGCATCACCCTGATATGCCAAGGTTGTGTGTTTGAACCCAGTCAGGGCACATATAAGAATCAACTAATGAATGCATATATAAGTGAAAAAAACCAGATGTTTCTTTCTCATTTCTTGTGTCTCCCCTTTCTCTAACATCAATAAATTTTTTAAAAAGGGGGGGGGGGGGGAGAAAGTAAGCAATACAGTAATCTATTGTTGAATAACCATATTCTTGGCAAGTATTAAGATCTGTGTTCCCTCCATGGATAGGACAGTATCAGACACACAGAAACATTTGCTTAATAAAGTAAGTGACAAACATATTTATGATTTCCTTATCTAAACTGTATTACATCTTCCATAAGAACAGACCTTAGTTTACCTGATTTTCCAGGACAACACAAACCATGAAATGGAAGGTTGTACCTTATGTTTTGTATTACTGGAGTTTATCACTATTGTAGAAAATTGTCTCCTCAATGGCAACACTGCTAGGGTATCAGATAGCATTTAAGTTGCTAATAGAGTACACCTGTATAAATCTTCATTTGAAGCTGCCCCATGCATGTGCCGTTTCACAGGCGCTTCTAATGGAGCCATAGCAGAGAATTGACATATGAAATGTAGTTTGTTTGTTTGGTTGATTGGTTGGTTTTTTTATAAATTGCTTTCTTTTTGCTTCTCCTTTGCATTATAGGTAATTACGTTGATATTTTTAAATTAAATAGATTCTAGTAGCTTTGAACTTCATTCCAGGATAGAAAAGAGAGTCTAAACAATATTGTTCCTAAAAAGGAAGTAAGGAAACTAAAAGGGTTGTAACCAACTGGCATAATTTTTTATAGAACGTGTGAAAGTACTGCACCTCTGCCCCGGGTCGCAGTCATAGAGGCCTCTCCTTTGCCCCTAGCACTCCATGGGACTGGCACGTAGTCAAAGTAGGAAAACCATCCTCCCCCAAACCCCTGGAGGTGTCCGCCCCAGTCCTACCCCACCTCGAGGGCTAGTCATGTCCAGGTGCTGTGTGTGTCCATAGGCTCCTCTGGGCCTCAGTTTCCTCATGTGTGTCATGGGGAAAATGTCATCTACCTACCTCAGAGGACCACCGGAAAAATGAGATCATGGACAGAAAGCCCATGACACCTGGTAGGCAGGTACTCAGTAAGTGATCATTGCATGTGATTGCTGACATGGTGTCCTGTTCTGAGGAGGCCGCCCCAAAAATCACCTAAACCGCTCCCCGACCTTTACCTTCTCAGCAATAATCAGAACATGGGGTGTCTGGCCCCTCACCCCTTCCCGCACCACCCTAAGGTCCTCTTCCCTGTCAGAACCAGTCCCCTCCCCAACCGCAGCCACACTGCGGCCATACCTGGCCATGCAGCTTGTCCTCAGGGCCTGGCTTTGTCTTGTGGTGTTTGGCGTCCATGCAGACGTTGAGCAGGTCTGTCCTGTCTCTGGCACTGCACACGGAGGCCGACAACCAGGCCAGCAGCAGCAGAGGTGGCATCCGTTTCCAGGCCATGTCTTTCTGTCCCTGCAGAGGGAGCTGTGGTTAGGGAGAACGAGGCCTGAGGGGAGAGAGCCCATGCCGGGTGCTCCCTTCACCCCCTCCTCAGTCTCCCCATCTCCACAGTGAAGGCTGGGGCCAGACCCTGTTCCTTCAGTGCTGGGTCCTGGGGCTGCCTGAGACTGAGATAGATGAGGCTGGCAAAGGGGGCTCCCTCACCCGTCTTGGAGGGTTCAGAAGGGGATCTGGGGTTAGTAGTGGACCTTCTGGTACTGTTCCCAAGTTGGAGAAGAATGCTTGAACCCACACCTTCCCTCTGGACTTTACCTAAAAAAAGTAATTAAATGGTTTAGGTCCCTACTTCCTGAAAAGGGCCAGGGACCCACAGCACCCTTATGCTGTGTTCAGCAAGTGCCCTGCCATTAGACCCTGGATCGCCTGGGTTCCCATGGCAGCTTAGGAACCCTGTTTGCCTGGGGAAGGCAGAGGCCCAGCTCTGCTGAGTTCTCCACATCGGCCTGAGGATCAAGGGATGTAACACAAACAGGACCATGTTTGGTTTAATGATACAGAAATGGAAGGAGTGGTGGATTTTTTTAAAAAAGATTTTATTGATTGCTAGAAAGAGGAAGGGAGAGGGAGAGAGAAACATCAATAGGCTGCCTCCTGCACAACCCCTACTGGGGATCGAGCCCACAACCCAGGCATGTGAATCATACAGCAACCTCTTGGTGCATAAGATGATGCCCAACCAAATGAGCCACACCAGCCAGGACAAACGTGGTGGCTTTCAAACAGATTTGCTCCCTCAGACTTCTTCCTTCCCTATTTCCTCAAAGCCTTTCCTCCCTCCACCCCATTGTGACTCTGGCCCCTCAGCTCTCTGAGAGCTGGACTAATGCCCCAGATCGCCACCTGACTCCTCAGAAAACAAACGCAGAGACCCTTGGACTGACCAGAAGGACAACATAAAGACTGCCGTGTTAAAGGAGCCTGCCCGACAGGCACTGAGGGGCATGGGCGGCACCTGGAAAAAGTGACAGCCCCTTGTCTGTCCATGACTGCCCGTCACCCCACCCCACCCTTTACAGATCTGTTTCTTTGGGCTTAGTCGCTGAAGCACTAAGAGTTGATAATGAAGACCCATTCCTCTCCCTCACCATTCCCTCATGCAGTTGATCACCAAGCCCTGGCAAGGGTCCCTCCAAAAACCTTTCCAGAATTCACTTCCCCTGGCTCTGTGTTTGGGGTCAGTTCACTCCTCCAATTTCTTCCCCTTCAAGTCATCTTTCCCACAGGAGCCAGGGTGATCTTTCTAAAGAAAGACATGCCCCTCCGCTACCCACAGACCCACCAAGTCCCCCCAGTGCCCCTGTCACCCTTCCCTCCTGGGGGCATCTTGCCTGAGCCTCCTTTGCTGCTGGGAGCGCACGCTGCTGCGTCCGGACTGGCCTCTCTCAGGGCTGGCCTCAGCTCCAGGACCCTGGACTCCCCAGTGGTCTCTGTCCTCAGGGCAGGGTGACTGTAAGAGCTCTGAATGTGCTTATGCATAATGTACCCTGAGGTTAGCAATGTCTACTTCTACTTCCTTCCTTTCCAGACCTCACTGTATTCCAAGCTTCCTTAGTCTGTCAAGTTAGCCAATTTTATGTGATTTCATCTCTTTAGTTGTTAATTTACTCATTCCAGGATCCACACATTCAACATTCATGACAATATAGAGTAACACTCACCTCCTCGGGGAATCTGATTTTTTGTACCTTTTTGTTAAAAATAAATTTTTATCGACTTCAGAGAGGAAGGAAGAGGGAGAGAGAGATAGAAACATCAATGATGAGAGAGAATCATCAATGGGCTGCCTCCTGCACGCCTTCCACTGGGGATCAGGCCTGAAACCCAGGCATGTGCCCTTGATCAGAAGCAAACAGGGACCCTTCAGTCCGCAGGCCAACGCTCTATCTGCTGAGCCAAACCAGCTAGGGCAGGAATCTGATTTTTTAGGTTCCCCAACTGCTTGTTAGGATAAAGCTAACTTGAGGGGAATGAGGCAAGGAGGGGGAAAACCCAGGCTTTAGGGTCAGGCCTTGGGACCCAGTAAGAGTTCCATCCCTGGCGCAACCTTGGTAAATGTCACTAAACCTTACTGAGCTTTTGCTGGCTCATCGGAAAATTGTTGAGAATTTAACTGGAAAAGTCTGACACATACCAAGCAGGCTTAAATAACAAGTCTCATGTTAATTTGTTAGCAGTGAAGTAGACATAGGTAGAAGTTGAGGTACAGAAGTCTAGGTGTGAGGTGTTCTCTCTTTTCCACGTTCAGCACGGAAAAGGAACGGGTCCGGTTCCTGAGTGGAGGAGCTGGGGATTAAGAAATAAAGAAAGAAAAGACGCAGAAATAGAAGCAAGCTGGGAGCCAGGTGGGACGCCATCCTCTCTGATGGAGAGGCAGGGACCCTGAGCCCACGCAGCGCATTTATTTTATACCCCCAAATACCAGAAAGTACCACCAAAACTTAGGATCAACGGAGCTTATTTGCATTCTTGAGTAGGCCCTAGCATTCCTGGTGCTTGAGTGGATTTACATATCAAAGTCACAAATCCCCAACTCCTGGACAAAGGTAAAAGCCAGTACTCATAACACTTTCTGCCTTCTTGGGGAATGTGTATTCAAGACGCAGCTCTGCCAGTCGCCTCGGACTCAGCTGACAACAATTAAAGAAATGCCCATGTGCCTTCCCAGGCGCTGTCTACATCTAGGGACACAGAGAAAAGTTGTATCAGATCTGATCAAATATAATATCTCACCAGATAACATTTCTTTAAACATAATTAAGGAATTTTTTATAATCTTTTAAAAAAATATGGTAGAATACATATTATATAAAATATACAATCTTCACCATTTTTAAGTGTACAGTTCTGTTAAGTACATTCATATTGTGCAATCAATCTCTGGTAATCTCATTTTGTAACACTGGAACTATTCCCGTTAAGCAACTACTCCTGATTCCCTCCTTCCCCTAATCCTTAGCAACCATCTTTTGACTTTCTGTCTCTGTGAATTTGACTACTCTAGACACCTTCTTTAAGTGGAAACATGTTCTTTTGTAACTGGCTTCTTTGACTACATTATAGTCATAAAGTTCATCCATTTATCAGAATTTCATTCCTTTTTATAGCTGAATAATATTTCATTGTATGTATATACCACATTTTATTTATGGATACTTGGGTTGCTTCCACCTTTTGGTATTGTGAAGAACACTGCTATAAGCATGAGTGTACAAATATCTCTACAGGACCCTGCCTTCAGTTCTTTTGGGTACATACCCAGAAGTGGAAGAGCTGGATCATATGGTAATTCTATTTTTAACATTTGAGGAACTGTCATACTTTTTTCCATAGCAGCTGCAGAATTTTACATTCCCATCAACAGTGTACAAGAGTTCCAATGTGCTGAAACCGGTTTGGCTCAGTGGATAGAGCGTCGGCCTGCGGACTCAAGGGTCCCAGGTTTGATTCCGGTCAAGGGCATGTACCTTGGTTGCGGGCACATCCCCAGTAGGGGGTGTGCAGGAGGCAGCTGATCGATGTTTCTCTCTCATCAATGTTTCTAACTCTCTATCCCTCTTTCTTCCTCTCTGTAAAATATCAATAAAATATAAAAATAAAAATAAAGAGTTCCAATTTCTTCCCATTCTTGCCAACACTTGTTATTTTCTGTTGGATTTTTTTTTTTTTTTTCAAAAAATAGAAGCCATCCTAATAGATGTCAGGTGAAATCTCATTGTAGTTTTGATTTGCATTTCCCTAATGATTAGTGACATTGCACAAATTTTCATATGTTTATTGGTCATTTGTACATCTTCTTTGGACTTCATTATCAAGTCCTTTTCCCATTTTTAAATCAGGTTATATGTGTTTTTTTGTTGAGTTGAAGGATTTGCTCCTTGTTAAATATATGATTTGCAAATATTTTCTCCTGTTTTGTAGGTTGCCTTTTCACTCTAATTGTTCACTGATGCACAGAAGTTTTTAATTTTGATGGAATTCAATTTAACTCTTTTTGTCTTCTGTTGCCTATGCTTTCATTCTTCTATCCAAGAAGTCATAGCCTAATACAATGTCATAAAGCTCTTGCCCTGTGTTTTCTTAAGGAGTTTTAATTGTTTTAGCTCTTTGTGATTAGGTCTTTGATTCATTTTGAGTTAAATTTTATAGATAGAGTAAAATAAGGGCTGAATGTAATTTTTTTTTTGCATGTGAATATCCAGGTATGTCCCAGCATCATATTTTGAAAATGCTATTCTTTGAATTGTCATTTATTCCATTGAATTGTCTTGATACCATTGTCAAAAATCTGGACTGTAAGTTCTATTCCATTGATGTGTACATCTACCTCATGCTGCTACCACACTGTCCTGATTTTTGCAGTTTTGTAATAAGTTTTGAAATTGGAAAGTGTGAGTCCTCCAATTTGGTGCTTTCTTAAGATTGTTTGAGCTATCATGGGTCTCTGGCATGTCCATATAGGTTTTAAGTTCATATTGTCTATTTCTCAAAAATAGTCAGCTGGAATTTTGGTAAGGATTGATTTGAATCTATAGAGCAACTTGGGGAGAATTGCCTTTTATCAAAAGTGTCTTCTGATTGATGAATATGGAATGTCTTTCCACTTATTAGCTTTTTAATTTCTTTCAACAACGTTGTGTAGTTTTCAGTGTACAAGTCTTTTAGTTTTTTAAATGTATTGCAATGTGTTTTGTTCTTTCTTGTACTATTGTGAATGGAATTCTAATATTAAATTCATTGTTGTATTGTTTATTGATAGTGTACAGAAATACAGTGTTTTTGTTAATACTCATCGGAGGATATTTTTCCCATTGATTTTAGAGAGAGTGGTGGAATGGAGGAAGAGAAGGAGGGAGGGTGGGAGGGAGAGAGAGAGAGAGCGAGAGATGGATGTGAGAGAGACACATCGATTGATTGCCTCACGCAAGGGCCCTGACCAGGGGCCTGGGATCTAACCTGCAACCCAGGTACTGTTCCCTTGACAGAAAATCGATCCCGAAACCCTTTGGTGCTTGGGCTGGTGCTCTAACCACTGAGCATACTGACTAGGGCCTATTTATTTATTTATTTTTATTTTTTAAATATATTTTTTATTGATTTCAGAGAAGAAAGGAGAGGGAGAGAGAGCTAGAAATATCAATGATGAGAGAGAATCATTGATCAGCTGCCTCCTGCACACCCCACACTGGGGATTGAGCCTGCCACCCGGGGAATGTGCCCTGACCAGGAATTGAACCGTGACCTCCTGGTTGATGCTTAACCTCTGAGCCATGCCGGCTGGGTGGGCCAATTTATTTTTATATATAGATCTGGTGTCTTATAAATTTGCTGAATTCACCTATTAGTAATACAATGTTTTGTAGGTTCCTTAGGATTTTTTATATACAATGTCAAGCCATCTGTGAATAGAAATAGTTTTAGTTTTTGTTAGCAATCTGAATGACTTTTATTTCTTTTTCTTAAAATATATTTTTATTTATTTCAGAGAGGAAGGGAGAGAGAGAGAGAGAGAGAGAGAGAGAGAGAGAGAGAGAGAGAGAGAAACATCAATGATGAGAAAGAATCATTGATTGGCTGCCTCCTGCACGCCCCTACTGGGGATCAAGCCCACAACCCAGGGAATGTGCCCTTTACTGGAACCGAACCTGGGACCCTTCGGTCTGCAGGCCAACACTCTATCCACTGAGCCAAACTAGCTAGGGCTATTTCTTTTTCTTCACTAACAGCCCTAGCTAGAACCTTCAGTAAAATGTTGAATAAACATGATGAGAGTAAAAAACAAAACAAAAATAAAACACGATGAGAGTGGCTATTCATGTCTTATTCCTGATCTTAGAGGGAAAGCCTTTTGGCATTAGTGTGATGTTAACAGTGGGTTTTTCATAGATGTTCTTTATAAGGTTGGGAAATTTTCCTTTTCTTCCAAACTTATTTATTGGTTGTTTTGTTGGTGTGTCTTTGTTTTTTTGTTGTTGTTGTTTTTTCTTTTATCATGAAAGGACTTTATATTTTGTCAAATGATATTTCTGCATCAACTGAGATGATCATGTGGGTTTTGCCCTTCATTCTAGTCATGTGGTATTTTATTAAATCAACTGCCTTTTGGATGTTAAACCAACTTGCATTCCCGAGGTTAATCCTACTTGGTTATGGTGTATAATATCTTTGACATGTTGCTAAATTCAGTTTGCTAGTATTTTGTAGAGGAGAGTTATGACTTCATTTAAAGGGATATTGGGGTGTAGTTTTCTTTTCTTCGATATGGGTCTGCTTTTGGGCTCTCCATTCTGTTTATTTGTTTATTCTTTGCCAATACCCACTGTTTTGATGACTGTCTTTATAGTAAGTCTTGAAGTCAGGTAATATCAGTTCTCCAACTTTTTCTCTTCCAATATTGTGTTGGCTATTCTGAGTCTTTTGTTTCTCTATATAAACTGTAGAATCAGTTTGTTAATATCTACAAAATAACTTAGTGGAATTTTGATTAGATTACTTGAATCTGTAGATCAAGTTGGGAATAACTGGCATCATGACAATATTGAATCTTCTTATTCATGAACATGAACTATCTCTCTATTTAGTCCTTGTACTTTGTTCATCAGAGTTTTGTAGTTTTCTTTATATAGATCTTGTACATATTTGGTTAGGTTTATACCTAAATATTTCATTTTTCTGGATGGTAATGTAAATGATAATGTTTTTAGTGTTGTTGTTTTTTTATTTCAAATTCCACTTGTTTGTTGCTAGTATATGGAAAGGCAATTTACTTTTTTTAAAATATATTTTTATTAATTTCAGAGAGGAAGGAAGAGGGAGAGAGAGATAGAAACATCAATGATGAGAGAGAATCATTGATTGGCTGCCTCCTGCACACCCCCCACTGGGGATGTGCCTGCAACCAAGGTACACGCCCCTGACTGGAATCAAACCTGGGACCCTTCAGTTCGCAGGCCAATGCTCTATCCACTGAGCAAAACTGGTTAGGGCCAATCTGTATATTTTTTATGTCCTTTCCTTATTTTATTTCATTATCTGGAACTTCTAGTATGATGTTGAAGGGGAGTGGAGAGGGAAAATCCTTGCCTTGTACCTGATCTTAGTGGGAAATCTCCCAGTTTCTTACCATTAATTATGATTAGGATTTTTTAAATATCAAGTTGAAGTTCTAGTAAATGTTTAAGTTTAATTATTATACTCCAGATTTTCTATTTGATTTTTTAAAAAATAATTTATATCTTGTCCTGGCTGGTGTTTTTCAGTGATTAGAGTGTAGGCCCACACACCAAAGGGTCATGGGTTCAATTCCAGATCAAGGGAATATACCAGGGTTGCATGTTCACTCCCAGCCCCTGGTGGCGGGTGGAGCACGTGTGGGAGGCAACCAATCAATGTGTCTTTCTCACATTGTCTATGTTTCTCTCTAGCTCTCTCTCTCTCCCTCCCTCCCTTCCTCCCTTCCACTTTCTCTGAAATGCAATAGAAAAAAATGTCCTCAGGATAGGATTAACAACAACAACAAAAATTTATATCTCTTTATTGATATTCTCCTTTTGGTTAGACATCATTTTTACATTTTCCCTGACTCCTTTAGACATAGTTCATTTTTATAATAGATGAGTTAAAAACTAGTAAGTTCAACGTAAGGGACAATATCTGTTGACTGCTTTTTTTCTCCTTATATAGGCCATACTCTCCCATTTCTTTGCGTGTCTTATTGTGTTGGGGAACAGTGTAAAAACTGGTAATTTTAAATGACATAATATGGCATCTTTGGAAATTAGATACTCCCAAGGCTCATATTTGTTCCTGTTTATTTGTTGATTGACATTCAAGGACTAAATCTGTAAAGCCTGTTTTCTTTGTCATGTGTGGTCACTGTCATTTCTGCCATTTAGCTTAGTGGTCAGCTAATGAGTGGACAGAGATTTCCTTAAATGTCTTCCACTCTTTGCCAAGGGATTCTGTGTGTTGGTTCAGGCAAGCCTTCAAAGCTCTGAAAGTTTACTCTCCCTTACCCCTCATTTCCTGCTTCACCCAGGCCTTAAGGTTATTAGAATTGAGAGATTGGGCCTTTTCATGTGTTTCCAGGGTTAACATACAGTTTTGCAAACACATGTGGATTTCTAGACCCCCGGGTATGTCAGAGCTTTTCAAAGCCTTCTATCTACGTGTCCTTCCTAATATTTCTTTTAAGTTTTTTGGCCAGCTTCTGGTTTGTCTCAGCTGGTTTCCCTGCCTCAGGGAGTTGGGATGTCTAACAGTTTGCTGATGATTATTTGGACAAACACCCAGGGATGGGGCTTCTCGCTGTGTGAACTCTGAGTCAGTCAAATAAGACTAGCTCTATGAACGGGGCTCTTACCAGGAGCTGCCAGACAAATCAGTGACATTTCTCCAGGGATAGGGCTTTGGGAGGAATTCCACACCCACTCTGTCCCCTCTAGTGGCTCCTAGGCTTCTGTTTTTCACAGTTACTATAGTTGTGAGATAACTGGGTTTGAAGGCTACCAGAGTTTGGGAGAGGAGGATGGGAAAAAGTCAAAATGCTAAGAGCTTGCTGTTTCCTACTGAGATTCAACCATTTTTCTTAAATAAGTGCTTCTTAGATTTTGAAAGTTTGGGTTAATTTCCAGAGTTCTGGAAAAGCTGAGTTTGACATCTTGCCAGTGTTCTTGCTTTCATGGAGGAGTGGATTTTCAGATGCCCTTCCTCTGCCATTCCAGAAGTGCATCTTCAGGTTACTTTTATTTTAAGAGGCATAACGCTTTAAATAATGTTGGCCACTCCTATGAAGAAGTAGTCTTTGAGTATACGTTCTGCACTTAACATGAAGAAATAAGTTATTTTTTGTTTCCTGTGTTTTCCCCTACAGCAGTGTTAAGGTCCGTACCCAACCTGACTGTGAACTTTTACTTCGCAGGAAACACGTTAATTTTTATTTTATTTTGTGCTGGCTCACTCACGTCGTGCTCTTAGGTCATGATACAAGACAGTATGTTTCCTCACTTCTAGAGAAGTTAAAATTCTTAATGACAATGTTATAAATAGAGTTCTCTTATTAATGAGACAGCCAAGACTCGGGCTATTTCCTGCCAGCACTTTCTTCAGTTCTCTTCTCTAAATCAGGCCCTACATTCAGGACAATAAAACTATCAAGGTGTATTTTACACCAAAATCACCCTAGCATTTCTCAGACAGCTGCTAGAATATACCAAAAACTTGCTCTCTAACAGCATGGCACTCATAAGTAAAGTACTCAAGGAGGGATGCTAAAAATAATTAAATATAATTGGTATGCTCCACGTTTTTTAAATTAGCTTATCAATATTATAATAACCGCCCTGTTCATAGTGTCCACAATGTGGAGGAAGATGACAGCAAAGGGAGGAGCTCATCCCTTTGAGGTGAGTTTTATACAAGGTAAAGGTTTCTGACCAAATGGTTAGTTATTGTGAGTATGGGTAAAAATTGTGAGTATTTTCAAATGGGTAAAATCATACTCATGTTCACAGGCAAGGGTTTGCATGATCACTGTCAACAAGTTTATTTCCAAGACGATTTTATGCCTTTACTTAAAATCACCTTTTAGACCAGCCATTGTGGCTCAGTGGTTGAGCATTGACCTATGAACCTGGAGGTCAAGGTTCAATTCCCAGTCAGGGCACATGCCTGTGTTACGGGCTCAATACCCAGCAGGGAGCACGAAGGAGACAGCTGATCAATTGTTCTCTCTCAATATTGATGTTTCTATCTCCCTCTCCCTCTCCTTTCCTCTCTGAAATCAGTAAAAAAAAGTATATAAAGTAAAGTAAAATAATAAAATCTCCTTTTATTGTTGATAGGAATCTGGGTGCACATCTTACAAAATAGACTGTAAGGCACTCAGGATTTCTAAATATGTATCACCCACAGAGCTCTGGCAAATAGAGGAGATAAATGGAATTATCAAAAATAAGTTAGGTAGCCCAGGTGGTGTGGCTCAGTGGTTGAGCATTGACCTATGAACCAGGAGGTCAAGGTTTGATTCCCAGTCAGGGTTGTGGGCTCAATCCCCAATAGGGGGTGTGCAGGAGGCAGCTGATCAGTGATTCTCAGCATTGATGTTCCTATCTCTCTCTCCCTCTCCCTTTGTCTCTGAAATCAATAAAAATATATGTTTAAAAATAAGTTGGGTAAAGTGGTTGAGAAAACTAACTCTCCTTGTCTACTTCTCCTTCCTCAGGTTCTATGATATGTTCTCTTTAAAAAAAAAAAAAAATATATATATATATATATATATATATATATATATATATATATATTGATTTTTTACAGAGAGGAAGGGAGAGGGACAGAGAGCTAGAAACATCGATGAGAGAAAAACATCGACCAGTTGCCTCCCGCACACTCCCCACCGGGTATGTGCCCGCAACCAAGGCACATGCCCCTGACCAGAATCGAACCTGGGACCCTTGAGTCCACAGGCCGACGCTCTATCCACTGAGTCAAACCAGTCAGGGCTATGATATGTTCTCTTGAAAGTAGCCATCAACTGAGATTTCATGAATCTCTTCCTCAGGAGGTTCATGCTCTGTTCTGCTCTTCATTCTGCTGTTGGAAATGAACACATTGATCAGATCATCTGGTCCTTTTAACAAGTGGTTTCTATTCTCTCCTTTTGTTTCCCTACAGATCCTGCCATGATTGACTGATGGGAAAATAGACTCATGGATCTGACATCACCACCATAAACTAACACTTGAATAATTCAACCTATCAGAGCCCTGGTTCTTGTCCAGAAAAATTCCAGCCCCAAAGCAAAAGAAATGCTACCCACAAACAGGTAAGAAGAAATAATTTTCAAAGAAATAGTGAAGTTGACAAAGGATATGATTGTGCTTATTGTGCCGGTATTTTTGGTAATGTGCTTCATGTTCTTTTTTTAATTAGTCATATGATGCAGCCCTTTTCTTTCCGCTGGCTCTGATCGCTAACCCTCAATTTAGCAGACCACACTTGTGCCAACTGGAATAAACACTCCCTCTAAAAAATTTTTTTGGTCAGTGGGCTACGTTTTTAAATGTCTCAACTGGTATTGTCATCTTCATCTACACCAAGAACAGACTCCCTCCTTGATTACTGTATTTTTTTTTAATTTCTTTATTGATTAAGGTGTCACATATTTGTCCTCATCCCCCCATTCCCCTCCCACACCCCTCCCCATGGATGCCCCAACCCCCTGTTGAACTTAACCATTGGTTAGGCTCATATGCGTGCACACAAGACCTTTGGTTGATCTCTCCCCCCTCCCCCCACCCTCCCCTATCCTCCCTCTGAGGCCCGATAGTCCGATCGATGCCTCCTTGTTTCTGGTTCTGTTCTTGTTCATCAGTCTATGTTGTTCATCATTTCCCCTAGATGAGCGACATCATGTGTCACTAGAGATATACTTATAGGAATTGAATGTGCGCGGAGCAATAATAGTTATGCTGACAGGCAAATGAATCAGTCTGTAGTGAGTTTCTTTCTGGACCAACAGTTCTTTTGAGACCCAATATCAATGTCCACCAGTTCCTTATGAGTACATGTCGGTACTGACCCCTCAGCTCTGGATGGTGGACAAATGGTGGTAATGCAGGTCCGACTCCCTCTGGTTTGGTCTCGGCCGGACCCAGGGGCACGGCTTCACCCGGATCCAGGGGCGCGCGGCCTCACCCGGACCCGGGACCCAGCTTCACCCGGATCCAGGGGCACACGGCCTCACCCAGACCCAGGATTCAGCTTCACCCAGACCCAGGGGCGCATGGCCTCACCCGGACCCAGGGGCGCGTGGCCTCACCCAGATCCAGGGGCCCACGGCCTCACCCGGATCCGGGACCCAGGCTCACCCGGATCCGGGGGCCCACGGCCTCACCCGGACCCAGGACCCAGGCTCACCCGGATCCAGGGGCCCACGGCCTCACCCGGACCCGGGACCCAGGCTCACCCGGATCCAGGGGCCCAAGGCCTCACCCGGACCCGGGTGATTACTGTATTGATCCAACCAATGCCTCAAAGTTCGTAATCAAATAGAAATTGCCTCAGCCCTACCCAGGTGGCTCAGTTGGTTGGAGTGTGCTCCCCTGCACAAAAGGTTGCAGGTTAGATTCTGGTCAGGGCACATACCTAGGTTGCGGGTTCAATCCTGGTCAGGGGACATATGGGAGGAAACTGATGTTTCTCTCACATCAATGTTTCTCTCTCTCTCCCCTCCGCTCTCTAAAATCAATAAACATAAACTCAGATGAGAATTCAAAAATATTGTCTCAGATAATAGATTGTATGGAGCCAGATGATAAATTCCTTAGAATACAGCCCTCATGGGTGCAACCCATAGAAATCAGAATCATACAAGATTCCCTATATGCTACCATGCAAGAGAGAATACCCTATAGGCAATCATTCATTTATTCATTCATTTCACATATCATAAAATTTACTTATTTAAAGTTTACAATGATTTTGCCAAGTGGTGAAACCTTACTGTAAAAGAGTTTTATTGTTTTTTAACTTATAATTTTTATTGAATTTATTGGGGTGACACTGGTTAACAAAATTATACAGGTTTCAGGTGCATAATTCCACAACACATCATCTGTACACTGTATTGTGTTCACCATCCCAAGTCAAGTCTCCTTCCATCACCCTATACCTTCCTCTACCTCCCCACCCCCTGTAACATTTAGAACATTTTTATTCCTTCTCATACACATTTATACTTAACTAGAGGCCCAGCGCACGATTCAATCGTGCGGGTAGGGTCCTAGTTCATTAGCTTTTCTTGCTAAAAAAGTATTCCATTCTATAGATACAACACATTTTGTCTATCCATTCATCAGTTGATGGACATTTAGGTTATTTCCAATTTGGGGCTTTTATGAATATGCTGTTATGAACATTCAAATGTTAAGTTTTTGTGTGATATGTATTCTCATTTCTCTTGATTTGTTGGGTTATAAGACTTGTACATTTAACTTTTGAGAAACTGCCACTGTTTTCCAAAGGGTAGAACCATTTACATTTCCATCAGCAATGTATGAGGGTTCCAATTTCTCCACAACCTTACCAACATTTGTTATTGGCCGTCTTATTTATCATAGTCAGTCTAATGGGATGAAATGAGTGTATTATTATGGTTTTAATTTCCATTTCCAAAAGATGTTGAGCATCTTTTCATGTACTTGTTAGCCACTCATGTACTTTCTTTGATGAAATGTCCATTTATTTCTTTTGCCCATTATTTGACAGGCCTGTTTGTTTTTATTATTGAACTAGAGGCCTGGTGCATGAAATTCATGCACGGGTGGGGTCCCTAGGCTTGGCCAGCGATCAGGGCTGATTGGGGCTAGGCCTATCAGGGCCAGGCCGGAGAGGAAACTACGGTTCCATGCTGGGCGTGGAAGGAACAGACGCCAGACACCGACACTACCATTGTTGGTAGCCTGCCACTGCATGGTTCCCTGCCTCCCCCGCTCCTTCCCTTGCCACCATGGCAGGCAGGCAATGGGCTGATCCAGGCCTGCTGGCCAGGGGGAGGGACAGGGCATGGGAGGTTGGCTGCCTGCCATGAGGAGGGAGCCAGCCCTTGGCCCCCATGGGAAAGGCGCTGTGTCTGCCGCCACCCAACCCCAGTTCCCCGTCCCAGCTGGGCCAGCTGGGAGAGGTTAGCTGTGACAGCGCACTGTGTTGAGCGTCTGCATCCTAGTGGTCAGCATGCGTCATAGCTACCAGTCGTTCCGGTCACTTAGGCTTTTATATATATATAGATTATTGCCATTCTTTGCATAGTATGGATATAAATCCTTTATCAGACTTGTGTTTGGCAAATATTTCCTCCAATCTGTTGTCTTTTAAATTACTCAGTGGTTGAGCATTGACCCGTGAATGGCTAAAGCCAAGTATTTTTATAAATGACAAAATTTGTGCACTGGGAGGGTGGGGTCCCTCAGCCTGGCCTGTGCCCTCTCACAGTCCAGGACCTTGCTCCTTACTGCCCACCTGCTCACTACTCCTTAGCACTGCCGTGAGCCTGGCTTCTGGCTGAGCAGCGCTCCCCCTGTGGGAGCTCACTGACCACCAGGGGGCAGCTCCTGCATTGAGCGTCTGCCCCCTGGTGGTCAGTGCGCATCATAGTGACCTGTCATTTTGCCCTTCCATCAATTTGCATATTAGGCTTTTATTATATAGGATTCACAATCAGCACAGTAGACCTTTGATAAGGTATGTTGGATTGAGGTGATTCTAATCTTAAATTTCAGTAATTTTAATCTCTAATAATAAAAGCATAATATGATAATTAGACCGGACAGCCGAATGACCTTCCAGATGTCCTTCTGGATGACCTTCTGGGTGAAGCTAGGGCTGTGAGGTCCGAGGCAGCCACTGTGGCTGCAAGGGCTGAACCCCTTGCACGAATTCTGTGCATCGGGCCTCTATTACATCTATAAACATGCCATATTTGTAAAGTGTCACAAATTCTGTAGAGAATATAATACATCAATTGACTGTGTTCACAAGACTATTTAGGGTGGTAGCCAATAGATTGTACCACTTTCCATTTAAAGTTGGTCCTCCTCCTTCTTACCAAAACCAAACCCAAAAAATACATTTGTAACTATGACCATGCCAGAAATATACTGACCATAGCATAACAGTCTTTGTAGTAGTCATTAGGTCTGTTGACAAACATTCTGATTCCCCTTTCCTTCCAGGCACATGTAGGATTGTACTTCCCTGGCCTCCTTGAAGTTAGTCATGGTCATAACTTAAGCTGGCCAACAAAATACTAGTGATAGGTGGGTGCCAAGCCAGTGTGGCTCTGTGGTTGACTATTGACCTATGAACCAAGGGGTCATGGTTTGATTCCTCGTCAGGGTACATGCCCTGGTTGCTAGTTCAATCCCCAGTAGGGGATGTGCAGGAGGCAGCCGATCAATAATTCTCTCTCAACTTTTCTCTCTCCCTCTCCCTTCCTCTTTGAAATATATGTAAGTGATGTGTGGAAGCTTTAACTGCTGGTATGGAATTCACCAAGTTTGCTATTCCTGTCTCATAAAAGTGTGTAACCAGATGGGGCCTCCATCAGCCTGCCTTGCTGAGTGCCTAGCAGTATCCCCCTGACAACCCACATTAATCACTGTAGCTAGAGCAAGAAATAAATGTTAGTAGTGGTAAGCCACTGAGATCTCAGGGATGGTACTGGAACATAACCCAGCTTATCACAACTGCTACAAACTATACTTAATGTGAGATCAATGCCCACATATCTGTCAAATCATTGGTTTGGAACCTGTTCTAGGATTGGGATCCAGTCCTAGCTCAGCCAGCGCAACTCAGGCCCTGCTCCTCTGGTCAGGTGTGGGTCCAGTATCCCTTTAAGATGCACACATTTACCCACTTCACAAGGGAAAGAGCTTGTTCTCAACAGCCAGATTGCCTGGAGTGCAAGCCCAGCTCTTATGCAGGGGATGGCTTTGACCATGTCCCTTAATTTATGGCCTGTTTTCACATATGTAAAATGCAAACCATAGTATCTACACCCAATGGGAATAAATATAAAGCATTTAGGACAATGCCTGGCAGGGAGTGTTTTGAGGGTATTACCTGTAGAGGAGTATGGCTCTTGCTGGCCCCCTTCACCTCTTCCCAGCCAGCATCCAGAACATGCTGGTCACTCCCATTCCCTCTCTTCTACTGAAGAGCTGAGCTCAGGACAGAACAGTCAACCCTGGGAGGCTTTGGTCCAATTCAAAGGACAAAGTCCTGGGCCTGACTCTACAGTGAAAAATGAAATTGAAAGCTGTGAATATGTCCCTGATTAGAATAGTTAAGTATCTGGCAAATAGCAAGTATCAGAGCTGGGAACTGACCAAGTCTCAGTCAATGGCAACAAGGAAGCAGAAGTCACATTCCTATTCAGACCCAAAAAATTTGCAAGACACCTGCGGGATATCTGCTTTATTCAAACTGTTGGACAGAGCTCCCACCATGGGAGCTGAGCCGTGGGGCTGAACTGCATGGGGATAACCAGGTATCAGAAGGTAAAAGGAGCTCAGCTGAGCAGCAGGAGCAGCATTCGGGCCAGGCCAAGCAGGAGAGGCCAGGCCCCATAGAGCTCAGCTCCATTCATGGCCTCTGCATAGAACCTGGCCACCTCCTCGTTGGGGTTGCCCTGTGCCGGGTCAAACCACATCTGGATGCAGCGGCCACTGCCTCGGCTGTAGTTGCTGACTTTGAAGGAGTGACTCCAGATTTCATTGCACAGAGCAGCAGGCGTGGGGAAGTAGAAATCAAAGCGGTGGCAGGCAGCCTTGACCGGGCACTCATTAGACCCTGTGGGAGGAGGGAAGGCCCTTAGCCATTGTGCCCAGAACTATATCTGGTTCTGCCAACTTCTCAACTCTGTCCCTGCATATACCCATCTCACACCCCCACTCTCCCCACCCACCCGGCCCTCACCTGAGGTCCAGTTCCAGCCCTTGTGCCAGTTACTCTTGCAGGTGTAGGAGGTGCGGCAGTCTTCCCACCAGCTCTCACAGTCCTCTTTGCACAGGGGCACGTTCAGGATCCGCTCTTTGCGCCAGCTCTGGTTCACCTGGGAGGTGTCAGCAGGGGAAAAGGACTCAGGCCCAGCATTCTCGGTAGCCCAGCCCTAGAGAGCCCCAGAGCTGCAGAGGCAGGACGAGGAGATGTCTGGGAAGCAGGCACAGGGAGGAACTCATACCTCCTGGATCCAGGGCCCCAGGTTGGGGGAGCACTCATACAGGCAGGTGTCCTGGATGAAGTGGCGCTTGCAGGCGGGCTCCATGGGGCCGCAGTGGTTCCAGTTGAATCTGTACAGGTAGGAGACGTCCTTATGGGCTTCCTGGCTGGTGCTGACAGAGCAGCAGGCGTTCTTCTTCCAGGGACTGCACTGGGTGGGGAAGACACAGGACTCAGTCCCAGGCCCAGCACAGAATGTCTTCCCAGGCAGGGTCTCCCATTTGAGCCCTTGGTTCCCCAGTGCAGTTGGTCTTTCAGGGAAATAGTTGCTGTTGGGGGGCCCTCTCTTGGGCAGATGTAGTCATTACAAAATTAATTGAAATCTTTATTGAGCTCATACTTACTCTTAGCCAGGCACTTTTCTAGGAACTGAGGACAAAGCAAGAAAAACTTCTCATAGGATAAATGTTTGGGGAAAAATAAAGCAGGGGAGAGGGATGGGGAATTGCAATTTTGTGAAATGGTCCAATTAAGCCTCATTGATTTAGTAACAAAGACCAGGAGGTGAGGAAGCAAGTTAAATAAATTCTAACTCCAGAATAGTTCTAAGTAAATAAACACAATGGAACCTCGGTTCTCGAACTTAATTGGTTCGGAAGGCTGTTTGAGAAACGATTTGTTAGAAAATCGAATCATTGTTTCCCATTAGAAATAATGTAAATTCAATTAATCCATTCAAATTATTCCCTGTTTTAAACTTTCTTATATATAGTACATGTCTAATGTACTGCTTAACCTATAAATAAACACTTTTCTAAAATTTATCAAACCACCCCCTCTTGCACACTCTTGGCAACATCAGCACTATTTTTTTAATTTAATTTTTTTGTTGTTAATCCTCACCCCAGGGTATTTTTCCCATTAGTTTTTTAATTTAATTTTATTGTTTAAAGTATTACAAATAGTAATACATACGTCTCATTTTTTCCCCATTGACCTCCCCACACACACACCTCCTTTATCCCCACCCTCACCCCCGACACATGCCCTCACCCCCCCCCCCCCCCCGCCACAGTGTCTTGTGTCCATTGGTTATGCTTATGTGCATGCATACAAGTCCTTCGGTTGATCTCTTATCCCCCCACCCCCCCAATCCTCCCCTGCCTTCCCGCTGTAGTTTGACAGTCTGTTCAATGCTTCTTTGCCTCTGTATCTATTTTTGTTCATCAGTTTATAATCTTTATATTCCACAAATGCTAAGAGAACTAAGCCAGTCAGTGAAAGATAAATACCACATGATCTCACCCATTCGTTTTTAGAGAGAGTGGAAGGGAAGTAGAGAGACAGAATGAGAGAGACCCATTGATTGGTTGCCTCCCACACGTGCCCCAACCAGGGCTGGGATCAAGCCTGCAACCATGGTACCTGCCCTAGATCTGGAATTGAAGCTGGGACCCTTCAGGTCCCTGCCTACCTGAGCCAAACCAGCTAGTGCAACATTAGCACTCTTGATGGCCTTTTTATGTTATAAAATTGTGCTAATCATCAATTTCCACCAGCAACAAAAGCGTTCTTCTCTCCTTTGTTTGTTGCCTGAGAGTTGCTTTTTGTCAAGCTGAGGTATCAGCATGAAAGGATTGTCAGGTCCCAAACCGAAGTTTGGTTCAACAACAGAGACATATTTTCATTTGGTCTAGAACCGAATTGTTCAAGATGGGAGGTGTTCGAGAAACAAAGTTTGACCGTACTCAATACATTCTTATTGAATGAATGGAACCTATGGCCTAGAATTTAGTATAAACAAAATAATAAAATGTGCACTTAAAGTATACATATAGGCTGAAAAAGTTCTTGTCAATGCTGCTAGTGAAGCATCCATCTTATATATAAAAACTGCTGTTTGAAATTTTAACCCTGCTATTTTGGCTTCTGTAAATGCTTGCTTGCTTAAATAATAAGGAAAATAATACTCCTCCCATTCCAGAGAGCCCATAAACCTTCCCCAGAGGAAGTTATCAGTGCTGGCACCAGGCCAGGCCTTTGGTTGAGGTCTCAAAGCCGCAGCACATAGGGCTCTTTAAGAACTTGCAAAGGGGATAGGAATAAAACCCATATTTGGGAGACAAAGAAGGTAAAAACATATAAATAGGGAAATTTCCTCCATGTTTTTTGCCCACAGTTTGAAAGGCATTCTTCTCTGGGCCCACGCGTTATAATAATAAAGAGTGACTCCATTTCTCTAAGCATTGCTTGGTTCTTCTCCGGTTTTCTGCAACACTAGAAGTACCCAAGTTACACCACTATGTGTGGTCAGTCTGCACTGCCAGCTGTTGCTCAGTCACTCACAACAAGCACAACTGGAACTGAGATAATTACCTGCTGATGAGGTCCAAATGGACATTTACATATTGGAATGCATATTACAAGTGACTTCCTTTTGTTTTGTTTTTTAAATATATTTTTATTGATTTCAGAGAGGAAGAGAGAGGGAGAGAGCGATAGAAACATCAATGATGAGAGAGTACCATTAATCGGCTGCCTCCTGCATGCCCCACACTGAGGATCGAGCCCGCAACCCAGGCATGTGCCCCTGACCAGAATCGAACCTGAGACTCTTGATCCAAACTGGCTAGGGTCCAACCTAAACATTTTTTTTTAAATATATTTTATTGATTTTTTACAGAGAGGAAGAGAGAGGGATAGAGAGTTAGAAACATCAATGAGAGAGAGACACCGATCAGCCGCCCCCTGCACAACCCCCACTGGGGACGTGCCCATAACCAAGGCACATGCCCCCGACCGGAATCGAACCCGGGACCCCCCAGTCCGCAGGCCGACGCTCTATCCACTGAGCCAAACCGGTTTCGGCTAAACATTTTTTAAAAAAATCAATATGATGCCAACATTATAAAGAAAAAATAAAAGTCCTAGTGGCTCAGCGGATAGAGCGTCGGCCTTTGGACTGAAGGGTCTCAGGTTCGATTCTGGTCAGGGGCACATACCTGGGTTGTGAGCTCAACCCCAGTGGGGAGCGTGCAGGAGGCAGCTAATCGATGATTCTCTCTCATCATTGATGTTTCTATCTCTCTTTCTCTCCCTCTCCTCTCAGATCCTTGGAGAGATCGTTCCCAGTCTAAACTGAAATCAAAATCAACCTCTGGTCTCTAGCCGTTTTGGCTCAATGAATAGAGCGTTGTGGCCTGTGGCCTGAAGTGTCCCAGGTTCAATTCTGGTCAAGGATATGTACCTCAGTTGCAGGCTCAATCCCTGGCCCTAGTGGGGCACGTGCAGGAGGCAATCAATGTGTCTCTCTTGCATAGATGTTTCTCTCGGTCTCCCCCTCCCTTCCACTCCTTCTAAAAATCAATGGAAAAATATCCTCAGGTGAGGATTAACCAACAAAAATCAACCCCTGGGAGGGGTCTCCTCAGTGTCACTTCCCAGGCTCCTCCCTGGGCCTGCTTCCTGATTTGTGTAAGACAGAAACCCAACAGCCTAAGAAGCTGAGCTGTTGACAATGTATTGGCAACACAGGCACAAAGTTTATGTTAAACAAATAGCTGCCAGATTAGTTTTTTTAGATTTTTAAAAAATAGATCTCTCCAATTTCTAGTCTTTTTGTGTGTGTTTTTTTTTTTATAAGGGAAAGAGAGAGAGAGATTTCTTATTCCACTTATTTACGCATTTAATTGGTTGATTCTTGTATGTGCCCTGACCAAGGATCAAACTCCAAACCTTGGCATAGTATGGGGGACAATGCTCCAACCAACTGTGCTACCTGGTCAGAGATTAGATTTTTATTCTGACAACAAAAATCACACAGGGAGCCCAGCCGGCATGGCTCAGTGGTTGAGCCTTGACCTGTGAACCAGGAGGTCACGGTTCGATTCACATGCCTGGGTTGCGGGTTTGATCCCCAGTAGAGGACATGCAGAAGGCAGCCGATCGATGATTCTCTCTCATCACTGATGTTTCTCTCTCCCTCTCCTTTCCTCTTAGAAATAAACAAACAAAAAAAATTATATTTAAGAAAATCACACAGGGAAGAACAAATTACAAATGACAAAATGGGGAGTGAGATGTGGGCTGGGAAATGTGGAGAATGGGTGCCCACGTCCCTGGGATGCTTCCTGGAATCTTAGGTTTCCTCCCAGGTCTCCCAAGTACCCTGAGTGCCTCTTTGAAGTCTCCCAGGCGTCCCCTGGAGCAGAGTTTAAGAACCAGCACTATAGCCTGGCCAGCTGGCTCAGTGGTTGAGCATCGACCTATGAACCAGGAGGTCACGGTTGGATTCCTGGTCAGGACACATGCCCAGGTTGCAGGCTCGATCCCCAGTGTGGGGCGTGCAGAAGCCAACCAGCGGATCAATGATTCTCTCTCATCACTGATGTTTCTATCTCTCTCTCCCTCTCCATTCCTCTCTGAAATCAATAATATATTAATGATAGAAGCTTGAAATCTTAAAAAAAAAAAAAAAAAAGACCTGCACTATAGACCAAGGTCTGTCTAGGTCTGAAAATCTGTCTCCTCAGGCATAGAGAGGGTTTAACCTTTCATTTCCGGCTTTTTTCAACTGAGTCAGTTCCTCCCCACAGACCACCCCTCCTCCACCTCGGTCCACCTGCTCATGCAGCTTGTCCTCCGGGCTTGGCTTTTCCTTGTGGTGCTTGGCATTCATGCAGACATTGAGAAGCTCAGTCCTGGGCCCAGCTGCCCATACTTCGGCTCCCCACACCAGAAGGAGCCACAGCTGTGTTGTCATCGTTGGAGCCATGTTAGTCCCTGAAGGAAGAGCTGTAGTCAGTGACACAAGTAAAGTGGAGGAGTGGCCTCAAGGTATAAGAACAGCTCCAGGTGGGTGGAGCCTCCAGGAAGCCTGAGGCAGTTTACACCCTACCCCCACCCCTCAGTCTTCCCAGCCTCAATGAGAGGTGGGACCAGACGCCACCTTTTGGGACAGTCCTGGGTGGGGCCTCCCTGACTTCTCCATGTGGTCAGGAGCATCACGTGATACATACACTAAGGGATGGGGTTTGGGAAATGTGCAGAAATAGCCAGGAGATCACCATAGGTCCCCAATCCCTTGTTCACAATCTTTTTTAGGATTTTATGAAAGGTAACACCAAATCAGGTCATATGATTTACATACACTCAACAATCAGGCGAGCACACTCTGTGGGGAAATAGTTACACCGGTGGGATAAATAAAAACGATAGTAACCTCACATTAATTTTCAGGACAGATTTTTTTACACCAAATGACTTTGTAAAAGTTTACAATTATCTTCATGTTAGGGCTCCAGATAAGCTGTAGACCTGTGTGTTGTTTTTTTTAAACAAAGCCTCTGTTCCACCTGGGCAGGTAGCTCAGTTCATTAGAGCATAGTCTTCATTCTGGCGGATTCCATCCCAGTCAGGGCACATACAAGAACCAGCCAATGAATGCATAAATAAGTGGGATGACAAATCGATGTTTCTCTTTCTCTCTCAAATAATAATAATTTTAAAAAGCTTGGTTCTAGCTCCTTCCAGCCTTATCATTTGGCCTCTCCCAGAGCCCATGTAGCCTGAGGGAGGTCACAGGGCACAGAGGCTTGGTGGGTGGGCACTGGCAGCTAGCTGGATAGTCCCTGGGGGAGGCTCCTGAGCCTCCGGCCACAGAGGTGGCCTCCACTCAGCCTTTGTGGCATCTCAATCCTCTAGCCCACTGGTCGGCAAACTCATTAGTCAACAGAGCCAAATATCAACAGTACAACGATTGAAATTTCTTTTGAGAGCCAAATTTTTTAAACTTAAACTTCTTCTAACGCCACTTCTTCAAAATAGACTCGCCCAGGCCGTGGTATTTTGTGGAAGAGCCACACTCAAGGGGCCAAAGAGCCGCATGTGGCTCGAGAGCCGCAGTTTGCCGACCACGGCTCTAGCCTCAGACACTTACCTTGGGGAGGTAACTGTTCCCTCAGCCTCCTGGTCAGCAGATGCCTGGCCCTCCTAAAACACTCATTTCCCACAGCTCCTAAAGCTTACTCGCCCCCTGCTCACAAAGTTGCCTCGTCTGCACATTACACCCATCTCCTGTAGAACTCAGGTGTCTTGCCTGGGCCTCATGGACAGGACCTGAGCTGAGCAGCCTCTAGGCCAGTGATGGCGAACCTATGACACGCGTGTCAGCACTGACACGCGTAGCCATTTCTGATGACACGCGGCCGCATGCCGAGGATGAAACATTTGCTGCTCCTGAGGATGAAACATTTGCGACTAGAGTCTTGGAGTTAGTTTTTTCCTCAAAGTGACACACTACCCGAGTTATGCTCAGTTTTTTGGCGAAGTTTGACACACCAAGCTCAAAAGGTTACCCATCACTGCAGGCTGACTCTGCCCAGCAGGGCTCCGGGAAACCTGGAACTGAATTCCCACCTAGCTCTCCTCCTCCTCCTCCCCATTCCTTCCCTTGGTCGACCTAAGAAACATCCAAACCTGTTGAGAATTTTGTAAGAGTTCGTTTGAGTCAGAGGATATGCCTAGAAGCAAGATCTCAACAGAATGAAAAAAATGCTTTGAAAAATAAAGTCTCTTTTATGATTAAGGAGGGAAGGTAAGAAAGGTTTCATGAAGGTGGAAGAAGGCAAGGTGGGGATCAGATTACCTCTTACAAACTTTAGAAGGGGGATCTGAAAGAATTGTCAGGTATTATTAGAAGGAGGGGTCTGAAAGGGGCATTTCAAAGGGCGTTAATCTAGTTGCACAGAAACAGTGAACAGATTTGCTTAAGGCTAAGATAATCTTTTTAGTAAAGAAGTTATATATGCTTGGGGCATGACTAACCCACCATGACCTGCCTCGTTAGGAATTCATCAGGTCACCCTGTGAGGCTACTTTCCATAGAACCCCCCTTTTTTGTCCACACCCCATACCCTTCCACAACCATATTCTGCTACTTTATTTATTCCAGAGTTCATTCGTTCTGTCATTGGCTAATTCATTCATTCAGGACCCAATCTGTACTCTTGGGGACCACCAGGTGATTCTTCCAATCAGGCTCCTTGGGGAAACAAAGTCTAGCAATTTAGGGCTCAGGGTTTCAGATCAGCCTGCCCACAATCCCAGCCCTCACACTCACCTCCTACGTGATCCCAGGGGGAAATAACTCAAATTATCTTGAGGCTTAGTTTTCTCATCTGAGGATTACATGTCTGGGGAAAGGGGACGTGGGGGGAGACCCCCAACACATGATAGCCAGCTGGGCACAGATTGAGGCATCAGTTGGGCACAGTTTGAGAGATGTGCTCCAAGTCTGGGACCCCCCAAGTCTGACTCTGGGATCCTCAAGTCCAGAGCTCCTTCAGCTTGGGGCCCCTGTGCCTTCTCTGTGCTGAGGCTTTCATGGGGGCAACTGATGTAGAGTCCTGGCAGGGGGGTGAGAAAGCCCTTTCTCTAGGTTCTGTTGGATCCCACCTGGTCAATCAGTAGCTTTTCTTACTGTGGCTGCTTTCTAGAGCCAGAGGCCTCTTCCTCTCCGAGCCTGCTACGTCCCTCTACAAACCCCTCCTCAATTTCCCAGGCTCAGCTCAGTGCTCTGCTGAAAGGCAAGAGCTCAGGGTTCTAGTTCGGGGATGGACACTAACTTGTAGTTTAACCTTGGGCAGGCCCTGCTCTGCTCTGCTCTGGGCCTCCATCTCCACTGCTGGAATCTCTGCACTTTAGGCAAAGGGGACCCTCCCAATCTAGCAAGTCCTTTAACACATGCTGGGAGTACCTGTGATAGGTGGGGAGTGGCATACCTGGGAGTGGAAGTGGCTCTCGGTGCAGCTCAGGCGTCTGCTCTGCTTTCCAATTCCTTGCCCTCACCTTACTTCAGGAATGGCTGGGGTTTAGTGGCCTAGGAGACGGGCAGTCAGTCAGGCAGTGGGAATGTGGCCCAGGAGTGGAGCCTGGGATTGGGCGAAGGCCACTCAGCAGTTAATTATTGTCACCAGCCAGGCCTCCATGGGGGTGGGGGGAAATAATAATAATAATAATCCTATATAATAAAAGGCTAATTATGCAAATTGTCCCCTTGATGGGAGTTCAACAGGGAGTTTGACCAGGGGGCGGGGCTGACCCACCAACCACCCTCGGCCCCTCCCCCATGCCGGCCAGATGGGCCCCAATCTGGGTGGGCTAGCTGGACCCCACCCATGCACGAATTTGTGCACCAGGCCTCTAATAATAATAATGATGATGATGATGATGATGTGGGCCTAAGGCCATTCCCCAAGCCCCACTTACCCCATTTTCTTCCAAAAACTCAGATTTGATAAAACCTTGCAGCAGAGTTGCTGGGATCCTTTAACGGCCCATGTGCCATATAAGACCCAAGAAATCATTCGGTCTGGCTCTGACCAAGGCATAAGGAGTGAGTTAATTAATGTTTGACCCAATATAGCAGGCTAATTTATTTTTAAGCAGGCTAACTTTTAAGGTGATAATTTTGTATGGTCAGCAAATGATGTTATAAATATCCAAATGGGCCTTGGCAGAAAAAAGGTTCCCAGGACAGAACCAGTTGCAGGACAAGGGCTTCTGACCTCCCAGTCAGCTGTAGAGAGCAAAGAGCTCCCATGTTCCCAAGTTAGCCACCAACTCCTCCAACCTCATCAACCCCATTCATCCTTTACCTCCAGCTGCAAAACCGCAGGTGTTCACTTGATAACTAGAGCCTCAGTTGTTCCAAAATTCCAGCTCTCCTGCTCTGTCCTTCTCACTCACCCACCTACACAGGTACCCCTTAAAGATTTTTGTTTTTGCCGAGACCGGTTTGGCTCAGTGGATGGAGCGTCGGTCTGCGGACTGAGGGGTCCCGGGTTTGATTCCGGTCAAGGGCATGTACATTGGTTGTGGGCGCATCCCCAGTGGGGGGTGTGCAGGAGGCAGCTGGTCGATGTTTCTCTCTCATCCATGTTTCTGGCTCTCTATCCCTCTCCCTTCCTCTCTGTAAAAAAATCAATAAAATATATTTTTTTTTAAAAAAGATTTTTGTTTTTAATGATTTGAAAGAGATAGAGATACATATAGAGAGAGAAACATCAATTTTGTTGTTTCACTTATTTATGCATTCATTGGTTGCTTCTTGTAAGTGCCCTGACCTGGGATCAAACAGCAACCTTAGTGTATTGGGACAATGCTCTGACCAACTGAGCTTCCTGGCCAGGGTTACACAGGTACCCTTTCTACAGCATCAAAGAGTCTGGTCTAATTTAGACCCCACCATTCTCAGTCAAGGAGAGAAGCCTTCCTTTTTTCACCCCCTTAGGCTGTGGTGATATCACTGGTGGGGGAAGAGAAGAGGGAAGAGCAGATTTGGACAGGAGGAAATACTGAGCTTGGCTTTGTCAAGGTGCCTGCGGCCACCCAGGGGAAGGTGGTTGCAGAGGCAACAGCCCAAGGGAAGAGTCCAGCTTGAATGCAGATGTGGGAGCCATCAGCCTGTGGATGGCAGCGGAAGTTTAGGAAAGATGGGATCCCAATACCTTCTGGAAGGCCACAGGTCTGGGCGCCTGGAGCAGGAGGGGGCCAGAGAATCAGAGGAGGCAGATGGATTTAAAAGGACTTAGCTTGACACTCAGGCAGGCAGGGTAGGGGTCCAGGGGAAAACAAAGGCAGGTGGAACATAGGCAGGGGCAGACACGGCAGTTTGAGCCAGCCTAATCACAGAAACCAACCATGCAGGAATAACAAAATGTTTTTAGACTCGGAGTGGGAGGTATGTGAAACTAGGGAGGGGTTGCAACAATAAGGTGAACTGGCACTTAGGAACAGGGAAAGTTCAGGTCCGTTGCTGGGCAAGAACAATGGAAGGTGGCTACACTACAGGGGTAGATATAGAGCAGGCTTGTAGCAAAAATATACCCCTAGACCAGTGGTCGGCAAACTGCGGCTCTCGAGCCACGGTTTGCCGCTCTTTTGACTAATGAGTTTGTCCACCACTGCCCTAGGGGAAAAAACACTTAAAAAACATTTTAATAATGTACTAATGTCTTAACCTGAAGTCAAAACTTCTGGATAAGGGTAATGCCTTACGCAGTGGTCAGCGAACTCATTAGTCAACAGAACGGCAAACCACGGCTCGCGAGCCGCAGTTTGCCGACCACTGTCCTAGACTATAAGGCTTCATGGGCAACCCATGACTGGGCCCCCTTCCCATTCCGGGAGTCTGAATCCGCTTGCAATAAAATGTCCACATTTTTGCTTAAATCTTCTGGTCCGAGATCTCATTCTTTGGCTTCAAGAGACATGACCTCAGGACAAAGACCTCGGCTAGGCATGGTTATCAGATTGCTGGAGGAAAATCAGCTTGGCTGATTTTTTTTGCCCAGCAAGCCTTATCTGAATTCTGAGACAGCAGCCTGGGAGGGTTAAGCCCTCTGACGATCTCAGCAGGCAGAGGGACACTGGGACCCTCAGGCTCCCTCCTGACTTCACAAGCCCAGCTCAGCCTTCTCCTGATTAGAGAATGACCAGTGAAAAGACCTCCAGGTGGGACTTGCTCCTGCTCCTCATCCTCCATCCCTGCCCCGGGAGCTGATCTTTATGGGCTTTAAGCTCCTCCACCCAGGCATGAGGTTTGGTCCCTGAGTCAGGCCCTGGGCCCTGAGGGCTTCAGAAGTGACCAGCGAATGGATGGTGAGTTGGAAGTGGAGCTCTGATCTATGGGGAGTTCCGTGCCCTTGTTGAGCCTCAGGCCCTTGTTCCAGGTAAGAAACATCCAAACCTGTAGAGGATTTGCATGAGTTTATTTGAGCCAAAACAGACAACAATTGCTGGGAAGCAAGATCTCAAACGCTCTGGGGAATGACAGTTTTGCAGTTTCTGTTAAGCATTTGAAATTAAGGAGGGAAGTAAGGACGATTACATGAAGGTGGGAGAAAGCAAGGTGGGACAGGATTACAGGACAATTAAAATAGGATTTCAGGACAGATAAGTTAAGCGGGTGGTTACGACTTATTTCAAAGGTGTTACTAACCCAGTTACACAAGAACAACGGACAGAGCTTGCTTAAGGCAAAGATAAACCTTTTACTAAAATGTTATAGCCCTGGGCACGACTGGACCCCCTCCAGTTAGAAATTTATAACCAGATCACCCTGTGAGGTTACTTTCCGTAGAATTCTTTTTCCTTCCACACTCTGCTCGGAATCTGGGGTCTGGGTGCTAGGGCCCCAGGGAGGGACAGGGTCAAGCAGTCACACCTTGGAGCCAATCCCAAGAATGTCCACCTAAACTGGAAGCTTAATACCAGCAAGATTAGTCACACAAAGATAACAGGAAGATGCTGGGCCTACACAGCTGGGGGCTCTGGGCTGGCGGGAATGGGGGTGGGAGAAACCAGAGTTTTTCCTGAGTGCCAGTCCATCACATACACAATGGCCGCACATTCCCAGGCAGCAAGGAGGGGCTAGGATTCAGATCTGAGTGTGATTGCAAACCTGGCTTCCTTCACCAAGAAAGGAGAGCTCTGTGAGGGACTCAGGGCATCAGCCTAAGGACTGCAGATGCAGTGCTTCTTCTCCTGGGCCTCTTAACTTCCTTCTTAGCCACCTAGAAATTCTGTTTGCGCCGCTATTACCTTCGAGCCTTTGCACTTGCTGAACCCTCTCCATGGAGTGCTGTTCCTCCCACCGTCTCTGCTTGGCAAACAGTACTCCTCCGGAAGCCTTTCCCCAACCTCTCTGGGCTTCCACACAACCACACCACACGCGGGGCTTCCCTATAGCAGAGCCTGAGCAACTTGTTTTCTAATGCCTGGCCGCCGTGGCTCTGTGGTTGAGCATCGACCTGTGAACCAGGAGGTCACAGTTCGATTCCTGGTCAGGGCACATGCCCAGGTTGTGGGCTCAATCCCCAGTATGGGGCATGCAGGACCCAGCTGATCAAGGATTCTCTCTCATTTCTATCTCTCTTTCCCTCTCCCTTCCTCTCTGAAATCAATAACATATATATATATATATATATATATATATATATATATATATATATATATAATTTATTTATTTATTTATTTATTTATAAGAGTTATTGGTTCTCAGGTCCACCTGCCCTCACCAGCCTGTGCAAGATACTCAGTTTCCTCCCTGTTGATGGAGACAAGCAGACTGGGTGCTCAGAAAGCCTCTGCTGACTGACAGTATGAGTGCACCGATTCCTTAATTCCTGAGTACCTCCTCTCTGCGGGCACTGACCCAGGCTCAGGCAGTCTGTCACAAATGACACAGACATGGCCCCTGCTTTCAGATGTATGTTTTGTTAGGGAAAAGCCAGACACTAAACACAGCAGATATATATATATATATATATCTGTATAAGGGGACTAAAGGGTTGTGATAAGAAGGTGCCTCACCATCCATTTGCTGGTCACTTCTGAAGCCCTGAGGGCTCAGGGCCCTGGCTCAGGGGCCAACCCTCATCCAACCCTCATGCCTGGGGTGGAGGAGCTTAAAGGTGTTCAGAAGTCATTTTAGGGGGAAATTATATGTTGAAATCTAATGGCTACAGGGGAAAAGGCTGCAGAGGATAAAAGAGCATTCTAGGAACACAAGGAGGGTATTGCTGAAGTTAAGGCCCCAAATGAAAAGTGTGAATGGAGCTCATATATGGAGGTAGAAGGGGAAATAATTTGACATGTAATCTAAGTAGAGGGATGGCCAAGGCCTTCTATGCCACTAAAGAAGTTTAGATTTTACAACAGCTACCACTGGAAAGCATTAAAGGGTTGGTGAGGAGCTGTCATATAACAAGACCTTTTAGGTGTTCATTTTTACTTTTTTAAAAATGTCCATCGCATAGTAAAACTGATGGCTGAAAGTTTACTGATGAATAGGATATCTGCAGTTCTCAAAGTATCTCCCTACAACATACATATTAATTATAAGGGCGGCGGGGGGGGGGGGGGGGGGCGGTTAGTAAAGAAACCTGGAAGACCCAATATCAACCAAAAGATCAGTTAACATCATCAGATGGGCAAACCTGACACCATGTGCCTCCTGTTATGATGCACCAAGAAGGACAGAGTATTGCTTTTGGGATATTTGTTTCAAAAATGCACAGCTTCAATCTAGTGATGAGGAAACAGATACATTCAAAATGAGGGATATTCTACAAAATAACTGGCCCGGCCCTAGCCAGTTTGGCTCAGTGGATAGAGCATCGACCTGTGGACTGAAGGGTCCTGGGTTCGATTCTGGTCAAGAGCATATGCCTGGGTTTCGGGCTCAATCCCCAGTAGGGGGTGTGCAGGAGGCAGCCAATCAATGATTCTCATCATTGATGTTACTACCTCTCTCCCTCTCCCTTCCTCTTGGAAATCAATAAAAATAAAACCAAATCTATAATAATAGGAGCTCCAGTGGCGCAATCAGTTAGCGCGCGGTACTTATAATAATAAAAGTGTAATATGCTAATCAGACCAGACAGCCAAACAACCTTCCAGACATCCTTCCAGATGACCTTCCAGACGACCACGCTATGACACCCACTGGTACCAGGCCAGCCAAGGCGGGTGCAACGCAATTGGTCAGGGGCCCGGCCATTGCCCCATGACTGCCCTGCAGAGGGAGACCCAGGCCACAGGCCAGCAGGGCGATCAATCCATCAGGAGGTTCCATGATTGCCCCAAAGAGGGAGGCCCAGGCCACCAACCGGCAGGCTGCAAAGGGTGGGTGGGGCCTCCCTCTGAGGGTGATCCATCACAGAGCCCCGGTTGGGTGGGCAGGGCCCACCTCTTTGGGGTGATCAATCACGGGGCTCCCAGACTGTGAGAGGGCACAGGCCAGGCTGAGGGACACCCCCCCCCCGCCCCAGTGCACGAATTTCATGCACCAGGCCTCTAGTAAATAAATAACTGGCCCATGTTTTGTAAAATTGTCAATGTCATCAAAGAACCTCCCTTGCTGAAATATCCATCAGTAGGTGACAGAATTAAAGGTAACATATTCATAGAATGGAATATTGTATAGCAATTAAAAAGTATGAACTAGATCTCAACAGACTAATATGGAAATATTTCAGAAACCATGTTCCCATGGTAAGGCACATGGATATGACAACTATACCTATCAACTTAGCAGAAAATAAAAAGTTTGATGCCATACTGTGTTGACAAGGCTATGAGGAAATGGACACTCATATTTTGCTGGTGGAGGCCACATTGATACAACCCCTGTAAAGTTGAAATCCATATTAGAAAATTAGAAATCCACGTATTCCAGCAATCTCTCTTCTGGAATTCAAGTATAATATGCTACTATGTACAAGATTATTCATTGTAGCATTTTTTGTCATTTAAAAAATATATTATTATTGATTTCAGAGAGGGAGAGAGAGATAGAAATGTCAATGATGAGAGAGAATCATGGATTGGCTGCCTCCTGCACACCCCCTACTGGGGATCCAGCCTGCAACCAGGGTATATGCCCTGACCACGGGGAATCTAACCATGATCTCCTGGCTCATAGGTTGATGCTCAACCATTGAGCAACACTGGCTGGGCTATTTGTCATTTTTTAAAAAAAGGAAATAATTCAGGTGTTCATCATTTAGATCCCTCCACCAATATTTCCATCCCAGACCGCATCTGGTAAGACAAGGAAGGGGAAAGAAACTTGTTTCGCAGCAGAAGCCTGATAAGGTCATCCATCAATTTTGCCCACCTTCCCTCCACCAATCCCCTTGTCCCCTTGTGATGCAAGAATGATGAACTTAGCCCCAGACTAAGGGATCAATATATACTCCCTCCTTGCTGGTGAATTTCAAGCTAGTCCCAGTCCTTCTTTGGTTCTCTCGACAGGAATGATGAATCAATGAGGCATGTCCCCCTGCCACCCCATCTACCCCACGACCGGCTCACCCCACCCTCGACAACCCACTCATCCCCAAATTATTTACAAGACACAAGACACATGTGGATCTCTCTATTTGAATAGACTGTCACAGCGTAAGGACCAGGGCATTGTGAGGTCTGCTAATTGAGAGAGCTGAGCTGGACTGAGCCCAGGTCACCCAGGGTGGGTGCAGGCAAGGAAAAGGTCCAGGTATCAGTAGTGGAAGCTGTTCAGTCAAGGAGCCAGAGTTGCAGCATCAGAGCCAGGCTGAGCAGGAGAGGCCCAGTCCCATGGAGCATGGCCCTAGAAGCCATGGCCAAGGCATAGAACCTCGCCACCTCTTCATTGGGGTTGCCCTGGGCCGGCTCAAACCACATCTGGATGCAGCGGCCACTCCCTCGGCTGTATTGGCTGGCCTGGTAGGAGTGACTCCAGAGGTCCTCACACAGGGCTGCAGGAGTGGGGAAGTAGGACTCGAATGTGCGACAGACGGCCCCAGCTGGACACTTGTTGGATCCTGCAGCGGGAGAGAGGATAGACAAGACATCCAGCCCTGCTTACCTGAGAGAGATTCAGGCAATGCCAAATCCTCAAACCGCCTTTGCCCAAACCCCACCTCCATCTCCCCACCCACCCACCCAGCCCTCACCTGAGGTCCAGTTCCAGCCCTTGTGCCAGTCACTCTTGCAGGTGTAGGAGGTGCGGCAGGCTTCCCACCAGCTCTCACAGTCCTCTTTGCACAGGGGCACGTTCAGGAAGCGCTCTCTGCGCCAGCTCTGGTTCACCTGAGTGGGAGGTAAAATGAGAAGGTTCCTCAGCCAGGCCTGTTGGCAGCCACAGCTTTGACTGGGGTGGAGTGGGGTGAGGGAGACCCCGGTACCTCCTGGATCCAGGGCCCCAGGTTGGGGGAGCACTCATAGAGACAGGTGTCCTGGATGAAGTGGCGCTTGCAGGCGGGCTCCATCTTGCCACAGTGGTCCCAGTTGAAGTTATACAGGAGGGAGGTGTCCCTGTGCAGCTCCTGGCTGGTGCTGGCAGAGCAGCAGGCATTCTTCCTCCAGGGAGTGCACTGGGTGGGGAGGACACAGCACTCAGTCCCCCCCCCGCCACCCACTTCTGCCACCTCCAGCCTCTCCCCGTTTGGTTCTTGCTCGCCAGCCCCAGGTAGATTGTTCTAGAAACGCTCACTGTGAGGACCTCTCTGTCCTTGGCCTTCAGGAACTCCCATCTTGAGGGACACTCAATTGCAACAGTGTGATTAGGGGGTTGTGGGAGCCTGGGGGAAACCCTGTCTTGGGAGGACAAAAAAACTATCATTTATACAGGCCTTAACACTTTATAAAAAGTTCTTAAATTTATTCATTAAAAAAGTATTACTGAGTAGCTACTCTATACCAGCCACTGTTGTAGATGGAGTATAGCAGACAAGAAAACAGACAGAAATATGTGTTCATGGATCTTACATCCTGGTCAGGGGAGACAGACAGTAATACACTAAAAGAGAAAAAATATGATATGGAAGGATATGATCAACTATATAGGGACGTTTGCAGCAGGGAATGAGTATGTGGAGAATGGGGTGATTGTTGGAATTTAAAATAAGGTGGTTTGAAAAGCCTCATTGCTAGGTGACATTTTGAGTAAAGGAGGAAAGACAGTGAGTGATGCAATAAAAGATATACAGTATATATTTTTATTTTTTATTAATCTTCACCTGAGGTTATATTTTCTATCGATTTTTAGAGACAGTGGAAGGGAGGGGGAGAGACAGAGAGTGAGAAACATTGATGTGAGAGAGACACATGGATTGGTTGCCTTCCACATGTGCCCGGACTCAGGATGAAGCCTGCAACCAAGATACGTGCCCTTGACCAGAATCGAACCCGGGACCCTTCAGTTCACAGGAATAAAATAGATTTTTGAATAACCATATTCTTGGCAAGAAATAAGATCTGTGTCGCCCCTGTGGTTAGGCCAGTACCAGACATAATGGGCCCACAGAAACATTTGCTAAACAAAAAGCAAATGAAAGACATTTATGATTTCCTAATCTAAACCAAACTTCATCTTAGAAATAGACACACCATAGTTTAGCATGTTTTTAATATAGACCCAATTTTCCAGGACAACAAAAGCATGAAACGGAAGGCTGTACTATATGGTTTACATTATTGGAGTTAATTACCATTTTAGAAAATGGCCTCAGTTGGTGTGGCTCAGGTGGTTGAGCATTTTCCCATGCACCAAAAGGTCACCAGTTGGATTCCCAGTCAGGGCACATATCTGGGTTATTGTGGGCTCAACCCAGTAGGGGATGTGCAGGAGGCAGTCAGTCAATCTCTCTCTCTCTCTCTCTCTCTCTCTCCCCCCCCCCCTTTCCTTTTTCTCTAAAATCAATAAAAACATATAAAAAATAGAAAATAGTCATCAATGGCAACACGTCTTAGAGTATCTTATAGCCTTTAAGTTGCCAATAGAATACACCAGCACAAATCTTCATTTGCAGCTGCCCCATTCGTAGTGATTTTATGAATAAAGAAACGTGTGCTGTTTCACAAGGACTTCTAATGTAGCCATACCAGAAAACTGACATATTGAAATGTAGTTTGTTTGTTTTTTATATAAATTGCTTTCTTCTTGCTTCTCCTTTGCATTACAGGTAATTATGTTGATAATTTTAAATTAAATGTGCAAATAGATTCTACTAGCTTTGAACTTCATTCCAGGATAGAAAAGAGAGTCTAAACAATATTTTTTTCTAAAAAGGAAGTATCGAGACTAGTAAGGGATGCATAATTTTTTACAGAACATGTGAAAGTACTGCACCTCTGCCCCGTGTCGCAGTCATAGAGGCCTCTCCTTTGCCCCTAGCACTCCATGGGACTGGCACGTAGTCAAAGTAGGAAAACCATCCTCCCCCAAACCCCTGGAGGTGTCCGCCCCAGTCCTACCCCACCACGAGGGCTAGTCATGTCCAGGTGCTGTGTGTGTCCATAGGCTCCTCTGGGCCTCAGTTTCCTCATGTGTGTCATGGGGAAAATGTCATCTACCTACCTCAGAGGACCACCGGAAAAATGAGATCATGGGCAGAAAGCCCATGACACCTGGTAGGCAGGTACTCAGTAAGTGATCATTGCATGTGATTGCTGACATGGTGTCCTGTTCTGAGGAGGCCGCCCCAAAATCAGCTAAACCGCTCCCCGACCTTTACCTTCTCAGCAATAATCAGAACATGGGGTGTCTGGCCCCTCACCCCTTCCCGCACCACCCTAAGGTCCTCTTCCCTGTCAGAACCAGTCCCCTCCCCAACCGCAGCCACACTGCGGCCATACCTGGCCATGCAGCTTGTCCTCAGGGCCTGGCTTTGTCTTGTGGTGTTTGGCGTCCATGCAGACGTTGAGCAGGTCTGTCCTGTCTCTGGCACTGCACACGGAGGCCGACAACCAGGCCAGCAGCAGCAGAGGTGGCATCCGTTTCCAGGCCATGTCCTTCTGTCCCTGCAGAGGGAGCTGTGGTTAGGGAGAACGAAGCCTGAGGGGAGAGCCCATGCCGGGTGCTCCCTTCACCCCCTCCTCAGTCTCCCCATCTCCACAGTGAAGGCTGGGGCCAGACCCTGTTCCTTCAGTGCTGGGTCCTGGGGCTGCCTGAGACTGAGATAGATGAGGCTGGCAAAGAGGGCTCCCTCACCCGTCTTGGAGGGTTCAGAAGGGGATCTGGGGTTAGTAGGGGGACCCTCAGGGACAGTACCCAAGTTGGAGAAAAATGCTTGAACCCACACATTCTCTCTGGATTTTACCTTTAAAAAGAAAGTAGTTAAATGGTTTAGGTCCCTACTTCCTGAAAAGGGCCAGGGACCCACAGCACCCTTATGCTGTGTTCAGCAAGTGCCCTGCCATTAGACCCTGGATCGCCTGGGTTCCCATGGCAGCTTAGGAACCCTGTTTGCCTGGGGAAGGCAGAGGCCCAGCTCTGCTGAGTTCTCCACATCGGCCTGAGGATCAAGGGATGTAACACAAACAGGACCATGTTTGGTTTAATGATACAGAAATGGAAGGAGTGGTGGATTTTTTTAAAAAAGATTTTATTGATTGCTAGAAAGAGGAAGGGAGAGGGAGAGAGAAACATCAATAGGCTGCCTCCTGCACAACCCCTACTGGGGATCGAGCCCACAACCCAGGCATGTGAATCATACAGCAACCTCTTGGTGCATAAGATGATGCCCAACCAAATGAGCCACACCAGCCAGGACAAACGTGGTGGCTTTCAAACAGATTTGCTCCCTCAGACTTCTTCCTTCCCTATTTCCTCAAAGCCTTTCCTCCCTCCACCCCATTGTGACTCTGGCCCCTCAGCTCTCTGAGAGCTGGACTAATGCCCCAGATCGCCACCTGACTCCTCAGAAAACAAACACAGAGACCCTTGGACTGACCACATAAAGTCTGCCGTGTGTTAAAGGAGCCTGCCCGACAGGCACTGAGGGGCATGGGCGGCACCTGGAAAAAGTGACAGCCCCTTGTCTGTCCATGACTGCCCGTCACCCCACCCCACCCTTTACAGATCTGTTTCTTTGGGCTTAGTCGCTGAAGCACTAAGAGTTGATAATGAAGACCCATTCCTCTCCCTCACCATTCCCTCATGCAGTTGATCACCAAGTCCTGGCAAGGGTCCCTCCAAAAACCTTTCCAGAATTCACTTCCCCTGGCTCTGTGTTTGGGGTCAGTTCACTCCTCCAATTTCTTCCCCTTCAAGTCATCTTTCCCACAGGAGCCAGGGTGATCTTTCTAAAGAAAGACATGCCCCTCCGCTACCCACAGACCCACCAAGTCCCCCCAGTGCCCCTGTCACCCTTCCCTCCTGGGGGCATCTTGCCTGAGCCTCCTTTGCTGCTGGGAGCGCACGCTGCTGCGTCCGGACTGGCCTCTCTCAGGGCTGGCCTCAGCTCCAGGACCCTGGACTCCCCAGTGGTCTCTGTCCTCAGGGCAGGGTGACTGTAAGAGCTCTGAATGTGCTTATGCATAATGTACCCTGAGGTTAGCAATTTCTACTTCTACTTCCTTACTTTCCAAACCCACTGTCTTCAAGGCTCCTTTAGTCTGTCAAGTTAGCCAATCTTGTTTGATTTCATCTTCCTTTTTTTAAATAAAGACTTAAAAAAATTTTTTATTGATTTCTGAGAGGAAGGGAGAGAGAGAGAGAGATAGAAACATCAATGAGAGAGAATCATTGATTGACTGCCTTCTGCAAGCCTCCTACTGGGTATCGAGCCCAAAACCCGGGCATGTGTCCTTGACAGGAATAGAATCTGGAACCCTTCAGTCTGCAGGCCGACACTCTATCCACTGAGCCAAACTGGCCCAGGCTGATTTCATCTCTTTATTTGTTAATTTTCTCATTTCAGGATCCACACATTCAACATTCATGAAAGTTTAGAGAAACACTCACCTCCTCGGGGAATCTGATTTTTGAGGTTCCACAAGTGGTTTTAGGATAAAGCTAACTTGAGGGGCATGAGGCAAGGTGGGGAAGAACCCAGGCTTTAGGGTCAGGCCATGGGATCCAATAACAGCTCCAGCCCTCTCAGAACCTTGGAACTGTCACTAAACCTTGCCGAACTCTCGTTGGCTCACCAGAAAATTGTTGAGAATATATCTGGAAAAGCCGGGCACGTATGAAGTAGGCTTAAATGCCAACTATCATGTTAATTTGTGAGCATCGGGGTGAACATAGGTAGAAGGTGAGGTACAGAAGTCAAGGGTCACAGAAAAAATTGTCTCAGATCTGATTAAGTATAATATTTCACCATATAATATTACTTTAAAAATAATTAAGCAGTTTTTTAAAAATAAATTTTTATTGAATTTTGAGAGAGGAAGGGAGAGGGAGGGAGGGGAAGAGAGAGAGAGAGAGAGAGAGAGAGAGAGAGAGAGAGAGAGATTGATGTGAAAGAGAAACATTGATCAGATGCCTCCTGCAGGAGCCCCTGACCTTTTGGTGCATGGGATGATGCTCAACCAACTAAAGCCACACTGGCTAGGGCCATAATTAAGCAATTTTTTATAACCTTTAAAAATTGTGGTAAAATACACATTATGTAAAATGTACCATCCTAACCATTTTTAAGTGTATTGTTAAGTACATTCATATTGTTGTACTACCAATCTCTGGAACTTTTCCATCTTGTAATGTTACAGAAAACCGAAGAAGAACAAAGCATTACTTAGAGAGATAGAGTTACATTTATTACACGCGGGTCCAGAGAAAAATGTATCTCAAATTCTGGGCCCCAACATGCAGGAATTCTCTCTATTTATATGATTCTACCTTCTTTGTCTCCCAAATATGGGGTGTTTCCGGCCCCTTTTGCAAGTTCTCAAAGAGCCCGTATGTATTGGGGCCTTGAGACCTCAACCAGAGGCCTAGCCTGGCACCAGCACTGATAAACTTGTCTGGGGAAAATTTAATGGCCTTGCTGAAGTGGGCGTAGTCTTAGCAAGCAAGAATCCACAGAAGCCACCCCAGCCGGCTTGGCTCAGTGGATAGAGCGTCAGCCTGCCGACCGAAGGGACCCCGGTTCGATTCCAGCCAAGGGCACATGCCTGGGTTGCGGGCTTGATCCCCAGTGGGGGGTGTGCAGGAGACAGCCCATCAATGATTCTCTTTCATTATTGATGTTTCTATCGTTCTCTCCTTCTCCCTTCCTCTCTGAAATCAATGAAGAAATATATTTTTTTTAAAAAAAAGAAGAATCCACAGAAGCCAATTAGCAGGGTTAAAATTTCAAACAGCAGTTTTCATATAAAATGGGATGCTTCATTCCCCACTGGTTTTATGTACATGAGTCAAATCATTGACTCTTAGTTATTGTAGTTATATTTACCCCTGAGGACTATAATCTTAATTTTTTTGCCTAATAAAGTTAGTGGGCCTGCTTATAAGATAAGGGCCTGGAATGAGGGCCAGGAGTAATCTTTAGAGAGTCCGAAGAGTCCTGGACTCTCAATTTTTCCTGGGCTGTCTTAAGCCGGATGTGATGAAGCCACGTTGGGATTCCGTTGACCTTGACCGCTGTGGAGGTGGTCCTTTCCAGGTAGGAGTCAGTCCTTGGATGGCAAATACCTTTACCCAAACAGAGTCACCAGGGTGGAAGGAATAAACCAGATCAGAAGTTGGTACAGGCAGAGCTTCTCAGATGCTTACTGGGTAGACTGTAAAGCCTGTAAGAACTTGAATAAAGACTGGTTATGGATTTTAGTTTTTCTAGTTTGGGTAGGCCAGGATCTGGAAGCGTCACTAGAATCTGTAGAGGCCCCACTGGTTTTAGGGCAGCCTCCCGGGCAGCTTCATCTGTGGCCCTGTTCCCTCTTGCTTCTGTGGAGAACCCTTACCTTGTTGTAAATGCGTACCTGCTATCAGTATAAATTGTTACTGATTTTTCTTTTGTCCACCAGAGAGCCTGAAACTGGGTGACTTGAATGTTTGACATCCAGTGCTCCAGTGTGTTCCAGAGTAAAGCCTCGACCTCATGTGGGGCAGTTAGGATTAGTTACTGACTTAGGGTTAACTTATTTGCTTTTTCGATAAGCATAGCTGTGGCTGCTACTACCTGGAGGCAAGCATGTCACCCAAATGCAAAGGGGTCAAGTCTTTTGGTCAAATAGGCTACTGGCCTTTTCTAAGGGCTGACACTTTGGGTGAATACCTCTTTGGCTATGCCCCTTGTCTTAAATACTTAGTTACATCTGGTAGTGCAAGTTGGCCTATCGTCCTTGCTCTGCTCATGTCTGTCTAACTGCCTAATGTATTACCTCAAGGATCCTGGCTCTGAATTCTTTTAGGGAAAATGGACGTTGAATTACTTCTGTAGCTGCTTCATGCTGAGGAGGGACGGAGTTTTCTCTCAGAGCCAAGAGATCCTTGCTGTCTGTCACAGGGACGATGAGGCCTAGGCACAGAAGGAGGTGGGCTTGTGGCCTGGCAGAGACAAATTGTAACAAATGATCCAGTGGAAGGGAAAGGAAACATTTCAGTTTTAATGACCTCTATTGAAATAGAATTTTTCTCCTCCAAATTACCTCTATGTTTTTCAAAAGAGCCAGATAAAGACTAATTTACCTATTGTATTTAATTTGGCCTGATTGTTTGCATAAACACAACAAGAATGGTAACTGACTACCTTTGCCGGAATTTCATGATTGAATCTTATTGAGCCCCATAGGGCTAGGAAGCCAAACCATCCAGCTGCCGTCAGGCCTGCCTGTAGTATCTGCTGAGTTAGGTGAATCCCTCACCTGAAGCGACTCCACCTAGGCCCACGCCCTAGGTTTTAAGGCCCATCTCAGTAGCCCTCCTATGCGTCACGGCCTAGAGTGTGTGGGGTTCTGCAGGGACACAGAGTCGTCCTTATTGCTCCCCTTCTACTCTGACCAACCGCCAGTGATGGTAGGGCATGGGCCTGATGCTCCAGCGCCAGCCATTTTCAGGGCTCACAAGCAGGATACGAGGCTTTTCCTTGGCACTCTTATTGGCTTTAAGTCTTCAGAGTTCAGACAGGGCTCTTTAAAACATGACACTCCAGTCAAAGTTTCCGGTCAATAAAACCACTATTAGAAACCGGTCTTATTGAATTTATGCAGAGAAACATATTGCCATGATTTATTAAGCATTGCCAAATTTCAGAATAATTATATAAGGAGAAAAATATACTGACCTGCTTTAAGATCTTCTGATTTTCCTTGTCAGTCCTTTCTATGGATTCTTCAGAGTAATATAACTATCTTCAAATGACAAGGAGAAATTCAAAATGTGTCTATATTCAAGTAGACAATTATGTCTACATTCAAGTAGACTACTTAACTTGTCCTTAAAATTTCATATGGTCTCTGGGAGGGGTGACATGCCCTCTCAGAAAGGACTAAGGGAGCTTTATTGCTTTACAGGATCTCATATGTCACAGGACCTCACGGGGTCTGTAATTCCTGTAACAAAGGGCTGGTACTCATCACTTCCCTCTGTTCCAAACAGGCCTTCCCTGGTTTCCTAAAGTTGAGGTTTGTGTCACACCTGACATGGGTATGGCCACAAAGGCCTGCAAGACAGTATACAGGCTGCCAACTGTCTTTTAATAGAGACCAAAACTAGATAGGTATTTCCCTTGCCCATTTGGGCACCTGCCCTTTTGGCAACTGCATTCAAATCTGTAAGGTTAATGCAATATTATTAACACAATGAAGTACAATATTGGCACTGTGGCTACCTTAGGTAGCCAAATCTTCTGCTACCATATATGACACATGGTAGGGCTATACAAATATCTTAGGGAGGTGACTAAGGTCTATTCTTTTTTTTTATATATATTTTATTGATTTTTTACAGAGAGGAAGGGAGAAGGATAGTTAGAAACATTGATGAGAGAGAAACATCAATCAGCTGCCTCCTGCACACCTCCTACTGGGGATGTGCCTGCAACCAAGGTACATGCCCTTGACCGGAATCGAACCTGGGACCTTTCAGTCCACAGGCTGACGCTCTATCCACTGAGCCAAACCGGTTAGGGCTAAGGTCTATTCTTGACCTTCTCACATATAAAGCAAAATTGTCCTTGTCTTTCTGGAGTTATGTCCATGAAGACACAGGCATTATCTAAGTCTTTTATACAGTTTCCTGCAGGCTACTGTCAGGACTGTGCATGGTGGCCAGTTCTTCTTTCTAGCCACAAACACAGACTGTCTAATTTCCCTAAAATTTATTCTGACACAGGAGAAAGCTGTTTTGCTGTAAATAGGCAGCTTAACCCCTACATAACTGGGCTTAGACATCTGCCTAGAAAGCCGTAATTTATAAGTTTAACATGTGGCCTTAGGTCCTTCCAACCCAACAGGGTCTCTGCCATCCCTCGGTCAGACTCCTCCTCTCTTGGAGAATCTCAAAGTCCTGAAGGCTCCCCGGTCCAGGGAGAGAGTGCCTTTCCTTTGCTCTTTGACTTTTAAGCTGCCAGTCGAAAACAGCCAGAGTTGCAGTTAGAAACAGCTTTGCATATTGCAAAGCACTTCTGTGGCAGTGGCTTGGGGATTAGGCCCCTTGTTTTCCCGCCAGTCCCCTTTGTGGCAGAGCAGCGACCAGGCCTCTCCCAAGGGAGTGCACTGGAAGGGGATCTCAGCCCCTCCTCTTCCAGCAGCAACAGGTACTGAACCCTTTCAGTACATTTGCAAACGGGGAGCGTTCACTAGCTCTATCTGCTGCTTTCACAGATCCCGGGCCTGCCGCTCTATTCCTGGGGCTGCAGGAAGGCCAGTAGCCGTCACTGGCTTCTGGTTTAACTGCTGCAGCCAGCAAGCCAAAGGCCTAAGTAGCAGCGGGGCAGCCCTAGTGTCAGGTAAATGGCTGCTGGCCGCCGCTTTTCTTGCTGCTGAGGCTTCTTCCAGGGCCACTTAAGCAGCTCAGGCATCCAGCCCCCCTTATCCCCTTCTTTTATCTGGCTCTTGGGGGCTGAGTCTGCCCAGCAACCAGTTTTAAATCACCAGGGCAGCTAGAAGTTCTGATAAGACACCTACGCCAGCAGAGCGGTCTGCAGCCAGTAAAAATAAACAAAAACCTATCTCTCCCAGCTTCATAATTAACTGCTGACTCCCCCCTCCCCTTCTCTGCATTAACCATTTACTCTGTCCTTAGCAGGGGAAATAAGGCAAGCGGTCTGAGATCCTGTATAACCAGGCTTTTTACATTTAAGGATACTTGTTTCTTATTCAAACCTGTAACCGTTGTTTTCCGCATAGATTTTTACCCTAGACTCCTAGAGGATCTTAAATCCTCCTCCTTTACCACTCTTGATTTCTCCAACCACCCCCTCCCCACCCGTCCCGTCCCCCAGTCCAGTTGCTTGTCTCCCTTTCTGATTGCGAGTCAGAGGAAGACAATACCTACAGAGGGGAGAAAAAGAAACTGGGAGTTTCAGAGAAAACTACAGACAACTGCTGTAGCAGTCCTCCCTTTCGAAAGCTGAATTTTGACCTGTGGGAAAAATGACTCTTAGCCTGGAAAGATAGCAGATGAGGATAAGGGTGTATAGGGATATTTCTTGCAAACTGAAAGCCTGGATGGCCTCCTGAAAGAAAAGATCTTTAATCCAGTTACAGATGCTATTAGAATCAGGATGAGAGAGGAAGGGAAAGACCAGGTTATGTCCTCTATGAGGATCCTAATAACTGAAAACAGCAAGTTAAACACACGTTGGACTATGATGTCACAGCCAGGGACAGGGCCTGTAAATCTCTCCACCCTGCGGAGCTGTAAGAGCTGCCCCTGGAAGTCTCCAACCACCAAAGAGATAAGAAAGCCATAAATAAAAGTTACTTGTTCTTTGAAATATCACAAATTTATACCTTTAAATTAACCTTAGGACTTTAAATTTTCAATTTAATATAGCAAATTCACAAATCAGAGCAAACTGAAACTCTTACTTATACAAAATAAGAGAGAAATTTTTATTAGCTAAACTAGGGGCCTGGTGCACGAAATTCGTGCACTGGGGGTTGGGTGTCCCTCAGCCCAACCTGCCCCCTCTCACATACTGGGAGCCCTCAGGGGATGTCCTACTGACGGCTTAGGCCCGCGCCCCACAGGGAGCATACCTAAGCCGCAGTCTGGCCTCCCTTTGTGGGAGGCAACCGGGCTGGTCAGGGGAAGGCACCAGCCCCATCACCCCACTGCTGCAGCCACTGTCAGTCACCACAGCCACCAAGGTGTTTTCATCAACACGGACTCCAGTCCCTTCACCAAGAAAAAATGACAACTTTCTTTAGGCATTTTCAAGATGTGTCTTTCATAGGATATGCATTTCTTTATTTTTTTATCCTCACCTGAGGGTATGTTTCCATTGACTTTTAGAGAATGTGGAAGAGAAAGGGAAAGACAGAGAGAAACACTTTGATTGGTTGCCTCCTGCATGAGCCCTGATCTGGGCCCCAGCCAGGGAGGAGCCTGTAACCTAGGTACATGCCTTTGATCAGAATCAAACCCAGACCCTGCTGTCTGCAGGCTGAGGCATTATCCACTGAGTCAAACCAACTAGGGCAGGATATGACATTTCTTAGCCTTCCAGCAGCGGACCTTTATTTTTTTCTCCAGAAGTGTGGTGGAAAAACCCTAGATCACCTTTTTGGATTCTTATTACCCAAGTTACTAAGAATATTACCAGTGGCATACAGGAAGCTTAGCCAATATGCAGTCAGAAAAGGTGTTTCCTCTATAGTTCACACCAATCACGGGCTGTGCCCTGCCCAGGCCTAAAGCCTCTGGCCAAAGCTTTAGGCCTGGGCAGGCCTCCCCAGCTCCCTCTGATCACCGGCTCAGCCCCTGCCCAGGCCTGCCCAGACCGAAAGCCTCTTGGGCAGGAGCGGACCCCCAGCTCCCTACAATCAATCGAGGGGGTCCGCTCCTGCCCAGGCCGAAAACAGACCCCCAGCTCCCTGCCCAGGTGATCAACCGCAGGGGGTCCGCTGGTGTACCAGGCTGAAGAAACCCCCAGCTCCCTGCAATCAATGGCAGGGGGTCCGCTCGTGCACCAGGCCAAAAGCTTCCGGTGGAGGCTTTTTGCCTGGAGCCGGAGCGGACACCCAGCTCCCCACTTTAGATGGCAGGGGGTCCGCTCGCCACGCCCACCATCCAATGAGAGTGAGGAGCTGGGTGTCCACCACTCCCACCATCCATCGAAAGCGGGGAGCTGGGTGTCCGCTCTGGCAGAGGCTTTCGGTCTGGTGCCAGAGCGGACCCCAGCTCCCTGCAATCCGTCGCAGGGGGTCAGCTCAGGGCGCCTATGTATGCAAAGTAACCGCCATCTTGGTCAGGTTTATTTGCATACTCGCTCTGATTGGATGGTGGGCGTGGCTTGGCTGGTGGGCATAGCGAAGGTGCGGTCAATTTGCGTATTACTGTTTTATTAGGTAGGATGGGCTGATTCCCTCCCACTGTGATAGAGAGCAAACATCTCTGAGAAAAATAACTCAGCAGCGCTGCTTAAGACGTTTGCAGACCATCCCCGCAGGTCCACCCTATTTTTAAAAAATTTAAACAACAGAAAGAGATAACATATACTCTCATGTGTACAGCCAGAGGCACAAAGTAGCTTTCACTTCACACAGACCAGATAATGAGCAGATAATTATGCCAAGACAGACAAACATCCATACTCACACTCTCTCAGTAGACTAGCCCAAACTGGAGCTGAGCAGATAAATGAAACAATGCCCAACTCCCCAGACGGGCTTGGGGGCACTCCAGGCACCCATACCCCAGAACAGAATTCTCCACCAACGTCTTGGTGAGAAACTACCGGAGGAGTTAAGACTGTGTCCAGTCCCCCCTTCTCGGTAGCAAATTGGCTAGTCCCACACAAACAAACAGCAGAGTGAACTCATAATTCCTTCATTTACCTCCAGAGTCCCACATTTATATACTATCTAGTCCGAGTTTTTGACTTCTACCAGATATTAACCAGAGTTTAAACAGTCACCTGATTCCTGACTCCTGATTAATTTGCCTGAGGAAGCTCTTTGGCCTCCGGGGAGGTGATCAAGCTCCCCCGTTCCACTCACTTGGAGTGGGCTTAACTGACGGGGCCCCTACCTTACAGATTCTGTCGACAGGTCCAGAAGTGTCTGTCCACTCTCTCCAGATGCCGGCCGGGTCCTGGGCTGAGGTCCGGGAGGGCCTGGAGTCCCACGGTTCAATTCTACTAAATCAGCAGAGCGGTACCTCCTGGAGGCCTATCCGGCTCCCCTGGGCCCCAAACCTGGCCCATTCACTGGAGTCCAAAAGGCCAAGCTAGTTATGTAACACTGGAACTGTATTCCCACTAAGCAACTATATATTGCCTCCTTCCCCCAGTCCTTGGCAACCACCATTTGACTTTCTGTCTGTATGAACTTGACTACTTCAGATATCTTCTATAAGTGACATCATACAGTATTTGCCATTTTGTGAGTGGCTTCTTTGACTTAGCATAATAACCTCAAAGTTTATTCATGTGTTAGAATTTCATTCCTTTTTATAGCTGAATAGTATTTAATTGTATGTATACAATGTATTTTATTTATCCACTTATTCATAAATGTACACTTGGGTTGCTTCCATCTCTTTGTACTGTGAAGAATGCTGCTATAAACACGGGTGTATAAATATTTCTACAGGACCCTGCCTGCAGTTCTTTTGGGTGCATACATAGAAGTGGAAGAGCTGGATCATGTGCTAATTCTATTTTTAATATTGAGAAACTGTCAGACTGCTGCAGAATTTTACATTTCCATCAACAGTGTAAAGAGTTCCAGTTTCGCCGAAACCGGTTTGGCTCAGTGGATAGAGCGTTGGTCTGCAGACTGAGGGGTCCTGGGTTCGATTCCGGTCAAGGGCATGTACCTTGGTTGCGGGCACATCCCCGGTGGGGGGGTGTGCAGGAGGCGGCTGATCAATGTTTCTAGCTCTCTATCCCTCTCCCTTCCTCTCTGTAAAAAATCAATAAACTATATTAAAAAAAAAAAAAGTTCCAGTTTCTTTTCATCTTCACCAACACTTGTTATTTTCTGTTGAACTGTGGGGGGGTGAGGGGGGATAGAAGCCATCCTAGTATGTAAGGTGAAATCTCATTGTGCTTTTGATTTGCATTTTCCTAATGATGAGTGGCATTGAACAGATTTTCATATGCTTTTTGGTCATTTGTATATCTTCTTTTAAGCAATGTTGTTTGACCATTTTAAAATCAGGTTCTATGTTTTTTATTGTTGAGTCGAAGGATTAGGCTCTTATCAGATAAATGATTTGCAGTATTTTCTCCTGTTCTGTAGGTTGACTTTTCACTCTAATTGTTCATTGATGCACAGAAATTTTTAATTTTGATGTAATTCAATTTAACTCTTTTCTTTTGTTGCCTGTGATTTTGCTCTCATATCCAAGAAATCAATGCCTAATACCATACCATAAAGCTCTTACCCTATATTTTCTTAAGGAGTTTTAATGGTTTTGGCTTTTATAATTAGATTTTTGATCCATTTTGAGTTAAATTTTGTAGATAGAGTAAAATAAAGGCTGAAAGTATTTTTTTATGTGAATATCCAGGTGTGTCCCAGCATCATATTTTGAAAATGCTATTCTTTGAATTGTCATTTATTTAATTGAATTGTCTTGATACCATTGTCAAAATTCTGGACTGTAAGTTCTATTCCATTGATGTGTACATCTACCTCATGCTGCTACCACACCGTCCTGATTATTGCAGTTTTGTAATAAGTTTTGAAATTGGAAAATGTGAGTCCTCCAATTTGGTGCTTTCTTAAGATTGTTTGAGCTATCATGGGTCTCTGGCATGTCCATATAGATTTTAGGATCATATTGTCTATTTCTCAAAAATAGTCAGCTGGAATTTTGGTAAGGATTGATTTGAATCTATAGAGCAACTTGGGGAGAATTGCCTTTTATCAAAAGTGTCTTCTGATTGATGAATATGGAATGTTTTTCCATTTTTACACCAGAAAATTGTTGAGAATATATCTGGAAAAGCTGAGCACGTTCTTTTGGGTGCATACATGGAAGGGGAAGAGCTGGATCATGTGCTAATTCTATTTTTAATATTGAGGAACTGTCAGACTGCCGCGACCCATTAGGAAAGGGTCCTAATGCCGCAACCCTTTAATACAGTTTCTCATGTTGTGGTGACCCCCAACCATAAAATTATTTTCGTTGCTACTTCATAACTGTAATTTTGCTACTGTTATGAATCGTAATGTAAATATCTGTGTTTTCCGATGGTCTTAGGTGACCCCTGTGAAAGAGTCGTTCGACCCCCAAAGGGGTCGCGACCCACAGGTTGAGAACTGCTGATTTATTAGGTTTTTAACTTCTTTCAACAATGTTGTGTAGTTTTCAGTGTACAGTCTCTTACTTTGTTAAATGTATTTCGATGTGTTTTGTTCTTTTTTATGCTATTGTAAATGGGATTCTAAAATTTATTGTTGTATTTTTCATTGCTAGTATAGAGAAATACAATTTATTTTTATATATAGATCTGGTGATCTATAAACTTGCTGAACTCACCTTTTAGTAATACAATGTTTTGTAGGTTCCTTAGGGTTTTTTATATACAATGTCATTCCATCTGTGAATAGAAATGGTTTTATTTCTGGTTTTCAATCTGGATGACTTTTATTTCTTTTTCTTGACTAGTAGCCCTAGCTAGAACCTTCAGGAAAATGTTGAATAAACATGATGAGAGTGGATATACGGGTCTTATTCCTGATCTCAGGGGGAAAGCCTTTTGGTATTAAGTATGATGTTAGCGATGGCTTTTTGTTTGTTGGTTGGTTGGGTTTTAGAGAGAGAGAGAAGGGAGGGGGAGAAAGAAAGAAACATGGATGTGAGAGCAAAACTTCAATCAGCTGCCTCCTGCATGCCCCCTACTGGGGATCAAGATGCAACCCTGGTATGTACCCTGACCTGGAATCAAACCGGCAATCTTTGGGTACACAGGACGATGCCCAACCAACTGAGCCACACTGGCCACGCAGCGGTGGGTTTTTCATAGATGTTCTTTATCTGGTTGGGAAATTTTCCTTTTCTTCCTAATTTGTTTATTGTTTGTTATTTTTGTTTTTTAATATATATATATTTTTTATTTCAGAGAGAAAGGAAGAAGGAGAGAGAGACAAAAACATTAATGGTGAGAGAGAATCCTAGATTGGCTGCCTCCTGCACGCCCCACACAGGATCCAGCCCACAACCCAATCCCTGACCGGAAATCGAACCTGACTTCCTGTTTCATAGTTTGACACTCAACTACTGAACCATGCAGGGCGGGCTTGTTTGTTTGTTTGTTTTTATCATGAAAGGATTTTTAATTTTGTCAAATGATATTTCTGTATCAATTCACATGATAATATGGGTTTTGTTCTTTATTCTAGTCATATGGTATTTTGTTAAATCAATTGACTTTTGAATGTTAAATAAACTTGCTTTCCTGAGATGAATCCCACTTGATTATGGTGTACAATGTCTTTGACATGTTGCTGAATTCAGTTCGCTAGTATTTTGTAGAGGAGGCTTATGACTTTATTCAAAAGGGATATTGGAAGAACAACAAAAAAAAAAGACTAAAAGGGATATTGGGGTGTAGTTTTCTTTTCTTGTGATGTCTTTGATTTTGTGTCAGGATAATACTGGTCTCATGGGATGAGACCAGTTGGGAAGTGTTCCCTCCTCTTCTTCTTCTTTTTTTAAAATTTTATTGTTTAAGGTATTACAAATAGTAGTACATATGTCTCTTTTTTTCCCCTCACTGACCTTCCCCCGGCACTTGCCCATGTCCCCCCGCCCCCACCTCCTCTTCTTTTTTAAAGATAAGTTTGTGAATGATTGGTATTGTTTTTTAATTTTATTTTTCAATTACCATGTCCATTCAATGTTATTTTGCATAAGTTTCAGTTTTATAGCATAGTGGTTAGGTAATAACATACTTTACAAAGTGTTCTCCCTCATAGTTCCAGTACCCACCTGGCACCATACATAATTATTACAGTACTAGAGACCTGGTGCACGAAATTTGTGCACGGGGGTGACGGGGGGGGGGTCCCCTCAGCCCAACCTGTACCCTCTCCAATCTGGGACCCCTTGGGGGATGTTCGACTGCCGGTTTAGGCCCGATCCCATTGATCGGGCCTAAACCAGAAGTCAGACATCCCTCTCACAATCCTGAACCACTGGCTCCTAATCACTCACCTGCCTGCATGCCTGGTCACCCCTTACTGCCTCTCCTGTTGGCCTGGTCACCCTCAACTGTACCCCTCTGCTGGCCTGGTCGCCCCTAACCACCCCCCCCCCACCAGCCTAGTCACCCCTCACTGCACCTCCTGCCAGCCTAATTGCCCCCAACTTCCCCCCCTGCTGGCCTGGTCTCCCCCAACTGCACCCCCCCCTGCTGGCCTGGTTGCCCCTAATTTCCCCCCCATCGACCTGGTCACCTCTTACTGCCCCCACCTGCCAGCCTGGTCACCCCTAACTGCCCCCCCTGCCAGCCTGGTCGCCCCCAACTGCCCCCCCTTGCTGGTCTGGTCATCACCAACTGCCCCCCCCCCCCCCCCCCGCCAACCTTGTCGCCCCTCACAGTCCCCTTGCCAGCCTGGTTGCCCCATGCAGCCTGCTGTTCAGTCATTGGGTTGTCCCTCACTAACCCTCCTGCCGGCCTGGTCACCCCACACAGCCTGCTTGTTCAGTCATTTGGTCATCCCTCACTAACCCCCCTGCCAACCTGGTTGTAGGCAGCCATCTTGTGAGGGCGTGGGGGTTAATTTGCATATTGCCTCTTTATTATATAGGATTATTTACCATATTTTCTATGTTGTGTTTTCTATATGCATGACTATTTTATGGCTACCAATTTGTACTTCTGAATCCCTTCACCTTTTTACCCAGACCCCAACCCCACTCACCTCTGGCAACCATCAGTCTGTTCCCTGTGCCTAAAAGTCAGTTTCAATTTTGTTTATTCATTTCTTTTGTTCTTTAGATTCCACATATAAGTGAAATCATATGGTATTTGTATTTCTCTGACTGATTTATTTTACTCCACATAATACTCTCTAGGTCCACCATGTTGTTGCAAATGGTAAGATTACATTCCTTTTTGTGACCAAGTAATATTCCATTCCATATATGTACCACAATTTTTTTTTAATCAATTCTTGTATTGATGGGCACTTGCATTAGTTCCATATCTTGGCTATCCTATGTAATAAATGTCTAATATGCTAAGTGTCCAGTCGTCCGGTCATCCATTCAACTAATCAAAGCATAATATGCTAATGATATGCTAAGGCCACTCAACTGCTCGCTATGACATGCACTGATCACCAGGTGGCAGACACTCAGACAAGTAGGTTAGCTTGCTGCTGGGGTCTGGCCGATCGGGACTGAGCGAGATGGGCTGGACACACCGTGGAACCCTCCCACCGTCCCCTCTGGCTGGCCAACCTCCCGTATTTCTCCCCGGCCCCGATTGTGCACCTGTGGGGTCCCTCAGCCTGGCCTGCGCCCTCTTGCAATCCGGGCTGAGGGCCTCCCCCCTCAAGTGCACGAATTCATGCACTGGGCCTCTAGTTAGAAATAACACTGCAGTTAACATAGCAGAGCATATATTATTTCAATTTACTGTTTTTGGTTTCTTTGGATATATACCTAACAGTGGAATTGCTGGGTCAAAGGCAGTTTCATTTTTTATTTTTTGAGGACCCTACATACTGTTTTCTATAGTGGCTGCACCAATCTGCATAAGGGTTCCCCTTTCTGCACATCCATGTCAGCACTTGTTGTTTGTGTATTTAGTTATGCTAGCCATTCTGACAGATGTGAGGTAATATCTCATTGTGGTTTTAGTTTCTCTGATTAGTGACATTGAGCACCTTTTCATATTTCTATTGTCCATCTGTATGTCCTCTTTGGAGAAATGTCTATTCAGGTCCTCTGCCCATTTGTTCTCTCTCTCTCTCTCTCTCTCTCTCTCTCTCTCTATATATATATATATATATATATATATACACACACATATATATATATATACATATATACATATATATAGAGAGAGGATATATACATACACATATGTATATATATGTATACATATATGTATATATATGTATACATATATATACATATGTGCATATATGTATACATATATATGTGTATATATATGTATACATATATATACACATATAAATATACACACACAAATATATATGTATGTGTGTGTGTGTATATATATGTGTATATATATGTATATATACATATATATATGTATATATACATATATATATACACATATATATACACACACACATATATATATACATACATATATATACACATATAATATGTATATACATATATATATCTTACCTAATAATAGAGAAACATGTCGATTGACCGTACCTCTGCTACGCCCACAGCCAATCAGAGTGAGTATGCAAATTAACCCAACAAAGATGACCGTTAATTTGCATACATACCTGGGTCCCGGGAACCTCTTCGGCACCCAGGTCACTGCCAGCCAGCCATAGGGCGGAGGCTTTAGGCTTGGGAAGGGGCTGAGCCTGTGATCAGAGGGGCAGGGGGAACCCCTTCCCAAGCCTAAAGCCTGGGGCAGAGGCTTTAGGCTTGGGAAGGGGACGAGCTTGGGATCAGAGGGAAGGGGAAAAAATCAATGGAAACATATCCTCAGGTGAGGATAAAAAGAAAAATAAAGAAAGAAATGTCATATCCTATGAAAGACACATCTTGAAAATGCTTAAAGAAAGTTGTCATTTTTTCATGGTGAAGGGACTGGAGTCCGTGTTGATGAAAATACCTTGGCAACTGTGGTGACTGGCAGGCAGTGGCTGCAGTAGTGGGGTGATGGGGCTGGCACCTTCCCCTGATCAGCCTGGTCGCCTCCCGCAAAGGGAGGCCAGACTGCGGCTTAGGTCCGCTCCCAACGGGGAGCGGGCCTAAGCCATCAGTAGGACATCCCCTGAGGGCTCCCAGTATGTGAGACCGGGTAGGCTGGGCTGAGGCACCTCCCCCCAGTGCACGAATTTCATGCACTGGGCCCCTAGTAATGTATATATATAAAAGTTATTTTTATTTTATTTATTTCAGAGAGGAAGGGAGAAGGAGAGATAGAAACATCAATGATGAGAGAGAATCCTTGATCAGCTGCCTCCTGCACGCCCCCTACTGGCAGCCCCAAACCAGGGCATGTGCCCAGACCAGGAATTGAACTGCGATTTCCTAGTTCATAGGTTGATGCTCAACCACTGAGCCACGCTGGCCAAGCATCTGCCCATTTTTAAATTGGATTATTTAGGAGTTTTTTTATGTTAAGTTGTATGAGTTCTTTATAAATTTTGCATTTTCAAATCTGTCATTGGTGAATATCTTCTTCCATTCAGTAAGTTGTCTTTTCACTTTGCTGATGATTTCCTTTGCTGTACAAACACTTTTAGCTTCATGTAGTCCCATTTGTTTATTTTTTCTTTTGTTTCCCTTGATATATCAGGAAAAAATATTGCTAAGAGAAATGTCAGAGATTTTATTGCCTATGTTTTATTCTAGGAGTTTTATGTTTTGAGTCTTACATTTAAGTCCTTTTTTCCTTTTTATTAATTTATTGGTGTGATACTGGATAACAAAATTATACAGGTTTCAGATGCACAATTCTAAAACACATCATCTGTACGCTGGATTGTGTGTTCACTACCCCAAGTCAAGTCTCCTTCCATCACCATTTATCCCCCTGTACCCTCCTTAACTCCCCCACTTCCCATGTTTAAGTTTTTAATCCATTTTGAGTTTATTCTTATATATGGTGTAAGAAAGTGGTCTAGTTTTATTTTTCTGCATGTATCTATCCAATTTTCCTAGCACCATTTTTGAATAGACTGTCTTTAACCTATTGTGTGTTGTTGCCTCCTTTGTCAAATATTAATTGACCATATTGGTGTGAGTTTGTTTCTGGGCTCTCTATTCTCTTCTCTTTTTTTTTAGAACTTTTTAAAAAATATATATTTTATTGATTTTTTACAGAGAGGAAGGGAGAGGGATAGAGAGTTAGAAACATCAATGAGATAGAAACATTGATCAGCTGCCTCCTGCACACCCCCTACTGGGAATGTGCCCACAACCAAGGTACATGCCCTTGACTGGAACCGAACCTGAGACCCTTCAGTCTGAAGGCCGACGCTCTATCCACTGAGCCAAACCAGTCAGGGCTTTTTTAGAACTTTTAAAAAATATTTTTATTGCCCTAGTCAGTTGGGCTAAGCTGCTGTTTTTCACAGCTACTGCAGTTGTGAGATAGCTGGTTTTAAAGGCTACCATTGTGTTTGGGAGAGGAGGATGGGGAAAAAGCAAGTCAAGCCCTAGCCTGTTTGGCTCAGTGGATAGAGCGTCGGCCTGCTGACTGAAGGGTCCCAGGTTCAATTCTGGCCAAGGGCACATGCCCGGACTGTGGGCACCATCCCCAGTAGGGGGTATGCAGGAGGCAGCCAATCAATGATTCTCTCTCATCATTGATGTTTCTATCTCTCTATCCCTGTCCCTTTCTCTCTGAAATCACGGTTTCATCTTTCCTTCTTCACAAGCTTCCCTGTAACTGCATAGTTGTTTGCTGCATTGAATTTCTTTTAGCGACAATGAAAAACACGTTAGTATTTTACTAATGTAGTCTTTAAGTTTCAGTCTATACATTAAAACATGGAGGGGAAAAATCTTCTGAGGAACACTTTTTTTTTTTAATATATTTTATTGATTTTTTTACAGAGAGGAAGGTAGAGGGATAGAGAGCTAGAAACATTGATCAGCTGCCTCCCACACCCCCCACTGGGGACGCCCGCAACCAAGGTACATGCCCTTGACCGGAATCGAACCTGGGACCTTTCAGTCCGCAGGCCGACGCTCTACCCACTGAGCCAAACAGGTTTCGGCTTTTTTTTTTTTTTTAAATATATAGATATATTTTATTTTATTGATTTTTTTTTACAGAGAGGAAGGGAGAGGGATAGAGTCAGAAACATCGATGAGAGAGAAACATTCATCGGCTGCCTCCTGCACGCCCCCCACTGGGGATGTGCCCGCAACCAAGGTGCATGCCCTTGACCGGAATCGAACCCGGGACCCGTCAGTCTGCAGGCCGAAGCTCTATCCACTGAACCACACCGGCCAGGGCTCTGAGGAACACTTTTAAAAACCATTACAGTGTAATGGGAATATTCACTACTTACACATCATGTATTTTCCCCCTAAATGTTGTATAAAGAAGTGACAGTTCAGCTGAGCATATGTTAATAAAAGGTCTGCATTAAAATAAAATGAAATCAATAAAAAAAAAAGCGTAAGTCAAAATGCCAAGAGTTGGCTATTTTCTACCGAGATTCAACCATTTTTCTTAAATAAATGCTCTTTCGATGTTTGAAAGTTTGGGTTAATTTCCAGAGTTCTGGAAAAGCTGAGTTTGACGTCTTGCCAGTGTTCTTGCTTTCATGGAGGAGTGGATTTTCAGATGCCCTTCCTCTGCCATTCCAGAAGTGCATCTTCAGGTTACTTTTATTTTAAGAGGCAAAAAGCTTTAAATAATGTTGGCCACTCCTATGAAGAAGTAGTCTCTGAGTATACATTCTGCACTTAACATGAAGAAATAAGTTATTTTTTGTTTCCTGTGTTTTCCCCTACAGCAGTGTTAAGGTCCGTACCCAACCTGACTGTGAACTTTTACTTCGCAGGAAACACGTTAATTTTTATTTTATTTTGTGCTGGCTCACTCACGTCGTGCTCTTAGGTCATGATACAAGACAGTATGTTTCCTCACTTCTAGAGAAGTTAAAATTCTTAATGACAATGTTATAAGATAGAGTTCTCTTATTAATGAGACAGCCAAGACTCAGGCTATTTCCTGCCAGCACTTTCTTCAGTTCTCTTCTCTAAATCAGGCCCTACATTCAGGACAATAAAACTATCAAGGTGTATTTTACACCAAAACCACCCTAGCATTTCTCAGACAGCTGCTAGAATACACCAAAAAGTTGCTCTCTAATAAAGAAGTATTCAAGAAGGAATGCTTAAAATAATTAAATATAATTGGTATGCTCCACGTTTTAAAATCAGCTTCTCAGTATTATAAGAGCTGCCCTGTTCATAGTCCACAATGTGGAGGAAGGTGACAGCAAAGAAAGGAACTCATCCCTTTGAGATGAGTTTTATACAAGGTAAAGGGTTCTGACCGAATGGTCAGTTATTGTGGTCCTTTTATTTTATTTTTTAAATTCTCACCTGAGGATATTTTCCCATTGATTTTTAGAGAGAAAGAAAGAGAAAGGGAAAGAACGAAATATCGATGTGTTTACATTGATTTGGTTGCCTCTTGCACCGGCGGCGGTTGCGGGGAGGAGGGAGGTACATACCCTTAACCAGAATCGAACCTGGGATCCTTCGGTCTGCAGGCCAATGCTCTATCCACTGATCCAAACCAGCTAGGGCTTGCTTTAAAAAAAACAAAAAACACAAACCAACATATTTTTATTGATTTCAGAGAGGAAGGGAGAGGGAGAAAGAGAGAAACATCAATGATGAGAATCATTAATCAGCTGCCTCCTGCATACCCCACACTGGTGATTGAGCCCGCAATCCAGGCATGTGCCCTGACCGGAATTAAACCATGACCATCTGGTTCATAGGTCGACCCTCAGCCATTGAGCCATAGCGGCTGGGCATGGACCTTTTCAAATGGGTAAAATCATACTCATGTTCACAGGCAAGGGCTTACATGATGACTGTCAACAATTTTATTTCCAAGGTGATTTGATTCCTTTATTTAAAGTCACCTTTTAGCCCTGACTGGTTTGGCTCAGTGGATAGAGCATCGGCCTGCGGACTGAAGGGTCCCAGGTTCGGTTCCGGTCAGGGGCATGTACCTTGGTTGCGGGCACATCCCCAGAAGCAGGTGTGCAGGAGGCAGCTGATTGATGTTTCTCTCTCATCGATGTTTCTAACTATCGCTCTCCCTTCCTCTCTGTAAAAAATCAATAAAATATATTTTTAAAAAATAAAATAAAATAAAATAAAGTCACCTTTTAATTTGACTTGGGGTGGTAAACACATAATACAACATACAGAAGATGTATTATAGATATATATACCTGAAACCTATATAATTTTATTAACCAATGTCACCCAATATATTAAATAAAAAGTAGACTTTAAAATATCACCCTTCATTATTGATAGGAATTTAGGTACACATCTTACAAAATAGACTGTAAGGCCCTCAAGATTTCTAAATACATCCAGTGTCCTAATCACCCACAGAGCTCTGGCAAATAGAGGAGACAAATGGAATTATCAAAAATAAGTTGAGAAGAAAATAAGTAAGTTGGGTAAAGTAGTTGAGAAAACGAACTCTCCTTCCCAGGTTCTAATAATATATTCCCTGAAAGCAGCCATCAACTGAGACCTCACAAACCTCCTCACCAGGAGATTCATGTTCTGTTCTTCTCTCTTTCATTCTGCTGTTGGAAATGAACACATTGATCAGATCATTTGGTCCTTTTGACAAGTGGTTTCTGTTCTCCCCTTTTGTTTCCCTACAGATCCTGTCATAATTGACTGTCGGGGAAATAGACTCATGGATCTGACACCACCACCATAAACCAACACTTGGATAATTCAACCTATCAGAGTCCTGGTTCTTGTCCAGAAAAATTGCAGCCACAAAGCAGAAGATTTCTTGGAGGGAAATGCTAACCCACAAACAGGTAAGAGGAAATCTTTTTTTCTAAAGTTTTAAAAAATATTTTTTTTATTGATTTTAGAAAGAGAGGAAGGGAGAGGGAGAAAGAGAGAAACATTGATGTGAGAGAGAAACTACAATTGGTTGCCTTCTGTATGTGCCCGATCCGGGACCAAACCCCCACCCAGGTATATGCCCTGACTGGGAACCAAACCAGCAACCTTTCAGTGTACAGGATGACACTCAAGCAACTGAGCCACTCCAGCTGCACAAGAAGAAATAATTTTTAAAGAATAAGTGAAGCCGAAACCGGTTTGGCTCAGTGGATAGAGCGTCGGCCTGCAGACTCAAGGGTCCCAGGTTCGATTCCGGTCAAGGGCATGTACCTTGGTTGCGGGCACACCCCCAGTAGGGGGTGTGCAAGAGGCAGCTGATCGATGTTTCTCTCTCATCGATGTTTCTAACTCTCTATCCCTCTCTCTTCCACTCTGTAATAAATTAATAAATTAAAAAAAAACTTATTTAAAAAAAAAAAAAGAATAAGTGAAGTTGCCCTACCCGGTTTGGCTCAATGGATTGAGTGTCGGTCTGCAGACTGAAGGGTCCTGGGTTCGATTCTGGTCGAGGGCATATGCCTGGGTTGGGGCTTGATCCCCAGTAGGGGGCGTGCAGGAGGCAGCCGATCAGTGATTTCTGTCATCATTGATGTTTCTATCTTTCTCTCTCTCTCCCTTCCTCTCTGAAATCAATAAAAATATTTTTTAAAAAAGAATAAGTGAAGTTGACGAAGGATATGCTTGTGCTTATTGTGTTGGTATTTTTGCTAATGTGTTTCATGTTGGGGTTGTTTTTTTAAATTTTTTCTATGATGCAGCCCTTTTTCTTTCCCCTGGCTCTGATCTATAACACTCAATTTAGCAGACCATACTTGTGCCAACTAAAATAAACACTCTCTCTAAAACAAATCCTTGGCTGTAGCTGGTTTGGCTCAGTGGATAGAGTGTTGACCTGTGGACCAAACGGTCCCAGGTTCGATTCTGGTCAAGGGGCACATACCTGGGGTTGCAGGCTCGATCCCCAGTGGGGAATGTTCAGGAGGCAGCCAATCAATGATTCTCTCTCAACCATTGATGTTTCTATATCTCTCTCCCTCTCTCTTCCTCTCTGAAATCAATAAAAATAAAAATATATTTTTTAAAAAATCCTTGGTCAATGGGCTACTCTCCTAAACATTTATACTAGTACTAGAGGCCCGGTGCACAAAATTCGTGCACAGAGGGGGTGGGTGTCCCTCAGCCCAGCCTGTACCCTCTCCAATCTGGGACCCCTCGAGGGATGTTTAAACGGGCAGTCAGACATCCCTCTCACAATCCAGGACTGCTGGCTCCCAACTGCTCACCTGCCTGCCTTCCTGATTTCCCCTAACCGCTTCTGCCTGCCAGCCTGATCACCCCCTAACCACTCTGCTGCCAGCGTGATTGATGCCTAACTTCTCCCCTGCCAGCCTGTTTGCCCCCAACTTCCCTCCTCTGCCGGCCTGGTCACCCCTAACTGCCTTCCCCTGCAGTGTTGATCGCCTCCAACTGCCCTCCCTTGTAGGCCTGGTGCCTCCTAACTGCCCTCCCCTGCTGGCCATCTTGTGGTAGCCATCTTGTGTCCACATGGGGGCAGGATCTTTGACCACATGGGGGCAGCCATATTGTGTGTTGGAGTGATGGTCAATCTGCCTATTACTCTTTCATTAGATAGGATAGAGGCCTGGTGCAGGGGTGGGGGCCAGCTGGTTTGCCCTAAAGGGTGTCCTAGATCAGGATGGGGGTTCCCTTGGGGTGTGGGGCAGCCTGAGCAAGGGGCCTGTGGTGGTTTGCAGGCCAGCCACACCCCCTGGCGACCCAAGCAGAGGCCCTGGTATCTGGAATTTATTTACCTTCTACAATTGAAACTTTGTAGCCTGGAGCGGAGTCAAGCCTCCTGCTCGCTCCATGGCTGGCAGCCATTTCTGTTGGGGTTAATTCACCTTCTATAATTGAAACTTTGTAGCTTGAGTGGAGGCTTAGGCCTGCAAGGGAAGGCGGAAAGCTTGGCTTCCTCCGTTGCCTGGGAAACGTTGCTCTCTGTAGCCATCTTAGTTGGGTTTATTTGCATATCTGCTCCTGATTGGCTGATGGGTGTGGCTTGTGGGCGTGGCTTCTGGGTGTAGCGGGGTTAGGGCCAATTTGCATATTACCCTTTTATTAGGTAGGATTGTCTCCATCTATACCAAGAACAGACTCCCTCCTTGATTTTTGTTTTGTTCCCACAATGTCTCAAAGTTTATAATGAAAAAGAAATAATCTCAAATGGTAGATTTTTATGGAGCCAGATGCTAAATTCCTTAGAATACATCTCCTCCTAGGCACATCCAATAGAAATTCAGAATCATATAAGATTCCCTATATGCTACCATTGCAAGAAAGTGTATCCTATAGGCAATCATTCATTCATTCATTTTACATATCATAAAATTTACTCATTTAAAGTTTAAAATGATCTTGCCAAGTGGTGCAACCTCACTGTAAATGAATTTTAGAACAGTTTCTTAACACATTTGTAGTTAATCCCTGTTCACAAATCTAACCCCAGGAATTAAAAATTGTGCCTTTTCTGGCTTTTCATACAAATAGACATTTGCATAATGTTTTTAAAGTTCATCTATGATAATGGCCTGTGTCAGTAGTTCTCTAGCTTTTGTTGCTGAATAGTATTCGTTATATAGATACAATACATTTTGTTTATCTGTTCATCAGTTGATGGACCTTTAAGTTATTTCCAGTTTGGGGCTTTTATGAATATGCTGCTGTGAACATTCACATGCAAGTCTTTGTGTCATGTATATTTTTATTTCTCAAGTCAATACTTAGGAGTGGACTTGTGGGTCGTGAGACAGTTTTACATTCAACTTTTGAGAAACTGCCACTGTTTTCCAAGGGGCAGTACCATTTCCATTCCCATCAGCAATGTATGAGGGTTCCAGTTTCTCCACATCCTGGTCAACATTTGGTTTGGGCAGTCTTATTTATCACAGTCTCTCTAGTGGGTATGAAGTGGTATATTATTGTGGTTTAATTTGCATTTCCCTAATGATTAATGATGTTGAGCATCTTTTGGTGTGTTTATTAGCCATTCATGACCGTTCTTTGATGGATTGTTTATTCATTTCTTTTGCTCATTATTTGCCCGGGTTGTTTGTTTTCTTATTATTGAGTTGTAAGCATTCTTTGCATAGTATGGATACAAATCCTTTATCAGACTTGTGTTTGGCAAATATTTCCTCCAGTCTGTTACTTGGCTTTTTATTTTCTTCATGATGTCTAATTTATCTGTCCTCTCTGAAGTGGTTTCTGCTTTTGGTCCAAAAAAGAAATAACAGATGGGTGCCTAGGAAGAGATGTATTTTAAGGAATTTAGCATCTGGCTTCAATCTAAGAAAGCTTTGCCTAACAGGGGTCTAGAAAATGTTCTTCTGTTTTCTTCTAAAATGTTTATTGTTTTAGCTGTTACATTTGGGTCTATGATCCATTTTGAGTTGATTTTGTGTATGGCATGAGTTGTAGGTCATAGTTCATCTTTTTGTATGTGGGTAATAAATTATCCCAGCACATTGTCAAACAGACAGTCATTTCCCCCAATGAATTGGCTGAGCAACTTTCTCAAAATTCAATTAAATATAGCTTGGCTGGGTTGCTAAATTGGTTGGAGAATTGTCCCCAAAACCAAAAGGTTCGATTCCTGGTCAGGGCACATACCTAGGTTGCGGGTTCAATACCTGGCCGGGAGGTAGATAACTGATCTCTCTCTCTCTCTCTCTCTCTCTCTCTCTCTCTCTCTCTCTCTTTCTCTCTCTTTCTCTCTCCCCCCATCCCTTCCTCTCTCTAAAAATCAATAAACATACATCCTCAGGTGAGATTTAAAAATAATCAATTAAGTATAAATATAAGAATTTATTTCTGGCTTTCAATTCTGTTCCTATTGTATGTTAATGTACATATCTATCCTTATGCCTGGACTACTCCTCTAGGATATCTTGATATGGAAAATTATTACTCCATTCCACAACCTAATGATTCCTAAGAATGAGGATGACAGCTACATAAGTGGGGTATTTTTATAAATACTAGTCTGAACGAACAGCATAATAGGCCTTTGATAAGGTATATTGGATTGAGGTGATTCTAATCTTAAATTTCACTAATTCTAATACATCTATAAACAAGTCATCTTTGTAAACAGTGCCACTAGTACTGTAGAGAATCTGGTCTATTGATTGGCCTGTTCAACCAATAGGGTTGTAGCCAGTGGATTGCTTCATTTTTCATGCTGATATAGTTCTTTTCATAGCTTCAAAGAGTTGATCTTTCTCCTCTTTACCAGGACCAGAATGAAAAAATACATCTGTAACCATGACCACGCCAGAAATATACTAACCATAGCATAACAGTCTTTGTAGTAGGTCTGTTGACAAACATTCTGATTCCCCTCTCCTTCCAGGCACATGTAGGATTGTACTTCCCTGGCCTCCTTGAAGTTAGTCATGGTCATAAGTTGAACTGGCCAATAAAATAAGTGATGGGTGGAAGTTTTAATAGCCGGTATGGAATTCACCAAGTTTGCTATTCCTGTCTCATAAAAGTGTGTAACCAGATGGGGCCTCCATCAACCTGCCTTGCTGAGTGCCTAGCAGTATCCCCCTGACAACCCACATTAATCACTGTAGCTTGAGCAAGATATGCCAGTAAATGTTAGTTGTGTTAAGCCACTGAGATCTCAGGGATGGTACTGGAACATAACCCAGCTTATCACAACTGCTACAAACTATACTTAATGTGAGATCAATGCCCACATATCTGTCAAATCATTGGTTTGGAACCTGTTCTAGGATTGGGATCCAGTCCTAGCTCAGCCAGGGCAACTCAGGCCCTGCTCCTCTGATCAGGTGTGGGTCCAGTATCCCTTTAAGATGCACACATTTACCCACTTCACAAGGGAAAGAGCTTGTTCTCAACAGCCAGATTGCCTGGAGTGCAAGCCCAGCTCTTATGCAGGGGATAGCTTTGACCATGTCCCTTAATTTATGGCCCGTTTTCACATATGTAAAATGCAAACCATAGTATCTACACCCTATGGGAATAAATATAAAGCATTTAGGACAATGCCTGGCAGGGAGTGTTTTGAGGGTATTACCTGTAGAGGAGTATGGCTCTTGCTGGCCCCCTTCACCTCTTCCCAGCCAGCATCCAGAACATGCTGGTCACTCCCATTCCCTCTCTTCTACTGAAGAGCTGAGCTCAGGACAGAACAGTCAACCCTGGGAGGCTTTGGTCCAATTCAAAGGACAAAGTCCTGGGCCTGACTCTACAGTGAAAAATGAAATTGAAAGCTGTGAATATGTCCTTGATTAGAATAGTTAAGTATCTGGCAAATAGCAAGTATCAGAGCTGGGAACTGACCAAGTCTCAGTCAATGGCAACAGGGAAGCAGAAGTCACATTCCTATTCAGACCCAAAAAATTTGCAAGAGACATGCAGGACAACTAGTTTATTCAAACTGTTGGACAGAGCTCCTACCATGGGAGCTGAGCTGTGGGGCTGAACTGCGTGGGGATGACCAGGTATCAGAAGGTAAAAGGAGCTCAGCTGAGCAGCAGGAGCAGCATTCGGGCCAGGCCAAGCAGGAAGGTTAGGACCCTTAGAGCTCAGCTCCATTCATGGCCTCTGCATAGAACCTGGCCACCTCCTCGTTGGGGTTGCCCTGTGCCGGGTCAAACCACATCTGGATGCAGCGGCCACTGCCTCGGCTGTAGTTGCTGACTTTGAAGGAGTGACTCCAGATTTCATTGCACAGAGCAGCAGGCGTGGGGAAGTAGAAATCAAAGCGGTGGCAGGCAGCCTTGACCGGGCACTCATTAGACCCTGTGGGAGGAGGGAAGGCCCTTAGCCATTGTGCCCAGAACTTTATCTGGTTCTGCCAACTTCTCAACTCTGTCCCTGCATATACCCATCTCACACCCCCACTCTCCCCACCCACCCGGCCCTCACCTGAGGTCCAGTTCCAGCCCTTGTGCCAGTTACTCTTGCAGGTGTAGGAGGTGCGGCAGTCTTCCCACCAGCTCTCACAGTCCTCTTTGCACAGGGGCACGTTCAGGATCCGCTCTTTGCGCCAGCTCTGGTTCACCTGGGAGGTGTCAGCAGGGGAAAAGGACTCAGGCCCAGGATTCTCGGTAGCCCAGGCCTAGAGAGCCCCAGAGCTGCAGAGGCAGGACGAAATGTCTGGGAAGCAGGCACGGGGAGGAACTCATACCTCCTGGATCCAGGGCCCCAGGTTGGGGGAGCACTCATACAGGCAGGTGTCCTGGATGAAGTGGCGCTTGCAGGCGGGCTTCATGGGGCCGCAGTGGTCCCAGTTGAATCTGTACAGGTAGGAGACGTCCTTATGGGCTTCCTGGCTGGTGTTGACAGAGCAGCAGGCGTTCTTCTTCCAGGGACTGCACTGGGTGGGGAAGACACAGGACTGAGTTCTTCCCCCAGAACAGCCATCTTCTCCATTTTCTGGCCCCAGTAGATCATCCAAAGGAAGACTCAGTGGGGAGGGTGCCTTTATGTCTGGCACTTGAAGAGCCCCCATTTGGGGTAAAGGCAATTATGATATTGGATTTTAACAGAGTAACAGTGGATGTGGGCAACCTGGAGAACCACTGACTGGAGAAGCAACTATTATTTGTATAGCTCTAAACAGTTCATAAACGTATTTCACATTTATTCAAGTTATCTATGTTACTCATTTTGCATCCAACCAGTATTAATTGAATGCTTATTATATATCAGGCACTGGGCTAGATACTAAGAATACTATAGTGAACAAAACAGATCAAATCTCTTCTCTCATGTTGTGTATGATTTTCCTTCGGAGTTGGGGGAAGCCGGAGAACAATGGAGGCCTAGAAAACAGCAGGTGCAAAGTCCCTGAGGCTTTTGTGCTTTATCCTCTCAACAATCCAGTAAAAATATCATTACTCCAAATTTTACAGAGTGTAAGTAAGCTGAACCCCTGGTAAATGGTGGGGTTAAGATTCAGGACAGGAGCCTGGTCCAGGTTGTGGTGAGGGGTGGATGTGAAGGGGGTTGGTTTGGCTGTCCTGGGGTCTGGAACCCCAGGCTCGGGGCTTCCAGATAGGTTCAGAAAGCAGTGAGGAACAGAGGGGCAATGGTCAGCACATGGGCCTGAATATTGGCCTGACTAAATGTGGGAGGCTATCCTAGAGAATTTCCTAAATTCAAGGCACATAAAATGGTAGAAGTGGTGGAGGTTTCTCTTTCAAAATCACTCTAGCCCGGCCAGTAAGGTTCAGTGGTTGACCCATGAACCAAGAAGTCACCAGTTTAATTCCCGGTCAGGGCACATACCCAGGTTGTGGGCTCGATCCCCAGTGGGGGGCATGAGGAGGCAGCCAATCAATGATGTTTCTCTCTCATTGATGTTTCTATCTCTCTCTCCCTCTCCATTCCTCTCTGTCTAAAAGTCAATAGAGAAGCATATATATATATTTTTTAAATCACTCTAGATTGGGAATCAAGAGCTGAATGATCATGGACCAATTGCTTCAACTCTCTGAGATGAACTCTAGTACCCACAGTCAAGCAAGAGGGGATATGCTATTGGCCTGGGCACTCAGGAAGAACTAAGGAAAATCCATGGGGGTGGGGCCCAACCTACTGCTTTCCAACAACCTAGCCCACACCTAGTGCACTGACACAGACCATGCTTTCAGGCCTCCCCAACCTCACCCATGTTCTTCCTCAAATGCTCCCACTCTTGGTCACCCTGGAAGACACCATGCACCTCATCCCTGACCTACCAGCTAAGGTCAGTGGTTTCTGCCTCCAAAAGAGTTAATTAATATAATGAAAAGCATTTCCTAGCTCAATGTAAGGGTTCAACAAAAATAGCTACTCCCCATATAGCCCATGCCCCTCAGAATTACAATCATTTGTCTCCTTCAAAGATCTGTGTCTGCACCATTTCTTGGCAAAGAGGAAGTACCTCAGAGAGGAAGGGAGAGGGAGAGAGAGATTGAAACATCAATGATGAGAGAGAATCATTGATCGGTTGCCTCTTGCATGTCCCCTACTGGGGATTGAGCCTGCAACCCGGGCATGTGCCCCTGACCGGAATCGAACGCTCTATCCACTGAGCCAAACCGGCTTGGGCTTCAGAGAGATCTTAAAAAGAACTTAAAAAGTTCTAAAAAATGACGTGGTGGGTACTGACTTCCGGGTGGGGAAAACGAAGTCGTTCTGGAGATGGGTGGTGGCGATGGTTGCACAGCAATGTGAATGTACTTAATGCCACTGGACTGTACACTTTGAAATGCTTAAAATGGCAAATTTTATGTTATGCATATGGGTTTCCCAAAAAAATGTATATACACACTTTGAATAATTATAAAGGCCGTGTTTGTTAAAATACATTTCCTTTTCAAAATTGAGCTATCAGCTGTTAAAGTGTGTATACATTTTTTGAGGACACCCTGTATTTCACCACGTACACACCCAAAGCAATGAAAGGTTGGAAATGACTCAGGAGTCATGGGGCTGCTGGGCTTCCTCCTCTTCACTTCAAGTCCCTGGAATGAGTCCATGCCACAGTCTTTCCCGGAGAACACCCCCAGCCCTCTAGCAACGTGAAACCTTGTGGGGAGCAGAATCGGAGACCAGAAGGAATGAAATACTGGCATCTCTCATGAGCCTGGAGTTCAACTTCAAGCTCAGATTTTCTGAACTGCTTCCAGGGGCCTTATCTATGAAACGGGGACCCTGGTCTCACCTCTCCTTTTCTGTGGTCTCTGGCCCACAAGACTTCCACTGTTTGTGCTGTCACCCTTCGACCTGTGTACATGCTGTCCTCTTCTAGGCAGCCCCTTCCTGCTTTGTCTTCCTGGAAAACTCTTACTCAGCCTCCAAGGCCAAGCACATCTGATTTGTCACTGTCTCTTCAGAACCTAATGGGGGTGGGGGACCTGGCCTGTTTGTATATATAGTGACTGTGAGAGACCAGTCTCCCCTTCTACCTTACCTCTGAGCTCTGCGCTGGCACATAATGAAGGCTGGGAAACTTACTGCCTGTCTCTCTCCTAGCCCCTGCTAATGAGTAGCCTCTCAAGTTCTACAGGTATCTGTGAGCCTATTTCTTCATTTGTTTAAGGAAAGACCATCACCCACCAACCAAGTAGGACATTTGGGCATATTCACTGATAAGATGTGAGGAAAGCACTTGGCCCATAGTAGGTTTCCCCCCACCTCCCCACCTCCTCTCCCTGGGGAGATCCTCAGTATCACCTTAGCCATACTCCTGCCTCAAAGTTGATCTTCCTATCACCCTACTTCTTCCCTTTCTGGGGTCAATCTTTTCCCCACCCTAGACCCCACCCCACCCTCACCTGGCCATGAAGCTTGTCCTCGGGGCTTGGCTTTGCCTTGTGGTGCTTGGCGTCCATGCAGACATTGAGCAGATCCGTCCTGCCCTGTTGAGTCCTGGGCAGAGCACCCCACACAGCAGTCACTGAAGCCAGAAGCAGCAACTGTGTGATCTTCCAGGCCATGTCCATCTGTTCCTGCCAGAAAGCTACGGTCAGAGATTCACAAGGCCTGAGAGGCAGCAACCATAAGAATCTTGGTCATATTTCTTGTTCCCCTCCCAAGCCCAGATCTTCTCCCCACCCAGTTTACCCCACAGAGCAGCTGAGCCAAGCAATGAGGGGCATGTAGAGGTCTAGGCCAGAGGCGGGAATTCCTCTCCCCACCCCAACCCTCAATTGAGGGCACTTCAACATTAGCTTGCTCTGGATCTCTTCTGGATTTCACCAGCCAGTATTTTGTCCACAATGGGAAATCTCTGCCAGCTTGGCAAGTCCTCTCAAATCTGCTCAAGAGAAACCACAGGGCATGGCCTGCCGATGGGGTGGGGGAGTGAAAGAAAGGGGCACCTGCCAGCCTTGGCCGCCTAGAGGCTTTTAGGTGCCCAGAGACTGCCAGTGGGGCAGACAGGGAAACTGGCCTGGGGCCAGGTGAAGGCCACTGAGTTGTTCAGTTATGGCTCATGGTCCTGGACCAGGTGCCATGGGAGTTGGAAGTAGGGCTGGGGGGCAATGTGGCAAGCCAGTGAGAGTGCAGGCCCAGTCAGCCAGACTCCAGATCCTCACATACCAACAGCCCCTCCTCCCACACAGAGGGGTCTTGGGAAGTTCCCCCAGCAGAGTCAGGCCTCGAGCTAGAAGGCCAACAGATAAGGGGCATGTGGAGGAGAGCGCTGAGCCAGAGCAGTGGGCCATGGGGAATCGGAGGAAAGTCAGCAGAGAAACCAGCCTCCCAGGAGTCCTGTGGGAAACCCAACCTTGACTCCTACCTCCCATTCGCACTTTCCCCCTCTCATCTGCCCTTACCTCTGCCCTCGGCCCACCTGGGGACGTAGAGTGGCTCATCACCTCCCCATCTCCTTTTATAAGCCCTTTCTGACTGCCTGGTCAGCCTCTCAGTCAGGGAAGGCAGGCAGGCTTTGTCTAGGCCAGTGGTCAGCAAACTCATTAGTCAACAGAGCCAAATATCAACAGTACAACGATTGAAATTTCTTTTGAGAGCCAAATTTTTTAAACTTAAACTTCTTCTAACGCCACTTCTTCAAAATAGACTCGCCCAGGCCTTGGTATTTTGTGGAAGAGCCACACTCAAGAGGCCAAAGAGCCGCATGTGGCTCTCGAGCCGCAGTTTGCGGACCACAGGTCTAGGAAATAGCTCAATTGTCTCACTAAGGGAGGGGCCAGTTAAATAAATTATGGTACATCCACCCAATGAGATTTAACTTGGAAGAAATGAATGAGAAAGCTTTTGCTGTATGCATATGGGAAGAATCACCAAGTGTACTGTTAAGTGAAAGAAGAAAGGTGCAGAAGGGTGTCTATAGGATGCAGTATTTGTTTATAATAAAGGAGGAGGGAGTCATAGTATTTTATCCAATGTAAGTCCAGAATATTACTCTTTTTGTGACATTCCTGGTTCCATATGTAACTATAGATAGTTACTGATGGTATTCTAAAATTAAACTTTTTTTTTCTAAAATTAAACTTTTTATATATTGGGGGGAAAAAAGAAGAGGAAGAACATATATTTCCTTAAGAAAATTCTGGAATGGTACAACAAATTTTTTAAGTGGTTGCTTGTGGGGAGGGCACAGATTTGGGACAAAACTTTCCTCTGTGAATCATTCTATGCTGTGTGTTGTTGTGTGTTTTTTTCCAATTACAGTTGACACTCAATATTATTTTATATTAGATTCAGGTGTACGGTATAGACATTTATATAATTAATGAAGTGAGCCCTCTGATAAGTCCAGTACCCTCCTGGCACCATACATAGTTATTATAATATTATTGAATATATTCCTCATACTTTATATCTCCATGACTATTTTGTAACTACCAATTTGTATATCTTAATCCTTCACCTCTATCACCCAGTCCCCAAACCCAACTCCCCACTGGCAACCACAACCTGTTGTCTGTATCTATGAGTCTGTTTCTGTTTTTTGTTTGTTTGTTTATTTTGTTCTTTAAATTCCACATAAAGTGAAATCATATGGTATTTGTCTTTCTGTGTCTGATTTACTTCACTTAGCATAATACCTGCAAGGTCCATTCATGTTGTCACAAATGGTAAGATTTTATTCTTTTTATGGCTATTTGGGGTCTTTTGTGGGTTCATCTAAATTTTAGAATTGTTCTAGTTCTGTGAAAAATATCATTGGTATTTTGATAGGGATTGCATTGAATCTAGATTGCTTTGGGTAGTGTGGACATTTTAACAATGTTAATTCTTTCTATTCATGGGATTCATGAGCATGGTATATGCTTCCATTTATTTGTATCTCCTTCAATTCCTTTCTTCAATGTCATAGTTTTCTGAACAGGTCTTTTATCTCCTTGGTTAATTTTATTCCTAGGTATTTTTTTTGTTGCAATTGTAAATGGGATTGTTCTGATATTTTGATAATGGTGTATAAAAGTGCAATCAATTTCTATTTTAAAAATATATTTTTATTGATTTCAGAGAAGAAAGGAGAGGGAAAGAAAGATAGAAACATCAATTATGAGAGAGAATCATTGATTGGTTGTCTCCTGCATGCCCCACACTGGGGATCGAGCCTGCAAACAAGGCATATGCCCTGATGGGGAATTGAACTGTGATCTCCTGGTTCATAGGTCAATGCTCAACCACTGAGTTATGCCCACCGGCTAGGCTGCAACCAATTTCTTTCTTTTTTTTCTTTTTTAAATATATTTTATTGATTTTTTACAGAGAGGAAAGGAGAGGGATAGAGAGTCAGAAACATCGATGGGAGAGAAACATCGATCAGCTGCCTCCTGCACACTCCCCACTGGGGATGTGCCCGAAACCAAGGTACATGCCCTTGACTGAAGTCGAACCTGGGACCCTTGAGTCCGCAGGCCGACGCTCTATCCACTGAGCCAAACCGGTTAGGGCTGCAACCAATTTCTTAATATTAATTTTGTATCCTGCTACTTTACTGACTTCAGTTATCAGGTCTAATAGTTTTTGGTGGAATCTTTAGAGTTCTCTATATATAGTATTATTTCTTTTGCAAATAATAACAGTTTTACTTCTTCCTTTCCAATTCAGATTCTTACTTTTTCTTTTTTTCCTTTTTTTGATTCTCTCTCATCGTTGATGTTTCTCTCTCTCTCCCCCCCTCTCCTTTTCTCTCTAAAATCAATAAAAATATATTGGAGGGGAGGGGTGGTAAAGACCTGCTGCTACCTGCCAGCCACTGAAAGAGCCTTAGGCACTATGCCAGTTGTGTGAGGTAGGGCCGCAGGTAGTCTACAAAGCATGTCAAACTCAAAGGCTAACACGGGCCAAATAAACAAGGTTTAAGTTTATGTAGGCCGCAAGAAAACAAAAGCTTCAATTTTCATAGAAACGTAGGTTTATTTCGATAGAGACATGCTGAATACAAAGAGCTGAAATAAATGAGTCATCATTCACATAAAATAATAGAACATTTTAATAAAAATTAATATGTTTTGCCCAAACCAGTTTGGCTCAGTGGATAGAGCGTCGGCCTGCAGACTGAAGGGTCCCAGGTTCGATTCTGGTCAAGGGCATATACCTTGGTTGCGGGCACATCCCCAGTGGGGGGTGTGCAGGAGGTGGCTGATTGATGTTTCTCTCTCATCGATGTTTCTAACTCTCTCTCCCTCTCCCTTCCTCTCTGTAAAAAATCAATAAAATACATTTTAAAAAATTAATATGTTTTCTTGAACATTAACTTACCAGACACTGAATAACTGCACAAATTAATAAGCGTAATGCAAATAAACCTATTTTTCTTGTTCTCCGAAAGCGAAATATTTCCTGTTGCGCACACCAAACAAGTCAGTACAAGACTAATGATGTGGCAATCGGCTGCTAAAATATTCGCTGCTAGTATTAGTGGAGAGAAATGGTGCACCTGCACGTAAGGCGCGTAAGGGAAATGAATGCAATAAGGCACATAAGGGAAATGAATGCAACACCATTATAGTAATCACTCATTAGCGGATATTGTAGTTCGTTATTAATAATTATGTATAACAGGATATTGTAAGAATTAAGTTACGAAATTTTTATTAAAACGTTTCTTACACACCGTTACATTGGCTAGGTTGCAAAAACATTGGTTGTGGGCCGAATGTGGGCCGTGAGTTTGACATGCTTGGTCTACAGGGTAGGGCAAATGGTATTCACCAGCTACTACAGATTCAGATTTGGCACCAGTGCTGAGCTTGAACCACACAGCAAAAGTCACAGTATACACCCAAGCATCCACCACCTGCTGGGGGCCTGGAGACCTTTGCCGTGGGGTCGGGTCTCAGGGAGTCATCAGGGTTGAACGAGCGGAGTCCACCAAGCTACTGTCGATTCAGATTTGGCCAACATAGGAAAGATGGTGCCTGCCCACTTGGCCTTGTGGGAGGAGGTCTCCAACAAGGGGACAATGGTAACCATCCCTCCAGCCCTCACCCTGAATCCACACAACTCCGTTTCTCCCTGTGTGTCTCTGGCACCCCCTGAGCTTGATCAGAACTTCTTGAGAGTTTTTTAAGAAAGATAGCTGAGCTGGCTTAGGCTGGCTACTTGCTGCCAAAATAGTCTCTGGCAGTGAGGGAGTTGGGGCAGGGTCTCAGGGAATCCTCAGGGTGGAATGCGTGGAGTTCAGATTCCGAATAGGCCATGTGGGAGGATGTCTAAACAAAGGAGAATGGCGACCGTCCCTTCAGCCCACACCCTGAAACTGCACAATTCAGTTTCTCCTTTTATGTCATTTGTACCCCCTGAGCTTGACCAGAACTCCTCGAGAGAGATAGGAACATCAATGATGAGAGATAATCGTTGATTGGCTTCCTCCTGCATGCCCCCTACTGGAGATCGAACCCACAACCCGGGCATATGCCCTTGACCGGAATCGAACCTTGGACCCTTCAGTCCGAAGGCCGACGCTCTAGCCACTGAGCCAAACCAGCTAGGGCTCCTCAAGAGTTGTGGTTTTTTAAAAAATATTTTTCATTGATTTCAGAGAGAAAGGGAGAGGAAGAGAGAGATAGAAACATCAATGATGAGAGATAATCGTTGATTGGTTGCCTCCTAAATGCCCCTCACTGGGGGTTGAGCCCGCAACCCAGGCATGTGCCCCTGACCGGAATCAAACCCGGGACCCTTCAGTCCGCAGGCTGACGGTCTATCCATTGAGCCAAACTAGCCAGGGCTCAAAAGTTTTTAAAGAAAAACTGTAGCTCAGCACTCTCCCTCTTGGAAGCACACCGCACCTTTCTTCTCTTTTCCCCCCCAGGCACATTACCTTTGCTGTCCTCTCTCCTGAGCTCCAAGGACCCTTCTTTTGCTTCTGTAACTTGTTTTCTGAGCTTACACAGCCAACTGGCTCACTTTTAACTACCTCTGTAACTTTCTAAATAAACTTTCTCTTATAATTTGGATTAAAAAACTGTCGCTCATGCCAAGGCTGGCTGCTTGCCACCAAAAGAGCCTCGGGCAGTGCAGGAGTTGGGTGGGAGGGAGTCTCAGGAAGTCCTCAGGGTGGAGCAAGTGAAGTTCACCAGGCTAATGCAGATTCAGATTTGAGAGTGTGGGAGGAGACCTCAACACAGGAACAATGGCAGTCATCTCTCCAACTCACTTTCTCTCTGTATGTCTCTGATGCCCACCTCCCCCAGAACTGCTGTCCCTCTGCCAGAGCCCAGGGTGAGTCCCGCAAGAGAGTGTCTGTGTGTGAGCCTTTAAGAGGACACCTGTGGACCTAACCGGTTTGGCTCAGTGGATAGAGCATCGGCCTGTGGACTCAAGGGTCCCAGGTTCGATTCCAGTCAAGGGCATGTACCTTGGTTGTGGGCACATCCCCAGTAGTGGGTGTGCAGGAGGCAGCTGATTGATGTTTCTCTCTCATTGATGTTTCTTTCTCTCCCTCTCCATTCTTCTGTAAAAAATCAATAAAATATATTAATAAAAAAAAAAAAAGAGGACACCTGTGTCCTAGCTGTGCAGGAGGCAACCAATCAATGATTCTCTTTCATCATTGTTTCTATCTCTCTCCCTCTCCCTTCCTCTCTGAAATCAATAAAAATATATATATTTTTTTTAAAAAAGACACCTGTGTTTCCAGGAGTCTTCTGTCTCACCCAGAAAATGGAATCTTTGCTGATTTTCACAGCCAGGTGTTTTATGGGCTCTTTTCCTGGTACTGCTCTAGGCTGGGAAGTACAATATGGGGCTGGGACCCCTCGCTCCTCAGGGGATACCTCTGCAGCTGAGACATCCTTCCCAAACACCACACCTGTGAGACCAGCCCATTTCGTATCTCTGTCCCTCTTACCAGTCTCAGCATGGCCTCTTCTTTATATCCTTAGTTATAGGACTTCTGTTCAGCTAGTCTGCAGACGGTTCTCCAGGTTGATTGTTCTATAATGTAGTTGTAATTTTGATGTGGTCATGGAAGAAGGCAAGCTCAGCATGTACCTCCTCCATTATCTTGACCAGAACTGAAACAAGCTCTTTAACTTGGTCCCAACTGCTGGCAGAATAATGCAACACACATAGGCCACTACCTGAAAGCTTATGTGGCTTAAAAGCATGTGCTCCCTCTTTATATGCTGTTTTGATTTTTGAATCATATAAATGCATGCCTTATTTAAATGTAATATACATGTATGCATATATGTATATACATATCCAGAATACTAAATAGAAAAATAAGATAGAGTGATACATCTGATTTGTTACCATTTATGTAAATTTCAATAATAAGTGTATGCACAAAACAATACTACATATCATTTATGGATGCTATTCACATGTTTGCAAAAGCATAAACATGAGGCCATCAATAGTTCTAGTTCCTTGGATAACTGCCAGAGAAATTCTGTGCATTTACAAGTATTCTATGCATTTATACTTATCCCACTTTTGTGCACAAATGATAGCATAATGTCCTACACTTTGCTTTTTTGGGTAGTTTCACTGTACATTTATGCTTTTGACAAAAGAAACAAAAAAACCTCATAAAACCAAATTATCCACCATACACACTTGAATAATATTGTCACATCTGACAGCATAATCTTCAAGTTATTTTTTTATACCTTGTACTGTCTGAAATTAATTTAAATGTTTTCTATGGCAAAAACCCTTTCATTAACCATTATAAAAATAAGTTAAGAAAAAAGTTTACTTTTTCATATTAAAAGTGCTTCATCTTTTGTCCTTATTTCTCAAATGCTATTGCACACAGTAAAATGGCTACTAAGCTAGGAAGACAAATGTTATGGCTCCTGTTTTGTTTTGTTTTTGTTTTTTATCATGTGTATTGGTATTTTCTCATTATGATTTTGGGAAAACCTCCAAGTTCTGTCATTATTTACTCAACTAGTAGAATGCCTCTCCTGGGGCAGGGCCTGTGGTTTCAGTCTGCTCTCAGCACATGGTCCTGCCACAGGTAAGTCTAAGGGCACAAAGTCAGCATCTGGTTATGAGGTGCTCACCTTGTCCCGTCTCCTCCTCAGGGCTCCATCAATGCTGAGTACTCACCATAGTCTGTCCTCCTTCCATTGTACCAGACTGTGATAATCGCTGTTGCTGGTCTTAGTATCTTCACTTCCTAAATAGGGACATGTAGCCATCTTCCTTCTCTTAGGAGTAGTTTGAAGGTATATATCCAAGTATGTTGTAGCCTCCTAAACATTAATGTGCACGATCATACTGATAGTCAGATACCAATTCGAATAATGGGTGCTTTACTTACACTGTTGTGTCTTGTAACCCTCACAGTGCACTGCAAGGTTGACATTATTATTCCCAACACACAGATGAGGAAACTGATGCTTTGGGAGTTAGGTGAATTCTCAAATAGCTAGAAAGGGGCGGAGTAGGGATTCAACCCAATTGGCTTAACTGCAAAACCCATGCTTTTTTTTCACAGTAATACTATCTCCAGATACAAGGTCTTATTTTCCTACCCTACCTCCAGGAAATTTAGCTGAGAAACCACAGCCTCTATTTACTTTTTGGAACAGACTTCGGAACGTCTCTCCCCAGAAACTTCCTGGACTGTACAATTGTATTAGTCCTGCTAATGTTTTCCTGAATAATGCAAATAAAGGAAATATGATATTGTAGAAATAAGAGTATCATCTTACCCCAGGTATACAAATCATCCATGACACAAAAAGGAAGAACATAAAATTTCCTTTGCCTTTTTTTAAGAAGCTAAGCAAAATCACAAACCAATAAATATATAAAGGCAGCCTATGCCTGGAACTATGAAGAGAGCATGTCAAGAACCAAGGGTTATGATTAATCCAAATCTGTGCAATGGGGCGGGGGGGAGGGCTGAGGGGACCCCTTTCCCATGTGTGGTGGGTTAAAGTAGGAAACAAATATTTGACTATTGAGAAGTGAGGTCTATGTCCCCTCCCCTTGAATGTAGACAGGCTCTGTGACTGTTTTGACTAACAGAATATGGTAACAAGTGGTGCTCTGCCAGTTTCCAGCTCCAGGTTTTAAGAGACTGTCATGGACTGAATGTTTGTGTCTCTCCAAAACTCCTATGTTGAAACCCTACCCCGACCCATGTGATGGCATCAGAAGCTGGGACCTTGGGAGGTGATTAGGGTTAAATGAGGTGATTAGGGCTAGATGAGATATTAGAGTCAGGAGAAAATTTGCTCTCTGCTCTCCACCAGTCAGGATATATCAAGAACTCATCAGCCTGACTAGCCTCTCTTCCCACTTTTTTATTGTTTTTGCCTTGATCAGAGTAAGGAAACCTTACCTTCAGTGAGCAATTATATGCAAACCCACCATGCAAATCAAGGCCTGGGTTGCGCACCCCTTCGGGGCTGTTTTCTAGGGGACGGGAAGAGAACCCACAGAGATTGTTTCTAGCTCATCCATCCATCCTAATCTCAGAGTCAGCCCAGAGAGGCCCCAATGACTACTGGTGGACCAGAAAGTAAATGAGGTGTCAAGTGAGCCGGAGGTAGAAGAAAACTTATATACCAGGCAAAGGTATACTCCCTCAGTCAGCCCACCCAGTGGGGCTTTCTAGCCCCCTCCAGAATCCCCTCCGCATGTGCCCAGACAATCTCCTCATTCACCCCATATCCCAGTGCCTGCTCATGGAGTCTCCTCCCACCTGGAAGGTTTCCTCTTTCCTTTCTTCTCACTGACTATATAACTCTAAAGCATCCTTCAAGACCCAGATGAAGTCTCCCCTGCTCGAGGAGGCCTTTGTCAATGTCTCCTTGCCTGCTTCTAAGGATATGCGTAATCCTTTGAGTTCAGGGCACTAGTCTTATAGTCCTACTAGAGGCCCAGTGCACAAAATTCGTGCACGGGGGGTGGGGGGGGGCGGGCGGGTTGTCCCTCAGCCCAGCCTGCACCCTCTCCAATCTGGGACCCCTCGAGGGATGTCCGACTGCTGGCTCCCAACTGCTTGCCTGCCTTCCTGATTGCCCCTAACAGCTTCTGCCTGCCAGCCTGATCACCCCTAACCACTCCCCTGCCAGCCTGATTGATGCCTAACTGCTCCCCTGCCAGCCTGTTTGCCCCTAACTGCCCTCCCCTACAGGCCTGGTCCCCCCACAACTGCTCTCCCCGGCAGGCCTGGGTCCCCCACAACTGCCCTTCCCTACAGGCCCAGTCGCCCCCAACTTCCCTCCTCTGCCGGCCTGGTCACCCCTAACTGCCCTCCCCTGCAGACTTGATCGCCCCCAACTGCCCTCCCTTGCAGACCTGGTCCCTCCCAACTGCCCTCTCCTGCTGGCCATCTTGTGGCGGCCATCTTGTGTCCACATGGGGGTAGGATCTTTGACCACATAGGGGCAGCCATCTTGTGTGTTGGAGTGATGGTCAATTTGCATATTACTCTTTTATTAGATAGGATAGAGGCCTGGTGCACGGGTGGGGGCCGGCTGGTTTGCCCTGAAGGGTGTCCCAGATCAGGGTGGGGGTTCCCTTGGGGCGTGGGACAGCCTGGGTGAGGGGCCTGTGGTGATTTGCAGGCTGGCCACACCCCCCAGCGACCCAAGCGGAGGCCCTGGTGTCTGGGATTTATTTATCTTCTATAATTGAAACTTTGTAGCCTTGAGTGGAGGCCAAGGCAGGCCAGGGCTGCAGGAGCTTGGCTTCCTCCATCACCAGGGGAAACTCAAGCCTCCTGCTCTCTCCAGTTTCGTGGCTGCCACCATTTTTGTTGGGATTTATTTATCTTCTATAATTGAAACTTTGTAGCCTTGAGTGGAGGCCTGGGCCTCCCAGGGTGTGCAGAAAGCTTGGCTTCCTCCATCGCCGGGGAAACCCAAGCTTCCTGCTCGCTCCGTAGCTGCAGCCATCTTGGTTGGGTTAATTTGCATACTCGCTCCTGATTGGCTGATGGGCGTGGCTTGTGGGTGTAACGGAGTTATTATTAATTTGCATATTACTCTTTTATTAGATAGGATTTCTCTCATGGTGCCTCCCACTAAGATGGCCACAAGCAGGCCCTGCGCTGAGCACACCACAACTCTTTCAAAGATCTATGTGCCTTTGCACATGCTATCCTCTCTTGTCTAGATTGTCCTTTCCTGGCATTATCTCCTGCAAGGTGTATATCAAAGTATTCCCTGAGGAGCCCTCCCCACATCCTCTCCCACATATTGCCTTTCTCTTCTCAATGTTCCTACTCTTCTCAGAACCTATTTCCACCATAGCATTTGTAGCATAGAGTCACATGAACTAATCATTCAATTCCATTAGACTGAAGGAAAAAAACACTCATAATGTAGAAGCATTTTTTGAGTGGCTACTCTGTGCCAGGTCCTATACGAGGTGCTGAGGAAATAGAGATGAATCAGAGACCTGCCCTCAGGGCTTAATACTTTGCGTTATGTCTTCCAAACTAGACTGGGGCTTCCAGAGGATGAAGACTCAGATCTGATTCTTCAGTGAGTCCCCATCACCAACCACAGATCATCCCATAAGAAAGCTTTGAGGCCCAGTTGGTGTGGATCAGTGACTGAGCATTAACCATGTCCAGGAGGTCGATTCCTGGACAGGGCACATGCTTGGGTTACAGGCTTGATCCCCAGTAGGGGGCATGCAGGTGGCAGCCAATCTATGTTGATGTTTCTCTCTCATTGAAGTTTCTATCACTCTCTTTCCCTTCCTCTCTCTCTAATAATAATAATAACAATTATTATTATTATTAAAGAAAGCTTTGTGAGTAAAAGATGACTTTTTTGCCCAGCCAGTGTGGTTCAGTGGTTTAGTGTCACCCTGTGAACCAGGAGGTCACCATTCAGTTCCCAGTCAAGGCACATGCCTGGGTTGCGACTGAACAATAAATCTCTCTCATCATTGATGTTTTTTATCTCTCTCTCCCTCTCCCTTCCTCTCTGAAATCAATAAAAATATATTAAATAAAAGATTGACATTTTTTTAGTTGTAGCTTCAGCTAGGACAAGTTACTTCACTTTCTCATATGCTAACTGGGGACATGATTCCCAGGGCTGGAATGAGAATAAGAGGAAACTATTAATGCCAAAGCTCTTTGGAGATCACATATCCTGTCGTATGCATGAAAGATAGTGACAGTCCCCTGCATTCCCTGCCAAGGTCTGCCATACTCCTCAAGAATTGTGGAAGCAGCTCTCACTAGCATTGAATTCACATCAGTCAATTCTGGCCCTTCCTGAATTTTTGAGAAATTTCTGCACAGAGCCATGGATTTCCCTCTCCAGCATATGGGCTCTGACTGTTAGGAAATCACCATCATGCCTCCTGCTTTCAGCCCAGGCCCTAAAACACAATGAAAGAGATGATAATATCTCAAGGCAGAAAGGGCCAGGTCTGGGGAGTGTCTTCTAGACACTCACATCAGAGCTGGAGACATGGTTGGGATATTATGTTAGAGAAAACATAAGCTAAATGATGGGGAGGGACCTGACTGTGGTCTCCTTCAAGTCAACAATAGGGCCAAGGTAAGACTCCAAATCCTGGCTCCCATACTGTCCATTCCATCTAAAGACCACCAAAACCCTTCCCCATCTGAATCCTCTTAACATTCGTTCTCTCTCCATCCCCAGACACCTAAATGCCCCAAAGGATTCTTACTGTTCTCTAAACACATCATCTGCTTTCAACTTCATGCCCTCGCATGTTATATGCCTGTGTGCATCCCTGTTCTCCCACTCATCTATCAGATGAACTCCTATCTATCTCTCAAAGTACACTCAAATGTTTCCTTTCCTGAAACAAAAGTATAAGCTCAAGTGTAAACTCCATTTTTCCAGGACCCATTCCTCTCTTCCTCACTTTATCCAGAACCCATTCATCTCTCCCTCTTCTATAGTTGTCTTTGTCCTCAGTACACTGTATTTTTCTTTAGGACAGAGATTATTTCTGCTTAGTCTTTCCGTCAAAGGGCCTATTCAAGGTGTCTAGCACTTGTTGGCACTCAGTAAATGCTAACCAAACAGTGAAACAAAGGAATAGGAATCTAATTACTTAATCTCTTAGAGTCTTCATTTTATTGTCTTTGATATGAAAGAAACATTTGGCAAAGATAAATGGTGGATGATGAATGTAAAACAAATACCACCATCATTGACTCAGTTGCTGAAGCGAAAAAATGGTCAGTGTTCTAAATTTCCACTTATCCCGCTCCAGTCACCGTGACTTGTTGAACCTGTCAGAGGACCTTGGTAAGAAACTCTAGGTTACCAGGGAATTTCCCATCAGATCAGAGCTGTCAGGAAGGATGGGAGGTAAAGGGTGCTTGAGGTAGACATAAGAAAAGGAAGCAGGAGGAAAGACTAATGGGGACATAAGTCACAAGAAGAGCAAATAAAGGATCCCAGGAGAAGGGAGAGGTCAGGATGGATCATTGGGACATAGAAACCATTCAGTCTGTGCCCTCAAGGAGCTCACAGTCAGTTGGGGAAACATAGAGGCACAATTTTGTTCAAAACCAAACTATTTCCTTCCTGATATTCCTTCTTTACTTGGCTTACAGGATACCATCCAATTTACCAGGCTTTCTAATCTTTTTTACGCTCTTTCTCAGTCTGGTTTGCTGCTCTAGTTTCCTCAAGTTCAGGATTTTATTTTATTTTTATTTTTTAAATATATTTTATTGATTTTTTACAGAGAGGAAGGGAGAGGGATAGAGAGTTAGAAACATTGATGAGAGAGAAACATCGATCAGCTGCCTCCTGCACACCTCCTACTGGGGATGTGCCCGCAACCAAGGTACATACCCTTGACCGGAATCGAACCTGGGACCCTTCAGTCCGCAGGCCGACGCTCTATCCACTGAGCCAAATCGGTCAGGGCTCAAGTTCAGAATTTTAAAGGAAACTATTTTCCATTTACACACACTCCATTGGTGATCTCATCCAAACTCATGGCTCTAAATACCATCTATGTGCTAATGACTCCCAAATTGATATCTTCAGCCTAGATCTCTCTCCTTCAAACCTTTACCTTTTACCCCCTCAACATCTCTATTGTAATAAACATCTCAAACTCAACATACCCCAAAATGACCTCCAGATAGTTCCCCCAAAAAACTAGCACCTCTCTTATCTGTTCCATCTCAAGAAATGGCAACATTAGTCTTCTAGTTGTTCGGGTCAAAAATCTTGGCTCCTTTCTTCCTCTGATATTCTACATCCAATCTGTCAGCAAACATTGCTATTTCTACTTTCTAGATATAGTAGACTCTTTTTTTTAATATATTTTATTGATTTTTTACAGAGAGGAAGAGAGAGGGATAGAGAGTTAGAAACATCTATGAGAGAGAAACATCGATCAGCTGCCTCCTGCACACCCCCTACTGGGGATGTGCCCGCAACCAAGGTACATGCCCTTGACCGGAATCGAACCTGGGACCCTTGAGTCCGAAGGCCGACGCTCTATCCACTGAGCCAAACCGGTTTTGGCAGATATAGTAGACTCTTGAACAACATGAATTTGAACTGCAAAGTCCACTTATACATGGACTTTTTCAGTCTCTAGTCGTACTGTTTTTGACTCACGTTTGCGAGTCCACAGATTTGGAGGGCCACCTATATACATTGATCGATATAGGCGACAGATGTGGGGATTTTAGTATCTGTGGTGGGTCCTGGAACCAATCCCTTGCAGATACTGAGGGACAACTTAAGTTGTGAGGGAGTAAAAAGTTATATGCAGATTTTCAACTGTGCAGGGGTCGGTGCATTGTTCAGGGTCAACTGTATATTCAAAATTCAATCACTTCTCACCCCCCACCTCTGCATTATTATAATAGGCTCCCAATTGGTCTCCCTGCTTATTCCACTGCCCCTTATAAATCTAGTCTTCCTAGAACAGCCAGAGTAACTCTGTTAAAAATATAAATCAGATTGTGTGGATCTTCTACTCAAAACCCTTCAACAGGATCCTCAACATGGAGTAAAAGCCAAAGTCCCTATCATGACCTGATAGGCTCCTATCTGGCTCCCGCTACCTCTCTGTCTTCTCTTACTCTCCCCAGGGTACACTATGCTCCAGCTGTTTCTAGGCCCTTTGCACTTACTGTCCCTGAAATGCTCTTCCCTAAATATCAGAATAGTGTTCTCTCTCCTTTTCTTCAGAACTTTCTTCAAAAGTCACCTTCCCTGCAAGGACTTTCTTGGCTCTCCTATCTAAAATAAAACCCCACAAAAATAATTAATTAATTAATTAATTAATTAATTAAAGTAAAAACTCCCCTGCCAATGTTTTATTTCCACTTCACTGGTTTATTTGGTCTCCTTAGTATTTACTGCAATCTTAAACTACATGTCTTATTTATCTTTATTGTTTATCTATCTCATTAGATTAGAAACTTCATGAGGAGAGAGGTGGTTTTTTTTTCAATCCTTACCTGAGAATATTTTTAAATTGATTTTAGGCGGGGGGAAGGGAGAGAGAAACACCAATGTGAGAGAAACATCAATTGGTTGCCTCCCACAACCTAGGTATGTGCCCTGACCGGGAATCAAATCCGCAACCGTTTGGTGTGCGGACAAATACTCCACCAATTGAGCCACCTGGCTAGGGTGAGAAAGATTTTTTTGGTTCATTTTCTTCATTATTGTATACCTACTACTTAGAATACTGACAGGCACATAGTGAGGCACTCAATAGGTATTTATTGAATGGATGAGTGAAAACGATGGCCATTTCCAAGAGGCAAATTTTACCCTTTTTTAAAAATATTTTTTTTGCCCGACTGGGTTTGGCTCAGTGGATAGAGCGTCGGCCTGTGGACTAAAGGGTCCTGGGTTCGATTCCGGTCAAGGGCACATGCCCGGGTTGTGGGCTCGATCCCCAGTGTGGAGTATGCAAGAGGCAGTCAATCAATGATACTCTCTTAACATCGATGTTCCTATCTCTCTCTCTTCCTCTCTCTTCCTCTCTGAAGTCAATAAAAATATATTTAAAAAATAATAATAATTAAAAAAAATTTTTTTATTGGTTTCAGAGAGGAAGGGAGTGGGAGAGACAGAAACATCAATGATGAGAGAGAATCATTGATTAGCTACCTCCTGCATGCCCACACTGGGGATTGAGCCTGCAAGCTGGGCATGTGCCCTTGGCCAGACTCAAATCCAGGACCCTTCAGTCCACAGACCAACACTCTATCCACTGAGCCAAACCGGCTAGGGCCAAATTTTACTCTTTAATGAAAAACTTTATAACAAACAGAGAAGAAGGCTGGGCAGAGATTAAGATGGCAGTTGAAGAGGAAACAATTCAGGGGGAAAGACTTGTTAAAGGTCTCACATCTTGTTGGGGAAGGAGTGTATTTTTGAATTACTAGCCCTGGAAGAAGCTGATAGGCTGATGGGTGATGGAGCTTAATGGAAGTTGGGTATGAAAGACCTCTTGCTAGAAGACATGAGGATCTCTGAAAAGGATGGTGAATCAGAGGTTGCAAGAACAGGGACATCAGCAAAAAAGTGGAAGAGAGGATGAGGCTGACCACTAATCAAAAGGGCAGCTGAATTTCTCAGCAGCAAAGGAATTCAGCTGTGCCCAAGGCTGACTAGTCACTTAGGCCCTTGAATAATCTCAAATACAGAACTGGACAGGCAATCTTAAGAAACAAGTGAGACCTCTGCGGGTCTGCAGTCTTGCTTCCCCACTGGACTGTGAGGTGTTTGGGGTAGGGACCATGTTCCTGGATTTATCTTCAGCTTCTTGCAGAGCCTGGATTATAGTAGAAACTCAAATATAGGGTGTCCCCCCAAAAAATGTATACACACTTTGAATGATTATAAAGTTAGTGTTTATTATATACAGTTCATTTTCAAAATTTAAAAGAATCTACAGAAATGAATACTTTTGTTGTTGTTGTTGTTCAATGCATTTTCAAACTGGTGACCATTCTGCCGATAATGTGAAGCAACGGAATCACAAACATCAAGGATCATTTCGTTCAGTATTTGTGCACCCTCAATTTGTCAACTGTTGCCAGTTTTGTACCGTAAACTTATCTTTTATGTATTCCCATAAAATAGTCCAGTGGATAAACTTTTTTTGTTCGGAGCTTAGTCTGGCTTCACCATTATTTCAAATCAGTTAAGCCTGAAAAGGAGTAAAAATTAAGTATCAGCTGTTAAAGTGTATACATTTTGCCCCCAAAAAATGTTTACACGCTTTAAGTATAAAAGCAGTGTTTGTACTTCAACTGTGTATTCAAACTTCCAATAGCACTTTAGGGGTGGATTTCTTTTGCTTTTGTTAGTTTGTTTTTATTGATTTCAGAGAGGAAGGGAGAGGGAGATAGAAACATCCATGATTAGAATCATTGATCGGCTGCCTCCTGTCTGCCCCCTACTGGGGAAGGAGCCCACAACCGCAACTCGGGCCTGTGCCCCTGTCCCAAATCGAACCTGGGACCCTTCAGTCCACACAGGTCGAGGCTCTATCCATTGAACCAAACCGGCTTGGGCTGAATTTCCTTTGTTCAAAGCTTAGTCTTGCTTAAAAGAAACATAAATTGAGCTATCAGCTGTTAAAGTGTATACTACATGTTTTGGGGACACTATTTTCGCGGAAGGCATACATAAATGAATGTATGCGCAAACCGGAAACTGGGAGTGAGAGAAGACAGAAACTGTTTAAAAACACCCAAGCGATTCTGGGTTAGAAGCAGATTAATTTTCCTAGTACACAGCATAACAAACAGGCCCACCGCTCCCGCAGGTGACACCCAGCTATTTCCCAGCACGGGTCGGCGAGCAGTTACCATCCGTAGGTAGAGGGGCGGGGTTAAGTGGAGCCGTAGGCAAGGGCGACCGGGAGCCGGGCAGACTGGAGAGGCCGATTGGCTGACTTTCAAGGCAGGGCCAACAGAGAAGGCGCAACACATTTCCGTCTCCTACTACACGACTAAAGCGTGTAACGTCACGTCCGGTCTGGTGGGCGGGAGCGGGAAACAAAAGGAGGCCAATGACGCATGCGTTCGGTGGGTCCCAGGTTCTGGTGGGTTCTTCCGCCGAGGCGGAGTGAAGTGCTTCCGGGTCACTGCCGGCTGCCGCCTCCCGGCGCGGTAAGTACAGAAGCAAGACTGCGTCTGCAGTCTCTTCGCCCCTTCCTCCCTTCCCCAGAGAAACCCCGCTTCCCTGACCCGACTGCACCAGAGATCCGTGTTTAGACTGCCCTTTCAACATTAAAGAGCGCCAGCTCATTGGCCGCTTCCGCGAGACTAAGCCCCACCCCGTCACACAAGATCCGTCACTCATTGGTCTCACATCTTGTCACCCAGCATTTCTTCCAGTTAATTGGCCCTCTTTAAGCCCCGCTCCTTTCGCCTTTAGCAACCCTATAAGGGTAAATGCGTCTCCGAAACCCGCCCCTGCCTTATTCCTGTTGGTCAGCCTCACGTTCGTTATCACAATAAGCAAAGAATGGGCGGTGGCTTTGCGGCGATCGTTTGGTTTTCGGAACTTGGGTCTCTGTGCCTCTCAGTAATTCTGGGGCATAATGGGTGGTACTGTTGTACCTGTTAGGTGGTCTGGGAAGCTCAGGTTCACGGAAGGGTAGGGTTGGCCCTGAATCGGTCAAGTAAGTTAGGGCAAAAGCAGAACTAGACCTACATCCTTTTCTGCTGCTCACCGCTCTTACCCGGACTGGACCTTTTCCCCGCCGGAGTTCTGTGCCTCCGTTCACTGTGACCTAGAGCCCAGTCGTTGCCTGTTGCTGAGCCTCAATTTTCCTGTGAGCCGAAAGGTTTTAATTCATATTCTCTGGGACCTTCTTGGTCAGCTCCCTCAGCTGCTTAATCCGAGATGAATGTACTTGTTCTCTCACATGTTAGTTCATTCAACCTTCCATTACTTATTTACACATTTACCCATGCCTTTAGAATGTATTAGTGAACCATACTTGCACGTCTCCCCGCCCACCCTCCTCCCCCCAAAAAAATTTTTGGCTGTGGTTTATGAAAGGTGATTAGTGTCCTAAATTTCGGACACTGGGTAGATATGTATGGATAATCACAGAGGGCAAAAAAAATAAAATAAAAATCGGTTTTAGTGTTTGAAGGAGATACAGTTTCGTGGAGCCTTGCTACCTCTACTTTTGTAACGCGAGTCTGCATTTTGGATTCCTATCTCTACATTTGGCTTCCATTCCTTCCCTCTTTGAACAGCTTACAGTTTTACTTATCCATAAAGTAAATTACCTTACTTAATGATCAGAATAAATGTGAGGGTGGCATATTGTTATTATCCCATTTTACAGATGAGGAAGCAGACTCAGGTTAAATGACTTGGCCGAAGTCAAACAGCTATTAAGTGGTGGAGCCAGGACTCAAACCCATGAGTGTCTGACTCCCACAGAGAAGAGCTAGCTGCTTCTCTGCTCCCTTCCACTCCACCCCGCCAAGTCAAACTGTAACCCAAATCAAAACCAACACATCTGAGAGCTGGATTCACCTGACCTTTTCTCTCAGTCTAGGAGCCATGTCCACCTTGTTTCCCTCCCTCTTCCCCCGTGTGACTGAAACACTGTGGTTTAATCTGGATCGGCCTTGTGTGGAAGAGACAGAGCTGCAGCAGCAAGAACAGCAGCATCAAGCCTGGGTGAGTGAGCACCTAGCACAGTGGTGCGCCTCAGTCAGGGATTCCCCCTTCACTGGTCATGATCCAGCCTTACTCTGGAGACCTACCCTGGAGGAACTTTTTGCTTTGAGCTGAGAATAATCAGGCTGGGAGCTGGGTTCTCATCTTTGTGTTACCCTAATTTTCCACGGGACCATGGGACTTCTGGGCCAGATTGGAGCCCAGGTTCTTTTCCAAAAAGCATAGGAAATAATAATTTTGACTATTTATTGAGGACCTAGCAGATGCCATGTTCTAGGCTGATAGTCTTTCACTTCATCCTCACCATAATCTTATGAGAAAGTCAAGGCCCAGAGAGTTTATGTAATTGGATCAAGTTGCAGATGACAGGAGAGAAAGGGATTGAATCTTCCTGAGAACTGGAAGCTTCTCCTTCACACTTGGGCGGGGGTGGGTTCTTGTTGTGGGCAGAGTGGTCCAGTCCCATGCTCCTGACTTTCCCGGCTTGGGCCCTGGCCCTGCTTTTCTTCCCCTTTGGCCACAGCTCCAGAGCATTGCGGAGAAAGACAACAACCTGGTACCTATTGGCAAGCCGGCCTCAGAGGTGAGTGGGGCCCAGATGGACTAAGGCTCTGCTCTAATTCTGAACGTCCTGCCTCTGACTCCAGAGAAGTTGTGATCCTCAGCTCTGGATGGAGGCCAGAAACGGGAGCTAGAGGGGGTGGGCTTTGGGCCCAGAACTAAGGTCCTGCAGAACATGCACCAGCCTGCTAGACTCAAGTGTGGGTGGGGAGTAGGGGTCATTTGATGACTCCAGAGAGAGGCTCCAAGAAGGCTGTAGAGTCTACAGGCTCTCCCCTGCCTCACCAGCACTATGATGATGAGGAAGAGGAGGATGAAGATGACGATGAGGATAGTGAAGAGGACTCAGAGGATGATGAAGACATGCAGGACATGGACGAGATGAATGACTACAATGAGTCACCTGATGATGGAGAGGTCAATGAGGTAGGCAGGGGTGTGGGAAGGGCCTCTGCTCCTGGGCCCCTGCCCCTGACCTAATTGGTGGACAAGGGGTGCAGAGACCCTGGATCCAGCCAGGAGCAGGGTCTGGGAGTGGGGTGGCTGGGTGGCTGAGGCCCCTCCCCACCCACACCCCGCCTCCTCTCCAGGTGGACATGGAAGGCAACGAACAGGATCAGGACCAGTGGATGATCTAAATAGACAAGGCAGAGTGGCCTCAGGGAGATTCCAGGCCATCCCAACCTATCCTGTGACTCCTGCAGAACCAGCTGATCACCCCAGTGCCGAAAAGTTCACCCTCAGGCACCTCCTCAGCTGCTGCCAGGACCTGGTCTCCTTGCCCCCTCCCAGGCAATCAACCTGCCCTTGAATCCCCAGGACCTGAGTCCACCCCACCTTTCTGGCCAGTACCTCACCCCTTGAGATTAGTCTCTTTCTAACTCTCTTTAATAAAGACACAGGACTGATTTCTCCCTCCCCCCATGTCTATTCCCCCCCCCCTTTTTTTTGGTGGGGCCCAGAGGAATCCAGCACCTTTTCTTGAACTTTTGGGAGAGGGCATTCAAGGGACTTTGGGCAAACCTACCTGGCCATTGGGCCAGGGCTAGGGAAGGCCAGGGCCCAGGCTTCACTGCTTTCTACTCTAGCTTGTATTGCACCAGCCATTCCTTCAGGGCTTCTAACTCAGAGTTTACTGTTTCTTTTAATTCTATCCACAATGGCATGGGCTGGGGAGGGCAGGCTTTTTGAGTTCCAGAGCTGGGAAGCATCTAGAACTCTTCCAGCCAGTTTCCTTGGTGTTAAGAGAGCAGATTAAGTCTCAGAGCAGGGCAGGGACTCCCCTGGAGCCACCCAGCAAATCAGTGACACAGCTGGGGTGGGAGCTCAGGCCTTTGCCTGTCAGTTCATGGCTTTTTCTCGAAGCAGTGGGACCAAGCAATCTGACAGAACTTGATGCCTCAGGTGAGTGGGGCAAAGGTAGGAGGAGAGTCTCCCCAACTCCAAGCCCAGCATGTGTCAGGCCACAAGCAGGGAGGGGAAGGGATGTTCTGAGGTCCTTGCTTGGGTGGGGGTGAGGTGGGCAGCAGTAAGTACCCCTGGGCCTAGACCTCAGCCAGGTCCTGCGTAGGTGAGCTGGGCTATGCCGTCCTTAATGGCAGGAAAGTCTGGGAGGCCAGTATGATGGAGACGGCAGCGATAGCGGCCACAGCTCTTGGCGTACTGCAGGAAGCGGGGTGCACCAGGGAAGAGCACGTGGTCCGCCAACACAGTGGCACCAGCTGGCAGCAGAGCGTGAGCCTCCAGAAGCTGCAGGTCCCGCAGGTAACATCGGGGCCGGTGTGCCAGGAGTACCAAATCTGCCCGACTCAGCTGGTACTGGGTTCGTAGGCGCGGGATCACCTCCTCTGAGCTACCCACGATGAGCTCCACCTGTGGGGGTGGGAGGAGCTGGAGGTTAGGGTAGGACAAACCAGGTTTATCCCCCACCAGACCCCATCAGGATCTGGCTTACTTTATGCCAGGTCCTAGTCTAGATCCCCACCAGTGTTCTTACGTTTCCTCTGGCCTCAGAACCCAAGAAGTCAGGATCAGTATTGTGATTTTTCTTTTCTTTGTTTTTGTTTTGTTAATCCTCACCCAAGGTAATTTTTCCATTGATTTTTTAGAGAGAATGGAAGGGAGGGGGAGAGACAGAGAGAGAAACATTGATGTGAGAGAGACACATTGATTGGTTGCCTCTCGTATGTGCCCCAACCAGGACTGGGAATTGAGCCTGGGACCCTTCGGTCTGCGGGCCAGTGCTCTATCCACTGAGCCAAACCGGCTAGGGCTAGTATTGTGATTTCTATTCAGCCAGTGAAGAAGCTGAGATTCAGAGGATAAGTGCTTTGCCCAACGTCTCATATCTAATAAGAAGTGGACTGAGATTTGGACCCAGATTAGCTGGACTCCAGAGACTTTCCTCTTAACTGCTTCTTTGTCACTCAGCAGTAAATATGTGCAAATGACTTGGAACAAGAGTTCACACAGCCTCCAGGATCACAGTTCCCTAAGTGGAGCTGCTGCTTTCTCCTAGATGGGATTCCTCCACAGGGGAGGCCTGGCCAGGACAAGGCCAAGGGAGGAGACCAGAGTTGGGGGCTGACCGTGCGCTCGTCGAAGCCAGCCAAGCGGATGAGTTTTTCAGCCACCACTGCTGTGCGTGGGTCCCGCTCTACAGTTAGAAGGCGACTCCCAGGGGGCAGGGCACGGGCAATAAGCAGTGTGGAGTATCCGCAGTAGGTACCCAGCTCCAGCACACAAGCAGGGGTCTTCTCTTCCACCAGCCGTATCAGGATCTGACCTATGGGAAGAGAGAGCTATTGCAGCAGACATGGGAGATGGATTTTAGGCCACAGAAAGAGATCTCAAATGCCCATCTGCAGTTCCCAACCAGCTGGAGTCTTATCTCTCTCCGACTAGTCTCAGCTGCCCCAGTGGTACCCCTTCTCCTCCAGGCTTACCAGTCTTCACACCAGCCACTAGAAATCTTTCTAAAAAAAAATAAATCTGACACTATCACTCCCTGGTTCCTCGATCCTAAGGCCTTGGGAATTGAACTTGGGATCCTCAGCCTGACACTCAGGACCTTCTTGGAACTGATCCTATCTTACCTTTCCAGTTTCAGCTCTCAGTTATGCCTACCTGTAGCCTGTACCACAGCCATCCCAAACAACTGTGCCCAGGGTCAGCCATTCTGGCTCATTCCTTCCTGTCACATTTGTTATGTGGCTAACTGTGCCCTTCCCCAACCCTCTCCTCACCTGCCTGGCCAACTCAAAAGCAATCCTTCTAGGCTGTTAAACTGTTGCTTCCTCCAGGAAAGTCCAGGCAGAAACAATCACAAGGCTTCTGAGAGACCATCTTCCAGTCTCTTGAAGGAGCTTTGCTAGAACTTCCAGTTTAATTTCCCCTTATTTGTTCATTGAATATCTTTCTAACCTTGGAATTGGACCAATTTCTTAAATAAGACTGAAAGACTTGTGCTGGGAGCTGGGACTCAGACAAATCCAGGAAGGGAGCTGCCCTGAATGGGATGTGGGGGCCTCAGTAGTGAGAGAGAAAGACATTACAAATTATGGGTTATGTGCGGAGATGGTTATTCCCCTCTGAATTAAGCCCCCCTTTGAGGCCAGCATCTGTGGCCTCTACTTTCTTCACCCCCAGCACCCAGCACACTCCTGGTACAAAAGAGGTGGCAATAAATTTTTGCTAGATGAATTAACTTTGCCCAGCCCCCTCATTTCCAGAGGAGAAAGAAGAGACCCATAGAGAATCAAGAACCTGCCTAATTCACCCATTAAGGCAGTGGCAGATCCCAGCTCTTCCTTCACCATCTTGGGGCGGTGCTTCCTGGAGCAGAATGCGGGGAACACTGACCTTTGATAGGCCCCATGTGGCTCAGGTACTCGCAGTGACTGCTCCAGTGGTCCAGGGTAGTGAGGATTTGAGTAGGGTCCCCAGGCAGGGCGTGGGTGAGCACATAGCTGAAGGCCCGTTCCTCAATCCGCAGCCCTGACAGGTAGTCTCGGAGGCTCCGCAGCAAGACCGTGTGCACCAGAAGTCTGAAATGGTGCCGGTACCGCACCAGCAATGTCACCACCAGTGGCAGGAAGGCTAGTGCGATGGCAGGAGACATGGTCCCTACCTGGTCCTGGTAGGGGTCCTGGGGTGGAGGGAGACAGTGAGGGAAAGCCACACCTGACATTTGCCTGTCGGTGCAATCCATAGTAGTAATAATTATCCCTATATTTTACAAACTGTGGCTCATAAAGGCTAAGTCTTTTGTCCAGAGTCACACAGCAGGACTAGCATTTGAATCTGAGTTGGTCTAATCCCAAGCCTTTGTACTTTCAAGGACTCCATGCTAAATTCAGAGCCCAACCCCAAAATACCTCTCCCCACTTCCAGCTCCTGGTCGCACCTCCATCTTGCTCCCTCCACCCATTTCCCTTCATCTCTGTTGTCACCATTCTTCAGGACCCCTTTCACCAGCTCCCTTCTGACATATCCTTCTCCTGCCCCTACCCCTGCCTGCTTGGTCTCCTCTGACCCATTACTGTGTAGCAAAAAGGCACAGCTTTACATCAGAAACCCCTTCACTGCCATTGCTTTGCCTCAGTAAAAGGCAATCAAAACACTTACTCCACAGGGTATTAGGATAAGATGTCCTTCCCACCCCAGGATTTTCCTTCTCTGCTTCCCTAGGGGTGAGAAGAGTCCTTGATTCTATATTTCTTTTTCATTCCTATCTCCTTTCTCCTGCAGTCCCCTCTTTTCTCCCTCAGAATTCCCTTCACATGTGCATACACAGAGCACACACTTTCTCCTCACTCAGCCCTCTTCCCCCAGCTGGCTATGAGGGATAAGTTTCCTGTCTTCTTCCATGCCCCTTTGAGGCCACTGGTAGTGGTGGAAAATAAAAATGAAAGTAGGAATGTATGAATGGGTGTGAATAGGTGAGTGATGGCAAATTTGAACCGGTGTGCTTGGGAACCCACACTCAAGGGCCCTGCTTACCTGGGCTGGAGGCTCCTGCTTGAGGAAGATCGGAGCATAGGACAGAAGGGGGAAGTCCTTGGAGGGTAGGGGTAGAATCCTGAGGCAGGCTGGACTTGCTCTCAATTATTGATGCTGAGGCTGCTGGTGTCACCTGAAACCTGCAGTTAAAGTTACTAACCCAGGAGCAAGCTGGAGCTGCCTCCTACCCTTCAGGAGCCCTCAGAACTTAAAAGAACTCCATGGTCTTGATTTGAGGGGCAAAAGAGCTATAGGTCTTGGTAGCCTCTCCTACAATCCCTTGGATCAGCACATGGGGTATGATGTGAGCCAACATGATAGGGAGGTTGTAATTTATTCATTAATTCCAAATTTGAGTTTTCTCTAAGTAAGTGCTAGGGAGTGGGTCACAGAAAAGTGTCAGATCTTGTCCCTGTCCTCCAAGAACTCCATGTTTTTTGTGGGTGTTGTGTTGTGTTTTGTTTTTGAACTCCATGTTTGGTAGAAGAAACTGATGCAGGAACAGTGAATACACTATAATGCGGTCACTAGAATGGATGTTCCATGAATACAAGGACTCTTGGCTGTTTTGTGAACTGCTACATATTCAGATACAACAGTATGTGACATATTGCAGATATTCAGTAAAATTTGATTCAATAACACAGAATAGGGATTAAGCACAGATGTCCAGAGAATGAAGTTAGAGAAGGGAATCAGGAGGGTATTGTTGAATCTTGAACACAGCAAGCAGACCTAGTGGGGAGACAGTGTGCCCGGATACACGTGCAAAGTCCAGGAGGTCAATCATGAAACTGCTATGGCTGGTGAGGCATTCCCCCAACCCCTGCACCACCACCCTCTGGGCCTGGAGTGGGAAGCAGGTGTTAGAACCTGCAAGATTTTGAATGACAGACTTGGACCTTTTTTCAGGGTCCTAAGGAAGACATGGGATGGTTCTAAAAAAGCAATGATGGTGAGCTTTGTGTGTTAAGATAGTAGGGCTGCCATAAAATGGCAGGATTGAAGATAAGTGCCTAAGGGCAAAGAGATCAGTAAGGTGGCCTCTATCTCCACTACTAGGACTAAGCTCCACTCCGCTTCCGCTTGTGAAGGTGTAAGGTTCCTTCTTCCATTAAGTGTCAGATCTTCAATGCAGGCCGAGAACTACGTTGGTCGTCACACCCTGTGTCCCCCGACTTGCCGCTGAGCAACTGGAGCCTACGTGTGTGCATCCCACTCGCCCCTCGCGTGGCATTTAGGAGACCACATCATGATGGCACTTGGTATGAGTTCGCTCACTGGCCCACAAAGGTAGTCTGGAGGCCACACGACCACTCGAGACCCTCTATGGCTTGCAGGGGAGAACGAGCTCAGATTGAGAAGAGGCTGAAGTCATGTGATAAGCCCCTCCCTTTCCTTCCATCACGTGTCTTGCGTCTTGTCACGTAGGGTACGCCTTCCCATTGGTTGGAAATGGTCACGCGGTGGGGGCGGGTCCGGAAGCCGGGGTTTCGGGGGCGCAGCGGTAGCGAAGTGGCTCTGGGACGGGAGAGTCGTGGAGGCGGGTAGTTGCTTGCTCATTGCAGCCACGGGTCATGTGACCGGAAGGGCTCCTTACGGACGCCGTCCCTCCTCTCGGCCTGAGCGCCCGGCCCGACCCCGGCCATGGGGTGCTGCTACAGCAGCGAGAACGAGGACTCGGACCAGGTGCGGCCGCGGCGGGCGGGGCTCGGGAATGAGGGCTGAAACCCTGGGGCATGGGGCTCAGAAAAAAAACCTGCAGAACTGGGGGGGAGCTGGACGGCGAGGCTCACTGAGTACGGAGGCCCGGAGGGGACATACTACAGAGGAGACGCCGGGCCGGCCTCTACTGTTAAAGCCCCAGTTCTCTCTGTCCAGTCACGGCGTTGGGGCGTGCAGTGGGGTGTGCTGGCAGCCGCTTATCTCACTTGCTCTCCCACCCTTTCACCTCCCCTACTTTCAGACCTTTACAGCTTCAAGGATCCTTAGTCTAGGTCCCTGGGAAGCACTCCCTTCCCCCCTCCCTGTTGCTTGCATTAGCGGGCTTTGTGAATCCGTTGTAGAGGTGGGAAAGCTGAGGCTCAGAGTTAGTTTGTCCTGAGATAAGTCAGAAATCTGTATATTCTCTCAGTCCCTGGGGTTGGAGAAGGCAGCTCACTGATGTCTGGGGTCAGAGGAGGCCTCTGGAAGGTGGTGGCATTTGAGTGAGTGAAGGATTTAATAGGCACCACGAGGACATCAGGATGTGTGGGAAATTATTTGGGAAGTAACACATCGGGTTTACCTTTGGCTGGATTGGGCCGGCGCGGGGAGGGTGGTGGTATGGGATGGGGAACTCAGTTTTGACTGTTCCAGTGCAGTCCCTACCTGGGCCTGACGGTTCCTCTAGCTAGAGGGGTTCTTGCTCTGGGAATTTGGCTGGGCACATCCCTTTGCAAGAAGAATTAGCTTGGGGAGACCTGTACAGTTTTAAATTATCCCTCTTAGTGCATTTTCACACCACACTTTAAAAAATATATATGTTTTTATTCTTTTTTTTTTTAGAGAGAGAGAAACTTTGATTGGCTGCTTCCAGCACGCTCCCTACTGGGGATCTGGAGCCTGCAACCCGGACATGTGCCCTGACCACGAATCAAACCAGCGACCTCTTAGTGCATGGGTCTGTGCTCAACCACTGAGCCACCGGCTAGGCTCACACCACACTAATTCTGGTCCTTCCCACCTGACCTCCTTTGAGGGGGGTAAACCCTTCCAAGGATGAAGTCTTAAGCTGTTGGCCCCTCACTTTTGATTGCTTCTGTGCCTGGGTTCCACATCTCAACACATACTAGATACAAAGACAGTAGAAAGGTTTCAGCAATTAGCCCACAGTCTGGTTGGGTAGATGGTGACAGAAATGGATTATGTCACTGGTATTTGGGAGAATGTCTTTCCCCAGTGACTCATGAACCTCTTTTGGGTTAAGGATTTAGGCTTGGGAAAATGTCATTTGTATGAGAGGCATGGGTGGCTGAACACAATGAACACATAATCACATTTCCTCTGTCTTATGTTAGGCATGCCTCAGCCAATACCTTTCACTTCACCCCAGCCTGTTAAAGAGACAGTATCCCTGACTACTGAGGAAAGCTGTGGCATATGGGAAGTAGTTGTCTCTTAAAACATAATATGGACTCTTTCTGGCAATGACTCAAGAAGGGTTAATGCCTGCCTTATGAGAAAGGATATACCAGCTTCTAGCTGGAAGAGCTGGGCTTGTTGCTCTCCTCAATCTCCACCTTGCCTTTGATGGGCTCTCACTTCTGTTCCTAACCCCAAAAGACGGTGTTTGGTCAGTGCTAGATGATTTGAGACCTCAGATGGCAAAAGTCTAATTACCTGTACTATAAGCCATAATCAATTCGCTATCAAAAAAATCCTTCTTTGAGCTCTTGGGCTGGCTCCTCTTTCCCTCTCATCACTGCCCCATTATTATAATAATACAAAGACATGCACAACATATTACAGTTTTCAAAGCCCTTTTACAGTTATCTCACTTGACTTTTGCCAGACATTTGTCATAAGGTACCAGTTATGTCTTATTAAAAGCCTAGGTGCCCTTGCAGGTAGCTCAGTTGGTTAGAGGGTCATCCTAATACACCAAGGTTGTGGGTTCGATCCCTGGTCAGGGCACATACAAGAAACAACCAATGAATGCATAAATAAGTGGAACAAATAAAAGTCTCTCTCCTCTAAAATCAATAAACAAAAATTAAAGAAAAATAAGGAAAAAGTTCAGAGAGGCTAAGTGACTTAGCAAAGGTTACAAAGCTGAGAAGTGCCATAGCCAAGGTATTTTGATGCCAAGCCGTGTGCTCTATCCATTGGATCAAGCTGTCTCTTCTAGATGACTAGTCATGGGCAGACCACATATGTGTCTATGCTAGGGTAGACCGCGAAACTGACTCCAGGGTTCACATTGACTCAGGAACAAAATTCAGTGTGAAAAACCTCCCCTGTGCTCCCTTTGCCCTTTGTGGGTGAGGCAATGTTATGTGTCCTCTCTAATGGGAGCAGTATGGCTTCTGGGAGGCTAGGTCTCGGGAACCCATGGGGAGAAACTACCCTGTCCTGCAAGAAGGTCTGTCTGAAGGTGGGCTGGAGGAAGGATGGACACAGGAAACAAACTCAGACTTCATTAGGGAACCAGCTTTTCTGAGAGATAGTTTAATCTTTGGCAAGTATTTTGTCTTTCTAGCACTTCAGTACTTAGCCTGTCCTTTAGGAATGGAAGTGTCTAGAAGTTGGGAGGTAAAGGGGCAGAAGCTCACAGCTTCTGTCTCATGCTGCTAGGAACTGTGAACACTTGGGCAACTTAGGATTGAGCAGGAAGAGTCATGTGACAAGGCTGGGACTGCTTAGGGTGGGGCAGGCAGGGCAGGAGGAAGTGGCCCTCTACAAGGAGAGTCGTGCAGAGAAGTTGGGAGCCTGCAGTGGGGAAGTTAGTGGTAGGAACTGAGATAGGCCTGGAGTGGAACACTGAGGGGTCTGGTGGTCTGGTACTACCCGTTGGTGAGTCAGGATAGGCCCCTTGTCCTTGACTTTGTCCTGAGCACCCTCACTCTGGCTTGGCTAGATCCCCAGCAGGTCTGCTTATCCAGTTTGCAGCTGACACAAAGCCAGCAGGGATTTGCAGCTGATGTGCTCAAGGCAGGGTTGTATCCAGAAATATTAGAACAAGGAACTAAACTGGGACAAAGAGACATACAGAATTATACATGACCAGGGAGACTTTGCCCCATGTCAGTTCTGGGGGTTGTGATCATCAGTGAGGCTAGTAGTAACAGGGCTGCTGAACGTTAATGAAGCCACACTAATAGAGGTGTGGCACCTTAGCAAGGGAGGGAACAGCTCCCTTGGTTCAGGTCAGGATCCCCAGGTGCATCAGGTTTGGTGCTGGGAGTCCCATATAAAGAGAGCATCAAAGCATCACACCTGAGAGGATAAGGGACCTGCCCTCAAGAAGGAAGCACACTTAGCCTGTGTGACCCAGAAGTTGAGGCTGGAGCTCCTGCCCTGAAATAATATGAGGAATGGGCATTGAGAGCTTGGGTGTGTTTTCTCTTTGAGCTTAGGGCCATGTCTGGCCTCACAGGGCCTCTATCCTGGGAACAGACAGCCTTGCTGGGGAGGGCCTGGTTTGGGGGATCAGGAGGGCCATTGGGCTCCTGGCTTGCATCAATTTCCCCTGTGGACCACACTGTTTTTGGTGTTTTCTACCTCTTCTGGCTCTCAACCTCCAGTATTCTGTCTCCATAAGTTGCTGGACTATTTTCTAAAGCTCCAGGGCTGTTACTGAATACCTCTTTTGTGCCTCTGTCCATCTTTTCAGGGCATCTGCGACTATTTGGGTCCACTTTACTTTGTCCTGGACCACCGAGCTGAGCTTCAAAGGGCAAGCAGGAACTGAGTCTTATCTGACATATAGTGGGGCACTGGGATATTCCTAATAAAAATATTTTTGGTGCTTAAATGTCAGAATTGGGCTGAGAACCCAGGAAAGGCAGGTTGGACTAAGGGCTCCAGGGCTGCTTTCTCCCTGATGATCTCTCCTAGGACCGAGAGGAGCGGAAGCTGCTGCTGGACCCTAGCAGCCCCCCCACCAAAGCCCTCAATGGAGCCGAACCCAATTACCACAGCCTGCCTTCCGCTCGCACAGATGAGCAGGCCCTGCTCTCCTCCATTCTTGCCAAGACAGCCAGGTGAGCATCAAAGAACCAGGCCTGGGGCAGAGCTCCTCTCTCTGTGTTAAAGGCTGGAATAGAGAGAGCTGACCCAGGACATGGCGGGTGGAACACGGTCAGTGGGAGAGGCGCCTCTGGGCCCAGCCCTGCTCCAGTAGGCAGGTGGGGGCACTGGTGTCAGATAGTCCTGGAGTTAGCACCTGGCAGTGAATCCTTTTCGTCCCTCTTGGATGTACCTGTCATGTCCTCTCTATTTCTCTTCTCCCCAAAGCAACATCATTGACGTGTCTGCTGCAGACTCCCAGGGCATGGAGCAGCATGAGTACATGGACCGGGCAAGGCAGTACAGGTGAGCATCTGGCCAGCTTGGACTCCTCCCCTCCCCTCCATCCCTGATCCAGCTTTGCAGCCTGGGCCCAGTCCAGCCTCTTCATTTGGGTACAGCCCAAGAAACTGATCACAAACCTCTTGGGCACCTTCATGTCAGCGCTATTTGTCCTGTGACACTCAAGGATGCAGAGGGCCAAGGGAGGTGGGCCTGGAGTGGATTTGTGGTCAGCTGAGGCCTTGTCACTTGCTTCTCTGGTCTGAGGGAGGCTTCCCCGGGCTGAGCTTGGCAGGGCAGGACAGATTGTAAACTGATTGCCCATCCCACCCCTCCCTGTCGGCCAGCACCCGCTTGGCTGTGCTGAGCAGCAGCCTGACCCATTGGAAGAAGCTGCCGCCACTGCCATCTCTCACCAGTCAGCCCCACCAAGTGCTGGCCAGCGAACCCATCCCCTTCTCCGACCTGCAGCAGGTGAGCCACCCCTTGCCCCACCCCTGCCTACCCACTCACACTGCCCAAGTTGTGGCAGAGGGTTCACCCTCTCTGCCTTATAGGAGGTGGGGAACTGGAGTTAACCTGGTAGCTTGTGGGCCCTGCTTGCTCCCACCTTTCTCTTTGGCTTTCTATCCCCCACATTCCCTCCTCTCTGGCCATCTGATCCTCCTCCCCTGGTTTCTGGATCTCCCTTTTCACCTGTCTCTCTCTGTTCTTCTCCTCCCTGGTCCCTCTATCTCAGGTCTCCAGGATAGCTGCTTATGCCTACAGTGCACTTTCTCAGATCCGTGTGGATGCAAGAGAGGAACTGGTTGTACAATTTGGGATCCCATGAAGACAGTGGTCCTTGGACAGCTCTTCTTCTCCTCTCTTCACCCCGCCTCCCCTGGCCCCAGCCTCACTATGGCTTATACAGTACCCTGACCTGCTACTAATCACAGAGAAGAATGTGGAGGAGGAGGAGGAGAGCGAGGCTAGAAGCCTGGACAAGTGAGGATGGAGCAAGAGAGGGTAGAACCATTTGGGACTGGCCTTCGAAGCCCTGGCCAGGGGTGGGGTGGGGGTCAAAAGGACAGGGCCTGGTAGGTCTTCAGTCACTGGGAAGGGGTGGAGGTAACACTGTGAGAGTGATCACTAGGGGGCCTATAAAGGCCCCTTTCCCACTCTTTCTCTTGGCCTCACTCTTTGCCCCTCTCCGACTTGGTGCTTACAGGCACCTCACTAGGGTTTGTGACCAGTGTCTGGACGAGATTGAATTTGAATGAATTGAGTTTGTATTTCTAGCACCCTGGGTTTTTACATGTTTGGGGTTTTGGTGTTTGTTTTGTTGTTTTTTTTTGGGGGGGGGGGGGGTTGTTATCTCCCTTGATAAAGGAAATGTATTCATCTGTGTGCTGATTTCAGCCCCTCTGTCCTGCCCAGCACCCTACTGCTTGCTTCTGGCTACTTAAGTCTATGAGCAGTGAAAATGGATGATGGGGAGGGGGACATCTTTTAGGGGCATTAAGAGGAGTCCAAGATAGGAGTTCAAGGTTCCCAGGTCTTATCTGAGACTCGGCCTTGGCTAACCTCATATTGGATAAGATTGCTTGTCATTTCTCCAGTGATAGGAACACAGGCAGCTGTCATTGCTGAGGACCCTGCCGCAGACTCAGTGAAATTACTGAAAAGCCCGGGAAGGGATTGGTGGTGATGGTGCAGACAGATCAGGAGTACCTGACTTGGAGTCAGCAAGCTAGTTTTCAAGCAGAAGATTCTTCTTTTTTATTTTTAATCCTCACCCAAGGATATTTTTTCCATTGATTTCCAGAGAGAGTGGAAGGGAGGTTGGGAGAGAGACTGAGAAACATTGAGGTGAGAGACACATCGATTGGTTGCCTCCCGCATGCGCCCCTACCAGGGCTGGGGAACCTGCAACTGAAGTACGTGCCCTTGACGGGGAATCAAATCCATGACCCTTTAGTTCGTGGGCCAACGCTCTAACCACTGAGCAAACCAGCTAGGGCAGAAGTTCTTTTTATCAAATGAAGTCTCAAGCACAATCCCAACATATACAACATGAGAGTAACTACTCTGGTTGGATGGAAATGGGGGATTCAGCATTCACGGCCTATCTTCTTGGCCTTTTATCACCGAGGCCTCTGAGGCATCGCCACAGAACCCTGGTGCTCTGTGAAGCAACTCTAATTCCAGGATATCTGATCTGAAGAGTGAAAAAAGGACCCAGGGTTGAGATAAGTTCCCCAAGGCCATGCAGTGAACCCAGGTCTCATGTGTCTCAGGCCAACAGGCCTTTCCCTCCTCTGCCTACCTTTCAGTGAAGCAAGACCAGAGCCAGTGGCAACTGCCTGAGTTGGGGGGGCATTTTTACACAGCACAAGTGACTTCTAATCTGCTGAACAGCTCAAATCCTTTATTGTATTGTCAAACCAACACTGGCTGTCCTCGGGCCTTCAGATGGCTGCAGTACTGGGAACCTCAGAGTGCATCCTGCTTGATCCGGATTTTCTTGGGCCTGATGTTCATGCGTTTCCACACTTCAGCTGAGGTGCGGTCTGCTTTGGTGACCCCACTGAAGTCGAATGTGGTGATACGAGGCAAGGTGCACAGCACATACTGCCTGTGGGGAAGACTCGGGCTGGGGGCCAGCCCCCCCCACCAGCACCCCATTCCCCCCCACCAGCTGCTGCTATCTCCCCTGATTGCAGGAATGGAGGGACTTGAGTATAGTTTGGGGGAGACTGAGTTTATTGTGACAGCAGGACATGCCTAAAGGTCTCTACTTCTTTTCCTGTCTCCCCTCCTTTCCCTTGGGGAAGCCTAGCTCCAGGGCAGGGCACTTACCTATACCCCTTCTCTTCCTCTATGGGGTTCCCGTGGAGTGTGAGGCTCCGGAGCCGAGGGAGGATGGCCAGCTTATTCACCTCTCCGAGGCGCTGGATGCTGTTGCCATGGAGGTAGAGGACACTCAGGTTGAAGAAAGTGGTCAGGACCTGTTGGGGAAGAAACCGAAAGCCAGGCTAGACAGGTCTCTAGAGCTGTGCTCAGGACTGACTTGAGGGTGAGTAGAGTTTGGGTAACAACTTGCTCTCCACTCCACCACCCCTCATCTCCAGCCATATTGGATGACTCTAACCTACTTCCATTCACCTTTGAGGAGGTATAGGGCATCCCACTGACATAGAGCTGGGATCTTAAAGGCAGGAAGTATGGGCCCGGGTCCTAGCACTGTCACTGACTTGCCAGGTGACTGGACCTGCCTGCTTCTACCTGAGCCTTAGTTGCCCTTTCACTGAAGACCTTTGGTGATCTGAGAGTCTCAAAACAAGGGACAGAGATACAGACCATTGTGCTAGGTACATGAGAAGCTTTTAAAATAGTGAAACTGAGATCACTACACCTGGGGAACAGTTTCTAAGTGTGCTCTAGCTCCTTCCCCCTAATGGATCCTGGACAAGACAGGACCAGTTTTATTTATTAACACTTGAGTCTGAGTGCATGGAAAAATAAAGTGCTGTAGTTTTACTACCTACCTCTTCCACAGAAGAACTTTGCACAAGGTACAGTGGGTGCCCATAACAAGAGCTACCATTTTATTTCAGCTTTCTATGTGCCATTTGGTTTTCATACATTCTTATTTAATTCTCACAAAATATTGATGATCCCCATTTTTCAGACAGGGAGGCTGAGGTTTTGGAGAGGTTAGGAAGGTTGTCCAAAATCATAAGGGGCAAATCTAGGATCTGAACCTACATCAGAGCCAACAGCTGTGTGCTTTAGACAGTACCATGATGCCTCACAACTTCCTTGAGATGTGGGAGGTGGAAAGGCTCGGGGCTGGACAGGGTAGCTTCCGGCCCAACCTGACTGGACTCTCAGGACTGGGAACTCACAGGGTCAATGGAAGTCAGGTCGTTGAAAGACAGGTCGATCCAGGCCAGGTTCTCTGGATGCTGCAGCAGCTGTGAAATTACATGGTTGAAGTCTCTCAGCTCATTGAGGACATTGTTGTTCAGCCACAGGGACTGGGTCAGTGACTTCCCTGACTTCGAGTGCCTTAGTGGTCGCTGCCCTTTCCTCGGCTCCTCGCTTATCAGATCTGTGGGAACAAAGTGAAGTCTGCATATATCATCTTTGCCTTTCTGGTTCTGGGGGATGAGAGCTGAGAGAATAAGCAGCTCGAGCTAACTGGAGGGCCACAGACTGACTAGTGCAACTGCTCACTGTCAGCTCAAGACCCCCATCTCACAGGCCCCAGAAGTCAGTAAGCTTGAACTAAGGGCCAAAGACTTCTTATCCCAAACTCGGTTTGGGTCACATGCTCCTCTTATGTCTATTTTATTATTGGGTCCTCTGTGTACACCCTGTGTATATGTGTTGGGGGGAGAGAGATAAAACCACTCCTATTTTATAATGAGGAAACTAAAAACCAGGGTTGGGCTTGAGCCAAAATTATGATGGCACAAAATCCCAAATTATCCACTGGTAGAGCCTACAGAATTCACTTCAGTGTAACACACCCTGATTTTGCTCTCTTCCATTAATATTGAACAACTACTATGTGCCAGCTACTGGATATACAATGGTGAACAATATGAGAGACAGACTGTGCCACGCTCTGTGTGAGTAATAGGATAGGGATGAAGCAGATGTTTATGTCTTGGAGGAGCTCAAATGGGCAAGATGGAAACAAACTGGCAGTGTAGTGTGCTAAATGCTATTTACGTTGTTGAAGGAGAGGGGCTCCTAACTTAGTCTGGAGCTCATGAAAGTTTCCCGGGGAAGGTGAAACCTGAGCTGGATCTCAGTGGACTAGGAGAAGGGTGGAAAGGGTGAGAAGAACATGAGCAAAGGCACAGAGGTATGGAACAGCATGGGCACACATGTATGTGCTGCACAGGGGGCAAGGAGGGAAAAGGAGACAAGGAACCTCTAATGCCGGGCTGAATATCTTGGACTTTACTGTAGGTGACAGGAAGCCACTGGAGGTTTTAGAGCAAAGGAGATAAATCTTTCATATAAGAAAGATCACTCTGAAGCTTTAGTACAGAGTCTGGATTTTAGGGAGTAGACCAATTTGGCTATTTTAATCATCCAAGCAAGAGATGAAGGTCAGTCAGAGTGACTTGATGGTTGATGTAACTGATAAGGAATTAAGAAAGGAAAAAACATGGTTGGGCTGGTAATGAGTTTAGACTTGACCTTGGTGTGTCTGAGGTTCCTTAAGTATAAAAAGGTGGAGAAGCCATGTAGGCAGTTGGATATGAAGGTCGGAGACACAAACTTGAGAATAATTAGCATAGAGTGAACAAGTTAGAGAAATGGATGAGAGTCCTCGGATAGTAAAAGTAGAGAGGAGGCACAAGGAGGAAGGGGAGTCCATTTAAGAAGTTACTGAGCCCAGCCCATGTGTCGTCCTGTGCACCAAGAGGTTGCTGGTTCAAATCCTGGTCAGGGCACATGCCTGGGTTGTGGGCTCAATCCCCAGTGGGGGGCATGTAAGAGGCAGCCGATTGATGATTCTCTTTCATCAGTGTTTCTCTCTCTGCCTCTCCTTTAAGCCTCTCTAAAAATCAATGAAAACATTTTTTAAAACACTATTTTTTTAAAAAAGGCACTGAATAATCAGGAAAGGACAGGGCAAGCCAGGAGAGGTTAGTTTTATAGATGCTCAAGGAATAATCCATATTTATAGGAATGAGTTTTAGGGGAGATGAGAAACGAAAAGTAATTTTGGTAACAAAATTTGAAGCCCCTGGTGACTTTGATGAGGGCTGTTTCAATGAAATGGCAAGGGCCTGGGGACAGAAGCTAGATTGGAGTGAGTCAAGAGTGAATGGAAGGTAAGGAAATATAAGCAGTGTAAACAATAACTTTAGAAAGTTTAGGTGAGGAGAATAGAGTGATGTTAGAACCCATCTGAATGGACACCCCTGTAACCGTTCCCCGCCTCCCATTCTGTTTTGTTTTTGTTTTTTGACAAATGAGGTCCAGAGAGCGGATGCGCTTTGCCCAAACTTACAGACACCAGAATCAGACACCAACTCTGGCTGAGGTGACTATAGTTTTCCTATGGCCCCTATACCTTTGGTTACTTGTCTAAAACTGCCTCTGGCCCTAGCCAGTTTGGCTCAGTGGATAGAGTGTTGGTATGAGGGCCGAAGGGTCCCAGGTTCGATTCTAATCAAGGCACATACCTTGGTTGCAGGCTCCTCTCCAGCCTGGGCCTTGGCCAGGGCTCCTACAGGAGGCAACCAATCAATGTGGTTCTCTCACATCAATATTTCTCTCTGTCTTTCCCTCTCTCTTCCACTTTCTCTAAAAATCAATGGAAAAATATCCTCGGGTGAGGATTAAAAAATAAATAAAATAAAACTGCCTCTGGAGAAGGAAATATTTAGTACTTGTTGAATTGGGCAAGTTTGTCTTCACCCTCCCCTCAGCTCTTTTTGGGTACACTTCCTCTCTTACACCCCCAGCCAACATTCACTTCCTCTCCTCAGATGCATGTCAGGCAGCATCCACCAGATGGCTCTCTGTCTTAATCCTAGAGTGAGCAGAACTCCCAGGTGGAGTGTGAGATTGGAGGAAGGTGGCAGAAATGTACTGGAGCACTCCAGTTTGTGAAGAAACTCCTAAGCCTGCCTCCCAACCTCACATCTCCTGACTGCAAGCCCTGGAATGAAGTTACAAAGATGTCAAAATAAGCCTACATATGGCCTGACCAGCATGGCTCAGTGGTTGAGCTTTGACCCATGAACCAAGAGGTCACTAGTTCAATTCCAGTCAGGGCACATGTCCCTGTTGCAGGTTCGATCCTCAGTAGGGGGCGTGCAGGAGGCAGTTGATCAATGTTTCTATCTATATCTCTCTCCCTCTCTAAAATCAATAAAAACATATATTTTTACAAAGCCCACATAGGCCGAAACCGGTTTGGCTCAGTGGATAGAGCGTCAGCCTGCGGACTGAAGGGTCCCAGGTTCGATTCCGGTCAAGGGCATGTACATTGGCTGCGGGCACATCCCCGGTGTGGGTTGTGCGGGAGGCAGCTGGTCGATGTTTCTCTCTCATCGATGTTTCTAGCTCTCTATCCCTCTCCCTTCCTCTGTAAAAAATCAATAAAATATATATAAAAAAAAAAAAGCCCACATAGCCTGAAGGGTGTGGCTCAGGGGTTGAGTGTTGACCTATGAACCAAGAGGCTGCCAGTTAAATTCCTGGTCAAGGCACATGCCCGGTTGTGGGCTCAATCCCCAGTAGGGGGAATGCAGGAGGTAGTTTCTATCTCCCTCTCCCTTCCTCTCTGAAATCAATAAAAACATTTAAAGAAATAAAAAGCCCACATATGGACTAGCATCCAATGTGATGCAGCCAGTGTGATGAGGCAGCAGCTTAGGGAATGCCATCAAAAGTCTGGGCTGACCCCAAGCTCAGGAGCCACTGGTGGAATGGCATTGCCTAAAATTCGAGGCTGCCTGGGGCTGCTGTTATCAAGGGTAGAGCAAGGTGTCTAGACTGCTACAGTTACTGCTCCCCTCAGGCTCCATCAGGGTACTGTATTACTGAGGATCGGCCTTGATCAGATTAGGCAAAGGCAGGTCTGGAAACTGGACCACAAATATCAACACTCAGAGAACTGGAGGTTGTCTAGCTACAGGAAAATCTGGGGAGAAAGTGATTCTGTCTCCACCCCTCTGAAGAGTTGCCATGCAACTTTTTCCATGTGTCCCCAGAAGTCAGGAGTTAGTTTGCTATGAAGAACTTCCTTGTGTCATTTCTCATCCCATAAGGGAGGGATGGGTAGGTGCATGTGGTAAGGGACTCCCTTAACACTAGGTGAGCAGAAGTTAGAGAACTATGGGTTGGAGGTAGTACACGTTGGATGCCGACTAAAGTCACTGCCATTTCAGATTATATGATCCATCTATTGATTAATTACCAAATAGTGTACCAGGTACCACTAAACTCTCCCCCCCTGTCCTCTAACCCCAATTTTAAGTAAGTGTTCCATAGTTCTGGGAAACCTGAGGGGACTGGCCTTTGGGGCTTAGATGTGCCTCTCTCCCCTCCTAATATTCATCAAGGAGCACTATGCCTGGCATATATGTATACACACATATACATACATACATACATACATACATACATATGCGCTTAATAAAATAGGTGCTTAACAAATATTTAACTGTTGAATGAAGAACAGGGGATCTGTACTGATTATGTTTTGGGCTGTGGAGTTATCCTTGGTTGTAGTAGCTTATCTCTACCCTCATTCTGAGGACTCCATAAAGGGTAAATTACATCTCCCTGCTCAGAGCTGGGAATTCCCAGGGTACGTGGGAGCCACACTTCCCTTCCTCCTCTGTCACCATGGCTATATTGCATGTAGCCATCACTGTAGCTAAAACCCTTGTGAAACATGGACTACATCAAGCAGAAGTGATACCATGCATAAAAAATAAAGATCACGATAGGTGGGTGTGTGCTCACTGAAGAACAAATATGAGTTACTATTGTGGCTGATGCCAACTCCTGCAGTATGCTAAACCCAAACCCAAGTAGTATCCAGTACCCTAGATAACTGTTTGCGTTCCTGAACTTAAATGTGGCCACCAGTTGCCTAAGAAAAAGGACCAAAGCCAGATAATGGGTCTAGGATATATTGATGCCAAACTGTGTTCTGTGAAGACAGATATACTGGAGCATTTATGAGACCAGATAACAAAAGCAAGTGACAGCAGAACTTCTCTAGGAAGAAGCATATTCCTTTGAAAATACATTACTTGAGAGCCCTGCTGTGTCCCCTTCTGAGAGGTACTAGCTGCCCATTTACAAAGATAGTGAATGATAAAATGGGAACTAGCGTGGGCAGTGCTGAAACCTATAAGTGTGGGTGATGATGAAATAAACTTGGATATGACTGGAATGAATATAAAATGTCAAGTATTATACTGGAAACATGCCAGATTGTTAATAACAAGACCCCCCCCCAAAAAAAAAAATGTTTTACCAGTGATCAGAATAGGCTTGAGTCCTGACTGAGGAGATAGGACTCTGCTGCAGGCTGTGTTTTCCTTCCATTAGTTCCTTCCTCTCCAGGTAAAAAACAGAATAAAACTATTGGCTGACAGACTGGCTTCCCAGCTTTCTTCCACCTGACTTTCTTGTTGTAGCCTGTCTTTTGAAGATGATCAATTACCCTGAGAGAGCCCCCTGGTTCCTTTCAGAGTTTCTGCTAATTTTTTAAAAGGCCAAACACTTCCACTCCCACCTCCCTTCTACTCCTCCCAGAAAAGACAACAACAACAAAATCTGCAAGTATACGGGAAGAATCTCTTCAGGCTTTTAAGTAGAAGACTGATTACTCCCTAGGGATCACACCCAGCCGCTGCTATGGTGAGTGGAGTGCTGTTCTCTGTGGGCTGACCTTGAATCACCTGGATGTTTCGGAAGGAGTAGTCAAGAGGGGGCTCTTGCACCGAAGTGTTCATGAAGTCCTGTTTGCTCATAGCTCAGGCCATAATTTGTCCGGTGTAAGCATGGGCCCTGGAAGTCCGGGTTCAGCCTGGGAGGACAAAGAAGAGCTGGTATTCTAGGTACAAGGGGCATAGGCCCTCAGGTTTCCCCATTGCCCTCCACCCCTGCCTTCTACCCTCTATACTCCAGGCTTGCCTGGCTGCATTTATATTTTAAGATACTTCTTAGAACACTTTCACATCCCTTAGAGCTCATTGATAGTTATAACACCCATTTCTACTTTCCAGACGAAGAAACTGAGACCCAGAGTGAAAGAACTTGCCCAAAATTAAGCCAGTGAGTCAGCTGTGGACTGTAATCATAGTCTTCTGAATCCTACTCTGAGGCCCTTTCTGCTACTCCACAGTAGTTACCATGGAAACGGTCTTGATACCTACCCTCTAGTGACATCAACTGGGTTATTCTATTGCTTAACAAACCCCTTAGGGCATTGTGTCTGATCCCCTTTTGCAATCTGACCCAGCTCAGAATTTGCTACTTTCTGTCAGGCCCCATTGCCTTTTCGTCCAAAGGCCCTACTTCCAGCCACATCCCGAATGTAGTCATGTGTATGTAAATGCACACATAAAACCAGAATCTATCTCACTCTCACTCACCTGTCACTGATGCCTGAAACTCCACCATTAGGGATTCATTCCTTCGGGTTCAGGGATTGTTCCCTGTTAAAATGGAAATACCCCTTGAGAGGGGTGAACACAATGTTATCAGTCGTTTACAAGTGTGGTGTAAATTGTCTTATCAGATCCTTTCCAATTTGCTGGCTCAAGTAAAGCTGAGAACTTTTCAACAGGCAGAGCAGAGTCATAAGAACACTACTCACCTGATCGGAACAGCTGACAATATAGAAGGGTTTTGTATGTGACACAAATAAGACAAATGGACTGACAAGGACAAGTATATTTCCCAGGGAACCTCCCCTTTCTCACTCTATCCAATGCCATCACCTCTTTTGCATTTACTTTTTCACCTGCTTTCCAAAGGGATTTTAGGTAGTTTACAAATAGCACATTCAAAACAGGATGATTTGTAGAAAAGAAATGTCCAGCCTGGCCAAAGAAATGTCCAGGTGGTTCAGTGGATTGAGCATTGTCCCATGTACCAAAAGGTCACCGGTTTGATTCCCAATCAGGGCACATACCTGGGTTACGGACTGGATCCCCAGTACCGAGTGTGCACAAGGCAGCTGATTGATGTTTTTCTCTCATCGATGTTTCTCTCTCTCTCTCCTTTCCTCTCTCTCTAAAAAAATCAATCAAAAATATTTTTTAAAAAGAAAAGAACTGTCCACAGAAATATAATGAATTTCACAAATGCAAGCCACATATATAATTTTTTTCACATAGGTAATATAAATTTTTCTAATAGCCATAATAAAAGGAAAGTAAAAAGAAACAGGGAAAGTTAAATTTAATCATATATTGTATTTAACTCAATATATGCAAAATATAATTCAACATATAATTAATATTAAAAATTGAAATATTTTACACTTTATAGCACATCCCAATTTGGACAAATTATTGAGTATTCAATAGCCACATGTGACTAAAGGCTACCATACTGGACAGTGTGGATGTAGAAAATATAAACACGGAAGAGGAAGATTAGAAACCGGATTAAAGGAAGACAGAGATGTACCAAAGAATTAGGAAAGTAGGCCTATATTTAGCTCTGAAATTCCTGGCAAACAAAGCCAAAAGGGAAACATTAGGATATGTGGTTCTCACCATTTGATTCAAAGAAACAAATAGTCTGTATGCAGAAACAATTAAATTCACAAATGTTCTTAAATGGAATTTCTTTTAAAAACTATGGAGTTGAGCCCAGCTGGTGTGGCTCAGTGGTTGAGTGTCCACCTCTGAACCCAGAGGCAATGGTTCAATTCCCGGTCAGGACACATGCCTGGATTGTAGACTCAATCCCCAGTGGGAGGCAACCAATCAATGATTCTCTCTCATCATTAATGTTTCTCTCTCCCTTCCTCTCTAAAAAAAAAACTATGGAGTTGGTAGTTTGTAATTCAGTTTAAGCTACATACAGTTTAAGTAAAATTTTTTGTATGAATTAACATATGCAAAGATAGAGTTTAACAAGTTTAGAGCAGCGATTTCAACCTTTTTCATCTCATGGCACACACAAACTAATTACTAGTTCTGCGGCACACCAAAAAATATATTTTTTTGCCAATCTGACAACAAAACAAAACAAATATAGTTTTGATTCATTCACATCAGATGGCTATTGTATTGGCTATTGTCATTTTTTTACTTGACAATCTAAGGGAAAAGAAGTCAGTGTCCTTGACTAAATAGTCAGGTATTGCATGTTTTTAAATTTTTTGCAGCACACCAGTTGAAAATCTCTGGTTTAGAGAAATAAAAAGTGAATGGCTTCCTCTCAAAAAGCAGCAGTTTCAACTGAGCTTTGGGAAGTACAGGCTTGAGTCACTTACAACTGAACTCTGTCTAATGCGGGACTAGCCAGGTGGGCATGGGGTGTTGATTAGGGAGATCGGGATCTTTTAGATGTCAAATCTATAGTGAGACAACAAAAAATTGTTTCTTTTGTAGAAATAGAGGAACCTTGTGTTCTCATCTAGACAGAAGCCCATTCCACTTGGGAATCTACAACAGGTTTGATGCCTTTGAGCAAGACTGGACACTTTTCTCAAAGTAAGACCTGGGTTGGGACCCCAGAGTTCTGCACTACTGAACGTGAATTTTAGCTTAAAATATTTAAGGGCAGATTTTTATCATTAGTCTCCTTGACCATCGATTACCTCAGTGCAGTTCCTAAGAACTTCTGATTTAGTGTAGTACTGGCTCCTGATGCATTTTTCTGGGTTAGTTCGTATTAAAAATGGAGCCCTAAGTATTCAGATAAATTTGCCAGTTGGAAAGGGTTATTAACCTTCTCCATTTAAACAGTAGTCCTGTGAGCTAGTATCACAGAACCTGGCTTATTACAACAGGTACTCAGGAAATATCTGTGAGAAGAATGAATGAGAAAATGCCAAATACAGGATCTCTGTTTTAGGAGTGTTGATACTAAGCTGCTTGTTCTAACAATTAGCTTTGAGGTTCAGCTGTTTCAGTCCACACCTCATTCACAGTAAGATATTCAATTCAATTCTGCAAACATTTATTGAGTGCCTGATGCCCTGTGCCTGACCAGAAGACATGAAGCAAAGATACAAATAATAGAACCCGGTCTGTCATGAGCACAGAAAGACCTGCTGGGATTCTATTAATTGTGGCAAAATGGCCTGCATCTAGTTCTAAGAAACAGTTGCCTACTTAGTGAATATTCTTCTGTTTCAATACTCAGCTCTAGGGAATCCTCTTTGGTGAACACTTTCTTTCCCGGTAAAATTGATCAATGCGTCCTGTGGTAGATTGATTTCTTTGATGATTCCTATGTGTGGTCTCCCCTGCTCCATCCCTTTTGCCCTATTACTTTTAGTTGTTTGGAATACAGTTTCTTCCTCCTTTTGCCTGGCTAATTCACGACCCAGCTCAGTTTTCATCTTTTCTAAGGCGCCCAATCTTATGCCCAAATCTTGGATGTGGAACTTCTCTTCAGAGCTCCCAAAATACCCTATTACTTACTGCCATGGTAGCACACATATCACTAAGATGATCTGCTTACTATTTGTATGTCCATAAACTCCACTGTGACCTCCAGGGCAGGAACCATGTTTTTCTCATAATTGTATTCCTACCTGGTGGCAAGTAGTAGGTGCTTAACATATACATTAAAAATTGCTACAGAGCAATACTATCAAGGAGAGGAACACGAGGTTATTATAACTGAGGAATCTGACAAGCTGAGCAATCAGGGAAGACATTTTTATCTTTAACAATTACTTTATTTTAATTATTTTTTATTTTAAGGGAAGACATTTTAAAAGAAGTGATTGAGAGAAGAAATTGAGGATAAGCACAAATTAACAGGGAGATGGGTGGGTGGTGGGTGGGGATGAACATTCCAGGCAGAAATAACATGTTCTATGGTGAGAGGTTACTTGGAAATTTTGAAGACCTTAAAAAGGCCATATAACCCAGCCGGCATGGCTCAGTGGTTGAGTGTCTACCTATGAACCAGGAGGTCACGGTTTGATTCCGGGTCAGGGCATATGCCTGGCTTGCGGGCTCAATCCCCAGTGTGGAGCGTGCAGGAGGCAGCCAGTCAATAATTCTCATCATTGATGTTTCTCCTTCCTCTCCCTTCCTCTCTGAAATCAATTAAAAAATATTTTTAAAAAGGCCATATAACTGAAGGGGATAAAAGATATGGTTAAGCAGGCTGGAGGGGGTCAATGAGGGGGGGGAAGGGACATTTGTAATACTTTCAACAATAAAGGTTTTAAAAAAAGGTATGGTTAGACGGGAGGCTAGAGAGGTGGGCAGGAGTCAGGCTGAAATGTTGCTTGATGCTAAGAGTAATAGGAAGCCACATGATAACTTTTTAAATGAGTGTGGGATGGGGGAGGGTGAACAATATCAAATTTCTACTTTTAAAGGATTACTCTGGTTGCATTATGCAAAAATATCTGGGAGGGTAGGCAGGAAGGATGTGATGAGAAGTAAAGCTGACAAGACTTTATGATGAATGGGAAATGTAAGAGGTATTCAGGCTAAATCTTGGTTCTTTGGCTTCTGTAATGGTGATTAGAGGGTGAGAACACTGGAAGGAATTGAGGCTTGGAGTACATAGAGATTATGAGTTCAGTTGCAGACATGTTGAGTTTAGGTTGTCTTTGACATATCCTGAAGGAGATGTTGAAGAGGCAAGTGGCTATACAGACCTGGAGCTTAGAGATGAGAGCTGGGCTGGAGATATACATTTGTGTACATACAGGTGGTAAATGAAGTTGTGGATGATCATCCCCAACAAGGGAATATAGAGTGAGGTAGGAAGTGGACCTAGGACCAAACCTGGGGGTACTTTAAGATAGTAAGAGGACAATCAGGGCCAGCTAGAAGCCAGCCAGAAACCAGCTAATCGTGGCAGCATCAGACATGGGTGCTGTGTAGCCAGACTGTTTCCTGTTTCTGTTTGATTTCCATTGTCTTCACTCTCTCTAGTTCCCTTTCCCATTTAAACTTTAAAGGAAGGATCTGAAACTCATTCAGGCTGAAGTGCAAAGAATCCAATGTAGGCCAGACAGGTTTCTTTTCCCTGGGGCAGTTCCTACTTGTTGGAACAAGTCCTTAAACTAGAGAGGCTGTAGGCTCAAGTTAGAGACTTGGCTGGATGTAGGCGAACTGGATTCTAGTCCTAGCTGTCACTGACTTGGTGTGTGGCCTTGGGCAAGTCACTGCGCCTCTTTGGGTTTCAGTTTTCCAATCTGTGAAATGGGGATAAATATCCTTGATTCACAAAGCTCAAAAGAGACACTGGATATGAAAGCGCTGGGTAAGTTACTAAATGCAATAGATCTGTCATGAAGACTGTAAAAGGAATGAAGCTCTAACTGTGGAGCTTTGAGAAACAGATCATAGAGGAGGTGGGGACAGGAGCCCTAATAAGTGTGTGGAAAGATCCTGCTCAGACTGAGACGGAGGCTCTACCCTGGGGTGTTCCTGCTTGGAAGGAAAGGGGCAGTGCAAGCCCCATAAAGTTTCTTACATCTCCAGTATTAGCGCCGGTGATTTACTCTGATGTTACTCCCGTGTCTGGAAGACCCTGGGTCTCAGTTCATCAGGAAAACCAACCTTATATCAAGGCGTTTCATATCTCCCAGGGTCCCAGGGAGCCCCATGTTTGTGATGGGGAGGTTCTTAAGCACCCCTGAACCCGTCTACCCGATATGGGTGTTGTGTCTTGTTCACTGTGAGAGCGAGAAAAGTTTTTTGTTTATTTTTGTTTTTGTTTTGGGGGGGGTGTGTCTCTGGTCTCGGAGAAAGGAAGTGCCCCTCCCCTCTCCACAGAGTTCTTGTTTCCTAGAATGGGTTTCCCATTTTCCCGCCCGACTCACCCGCAGTTGCTGCCCTCCAGCCTCGGCGTCCCACTCACTACCTCAGGGTTACCCAGCGCAACTCCATGGTAACTACCTTCACCACCACACCTCGGCCTGGCGCCGAGAGCACTGCCGCAATGCCTTCCGGGAGCTGTAGTTTGTTAGGGGCGGGGCTCCAAGGCCGCGAATGTGTTGGGATTTGTAGTCTTTGCCCTCCAGTCGGGGCCGGGGCCGGTACACCCCTTCTTTTTTCCCAGCGGCCCTCACACTTCCTTTTCCCGGGTCCTCCAGCGTGCCCTTGCGAGCACCCCAGCCCGCGGGAGCCTATCAGAGCTCCGTGCGAGGGGGCGGGCCATCGTTTAAACTAACTGTGCGCTCACAGGGCTGGCGCGAGCCCGCGTCGAACTCGATCCGGAGGAAGCGGAGGCCGGCGGGATCGCGCGGCCGGGTAACCGGCGCGGGCCGCGGCTGGCGTTCAGCCTCGGGGCCCACAGGAATGCCCAGGTCTAGAGGGGTTGCTGGAGAGGCGGGTGCGAGCAGAAGGCCTCTTTCGTAACGGAGTCTGGCCGAGGAGAATCCATCCGGGGTAAGGTTTGTGAGGAGAGGGGTATGTCGGAGGGGGAGGTGCCGGGCGGCCTGTTTGGGGGCGTGTCTGTAAAATTCTGTCTGCGGGTGAGCCTGTGGGTGAAGGTGGGGGTGGGAAATGCAGGTTTCTGAAATGCTTGCGACGAGGGGGTCTTGTAATGGAAAGTCTTTGCCTATTGTTGTTAGTAATAGTAGGGATAAACATTTCTGAGCACCAACTGCGTGCCAGACACTGCGCCACACCCTTTATATGGGTCATTTAAAAAATATTCCTAACAACCTTGTAGTTTATTACAGACGGGGAAATCTGAGGTTTAACTCGGCCAGGGTTACCTAGCTAGTGCGTGGTGAGCTGTACTGGGGTTTTGGGGGGGCTGGGCCTAAATGAGGGCGGGAGGGGAGGATGGAGGCTGTGTGGGGGTGCAGGTTGTCTTGGACGAGCCACTTTATTTTAAGCCTCACTTTTCATATATGTAAACAGCGAACTTACCTGCATTTCCTGCTTCCTGGTGTTGTTTTAAGGGTCAAGGCAGGTACGGTGTTTCGTGGAAGCATGTTGGAGAGTACAAATTCGTGACTGTGAAGTGACTGTGTGAAGGTTGTAGGTGGGAAAGAGCCTTCTGGGCGCTCTCTCTTCCTTACCCCCGAGGTAGCAGTGTTCATCTGGTGTTCTAAGAGTGTCTGCATGGTGCCCTTCTAGGTCGTGTCTTTTGTCCTTGTATCCTCATGCCTATGCGGTACGAAACGTTGGCATGGTCACTACTTACTTTGAAATGAAGGAGCTCTTTTGGGCCGAAAGGGGATAGGAGCCTGGCTTTCCCATCTTCATTCAGTGGCGTTTGGACCTCTGTATTATGCTATCCTCTTGCCTGGAATGGAACTGCTTTCTGAAAATGTTATAATACTGACATGCTTTAATGCATGCTTTACTCTCTGGTGTCTGTTGCCTAGTCTTGTATTGCCAAAGTTATGGATTTTCAAATGTGTTACTGTGTGTGTGGGCAGAAACCTTCGATGGCGAGGGAATTGGGGCTCTCTATCTTGTGGAGATCTGTACTGTGGTGAATATATGGGAATCTGGAGGGAATGTTCAGATCACATCAAGTAGCTTTCAGTCAGCAGGGATGAGTGTATGTTCCCTCTTTTTCTGTTCCAGCGTGGTATTTATTTCCGAGGAAATTACTTAGGAGGCCCAAGTTGAAGCAAATGGTGAATCTTAATCTAAAGCCAAAAGCTCCACTCCCCCCAAACTAAAAGATATTGTCCCAAAGCTCACATAAGAAACATTTCTATTTAGAATGTTTTTTTGTTTTTATTTATTTATGGAGTATGGGAGTGGGAAGAATGCCTAAGAAGTAAGACTGGGGTTCTAGAACTGTTAGGATAGGGACAAAGCCTTGCCTCAGATGGCCAAATAGAGCTGCTGAGGGAATGTTTTGTGTCTAATTGATAAAACCCTGTGGTCAGTAGGTATGTTGGGGGTCATTTATTTCAGCCTCTTACTTACTGTACACTAAAAATATTAAAAGGTATTATCTATATTAAAAATAAGCACTTCCATAAATGAGACTACTCCCGAAGGCAGTCAACATCAATGTTGAACAATTCTAATTAGTAATAATTATTGTTTAGTGCTGTCAGTGATTCATTTTACCTGTATAGATTTACTCTTTTTTTCTTCTTTTCTGGTTTTATTTTTTAAATGTTTTTGTTGTTTTTTTCAGCATCCAAAACCTTTTAAATAATATAGGATTTAGCGTTAGTTTTTGTAGCCGCGGGTGGCCCAGTGGCCTCTTGCACGCTGGAACAACCGGCCCATGGATCGCACGTGGGGTTTCGTGTGGCTGTGGGGGGTTCCTGGGGCTTTGCCGAAATGCCTGTACACCTCGCGGCCCTTGCGAGGACCAGAAAGCAAGACAGTGCCACAGCCCTTGGGGGAGTCCAGGGCCAGCTGGTCGAAGGTGAGAATCTTGCCCCCAGCCTTGAGGATGCGGCTCCGGGCACGGCTGCTCACACGAAGGGCACACACCTTCAGTTTGGGCACCTCCTGGATTCTCACGTCATCAGTTATAGTCCCTACAACCACGGCGGTTTTGCCCTCCCGGCCAGGAAGCGTCATCTTGCGGATCATTCGGGGAAGGGACAGTTGGTGCGACTCATGAACAACCTCTTCACCACTTGATTGAAAATGGAGTTGGTTCTTCTGGCCAGAAACCTGTATAGCTTGACCCACAGCCTTAGGTAGATGTCCTGGCTCTTGGGCTCCTTGCGCGCAACCTTTCGGTCTTTGTTGTGGCGGATGTCGACTCGCATGATGACGCCTTCTGCTCCACCAGGTCCGGAAGGCTTAAATGTTTTTATTGATTTTTTATTTATTATTTATTTTTTTTAGAGAAAGAGGGAGAGAGAGATAGAAACATTGATGAGACATACATCAATTGGCTGCCTCCTGCACGCCTCCTACTGGGGATGGAGTCTTCAACCCAGGGCCTGTGCCCTTAACCGGAATCAAACCTTTTGGTGCATGGGATGATGCTCAACCAACTGAGCCACACTGGCAGGGCTACATTTATTCCTTTTTTTCACCACTCTTTTTATTTTTTATGATAAGTTGTTTTTTTAAAATATATTTTTAATGATTTCAGAGAGGAAGAGAGAGAGAGAAACATCAATGATGAGAGAGAATCATTGGTTGGCTGTCTCCTGCACGCCCTCTGCTGGGGATGGAGCCCACAACCCAGGCACGTGCCCTGACTGGAATCGAACCTGGTACTCCTTAGCCGAAGGCTGACGCTCTATCCAGCTGAGCCAAACCAGCTAGGGCTCACCACTCTTTCTTGCAAGTTATTTATTTCTTTTGTGTCAAATAGACAGATACGACCTTCAGGTGTTTTCTTTCAAGAGGGTCTGTTAGTGGTAAGCACTCATTGTTGGAAAATACCTTACTCTTCAGTCTTGATTGATAGTTTATCTGGGTATTAGGTTTCTAATTATTTTCTCTCAGCACTTTGAAAATCTTATTTCACTGAAATTCTGGTTTTTTATTACTCTTGAAAACTATGCTGACAATTTAACTATTCCTTGTAGGTAACTTGCCTTTCTTTCTGATTGTTTTTAAGATTTTTTTTTTTCATTTGTCTTCTATGGTTTCATTACAGGGTGTGGATTTAATTTTATCCTACTGGAAGTTTATAGTGACTCTTCAACCTGAGATTTCATATCTTTTATTAGTTTTGTAAAAATTCCCCATCATCATCTCTTTAAATAGTGCCTCTCATATTTAACTTACATTAAACCTCCTTATTCTGTCCTCCACATCTCTTACTCTTTCATAATTTTCATCTCTATGTTTCTGTAACCTTCTGGGTAATTTCCTTTATCTTTGCATGCTGATTTACTCTTCAGCTAGATTTAATTTGTTTTTTGAATTTTTTTTTTAAAATCCTCATCAGAGCCGAAACCGGTTTGGCTCAGTGGATAGAGCGTCGGTCTGCGGACTGAAAGGTCCCAGGTTCGATTCCGGTCAAGGGCATGTACATCGGTTGCGGGCACATCCCCGGTGGGGGGTGTGCAGGAGGCAGCTGGTCGATGTTCCTCTATCATCGATGTTTCTAGCTCTCTATCCCTCTCCCTTCCTCTTTGTAAAAAATCAATAAAATATATTAAAAAAATAAATAAAAAAAAAATAAAATCCTCATCAGAGTATTTTTTAAAAAATATATTTTATTGATTTTTTACAGAGAGGAAGGGAGAGGGATAGAGAGTTAGAAACATCGATGAGAGAGAAACATCGACCAGCTGCCTCCTGCACACTCCCCCACTGGGGATATGCCCGCAACCAAGGTATATGCCCTTGACCAGAATCGAACCTGGGACCCTTCAGTCCGCAGGCCGACGCTCTATCCACTGAGCCAAACCGGTCAGGGCACTATGAAACTCTTAAAACATATGACAGAAGCTTCATAACATTGGATTTAGTAATGACATTTTGGATATAACATCAAAGGCAGAGACCGCAAAGGAAATAACAGACACACTGGACTTTATGGAAAAAATTTTAAAAATTGTGCAGCAAAAGACACTCAACATGATAAAAAGGCAACCTATAGAATGGGAGGAAAATATTTGCAAATCATATATCTGATAAGGGATTAATATCCAGAATATATAGAGAAGTTCTAAAACTAAACAATAAAAAGCCAAACAAAATTATCAACTTAAAAATTAGCCTATTATATTTGTATACCTAATTCAAAAATGGCAAGGGACATTAATAGACATTTCTTCAAGAAAGACACAGATGGCCAATAAGCATATGAAAAGATTCTCAATATCACTAATCATTAGAGAATTATGAATTAAAAACGACAATGAGCCTTGGCCAGTTGCTCAGTGGTTAGAGCGTTAGCTTGTGCACCAAAGGGTCGCGGGTTTGAGTTCCAGTCAAGGACATGTATCTCGGTTGCAGGTTCAATCCTTGGCCCCTGTCAGGGTGTGTGCAGAAGGCAACCAATCCATGTGTCTCTCTCACATTGATTTTCTCTCTCTCCTCTCCCCTCCCTTCCTTTCACTTTCTCTCAAAAATTAATGGAAAAGTATCTTCTGGTGAGGATTAAGAAACAAACAAAACTACAGTGAGATCTATCTCACACCCGTTATGATGGTTACTAGGATGTGGAGAAATTGGAACCTTTGTGCACTGTTAGTGGAATGTAAAATGGAATAGCCACTGTGACAACAAACAGTATGGTGGTTCCTCAAAAAAACTAAAACTAGATTTACTATGTGATCCCACAATTCCACTTCTAGGTATATACCCCTCTCAAAGCTGAAAGCAGAGTCTCAAAGAGATATTTGTATACCTGTGTTCATATCAACATTACTTATAGTAACTAAAACAATAAAGCAACTTGTGCCCATCAGTTGATGAATAGATAAGCAAAATGTGCTATATATATATATATACAGTGGAATGTTTAACTTTAAAAAAGGAAAGAAATTCTGACATACGCTGTAAGATGGATGAACCTTGAAGACATTATGTTAAGTGATATAAGTCAGTCATAAAAGTACAAATGAATAATTCCACTTATAAGAGTTACTCAGAGTAGTAAAAAATTACAGAAATAGAAAATAGAATGGTGTTTTCCAGGGACTGGGAGAGTGGAGAATGAGGAATTATTGTTTAATGGGTATACAATTTCAGTTTTACAAGATGAAAAGATTAATAGAGATGGATGGTGGGGATGGTTGTACAATATTATGAAGGTATTTAATACCACTGAACTGTGCACTTAAAAAATATTAATATGGGGGGGTGGGATGAGGGCATACGATAGGGGGTAGGGGAGGCTGGGGGAAGGTCAATGGGGAAAAACAAAGGAGATATATGCATTACTATATGTAATACTTTAAACAATAAAAAAATTAAAAAATAAAATAAAATAAAAATATTAATATGGTAGACCTGGCCTGGTAGCTCAGTTGGTTAGAATGTCATCCTGATATGCCAAGGTTTAGGGTTCCATTCATGGTCAGGGCACATACAAGAGACAATCAATGAAGCATAAGTAAGTGGAACAACAAATCCCTCCTCCTCTCCCTCCCCTCCCCCAAATTAATTAAAAATATTAATATGGTAAATTTGTTATGTGTGTTTTACCATAATAAAAAAAATCGAAAGTAAAAGAAAAGATATAGAGCATCTTCATCACTCCGAAAAGTTTCTTCATACCTCTTTACAGTACACCTTTTCCTCACCTAAGCCCTAGGAACCACTCTAGATTAATTTGCATGTTCTAGAATTTTATATAAGTCAAATCATACAGTTTTGTATCTTTTTCTTTTCATACAGTATGTACTCTTGAATCTAGTTTCTTTTATGTACTATAATGCGTTGGAGATTTATCCATTTAGTTGCATATAACAGTAATTTATCTTCTATTGCTAAGCAGTAGTCTGTTGTATGGCTATATCATACAATATTATTTATTGTTCACTGTTGATGAACTTTTGGGTTGTTTTTCATTTTTTTGCTGTTGTGAATAAAGTTGCTGTGAGTATCCATGTACAAATTTTTGAGTAGATATATATTTTCCTGTCTTTTCATATTGAACTAGGAGCCCGTTGCACGAAGTTTCATGCAATAGACTTTTCCTTCACCTGGCTCCTGGCACCAGTTATCCGCCAGCAGCAGTTTTCCTCTGGCCACCCGCTGATCAGAGCGCTTCCCGCCAGCACGATCGGCCACCCCGAGAGGAACTCCGATCCGATCGGGCGGGTGGCCAGAGGAAAACTGCTGCTGGCGGAAAACTGGTGCCAGCAGCCTCCCAATCGGCCACCCTGAGTCCCGCCCCCCGCGCCTCCAGCCGGCCCAATCGTAGGCGTAGCGGAGTGATGGTAATTTGCATATTACCATTTTATTAGGTATGATGATGATGTCTGGGTAATATTGCAGATGAATGTCCAGCTTTTAAAGAAATTACCAGTTTTCCAAAGTGGTTGTACCATTTTATGTTCCCATAGCAGTATGAGAGTTCCAGTTGCTTCATATTCTTACCAACACACTTTTGTCAGTCTTTATAGTTTGAGCCATTTTCATGGAGGTGTAGTAGTTTCTCATTGTTCTAATTTGCATTTTCCTGATGACTGATTATGTTAAACATCTTTCCTATATTATTGGCCATTTGTATATCTTCTGGAGCAACTTTGTGTGTGCTTCTGTTGGGCACTCAAGGCTACTGGCAGTCTGGGACCAAAATGTGTGTAATTTTTTTCTTACCTGTAAATTTCTAGGGCTCAAGCTTAGTATAAATTTTAACTTAAAATCCATCTCATGTACACACCTATGGTTTTGAATTCCTAGATTTTTTTTCTCCCACTTTGCTAGGTAACCAAGGCAAGAATCTTTATTTCCCTGTGGAGAGATATTTTCCCTCGTCTATATTTTTTAAAATACATGTTTGTTTGTTTGTTTTTATTGATTTCAGAGAGGAAGGGAGAGAGATAGAAACATCGATGATGAGAGAGAATCATTGGTTGGCTGCCTTCTGCATGCCCCCAATTGGGATCGAGCCTGAAACCTGGGCATGTGTCCTGACCGGGAATTAAACTGTGACCTCCTGGCTCATAGGTGGACGCTCAACCACTGAGCCATGCCGGCTGGACCCCCTAGTCTTTCTTTTTACTGTACGTATCAACCTTTATTCAGGGATCTCAGTTGCTTTTTGAGGACTCAAGAGCTGTCTCCTGGACTATGAGCAGTTCATAAATACCTTATACTGCTATGAAAGTTATGCTGTCAGCTCATTAATAGTTTCCAGCTTCTTTGTTTCTGGTTCCTGGGATTTCCCTTACTTTCTTGTGATTCAATTTATATATCAGTTAGGATCCAATAAGAAAACAGAAACCACTTGTAGCTATTTTATGAAATTTTAAAAATTATTATTGACTGGAGGCCCGGTGCACAAAATTTATGTATGGGTAGGGTCACTAGGCCTGGCTGGCAATCAGGGCCGATTGGGGCCTTCCTTCTGCGCTGCCCCCTGGTGGTCAGCGCACATCATAGCGAGTGGTCAAACTCCCGAGGGGACAATTTGCATATCAGCCTTTTATTATATACGATTTTTAGAGAGAAAGGAAGGGAGAGGGATAGAGAGATAGAAACATTGATGAGAGAGAAACATCATTGATTGCCTGCTTCCTGCACGCCCCCCACCCGGGACCAAACCTGTAACCCAGGCATGTGCTCCGACTGGGAATCTAACTGTGATCTCTTGGTTCCCGGGTCGACGCTCACCCCTGTGCCACACTGGAAGGGCACACATGTAGCTATTTTAATAGAATGAACTCAGTCAAGTTCATTCTATTAGTTTAAACTCTTATAGGAGGTTGCAAAAGCCAAAAGGGAATCTTAAACTAACTTTGATATAATAACTGCATTAAGCAGTTACCTATTAGGACTGAAAAACAAAGGGAGAAAAAAGGTTGGGGTTATCAGAACCTAGAAGTCTGGAGGGATCTGGTGTTAACTGCACCCTGATTCTCTGAGGAGAGGGTGTTGCCTGGTGCTGCTGGCATCTCAGGGAGCTCACAGGAGGGGCCTGGAGGAGCCAGGTTTGGTTGAGCCCTGTCCAACTGGTATTGGTGCCTCTGAAGGGGCACAATGAAGCTGGTTCTGGGAGTTTAGAAACAGCAAGCCACAGGAAGAAGTCCTTTGTAGCTTCCTCCTGCCTTCCATTTTCCCTTTAGCACCCCCCTATTTACAGAACCTAACCAGGAGCCCCAGCTGGCAAAGGTGAAGTGGAATTGGTGGAGTCCAAACTCTAGTATCACAGAGCAGAGCATAACAGGGTGTCAACCTGAGAGAGAAGAACTCAATGGCACAGTCTAAAAGGATGTTTATTATATTTTCTAAGAATTATTATATTTGCAGCCATATTTAGTAGGAAGATTTTTGGGTTATCTGGTTCCTTATACAACAGTTAGTAATAGCAGTAGCTAACTTTTCCCCCCATCATATATTGTGAGTCAGGCACTGTTCTAAGCATTTTACATGAACTGCTTCCCAAAGCTCTATGAGGTAAGTACTATTATTACTATTCCCTTTAATAGGCAAGGAAATGTAGCAATCTACCCAAAGCCACATACAGTTTGTAAAGTGGTGGAGTTGGTGTTTTAGTCCAAGAATTCTGAGTTACATAACCCACATTCTTAAGGTCTTTATTATCCTGAAAGTTTTTACCTATGTCAAACCAAAATCTGTCTTCCTATAGCTTCCACTCACTAGTTCTAGTTTTGCCTTCTTGGAGGAGGACACAAAGTTTTTCTCTTCATTTGTGTGATAAGCATGCCTGTATTTGAAAAAAGATTTTCATGTTTTCCCTGGTGTGACATGTGGAGTTCTTCCCTCACATTTGCCACAGTATGACTTTCAGACCCTTCACCAAGATTGTCATTCTTCCCCTGCATGTACTCTGACTTTGCCTTTCAAAGGTGGTCACACACAGTTGCTCACTCGATTTGAGCCTTGAGTAGCAAAACAAGCATTGATGTCTTGGGGAGCTCTGTCAGATTCATGGTTCATTGAGAGTATATATAGTAACAGCCTCTCCTCTACTTCCCATTATAGGCAGCCTTTTTCCCCCCTAAGACAACCTTTTGGTTTAATATGACCTGCTGTACCAGGTACCCACCATCCTGTGTTAGTTTGGTTGATTTCTTCTTTTAGAAATGCAGGGATTTATATTTAATCCTGTTAAGTTGTATCTTGTTATTTTGGTATTACCAAACCTGTTAAGATCTTTTTGCCAGATCAAATCTAAAAACATTTTATTTTTTGGAATTCTAAACAGTTTAGAATTCCAAAGCCCAGCAATCAGGCCTTACATGTTTTCATTCTGTCTTTGGTAAAAAATACTGAACATGGTAGGTTTTAGAAGCAAGCTCGATGTAATCCTTCTATAGCTCTTAGTCCAGTTAATGAAGGTTTGAGGGAAATAGTTTTGACTATTCCTTCTGCTAAATTAGGGGGGGTACTTACCTGGCAAGGGCAGTATCTAGGCTGTCAGTGAGGGAAGGAGAGAGTCAAGGTTAAGGGTTGGCCATTGGGTAGTCATTCATCCTAATAAGGGACCCCTTAGTTGAAGTAAAATGATCTGATTGTAGAAGGGAGAGAGGGCATATTGCATGGCATGCTCCTGGGTTGAGACCTCTGTTGGTAGCTGTGGCAGCTGCCCTTTCTGTCCTATTTCAGGGCCAATGTCTTTGAAGCCAGGGCAGGAAATGCCATTGGTTTAGCCTTGTAGATTTCTTCTGCCTCTTGCAGCTGAGGACTGGTTTATCTGGTGAGGAGTCAAGACTGCATATGTTTCAGGCATATTTATTTGACCAGTTGGGTACTTTCCTGTGACTGGCCAGAGACACTTGTTTTACAGGCTGTCAGGTTTTTGTGATCCCAGCTCTTAGTCCTTTGTGTGGGTAGCAATTGCTTTCTGACCTGTAAGTGTTCATTTGTCAAGTGACCTCAGTGATGAGGTGAGGTAATAATAGCTTTGATTGCCTTCTTTTCTATCTTTCCCGTGGTGTGACAATGTAAGTTTGGGGGAACCTCTTGTTTCCTAAGAGTTTGCCACTGCACCCCTGATCAGCTGTTGCAAAGTGGACTTTGTCCAGTTGCTGACTTCCAAAGCCCAGTTTCCTTAGACAGTGAGCAACTATGTAATGAGTGCCTATTATGTCTCTCACAGAGCTGAATATGTAGTACAGGACTTCTCTCCTCACCAGCTGTTCAAAACTACAGAGACTTTATAGGAATAACATGCAAATATTTATATACTCATATATGTTTAAACATACTGATAGTTTACAAAAATAATGTAACATACATACTCTTCACCTAGATTCACCAATTGTTAACATTTTGCCAAATTTGCTCTATATCCTTCATTTTATGAACCTTTTGTCTGTTAGATGTGAATATCATGTTACTTCGTCCTAAACATCTCAGTAACTATTTCCTAAAAACCAAAGTATCTTCTATATAACCAAAATGCAATTAGCACTCAAGGAAATTTAATATTGATTCAATACACCCAGTATATAATAATTGATTAGATTTCTCAAGTTTTCCCAATGATGTCTTTTATAGATTTTTTTTTCCAATTCAGCTTTTAAAAAAATATTTTTTTAAAAAATATTTTTATTGATTTGGGAGAGGGAGAGAGAGATAGAAACATCAATGATGAGAGAGAATCATTGATCGGCTGCCTTCTGCATGCCCCCTACTGGGGATCGAGCCCGCAACCCGGGCATATGCCCTTGACTGGAATCGAACCCGGGACCTAGTTGCCCACAGGCTGACACTCTATCCACTGGGCCAAACCAGCTAGATCCCAATTCAGTTTTAATTGAAGGATCAGTTGTCAAGATTTTGTCATGCCCCTAGTCTCCTTTAATGTTGAACAGTTCTTTAATCTCTTACTCTTAAATACCTTTTTGTCTATCATCGCATTGACATTCTTGAAGAGTTCAGGTTAGTTTTTTGCAGAATGTCTCTTAATTTGGGTTTATATGATTGTTTCTTCTTGATTAGATTCAGGCTAAACATTTTTGGTAGAGCTAATTAGATTAATACAGTAGTTTGCCTAGTGAAGCTAGGAAACACAATGGAATCAGTATTCAGTTTTGCATGACAGTGTATAATTTAGCATTCGATTGTGTTGTCTAATCTGTAAGCCTTATGGGAATTGAGAGAAGAGGGAACTCAATAGGACCTGGAGTAACTAGGGATGACTTTGGCAGGCAGGTAGACAGAATTTGAGGTCGTTGCAATATTGTTAGATAAGCCAGTCTTTGGGCTTCCCATCCCACTTTTAGGGTTGTATATCATGAAAACTGACTTTCTTCTTCAGAGTTTAAAGCTCTGTATTTGCCATAGTGTTTGTATTATTTGGAAGCCTAATAGTTTAGAGCTCTTGCTTCAGACAGGCCTAGAGAATTCCCAGCAAAATGCCAGCTGTCTAACCTTGGGGAAGTTTCCTCACTTGAAAGCTAGAAAGAATATTGATAACTACTTAAAATGTGATTGCAATGCTCACAGTGAAATATTACATATGTATTTGAATTAAAATATTTAAATTCCTTTAGGTGGGGGCAGCACTGTTGTTCTGCCATATGCTTCATTGGAGCATTTATTTCTGTTACCTGCCTAAGTCCTGAAGGTGTTTGAATTTAACACTGCTGGCTAACTGAAGGCATGGAAATGAGAAAGAGCTTGGCTCATGCCAAGAGAAGTGGGAAGACTGGCTTGATTAGTTCAGAGCATACATTGAAATAGTGGGAAATAAGGTTGAATAAATGACTTGAGGCCATGTAATGGAGGACTTGGAAAATTAAGCCAAAGAATTTAGATGTGATGCTTTAGGCAGAAGAAAACCATGGCAGGTTTTTGTTAGGAGAAACACCCTAGAAATGAGGATGGTATGGAGTCTCCTGAAGAAGGACCTTTCCTGCTTCATAAACCAGAATTCTGATAGGGCAGGGCCTTCTAAGTGTTGACCAGGGGTGGGTGTGGTTTGTCAATCTTGCCAGAGGAGGCCAGAATTTCTGCCCCAGTGACTCTTCCTGCTTTGCCACTGACTCACCCCATTGACCTGGGCTGTGTGGCTTCCCTTCCGGTTGCTGTCTGAGCTGCAGAACGCTGGGGCTGCCTGGGATAATGTGAGACTGAGCTGACCAACAGTGGGTGGAATGGGGGAATGAACAAGTCTTCCTGTCCCTTTGCCCCTTCCCTGGGTAAAGGCTAATTCTAAGCCAGACTGCCAGAGATCACTTTCTTCCGAGCCTGAGGAAGCTCCACTAGGAGGTAAGTCAAGATGGTTCCTGCCCTCTGCTTTTTCATAGGTCAGCTTTTTCTAGAACTGGAGCTCTACTACATACTCCCCCTGCTCTGTTCTGGATTCTTCATAGCAACCTTTCAGTTACTTGAGGCAAATGGGTTACTGCAGAGAGGTAGGCAAGAGGTTTAATAAACATATTCTCCTAGCTGTGGGGGTAGTGTCCAAAGGTTTCACAGATCCCTAGTCTGAGATAGAGTACCCAGAACTCTTGTGAACTAAACAATGGTTTATACCCCTAAGGGCGACTGCATAGAGATCCTGGTCATAAACCATTGTTTCTCAGCTGCTGGGTTTCAGAACCATTCTTGGTATGTTTTAGTGCCCCCAGTGATCTCCTTTCCCTTTGAAAGAAAGCAGTGAGGAACAGAGAAGGGGGGAGGTGTATGGATTGGGATATGTTGTAGGTTATGGTGAGAGTCAGGGTGACTGGATTTCTAGTTCTGACTGTTATTAATCAACTGTGTGACCAGAAACAAATTGCCTAACCTCGGTGGAAAACTAGAGTTTTCTCATATGTAAAAATGAACAGTTTGGATTATATGATCTAGAAGATTTCTTCCAGCCAAATTTTATGATTATATAATGTGTGATTGTAAAGTAATAAAATAGTTTACTTTTAACACATGGGATATATTGCACATATCTTGTCCCTTTCATTGTAATTGTGGAACAGTTACAGTATTTGTAAGTGTGGCCCCCTCAAAGTAATTGTGTTTTCAACCTTTACATTTATTCTGGTGATGCTGTCAGTGCTCAGAACATTTTTGGCTTCTAAGCTATTTTTTTTTTAATATCCTCAAAAGTAACAAATCTTCACTCTTGCTTGGTGGATTTAATTTTTATAAACAGCCAGAAGATACTGTGAGAGTCAAGCAAGGCAATAACTCTTTTGGTGAATGGGGTGTGACACTTTTTGTGTCTGTCTCACATGGAGTAGGTTTTTTAAAAAAATATATTTTATTGATTTTTTACAGAGAGGAAGGGAGAGGGATAGAGGGTTAGAAACATCGATGAGAGAGAAACATTGATCAGCTGCCTCCTGCACACCTCCCTACTGGGGATGTGCCCGCAACCAAGGTACATGCCCTTGACGGGAATCGAACCTGGGACCCTTGAGTCCGCAGGCCGACGCTCTATCCACTGAGCCAAACCGGTTAGGGCATCACATGGAGTAGGTTTTTTTAAAAAAAATATATTTTATTGATTTTTTACAGAGAGGAAAGGAGAGGGATAGAGAGGTAGAAACATCGATGAGAGAGAAACATCGACCAGCTGCCTTTTGCACACCCCCTACCAGGGATGTGCCTGCAACCAAAGTACATGCCCTTGACCGGAATCGAACCTGGGACCTTTCAGTCCGCAGGCTGACGCTCTGTCCACTGAGCCAAACCGGTTTCGGCCACATGGAGTAGGTTTTAAAGGCAGTTGCCAAAGGAGTGTTTCGTAAATATTTCTAGCAATGGTAATATTGTTAAAATAAGTAAATAACTTCCTAAAGAGACTGTTTTGATTACAGTTTTCATTTGATTTAATAATATTGGAAATATTTGTTTTGAAAAGTGTCACTTCGGTTATACTCACTGTGTATGTGCTTGCTTCTAGGTCAAGGTAATTAAACAGTAGAGAAAATTAGCCTTTATCCTGATAGTCCTTCCAAATCACAAATGTGTTGAGGGCCAAGAAAGGTTTGGAACCTGTTGCTGCTGTAGGACATTGTAATTGTGGAGCCATTGAAGGCCCATCTCCAGAAGACTCCCAGTCACAAGTTCTTAGGCTGCAGCAGCCACTGCTCATCAGCATGCCAGATTCTATCAGGATTACTTCCAGGTGGCATGGCTGAAGCAGATGGTTTGGTAGCTCCAATCTGTTATAGGGGAAATGATATATCATGTCACTTCATTTATTTATTTACTAGAAGCCCAGTACATGAAATCGAGCAGCCCCGCCCATCCACCCACTACCCCACCCGGCTGCCAGGCACCAGGACCTGGGCTGCTTTGCTCCGGCCACCTCTGCCACTCACCTGGTTCCCCATCCGGTTGTTACCACGTTACGGCCACATGCCAAAACCAGTTTGGCTCAGTGGATAGAGCATCAGCCTGCTGACTGAAGGGTCCCAGGTTCGATTCCGGTCAGGGGCATGTACTTTGGTTGCGGGCACATCCCCAGTGGGGGGTGTGCAGGAGGCAGCTGATTGATGTTTCTCTCTCATCGATGTTTCTAACTCTCTATCCCTCTCCCTTCCTCTCTGTAAAAAATCAATAAAATATATATTTTTTAAAAAAGGCCTTTTAAATATAGATTTAGTCAGCAGTTTAGGTTTGAAAAAAGGGTGGGCATGTGTGGTGGGGTGGGAGGGACTACCAAAGCAGAGGGGCTTATCTTTGTTTGTTTTTTGTAATCCTTATCTGAGGATGTTTTTTTCCCCATTGATTTTTAGAGAGAGTGGAAGAGAGAGGGAAAGACAGAGAAAAATATTGATGTGAGAGAAACACATCGATTGGTTGCCTCCTGCACGTGCCCCGATCAGGTCCTGGGCCGGGGAGGAGCCTACAACTGAGGTACGTGCCCTTGACCGGAATCGAATCCGGGACCCTTTGGTCCGCAGGCCAATGCTCTGTCCACTGAGCCAAACTGGCTAGGGCCAGAGCGGCTATATTGAATGTATTTTATTTTAAGGAATAAAATGTGTGTGTTATTTATAACACTGAAAAACTGTGACCACTACTAATCATGCCTTTTGGCTTAATTCTACTGAGTTAACATTAACAATAATTTGCACACAACAAATAGTTTCCTAAATACAAGAGATGAATTATTTTATAAATATACTTTAAACATTATGTATTTATGGTTCAGAAGTAACCTTGAAAATTTCTAAGTACCTCAAATGCACTTATTTTATTATTTTAAAAAAAATATTTTTATTTATTTCAGAGAGGAAGGGAGGGGGAGATAGAAACGTCGTTGATGAGAGAGAATCATTGATTGGCTGCCTCTCTCACAGCCCCCCACTGGGGACCAAGTCCGCAACCCTGGGATGTGCTCCTGACCGGAATCGAATCCGGGACCCTTCAGTCCGCAGGCTGATGCTCTATCCACTGAGCCAAACCAACTAGGGCTCAGATGCATTTAAATTAGGCTGGTTGTAGTGCCTGGAATCTGTTACTGGAAATGGTGGTCTCATTAACCCTTTGCACTCGCTTGTTTTTTTCTCGATTCCTTTATTCTAATGCTAACCGTGTCGAGTTACACTCGACATCCGAGTGCAAAATTAATAGCTAGTCGGTAAAGTAAGGTTTTAGGCATCCTGGTCTCAGATTCTTCTAAGTTACTGTGATCACTTATAATTCTCTTCCTTACTCTAAGGCAGTTATGGACTTTTTGTAATAATAGCAAACAGTGGTTTTAGATGCCCTTTAATTTTTGTTTCCCATGTGCTGATTCTCCATGCTGTCTTCCTAAGATGCTCCTCAGAAAGCTCTCAAAATATGTGGGTTCCATATGTGCATCATCATCCTCTTTTATGGGCTTGCTATCTTCACTATTCTTACTCAGCAGTTTGGACGCTACATTCCTCTTCATATCTGCATTTTGCTTGCTAATGTCTACATTCTAGTTCCACCTATGCTGAATCCCATCATATACAGGATCAAGACCAAGCAAATCCAAGAGCAGACTGTTCACATGTTTTTACCAAAGCAGGAATAACTTTGGAAGAGGATCAGAGTTTTCAGCATCTATAGCACGGGTAGGGAATGTCTGGCGTGAGGGCCGTATAAGGCCCGTGAAATCATTTGGTCTGCCCCTGCCAAGGCATTAGGAGTGAGTAAATTAAATGTTTGACCAAATATAGCAGGCTAATTTTTAAGTTGACAATTTTGTTATAAATATCCTAGAATGATGTTATAAATATCCAAGTGGCCTTTGGCAGAAACAAGGTTCCCCACACCTGCTCTAAGGGCTTGTTTTCCTTGTTTTTATACAGAAAAGTTAGATACTAAGAGTTCAAGATCTGAAACAGGTAGGTCTAATGAGGTTTGATGGGGAATTATCTATTGTTCTATGCTGCTTGTCTATTAAACTAGGGGCAGTCTTGGTTGGTGTGGGTCAGTTGGTTGGAGCGTCATCCTGTGCACTGAAAGGTTGCTAGTTTGATTCCCAGTCAGGGCACATGCCCAGGTTGCAGGTTTGTTCCCCAGTGGCGGCGCATACAGGGGGAGGGGAGTGTGTACAAGAAGTAACCCATCGATGTTTCTCTCATACATCGATCTCTCTTCCTCTCCTCCTTCTCCCTTCTCCCTCTCTAAAAACCAGTAAAAAACAAAAACAAACAAAAAAACAAAACTAGGGCAGGAGTGGAAATCCTTTTTAGCATCTAAATTATAGTGACTACTGTGTACTTGTAGTCACAGCTGAGTGAACAAACATGAACTAGCTATTTAATGAGAAGTAGGCACTAGAAACTTTCTCCTGAAAAAGAGTCACAGGGCATGCTGGTCCTGAGAGAAGTTATTTTCTGACTAGTGGCCCATTGCACGAAATTCGTGCACATTAAAAGGGGGACCCAGAGTCAAGTCCCCACCCACCCACATGCGCCTCAAAATCGCATTAGACCTCAGGTCCCCCGGCCCGGCACCGGGAGGGGGGCACAGCCTCAGGTCCCTGTCAAGCCCCACTGGCAGGGGGGCGCAGCCTCAGGTCCCCTGTCAAACCCCGCTGGGTAGAGGGCGCGGCCTGAGTTCCCCCTATCCAGCACTGGGGGTGCACCTTGAGGTCCCCCGTCAAGCCCCGCTGGGTGGGGAGCACAGCCTGAGGCCCCCTGTCAAGCCCTGCTAGGCAGGGGGGCGCAGCCTCAGGTCCCCTGGCCCGGTGCTGGGGCGGGGGGTGTGGCCTGAGGTCCCCTGACCTGGTGCCAGGGGGGGCGCGGCCTAAAGTCCCCTGTCAAGCCCCACCTGGTGGGGGGTGCGGCCTGAGGTCCCCTGGCCTGGTGCTGGGGCGGGGGGTGTGGCCTGAGGTCCCCTGACCTGGTGCCAGGGGGCGGGGGGGCGCGGCCTAAAGTCCCCTGTCAAGCCCCACCTGGCGGGGGGAGCAGCCTGAGGTCCCCTAGCCCAGAACCAGTACGGGAAGCGCACCTTGAGGTCCCCGTCAAGCCCCCCTGGGTGGGGGGCATGGCCTAAGGTCCCCTGGCCTGGTGCCAAGGCAGGAGGCACGGCCTGAGTTCCCCTGTCAAGCCCCACGGGGGCAGGGGAGGGCGTAGCCTCAGGTCCCTGCTGATTGCTCATTAAGGCTCCTTAAGGGAACTTGGCCTCAGCTGTGGGTGCAGCCATCTTTGTGACGGAGTGATGGTCAATTAGCATATTCCCTCTTTATTAGATAGAATAGGACCTATTGTTTGAAAGAGGTGGGCTAAATTTCATCAAAATGGACTGTGGATATTGTAATTTAGAAGATTTAGAGACTTTGTTCCCTGCTGTTGTTAATTTTAAACCTTTCTTTAAAGGGATTCTCTTAATGATTGATGCAGTGGGATTCATTTAGAGAAAATAAAAAACCATGTAACCACAATTAGAAGTTAAATGCCCTAGAGCAGAGCCAGTTGCTGGATAGACAAAATGGCCTGATCATTTGCTTTACAATTCTTAGATCCTACAGTGACCCCAAAGAGAGAATATGCTACTTGTACAGCTTGCTAGGCTGGAAGATTGGAGCTCCAAGCAGAGGAAGAGGTGGCCTGTAGAATCCACACCTCTTAATCTCCCTATTTCTCTTCTTTGCCTTAGTCCCCTTTAGTCTTAATTAGGGTTGTGTTAACACAGTCAGCTTGCCAGTCCCCTTAAAGTGGCAGGTCCATGACATTTTCTGCTGGTGACTCATGTTAGGTATGTGACTTTAAATTAGAGGGATTGTTCTGTTTGACAATTTGGCTTTACTAGCTGCCTCATTAGATTAGGTTGAGAATGGAAGCTCTCATTCAGTCAGTTGGGATTATTTAGTGCCTACTGTGTATAAGCAGTGTGCTGGAATGGAGCTGATAGGTGAATAAGATGGTTTCTTCTCTCCAGGAGGTTAGTCAAGTGAAACATGTATGCAGCTAGCTTCGACCCACAGGGGAATGAAATAGAGTGTGGAGGAATAATATGGGAGCGTACAGAGGAAAAACAACTGTTCCTGAGTTTGGGGGAATAAGGAATGCTTCTGAAGGGAGAATGCATTTGAGTCAGATTCTTTTTTTTTTTTTTTTTTTTTTTTTTAGCCAGATTATAAAGGTGAATAAGAGTTCAGTAGGTTTAGAAGAAAGGGCATTTTGGAAGAGGTCCCAGCATGGGTAAAGGCACAGAGCCTGGAAAATACCTGGCATGTTTGGAAAAAGTATTCCTGAGATAGAAGACATTTTAGAGGAATGAGCAGGAGATGAAGCTGAAAAATAAGTCTGACAGTTGGATCTTAAAGAAGAACCTTGAAGATGGTGGCATAGGTAAATGCTGGTACTTGCCACCTCCTACAACCACATCAAAATTACAATTAAAATACAGAACAACTGTCATTCAGAACCACCGGAAGTCCTACAACTAGATTAGTAAAGAAGAAGGCACGCTGAGACTGGTAGGAGGGGCGGAGGCGTGGAACGGGCTGGTCTGACACCCATGTGTGGTGTTTCTTTAATTGGCAGGGATCTTTCCAAGGCCTCCCATGAGAAGCAGGGGTCCCAGCCCCACACCAGACCCCCAGCGCAGGGTTCCAGAGCTGGGAAGAGAAGTCCTCATAACTTCAGGCTATAAACCAGTAGGGACTGTGGCTGAGTGACACCGAGGCTGCTGGTGTCCCAGGTGTTCCTCTTAAAGGGCCCACACAAGAACTTACACGGTCCTGATTCCTTTGAGCTCTAGTGCCAGGCAGCGGCTTTGGGGGAATCCAGGGACATACGGGGATACGGGGATGAACTGGACTGTCTGGCATCAGGGCAGGAACTCGGGGATGGCTTTCTTCCAGACAGGGGTGCTTGCAGGGGTCAGTGTTTCTGTGCTGAGCTGATGGGCAGCCATATCTAAGTTTCCATCAGTGTGGCCCACACTGTTCACTCAGTCCTGGTGATTCTAAGACCCCCGCCCCATCCAATTTGCAGCCCCACCCAAGCTGGTTTAGGCTTCACACTTTCCCAAAATTTCTTAAACAGCAGCTAGAATCAGCATGCCTCACGCCTATCAATAAAAGGCTCAAGACCCAGCATTAGTACCAGCCTGCCTTGCTTCACAGCTAGGTCTCATCTGAGCACTTCCTAGCTCAATACAAGTAGCAGCCATCTGCAGATTGCTCTGTAGCTCCTGCTGGGTGGCCCTAGGCAGTGGCTGACTTTGTACCTCCTGGGAGGCCCCAGAACAGTGACCCAGTGGACAGCTTCAGACCATAACAGATTACAACGCTACACATGCACAAGTGACACACTCAAGGGCAGACTCAGCACTAAAGCCCCACTGAAGCAATTCCTGCTCCATAGGGGTATCTCCTGCATAGCAGATCTTCTATTGCAGTTGCAGTTGGTCCTCACAGCCAATTGGCCTGGAGGGCAATTCCTCCCAGTGATGCCAATCAAGGCTCAACTACAATAAGACTGTGTACACAGTCCACACAGGGGCACACCTAGAGTGCCCAGCTCAGGTGACTGGGGAGGCTGAGCCACTGGGCCCTATAGGACACCTATTACACAAAGCCACTCTACCAATTACAGTAGACATAACAGCTCTACCTAATACATGGAAACAAACATAGGGAAGCAGCCAAAAAACAGAGACAAAGAAACATGTCACAAATGAAAAGAAATGGAAGCAAGCAAGCTACTGGATACCAGAGTTCAAAACAATGGTTATAAGGTTACTCAAGAATCTTCTTGAGACCTCCAAGGGACTTAGACTTTCAAGGATCTTAGTGAGAATGTCAAAGACATAAAAAAACACACAACCACCAGTCAGAAATTAAGCATACACTAACTGAAATAAAGAATAATTTACAGGGATTCAACAGTAGAATAGAGGATTCTGAGAATCAAACTATTTGGAATATGAGGAAGCAAAAAATATCCAATCAGAAGAGCAAAAAGAATTAAAAAATATGAAGATAGTGTAAGGAGCCTATGGGACAACTTTAAGCATACCAACATTCGCATTATGGGGGTGTCATAAGGAGGAGAGAGAGAGAGAAAGATATTGAAAACCTATTTGAAGAAATAATGACAGAAAACTTCCCCTGCCTGATGAAAGAAATAAACATACAAGTTCAGGAAGCTCAGAGTCTCAAACAAGAGGAACCCAAAGAGGCCCACATCATAATTAAAATGCCAAGGGTTAAAGACAAAGAGAGAATCTTAAAAGCAGCAAGAGAAAAGCAGTTAGTTACCTACAACAGAGCACCCATATGACTGTCAGCTGATTTCTCAAACTGCAGGCTTGAAGGGAATGGCAAGAAATATTCAAAGTGTTGAATAGCAAGTACCTACAACCAAGATTACTCTACCCAGCAAAGCTTCCATTTAGAATTGAGGGTCAGATAAAGCGCTTCACAGACAAGAAAAAGCTAAAGGAGTTCATCACCACCAAACCAGTACTACATGAAATGTTGAAGGGTATTCTTTAAGAAGAAGAAGGGGAAGAGATAAAAATATGAACAATAAAATGGCAATAAATACATAATCTATCAACAGTTGAACCTTAAAATCAAAATAAACGAATAAGAAAGCTAATGAACAAAGTAAACTGAAAAAGAAATCTAATGAATAAAATAGAATTGGAGGCATGGAAACATGGAACAGACAGACAAATCTCAGAGAGAAGGGGGTTGGGGGAACAGGAAGAGATTAACCAAAGATCTTATATGCATTACCTATGGACACAGACAATAGGGTGATGAAGGCCTGGGGCTGGGTGGGAACTGGGTTAACATTTAATATCTTCTAGATTCAGTTCTATCACTTTCTAAATGGAAAATTTTAAGCATTCACTTTGCCGCTTCAAAAATCACTTTATGTAATGTACCATTTTATTGATAAAGCAAGTTTACCTTAGCATTTACAGATTAAACTTTTCAACTATTTATGAGTAATTAAATGTCTGGAATCTGAAATTTGAGGTAAGCTATACATGTGTTTGGATTGAGTACTGTTGGACTGGTAGGCAGGGGACTGGTGTACAGGAACATGTCTCTTAGCTGAATGAGCTGCCTCAGGGGTCTGCAAACTTTTCCTATAAAAAGCCAGGTAGTAAGCTTTGCAGGCCATATGATCTGTCTCAACAACTCTACTCTGCTGCTGTAGTGCAAAAACTGCTGTAGACAATACATTTGAATGAGTGGAGTGGTATTCCAATAAAACTTTATTTCTAGACACTGGAAAAAAAAGATACCTTAAGTGTCATGCCAAGGGATTTGGATTTATTCTGCATGGAGTTAGCTGTTGAATGTTTTTGATGTAAAGAATAACATGACCCAATCCACGTTACTTAGGTCTTGGTCTGTTTTAAGTGTAAGGTCTTAGATTTCAAGGTATAAAAGGTGGTGGTCCTGGTTCTTAGAGTATAAAGTTTGTTAAACATCTTATGTTTGGGCACTTGATTCCTCAGTTATATTTACTAGAGCAACTACAAAAGTGTCCCTTTAAACTAAGTTTCCCCGTCCCCCAAAGTTGAAGGTTTTCTTAAGTATATACATTACATACAGACTTCTTGCTAGTGGGTTGCTTGCTACTGTGAATTTTTTGAGGATAAAATTCATAACGGGTGGGCTTCTGAATGTACAGTGGAAACCAAACAACATTTTTAAAAAAATGTTTTTACTAGAGGCCCAGTGCATGAAATTCATGCTTGGGGGGTGGGTGGAGGTGTGTCCCTCAGCCCGGCCTGAGTCCTCTCGCAATCCAGGACCCCTCAGGGGATATGGGGCCTAAACCGGCAGTTGAACATCCCTCTTGCAGTCCGGGACGCTGCATGCACCAGTGACCATACTTTTCATACAGGTGAGAGGCATCTTGCTGTTGTATGGGCAGCTACATTTTTTGCCCTGATTATAAAAAGTAGTACATAACATGATCCTTCTGAGGCAGTAGTACCATTTTCCCTATCTTATGGGTGGAAAAACGGAAGCAGAGAGAAGTAATTGGCTTTGTCACACAGTTATAAGTGTCAGAATCAGGGCTGACCACAAAATGTGCAAGCCAGAGTCTATGCATGTCATTGCTGCATCATCCTGTTTTTTCAGTGTTAGAGTAGCCTTGCCAGGTTTTAATTTTTAAATCTAAGGGACTGTTCCCAATATATAGGGTAGGGTCCCTAGGCCTGGCCGGTGATCAGGGCCATCTGTGGGGCCACCAGTGAGTGGGGCAATTGGGGCGCCCCGCTGGCCAGCCCCACCCTCCCGATCGCCGCCGCTGGTCGCCTCCCTCTCGGGGGGGTGCTCCTGCGTTGAGCATCTGCCCCCTGGTGGTCAGTGCACGTCATAGCGACTGGTCATTCTGCCGGTCATGCCGCAGTTCGGTTGATTTGCATATTAGGGTTTTATTATATAGGATTGCTTTCAGAGAGGAAGGGAGAGGGTTAGAGATAGAAACATCAATGATGAGAGTTAATCATGGATCGGCTGCCTCCTGCACGACCTCTACCGGGGTGGAGCCCATAACCTAGGCATGTGCCCTGACTGGGAGTCAAACGGTGACCTCCTGGTTCATAGGTCGACGCTCAACCACTGAGCCATGCCAGCCAGGCCCAAACAACATTTTGAACCTGATCGAAAAATAGTAAATATTCATTGTAGGAAATAGGCAAAATACAGAAAAATATAAAAAAGGAAACGAAAATCATTTATAACCCTACCATTTGGAGAAAATCACTTATTCCCATTTTAGTATTTCCTTTTAATATTTTGTGTACCTATTAATATTTCTGTTTTGCATAATGCAGATCACACATTAACTACAAATTTGTATTCTGCTTTTATTCCAGTTATCATTGTTTTCATTATATAAATTTACATATATTTATAATGTTGCTGAAACTCTTTATAAATATTTCTAATGCCTATATAATAGTCTATCATATAAGATTTTTATAGTGCTTTCAGTTTTTCATTTTAAACAGTAATACTTTTATACAAATTAAATATAATAAATAAGTCCCCTGTAAATTCACCATTTATCCTAACCATACTCCAGAGGTAACCATTATTTATTAGTAGTTTTTTTTTAAAAATATATTTTATTGATTTTTTACAGAGAGGAAGGGAGAGGGAGAGAAGAGTTAGAAACATCAATCAGCTGCCTCCTGCACACCCCCCACTGGGGATGTGCCCGCAACCAAGGTACATGCCCTTGACCGGAATCGAACCTGGGACCTTTCAGTCTGCAGGCCGACGCTCTATCCACTGAGCTAAACCGGTTTCGGCTATTAGTAGTTTTAAGTAAATTATTAATTATTATGCATAAATGTGCGTGAACATTATGCATATATTTTTGTCAGTATTTTTGTTATTATATAAGTCTGCAAGTGGATTACTGGGTCACATAATATGAATTAATTTTTTTCCCTGATTGTATATCATGGTACAGTTTAGAAAACAAGGTTTTAAGGGAGAAAATAAAAATGCCCCATAATTCCACAACTCAGAAATAAACATTATTTGGTACTAGTAGCCCTGCACACAAATCTGTGCACCAGTAGCTCGTTGCCGCCCTCCAGTAGCTCTCCGCCCACTGCCCCGCCCTCTTGTAGCTCCCCCCGCCACCCCTCATAGCTTGCTGCCCTGCTCCCCTCCTGTAGCTCTCTGCCGCCCACTTGTAGCTCGCTGCCCCACCCTCCTGTTGATCCGTGATCCGGTTGTTACGTGGTCAGTCATTACGCGTCAAGGCGTAACAACCATTTGCATATTACATCTTTATTATATAGGATATTTCCTTACAACTACATACACACTCACAAGTATGCAGGTGTATTTATTATACACACATTGGTATATGTACTTTAAAAAATAAATTGGGTTCATACCATACTAAAGCTTTATATCCTGCTTTTTGAATTCATTTCTTGAGTATTTCCCCATTTTATTAAATTTAAATATATTTTTATTGATTTCATAGAGGAAGGGAGATGGAGAGAGAGATAGAAACATCAATGATGAGAGAGAATCATTAATTGGCAGTGGGGACCAGCCCGTAACCCAGGCATGTGCCCTGACCAGGAATCAACCTCCTGGTTCCCACTTGTAAAATTTTTGGTAAAATATACATAACAAAATTTGCCATCTTAAGCATTGTTAAGTGTTGGATTCACAATTTGATTTAAATTCATAATTAAGTGTACAATTCAGTGGCATTAAGTATATTCACAATGTCATGCAATTATCACCACTATACATTTCCAGGACATTTTCATCACCCCAAACAAAAACTTTGTATCCGATAAACAATAATTCCCATTCCTCCATCCCTCAGTCCCTGGTACCCTCTATTCAACTTTCTATCTCTATGGATTTGCCTATTCTAGGTACCTCACAAGTGAAATCATACAATTTTTGTCCTTTCATGTCTGGTTTATTTCACTTAGCAGAGTGTTTGAATATGAACATTTTTTAAAGATTCTTGGTATGTATTGCCAAATTTCTTTTCAGAGCACCACTTAAAGAATGTCTGTTTACTTGCATGAGAAAATGCACTTTTTTCTTTGGTTATTTATCATTCAGAATACTAGACTAAGTTAACTGTCCTGGAGAGTATGATAGCTTCTTTGGCATTATTACATACAATCAAAAGTTGGGGGACTACGGAAGGAGAAAGTGGTGGTGTGTGAGTACTGGTATGAAGCCCTATTTACTAAAATTACCTTTGGAAATGAAAGGGAACGGAGATGTTACTCTCAATTCCCCATTTATAAAATGGGAATGATGGCGACTTCCCCCTCTGCCCTACACTAACCTAATGGCCCTAAAATTCTCATTAGAAATTACTTATTTTTTGTGGCCAGGATCTTCAGAAAGGTAGAATCTAGAAGGGAGAATTGGCTTTCCTTTCCCACAAATGTCAGTGCCTTAGCTCTTAACAGTTGGCTAGATATGCTGGAAATGTTCAGCTACTTCCTAGTGAAGCTTCTCTCTACAAGCAAAAGGGAAGGAGAACCCAGCAGGTGTGGCTCAGTGGTTGAGCATTGACCTATGAACCAGGAGGTTACAGTTTGATTTCCAGTCAGGGCACATGCCCAGGTTGTGGGCTGGATCCCCAGTGTGGGACATGCAAGATGCAGCCGATTAATGATTCTCTCTCATTATTGATGTTTCTATCTCTGTCTTCCTCTCCCTCCTCTCTGAAATAAAAATATATTAAAAAAAAAAAAAAGGAAGGAGAGACACCTGTGTTGTGTGTATATGTGGAGATGGGTGTTTAGCAGCAGGCATAGTGGGGCTTGCTTTAATTTCATACTATCATTGTAGTATGTGAGTGGGAACTATATTGCTCATCAAAGTTACTGAAGGACATCAGGACCCTTAGTTTTTCATTGGTTGAAATTAAAGACACAAGGAAGATGAATAGCTCATAGGAAAGTCTCTAGTGTTGTGTCCCAACCCAGAATTACGGGGTTGCCTTTTGATTTTATTTGAGAGTTTTGGGCTTTTTTTCTTCAATATTACGTATCAGACCTATACTGCATATAAATTTATTTAAAAATCAACCATACTGTTTGACATAGCCACACTGTAGTCAATTGGACAACAATTAATCTCTAAACTTTTCTTTAGGTGTTAAATTTGAGTTAGTGTTTTATTTAGACTAAGTAAATATTTTAGGCTTTGCAGGCCATATAGTCACAACTACTCACCTCTGCCATTGGTGAACAAAAGTAGCTGTAGACAATACAATGTGTGCGGCTGTGTTCCAAGAAGAGTTCATTCACAAATTAGGGGGAAGCTGGCCCATAGGCCATAGTTGTTGATCCCTGGGTAGTGGGCAATACATTGGCTAGTCAGAAGGCCTAGCTTTCATGGGAAGTGATTAAACTTAGCTTTGACTTAAGCTGCTTACTAGCTGTCACCTTTGCATCTCTGAGTCCTCATGTTTAAAATCAAACTGGCAATACTTCTCATAAAAAATAAGAATGAGCAATTAAAACATATGAATAGATATTTAACTTTTCTGGAAATCAGGAAAATGCAAATTAAAACTAATTTATTAATTTCTATCCTTTATATTGATAAAATAAAAATAACATCTGTTGTTGGAAGGGTGTAGAAACAGTAATTTTTATACTCTGTTGGTGGGACTAAAATTGGTATACCTTTGGTAATTTGGGAGTAACTATCGACATTTAGCATGTATTGACTTCATCAATTCCAATTATTGGTACATATCCTAGAGAAATTAGTTTGTATGTAAAAGAAGGTGTGTACCAGTATTGTTTTTTGGTTGTTTTTTTTTTTTTTTTTATAATCTTCTCTTGAGGATATTCTCATCGATTTTTTTTTTTTAAGAGAGAGTGGAAGGGAGGGAGACAGAGAGAAATATCAATGTGAGAGAGACACATTGATTGGTTGCCTCTCGTATACACCCAACTGGAGCTGGGGATCAAGCCTGCAACTGAAATACATGCAACCAGAATCCAACCCAGGACCCTTTAGTCCATGGGCTGACGCTCTAACTACTGAGCCAGACCAGCTACGGCTGTACCAGTATTACTGATACAACATTCTTTGTCAAGACAAAACACTGTGAACAACCTAAATGTTCAGACATAGAAAATGGGAAAATAAGGTTTTGGCATAGTCTTACTATGGCATTTTTTCTTGAGCTTTTACAAGTATGAAGAGTCCATTATATACTAGCTAGAGGCCCAGTGCATAAAATTCGTGCACTCGGGGTGGGGGTCCCTCAGCCCGGCCTGCGCCCTCTCCCAGTCTGGGAGCCCTCGGGGGATGTCCGACTGATGGCTTAGGCCCGCTCCCCGCTCCGGCAGTCGGACATCCTTAGCACTGTCACGGAGGTGGGAGAGGCTCCTGCCACCACCACTGTGCTCGCTAGCCATGAGCCAGGTTTCTGGCTGAGCAGCGCTCCCCCTGTGGGAGTGCAATGACCACCAGGGGGCAGCTCCTGCTTTGAGTGTCTTCCCCCTGGAGGTCAGTGCACGTCATAGTGAACGGTCGTTCTGCCATTTGGTTGATTTGCATATGAGCCTTTTATTATATAGGATATGAAACATGTCAAAGAAATTTTTAAGTGAAAAAGGCAAGTTGCAGAACAAATTATACAGTATAATTGCAGATATGTAAACCAAACACACATGCATTCTTTTTTTTTTTAATATATTTTATTGATTTTTTACAGAGAGGAAGAGAGAGGGATAGAGAGTCAGAAACATCAATGAGAGAGAAACATCGATCAGCTGCCTCTTGCACACCCCCTACTGGGGAAGTGCCCACAACCAAGGTACATGCCCTTGACCGGAATCGAACCTGGGACCCTTGAGTCCGCAGGCCGACACTCTATCCACTGAGCCAAACCGGTTTCGGCTATTCTTTTGTCTAATTATATACACATGTGCATATATATGTGTGTGTGTGTGTGTGTGTGTGTGAGTGTGTGTGTATGTGTGTATATAATTAGGAAAAGTCTAAAAAGTTACACAACAAATTTATAACAGTGGTTACCTCTGAGGAGGGGGTGCCATTGGGGAATGTTGGTTAAGGTTTGGTGAATGAGTTTTGCATTTTATTCTATATACTTCTGTATTATATTATTTCATAGCAATAATGTATTCTTTCTCCTTCCTACTTGTTTGGGTATCTGGTGGGCCTATCTGCACTTGTCAGGGTCAGGAGTGTGACAAAGTAGGATTAATTCCGTAAGCCAGCTTTGCCCACATCAGATGAGTTGGAGCAGCTGCTGAGACCAGAACAAGGAGCACAACGTGTATGGGAGTGGGTGGGCTGGCAATGTATGCAGATGGCTGGGAGAGACAGCCAAGACAGGCCAACTCTAATTTGCCAACAGTAGCTATCACATGTCATGTCTTAACATTCTCCAAATTGCTTTGCTCTTCATTATCACACTGGGTCCTGAGAATTCTGTGAGCAAGTGAGGCAGGGATGATAATAGGAAAAGAAGCAATCAAGACCTGGGACAACAAAGAAAGTATGTGTGTAGAAACAGTTTTTCCCCCTTTTATTTAAAAATAAACATGTACAGCTGAAACCGGTTTGGCTCAGTGGATAGAGCGTCGGCCTGTGGACTGAAAGGTCCCAGGTTCGATTCCGGTCAAGGGCATGTACATTGGTTGCGGGCACATCCCCAGTAGGGGGTGTGCAGGAGGCAGCTGGTCGATGTTTCTCTCTCATCGATGTTTCTAGCTCTCTATCCTTCTCCCTTCCTCTCTGTAAAAAAATCAATAAAATATATATATAAAAAAATAAAATAAAAATAAACATGTACAAAGATATTCATTACAGCATTGTTTGAAATGGTAGCATTGAAATAGTTATGTCCATCAATAGGAAAATATGTGAACACATTATGGTATATTCTTTTTTTGTTTTTTGTTAATCCTTACCCAAGAATATTTTTTCCTTTGATTTTTTTTTTCTTTTTCCCTTTGATTTTTAAAGCTAGTGGAAGGGATGGGGAAAGACAGAAAAGAAAATCGATGTGAGAGAGACACATTGATTGGTTGTGCCCCACCCGGGGCCTGGTATCAAGGAGCCTGCAACCAAGGTACGGAATTGAGCCTGTGACCCTTCAGTCTGAGGGCCGATGCTCTAAGCACTGAGAAAAACCAGCTAGGGGTGCATATTCTTTATATGGACTATTCTTATACAGTTTTGTTTTGTTTTTAAATTCTTCATTGTTTAAAGTATTACATATGTCTCCTTTTCCCCCCATTGACCTCTCCCCAGCCGTTCCCACCCCCCAGCACATGTCCTCACCCCCTACTGTCTGTGTCCATGGGTTATGCTTATACAGCTTTTTATTTTACTTTTTCATATGTAAAGAATTCATGGGAAGTTTACTTTAAAATTATCTATAAAGCACTACAGGCATATAGTATTATATCAGTAAATCAGAAAATCTCTAATCCTCATGTTTCCATTACTACCCTTCAGACCACCATTGATAATGTCTATAAGACAATTTGTCATGAAATAAAATTATTGATGGCCAAAAAAAAAATTATTTATGGCCAACAGAGTGGCTAATAATAATAACATTAAAACAGTAGGAAAGGTGACTGTACATCCCAGTGTGCTTGTGACTGTCATGACTTCTGTCAGTTCACTCAGGATTTCACCTGGATTTTGACTCATTCATTCTCACAAGTATTCCAGTTTGTATAATAAATTACATGATTACTTTAGTAATATGATTTTTGTTTGTTTTTGTGTTTGAATGATAATATTTTTTAGTCCATCCTGATTTCTCTTGGACAGGTCTAATTTCAGTGAATCTTGTGGGTCTATGATAATTTGAATGGTTGTTTCAAATAAGTAATTGGTTGCTATAAATCCTACCCTATTTTATAAAATATTGTCTTATTTTTAAGCATTTGTTAATTGGCTAAATTGACTATTCTATTAAGAAGCAAAGTAAAATTCATTAGAATATAGCAAGGATCAGTATGTTAAGATTTAGCTGGCAACAGCTTTTCTGGACATAATTGTATCTGGTAGCAACTACAGTTGAAATTTCAAACACAGTTCATGTATTATGCAGCTTTTTAAAAGTATGAATTGGAATAGCAAGAGAGCCCACTACATGGGAGAACATATTTGCCAATTATACATTCGATAAGGGGTTAATTTCCAAAATATATAGGGAACTCATACAACTTTAACAAAAGGAAGACAAACAATCCAATTAAAAAATGGGCAAAGGACCTAAATAGACACTTCTCCAAAGTAGACATACAGCCAGAGACATATGAAAAAATGCTCAATGTCACTAATCATCCAAGAGATATAAATCAAAACCAACAATGAGATATCACCTCACAACTGTCAGAATGGCTATCAACAACGACAAGCATTGGTGAGGTTGTGGAGAAAAGGGAACTCTTGTATACTGCTTGTGGAAAGGCAGACTGGTGCAGCCATTATGGAAAACAGTATAGAGTTTCCTCAAAAAATTAAAAATGGAACTTCCATTTGACTCAGTGATCTCACTTCTAGGAATATATCCTAGGAAACCCGAAACACTCATCAGAAAGAATATATGCACCCCTATGTTCATAGCAGCGCAATTTACAATAGCTAAGGCTTGGAAACAGCTTAAATGCCCATCAGCAGATGAGTGAATAAAATAACTGTTGTACATTTACACAATAGAATACTAAGCGGCAATAAAGAAGAAATAACTCTTATCATTTGCAACAGCTCGGGTGGACCTGGAGAGTATTATACTAAGTGAAATAAACCATTCAGAAAGATAAGCATCACATGATCTCACTCACATGTGGAATCTAATGAACCAAATAAAATTATAAACAAAAATAGACCCAGAGACATAGAAATAAGGCTAGACTGTTGAACCTCAGAGGGAAGGCAGGGGAAGGTGAGTGGGAAGAGATCATTCAATGAACTTGTATGCATATATGCATAACCCGTGGACACAGACAATGGGGTGGTGAGGGCTGGGGTTGTGGAGGGGGGACGGAAGCGGGCTGGAAAAAGGAGGACCTATATAATACTTTCAACAATAAAGATTAAAAAAAATAAAAGTATGAGTTGGAATTTTAATTATTGAAACTTAGAGAAATGTTCATGTTAAATTATTAAGTGAGAAAAACAAGCTGCAGAGCAATGTTAGTGTAAACTTAGTTTTTTAAATATAGAAGACAATAAAGACCCTCTAAATATATTAAAAAAATTTGTGCTTATGTTTTTGGGACATAGGGAAATCTGTTAATATTTCTTATCTTGTGGAAGAACTTGGAGGGGGATGGAGGAGTGCTGAGAGATTACTAATTTTGTTTAATATCTAACCATTGTATTGCTTCATTGGTTTTGGAGAACAAGGAAAATAAACTTGTATGAGCAAGAAATGTAGTTTTCTAAACATATTTTTATCTTAATTGATTTTTAAAAGCTGCTTTTAATTTTTTTTCAGTGAGTTAATGAAGTAAGAAATTATAAAATTCAAAATAGTGTTAACATGTACATTTTCCCTTGGGTTTAGGAGAGGAATCGGGTTAGTGGAAAGAGAACCAGGAGAACCAATTTTGTAGTTTTCAACTTTCTGATGTGTGAGCTTTAATAAATTAAGATAATATACTGACTGTTAAACAAGGGCCTCAGTTTCCTCATCTCTGAAATGAAGACCTTTACCAGGAGACACTGATCTCTCAGGTCCTTTTTAGCCCTAACACCCCATGAGTCTATGATTCACAATTGAACTATCTCTTGAGGCAGTGGTCAGCAAACTCATTAGTCAACAGAGCCAAATATCAACAGTACAACGATTGAAATTTCTTTTGCGAGCCAATTTTTTTAACTTAAACTATATAGGTAGGTACATTGTTATTAACTTAATTAGGGTACGTGGTATTTTGTGGAAGAGCCACACTCAAGGGTCCAAAGAGCCGCATGTGGCTCGCGAGCCGTAGTTTGCCGACCACTGGATTAGAACATTGTATTTCATTTATTTTTAAATACATTTTTTTAAACTTTTTAACACTCTAAAATTAGGATGCATTTTATAATCAGTGGCATCTTTTAATTGTCATTAGCCATTTTTCTCACATTTTTATTATCTCCAAAATTTAGATATCTTATTAATGACATAGAATAGTTCCACTTTTCAATGCAGGGCCCTTTATTTTTGTTTTTCTTTTCCTTTTCATTAACAGTTATCTTGGCTCCTTCCTGGGCTTCCCTTGCTCCTAAATCCATCTGACTCACTCATATCACCTAGACATTCTGGATAGCAAAAGTGAGTGGAGATATTATTTGAGTGTGCAAGGATTTGGGGAATCCTTACTTAATTGGTAGGTGTCTTATATGAAACTGCTGCTTGAGAAGTCAGATAAATAAAGATGTGATCTTGAGGGATCCAATTTAAGTGCTCCTGAATTTTGATTAGTCTCTATCTTGATTTTGCCTGGTGTTTTTGTTCTTCTTTTTTTTTTTTTTAATTCTCACCCGAGGATATATTTATTAGAGAGAAACATTGATGGGTTGCTTCCTGAAAATACCCACACTGAGGATGGAACCCACAACCTTTTTGGTGCATAGTACAATGCTCCAACAGTGGTCTGGTGTTTGCTTTTTGTTTATTATTATTATTATTTTTTAATTCTCACATGAGGATATTTTTTCCATTGATTTTTAGAGAGAGTGGAAGGGAGAGGGAGAGACAGAGAGAAACACCAATATGAGAGAGACATATCGGTTGGTTGCCTCCCACATGCCCCCGAACAGGGCCAGGAGCCTACAACCAAGGTATGTGCCCTTGACTGGAATTGAACCCAGGACCCTTCAGTCTGCAGGCTGACACTATCCACTGATCCAAACCGGCTAGGGCCTGATGTTTGCTTTTTAATTCAAGTATAACACATATAGAAAAGTGCATAAATTGATATAGTATAGCTCATGACTTTTCACAAAGTAAACACACCTGTGTAGCTAGTACTGCATTAAGAAACAGAATCCCAATAGGTCCTTTCCAGTCATTATCCCCTTGCTGTTTTCCTTTTAAATGTTGACTCTGTTGGTTCATAAGTGGGATGGCTCATGGTTATCTTGGGTGAGTCTGCTGGAAAGAGCTCCAGCTTTGAAGCCAGAACATCAGAGTTGCATTGGTTCCTGTTGGTTTTCAGTTGTGTGACCTTAGGCAAGGTACTTTTCAGAACTTCATCTTTGATAAAATGAAAACAGTGTCTACCTTGCAGAGCTGTTTTGAGCACCGTGTGACATGCTTTGTAGATGGGACCAAGTGGAAGCAGAGAGGACAGGGTCCCAAACATCCTTTACTTCAAACAATCTACTTTTATCTGTATCCTGGGTTCTATATAAAGATTATATCTGAAGAGGGTTCTCTTTTAAAATATAATTTGGAGCCATTCATTTATTAAAAGAATATTTATCAAGTACCTTCTATGTGCCAAGCATTATTCTAAGTTCTAATAATTCATTGGTGTGCACACAGTCTATGATTTCATGGAACATATGGTAGTAGGAAAAAGAAATTAATGAAATACAAAAACATGTAATTAGAAACTGAGCGCTATGAAGGAAAGGAGTATGGTGCTATGCATAGTAGGAACTTGACCTAATCTAGGTGGTGGGAGTTTACATGAGGAGGTAACATTTGAATTGAGAGATGATAAATTAGAATTAACTAAGTGAAGAAGTAGGACAAAAGAAAGCTTCTGGTAAAAGGAAGAGCATGGACAATACTAGACCATATGTGGATGTAACTTTTGCTGATGAACTTTCAACCTCTAATAGCAGCTAGCATTTATCTCTGTGCCAGGTATTGTGCTTATACTTTATTCATACCATCTTGTTAATTACTTACAACGATCCTTCTGAGAAAGTACTATTATTTATTATTTTAAAAAATATATTTTATTGATTTTTTTACAGAGAGGAAGGGAGAGGGATAGAGAGTTAGAAACATTGATGAGAGAGAAACATCGACCAGCTGCCTCCTGCACACCCCCCACCGGGGATGTGCCCGCAACCAATGTACAGGCCCTTGACCGGAATCGAACCTGGGACCCTTCAGTCCCCAGGCCGATGCTCTATCCACTGAGCCAAACTGGTTTCGGCATCTTTTAATATATTTTTATTAATTATTTTTTTTAATCCTCACCTGGTATTTTTTAATTTATTTTTAGAGAGAATAGGAAAGACAGAGAAATATCGATGTGAGAGAAACACAACAATTGGTTGCTTCCTGCATACACCCAACCAAGGCCCAGGCTGGGGAGGAGCCTACAACCAAAGTAGGTGCCCTTGACTGGAATCGAACCCAGGACCCTTTGGTCCACAGGCCAAAGCTCTATCCACTGAGCCAAATCGGCTAGGGCTATTTATATTTTTTATTGATTTCAGAGAGGGAAGGAGAGAGAGATAGAAACATCAATGATAGAATCATTGATCAGCTGCCTCCAGCATGCCCCCTACTGGGGATCGAGCCCGCCAGCCGGGCATATGCCCTGACTGGGAATTGAACTGTGACCTCCTGGTTCATAGGTCGATGCTCAACCACTGAGCCACACCCGGCCAGGCTAAATCTAGTATGTTTTCTACCACTAGCAAAGCTCTCCAAGAGTTACATACCTTTACATTTAATTGTTCCCCCTTTGGTTTTTTTTTTTTACTTTTGTCATCGGTTTTGTGTTTGTGAGCAAATATTGTAGTAGGTATGTTGCTTGTAGGGACAGAGTCATTTACTCCTGTGACAATGAACAGGGTGAACTGGTTCTCAGGTGTTTTGTAGAAAGACCTTGAGGGAGAATTGAATAGGGCCTCTTGGGTGTTATAATGAATCCTCTCTGGGTTTTTATTTGCCCTCTGCTTTTCTCCCCAGGAAGCTGCAGGCTTACAAACACTGCCTCATTATTCAGTCACTACCCTCTGGAGAGGGAGAATGAGGCTTCAGGTTAGGGTTCTGAAACAGCAGTCCTTCCGTCCAGCCAATGGCTTTTCTTCCAGCCTTCTTTCTCCATGGCTTCCCACCTTTGAGATCTGATCAACATCCCTTCTAGTAGAAGACTTTTGTCCATTCTTTCTATTTCAGAGGAATTTTGGTTCTTCAGTGTTGGTAAAGCTCTTGCATTTTCAGGAAAAAATTCCCAGTGGTTACTTTTGAAATTAGAACTGCTTGGTTGTTTTGATTAAAAAGTTGATTTTTATGAGGAGATAGAGGTACAATTCTTCTTTGGGTCACTGAGAATGTGCTTGCTTTTTTATTCATTCAATCAATGGTTGTTTTATGAAGAGCAGTAAAGAATAATATAGACCAGATAGATAGCTCACTACTTGTGTGAGACTAAGTCACTTAACTCCTGATCCTCAGATTTCCTAATCTTTTTTAAAAATATATATTTTATTGCTTTTTTACAGAGAGGAAGGGAGAGGGATAGAAAGTTAGAAACATCAATCAGCTACCTCCTGCACACTCCCCACTGGGGATGTGCCCACAACCAAGGTACATGCCCTTGACCCGAATCGAACCTGGGACCCTTCAGTCCGCAGGCTGACGCTTCATCCACTGAGCCAAATTGGTTAGGGCAGATTTCCTAATCTTTAAAATAGAAATAAAACCTACCTTTTAGATTGTCCTGAGGATTAGATGAGATGACCATGTAAGAGGGTGGATTCTGGGGACAGACCCAATTGGGCTCAAATTTTGTATCCAACACTTACTAGTGTGTGACTTTAGGCAAGTTGTTTAATCTTTTTAATTCTCAGTTTTCTTTTCTGTTACATAGCAATAATCATAGTACTTGGATTATTGTATCATTGGGTTATTGTGAGGATGAAATAAAATAAAGCATGGAAGTGTTCAGCATAGTGTCTGGTGCATACTAAGTGCTCATTAAATGTAGGCTATTAATTACAACAATAACAGCAACAACAATAATGATAGACTTTATTTATTATGCTAGGACATCAAGTGGCAGAGGAAAGGCTTCAAGGCATTGCATTACGCAGTGAATTCAAAAGAGGGTTTTTCTGCTATCTTTCTAGGAGAGGTCCTCCAGGGACTGAAAGAGAGCTCTCATTGGGCCCTAGCCTACAGCTTCCAGCAGCAAAAGCCCTCCAGGCTAGTAGGTTGAGGTAGTAGGTTCAGAAAGACTTGAAAGGACAGTATGAAGACCATTTTGGCAGGAGGGTTTTGCTGAGGGCATAAATGACTAAGAAGGTAAAACTGAGGCCAAGTCATAGAGGGCTTGAATGCCAAGCAAAGTATTTGTATTAGAATCACCTCATTCCTGGGCCATCTCAAGGGAATTGCTCTCAGTCTTTCATTTAAAATTTTAAAAATGGTAATATACATAAAAAACTATAACACATTTTAAACAAGAATAATAAACACCCATGCACCTATGACCCAGCTCAGGAGATGTAATATCCCCACACCCTTTGAAACACCCTGTGCGCCACACACCCATCACCAACCCCTTCCAACCTCTATCTGAACACTATTTGGAATTTTTAGTCATTTATATAATTTTCCTTTCCTTCCTTCCTCCCTACACTTCTTCGCTCTTTCTCTCCCTCGCCCTCTTTTCTTTTTCATCCCCCTTCCTTCCCTCCTCCCACCTCCACTTCAAAAAAAAAAAAAAACTGGGATATACCATGCATATCCCAGTCTTCCAGTCTTTGGAGACAGTGAGCAGGGGCTGTGGAATCAGGCAGGAGCCTAGCTGGGCTGGGAAGAGGAAGGGTGGGGAAGTTCTTTGCTTCTGCCACAGGAGGGGAGTGGTTGACTGCACTGCGGTAGGGGAGGAAGAGGCACATTCTTGGCTCAAACCCTTACTAGCTGTGTGACCTTAGGCCAGGCTCCTTGAGTTGTTCTGAAGAGAAGGCCCAGAAACATGGCAATTTTGGTGGAGAGGTTCCAGAGGAGAGGTCAGCCCCTCTGAGGCTGCACAGCTAGAAGCTACTGCCTTGAGTTTAGAGCCAAAGAAGAGTAGAGGGGAAGACCTCTTTTCTTTGGAGACACAGTATCAATTCTTTTATATGCTAGGGAGCTGCAGGGCTAACTCAATGCTAGATGAGGCCAGAAAGAGTTTAGCAGGTCTGCCTCCTGTTTTCACGTAATACAGTTTCTGGAATGTTGATTGTGCCAGTCATTACATTATGTTTACCGCTTTGTTTTTCTATAAAACTTTTGGTTTTGCTTTTCTATAAAAGCTTTTGCCTTTGCTTTGCCTTTGTGGTGCTTCTTTGAATAAGAACTTTCCTTTCCACCAATAGCGACTGCAAGTGATACTGTGGGAGTGAGCTACAGGGTCTGGGAGAAGAAACAGGGCCTTGCGAGGTCTCTGCGGTAGTGGGCCTTGTTCTGAGCCCCTCCATAGTACCTCCACTATTCACCAGTCATTCTCTGGTGGAATCCTGCCATCCAAATGTAGTTTAGTGCCAGGGCTGGCCAGCAGCTCCTGAACAATGGATGAACAGATTACTCCGACAGTTTCACTGTTGGGGAGAGGGCTAAGGGACAGCCTGGCTGAAGGAGCCAGGCAGCCTTGATTGCCTGCCTTGTTAGGCTTTTATTGGAATTTTTATCTTTAGATACAATCAGTAGGGTGAGTAACCTTGGGAGGACATATGTGTTTACACTGTCCTCTAGGCAAGGGCATCCAGGGATTAAGCATAAGGATTCCAGTAAACACCCGGGGGTCTGCATATGCACAGATTTGTTTGGAAATGTCAAGGAGTAATTAGGGGCACCACCTTTGACACTCCCCTAAGTCGGAATTCCGATAAGGCAGGCAGCCTTCCACTCACTTCCCTTTTATCAGAATGTCCTCCTTACAAACCTTCCAACCAAGTCTCTTGTGCTCCCCAGCAGTTTAGTAGAGGATTCAGGGAGCCCTAGTGTGCTAGGTACTATGGGGGATCAGAGAGAGAGAGATGGAACTACTTATGCCCTTGTGGAATTTACACTCTAGATGTGAAGACAAGTCTTCGTGCATATACAGTCAAAGGAGTACAAGTGCCAAATGCATAATGTAGACACATTTTTCTGATTACCAATATAATACAAGGTTATTAAAAATAAATTCAGTCTGATCGGTGTGGCTCAGTGGTTGAACATTGACCTATGATCCAGGAGGTCATGGTTCAATTTCTGGTCAGGGCACATGCCTGGGTTTTGGGCTCAATCCCCAGCCAGGGGCGTGCAAGAAGAAGCAGATTGATGATTCTCATCATTGGTGTTTCTATCTCTTCCTCTCCCTGAAATCAATAAAAACATACTTAAAAAAAATAAATTCAGATATAAAAGAAACATAGTGTAGGAAGTCCCCCAAAATCTGACTCTTCCCCAAGATAGTCATTGTTATCTGTTAAATATTTGAGGCCCTAGTCGGTTTTCTCAGTGGTTAGAGCATGGCCTGTGGACCAAAGAGTCCTGTGTTCAATTCCCAGTCAAGGGCACAAACCTCAATTGCAGGCTTGATCCCCAGCCGGAGGCAACCAATTAATGTGTCTTTCTCAAATTGATGTTCTCTCTCTCTCTGTCCCCTCCCTCCCTCCCTTCCATTTGCTCTAAATATCAATGGAAAAATATCCTCGGGTGAGGATTAAAAATATATATATATATATTTGAGGAATTGAAATTTGAGCTGGACCTTAAAGTAAAATCCAGAGAGGCAGACTAATTGAAGGAAAGTAAGCATCCTGAGGATCCAATCTCCTGCACTAGCTTTCTCCACAAATGGTGAGCCAAATTCTGCTTGGACACCTTGGTGACAAGGGGCCAAAATGCCAAAATAGGAAATTAACCTTTGTTAAGCACGGATAGATGTTATAGATGAATTTTTCCTTATTACAACCTTAAAAAATAGGTATCTTTATCCATATTTTACAAACAGATAATGAGGCTCAGAGGTTACTTGCCAGTGTCATATAGTATGCACTCAGTAAGCATTAGCTGCTATTTATTATACCTGTTTTCTCTGTTATTGTAACATGATCTTTATCATCTCCCCACTTAATTTAATTCTACGTGTCTATATATATAGACACACACACACATTTTTTATTGAATTCAGAGAGGGAGAGGGAGAGATAGATAGAAACATCAATGATGAGAGAGAATCCCCGATTGGCTGCCTCATGCACATTCCTATTTGGGATGGAGCCCACAACCCCGGCATGTGCCCTGACCGGGAATGGAACCATGACTTCCTGGTTCATAGGTTGATGCTCAACCATTGAGCCATGCCAGCTGGGCAGTTCTATATATGGCCTTTCTGTCCTCCCAGCCATTCCTCACTCTTTGTTTGTTTGTTTATTATTGACAGTAGTATTACAGATGTCTACTATTTTCTCCCTTTTTGCCTCCCTTCATCTAACTGCCACCCCACCCCAGGCCTTCCCCATACTATTGTCGGTGTACATGGGTTATGCATATATGGATATACAGTATGTTCTTTAGTTAATCTCTTCCTGTCCCCTCCCTACTGAGATCTGTTATTTTGTTCCATGCATCCATACCTCTTGGTTCTAATTTTTTTTGTTTTTGTTTTTGTTTTGTTAATCCTCATGCAAGGACATTTTTCCCATTGATTTTTGGAAAGAATGGAAGGGAGAGAGACAGAGAAACATCGATATGAAAGCGACACATTGATTGGTTGCCTCCTGCAAGTGCCCCTCTGGAGCCGGGAATCAAGCCTGCAACTGAGATACATGCCCTTCAGTCCATGGGCTGACTCTCTATCTACTGAGCCAAATTGGCTAGAGCACTCTGGACATATTTTGTTCATTAGTTTATTTTGTTCATTAGATTTCACATATAAGTCAGATCATGTGATATTTGTCTTTCTCTAACTGGCTTATTTTGCTTAGCACAATACTTTCCAGGTCCATCCATGCTGTCTCAAAGGGTAATTGCCCCTTCTTTTTGGTAGTTGCATAGTATTCAATTGTGTAAATGTACCACAGCTTTTTTTATCCACTCATCTATTGATGGGCACTTGGGTTGTTTACAGATCTTAGCTATTGTAAATAACGCTGCTGTGAACATAGAGTTGCATATATTCTTTGTGATTGGTGTTTTGGGATTCTTAAAATATACTCCCAGAAGTGGGATCTCTGGGAGTCAAATGGCAGTTCCATTTTTAATTTTTTAAGGAATCTCTATACTGTTTTCCATAGTGGCTGTACCAGTCTGCATTCCCACCAGCAGTGTACTAGGGTTCCCATTTCTTCACATCCTTACTAGCACTTGTTGTTTGTTGATTTATTGATGATAGCCATTCTGGCAGGTATGAGGTGATACTTCATGAGATATCTAAGATTTTACTGCCTATGTTTTCTTCTTGGATTTTTATGGTTTTGTGACTTACATTTAAGCTTTTAAAATCCATTTTGACTTTATTCTTGTGTATGGTGTAAGTTGCTGGTCTAATTTCATTTTTTGCATGTACCTGTCCAATTTTCCCAGCACTATTTATTTATGTATTTATTATTGATTTCAGAGAGGGAAGGGAGGGGGAGAAAGAAATAGAAACATCAATGATGAAAGAGAATCATTGATTGGCTGCCTCCTGCACGCCCCCTACTGGGGATCTATCCCATAACCATGGCATGTGCCCTTGACTGGAATTGAACCCAGGACCCTTCAGTCCACAGGCCGACGCTCTATCCATTGAGTCAAACCAGCTAGAGCCTAACACCATTTATTTTTATTTTATTTTATTTTTAAATAGATTTTTATTGATTTCAGAGAGAAAGGTAGAGAGAGAGAAACATCAATGATGAGAGAGAATCATTGATTGGCTGCCTCCTGCATGCCCCCCACTGGGAATTGAGCGTACAATCCGGGCTTGTGCCCTTGACCAGAATTGAACCCGGGACCCTTCAGTTCGAAGGCCGATGCTCTATCCACTGAGCCAAACAAGCCAGGCGCCTAACACCATTTATTAAATGAAGAGATTTATCTTTTACCCCATTGTATGCTCTTACCTCCATCTCTCACACTTTTTCTCCATTACAATTTCTCCCTCTACTTCCAGTCATTCCCTTCTCTTCAGCCTATCTCCAGAATGTCCCTTATTCCCTTCTTTCCATTCTCTCTTACCTTACTCTCCTCCATGTCCTCATTGTCTCCTGTCTGATGTGGTAGCCTTCTGACCCACTTACCTGCTGCTAGTCTCATTTATTTATATATACCAGAATAATTTCTTAACGTACAGTTCTCATCGTATCACATCTCTGTTAAAAACAACAAACTAAGCATGCAAATCTTTAATTTTATTTTTTGGCTTAAAGTTTAAGATTCTCCAACTCACCCTTCAGATCCGTTTCCTTACTAATTACACACCACCTCTCTGCTTTCCTTCCACACTCCTCTCTCCATTCCCATCTGGAGAATCCTACCTACGTGTTTTAAGATCCAGATTAAAATATTGTAACCAGACAAACAATGGGCCCGTGCTGCCTGTCACTACTCGAGTCAATTAAGCAGAGACAGGGTTGAGTCATTATGATCATTTATTTCAGTACTGCCGGCAGTATGGGAGAGCAGCAGGTCGTCCACAAAAATCTGCTCTGCAGCCCACCATAAGCCAGCTGCTTATACAGGTATAAGTACAAAGGAAAGTAGGCAAAAGGGCAGTTTACAGATATGCAAAAAGGGCTGGGGATCTTCAAAGGATTTAGCGATATGTAAAGACTAGGGTCTTCAGGTGAACTCCCAGGTCCTGAGTGCAGCTGCCAGCCTGGTTAGAATGTGCCTTCTTTAATTAGAACAAAACAGTCACGGTTAACAGAGCACGATTAATATTTCTTACAATGCTAACTGGTTCTCCAGCATCCTATTTTTACCCCCTTTCAATATCACTTTGTTTTCTTAGTCCTTTCCTACTCTAAACTGATTAGATTTTTAAAATCTTTTTGTGGGAGTTAGTAAATACTGTCTTTAAATATAATTTTTGAATCATATTTCTTATCTGCTGTGGGATTATAACCTATCTCAGTATAGATGCCAGGCTTAATTCATCTTTATATGCTTCCTACAGTGCTTTGCACATAGTATGTACTTAATATATGGTGCAAGTGAAAGGAAGAGGAGGGAGTCCCTGATAACTGGTGGGTTTCTCTGTTAGTCTTGGTGAGGGTCATTGTTCAATGGGTGGAAATGCTGTGGTGTTTTTTTTTTTAAAGTCAGACATCTTTTCTTTTTGACCATGTAGGAGAGGCAGAGCCTATAGGTTCTGACGATGAGTCCCAGTGCCTATATCTGTTAAGGGGCTCCAGCCAGTGCTTGCCTTACTAGGTCCCGTGCTTTGGCCCCTCAGCCCCTCCCCACAAATGCTCAGCGGAACAGGGGATTAGGTTCTGGCAGTACAGCTGGGATTTTGGCGGCCATTCCACAGTCGACAACAGTACGCAGCCACCCGGACAGGACAGCGCAGGCCTGCGCTCCAGGCCCACAATTTGCCTGGGCTTCTTGTTTGGGTGGCCGAGGAGGAGGGGGAGGAGTGCGGCATCCTGGCCTTGCCACGCAGAAGGTATGGGCAGGACAGAGTCCCTTCAGGAATGGGCTTGGAGGGTGGCCATTGTCCCAGGTCAGGCGGTGCCCACAGAAGGAGGCAGGCGCTTTGTGTGTGAGCACGGCATGTGTGTGCTTAAAGACATGGCCCGCCCAGGAGCCAGCAGGAAGCTGCTCCCATTTAAAAGGGCCTGGCTCGCTCTCCAAAGCCTCTGTTCCCGGGTCTTCTCCCCTGCCCTTCTGTTGCTGGCCAGAGAGATGGACAGGCTGTCATTGCAGTCTTAAGAGAGTGAAGGGGGAGTGTCTGGGCAATATCAGGTTTGTCAGGCAGGCCACTGTGAGTGTGTTTTGTGTGTTTATGCCACAGTTTGCCTCGGCTCTTGCCACTGTTGCAACTCAGTGTTGTTGTCTGCTAGCTGATGCCTCCCCGCATCCTATTCTTCTGTTTGTGGGCCAGACTGGGAGGGAGGGGCTCCCCTCCTCTCCAGTGCAACCCCCCCCCCGCCCCCCTCCCGCTGCTACCCTTCCCCCCCTTGGTGAGAGTTCCCTGCTTCTCTGAGGCTCCCAGATCAGGACTCCCAGATCGCGGAAGCTTGCTGTGCCTTTAAAGAAAGCAGACTCCTGGCTGTGACGCACTTCTGGCTGTCAGCCAGGAAGATCGCTCCTGCCAGGCTGACTGAGAAGAAAACCAACAACTTTTCTTTTGTGTGTGGGGTTACTTTCCACTAGCCCCCCCCTTCCTCCTCTCCTTTCAAGATTTAAATGCTAATGGCGGATTAAAACCTGTAAATACGTTTGGCTTTAGGAATCTGGTAAGGCCCTCCTGCACTGAGACTTTTTCTCCTCACTCTTTCTCGGGTTTTTTGTTCAAACATGGACGTGGGGGTGGTGCGGTAGAGTCTGGCGCCCCCCCCCCCTCCCCTCTCTTTACTGCGCCATCCTTAAAGGGGAGGGGGTAGGAGAGGGAGAGCAAGTAAACATTCAGAAACAGGCACTGGGCGCAGAGCTTGCCAACATCCGGGAGTTGGCGCCTTTCAGAGCAAAGGGTTGCTTTCTTTCCCCCTCGCATAGATGTTAGCGCGTTTTTGTTCAGAGTGGGGGAAAGCGTGTGTGCCTGCATGCTGAGCTGTAGAGACAGCTCAGGAGAGCTTCTCCATTCCCAAGTGAGGCCTGGGTGTGTATACAGTGGTGGGGAATGAAAAAGGTTCATTTTTCAGATGGTAGGGACCAGGGTGTATGAATATAACTCTGGGGGCAGGTGCTGATGAACTGCTGGAGTGGGTGCGGATGTGTTCGGGCATATGTGTGTGTGTGTGTGTGTGTGTGTGTGTGTTTGTGTATCTGTATGCGCGCGCGTTAGGCCTGGTTTGATTGCACCCCTTTTGCCCACATCCTTCTGATCTGGACCCTACAGAGCATGTGGGGAAGGGCAGATATTAGTTAGCCACTTTTCAAGAAACCAGGGGAATCTTGGTTTCCCTTGCAATCTCTCCCTAGTTCTTTGCCAGGGCCTTGGAGCTCTGGGCCAAATCCTAGGCTACTCAGAAAGGGTGGTCTGTGTGAAGAGGGGCAGGCCTGAGCCTAGAGCATACATCCAACAAGCTGGTTTGGCCCAACTTCAGGCATGCAGAGAGCCCTTTGGCTGTGGATGAGACAGCCTACTCAGGACTCCCCAGGAGTTGAAAAGGATTGTTTTTTTCCCATCCTTGGCTTCTTTTGCGGCTGCTGGTCCTTGGGTCTTTTACCGCCTCCAAGCCAGGATACACACCAGAAGATAATTCCTATTCTCAAGTTAGCCTCTGATCACATAGTTTGGCTTTTGCTGGGCCTCTCTGGGGTAAACTACAAGGTGTGAGGTGTGGGTGCCTGATTGCCCGTGCCTCCTGACTTATCGCTCCCAGAGTTGGAGGAGTCCCAAGACCAGGGTGTTCACTCTTCAGTTGGTGGGAGGCTCTATTTTAGAAAGGTGTACAGAACATGGAATTCTTATGGCTGCAGGCAGGCAGGCTGTCAGTGTAAATGGTGGTAAACTTTGCCACTGAGCATGGGCACACAAACAGGATAGTCATTTCCCTTGTGAGCTATGAGCCTTTGGAACCTTGGGGTAGAGCCAGGGTGGGACTTGGAGAAGGACCCTTTGAGATGGGAGTTTGTGTGGGCTTTGGGCCTTAAAATTCTGGGAGTGGGAGCTGGCCCCTAAGAGAATGAGGGTTCAGTGGAGGCATGAGCTGAGAGGTCAGTGCAGTTTTGCAGTTTTCTGGGACCAAAGGTCACTTTGGTGTTATCTTGAGGCAGGGCTGGTGTTCAGGCCAGGCAGTTAGTGGCTAAAAGGCAGTCTCCAAAGGAGCTGGCACCCGGGCTGGGGGCGGGGTAAGGAGAGCAGTGCTGCCACAACTCAGACCCTCTGGCCTTTGGCCTATCGTTGATTGTTCCTTGCATCTGAGCAGGTGGTTTGCATTAGCTTCAGCCATGATAGGAAACTGTGGCTGAGTTTTAACTCCTTACGACCCAGAGAGGGTGCATGCCAGGTGGCTATGTATTTCTTGAGTGCCTGCTTGTCCTGATAATATCTTCTGTGGAAACAGAGGGGTTACTGTTAATGTGGGAATTGGTCCTGATGGTGAAGGAGTTTACATTATGTTAGTTTTGAAAATGTAGAGAAGATGCAAGACCTTTAGTTTATAAGGCAACGGCTTCTATGTCTTGGTTCCTTCTTGAGCCCAGGGGAAAGAGCAGGTATCTTATTAGCTCTCTGTTTTGGATTCTGAGACTCTTTTTTTGCAAAGAACCAGTAGATGAGAACTCTGAAGGTGCCTTCAGAGGACCTGCATTAGAGGTTTTCTTTGTTTGTTGATTTGGGGGTGACAGGGGATGCCTGATTGTGTCAGAGTGGATTTCAGGAGATCCCTCTGTGTAATGGTTCCTGGCTACAATTGTGGGGATCTGTTTTTCCATCACCATCACCATCACCCAGTCTTCTGGGTGGGGCCTGCCTCAGATTTCAGGGGGAGGGTGGGGAGGATGGTGCTCTGGCTGGGAGCCCTCCGGTTCCAAGCCAAGGTCTGTTTAAAGTTGTAGTCCCATTGCTGAGGACTAGTTGTGCCACCAGCTTCGATCATTCTTTACCCCAATTTAGCCTAAGAAGAGTGACTAGCTGGGCTGTCCTGAAGTTTCTCACCCCAGTGTCTTGTCTCTGATAAAGTGCCCCTTCGCAGGCTTTGAACTGACAAGGTCCTTCTGGAGTTCATCATGTTGTTGAGTATTGGGTTCCTCCTGTTTCTGTGCCTGGGAGCATAAAAGAAGACATTTGGCCTTGACACCAGTTTTCCTGAGTAGTGGAACTAGTTTTTAGATAGACTCCCCTGGGACAACATAAGGGTTGTATGTTTTGTCTCTGAGATGAAGGGAAGAGGTTGGTTAAACCTCAGGTCATTTTTAGCACCACAGCTGTGAAATCTCTCAGAGGGGGCAAGATCTACCTCCGGTTGCATATAAAATTTCTGACTGAAGTTTTGGGCCTCATCAAAAGGATATCAAGTCTAACTCGTGTAATACTTTAAACAATAAAGAATTCAAATTTTAAAAAAAAAGGATATCAAGTCTAGAGGCAGCATTGGGGATGAGGGGGAGGTGATCTGGGACTCATTTCCCTTGTTCCTGAGTAGCTCAGACTTTTTTTTTTTTTCTTCAAGAAGCACCAGTCAAGCATTTGGCCACCGCCACCTTTACCACAAATGCCAAGCACGGTCCCTCTAACTTTAGACTGGCCAATCACCAGAAAAGCCTTTTTGCAGTGTAGTAATTGAAGCCATCTGTCTTCATCCTTGCCTGGCCCCAGGGAGCTACGCAGTTATTGGTCATGAATAGGCCATCCTGGGTAAAAAATCATCCAAGACTGAGGAACACATAGGCTCCTTAGCCTCTCTGCCTCCTGAAAGCTCCCTTAACCACTGCATTTGCTTATTGCCAAGGCCCAGGTGAATTGGCTCATTTCCAAGACTGACATTGATATGACAGATGGAATCATGTTAGGTTTTGCAGGGTCAGGAAGCAATTAGAATTAGCATTCAGTTATGTTTAGCATTTAATTATTTTCTTACATTATTTAATGCTTCATGTATGTTTTATTTTACTCCTTATTCTGCTGTAAGCCCCTCAAAGGCAAGGACCATGTCATTGTCTCCCATTTCAAGTAATTTTGTTGTATACTCTCATCTAGCTTCCAGCACAGGATGAACATGTAAGGATTAAGAAAATAACCTTTTTGATTGGTTGATAAACAGGGTACACTTGCATAGAAAGGGCTAAGAGATTTCTGTATGTCCTTCTACTAGACAGTAAGCACCATATGGACAATAATGGTGTTTTCTTATCCCAACACTTTGCATACAGAAGGTGCTTAGCAAATGTTGGTTCCACAGAACCCACACTTGGGAGATGCTAATATGTGGGGAGAGTTATAGTTGATGTGGCTCTTAACCACTCTTGCTCTTCCTTATAGAGTAGTGACAAAACTGAGCACCTACAGCAGGAGGGGCTGATTGCTCCCATGGAGATTTGTGGGAATCGTGGAGGCTGCTAGGAGGTGTTGGGGAATATTTAGTCACCAGGTCTGTGGTCTCTTGGGCAGGTTGGCAAGTAGATGGACAATTCCCAGTGGGAAGGAAAGTTGGAGTTAAGAATACCAGGACAAGTACCTAATCTTTTATTAAATGTCCTCTGGGCTCTCTGTCAGAATTGGCTTTGACTTCACCAAATCTCCCATTTGAACCATGTCTGACATTTCTGGGAGGGGGGGAGGATATAAAAATTCAGAATTTGGAGAGGTTCCCCAAGGACTTAGTTATTATTGTTAGTTAGGTAGAACTTGGATACCTGTAGAAAGAGCCAGAAATCAACCTTTCAAACCTAGGTCTGTCTGGAAAACCATGATTATTCTATGTTTTAAGGGGTGAAGGCCAGCTTTGAATGTTGTACTTTCTGTAGAACAGAAAGATTGTGTAAAACTTGTGGACATAGAATTAAATGCAGGATTCTTTGTTGTCCACTCTGATGCAGTAAGTTTTATATTAATTTTGATGTATACTCTCAGCTCTCTAAAGATTCCCATGGTGCCTTGGTGATGTGGATTAAGTACAAGTGAAGAGTGATTTATTTAAATGTTCAGAGCCACCAGTAAATGAAACTGTTTCTCCCCTCCTCCTTCATCATGGATATCTGAAATCATTAACTGCTCTTCTTCTCTTTGGTCCCAGGTGCATTGGGGTGACGGTCTGGTATCACCAAGATGACGCTCCATGCCACCCGGGTGGCTGCACTCCTCTCTTGGGTGAGTGGTCTTCCTCTCCTTTGCTAAACTTCTCCAGGAAGCTTGGGAGAATTTTTTAGGAGTCACAACTATAGAAGTACAGTTTTCCCCTTAATTTTTAACTTTTATTATTTCTGATTTTGATGCTGACAGTGATCCATGAGTCTACCTGTGTAGGTTTGAAGAGGCTGCCCTAAGGCACATATTCCCCTTCAGTCATGGGAAGGGTTGCTACAGGTGGCATGGAAACCCATCCTCATTTGCTCCTTGTGGATTTTTCTGACTAAAAGTGTTGGCACTGAACTTTGGTCTTCAAAAGCCTTTATTTGTAGGGCAAGGTTCTCCTTGCTCTTTACCATGTTTTGTCTGCTTCAATTATTCTCCTGTTGCCTTCTTGATTACGTCACCAAAATTTTCCTGCTAGGTATTTTCATATACTTTCTGCTTGAGACAATACCAAATGAAAAAAAATATATATACTAAGCACTGGGAATTTAGAGCTACAGAGTAAGTATAGAGGCCATTGAGTGCAGTGATGACAAGCATGGGCCTTGGAGCCAGACAGTCTGACTTAGAATCATTGTTTTGGCTTGTGTGACTTAGAGCAAGTTACTTAGCCTCTCAGCTCCTCATTTTAAAATTGGAAAAAGCCCTGCCTGGCTGGTGTGGCTCAGTGGTTAAGTGTCAATCTATGAACCAGGAGGTCATGGTTTGATTCTCCGTGAGGACACATACCTGGGTTGCTGGCTTGATCCCAGTAGCGGGTGTGCGGGAGGCAGCTGATCAGTGGTTCTCTAATCATCATCCATGTTTCTATGTCTCTCTGAAATAAAAAAAAGAAAAAGAAATAGCCCGGCCAGTGTGGCTCAGTAGTTGAGAATTGACTCAGGAATCAAGAGACCACTGGTTTGATCCCGGGTTTTAGACTCGATCCCCGGTAGGGGGTGTGGAGGAGGCAGCTGATTGCTGATGTTTCTCTATCATTGATGTTTCTATCTCTATCCCTTTTCCTTCTTCTCTCTCTAAAAATCAATAAAAACATTTTAAATAAAAATGGAAATAATAATACCACATGGTGTTATTCTGAGGATATTGGTATAATGTGTGTAAAAAACATTTCACACATACACACAACCATTTAGTCCAGTATCTGAATAAATAATTCCTGAAACTTAAAATATTGCTTGGGCATGCTATTTGGTACAGGGTATTTTAGTAGTCACCCTGACGATGGATCAATTAGCCAATTAAAGAGCCAACTTTAAAAAATATATATAGAGAATATTTTAAAGGAAATAAAATTTTAATTTCCAAATAGGGTGGATTTTATAATACAGCATCAGATATCTAGTCAAGTGATATGTATTTAATACAAAACATGCATTCTCAGTCTTCAGTTTCTGAAATAGATACAAATTTTAGTTGTGTCGTTTAAAATGGTTTTAAAAATATTTATATTTAATACATTTTGTATTTATATTACATTTCAATGTTTTATGTATGTATTGGAAACAATGTCTCTTCCTTCTCTTCCCTTCATCCACCCCAAAAAAAGCTGGGTGTGGGGGACCATGAGCTATGTCTGTAGTTCTGTGGCTTATGTGAATATTTGGGATCCTTTAGCCACATTGTTTTAAGTTGATCAGTTTATCTTTTTATTTATTTAGGTCCTAGGCTTGTTTTTATAGTGACTACTGCTGTTACAGAGAAGAACAGACACAAAACTAGTTTTACTTAACAGCAAATACTTGTATACTTTTCTCAAAAATCAATGAACATGCATTAAAATATAGTTACAATTTAAAAGGTAGGCAGCTACAGTGGATTTTATGACACTAGCAGCGTGAAATAATACTTATGCTAATGAGAAGAGTGGTTTAGAACAACGGTCACCAATCTTTCGGACCTCGTGGACCACCAGTGGTCCGCGGACCACTGGTTGGTGACCGCTGGTATAGTACACACATATACACACATCATTATAGCTGTGGTTTAAAAAAAATGACTTAGGGAAAAAAGACTAGAAAAAAATATATACTGAAAGTGTGTGTATTAAAATACTTGAATGAGTGGAGTTTTTTGGGTTTCCAAATTTTCAGTAATTTATTTTGTAATGTAAAAGTAAATTTAGTTTACTTAACATGTAGCTTGAAATTAATCTGTGCCAACAATTACAATGAATAAGTTGTTATAGGGAATAGGGAACTTTAAATAAAAATTTTGTTAAATATATTTTTTTTATTGATTTCAGAGAGGAAGGGAGAGGGAGAGAGATAGAAACATCAACGATGGGAGCGAATCATTGATCGGTTGCCTCCTGCATGCCCCCGAGCCCATAACTCGGGCATGTGCCCTGACCAGGAATAGAACCTTCTTGATAGGTCAATGCTCAACCACTGAGCCAGGCTGGATCAGGTGGGAATAGGGAACTTTAAGATTCAACAAGCTAAGCAACCCCCAAAGCCTGATAGACAGTTCTTGCATTCTGCCATGAGCTAGGCCCTTACTCGCATGATTTTTACCCTGATTAAAGATGAAAGAGCTTCTCCATTTCCTTAGCCTTGCAATGATTTCTCATTTGAGAGCAAAATAATGCACCAAAAGAAAATACATTTTTATATCTATGAAAGAAACAATTGATGGATTATTACTTAACTACGGTGCACGAAATTCGTATACTCGGGGTGGGGGGGGGCAGGTCCCTCAGCCTGGCCTGCACCCTCTCGCAGTCCAGGAGCCCTCGGGGGATGTCCGACTGACAGCTTAGGCCTGAGAGCGGGCCTAAGCTGTCAGTCGGACATCCTCTTAGCGCTGTCGCGGAGGCAGGAGAGGCTCCTGCCCCTGCCACTGCATTTGCCAGCCATGAGCCCAGCTTCTGCCTTAGCAGCGCTCCCCCTGTGGGAGTGCACTGACCTCCAGGGGGCAGCTTCTGTGGAGAGCGTCTGCCCCCTGGTGGTCAATGCATGTCATAGCAACTGGTCATTCAGCCGTTCGGTCAATTTGCATATTAGCTTTTTATTATATAGGATTGGTATTAGATGAATCCAGATTTCCTAAGTGACTTTAAATCAGCTAACTGATGTGATCTTTCATTCTTGTTAGTGAACAAGCTTTCCTAGCCCTTGAATATTTTACCTACATTGTAGGTATTAAAGGGAGATGGTTTTTGGATGCTTAAGTGTTGGCAGTCTCTTCGTTTTTAGTAGGTACAAAGGGATCTTGGTCTGGAGTATTCAGAATTTTCTCAGAAAATTTACACACACTGGCCATTCCTAACTAGATTAAGCTTTTTTTCAAAATATGGTTTTAATATATTGTCTTTAAGACTTCAGTGAGAGGTCATATTTTATATTCTATACTTTTTAAAATATATATATATACGTGTGTGTGTGTGTGTGTGTGTGTGTGTGTGTGTGTATGTGTGTGTACACACACACTAGAGGCCCAGTGCGTGAAAATTCATGCACTGGAGGGGGGTCTCTCAGCTCGGCCTGCCCCCTCTCACAGTCTGGAAGCCCTCAGGGGTGGGAGGCGACCCGGTGATCAGGGGAAGGTGATGCCCCTATCACACCTCTGCTGCTGCCACTGGTGGCAGCACAAGCCTCGGCCGGCCCTGATTTACCTGAGCCTCGGGCGGCCCTGGGCGGCTGGACAGCCACCATCTGAGGCTTGCCAGTGCCTTGGGCGTCGGCTGGGCAGCCGCCATCCAAGGCTTGCCTGTACCTCGGACCGGCCCTGGGTGGCTGGGGGGCTGAGGGGACTGGGGGACTCCAGAGGCAGGTGCGCAGAGCTGAGGGGACTGGGTGCTGCCATCTTGTGGCTGTGGGTGCCGCCATATTTGAGAGTGGGGCAGTCAGTTAGCATATTCCCTCCTTATTGGCTGTGGGCGCTGCCATCTTTGAGGGCGTGACAGTCCATTAGCATATTTCCTCCTTATTGGCTGTGGGCGCCGCCATCTTTGAGGGTGTGGCAGTCAGTTAGCATATTCCCTCCTTATTGGTTGTGGGTGCCGCCATCTTTGCAATGGTGCGAGGGTCAATTAGCATATTCCCTCTTTATTAGATAGGAGGATATTTCAGAGAGGAAGGAGGAGAGAGAGAGAGATAGAAACATCAGTGATGAGAGAGAATCATTGATTGGCTGCCTCCTGCACACCCCATACTGGGGGTTGAGCCCACAACCTGGGCATGTGCCCTAACTGGGAATCAAACCGTGACTACCTGGTTCATAGGTTGATGCTCAACCACTGAGCCGTGCCGGTTGGGCTGTATTCTACACTTTTAACCTTTTGCACTCGGATGTCGAGTGTGACTCGACACGGTTAGCATTAGAATAAAGGAATCGAGAAAAAAAACAAGCAAGTGCAAAGGGTTAAAATTAACCTATACTAACTTAGATCCATCTAGAAGTGGTTTTAGTTGTTGTTTTTTTAACCCTCACCAGAGGATATGTTTTTATTGATTTTTGAAAGAGAGGAAGAGAGAGGGAGAAACATTGATCTGTTGCCTCTGGGAATGGAGCCCACACTTGGGTATGTGCCCTGACTGGGAATTGAACCCATGACCTTTGTGTGTATGGGTCAACTTTCCAACTAACTGAGCCATGCTGGCCAGGGCTAGAAATTGCTTTTAACATAAAAGTGTTTAACCAAAATAAATACTGTTATTTCTGTAGCTGAATCATTTATTTATTTTAGTTCTCTTGATTCTCCATTGCATGCAGCTAATGTAACTGCGGAGATGTACTTCATTATTGTAAATTAATTAGTAATAATAGTGCTTTGCATTTCATGCTTTTATGTGTTTTTTGCATCCATAATCCTATTTGAACACACACTGGTCCTTTAAGGTAGATGAGGTAGGGATTATATTCACTTGACAAGTGACAAAAAGTTGATTACAAAGATTCCTGGCAAGTTAGTGGAGGAGATGGGCCCAAAATCTTTGTCTGGGTGCTCCCAGCAGAGTGTTATTTAAAAAGCACATCTAGCCCTAACCAGTTGGCTCAGTGGATAGAGTGTCGGCCTGTGGACTGAAGGGTACCAGGTTCGATTCCGATCAAGGGCATGTACCTTGGTTGCGGGCACATCCCCAGTGGGGGGTGTGTAGGAAGCAACTGATCGATGTTTCTAACTCACTATCCTTCTCCCTCCCTCTCCATAAAAAAATCAATGAAATATATTTAAAAAGCACATCTATACTAATAAAAGGGTAATATGCTAATTAGACTGGGTCGACCAGACATCTTCTGGTCGTCCTGCCTTCCTTCCGGACAAAGCCACGGTGGCAGGGGCCGAGGCAGAGGTGGTTAGGGCGATCAAGCTGGCAGGGGAGGGCAGTTAGGGGTGACTGGGCCAGCAGGGGAGGGCAGTTAGGGGTGACTGGGCCAGCAGGGGAGGGCAGTTAGGGGGGACTGGGCTGGCAGGGGAGGGCAGTTAGGGGCGACTGGGCCGGCAGGGGAGGGCAGTTAGGGGGGACTGGGCTGGCAGGGGAGGGCAGTTAGGGGCAGTTGGGCAGGCAGACAGGTGAGGGGTTAGGAGCCAGTGGTCCCAGATTGCGAGAGGGATGTCTGACTGCTGGTTTGGACATCCCCTGAGGGGTGCTGGATTGAAGAGGGTACAGGCCAGGCTGAGTGACAACCCCCCCCCCCCACCCGTCCATGAATTTCTTGCATCAGGCCTCTAGTCATATCTAAAAAAAGAGGGAATATGCTAATTGACCCTCACACCATCGCAAAGATGGCATCGTCCACAGCCAATAAGAAGGGAATATGCTAATTGACTGTCCCACCCTCAAAAGATGGCGGCACCCACAGCCAGTAAGGAGGGAATATGCTAATTGACTGCCACACCCTCAAAGATGGTGGCGCCCACAGCCAATAAGGAGGGAATTTGCTAACTGACTGCCCCTCCCTCAAAGATGGCGGCGCCCACAGCTAATAAGGAGGGAATTTGCTAACTGACTGCCACGCCCTCAAAGATGGCGGTGCCCACAGCCACAAGATGGTGGCGCCCAGTCCCCTCAGCTCCACCTGGGTGGCAGGTGCACGGTATGGCCAGGCCAGCCCGAGGCTCAGGCAAGCCTCGGATGGCGGCTGCCCAGCCACCCAGGGCTGGGCCGAGGGACGACCAAATGACTGGACAAGCAGGCTGCGTGGGGCGACCAGGCTGGCAGGGAGGTTAGTGAGGGATGACCAAAGGACTGGACAAGCGGGCTGTGTGGGGTGACCAGGCCGGCAGGGGCGTTAGTGAGGGACGACCAAATGACTGAACAGCAGGCCCCATAAGGGGCGACCAGACTGGCGGGGGTGGGGGCAGTTAGGGGTGATCAAACTGGCGGGAGCGGGCAGTTAGGAGCGACCAGGCCGGCAGGGAGGGGGCAATTGGGGGTGACCTGGCCAGCAGCAGGGGACAGTTAGGGGCGACCAGGCCAGCAGGGGGGTCAGTTAGGGGCGATCAGGCTGGCACACAGAGGCAGTGAGGGGCGATCAGGCTGGCAGGGGGGCAGTTAGGGGCGACCAGGCAGGCAGGCAGGCGGGTGAGCGATTAGGAGCCAGCGGTTCAGGATTGTGAGAGGGATGTCCAACTGCGGAGACTGGCAGTCGGACATCCCCCGAGGGGTCCTGGATTGGAGAGGGTGCAGGCTGGGCTGAGGGAACCCCCCCCCCCATGCACGAATTTCATGCACCGAGCCTCTAGTTTATAAATAATAGAATCTATCATTTGCATATAACCATTATCCTAAAAGTCTTTAAAATACCTTGTTAAGCAGGCTAAGTCTTCCTCTTTCCTCAGTCTTATACAAGGTGATTGACTTAGTAAACTCTTCCTAAGGCAATACAATACAAAGCTAAACTTCAGCCTGGTGAACTTGGTACCTGTGAAATTCATGAGTATTTTCCCAGTTGACCATACATGCTAGTTGAATAACCTGTGTGACTGATTCATTTGCATGTGACTGCTGGCAAATTTTCTAATTGTAAAGACTGATTTAGGTGGATGCCTGCCTAAAGCCAAAGAAAGGGGACAGGGAATTGAATCATAATTAGTGAATTGTTCCTTGTAGTTTCAAGTTCTTTTTCTTCCTCCTTTCTTTTTTTTTTAAAAGGAGATCATTTGTGTGTGTGTGTGTGTGTGTGTGTGTGTGTGTGTGTGTATATATATTGATTTCAGAGAGTAAGGGAGAGGGGGAGAGAGAGAGAGAAACATCAGTGATGAGAGAGAATCATTGATCGGCTGCCTCCTCCATGCCCTACACTTGGAATCAAAGCCGCAACCTGGGCATGTGCCCTTGACCATAATCGAACCCGTGATCCTTCAGTCTGCAGGCCAGTGCTCTATCCACTGAGCCAAACCAGCCCTGGCCCTCCTTTTTTCTCTATTACCTTGTTCCCCTATCATTTCTCCCACTTTCCTCAGCCAAAGTTTTATGTCTGGAAGGAATTTTAAGCATACATTAATAACAAAATTTTATATCTGTGTGGGAGTGTATAAATATCTACCTAATAAAGAGTAACATGCTAATTGACTGTACCTTCGCAACACCCACCAGCCAATCAGGAGTGAGTATGCAGATCAACCCAACAAAGATGGCGGGTTAATTTGCATACGCAGGCACCGAGTGGCTGGGGGCGGAGCAGGATGCAGGTGTTCTGCACCACCCCAACCCCTCCAGGCCTCTGGGCAGCGTGGGAAGGCAGACAGGCGGCCTCGGGTGGAGTGAAGGCTGTGCTGGCAGCCAGGGGAAGGAAGGCCCATTCTTGCACAAATCTTCATGCATCAGGCCTCTAGTTCAATATAAGTTTCAAATATTTCAAAATTCAGGAGACACAAAGGGCTATAAATAAAAAGATTTGAACTACAAAGGGTTATGCCATTTAAGAGATACAAAGGGCTATAATATAAAGAAACCTTTCTTTTTCCCTCGTCTCCCAGTTATCACATTCGTATCTCTAAAGGCAATGGTGGTACCAATTTGTGTATCCTTCCAGAACCATTTTATGCCTAATTGCATTTAAGGTATACCCCTAGAGCTAGAACAGTGATGGCGAACCTATGACACGCGTGTCAGCACTGACACGCGTAGCCATTTCTGATGACACACAGCCACTGAGGCGGCCGCATGCCGAGGATGAAACATTGCTGCTCCTGAGGATGAAACATTTGCGAAATAATGTTTTTTCCTCAAAGTGACACACTACCCGAGTTATGCTCAGTTTTTTGGCGAAGTTTGACACACCAGCTTAAAAGGTTGCCCATCACTGAGCTAGAACATCCTAGGAGTATTTAAGCTCTTATTTAGTTGAAGCCAAAGGAAGGATTTTGATGGCAGCTCCAGGTGGCTGTCACTGGGTGAGTGGGTGCAGCAGCATTCTTATGCTGAAATTAAAAATCCTAGAATCATTTGTTCCTTTATTCCTGTAGTCACACAACTACAGGCACTTGCAATGAGCAGAGAATTGCCAGCATCTGGGGAAGGCATGAACCACAGTGCTCTGGTACTTATGACAGCTTCTCTGGGCTCTTTCCTTTGTCTCACAGGTGAATGGTCTGCGTGTGGCTGACCCTGTGGAGGCCTTGCTGCAGCTGCAGGACTGCAGTGTCTTCATCAAGATCATTGGCAGCATGTGAGTGTGCACCACATCTCTCTCGGGCCTCTCAAGCAAAGCTGTGTGCTGGAGTGGGAACTGCCATATGCTCCCTTGCCTTGGTGACTTCTGTGACCAGGAAGCGTGGACAGTATTGGGATGGCATAAGCCAGTGTGGGACCCAGAGGCAAGAACACATTGACCTCATCCTCCAGTCACCATGGTTCTCTATGGGAGAAGTTTCACTCTTGTTCCCCCTAAGGCTTCCTCCCTCTTGCGCAGAAGAACCTCCAAGTATTCCAAGAGCCTGCTCTGGGGCTCCCTGTCTTATCTCAGTAGGAGTCTTCTACAGCTCTCTTTTTGTGACTCATCCTTATCTCACAAGCCTTTGCATCCTATAGGGCTAAGAAGAAAGGGGAAGCTCTTGTACTTATGGGAAATAAGAAGCACTTCAAAATCTCATCTCTAACTTGTTAGCAAAGCACAGATATGCAGCCATTAAAGCATTTCTATTGGTATTCACCTGCCTCCTTTACCTTACTTTGTGAGGTTAATTAGCATTTGATAAGCTATTTGTTGTCCTGTAGCCAGGTTTCTAGTTTGGGCCTTTTTATAACTGTGTCTTTAGCACATATTTTTATTGACGCTCACAGTTACGGAGAAATAATGGAGTGGAGCCTCCTCTGGAACCAAGCAAAGATGGGTCAAGCTATAACCTAGTTATTAAACTCATATAATTCATCCATTTTCCTGTATCATCAATTTTTAGGGATTATGGAAGACAAAACTGACCTTCTCTCACTTCTTTGTGCTACAAACAAAAGTAGAGGACATCCACAATATAAGGATTTGGAGGTACAGTGATGGAGAGGATAGCACAGTAGGCTGAACCCCTAGGCCAAGGATAGAAGAGTTGAGGGTGTTTATGTGGCAGGTAGGATCAGGGATTCAGCAACTCTGTGAAGTAATTTGGTCACCCATTCATAGACAACAGCTCATTACAGGGAAAGAAGATGGAACTGAGCTAGGGACTAGGTTTGATTTATCTTGTGTCCTTCATACCTAGTTTAGGACAGTACATTGATTTTATTTTATTTTTTTGTTTAATCCTCACCCGAGGATATTTTTCCATTGGTTGTTAAGAGAGAGTAGAAGTGGAAGTGGAAGGGAAGGGAAGAGACAGAGAGAAACACCGATGTGAGAGAGACACATTGATTGGTTGCCTCCCGCATGCACCCCAACCAGGGCTGGGGATCGAGCCTGCAACCTAGGTACGTGCCCTTGATTGGAATCGAACCCGGGACCCTTTAGTCCAAGGGCCAATGCTCTATCCACTGAGCCAAACCAGCTAGGGCAGGACAGTACCCTGATTTTAACTAATGTTTGTTGAATGAATAAATAGCGAATGAAAATGTAGTTGATATTCTCCATCAGTAAAGACTAGCAGGGCTGAGTAACTCAGGACAGATAGGTTTGCTAGTGTTTTTTTTCCACAATCTTTTGAACGTATCTTTTGAAATGTTTATTGGTAATAGGATGTCTTTTAGGATTTTTAAAAAAATCTCTGTGGTTCTGCCTTAGTACTTCTGAAAGAAGCCACTGTTATTTTGGTACAGACACTACCATTTTCTCTCCTAGTTATCAGGGCACGACCTTTCAACATCATTTTTAAAAAAAATATATTTCTTTATTGATTTCAGAGAGGAAGGGAGAGGGAGAGAGAGATAGAAACATCAATGATGAGAGAGAATCATTGATTGGCTGCCTCCTGCATGCCCCCCACGGGATCAAGCCCGCAACCCAGGCATGTGCTGGAATCAAACCTGGGACCCTTCAGTCCGCAGGCTGACGCTCTATCCACTGAGCCAAGCTGGCCAGGGCCATCATTTTGAATTCTTTCCTCTCCTTGGCACTGATTTCTAATCAGTTACCATCCTCTCAGTCTGTCCTTTAGAACAGCGGTCACCAACCTTTCGGACCTCACGGACCACCAGTCGTTGGCGACCGCTGCTTTAGAAGACTTCTCACATCCTTTCTTCTGCTTAATTCTGGATACCAGGCCCTTGTGATGCTATTCTTCTCTAACTTGCCCTTATTCCAGGGCATTCCTGTACATGTGATCTCAGGACCCTTCCTCTCATCCTTTCCTTGTGATGCTCCACAGCTGATGTGCCTCAGTGACTTACTAATCATTGCCAGGAGTTTGAATTCTAAATCTTTAGCTTTGGTATTGAAGAGCTTTTATCAGGGCCTACCTCCTCCCACAAGTCTTGTTTTCTACTCTATACCCCAACCCTCCCCTTTTTTGATCCTATAGAATTTTGTAAAATTTGGATTTTGTTAATTATATTCTCTTATTCTCTTCTCACTGTTTCTGCTTTACTTATTCTCTTCGCACTGTTGCCTATAAACAGTAATTAGATCTGTTTGATTGGGTTAAGATTTTTTGTTTTGGTTTTTCAGTTTTTAAAAAATATTTTTTATTGATTTCAGAGAGGAAGAGAGAGATAGAAACATCAATCAGTGATGAGAGGGAATCATTGATTGGCTGCCCCCTGCACGCCCCCCACTGGGGACCAAGCCCACAACCCGGGCATGTGCCCTTGACCAGAATTGAACCCAGGACCCTTGAGTCTGCAGACTGACGCTCTATACACTAAGCCAAAACCGGCTAGGGCAGGGTTTGTTTATTTTTAAATTAAATCTTTATGGTTGCAAGTATAAGGTATTTTTGCAAGACTACTTTATAGGTGGAGTTAGGTACCACCTAAATCAGCATTTTGCAGCTAATCTTAATGAAAATAATTATTTTGCAAACCTTAATGAAATGATAGATCTAGGCAACCAACATCAATGGCCAATAAAAGTATTAGGCTAGTACAGTGGTCGGCAAACCGCGGCTTGCGAGCCACATGCGGCTCTTAGGCCCCTTGAGTGTTCTAACGCCACTTCTTCAAAATAGACTCACCCAGGCTGAAAACCGACTTCAGCGCATGGGCCACAAAGTTTCAATCGCACTGTACGTGCACGCTCGCACGTGGTATTTTGTGGAAGAGCCACACTCAAGGGGCCAAAGAGCCGCATGTGGCTCGCGAGCCGCGGTTTGCCGACCACTGGGCTAGTAGTACCTACCTCACTGTTTAACTTCACTAAAAGAGAAGCAGCCAGGTATAATATGCCTCATGTTATGACATACAATAGGCATATTATAGGGTACAGCCTGTTTTTTTCTGACTTAAGAATAGATCAAGGAGCTTTTACTTTTGAGAAGATAAATTTTCCTTGGCCTGATGACAAGAACAGTAGATGTATCCAGGGGTAGCGATGTGTGCCTTTGTTTAGGCTTAGAACTAGGTGGGAAATTTTCATAGGGAGTGTAAAAATTCAAGATGCCCACCTTCCAAATTGTTCTGTAACATGCTGCCTGAGTTTTAGACTAATAGAGGGGGAAGGAAAGAGGACGGGGGAAGGGGGGCGGGGGAGGGGGAGAGAGAGAGAGAGCGAGCACTTTAGAAGGAGGGGCTGTTGAAATCCCAGGCTAACCCTAATCTCCATCTCAGATCCAGGATAATGCAGTGCAGACCAACTTCCTTTGGGAATTCTTGGTGGATGTGTACTGCCTGTTACATTTTTGATGCTGCTACTGTTGCTAACCTAAATCAGATGCCTAGTCCTCAGGGGAAGGAAGTGGAGGATGGCAGGGTTGGTGGCGTATAGAACCTATGAGAACTGAACAGGGCTTATTCCTTGGCCACTTGGCCTTCTCTCTGGGAAAATAATTGGGAGTCAACCACTCTGACAAGTTTCTCTTTCTGTTCTTTGTGTGAAAGAAGAAAAAAGGCTGTTTCATCTTGAGGCTTGAATAACAAAGTTTAGTGGAGGCATTTTGTCAGAAAACTAAAGCCCTGACATTTGTCTTACCGACATTGACTTTTACTCTTCCCAGTATAAAGCATCCCTCATCTGTCAGTCAGCACATATACTGAGCACCTGCTATATATTCCTGGCTTTTAACTTGCACAGTTAGAGTGGTCAATTATAAATGATGCAGTTGTACCGTGAGTGCTGTAGGAACTCTTAAGGAGGAGGAGGAGGAGGAGGAGGTGTGTCTAGCCGTGGTTCTGAATGGCTTCCTGCCAGAGAAGAGACTTGAATGTAGTCTTGGCTTTTCCAAAGCATGTTTCATGCAACTTTATTTATCCCAGAGGCCCAGTGGGGAAAATAAATGCTTTTGTGATTAAATATTAGGAAATAATGCATGTTATATCCTCTTATGTAGAAAATGTTTAGTTTGGTTTAACCTAGTATTTCTCAAACATTTAACCCGCGAACCCTCTTTATTTTTTACCTAATGGAATATACTAGGTAAATTACTGCTCTACGCTGAGGCAAGGAGTCACAGCATTCCAGATTGTAGGTGGTAGGGAAGAGGGCTCTTGCAGGAGTCTGTGAGGAGATTAGCATCTCCTGAAGACTTTGCAGGTGTCCCTAATCATAGACTAGCTACCCAGGATGCTTCTTGTGGGGAGGTTCACTTGGAAGAAGCCTTTGTAATCACGTGGGAGACAGAGGGAGCTACTTTCATAGTCTTGGCTTGGTTACTTCTTGTGCTTTTCAGGATGTCTGGCACTGGAAGGTTCTAAGGCCTTCCTTGCCTTCCAGAAAATTGTTGAAACCTGGAGATTGATGTTCTGAGGAGCAGGAGACCTTTTAATCATAGAAGATAGTTCACCTTTGAAAATGAAACTGCAGTTAGACTGAGCCCCCAGGAGCTAGGGGCCTGGGCTGTGTGAGAGCTCCCCCTGCTGCCTCCCGTCCTCATTGCTCTCTTTGTACTTGGCTTACCCTTCCAGTTAAATAAGCACGGTGACAGCCACAGATCAAAAGTGATTGTCCCTTGTTCTGGCCTCTGGGAGGCTTTTGCTACGTCAGCCTTCAGCCTAGTGTGTTGAACTTTGCTCTGTCACTTCAGGGCCTTGTTCCCTTTGGTTCTTTCAGTTCTTGGACCTGTTTTTTTTCTCCTTTCCATCATCCTCTGTCACTCTTATTCTAGCCAGGTTTCCCAGGTGTCCTGACCTTTAACCTTTACTTGAGCCATTCCTAATTATTGAACTTAGCTTCCCATTTATCTCTGTTGCCTCCATCAATTTTTGTCCCTCTTCCCACAGTGCTTTTTTTAAAAATGCTTACAAATTTATTTACATTTCATTCACACAGGGATTTATATATAAACCAATATTTACTTACTCTGTGGTGTTCTTTTAGACATTTCTATCACTAGTTTCTTCCACACATTGAAGAATCCAAAATAATCAGAATTGTCATTCTTTTTTTTTTTTAATATATTTTATTGATTTTTTACAGAAAGGAAGAGAGAGGGATAGAGAGTTAGAAACATTGATGAGAGAGAAACATTGATCAGCTGCCTCTTGCACACCCCCTACTGGGGATGTGCCCGCAACCAAGGTACATGCCCTTGACCGGAATTGAACCTGGGACCCTTGAGTCCGCAGGCCGACACTCTATCCACTGAGCCAAACCGGTTTCGGCAGAATTGTCATTCTTTAAAATCTCTACTTAATATCCTGACACTTTAATCCATTGCCTTCCAAAGCTTTCTCCATGATAGTTATTGAATATAATACTTAGGACTAAATTATGAAATGGTTACTGAAATAATTACTCAATAGTATTTTCAAAATGTGCCTTTTTAAATACAGCTATGCTGTATAACTGATGTTTCAGTCAAAAACAGACCACATCTATGATGGTGGCACCATAAAATTATAATGGAGCTGAAAAATTCCTATTGCCTAGTGCAGTGATTTTCAGCTGTGTGCCACAAGAATTTTGAAAATGTGCAATACCTGACTATTTAGTCAGGGGCACTTGTGACTTCTTTTCCCTTAGATTAGCAAATAAATGACAACAGCCCACACAACAATAGCCATCTGGTGTGAGTGAATCAAAATTATACCTAGTCGTTCTGTCAGATTGGCAAAAAATATGTTTTTTGGTGTGTTGCAGAATTTACTAATTATTTTATAGGTGCCATAAGATGAAAAAAGGTTGAAAATTGCTGGCCTAGTGACATCACAGCCATTGTAATGCCGTATAGCGCAGTGCATTATTCATGTGTCATGCTGGTGTAAACAAACCCGTGCTGCCTGTGGTATGAAGTGTAGCACACACAGTTATGTACAGTACACAATACTTGATAGTAAACTGGTTTATGTATTTACTATTTATCATTATTTTAGAGTATACTTATTCTAATTATTAAAACGTTTTTTATAAAACACCGTGCCTTGTTACACTGTTAGCAGTTGAACATGCTGTACAGATTTGTAGCCTAGGAGCAATAGGTTAATCCAGGGGTCCTCAAACTTTTTAAACAGGGGGCCAGTTCACTCTTCCTCAGACCATTGGAGGGCCAGACTATAGTTTAAAAAAAACTATGAACAAATTCCTATGCACACTGCACATATCTTATTTTGAAGTAAAAAAACAAAATGGCAAAAACACCCACATGTGGCCCGCGGGCCGTAGTTTGAGGACGCCTGGCGTTAATCATATAGCCTAGGTGTGTAGTAGGCGGTACCATCTACATTTGTGTAAGTGCACTCTATGATGTTCGCACACGATGAAATTGCCTAATAACGCATTTCTCAGAACGTATCCTCGTCGTTAAGAGGTGCATTACTGTATTCACAAATGGGATGTCAGAGTGCTCTTTCCAGAGGGACCTCATGCCTCAAGTCCCCACTTGCCACCCACCACACAGTTCTTCTGAATAAACGGTGCCTTGGTATCTTCTCCCCTGTCTCTAGCATTTGGTCAGGTTCTTTCTCAAATCCAGTGCAGACCAAGCCTGACGAAATGGGAAGGTAGTATGTGATGTAGTAACAAGGAGGGAAGGACTGCTAAGTGACCTGGTCCTAATACTTGCTCTTTTTCTAGCCACAGCACTGAGGAGGGGCAACAAATCGTGCAACAGCCAGTGCCAGAGAGACTGGACTTTGTGTGCAGTTTTCTGCAGAGTAAGTACTTTCTTATCTAGCTGGGAAGGAGCTGCTTCCTCCGCTCTTGAGAGTCCAGAGGAACCAGTTAATAGGTATCTGGAGGAGCAAAGGCCCAGGGCTGTCAGCTCTGTACTACGGAGATGCATACAGCCGGGCCAGCTTCCTGGGGTCTGGTGATGCTCACACTGGCTGGGGCAAGAAGAGTCTCTTCAGTCCCAGAGCTCTTCTCGGAGCTCCAGGTACAGCCAGAGGGTCAGTTTTTAGGACTCCTCATCTGCAAGGAGATGGAGGAGAGGGAGGCATCTCTGTTACCCTCTTTGCAAGAAAAACATTTTTCTTGGGTAACTTTAAATTAATTGCTTAGGAAATAGAATAGGGGCAGAGGCAGATTTAAGTTGATATTTTGGCCCTTCTACTCACTGGTCTGTGACCTTTCTGGATATAGGTTCCCTGTCTATAAAATGGAAATAATAATAATTGCTCTAGGTTTTGGGTAGATTAAATAAGATCACCTGCAAAGCTTCTGGCACAGTGCTCATTATCTGCTTTCTCCACCTCCAGAGAATTAAAGGAAAGGTGAGAATGGATTTAGATAAAGCAAGGTGTTAGTAATTGAGCCCAGACCCTCTGGCAGCATAAGAACCAAATATCCCCAGTCTTCCCCATGTGACTCAGCTGCAGGTTTCCTCTGTGACCTCAGTTGGAAGGAGAGTCTTTTGTTGTTGTTTTGTTAACCCTCACTTAAGGATACCCTTTCCATTGGTTTTAGAGGGAGTGGAAGGGAAGGAAGTAGGGTGGGGAGAGAGAGAGAAACATCCATTGGCCACCTCCCACACCCCCGTCTGGGGCAGGGGATCAAACCTGCAACCCAGGTACATACGCTCCACTAGGAATTGAACCTGCAACCTTTCAGTGTTGGGGCTGACTCTCTAACTACTGAGCAACACCAGCCAGGGCTGGAGTGACCTGGAATCTTTGGGCGCCTCTGTAGGGCTGAGCAGGAGTTTGTGCGTGGATGGGTGAGTGCAGTGCTATGCCCCAGAGCTGCTGTGAATCCAGCCTGCTTTCTTCAGGAACTATCCCTGTAATCCTTGGACTCACCCAGGATAGAACTCACTTCAGGTGGAAACATGTATGTTGGGGAGAGAGGACATAGGAGTAAGGAGCCCTCCATCTTCTAGCCCCACCAGAGACAGAAACCAGAACATCGGCTCTGACTCTGAGATGTTCTGATGATCTCAGGAATGACCCATAGGAAGTTCACCTCTTATCTACATTGTCATTACAGAAAACCGAAAACATCCATCTTCCCCGGAATGCCTGGTGTCAGTGCAGAAGGTGATGGAGGGGTCAGAGCTGGAACTGGCCAAGGTAGCTACTGAACACCAGACTGGGGGTGGAAGGGTGGCATCAGAAGGACCGCAGAGCCTTCTCTTAACCCAGAGGAAATGGTGGGGGCTTTATTTCTGGGGCTTGTGGAGGTTTGAGGTAGATTTTGATAGCCACCTGGATGAGGCAGGGGCTAATTTAGCCCAAAGATTCTAGGAGACCATGCCATATGACAAGAGTTTACTAGACCATTACTGTGGACCTCAGTGGAGACTTGGCAGGAATCAGGCCTCACCCAGCTGTTGTCATATTTTTCTTTTTAGCTCAGTCTACTTCATTCCTTCTCCTGTCCGGGTGCTGGCCTAGAGGGTTCCATGAGTCCAGGTATTTAGCTGTGCAGGAATCCTGGCACATGGCTTTTTGCACGTAGGCATTGAGTCCTCAAGTGTTTCCTGGTGCAGTTTAAGGGCAGTGGCCTGGGCTGCTGAATTCTAGGAGCTTTGGAATAGTCTCCAGAATAGCCTGGGCGGTGGGGGAGAGGGTGGGGGGGGGGGGCGGGCAGTGAGAAGAGAGACAAGCTCCACTCAGTGACTACCTCCTGTTTGGTTCCTAGATAACCATGTTGCTCCTATACCAGTCCACCATGAGCTCCAAAAGTCCCAGGGACTGGGAACAGTTTGAATATAAGATTCAGGTAAGCCCTTGTGCCTCCACTCTACCTAGCAGGCCTAACCTGCATTTCACCTCACCCCATCTGTTTTCTTTAAACAGCACATAGAGTAGTTACAGCCATTCATTTAGAAAGTCTGAAAAATATTGAAAAGCACAAAGAAGGAAATAACGGTTGCCAATAATCCCATTCCCAGAGATAACTACTACCTTTTTTAAAATATATTTTTTTATTGATTTCAGAAAGGAAGGGAGAGAGAGTTAGAAACATTGGTGATGAGAGAGAATCATTGATCGGCTGCCTCCTGCACGCCCCCTACTGGGGATCGAGCTTGCAACCCAAGCATGTGCTCTTGACTGGAGTTGAACCTGGGACTTTTCAGTCCACAAGCCGATGCTCTATCCACTGAGCCAAACCAGCTAGGGCATAACTGCTAACTTTTAAAGGCTATACTTCCAAGCTTTTTTCATATTTAACTGTACCTGAAACTATATTGTTTGGGTGCTACATAAAAATTGTTCTCTCTTCATGTACTAGTATGTATTCCTGTGTGTGTATGTGTATATATATTTTTCTCAAACTGTCACTCTATTTATTCCTCCTTTTCTCTAGTAGAAAGGATTAGTTAGAGAGAATGTCTTTGTCCACCCTGACAGTCTAGCTCAGTGGTTACCTCCTTTCCCCTCCTCTACATGGCCCCTAAGTGAAGAGGAGTTGGTGCATCTGCTTCATTATAGAGTGAATTGACCTGGTTTCCAGGAGCCACTTGCCATATAGGTTCTGGTGTTGGCCTTGCTTCCTACATGAGCAGCTGTTCTTTATTTCCCAGAGCAGAAGCAGCTAGAATCCAGAGTGGATATACTGTAGGTGACTGGTGGGACAGTGTCCAGAGAGCAGTGGCCTTTCACGTTATGGTAGAAATGTTGAATCATTCCATTTCGTACTCAGTGAGCTCATGGCTCATATTGGGGATGGGGTTAGGGTTGTCGTGTGGCATGGAAGGAACAGGTGGTTTCTTCCTCCCTTCAACCTTTTCTCTGCTCCAAGCTGGTCATAGAGCTGGTAGGAAGAGATTCTAGAAGAATAAGGGATACAGCAGAGTTGGCCAGGAAAATTAACTCTGTAGCTTTGGAATTCAGACAAAGAAGGGAAGATTTTACATCTGAGCTGGTGGGTAAGCTTTGGATGAGCCCTGAGGTGTTCTCACCTAGATAAACAAGAACAGTGAGGGTCAGCGGAAAGAGGCCAAAATAGTCATGCTCAAGCTTTCTGAGCACATTACTTTCCTTGCCTGTTCTCATCTCTTGTGGTCAGGAGTGAAGTCAGTTGGAAACTCTAACCCTGAGTGGATATTTAGGGAGGAGGGAGGTGGGAGCAAGTGGGGTGAACACGTCTCTAGTGGAATGTTCTCAGCTGGACCATGGGGCTTCCAACTCTTAGAGGAAGAATGGGCTCCTATAGACTTCTGGGGCTGGCACTGTCAGGGTGGTGACCTCCATCCCTTCAGGTGTCCCTAATACTTAAGTGTTGCTCTTTCTCTCTGTGGCCTAGGCTGAGTTAGCTGCCATCCTGAAATTTGTGCTAGACCATGAAGATGGACTAAACCTGAATGAGGACCTAGAGAACTTCTTGCAAAAAGGTAAATAGGGACCACTTCTGAGGATCACCTCCTCTCTGAGCTGGGATCCGGAGTTGTTGAGGAAGGAGGTTGTTTCTGTGTCTAAAACAAGACAGAGTTGGTCCTCAGGAAAACTGTGTAATGGCGTAGGTTGATTTCTGGGCCCTGTTGCCATCATCCCAGTTCATACAGAACTACTTCTAGCTGCCTGGCAGCAGCCAAGCAGAACTTTTTTATAAGTGATCTTGTCTACTGTTACGTTCTCCTTGATCACATCACCACCACCACCACCACCACCACCACCACCACCACACACACACACACACACACACACACACATTTATTTTTTAATCCTCACCTAAGGATTTTAAAAAATATATATTTTTATTGATTTCAGAGAGGAAGGGAGAGGGAGAGAGAGATAGCAACATCAATGATGAGAGAGAATCATTGATCGGCTGCGTCCTGCACGCCCCCTACTGGGGATCGAGCCCACAACCTGGGCATGTGCCCTGACTGGGAATCGAACCATGACCTCCTGGTTCATAGGTCAACGCTCAACCACTGAGCCACTGCGGCCTGGTCTGCCTGAGGATTTTTTTCCATTGATTTTTAGAGAGAGTTGAAGGGAGGTGAGGGAGAGAGAGAGAGAAACATTGATGTGAGAGAGACACATGTATGGGCTGCTTCCCACATGCGCCCCAATTGGGGCCTGGGATGGAATCTGCAACCCAGGTACGTGTCCTTGACCAGGAATGGAATCCATGACCCATGCTGTACCACTAAGCCACATTGCCAAGGCTGTTTTTTATTTATTTTTTAAACAATCATTATTCCTGGTTTAGAATCTAGGAGTACAGTCTTAAAAGATGTTTTCCCTCCACATTCAGCTCTTGTTCTAGATGAGAAAGCAGATACATAAACTCAGTAGGTATGATAAGGGATAAGTGCTAGGACAGAGAGGAGCCAGTTTTACCAGATGTCTAGCTGGAAGCACAATAGAAAGAGTGATAGCTCTACCTACATTCTGGTGAAGAGGCCATCGGTGTTGATAGGATGTAAGACTTGGGTCTCGGCCATTCTCTTCCAGCTGCTGAATTTGATGTTCCTCATATTCAGGTTCCTCATGAGCCCTTCAGGTGATGTTGGAAATGTGAGAGGAGAGGCTCTGGGCCAAGTTATGGGTTTGCAGGTCAGAGTATGGCTGGCCATTGAAGTTGTGAGAGCAAGGAGGCCTCATCTGAACACTGAGGGCTTAGAAGATGGGTGGAGGAGGAAGGAGCAAATGAGGGAGACTAATAAGAGTGAGTGTTTAGAAATAGGAGAACCATGTAAAAGTAATCATGGGAACCAAGGAAAGAGAAGGTTTTGAGAAAGTGTGTTGGCAGTGCAAGATTTTAGATAAGAGGAATTCAGAAAGGAGGCTAGTAGCTGACCCAAGAGGTTGTTGGGGCTGAGAGAAGATCCTGCTTAGGTTCTGCCCAGTGGCCGCCTTCTGTAGCTTACATATGTGTGCGCTCCCAAGAGGAGTTCTTAAATTGTGTAAAGATACAAATCTGTTCACCCTCTTACTAACCTCTATGGTTTGTCTGTTCCGTCCCCCAGCTCCTGTCCCTTCTAGCTCCATCTCTGAAGAACTCTCTCCACCCAGCCACCAGGCCAGGAAGGAGGTTCGCTTTCTAGAGCTACAGAAGGTTGCCTCTTCCAGTGGGAACAAGTATGTGCTGAGCCCCTTTCCTGGGACAGGGCCTCAGCATTCAGTCCTGAACTCCCTCCCTCCCTCCTAGACACTAAGCTGCTGAGCAGCCCCTTACATCATCAGAGGTGCTTGCAAGCATCCTGTCAGGCTGGGATGTCCTCACCTGCTGCAGTACTAATTGGGGGAATTGGTTGGGATCTGTCTTGGGCAGAAGGCCTCTCTCAAAGACTGTTCCCTGTTTATGGAATTCCTTTCTTTGTTGATCACACTAAAGTCCCTTGTCTCAGTGCAGCTCTGCAGAGGCAAGGAGAACACCTCCCTCCCCCTTTATTTTTTGACTTGGAGAAAGAAGGGTTTCCTTAAGGTCATGTCACAAGACATGAGATGGCACTGCAGGCAGAACCTGGGTGTATGGGTCTCCCAGTCAGTGCTCACATCCATAGTGCCCTGCTTTCCCCTCCCTGCCTATTGCTGGTCACTTCAGGTCTTATACCTGAAGATGACCATGGCATCTGGGCTATCTCTTTCCTTAGCTTCCTATCAGCTTCTCCAGCCTCCCCCATGGGTGACATCCTGCAAACCCCACAATTCCAGATGAGACGGCTGAAGAAGCAGCTTGCGGATGAAAGAAATAATAGAGATGAGCTGGAGCTGGAGCTGGCTGAGAACCGCAAGCTCCTCACCGAGAGGGGTGGGTGCTGGCACACAGCAGATGTGTACGAGTGGGCAGCATCTGGGATTTCCTTCCAGGGAGCAGTGGGCTTGTCTGAGGTATGGGCCCTCTGCTGGCCCTGGGCCTGTCAGGCTGACCTCCTGGAAACTGGTTCTGTCCTTGCCTCCATCTTCCCTTTCCCTTGGATTGGATGTTTCCTCCTTGCTCTCCCTTCTCCCTTTAGTTCTGTGCTGACTCTCCTCTCCTCTCCCCTTGTCTCCCAGATGCACAGATAGCCATGATGCAGCAGCGCATTGACCGCCTGGCTCTGCTGAACGAGAAGCAGGCAGCCAGTCCACTGGAGCCCAAAGAGCTTGAGGAGCTCCGTGGCAAGAATGAGAGGTAGAGTTCTCTCTGCCCGCTTCCGAGCTCCCTGCCCCACCTTGTACCCATGAGGGACACACTCTTCTCACTGCTCCTTCCTTATAGCCTTACCATGCGGCTCCATGAAACGCTGAAGCAGTGCCAGGACCTGAAGACAGAGAAGAGCCAGATGGACCGCAAAATTAGCCAGCTCTCTGAGGAGAATGGGGACCTTTCCTTTAAGGTGTGTTATGCCCCCACCTGGAGGCCCCTTGGAGTTGAGTTTCTGGACAGTTAACCAAGAGGGGGTTGAGAAGAATTTCCTGGCACCTGTTTGGTGCCTTTGTCTCTCCAGAGACCTGCATACTTTGCCCCTTTCCTTGTCCCATGATTGGTTGTAGCCCTAAATTTTGATCTGTAGTCCTGAGTTAGGGATGTGATTCATTATGATTGGCCTGACGATGGTGGACAGAATCATCAGAGGATCCAGTCCTGGAGGTCTGGAGCAAGCAGCAGTGGTGGTACCAGTTCTGACTCTGGGTAATGGGACTTCCGATTTGTCTATCTCAGCTGCGCGAATTTGCCAGTCACCTACAGCAGCTGCAGGGCGCCCTCAATGACTTGACAGAGGAGCACAGCAAGGCCACTCAGGAGTGGGGGAAGAAGCAGGCCCATCTTGAGAAGGAGTTCAGCACAGCCCTGCAGGACAAGGTAAAACTCTGTTTGGGGGTATTAGGGCCACCGTCTTGAGCACATGTTCAAAGTTGAATTCTGTTTGACGCTCTCTTCTTTTGGGCCTTTGGGAATTAAGCTGACTTCTGTTCAAGGTTTAATAGTGTGCTGTAATGGAAGAATTGTGGGCTTAGAAGTCCAATACACCTTTGAATCTTGTCTCTGCTATTTACAAGGTGTGGATCTTGGACAAGTTACTTGATCTCCTTCTCTCTAAGCATCCTTTCCTGAAAATGGGAAAAAGAACGAGTAGCTGCCTCATCAATCATTGTAAGATAATAATACATAGAAAGCACTTAACACATTGTGTGGTGCAAAGTAAGCTCTCAGTGAATTAGTTGCTATTATTATTGCTGTTAATTAGGAACTCAACTCTGCCATTTATTAACCATGTAGCCCTGGGCCACGCCATTTAACAAATGAGCTTCAGATTCTTGCTCTGTGAAAGGGGCAGTCATAGCTATCTCTCGGCTCTATTGTGTGGGTTAGAAATTCAGAAAGGCACCCAGTGCCTGGCCTGTTGTAGGTGCTTAGTGAGCAGTGAGGGGAAGTGGGGGTACAGGAGGGTGTGGTGCTGTGGCTGCTGCTGCTATTGATGCCCAGTGGGGCAGGGTATGTTTTTAAGCTGGGTGGGTATTTGGATAATCTGGAAGCTAAGACTTCCTTGAGGAAGGGTATACAGTGAAGAAATTTGAAGTAAACTCTGTGGCCTTGGGGAAGAAATTATCAAGTCACCTGACTTAATTTAGCCCTCTAGCTAGGGCTAAAAGGCAGGTCTCTCATGGTCCCAGATCCATGATTTCTGAGGGTTTTTTCCTAGGTGAGGGCAAAAGGAGATCTTGGTAACAAGGTGATAGGGTCTTATGTTTTGTTGATGTTCACAAGGGCTTGTGGGGACATCCAGTGCCTCTTCCACTTCTGTTCATGTGGAGCTCTTTTACTCCCAGAAATGCCTTGAAGAGAAGAATGAAATCCTTCAGGGAAAACTTTCACAGCTGGAAGAACATTTGGCCCGGCTACAGGAGAACCCACCCCAGGAGAAGGGTGAGGTGCTGGGTGACGTCTTGCAGGTAGGAATGCATAAAAGCAACTGTAAGACCTGAATGTTGTGTGCTGGGGTTGGTGTGGGCCATGTTTAGCACATTCGGAGGCCCTGGTGACAGGAGTCATGCTGATCCCAATTTGTCTCTATCTCACCAGCTGGAAACCCTGAAGCAAGAGGCAGCCACTCTTGCTGCAGACAACACCCAGCTCCAAACCAGGGTGGAGGCACTGGAGACCGAGCGGGGCCAGCAGGAAGCCAAGCTGCTTGCTGAGCGGGGCCACTTTGAAGAAGAAAAGCAGCAGCTGGCTGGCCTGATTGCTGAGCTGCAGAGCTCTCTATCCAACACCAGACAGGCCAAGGAAGAACTGGAGAAGGCCTCCCAGGCTCAGGGGGCCCAGTTGTCTGCCCAGGTGGCCACACTGACCTCCGAGCTCACAACCCTCAATGCTACTCTCCAGCAGCAGAATCAAGAACTGGCTGGCTTGAAGCAGCAGGCCAAAAAGGATCAGGCCCAGCTAACCCAGACCCTCCAACAGCAAGAACAGGTCTCCCAGGGCCTCCGCCACCAGGTGGAGCAGCTGAGCACCAGCCTGAAACAGAAGGAGCAGCAGTTGGAGGAGGCCACCAAGGAGCTGGAGGCCACCAGGCGAGACCACTCCCAGCAGCTGGCCACTGCTACTGAGGAGCGGGAGGCCTCCTTAAAGGAGAAGGATTCAGCCCTCCAGCAAGTAGAGGCACTGGAGAAGGAGAAGGCTGCCAAACTAGAGGTGCTGCAACAGCAACTTCAGGCTGCTAATGAAGCCCGGGACAGTGCCCAGACCTCAGTGACACAGGCCCAGCGGGAGAAAGCAGAGCTGAGCCAAAAGGTGGAGGAACTCCATGCCTGTATTGAGGCAGCCCGCCAGGAGCAGTGTGAGACCCAGGCCCATGTGGCAGAACTAAAGGCCCAGCTGAGGTCTGAGCAGCAAAAAGCAACTGAAAAAGAAAGGGTAGCCCAGGAGAAGAACCAGCTCCAGGAGCAGGTCCGGGCCCTTGAGGAGTCCTTGATGATCACCAAGGGCGGCCTTGAAGAGGAGAAGCGCAGGGCTGCAAGTGCCCTGGAAGAGCAGCAGTGTTGTATCGCCAAGCTAGAGGCAGAGACCCAGAGCCTGGTGGAGCAACATAAGCAGGAACGGAAGGAGCTGGAAGAAGAGAAGGCTGGACGCAAGGAGCTGGAGGCTCGATTACAGCAGCTTGGGGAGGCCCATCAGGCTGTGACGGAAGCCCTGCGGCGGGAGCTGGCAGAGGCCATAGCCTCCCAGCGTGAGGCTGAGAGTGAATGTGAGCAGCTTGCCAAGGAGGTGGCCACATGGCGTGAGCGGTATGAGGATAGCCAGCAAGAGGAGGCCCAGTATGGTGCCATGTTCCAGGAACAGCTGATGACCCTGAAGGAGGAATGTGAAAAGTCCCGCCAGGAGCTGCAAGAGGCAAAGGAAAAGATGGCAGGGATAGAGGCTCACAGCGAGCTCCAGATAGGCCGGCAGCAGAGTGAGCTAGCCCAGCTCCATGCCAGCCTGGCCAGAGCCCACCAACAGGTCCAGGAGAAGGAGATCCGGGCCCAGAAACTTGCAGATGACCTCTCCACTCTGCAGGAGAAGATGGCTGCCACCAGTAAGGAGGTGGCCCGCCTAGAGGCCTTAGTACGCAAGGCAGGTGAGCACAAGGAAACAACTTCCTCTGAGCTACTCAAGGAGCCCCCAAGGGCAGGAGACAGAGAATCAGAGTGGCTGGGAGAGCAGCAGGGGCATCGGTTCTGCAGTACCCAGGCTGCACTGCAGGCTATGGAGCGTGAGGCAGAGCAAATGGGCAGTGAGCTGGAGAAGCTGCGGGCTGCGCTAATGGAGAGCCAGGGACAACAGGAGGAGGAGCGTGGGGAGCAGGAGCGGGAGTTGGCCCGGCTAGCCCAGGAGCGGAGCCGAGCCCAAGCCGATCTGGTCCTGGAGAAGGCCGCCAAGGCAGAGCTTGAGATGCGGTTGCAGAATGCCCTCAATGAGCAGCGTGTGGAGTTTGCTACCTTGCAGGAGGCACTGGCCCATGCCCTGAAGGAAAAGGAGGGGAAGGACCAGGAACTGGCCAAGCTTCGTGGGCAGGAGGCAGCCCAGAGAACAGAACTGGGGGAGCTTCAGCAAACCGTGGAGCAACTGAAGAAACAGCTGGCCCAGATGGAGGGGGAGGACCAGCAGTCTCTAGGGACAGCCCGTGAAGACACTTGTGGGTCAGGAGCCCAGTCTGAGGCTACTGGGAAGACCAAGCGAAGAGGCCCTGACCCGGAGGCTCTGCAGGCAGAGGTGAGCAAGCTGGAGCAGCAGTGCCGTGAGCATCAGGAGAAGGCCTCCAGCCTGGAGCGTAGCCTAGAGTCTGAGCGCGCCTCCCAGACGGAGCGGGCCACCACTCTGGAGACTTTGCGGGGCCAGTTAGAGGAGAAGGCCCAGGAGTTGGGGCTCACCCAGGACACCTTAGCCTCAGCACAAAGGGAGCTGGCCACCCTTCGCACCAAGGCCCAAGACCACAGCAAGGCTGAGGAGGAGTGGAAGGCCCAGATGGCCCGGGGCCAGCAGGAGGCTGAGAGAAAAAACAGTCTCATCAGCAGCTTGGAGGAGGAGGTGTCTATCTTGAACCGCCAGGTCCTGGAGAAGGAGGGTGAGAGCAAGGAGTTGAAGCGGCTTGTTGTAGCTGAGTCAGAGAAGAGCCAGAAGCTGGAAGAGAGGCTGCGCCTGCTTCAGGTAGAGACAGCCAGCAACAGTGCCAGAGCCGCGGAACGCAGCTCTGCTCTGCGGGATGAGGTCCACACTCTCCGGGAGGAGGCAGAGAAACAGCGGGTGGCCTCTGAGAGCCTCCGACAGGAGCTGGCCTCACAAGCCGAGCGAGCAGAGGAGCTGGGCCAAGAACTGAAGGCATGGCAGGAGAAATTCTTCCAGAAGGAGCAAGCCCTCTCTGCCCTGCAGCTAGAGCACACCAGCACACAGGCCCTGGTGAGTGAGCTGCTGCCCGCCAAGCACCTGTGCCAGCAGCTGCAGGCTGAGCAGGCAGCTGCTGAGAAACGCCATCGTGAAGAGCTGGAGCAAAGCAAGCAGGCAGCTGGTGGGCTGCGGGCAGAGCTGATGCGAGCCCAGCGGGAGCTCGGGGAACTGATGCCCCTACGACAGAAGGTGGCAGAGCAAGAGCGAGCAGCCCAGCAGCTGCGGGCAGAGAAGGCCAACTACGCAGAGCAGCTGAGCATGCTGAAGGAGGCTCATGGCCTGCTGGCAGAGGAGAATCGGGGGCTGGGAGAGAAGGCCAGTCTCGGCCGGCAGTTTCTGGAAGTGGAGCTGGACCAGGCCCGGGAGAAATATGACCAAGAGTTGGCAGCTGTGCGTGCTGATGCTGAGGCCCATCTGGCTGAGATGCAGCGGGAAGTACAGAGCACTGCCCGGGAGCTGGAGGTGATGACTTCCAAGTATGAGGGTGCCAAGGTCAAGGTCCTGGAGGAGAGACAGCGGTTCCAGGAAGAGAGACAGAAACTCACTGCCCAGGTAAGGCACCAAGCTCAACACCTCCTCCAAAGATTGGGCCTGAGAGACAGACGACGTTGTTCCCTCTGCATTCCAGGGCCTTAAGCTTCCACATTATTGCAGAGTGTCTTGTCTCCCTCACTCACTGGGTGTCAGAGGAGGAGATGTAGCTGGCAGAGTTCAAGTCTGTTGTCCCCTATTGTCCTAAAGAAAATATCAGTAGCCTCCCCTTCCCTGAAGACTCTGTCCCTGGAGAGTCAAACAGTGAAGGCCATGGCTCGTTCTGGAGGCACATTATGAGGTGTACCTGCAGTGGGGGCCCCAGAGCCACTGGGGACTAGAATGAGCCAACTGGCACTTTACACATTACTAAAAGTCTGGTCCCTTGGGGGAGGGGGATTCTAAGAGTTTCAGGGAGGTCAGCCTGACAACAGGAACAGTGCCTCTTTGACCCCTATCCCCCATCTCACTCTGTCTCCATTGCTCCTCCCCCATGCACAGGTGGAACAGCTAGAGGTATTTCAGAGAGAGCAAACTAAGCAGGTAACGCCTGGGGTCCTTGCTAAATGCTGGCTGCTTAAGCGGTGACCAGTCTCGGTGCATGACCCCGGCTGCAGCTTGCCTCCGCCAGCTCCCGTTGTGAACTGTTTGTGAAGGGGGCAGGGTCAAGCCATGGAACCCAGGCCCAGGCTGCCCAGGAGTGCTGGGCCCTCTCTCAGGCCTCATCCCACCCGTCCCAGGTCGGACTCCCCACCTTCTGCACTTTCTGCCATTTGCCTGTCAGGGACGAGGGGTAGGGTAGGCTTCTTCGTCTTTCCCATATCTAAACCAATCACAGACAATTCTTGGGATTCCTAAACCTTCAATTCCTGTTCCAAGTTTGGGTCCTCAATGAGGAGGACTAGCAGAATGACCAAGGCCTTATTTAACTCAGTTCCCTTCTTTCCCACAGAAGCCATAAAGGTGATAAGCAAAGCATTCTTCACAGAGCAGGGAGGGTTGTGAGCTCAGGATGTCTGCCGATGGGTGATGACCCTTTGGGCCTTAACCCCAGGCGTGAAATAGATGTCTGGGAGCAGGAAGGCCAAGGTTGAGAGGTGCAGGAGGGGCGTCTGCCAGAGGAGTTGTATCGTCTAGCTGCCTCGCTCGCTCTCTCAAGGATTTCTCTGTGCTGCCCAGATGTCAAGGCTATTGAGCTGGTTTTTAGCGGGAGCACCCTTTCTCTGCCAGCCCTTCTACCCAGTCACCTCAGGCCTGCGGAGGAATCAGGCTTTCCTTTCTTCCCATCACCTTCTTCAAGGAGCCCAAGACGACAGTCAAACTGAATACAAACAGTTAGCAATGGAGCCCTCGCCTCTCGCTTTTGCTGATTATGCTTGAGCTTCTGGAATGCCTGGAGGAGCCGGAGTGCTTGTGGCTGTGATGCTCCCCCTCATCCCTCCCTCCCCTTGCTCTTCCTCTCTACGGGAATTGGGTGGGCGTGGACGTGTGCTGCCCTGCTCTGTCTCCCAGCACTAACCACACTGATCCCCACACTAACCACACTGCTGGCACCAGCCCTAACAGCTTGTGGGGATTGGGAAGAGGACTGATCGTCTGTGGGCTTTTGCTTTGGTAGTTTCTGGGAAGGTATTGAATGAGTATGTCTGCTAGTTACAGGCTAGGTCCACTATCCCTGCCTCCAACCCAGGACAGTTGGGACTGGGAATGGCAGCAGTAGGGTGGTGGTGAGGTGTTAGCTCCCCAGAGTAGATCTCTCCCTGCAGGCCTCTGTCCCTGCAGACTGGGGGTGGAGGTGAGTGTGGGCAGGTGGCTCTGGCAGCACATGTGTTGGGTTACCTCACTCAGGTCCTGCCCAGCCAGGCTAGAGAAAGTACCAGAGTTTTTTTTCTAAAAATATTGGGGACTGGTCTGGGAAAACCCCCTAAGTTGCCTGGACATCCAGGGTAAGGCCGCCTGAGTCTTCCCGTCTCCTCTTCCCTCCCCTATCCCAGGTGGAAGAACTGAGTAAGAAGCTAGCTGACCACGACCAAGCCAGCAGGGTGCAGCAGCAGAAGCTGAAGGTGGGACAGTTGGGAGCGGGAAGGTGCTCTCAGCCCTCGGGCTGTGTTGGTTGTGGAGACAAGGAGAGGCACCATGGGGACCTGGCAGCCTTAGATCTGCCTGTGGCTCAAGAACCCCCTGCATGTGCCTTCTGGAATCTCTGAAGGGAAGATCTTTGCATTACAGTAGCAATAACCAAATGCGGTTACTTAAATTTAAAGTGGTTATAATTAAAATTTTAGTTCCTTAGTCACACTAGCTACAGTTTCCCTGCTCAGCAATTAACTGCACGTGGCTCCTGTCTACCATGTTGGACAGGGCAGAACATGGCCAGAAAGTCCTATTGAATAGTGCTGGCCTAGAGTTAATCACATGCAATATTATAATGCAATTTAATATTCTTAATATTTTCAACATTGTCACCGTTTGTTTAATATGTTTTTGCAGTCTAGGTGTCACAGCTTTTAGCTATAGGAGCAAAGGAATTGGGTCCCATGGCCCTGGGACTTGCTAAAGCCTTGGTGGGTTACAGGAATTGGTGGGAGCTGAGAGCTTCATTTCCCCAGCTCATTTCCACATGCTCCACACCATGTCATGATGATGATAAACAGATGCTTGTTATACTTCTTTTGGGGGCCTTCCTGGTGCTAAATGTAAAAGAGGTAAAGCCAGATGATTCTGTCCAGTGTCTATTACAAACTAAGCACTTGCTGGCCTTGCAGGTGGACAGAGAATCTGACACAGTCCCTGTCCCCAAGGAGTCTGGCCTGGAGAGGAGGCAGTGCAAGCCTCATAAACACCCACACAGGCTTTGGAGTCAGGTGCACCAAGGGTCAGATCATATGCTGCTATTGAGTCACTATGATCCTGGCCAATTGCCTTAAATCTCTGTGCTCAATTTCTTCAACTCTGAAATGGAGATCTAGTTACTTCCCAGAGTCGCTCTGAGGAGAAATGAGTTCACATGTCCTGAGAGCTCCCATCCCAAGTGCCTAGCCCCGTGCTCTGCACCTAGGTGAGAGGATCAGTTCCCTTCCTCCTTGGGGAGACTGTGTACTCATGGAGAGAGAATGAGACAGTTTGTGCTTGATCTCAATGAAGATAGGGCTGTCAGAGCTCTGTCAGAAATGGCATAAGCTGAATGGGAAAGATCCTGCGGACTGTGGACCTTGCAAAGGTGTGTGGTGTTTCAGTATGCTGGAGTTGGTGGGGGTAAAAGGATTTTCCCACTTCCTGAGAGAATATGTAGGAGTCTGAAAATACCCAAGAGTCCAAGAGGCTAGGGCAAGTCAGATTTAGATGGAGTAGCCAGACCACCACCCTGATCAGCCTTCCACATCACATGCTTTCCAGGCCCAGGGAGGGGAAAGCCAGCAAGAAGCCCAACGCCTCCAGGCCCAGCTGAATGAGCTGCAGGCCCAGTTGAGCCAGAAGGAGCAGGCAGCTGAACACTACAAGCTGCAGGTGAGGAGTCCAGTCCTGGCCCACTGTGCCCTCCCTCCTTCCATCCCCCATTCTCCACCCCTAGCCCCTACCCACCCGTCTGCCCACACAGATGGAGAAAGCCAAGACCCATTATGATGCCAAGAAGCAGCAGAACCAAGAATTGCAGGAGCAGCTGCGGGGCCTGGAGCAGCTGCAGAAGGAAAACAAGGAGCTGAGAGCCGAAGCTGAGCGGCTGGGTCAAGAGCTACAGCAGGCTGGGTTGAAGACGAAGGAGACTGAACAGACCTGCCGCCACCTTACTGCCCAGGTGCGCAGCCTGGAGGCACAGGTAAGTATCTGGCTGGACAGACTCCCTTACTCATCATAATGGATCCCTGTGCCTTCCCCTCCTAAGCCACCCTTGCCTTAGGCTTCTCTTCACTCTCCCTGGCCCTCTGCTTCCCAGGTTGCCCATGCTGACCAGCAGCTTCGAGACCTGGGCAAGTTTCAGGTGGCCACTGACGCCTTAAAGAGCCGGGAGCCCCAGGCTAAGGCTCAGCTGGACTTGAGTATTGACAGCCTGGATCTGAGCTGCGAGGGAACCCCACTCACTACCACCAGGTCAGGAGGCACCATTCATCCCTCAGTCTGTTGTCCATTGAGAGACTATTGCCGGTATCCTGGGCTTGTCCCTTTGCCCTTTGGAAGCTTATTCTTAGAAGAATAAAAAGGCTATGTGGAGGTTGTCACTCCTGTTCTGAGTCTTCAAAGAAGCCATAGGTATGTGTGCCTGTGGCTGGACTCCCCATTGATGGAGGCTGGCGCTTTGAGGGACCTGGGAAGGGTTTGAAATTGAGTACATGATCAGATTTTCATCTTAGCTTATCCTTATAGCCAATGTAGAAGCTGAGACTGAAAGCATTTGTTGTTATTTAATAAGACTTGTGTCAGACACTGTTATAGACACTTGAAAAATAGTAATTCATTTAACAGATGAAACTGGAGCATAGATGGGCAGTCACTTGCTCAAGGTCCCACAGTGACAGAGCTGGGCTTGGACCTGGGCCGCCTGGCTTGAGTCCTTGTTTGTCACTGCTCTGGTACCTCTCAGATGCCGTTGTCAGTCTAGGTGAGAGTTGATGACAGATCAGGGAAGGATGTGAGAGCAGAGCGGGGTGCAGTTAGGAGACTTGCTGATTTGGTTTATTAGGAGAGGGAAGCAGTAGGATTGTGTCCATGTTCATGGCTGGGCAGCTTGGGTGAAGGCTGCTCCCATTCGCTGAAATAGAAGATACAGGAGGAGGAACACACAGATGAGCTTAGTTTGGGACATACTCATTGGGGAGTAGTGGTGGGTGTCCAGAGATGTCTGGGACAGTGGGTGTATGGGTCTGGGAGTTGCCAGTATTGAGTCAGAGGGCCATGGGAGTGGACTGAAGGGAAGGCCCAGGTCAAGGACGCTCCTTGGGACCTCTGAAAATTCAGCAAATGGGGTGCTTGACCTGGTCTGATTATAATAAATGCAAGAGTTTGCCACTTTGGAGCAAAGAGATGGACAAAATGCTTCCTAGCCCCAAGAATGGCATCTCATCAGGTTTCTTTCCTATAGCAAGCTGCCTCGTACCCAGCCAGATGGCACCAGCATCCCAGGGGAGCCAGCTTCACCCATCTCCCAGCGCCTGCCCCCCAAGGTAGAATCCCTGGAAAGTCTCTACTTTACCCCTATCCCGGCTCGGGGTCAGCCACCCCTGGAGGGAAGCCTGGATTCCCTGGGGGACATCTTCCCGGACTCAGGCCGGAAGACCCGCTCTGCTCGTCGACGGACTACGCAAATCATCAATATCACCATGACCAAGGTCAGGCTCGGGGGGGGGGGGGGGGGGCGCACGCTGCTCATGCCTTCTTAAGGGCATCTTTCCAGTGGGTCCTCAAAATAGCCACAGGGCTGACCAGCCTGTATCTTACAGAAGGAAAAGCTGAAATTCTGAGAAGGACCTTAGAGCTCTTTTGTAGAAAAGGGCAGGACTGTAATTAGATGCCTGTCTGCTGACTGTAAGGCTGGTGTCCTCTCCGTGTGTAGCACTGACCCTGTACAGGCTGAAGGGGGAGACTATGGAGAAGTTGCAGCTGAACCTGTGCTTCCCAGCACGTCCCCGGGGGAGCGGAGATGTGTTGTGGCCGCCAGGGGGCTGCCTGCCAGCCTGAGGGCTCTGGCCCTTGTTTCCACATCCCAAGGTTAGGGAGGAGAGGGGGTGCGGTGCCTTTGGGGCAGCAGGGACACCTCTGTGTACAGGGTGGCTCTGCTACCAAGATGCTGGAAAAGCTCTAAAAGATGGTCAGACCCTGGCAAGCGTGGGCCAGGGACGCAGAGGCCGTGGGATGATCGTGACCAACTCAGGAGACATGAGAGCCCTGGTTCTCCCACTTCCTAGCTGTTTGACCTTTGGGCCAGTTACGCCATTTCTTTGTACTTCACTTCTGAAGTAGTCTAATATACTCTGCCTTCCCTCCCTCAAAGCATTGAATAGACTTAGTGGGGAAAATGGGTAGAAAAGAGTCGATACCCTCAGCACCTTGTGTGGGATTCTGGCAGCAAGGCCCATTTCTTGCAGACGTCCAGGTAAGAACTCTTGCAAAGCAGTATGGGAACACAGCTATGTAGCAGGATCTGAGGGGCTTCAGGAGGGGGAACAGTGGAGGCTCCTTTATAGAATGCCAGGTGCCCACTCAACCCACTACAACAGATCGTACTTTCTTCCAGAAGTCAGATGTGGAAGAGCTGGACAGCGCCAACTCATCCTTCTATAGCACGCAGTCTGCCCCTGTTTCCCAGGCCGGCCCAAGAGCCACCTCCTCCACCCAGTCTCTAGCCCGCCTGAGCTCTCCTGATGATGGCAACTCTGCTCTGCTCAGCCTGCCTGGATACCGGCCCACCACTCGCAGCTCTGCTCGCCGCTCCCAGGCTGGGGTGTCCAGTGGGGCCCCTCCAGGTAGGGACTGTTCCCTAACCCAATCCAAATATTAGACTGGAAGCAGATCCTGGCACAGGGAAATAACAAGCATTTAAAAACCCAAGACTAGCTTCCTGGCTGCCTTGCCTGTCCATCGAGGGGGAATCAGAAATGCTCACATAATGGGCCTGGGATTCCCAGCATGATAGTGAAGCTCAGAAGCTATTGGGAGTGCTTTTCAGGTGGTGAGAGTCTGCCAAAGGGCCAAGTATTTTACCCTCAGATTCTTCCGGGAGGCTCTTGTCCTTTGGAGATCCTCTGGGTATCAATTCCTGGCCCTCGAGTCGTTTCTCTTGGTGTCATGGCCTCTGTGTGACCTCTCCAAGGAGAATGCAGTGAGGCAGCTCCTGCATCTGCAGCTCTGGCAGAGCAGGACTCTGGGATACTGGGCTTGAAGTCCACGGGGGAGGTGGACAGGATGGTGGCAGCAAAGGCTGGCGAGATGCCAGGGCCAGTGGGCAACCTGCTGCCTCCACCTTCACTCTTCCAGCCCCACTTGCTCAAATGTCCCTGCCCTCCCCAGGAAGGAACAGCTTCTACATGGGCACTTGCCAGGATGAGCCCGAGCAGCTGGATGACTGGAACCGCATTGCAGAGCTGCAGCAGCGCAATCGAGTTTGCCCCCCGCACCTGAAGACCTGCTATCCACTTGAGTCCAGGGTGAGCTCTGGGGTCACCTGCATGGGACTTGCCTGCACTGGCCCACCCCTTCCTCTCTTGGCATTCCATCCCAGTGCCTTTGGTCTCTGGCCTCCTGAGGGGGGTAACTAGATACTTCTAGTAGAATAGCTGTAAGGAAGGGAGTCAGGGGTGAAGTTCCTGTGGGTGGGTAGGAGATAGAGAGGTCTGCTTGGGACTCCTCTTCTGTGGCCATTGTACCAGGGAGACAACAGGCCTTTTGCGATATGAAGCCTTCAGCTGTCCCACATGCCAGGCCAGTGAAGAGAATCTGGGCCATCCTATTGCATCTTTAACAGCCTGGGTCCATTGACCACTTTCACCTCACACAGCCTTCCTTGAGCCTGGCGACCATCACAGATGAAGAGATGAAAACTGGTGACCCCCAGGAGACCCTACGCCGAGCCAGCATGCAGCCAACCCAGATAGCTGAGGGCACTGGCATCACCACCCGGCAGCGCAAACGGGTCTCCTTGGAGCCCCACCAGGGCCCTGGCACTCCTGAGGTAGGAGACGTTGGCTCCTGGGTTTTATTCTAGCTAACAGCCTGCCAGGTCAGCTCACCACGTTTGAAAAGTAGATTAAAGGGGAGGCTTCTGGCCCTTGGGGGTGGGGTGAGAGGTGCTGCTGATTTATAGGTCCACTCAGCTGAGATACCTGGCTTTGGATGTGAAGTCCTTTTGCTGATGTCTGCCTAATCGGCCTCTTCCCCATAGTCTAAGAAGCCCACCAGCTGTTTCCCACGCCCCATGACTCCCCGGGACCGACATGAAGGGCGCAAACAGAGCACTACGGAGGCCCAGAGGAAAGCAGCTCCCGCTGTTGTTAAACAGGTTAGTTGGAGGCTGAAGGGATACCCTAGAGCAGCAGGTTGGCCTGGGAAAGCAGCAGTGAGCCTCATTTGACAGCCCCTCCCCACAGGCTGATCGCCGCCAGTCCATGACCTTCAGCATCCTCAACACGCCCAAGAAGCTTGGGAACAGCCTTCTGCGGAGGGGGGCCTCAAAGAAAGCCCTGCCCAAGGCCTCTCCCAACACCAGCAGTGGAACCCGTCGCTCTCCTCGCATTGCCACCACCACAGCCAGCGCTGCCACTGCTGCCGCCATCGTCGCCGCCACTTCTCGGGCCAAGGGCAAGGTGGAGGCACTGGCAGGGAAGAGGGAGGGTCGAACTCTTAGGAACCCCAGTGGAAATATGGGGCAGCTTCCAGGGCAGGCCTGCTGGGGGCTGAGCAGGTGCTCCTTGTCTTGGTCAGTGGCTTAATATTGAGGAGAGGAGGCAGACAATTCTACTCCTAACAGAAAATCCAGAGTTGCTTAGACACATCTAGCAACTGGTAATCTGAAGGTAGATCTGTCCAGAGCCACACCATGGAAGGGATCCTAGTCAGGACTATGGGAGCAGAAAGAGGTCTTCCTAAGCCAGCTGGTGCAGGCTGATATCACAGCCACATGACTGTGTTTCTCTCTTTCAGGCAAAGCACTAAAGGACCAGTACCAGTGAGTGGCCCCACCTGTGTCCCTGATGCTGCCCTGCCTGATGCTGTCCCCCTCAGTGCCTTCTCTCAGCTTCCAGGCCAACTGTGGCCAAACCCCTAGAGACAGTGATGCCTGACACACCTTGGCCTGGTACCTGGGCCTTTACTAGGTGAACAGATGTGTTGTCAGAATTGGCCTGGAGCCTGAACAGTCTGGGTCCTCTCCCTACCTTGCCTCCTGTTTTCACAAAGCAAAGTCACTTCTCCATGACAACGAGATCTGAGGCTGGCTTTGAGGACTGGGTCCTTGGGCCCAGCCAGTCCTCCTCAGCCTCTGTATTTAGAAGGGACCATTGGAGGAGCAGGCCCTGGTCCCTGCTGTTCCTGGTGGCTAGGCTTACCAAGGGCCCTTGTTGTTAAAAGTCTATGGCTGGGCGTTGACCTAGTGGGAGCACCTGGGGATAAGGTGCTCCCATCCATCCAAGGGCACAGTTTCCCAGAGGATGCCCTTTTCCAAGACAGCCCGGTGGGGGAGGGTGGGATTTGGATTGATGGGAAGGTTTTTAAGGGCCAGGGACGGATCTTTTCTAAATGTTATTACTTGTAAATAAAGTCTATTTTTCTCCCTTGGCTGCTAAGCTGCCTGATCTGTGTGGGAAAAGGGAAATCTGGGCTTGTTAGAGCATACCTTTGTTCCTGCTCAGTCTTCAGACCACCTACCTTCTTTCAAGTCCCTTCTCCTGGCCTCTGCTCATGAAGCAGTATGGGCTATCTTTTTCTGAGGGCCTGTGTCCCCTGAATCTGGTTTTGTCTTTAACTTCTGAGTGGTACTCTTCCCATAGTCCCTCTTAGAATGGGCCAAGTTCTGTGAATGGGAGAATGGCCTAAATCAGAAGATGTCAGCATGCCTCCACTGAAAAGTCACCTATGAATGCCCACTGTGGGCCTTGCTAGGTATGACAAAGATACAACTGTGTATCAGAAGCAGCCTCTGCCCAATCTATTGGTTCAATACAGACATAGCTTAGATATTGCAGGTTCAGTTCCAGACCACTACAACAAAGAGAATATTGCAATAAAGTCAGTTACAAAATATTTTGGTTTCCACTGTAGTCTATTAAGTATGCAGTAGCGTGTCTAAACAACGTACATTAACTAAAAAACACATCATAGCTAAAAAATGCTATTCACCATCTGAGCTTTCAGTGAGTTGTAATCTTTGCTGGTAGAGAGTCTTGCCTTGATGTTGGCTATAAGAGTAGAATGGCTGAGGGTTGGAATGGCTGTGGCAATTTTTTAAAATAAAATGAAGTTTGCTGCACTGATTGACTTTCACGAATAATTTCTCTACAGCATGCAATGCTGTCTAATAGTATTTTATCCACAGAACTTCTTTTAAAATTGGAGTCAAGCCCTGGCCGGTGTTGCTCAACTAGACATTGTCTCATTTAGAGGTCACTGTAGGGTTGTTACTTGGGCTAATTTTAATACTGTTATGTCTTGGGGAATAGGGAGGCTCAAGGAAAGGGAGAGAGATGGGGAATAGGCAGTCAGAACACACACATTTGTCAGTTAAGTTTACCATCTTATATGGGCACGATTCATGGCACCCAAAAACAATTGTAACATCAAAGACCACTGATCACAGATCATAACAAATACAATAATGATGAAGTTTGAAATATTGCAAGAATTACTACAGTATGACATGAAGTGAACAAGTGCTATTGGAAAAATAGTGCCAATAGACTTAATCAACACAGGGTTGCCACAAACCTGCAATTTGTAAAAAATGCATTATCTGTGAAGCACAATAAAACGAGGTATGCCTATACAAATATATAGCATTAAGTTGACAGATTGTGGCCTGAGCTGACAGCCTAGACCTAAATGAAGAGGTGGCGTTTCAACCAGGCTTGAGTTCACCTGTCAGGATGGTGAGGCAGAGGGAACCCTCTGGAGGCTTCTTGAGTCGGGGGTCATGACTGTCCTCAGCCCAGCCTGGGGAAGTGAAGGCAGACAGGGATCAGGGCCAAGAGGGAGGGATATCTCGTCACTTTCCTCTAGGCCAGTGGTCCTCAACCTTTCTAATGCCGCGACCCTTTAATACAGTTCCTCATGTTGTGGTGACCCCCAACCATAAAATTATTTTCATTGCTACTTCATAACTATAATTTTGCTACTGTTATGAATCGTAATGTAAATATCTGTGTTACATTAGATAACAGATATTGCAGGTTCAGTTCCAGACCAGGCTGTAGAACCTAAGACCATCGGAAAACAGATATTTACATTACGATTCATAACAGTAGCAAAATTACAGTTATGAAGTAGCAACAAAAATAATTTTATGGTTGGGGGTCACCACCACATGAGGAACTGTATTAAAGCGTCGCGGCATTAGGAAGGTTGAGAACCACTGCTCTAGGCCATGCCTCCTCTGCTTGAGTCTGAAGTTCTGTTTAGTTCCACCTTGGGCCTGGGGTTTGGGGCACAGCCCACCCTTTCCTCCCCACACTGGAGCAGAGCTCTGCCCATCCCTGGAAACCTTCCCTCAGGTTCCTCACCAAGAGATGGGCCAGGACAACGTGGCGCTGGACAGTGTACTCAGGATCCGTGAAAACACAAGAGAAGTTGGTGTTGAGCAAGACGGGGCTCAACTCCTCCAGCACCAAGGCCTTCTTCAGCTGAGTGCTGGCACCCCTGCGCTCCCAGCTGCAGCAGAGAAGAAAGGCCTGAGAAGACTGCAGGAGGAGGCCTCCCTCCTGTGGGCCTCACCACCCTGCCCCTCACCTGGTGCTGCCCTCCCACAGCCGGTCTGGGAGGTGCTCGATGAAAGAACCATTGCCCAGCCAGTAGAGAATGCTGAAGTGGTGGAAGCGGCTACAGGCGGTACAGGACAGAGTCAGCGTTCCATCTAGGGGCACAAGTGGCTGTTAGCCCTTAGCCCTTCCGTCGAGCAGCCCCCCACCCTCTCTACTGTGGCCTGCCCACCCTCCCCAGCTCCACAGCACCATGATCCAGGAACCTTGAGTGCTGCTCGGCACACCATCCAGGTGCGAAATCCGTTAAAGCAGAAATGCACTTGTCTACCACGGAGGCCCAAGGCTGAGCAAGAGTCTGGGGGGTAGGTCCTTGGTTCAGGTGATAACTCCTGAGCTTGTTTATTCAGGAGACCTTCTAGTGCCCAGCTTCAGTGACTAGAACCCCCAGCCAAGGAAGCAGCCCTACTGGGCCACTCCTCCTCTGAGGTGGCCAGAGCAAGTGGGCTCTGAGAGGAGAGGCAGGGCCTTGGAGCCCACGGCAGTCAGCTCTGCAGCCTCTCACCTTCCCTTGTCTGAATTCTCTGTCCCATTCGATAGGGAGCATCTTGGGAGCTAGGCCCCGTGCCCATACTCATAATGCTGGGTGGGAGACAGAGAATGCTGAGTGCTCGGCCAAGCTGGCAGGGTTGGTAGTGGGCTACATGGCAGAAGGGCAGGGGGTATATTCAGGAGTCAACTCCACCTTTGGACCCTCTGCGCTAACAGCCTCCCCTCTAACCACTGTACCCTCCTGGGCTTTCTTCAGAATTATTCCTTACTTAGTGAGATTCCATCTTCTGGCCAGGTCACCTCCAATGCTGGGCACCGCTTAGTTGCTGGAAGCGTTGAGGGGCGGGAGGGGGCGGGGTCTTCTGTGATCCCAGCTGAGACTGTAGCAGCTGTGACGACCTGGGGTACAGGTGTGGCTCTCGCCAAATGGGAGACGATGTGGGTACACAGGAACAGGAACCACAAAGGGCTGGAGTCTGAGGAAAGGACAGTCACGAAGATCAGCAGCTGTCAGGCCGCCTGGGAATGCTCAGCACCCGGGCTCAGATCTTAGCTGAGGGAGTTGCTGCCTGGATATAGCTCTGGCTTGGAGATTCCTGGGCTCTGCTCAGGGAATTGGAGGGGCAGAAGGACCCTCCTGGCCATTTTTGAAAGAAACACAGGGAGACTCTGGAATAGAGCCAGAGCCACAGCGTCTGGACAGAGGCTGAAAGAGCACAGTGGAGAGGAGTCACCTGGGAGTTAAGGCTTGGGGCAACCCCACGGCTCCATTCTGTTCTCAGACCACTCCCACCCCCATGCTCTATCCCCGACCATCCTCTACCCTCCTCCTCCTCCCAGCCGCCCATGCACAGCCCCAGGTCCCACCTGGTGTCCAGTTCTGTCTGGTGGTCATGATGTGCCAGGAGCTGGTGTTCTTGGCTCTATATATGTATGTGGTGACAGGGGGCAGGCGGGGAAGGAGTGGTAACAATTCAGAAGCTGGCCTAGGACTCAGAACCTGCCCCCGCTGCCTCCCCTCCCCCTCCTTCTCCGCCCACTCCCCCCCTCCCCCGCCGCTCCCGGCCGCCGGTTACAGCTCCCGCTTCTCCGCCACCTCTGCCCCTGAGAGGCAGCCGCATTGGGTCTCCCTCGCGGGGCGCAGGCATGGCGGGCGGCTGCGGGGCGCAGGCCCCATCAACCCGGCCTCGCTGCCTCCCGGGGACCCGCAGCTCATCGCGCTCATCCTGGAGCAGCTCAAAAGCCGGCGGCCTGTTCGACAGCTTCCGCAGGGACTGCCTTTCCTCGCCCGGCTCTTACCACTATTAACACGCTGGTTTCCCGTGCAAGCTAACCCTTCAGCATAGACACAGACACTGAGAAGCAAAGAGGGCCGGGGACTTACCCAGTCAGGAGGGAGGTAAAGCTCTCCTCACAGCGGGAGCTGTTCTGGGAAGGGCAGGATCCAGTGAAATCCTTCTGGGAAAGCACTGGCCCCTATTTCACTTTCACTTTGATTCAGGTACGGGAAGCTTCCTATTTCCTAGCGCCCTTACCAGCCAGTATCAGACTGGGTCCGTAAAGTCTTTAATCCACCCATCTCCGCACCCTCCAGGGTCACAAAGGGTATGGACTAGTGAGTCTCTCTCAGGTCAGTTCTTCCATCCCAGCGAAGGGTCAGGACTTGAGTATCCATCTTTGCTCTTCAGAGCCAGATCATTGCTTCTATGAGCAGGCCTCCTGCTTCCTCCTCCTGTCACGTTGATATTCAAGGGAACAACTCTTGTAGGCACTGGGGACTCCAATGTGTTAGACCAATTTGACCATTTCATGTTCAATGTCACCCAAGTCTATCCACATCCAGACCTTTCTCAGGCTCCCCACTCCCCTAAACCAACACCCACCCAGAGCCACGATGAACTCTTCTCACTTCTCTCATCCCAGAGCTACAGGTCTAGGTTCCCCAGGAAGTTAGATTCCCCCTACCTGGTTCCCAAGAAGTCTGAAGAGCCCTGCTTTTCGGCATCACCATTCCAGAGGGTCACAGCGCAGTTCCACTCCGCTGGTCCCATGTGAGCCCCGCCGTGGGAACTGCGCTGAGAGCACTTCCCAGACTTGTCCACGGGACCTCGCAGAGCCACGCTGAGAACTTGAAACATGAGCTGGAGCCCTGGTCCTAAAAGGAGGGCACTCCCTAGGGAAGAGGGGAATGGCCCCACACTGGCTGGAGCAACACTCTAGTCTAGTTGCTGATGGGACAAACAGAGCTGGGACTGTGGCAGGGGCAGGACTAGGGGGAATGAGTGAGACACTCACTGTCAGGGTCATGGAGGCAGAACGAGGAGGACTGGCGATCCAATGTATGCATGTATCAAGTGTGAAGGACAAAACCTGAGTGACTAGGGTTTGTGACTTCTGTGGTCAGGACAGGAGAGCTGGGGACAGAGCCAGGGAGGCCAGGACACAGGACTGGCTTTAGAGGATGTCAGGAACATCGTCTGCTGCAATCCCAAGGGGGCGTTACTGGTGTGGAAACCAGACTCATATTCCTAATTTAGAGGCAGGAGACAAAGCCATGCATTCTGTTCTCCAGAGCTCTACTTGGCATTTTTTACTCTTGGTCCCTCCCCAGGGGCTGCTAGGCTGCAGGAAACAGGGAAACTCCTTCCAGCACCTGACTTAGCAGTTAAGTCAGGAGGCAAGGCTGCCTGGGGCTCCAAGACACAGTCCTTTGGGCAGGGGTCCTCAAACTTTTTAAACGGGGGGGCCAGTTCACTGTCCCTCAGACCGTTGGAGGGCCGGACTATAGTTTAAAAAAACTATGAACAAATTCCTATGCACACTGCACATATCTTATTTTGAAGTAAAACAAAATGGCAAAAACACCCACATGTGGCCCGCGGGCCGTAGTTTGAGGACGCCTGCCTTTGGGGCTTGGAGGGGGGGGGAGAGGAGGGAGGGAAAGGAGGTGGGATTCTACTTCAGAGTCACCGAGACTAGAGTGGGGCCACTGGGAGGTCCTAGGACTCAGGACTGGTGAAACATAAAGAGTCTTGGACAGTTGGCTTCAGCTTCTGCCATGAGCCGGATGTAGGGATTGGATGATCCCTGGACCCTTCCACCAGCCCCCAGTCCACTCTGAGGATGGCCTGAAAGGTGGGGGACTGTGGGAAGCCACAGCTGGGTAAGACAGCCAAAGCTGAGAATGGCCCTGAGAAGGGGTGATGGCAGGGACTGACCTCAGGTGGTAAGGACACCACCACCCAGTGGTGCCCCAGGCCCCTTCCACCACAGGACAGGAGCCCAGCATTCCACCCCTCCCAGGGGTGCTGAGCGGGGCCAACCTCAGGGTCCTAGCTCTCCAACAGGAGCAGCAAAAGGCAGCCAAGGCAAGGCATCCCCAGGGACCCCAGGGAAGGAGGTGGGAAGAAGAAAAGCAAGATGATGTTCAGCTTTCCAACCCAGCTCATGGAGCTTTATTCAGAATGGAGTGACAAGATCCTTCTTGGTTCTTGCTGCCCTTGGAGGGGAGGCCAGGTGGGCCATATTTCCTAGGAGCCCAATGTGGAAGGCCCATGTTTACCCTCGCACGTCCTCACAGCTCCTAGGGCCAGGGCTGGGTCTCCCTGGAATCCCTTTTCTGATGCCATACTCACCTGGGCCTCCCCCTCCTCCCATCCCCCCTGCCAACTTCCACTGCCAGGCCCAGACAGGACCCATGAACAACAACGCTGACGTAGGGATGGTCTCTGGCTGGGAATCCCCTGCCAGCTTCAAGGGAACAAAGTCTCATGTGTGTCAGTCCCTCTGCCGCACCCACTCAGAGGCACGCACCCACTTCACACAGGCTTTCCGGGAAGGAAGTGATGTGGCTGAACGGCCTGTGGTATATACTGCCACGTCCGGCACAAGGGGCCCTCAATCATTGCAGCCCCCATGCCTCCGTTCTGGCTGAGTACAGGGCTGCTCCGGGCAGGTCACCCAAACAGCTCCTGCCCCCAAACAAATCCTCAATGCATTCTGAGGTCCCAAGGCTTCCCTCACTGGAAAAGTCACAAGGTTCCACTTGCCTCAAACAGCCTATGGCTCCTGGACAGGGGAAGATAGAAGATACCCTCACCACACAGTGCTCCTCTCTGGCACCAGTGGGAGGGCTTCAGCTCTTCCACACTGAGCGTGCCAGGCTTGAGCCCCTTCGAGGGAAGGAGAGAGGGGTGGGCTGAGGCTCTCAGCCAGAGGCAAGGAGGCTCCTTGAAACCAGAAAGGTTGTGGCTCTGCTCCCGCCCTGCTCAGGCAGGGAGGATAAGGCCTGCAGGAGTTGGGGCAGTTCCTATGCTCCACAATAAAAAAGGTTTTTAAATATATTCATCAAAATAGTTTTTTTTAAAAAGCCCCCACTGCTGACAGCCCACTGGCTAGCTCGCCATCATATCCCTCCCCTGCCCGGACACAGCCAGGAGGGTCCTGAGTGGCCCAAGTGCCCCTTTGAGTCTTTCCCACCCAGGAGGTCTTGAAGGGCAGGGAGGAGTGTGCCCTGAGGTCCATGGTGGGTGGATGCTCTTCTGCCTGATTATTCGAGGCCCAGGATGTAGTTGATGCCTTGTACCAGGCCAATGATGACAGGCTGCCAGGCTACCAAATAGCGAAGCCAATCCAGCAGTTGCCCGTACATGACGTGGGGCCTCTCCCAGCTGCCGGTGTGTTAAAGGAAAGAGGCTGTGCATAGAGCTGCTAAGGCTGGTCTAGGGATGGTCACGGAGGGTTTGCCCACTTCCTCCTGGGACTGCCCACACTTTCCAGCAGCTTTCTAGAAAGCCCCACCAGCCTTTCTATGTTGGAGTAAAGGGCTAAAGCAGAAAGTGGGGGGGGAGGATGGCGGAGGGGCCAGTGCAGAAGATGGGGGTGGAGGGGTGGAACTAAGCTCTCCATGACCGACATGCAGATAGGGTTGTCCATGAAACAACTTCTCTGAGATGGACTGGCAGTGAGAGAACACAGCCTGAGGCCTGTGACATTGGCTGCAGGGAAGCTGGGAGTTAAGTAAGGCAACCCTGAAGGTTCTTGTAATGTCCAACTGGAAGGCTTTCTAGGTCAAGGAAGAGGTTGAGTCTAGAGACAGAGGCAGAAGGGAGCAAGAGGCTGGTCACAGGTGTTAACTCCTGGCAGAGGCCCCAAGGAATCCCCATCCAGGGGCACTAAGCACCTGGCCCTACTGAGGCCAAACGGCTCTGGAGATAGCTTCCCTCCTTCACTTTACAGCTAAACACTGGGCAAGACGCCTGGAAAAGGAGCCTGGGATTCCAGGTCTGGGGAAAGCCCTGGGGAGAGGGAACCTCTTGAAAGGCATCAGAAAGGGCAGCTTGGCCTAGTCTCTGAGAACTAAGGGAAGCCCCAACCATCAGCTTGACCATGGAGTTATTACTTGTTCCTAAACTAGTCTCTGCAAGAACAAAGCAAGGAACCTAAAAGGGCCTGTCTCCTATTCAGGGAGTGTACTAAGAATGCAGTGGCTCCCACACAGCCCAGCTAGTGTCCTGTGGACAGAGAAAAGGGGCAGCTGAGAGGAGAGGGGAGAAAGCTGGGTCCCTGGATCCCAGGGGAAGTGCAGGGGCAGGCAGAGTAGTGGCTGGGCACTTTCCAACAGTCAGGCTGTGAGGAGAATGAGGAGGGTGAAGGTACAGGATGAGGAGGGAAGGCTGGCAGGGGAGGAAGTGGTAGCTTAAGTCCTGTGTTGATAGCTGATGGGGACAGGGAGTCCCTCAGCCATCCCTGCACCTACAGGCCCTGCACAGGCACAGAGCTGGTCTCCAGGCCTGCATGTCATAGATAAGGCATCATCATGCATTAGTTATATCACCCTAAACAAGTATCCAACATCTTAACTGTTTTATCTGTAAAATGAGAATATCACCAGGTCATAAAGTTTCTAGAGAAGACAACGAGATTCATATGAGAACACTTAGCACAGTGCCAGATACACAGTAAGCAAGCAAGAAGCGGTAGCTGCTAAAACTACCAACTTAGCCTTAAGGGTTCTAGAACTATGATGAGAAGCCGAGGCTTAGTCCTATGCTATGTCCCATCCCCAATTTCCTAGATCTGAGGCCAAATAGAATGGTAGACATGTACCAGGTGGGGGGCAGGAGGGAACACCCCAGGAGGACCCAAATGCAGGGTCACACTGGCCAGTGCTTTCTTCCCACTGCCCAAAAGAATGCAAAATAAGGATACGGGTTGCTGAACATCCTCTTGAGGTCTACCTTCTCTTTGCAGTAGGGACACGTCTGCTTCTTTCCCACAATGCACCAGCCGCGAATGCAGAACTCGTGGAAACTAAGCACCACTGGTCAAGGGAAATACTGTGGACAGCCTGCGTGGCACCCAGCTCTGTGCTGAAGCTCAAGGTGCCCATGCACTAGCTCTGGAGAAAGGTTCCAAGCCTGGCTTCCCCTCTTATCTGCTGTATAATATTAGGCAAGTCCCTTCTCTCTGACTCTTTGCTCATATGTGAAGCAAGAATAATAATCTCTACCTTACAGGATTGTCAGGGGGCAAAATGGGGATAATATAATACATGGCACAGAATGGGAGCTGAGCAAGGACATGACAAATCTTAGACGTTATTCAGGGGGATCTGATTCTGAAACTGAGGGATCCAATTAGAGGATGCTCCTCCTGTGACCCATCCAACCTTGGGGCAGCTAGTGCAGCTTCAGGCTCCTTCCTGATCTGCCAGGCTATGAACACCATTTACATAAGAGTGGCTCCCATCTGTGGGAAAGAGCAAGCAAGGATGCATTTTCTACTCCTGGGTATCGGCGCCTCTAACACTCAGCATCACCCAAATGTCTACCCTCTTGTGACTCTCCTACACTCAAAGGCCGGGCAGCATGCCCCCTTCTCTCCCTGACTACAGTGTGCATGTGACCCAGGAGCTCCAGGTGGATACACATGATTGCAAGACAGCCTGTACGTGTTCTCGATGATGCCCTCTTCACTGACATCCACAAAGATCTGCTGCCCACACACGGCACACATGCTGTCCGAGAGGTGTTTGGTAGGCATGCCTGACTCGCTGTAGAACTAGGAGAGAAGAACACAAGGAAAAGACAGGAAAGATGTGAGAATCAACCAAAGTGGGAAGCTACCACAGAGGCCTTAGGTCTTCTAGAGAGAAGGCAAAGTGGCAGGGGAGGTCACAGAGCTAGAAAACATTTCTATACAGTAAATAGACCTCATCCTTGTTGGGTGAATGAGGAGAAAAGGGCAGACCAGAGATGGGTCAGGAAGTCTAATCTAACAGGACCTGAATACTAGGCTGGATTAATATTAGGGACAAAGGAGAATGTGAGGGAGAAAGGCTCAGGGTGGTGACCAGGAGCTATGTCAGGTAGGCCACGCTGTGGCCAGACTATGATGCTAGCAGACATGGACAACATCTCTAAGATTCAATGGCAATATCCAGAGCAATGCTGTGTGGTGATAAGGGTGTTCTCAGACACTTGTGGCTGCAGCAAAGGAGGTGCAATCCTTTTGGACAGCATTTGGCATAATATCTCATACTGTCACACACTTCAGCCATTAATTTCACTTTAAGAAATTAAAGGAAATAAAAACAAATGTCAAAAAGCTTCATGCAGCCCTGGCCAGTGTGGCTCAGTTGGCTGAGCATTATCTAATGCACTGAGCGGTTCAATTCCCAGTCAGAGCACATGCCCGGGTTGCAGGCTTGACAGTCAATGTTTCTCTCTCCCTCTCCCTTCCTTTATTTTTAAAAGTGAATAAAAACATTAAAAAAAAAAAAAAGCTTCCTGCATATAGATATTCATTTAGGCATTATTTATAATTAAAGAGTTTCATAATTCCTCTAAAAGTTAAACAAGAATCACCACATGACAAGCAATTCCATTCCTAGGTACATACCTCCCAAAAAGGAAAACGGACTAAACACATGCTTGCATGCTAATACTCATCAGAGCACTACTATTCACAATAGTCAGAGGTGGGAACAGTCCCTCAATAAACGGATGTATAAACAAATGTGATATAGCCACCCAATAAAATATTGTTCAGTCATTAAAGTAATGAAGTTCTGACACATGCTACAACACACACAAACCTTGAAAACATTATGCAAGGTGAAATAAGCCGACACAAAAGGACAAATATTATATGACTCCATATATAAAATATCTAGAGTAGATAAAAATATATAAAAAAGATCACTCTGTCTTCTGTGTGAAAAATGAATTGGAGAGGAGGCAAAGAGGCTTTAGAAAGACCAGCTAGGAGATAATTACAATTCTTTAAAAGCAATGGATGTTGGAGGCTTATACTAAGTTGATGGTTTAGGCTAATTTGATGGCAGTAAAAACTGAGAGAAGTAGACAGACTGATGATGTCTAATAGACCACTGAATAGTAACATTCTGGAGCTCAGAAAACAGTTTTGGATTCGAAATCTGGAATCCCTGGAAAAAGAAAAGTGAACTATCCAGGTGAAGAGTAGAGAAGATGACTTAGATTTGAACTTGAGGAACAACATCATTTAGGAAAAAGAAAAGTTAGCAGAGGAAACAGGAAATATCAGCAATAAAAAGAAAACCAGGACTGGGTAATGTGAACTCTGCAAAATGCTTTACATTAACCTATTCCTTACAATTCTGTAAGACTGGTAGTATTACTACAGCTAAAAAAACAAGACCAGAGAGGTAAAGTAACTTGCTCAAGAGCACACAGCTAGCCCTGGCTGGGTGGCTCAGTTGATTAGAGCATCATCCTATACATTAAAAGGTTGTGGGTTTGAAACCTGGTCAGGGTGCATACAGGAGGCAACCAACCGATGTTTCTCTTTCTCTCTTTCCCTCCCTTACTCTCTGTCTAAAGACAGTAACAACATAGGAACATATGTAATACTTTCAACAATAAAGATTAAAAGAATTTTTAAAAGAAAGAGTACATAGCTAATTAAAAGTGGATTAGAACTTGAAACTAGGTCTGACTCTAACCCCCTAGCTCTTTCCATTACTTTAAGCTAGATGAATGGCTAGCTAGTTCTGTCCTGATGATATTGGGGCCACTGATGATCCAAGAGGTAACTCTGGGGCACAGAAACTTGCTCAGAAGTGTGAGGTAAAAAAAACAAAACAGTGTGAGGTAGAGCCCTGGCCAGTGTGGCTCAGATGGTTGGAGCGTTGTCCTGTACACCAAAAGGTTGCAAGTTCAATTCCTGGTCAGGGACATATCTAGGTTGCAGGTTCCAGCCCCAGTCCAGGCACAAACAGGAGGCAACCAATCCACGATTCTTCTCTCCTCTCCTCTCCTCCCCTCCCCTCCCTTCCCCTCCCCTCCCCTCCCCTCTTCTCCCCTCCCCTCCTCCCCTCTCCTCCCTCCTCTACTCTCCCTTCCCCACCCCTCTCCTTCCCTCTCTAAAAGTCAATAAACATATCTTCAGCTGAGGATTAAAAGAAACCCACAAAAACAAAGAAGAAAGTGTGAGTTATACCCAATGTAGCATGAATAGTGCGGGTTACTGCCCTGCCTGGAAGAAGCCCCAGAAAATAAGCTTATTTCACAATCAAGGAAACCATACTGACTGGCTGTCACACGCTTATGATCTCATAGTGACCAGATGGGAAAAAACCAAACATCCAAGGTTCCCTAGACTCATCATAAGATGATAATGACTGAAATTCATATTACAAGTTTCTCCACGTAAAGACAAACCAAAGAGGTACTCTACACTAAACAGAACAGTGAAAAGGAATTGCAAATGCTTGCTAATATACTTAAAAAGCCTCCTGATTTCATTTCTAAGAACCATAACACGAAAAAATCACAGATCTCTTTAGGTAAACCACCCTCAAAGGGGAACTATGCGAGGACTAAAACAAGTTGCTGACATGGTAAGCAGAACAGCTCCAAAATCAACTATGACTTTCTGGGATAGGAGCCATGATCACAAAATGTACAAAAGACTGAAAAATGATCAGGCCTAAAAATATGGTCTATACATACAGTGGAATATTATTCACTTAAAAAGGAAGAAAATTCTGATACATGCTACACAACATGGGTGAACCCAGAAGACATTATGCTAAGTGAAATAAGTCAATCACAAAAGTCAAATATTGCACAAGTCCACTTATATGAGGTACCTGCAGTGGTCAAATTCAGAGACAGAAAATAGAATGGCGGTTGTCTGAGGCTGGGGGAGGGGAAATTGCGGAGTTACTATTTAATGGGTATAGAACTTCAGTTTTACAAGTGAAGAGTTTTATGGATGTATGGTAGTGATGGTTGCAGAACAATGTAAATGTACTTAATGTAACTGAACTATACACTTAAAAATGATTAAGATAGTAAATTTTGTTATATGTGGTTTTTCAGTCCTCATTAGAGAATGTTTTTATTGATTTTAAAGAGAGAGGAAGAGGGAGAGAAAGAGAAACATCGAATCAGTTTCCTCCCATACATGCCCTGACCGGGAATTGAACCTGCAACCCTTTGTTGTATGAGATGATACTCCAACCAACTGAGCCACCAGCCAGGGCAATGTTATGTGTATTTTACCACAATTAAAAAAAACACACCAAGAAAACCCCACAACAACACAAAACAAAGACTGCTACTGAAATGGGTGGTAGTAGTATTAGTGAAGACTGTACTTGGGTCATACTTGGTACATTATAGACAATTGACAAATAACTATTTCTTGAATAAATGAATGAATGAGTTGCCTAATGAATGCATGGAAGGCGGAAATTTCCTGGCTTCTTCAAATTGCCTGCACCAAAGCATTGATCAGATTTTTTTAAGGTCAGGGTTATTCTTGAAATTGAGGTTTCCGTGGCTCAGAGATCCAGAGCACAAGGCCCACTTGACCAAAGACGGGCAGAAACAAGAGAGTCCTGGAATTCTCAGGGTTGGGAAGAACTGTAAAGGCAGTGCAATGTATCCCTTTAATCTATGCTGAAATCCCTCTCCCACACCCTTGCCTGGTCTGATCTGCTGGCATCCCAAGCCCTAGAAGAAGGCCTGTCACTAAGTCTCAGCAATGTTTGCTATGGGAATAATGAATGAACTCCTGGTGACTCACCAGTACTACCACAAGCCATTCTAGTCTTCCTATGACCCACTCTGCTGCAAGATGGGAACATGGGGAAACAGCAAACTGTCCATAGTCAGGGTCAGCAAGGTCACATTCTGTTGGACAGGTGTTGGATAGAGTGGCTCCTCTGAAAGGGATAGCCATTCTCAATGTCAATTACCTAGGAAAGAGGTAAGTCTTCACGTAAGATACCAGGATTCAGAAGGCTGGCCTGAGGAATAGAGGAAGGGGTGGCATATTTTTGTCAGGAACAAAGGCTCTGGGTCCAGACATTTGGAAAACAGTTGTCTAGATGTGCCACTAGCTACACAGCGGTAGGCTGAGAGTTGGCAAAGGCGGGGTCTGGAAACCCTGGAAAGCAGGCAGCCTGGTAAACCAGATTAACCTCAGCCAAGTACCCTTGGCTTATTTTCCTGCTCTCATCTTCAACCTTTTAATAAAGCCCAATGTGACTGCTTGATCCTTCTGTTCTTATGCTGAGATACAGGGAAGTATGTGGGTTTATACTTGGGCCAGCCTATTAAGTGAGCATATGGGGTAGTAAGATCCCATAAAGGGAAGGAGAATATGAGGGGCCAAGAGCTGGTATTTGAGGCACCCTCCGCCCTAACAAGAGATTCTCCTGCCAGGTCTTTTGGTAAAGCTGGAATTTATGTTTTAAGGACTATCAGCTGTAATCATTGGAGCACCCAATAATTCTTCCCAAGAACATGGAAGGCCCAGCTCAAACCCTGTTTTGGAGAGGCCAATGTAATGATCCCATCTCCCCTAGAGGAGAAGCTATCCCTGTGGATCAATTCTGAGCTCAGTCCCATTTGGACAGAAAAGGGATTTTGTAGATTGGTTATCAGCGACCACCTGAGGGAATTAAGGCTATGCTTAAATTGGCAGCTGATAATAACCCTGAAATCAAGTTGGCAACAACCTGGGGAAATCAGAGAATTGGTCCTGTAAAAACAGAATGAGAAAAAAAAAAAGAAATCACTAGAGGGTAAAGGATAGGACACTGGCAAGAGTGACTGAAAAGCTGGCTATTGCTATAAAAGCAGTCTAAGAGAACAGCTGTTGTTCAACGTATAGTAACTAGAAAATCTAGGGTCCAGAAATTTCTTCTGGGAAGTGAAATGGGTAAAGGAAGAGCTGAAGCCTACACAATGTGTACGAGACCGAGAAATGCAGCTAAAACATAAGATAGTTGTTCAAAAAAGTATCTAATAAGCTGTCCACAAAGTGACCCAATATACTTTGTTTTCAATTTGATCCATTGCTAGAAAAATAAATAGCCCATGATACTCAGAAACAAAGTCCTAGATCTGAAACTACAATATTAGATTAAAGGTATCCAAGGTGATGGTTGAGTATTATCTAACCTAAATTGGCCTGTGACACAAATGAGATTGCAGAAGCATGGACATACAAGTTCACACAGTAGATAGTCTCCCACCTGCAAACTGCCTCAAATCCTTCCGGAGTTCCCGAAGCGCCTCACATGTAGTCAGTGCCGATCCTTTCCTGTTCTTCTCACTTGGTCTCCACAGCTATCTGCTGCCTAAAAGCTAGGACTGGTATCTGGATGCTCCCAGAGAACCTATTTCCCTGATGTTCTCCCAGGGTTTCACTCCAAGCTGTTAAGAACTTCTGCATGCCCTTCGGTTCCCCTTCATCAGACAGAGCCACATGTATTTCAGCACAGAAATGGAGAGATGTCCATTGAATTTTGAAATATTCTTCCTTGGGGTAGGGTCTAATGGGATGACACTGAGATGGGGAACACTTTTGTGTTGTTTACATAATTAAGAGAATGTAAATAGCAAAAAAAAAAACAAAAAACAAAACCCATATTTCCATTATAAAGGAAAGAAAGGGATACTGATGTGGATTTCTCAGATTGGTTATTTTACCCATATTTTAAGCTTGAAGAATTTCTCCATGGTCTCCATCTCATCTTCAAAAAGCATTTCCTATCTCACTAAAGTGTACATCACTCAAGGAGTTGCTTGAGTTAGAAATCTCAGCTTTGACACCTACCTTTCCTTCTTATTTTTTCCTTCAGGCTCCAGAACCAATCTATAACCAAGTTCCATCAAACTTACCTAGAAAATACTTTAAAATAGTGCTCTTCTCTCCCTTTCTACCATCTCTACTCTAATCCAAGCTACCTTCATCTTTCCCAAACTAGTGCATTTGTGTCTTAAATAGTCTTAATTTTTTTTAAACCACACAGGTAAGAACATATCTCTAACCTGTGGACCCCTCTCCAATCTGTTCTCTACCCAACAGCCAATATGATCTTTTAAAAAATATATTTTATTGATTTTTTACAGAGAGGAAGGGAGACTGATAGAGAGTTAGAAACATCGATGAGAGAGAAACATTGATCAGCTGCCTCCTGCATGCCTCCTACTGGGGATGTGCCCGAAACCAAGGTACATGCCTTTGACCGGAATCGAACCTGGGACCTTTCAGTCCACAAGCCGACGCTCTATCCACTGAGCCAAACCGGTTAGGGCCAATACGATCTTTTCAAAATGCAAATCTGATAACGTCATTTTCTATTGTAGCCTTCCAGTCTTTTAAGTATAAAAAAAACACACAATCTTTCCTTCGTCCTATAAGGCTTTTTCTAGTCTAGACTCTGACTATGTCTCCAGTTATTTCACTACATTCTCAGCCCTACAACCATATTAGCCTTAGTTCCTCAAAATGCCCACCTTTCCTTCCACCACAGGACGCTATACTCGAAATTTTCTCTACCTCTTTTCACTTCACTTCATCTAGTTAACACCTACACATTGTTTGAGTCAGCTCAGTAATCACTTCTTCAGAGAAGCCCTTTGAGACACAAGACTAGGTCAAATGCTACTACTACATTTATTCATTGCATCATGAACCTTTCCTTCATAATATTTATTAAAATTATAATTTTATATTTATTTTTGTGTTTATTACCCTTAATACCCCTCTCTGTCACTAGAGAGTAAACTCCAATTAGGCAAGAACCTTATCTGCTTCTGTGTGTACACCTTTGCAATCCCAGCAGTGTTCAGGCACATAGGCATTACATAAATACTTGTTGAATAAATGCTAACTTCCTTTCCTATAATGGTCCTAAAGTTAAAAATTCCAGGGTACATCTGAGATCTGACTTTCCAAATTTTAAGGAAGAAATCTCCATACATACCACTCACATCTTGAAGGATTTTATCTGGCTCCTCTCTTCCTTCAAACAAGTGATGCTATCCTGAACTCTCTGGAGGTGGCAGGAGGCAGTATTAAGAGCCAGGTGAACTCACCCCTATGGTAGACGCCATGTAGTCTGCACACATTTCTGCAAAGTCCCGCTCAAGAACACCATAGTAGAGGCCATAGAAGAGGAGAGAAATGCCAAAGTCCATGGCATCTTCTGGTTTGATCCTGTAAAGGAAGTAGCATGGCCTGCCCTGAGACACACTGCTTTGTATTCTACTCTGAGACACAGAAGGAAGTGCCAAAAAGTGGAAGGTTCAAGAGCTAGAGCAAGTTTGCTAGGGCAAACTAAGACCAAATCTAACATGCTGTATTTACAGTATACACTGAGTGGCCAGATTATTATGATCTCTGAACGCATAATAATCTGGCCACTCAGAGTGTGTGTGTGTGTGTGTGTGTGTGTGTGTGTGTGTGTGTGTGTGTGTGTTAGAGGCCCGGTGCATGAATTCGTGCATGGGTGGGGTCCAGCCAGCCTGGCCAGGGGGAGGGGACATGGGCGAATAGCCGGCCTGCCCACTGGTCGAACTCCTGGTCGAGGGGACAATCTGCATATTAGCCTTTTATTATATAGGATATACACTGAGTGGCCAGATTATTATGCGTTCAGAGATCATAATAATCTGGCCACTCAGTGTATTGTCCCTGGGCACCAATTGAACAGGCTAGCATTGTGAGCTTCAAAGATGAAGCCATGGTATCCCCTTCTGCCCCACTTCCCCTCTGTTCCCAGTGCTTGCCTCCTCCAACTGGCAACCATGCACTGCAGCTGCCAAGGGCCTGCTCTGGTTGGCACCTATATATTGAAAACTCTACTTCAAACCCCCACCCCCTTTCAGGCTACTGCTTCTGAGAATGTCTTGTCTGATGGCAAGCAGGCACAAATATGCCCACCATCTGATACAGCCCATGGGGCAGGGAAGGCATTTTCTCTCATTATAGAAGCATCTATATCATATCCTAGATTTTGACTCTTATCTCACAAAGTCTAAAATATTTATGATTTAACCCTTTACAGAAAAGTTTGGCAACCACAGTTTTTAGAAAAAAAGTTAGTCAGTTACAAACGAGCTACCATAAAATGTTAAGCTGCACCTATACATATTCTGTATGTCATCAAGTTAAACTTTGACCCACATCTATTTACCAAGAACAAAGTATTTTTATTAGATATATTAGGGTGACACTGGTTAATAAAATTATATAGATTTTAGGTAGAAAGACAAAGTTCTTGCCTATAATATCAAGAGATTTGTTTTAATAGTCCAATAATTTGCAACCTTGAGTCTATAAATGTTTAGTATAGAAAGTACCTTTGTTAAAATATTTGTACCCTGCCTGGTGTGGCTCAGTTGATTGGAGCGTCATTCTGTGCACCAAAAGATCGCAGGTTCAATTCTTGGTCAGGGCACATACCCAGGTTGTGGGTTTGATCCCCATGCAGGAGGCACCCGATCAACGTTTCCCTCTCACATTGGTCTCTCTCCCTCTCCAGCTTCCTCTCTCTTTAAACTAAAAAAAAAAAAAAAAAAAAAAAAAAAAGTACCAGGAACTGTATGTGTTCACTTAAAGTTGTAAATGGTATTTATCTTAGAAAGCTGAATTTGCTCATCAATCTTGTAATATTTAACCTATTAACTAGACATCATGATCTTTCACCGATTAACCTGATCAGTAGCATAAAAATGGTCAAGATTCCCAATTCAGTTTTCTTCCTTGTAGAGTTTATGAAAGTAAAAAGAAACTGTAATTATAGAATAAATGGCTTTAAAATATAAGGCAGAATCTTGATTTTTAAATTTTTTTAAACCACACAGGTAAGAACATATCTGGAAATATCTTGCTTTTCTTTGATGAGACGTGTTAGACTCTATACTGATTAGTTCCTTTGTGGAGCCAGTTTATTCTTCCAGCCTGTTCTACCCCAAGTAAGATCCATGGCTGCCCTCTCACTACATAAAGTAGTGTACTCGGTTTGGGGAAGAGGCCAGTAGTCATGAATTTAAATTTTAATCCTAAATCTGTTTAGCTTCAGTACACTGTCATAGGCTTAGGTTTCCTCGTGATCCACAAACCTCATCCCTTCAGCCAGGAAACCACATTTCCACCCTCTTCTGCCCTAATCACTGTACCCACGAATCTCAAAGCCCAGAATTTCTTGGCTTCTACCTCAGCTGGGGGTAGGTAGACATGTATGCTGAAACAGATATTTTAGAAAGCTTATGACAACAGAAAGCAATAGCCAGACTCCTACTCCTAGTAATGTAACCTTAGGAAGCACCACAGCCATGTTATCTGTAACAACACTAAATAGAAAAACAACCTAAGTGCCCAACAACGGAGGAGTTAAATGTCCACAGGTTAACTTTCTAGAACTGTTTCCTTAGAAATCTGATAAAAGTGGATTGTCAGCTGTGCTACAAAGCAACAATGCTTATATGTTAAACATGGCCTGTGATCGGTACACTGCATCTGGACTGGGAGATTCCTGAAACTGAATGTGTTCCTTGGGCGAGAGGGAACTTCTGGGACAGGCGTCTCACTCTCTTACAGCTCAGCCCTGTGACTACTATGAGAACTGAAGACACTGCCCTGCAATTTCCTGTCTTGTATCCTTCTAGGTGGATCTGTTGCCAGGTGTGGTCAACTGTATGCCACGAGTTCAAATGTCTAGTCCAGGGTCAGCAAATTTTTTCTGTAAAGGGTCAGATATAGTAAATATTTTAGTTTTGTGGCCCATATAGTCTCTGCTGCAATTATTAAAATCTGCTGTTTTACTGCAAGAGAAGCTATAGACAATGTGTAAACAAATGTGTGTGACTGTGTTCCAGTAAAATATTTTTTTATTTTATAAAAACAGGAAGTAGACCAATTTGGCCCACAAGACATAGTTTGCCAACTCCTACTCTTCTTGAACATAAGATCACTCAGGGAGAGCAGATGCTGCAATAAATAGTTCTATTGGACAAGGAAAATAGTTCTATTAGGGAGATAAAGTAACGGGAAACTGGCTATAATAATTATTATTATTACTTCTGTCATACTCTTCCACTAAAATATAAATTCTTAGAAAACATAACCAATGATTTGAAACTCTAACTCTGTATTATCCAACATTCCTTTCTCTTTGTCAGCACAATAGTGGAGGGCCCACCCTCAGATCCCCCATGGCTCGAGTCTCCTATCCTGGGATACCATGTTTCCCCTGTTAATAACCAGGACTTGCCCCAGGAAGATATATCCCACCAGCATCTCCTCCCCCAACACCAGAAAAAAAAAAAAAAAAAGGCAAAGGGTACTCACTTGAATAATAAGTTAAGTCCAAAAAGGGTAAACATGACAGCCATGTAGCCAACGATGCCAGTGGCATAGCTAATTTTATAGATCAGCAGGAACCATTTATAAACCAACCTGGAGAAAGGAGAGAGAAAGACGTTAAAAATGGCGGTAGAGTAAGTGGATGCTGCACAGACACGCTCCCAGGAGCAAACTGGAATTACAGTTAAAATACAGAAAAACTTCCTGAATAATCAATGGAAGACTCACTGGAGAGAACCCTGATACCCGAGGACCGAAAGTGGAGACTGCACAGAGATTGGTAGGAGGGGCAGAGAAGCGACAGGGCTGGCCAGGTGCCCACAGACAGCAACTGATATTCCGGAGAGATATCTCAGCTGTGGGGGGTTGCCACTGAAAACTCTGGGATCTAATCCCCAAGCTGGGCCCCCCTGCAGAGAGCACCAGAACTGAGAAGAGTACCCATGTAACATCTGGCTGGGAAAAGCAGCAGGGCTGCTATCTGCCAGGGAGTGATGGCTGAAAATTCAGGCACCTTCTTAAAGGGCCACTGCACAAAATTCCCTGTGGAGCCACCCACCTTGTGCTCTGGCAGAGGGAGGGCTGTGTGGACTAGAGCTGTGTGAGCAGAAACCAGGACTGGAGACTCAGGGGTTAGAGCTAGAAGGCAGACAACCCCGGTTTCCTGTGCTGAGTCATTCCCTCATGCAGCGGAGGACATCTTTCCCACACAGACATTTGCTATATACAGGCGGCTTTGCCTGGGGGGAAGGCAGCTGACCCATCCTATTGGAAAATACCTTCCCCTGAGGCCACTTAAGATAGTCTATATAATAAAGAGGTAATATGCAAATTGACCCTCACACCCGTGCACAAGATGGCCACCCCCATGTGATCAAAGACGGCTGCCCCCATGTGGTCAAAGATGGCCACCACAAGATGGCCAGCAGGGGAGGGTAGTTGTGGGCCATCAGTCCAGCAGGGGAGGGTAGTTGGGGGGGACCAGGCCTGCAGGGGAGGGCAGTTAGGGGCGACCAGGCCGGCAGGGGAGGGTAGTTGTGGGGGACGAGGTCGGCAGGGGAGGGCAGTTGGGGTTGACCAGGCCAGCAGGGGAGGGCAGTTGGGGGCAACCAGGCCTGCAGGGGAGGAGAGCTGGGGGCAACCGGGCCGACAAGGGAGGGCAGTTGGGGGCGACTGGGCCGGCAGGGGAGCAGATAGGCATCGATCAGGTTGGCAGGGGAGTGGTTAGGGGGTGATCAGGCTGGCAGGCAGGCGAGTGGTTGGGAGCCAGCAGTCCCGGATTGTGAGAGGAATGTCGTACTACCAGTTTAGGCCTAATAATTGGGCCTAAACCAGCAGTCGGACATCCCCCAGGGGTCCCAGATTGGAGTGAGTGCAGGCTGGGCTGAGGGACACCCCTCCCCAGTGCACAAACTTTGTGCACTGGGCCTCTAGTTAAAAATAACAATTACCCTCTGGGCAAAAGCAACTGCCCTACCCTTTTGAAAAAAACTCTCCCACACCTGAGGATGATTGTCTGGGTGCAATTAAAGCCAGAATCCTATCAGTCTGTAGGCAGAGGCAGTCTCTGGAGGCTTTGAGTCTTTGCCTGATCTAATTAGTCAGAAACAGCGTTTGACACTATCCTGCACTAGAAGACTGATAGGCGAAGCAGATCTACCTAATAGATAGTCACAAACCCAAATAGGCAACCAAAATAAAGAGACAAAGAAATAACCCCCAAGTGAAAGAACAAGAGAATTCTCCAGAAGAAGAGATAAATGAAGCAGGGATGAGAAAGGAAAGGAAATTAATACAGCTGACAAAGAAACTCTAGTCTAAAGATCTGTGAACCATCAGATCCCTTATTCTCACATCAATGGGGACACTAGGCTCTTTGCTTAGGATTTACTGAGAAACGTACTGTACAAAGCTGTAACACCTTAATTGCAGTAACACCTCAACATACCAGGGAGCTATACTTTGTATCTTCCTAGTCTCAGACAAGAGAATAAAAGAGAGCCTTAAAAGGTTTCAGCCTCAAATAAAGAGCACAGTGGGACTCAGACATCTCAAATTCAGATTTGTTGGATCAGAAGTGAAAACTAGTAACTACAACTATGCTCAGAAAGGAATGGGGGAAGGCTAGTTATTCTTGTCAAGAAAGAGAATTCAAGGGAAGATGAATAAGAGGTAGAATTAGTTAGAAGACTTTTATACCTTGGCATGGTTAATCTGAATACTGCTTTGCTTCTTTCTATCCACAGACCAATAATGAAATGAATGATGTCTAATGACTCTGCTTCTGAAAATATTTCTTTCTGGAGTAAAGGGATCCTTAGGGAGGCACTCAAAGAATAACTCTGAATTAGATGTTATGAAGCAGGGTTGTGCAATACTCCTGAGGGAGGAGCAGTGCTTCCTAGGAACCAATGAAAAGCAGCGGGGATTCTGGTTGGTTGACTCCAGCTAGGGTCAGATAGGAAAGATGGTACCAGAATGTACCAGAGCCTTTTAAACACTAATATTAGGAGCCACTATTCTATCTGTAATGAGAGCTTATGAGCAATTTAGTAATTTGCTTGAATAACTAGCACAAGCCTGTTTAGCTCCAGAGAGCCAACTAGGTTACTGCGAACCATGCTGGGGCCCAGGGAGAAAGCTCAAGAGTGATAGCTTCTCCGGCAAAGGAAAGGCCCCAAACAAACACCTTACAATGCCCTCCTCAAAGACCCCACACAGGTCCATTATCCAGGGATTGCACTGATCATGAGACACAATGGAAGGATGTAGAATTTTAGGTGGAATCTGGATTAAATGAGGTTTATTAGCTGGGTAACCTGAGGTAAATCAAATAACATCTCTGAGACAATTTCACTACTGTCACAAATGGTAAAATTCATTCTTTTTAATGGCCAAGTAATTTTCACTGGTTTATAAAGAGCCTGTTTCCTGGTATATGTAGTACCAGTACATGGCTCAATAAATGCTGTGTGAATATATGTGGATTTCTATGAAAGTGCTTTGAAATTATAAAGCACTATCAAATATAAAAAACCTCCCATGTTATGGACTATTTTCAGTAATTTAAAATATAAATTTATACTATTTGTTACTTGGTGACTTAATATGCTTTATTACACTTTTTCCTTATATCACCCTACTTGAGGTAGCAATTATTACCACACTTTTAGGGATAAAGAATTCAGTGCTCAGAAAGGTGAAGTCAAACAGGTCATATAATTAATTAACAAGTGGCAAGGCTGGGGTTTCCAATCTACATCAATCTGGCTACTGAGCCTGTTATCTTCTATGAAATGGCCCTTAACATAAAGTGAACTACCACAGCCAGAGAGGGCTCTGGATCACCAACTTCACCAAGAAGATAAATTTTACTTTGTATGACAAGACTCAGACGGCCAAAGAAAGGCTTGCAGGACAGTGGAACATAAGAGGCATGGGAAAAAGAACAACTTGCAACTTGGAAGACTCTGGATCAGGTGGTCACAGCTTTGAGGCTGGCCAGTTCCTCTGTTAGGCTCTCTTGGACCCGTACACACGTCTCTCACGGCACTACACTAACACAGCTGCTTTCTCATTCTTCTCCTCACTTAAACCAAGCACTTCTTGAGGGCAGGGACCATGTCTTATCCAGTTCTGTATCTCCAGCACTTAACACAGGGTCTAACACATAGCAGGTGCTTGTTGAATGAATGAATCTTTTTTTTTTCTGCTAAGTACAGATATTAAATGACCTCACAAGCCGGTTGGAGGATCAAATAAGAAATGCATAAAATACAAAGAAATATACAGGCAGGAGGTGCTTTGTGACCTCAAAGGAAGTATTTGTTGGAAGATTGCAAATTTGCTGAGATTCATTCATTCAACAAAAATTCATAGAGTAGGCTACTATGTGCCATGCCCTGTGATAGGGCCTGGATATACAGTGACAGACAGAATGGATGTGGTTCTGATCTCATAGATATAGTTTAGTGGGGAGATAGACTCTCAAAATAATATTTAGTTATAAATTGTGATAAGCTCTATGAAGGAAAACTGCAGGGCACTATGAAAAAATATAACAGAAAATCTAACTTAGAGATCAGAGAAGGGTTCACAGAAGAAAATAACATTTTAAATGATACTACAATCATCACCAGGATTTGCTTACTCTATTGTTTGCTTTTAATGTAAACAGACCTTGAAATAAACTATAAGGTAAGCTATAGGGAAATATTTGGGTTTTTTAAATCTGTGAATGGGAGGTAGGTCTCCCAATCAGCTTGTTTTGGTGGAGCTCAGTGCCAAGTAAACATGGCAGATAAAACTTGCAAAGTTTTCCATCTAAACACACCCCCCTCCCATGCATCCCAAACCATTAGCTTCAGGAAACCTAGTTCTTTCCACTACCTAAATTCTCACCTTGGGGTTGTCTGCACTAGTGGCTTTCGGGTGGCTCGGAAGGTGACAAAGGCTGTGACAGCAGAGAAGAAGATCCAGATCACTAGGAACCTCCACCAGTGCAGCTTCACTGTGAAATAGAGGGGAACAACCCACATCTGAAAGAGGGTCACCATCTGAAACACAAACACAAGCACTTCAGCTCTAGCCAGCTCCCTCTGCAGCTCTACCCACAAGTCCAGAGTGCATCTCAGGTGTTCCATTTCAGCCTGATCCTTGCCTACATTTCCAAATGTGGACGAAGGCACCTGCTAGGACCTAAGTTGGAAACCTGGGACCATGCTGGACACTTCCCTTTCATCCCTCACCCAACCGTTTATTGTATCTATTCTCTCCTTTCCATTTGAATCTTTGCTGTCCCTTGACTGGCTGACTATGACGACTTCCTTGTTAAGCCTCCCTTGTTCAGTGTCTTCCCTTCCTATCTACCCTCCCAGGAGCTCTGGAAAGGAATCTCTAACATACAGTCTTGAACATGTCATTCCCCTGCTTAAAAACCCTCTAATGGTCCCCCCCAAATAGGATAAGATCCAACTCCTTAGACAGGCAATCAAATCACCCAAATATGGCCCCAAACTACTATTCCAAGGATCACCTTCTACCACTCCCCATGCTTTTTAGTCAGGCTGTCCCCCTCAGGCTAAAACATCCTTTCTGCCTGATAACATCACTTCCAAGACACATGAAGCCTTTAGTCTCTTTTCTAGGAAGAATGTATCTTGAGTTTTTAATGCTCCAAAGCATTTTCTTTTCTACCATCATTACAGTGCTTACCTAGAATACAAGACGGTATTCAAATTCATTCTCTACCTGAATGCAAGCTCCTTAAGAAAAGTCATTAGGCCATATTCATCTGCTTCCTGTGCTAGAAAACTGTCTGGCACGTGAGAGATCCTCAAAAAACTTAGATAAATAAGAGGAAAGCAGCCCACCAGTGTGGCTCAATGGCTGAGCGTCAACCTATGAACCAGGAGGTCACGGTTCAATCCAATCAGGGGACATGCCCAGGTTGCAGTCTTGATCTCCAGCAGGGGACATGCAGGAGGCAGCCAATCAATGATTCTCTCTCATCATTGATGTTTCTATCTCTCCCTTGTTCTCTGAAATAAATAAAAATATTTTTTTCAAAAGAGGAAAGGAAGACTAGAACCCAAAGAGGGAGGCTCATTTCTGTTTCAAAGAGTATCTGTTTCCCTTTCACTCCTTCAGATATCTACCTCAGACTTAGCTGAAGAGTTCCAAATGTATAATACAACTCTAAGTCAGAAGTTTGGACTAATCACCATTTGTTTTGCTCCCCAATGCCTCCTTACTCTCTCCCAGTCACCCAGCTTTCACTACATGTCACTTGTCTCAGGTAAGTAGCAGGTGTTAAAAAAAAAAAAAGGATAATTAGCACTTAATGTAGGCTTTCTTCCTGGATTCTATTCTGACTTGAACAAAGACATAATCAGGAGTAAGTGTGGACATCAATGTGAAAGGAGTAAAAAATCTTGCTGTGGTTTGTAACTTTCAGACTTGAAACTTTAAGGGTACAAAGCTATTCAACTCAAAGAAAAGAGGGGAGGACAGTTAGGGGTGACCAGGCCGGCAGAGGAGGGCAGTTAGGGGTGACCAGGCTGGCAGGGGAGCAGTTAGGCATCAATCAGGCTGGCAAGGGAGTGGTTAGGGAATGATCAGGCTGGCAGACAGAAGCGGTTAGGGGCAATCAGGAAGGCAGGCAGGCGAGCAGTTGGGAGCCAGCAGTCCTGGATTGTGAGAGGGATCCCAGATTGGAGAGGGTGCAGGCTGGGCTGAGGGACACCCCCTCCTCCCCCATGCACAAATTTTGCACACCGGGCCTCTAGTTCATAATAAAATACCCAATATTTCTCCACTGCAATTCTAGGTATTTAGTGTTTGGCTCCAGTGGACAAACTGTTCTGTAGTAAAAAATGCTTCATTGATTCATCCATCAAATATTTACTTTGCATTTACTGGGAAGAAGAATGTAGAAATAAGCATGACCTCTAGTCCCTGTCCTCAAGGAGCTAACAGACGAGCAGCAGGAGAAAAACAAATCAAACCCAATTTTAAAGATTCTATTAATCCTTAGACCCTTTCTAGAAGAAGTCCAAATAGAAATCATTTAGGAACACATGAACAATGTCAAATGATACAATACATTGAAATGACCAGAGATTTTAGATATGAATTTAAAGAGATCTAGATATGAATACTAATATAGCTGTTTACTGTGTTATCTTAGGCAAGTCACTAACGCTGATAAGCCTCAGTTTTCTGAACTATAAAATGGGGTTAACATATCTATTCTCATAAGGTTGTATAAGTTAAGGAAGTTAATGCATGAAAAGCTCTTTGAACAGTTCCTAACAAGATAAGCATTCAATATAAGTAATGTAATAAATATAATGTAAGTATTCAACATATCAGTTCTTACATTTAAATAGGAGTAATATATACACTGAGTGGCCAGATTATTATGATCTCTGAACACAAAATAATCTGGCCACTCAGTGTATATATTAGAGGCCCGGTGCATGAATTCGTGCATGGGTGGGGCCCAGCCAGCCTGGGCAGGGGGTGGGGACATGGGCGGTTGACCGGCCTGTCTGCTGGTCAAACTCTTGGTTGAGGGGACAATTTGCATATTAGCCTTTTATTATATAGGATATACACTAATTGGCCAGATTATTATGCGTACAGAGATCATAATAATCTGGCCACTCAGTGTATATAAAACAAGCACAGTACATAATTCATAATAAGCGGTCAGTAAATGAGAACTCTTATTATGGTTTCACATGATCAAAACTGCATAAAGTCACATATATAAGGGAACAAAGACTGCAATGAGGTAACAAAAATAATTAACATATTAAAAATGGTGGGGGCCCTAGCTGGTTTGGCTTAGTGGATAGAACATCGGCCTGTGGACTGAAGGGTCCCGCGTTCGATTCCGGTCAAGGGCACATGCCCAGGTTGCGGGCTCAATCCCCAGTAGGGGGTGTGCAGGAGGCAGCCGCTCAATGGTTCTCTCTCATCATTGATGTTTCTATCTTGCTCTCCCTCTCCCTTCCTCTCTGAAATCAATTAAAAAAATATTTTTTAAAAATGGTGGGGTGCCCAGCCAATATGGCTCAGCTGTTGAACATAGACCCAGGAACCAAGAGGTTACTAGTTCAATTCCCAGTCAGGGCACATGCCCAGGTTGCGGGCTCAATCCCCAGTAGGGGTCGTGCAGGAAGCAGCTGGTCAATTATGTTCCTCTTTCATCAATGTTTCTATCTCTTCATCCCTCTTCTTTCCTCTCTAAAAATCAATTAAAAAAATTTTTTAATATGGTGGGGTTAGGCCCTGGTTGGGTAGCTCAGTTGGTTAGTGTTGTCCCAATATGCCAAAGTTGTGGGTTCAATCTCTAGTCAGAGCACATAGAAGAGTTAAATCAATGAATGCATAAATAAGTAGAACAACAAATCGATGTTTCTCTTTCCCTCTCTCAAATCAATTTAAAAATTGGTAGGGTGATAGAATTTCATTATAATGTTTAATTTGTCTTTTCCAGGAAAAAAACAAATGACCTAAAAACACAAACCAAGGATATGAGGCCACTTTCAGGTATTAACCTTTTACACTCGGATGTCGAGTGTGACTCGACACGGTTAGCATTAGAATAAAGGAATCAAGAAAAAAGCAAGCGAGTGCAAAGGGTTAAGGCACTCTCCATTGGAAAGGCTTGAAAGCTAGATTCTGTTCAGGGTCTAGAAAGCAGCTGCTGGGGTGAGAGCTCAGTGCCTGAAAAAAGAGGCAGGGCAGAGGGGCTGAGTGAACACAAGTTTACCATGTAAAAATGGAAAGTTACAACTTTGCTTGGTTAATTTGTTTCTACTGTAGTATTTATTGGCATTTTGCTTAATAAGTTGAAGCCTCTTCATTAAAGAATGGCAATAAGTGGCTGAAAGTTACTACGCAAGATTCTTAAAATAATGGCAGAGACTCTGGTGCCATCTGGTGGCAACACTTCATGCAGACACATTTGGTTAAAGAGTTTCCTTAAGTACTTGTGCCTGATGCGTGGAAGGCACAAAATGATGGAAGGCCTTGGCCATAACTTCTCTTTCAGGGTGTGGAGTGATGAGATATAAACACATAAATTGGGAAGCCATGCAAAGCATCAAGTACTGACATGAGAGTTCAGAGGATAGAGGTAGCAGAAGCTGTCAGGGAAGACTGCCTAGAAGAGGCAGAGCTCTAGCTGGTTCTGAAAGAAGCTTGGGTTTGGTAAGGGGAAGGGGAGAAGCAAAAGCCATTCATCCTTCTTTCCATGATCTGGAAAGACCAAGTTGAAGTGAAGACTATCATGAAACTAACTCACTGATTCATTCAGCAAACATTTACTGAGGTACAAACCAAACTTCTCCAATCTAAAAGGTAAGAAAAGCAGTATCCCACTTATCTCCGAAATGCTGTAAGTTAGATGCTAACAATAGCAGCTAGCCCACATTTAAATGAACTGTCTTTGTTTTAGATTTATTTCATCTCAGGAACTATAATTCATGAAAAGTCAGAAAAGAGCTCCAAATGACTTCCTCCCCTGGCACCAGCTGCCTTGTCAGTCTGCTGATGCTTGGCACTTATGACTTGCAGGATCTCATCACTTCTGTACCTTCCTATGTTATGGCAACAGGGATCACCCACCATGCTTGGCTGAAAAGAAATACTGAAGATGAGCTAACACCAAATGTCCAGGTAGTATCTATACTAATAAAAGGGTAATATGCTAATTAGACCGGGAGACCTTCCGGACATCCTTCCGGACAAAGCCATGGTGGCAGGGCCGAGGTAGAGGCGATTAGGGGTGATCAGGCCAAGAGGGGAGGGCAGTTGGGGGTGATCAGGCCAGCGGGGGGGAGGGGGGGTTGGGGGCGAGCAGGCCGGAAGGGGGGGCAGTTGGGGGCGAGCAGGCTGGCAGGGGGGCAGTTGGGGGCGAGCAGGTCGGCAGGCAGAGTGGTTAGGGGCAATCAGGCAGGCAGGCAGGTGAGCGGTTAGGAGCCAGCGGTCCTGGGTTGCAAGAGGGATGTCCAACTACCGGTTTAGGATCAGGCCTAAACTGGCAGTCGGACATCCCCCCAAGGGGTCCCAGATTGGAGAGGGTGCAGGCCGGGCTGAGGGACATGCCCCTCCCCGTGCACAAATTTCGTGCACCAGGCCACTAGTAGCAAAGTAAGAGACTCACAGCTAACAAACAATCAGCTTGAAAGAAGTGCTGATAATGAACAGAGGTCAACTAGAGGAAGGTGTCAGGGAAATGCTGTACATCTCTGGTCAATATTTTCATGAGTGATTTGGATACAAATACAAGGATCTGCTTACCAAACTGTGGATAGCACAAAACTGGGGAGGTGGGGAAGATCACGGCAGTGAACATGGAAAACAGAAGCAACAAGATCCAAAACGAATAAAGCTTTTTTCTAGAGTTCTTCTAGCTCTGACATCCTATGAGCTAATAAGCTGAGATGAAGAACCAAAACTATGCAATGAAACCTAACCAACTACCCAAGTATAGGATGGGAAAGGAATGGTTTAATAGCAGCTCATGTGAAACAGATCTAGGGGTTTCAGTTGAGCACAAATTACCAAGAAATATATGCCAACAGGGCCACTGCCAAAAACACCAAAGCAACCTCATGCTGCTTAGCTAGGAACAGACCCAGAAACAAGGAGGCAGCAGCTCTACTATTCTCTGCTGTCAAAGCATTCCTAGGATCAGGTCTTCAGACCACATTGTATAAAGGACACTGATATATAAGCATGGTCAGTGAGCAGCCAGGATTACAAAGGATCTGAAAACCAAATCAAGTAAGGAACAGCTGAAGGCAGCAGGATATCAGGCCTGGAGAAAACTACAGGATGGCATAGCTGTAACCTTCAGTTATCTAAAGATCACCTGGTAAGCAGATAGATATATTTCATGCCCTGATAAGACCCACACATTGCTGGAATACCCTACAGGGTAGAAACTTGTTTTGACAATTCCTTCCTACCACACCCTGGGTAAATGGTCAACCTTACCACAAGAGTGAGGCAGGTCCTTCCATTGCTAATAAATGTATTTCAGAGTTCCTGACTCTGATAAACCTGCCTTAGTGTCCCTTCTGCTTCTGGGTCTAATTCTTGTCCAGAGACACAGAGTAAATTTACTCCGTTTCTTCTGATTACTCCACAATACCTAAAATTACACTTCCTCCTCTCCCCAAGTCTTCTGCTCTTCAGGCAGAGTCAGTCAACCAGTCATTTAACAAACACTGAGCACTTACTGTACAGCATGCTAAGGACTGTGGGATTCAGAGATAAAGAACAAAACCTCCTCAAGAACTTAGGTCTACTGAGGAGAAACAAAGAAAGTAGAGGGTAAATACTTCACTCAATGTAGAACCAAGGAAGGCTTCCTGAAGAAAGCAACCTTTGATCTCTGTCCTGACGGCCTAGTAGGTACAGGTGCAGAAAGAATCATGATGAGTGTTTCAGGATGAAGGAACATGGTATGCTTGAGAAAGTACAACTAGTATTTAAGCGAAGTGTGAGAAATGAGACTACAGGGGTAGAGAAGGCTCTTTGGAGGAAAAGGCTGATGTTTGCCTCACAGAAGTTTTTATTATACTGTAAGGAGCAAATTTTTTCTTTCTCATAGAAAGTGGATTATAACCCTTTACCATCTTCGTCAGCATTCTCTAACCACATCCTAGTAACCCCCTTAAGGTCTTAGCATGAGAAAAATGTATAGTATTTTAAAGATATCCAGCTAGGAGATTTTGCCCCTCATCCATTCCAGGAGGAAATAGCAGATCAGTAGATATGAGTTTGAAAAGATGCTATACAGTATTTGGTTAACAGACAGAAATGATGAAAGCTTCTACTTGGAGATCTTTAAAAATAGGATACTTTTCCAGGCATAAACTTATTCTTTCCCTAACATCCCTGAGGGAGTTAACCCTTTGCACTCGCTTGCTTTTTTCTCGATTCCTTTATTCTACTCGGGATTTAATTTTTTAAATACCCCAGATTTTACAAAGCGCGGCAGTAGAATAAAAAACTGGAGTTTCTTTTCATACAAACTTATTTATTTGGACTTTTTTATATTTCAAATTATTGATACATTCAAAGAGTATAAAAAGAGCTGCTACCGATGCTAACCGTGTCGAGTCACACTCGACATCTGAGTGCAAAAGGTTAAGGAGTAACATTAGACTATCTGAATAGACTAGAGGCCCGATGCACGAAATTCGTGCAAGGGCCTTGGCCCCGGCCCCTGCCGCTGCGGCTGGGGACCTCTGCCGCCTCTGCTTCAGCCCCCGCCCACTGCAGCTTTGTCTGGAAGGACATCTGGTCTAATTAGCATATATGCTTTTATTATTATATTATTATTATAGATTATTATAGATGATAAAAACTGATGTACAGAGAAATTAAAGAGCAAGTTTGGCCTGGCTAGGTCTCCAATTCAGATCATCTGTCTCCCAAGTCCTGCCTCCCTAGCATATTCACTGAGTCTGGGGAAACCCTGGAAGCCTGAGGAGGCAAGATGGTGTAAAGGGAGGTTGTTGTGAGAATGCCTGAAATATAAGGAAAGGACTTGGGAAAAGTCATCAAAGAAGGAAAAATCTGGGGGGTTATAAACCGAAATGACCATGACAGAAACTGATAATTTCCTGAAACTCTTAAGAAACCTCAAAAAATGGTTGAGTGGCTCTATAAAAAGAGCACATAACCAAGAATCAGATTTTGGTTTTACGTCCAGCTCTCCAATTTAATAGTCATGTGTCCTTGGCAAATCACTTCAGAATTCTGCACTTTGGTCTACTAATCTGAAAAATGGAAACAAAGCCCTATCCTGACCATCTTATAAAGCTATTGTGAGGTTCCAATGAGATAGCAGATGAGAAAAGTTTTTTTAAAAAACATCAACAAATTGGCTCTGGCCAGTGTGGCTCAGTTGGTTGGAGTGTCCTCCCATATATCAAAGGAGTGTGGGTTCGATTCCTGGTCAGGGCATATACCCAGGGTGTGGGTCCAATCCCTGGTTGGGGCATGTACAGGAGGTAACCAATCAATGTTTCTCTCCCAAATCAATGTTTCTCTCTTTCAAAGATAAAACAAAACAAATCAACAAATTGAAACAATAAGCAATTTAAGTTACTCTTGTTTCTTTTATTCAAAAGAACAGTACCTGAAATTTAAATACAGAAAACAGTAAGATCTCTTGCTCCCAAAAGTAGTTAGACTAAGTTTTTCTTCTTCTAACCTGAAGATTACACTTGATCTCCTAAGTTAGAGAGAGAAATTTAATACTTTTCACAGTGAAACAAGTAGGTTGACATACTTGCTCATAATCAGTCTCATGGCTGGCAATATCTATGCTGTCCTAGGTCCTTGAGTCGAGGACAGTGTTTCTCATCAGGGGTGAATTTCCTCCACACAGGACATTTAGCAATGTTTGGAGACACTTTTGGTTGTCACAATTTTGGGAGGGATGCCACTAGCATCTACAAGGTAGAGGCCAGAGATGCTGCTAAACATCCTACAATGAACAGAATAGTATACCCCCCCACCCCACCCCCAAAAAAAGAATCATCTGGCCCAAATGTTAATAGTCTCCTTATTGAGAAACCTGGTCTAAAAGAACAGAGCTAGTTTATTTTCCACTCAGTGGTCATAGGGGCACAATGAAAAGCTGAGTTGCCAACCAGCACTAGTGAAGAATAAAAAATTTCATTCAGTTTGAGAGAAACAGAGCCTTATCAGTTAATTCCATCATTTCTTGGCATGTCATAAGAACCTTTTTCTTTTTTAAAAAGCTCTGAATAGCTATATTTCGAATACTTTCTACTGTTCAATAATCTCAGTGCCACTTCTTTACACAACATTCTCTAGAGAGCTGTTTGTTTTCTTTTTATTCCCATTCTTCACCCCATAGACATTGTAATGTGTTTAAGATGTGTATATAAACTTTAAATTTATTAATTTTTTTGGTGGTGGCTGTTAATCCTCACCTGAGGATATTTTCCAATTGATTTTTAGAGAGAGTGGAAGGAAGTGGGAGAGATAGAGAGGGAAACAATGTGAAAGAGACAAATTGATTGGTTGCCTCATGCCAGAGCTTGCAACTAAGGTACATGCTCTTGACCGGACTCCAACCTGGGAGCCTTAAGTCTGAAGGCCGATACTCTTATCCACTGAGCCAAACCAGCTATGGCAAGATGTATATATATTTTTGTATCTGTTCTGATAAATTGTATTTTTTTGTGTGCATGTATTTTAAATTTATTATTGGCACTGTGATGTATATCTTCCTGTTTGTTACTTTTTCATTGATTTGCAGTTTCAGTTACCTATGGTCAATACTGATCCAAAAATATTAAATGGAAAATTCTAGAAATAAACAATTCATAAAATTTAAATTGTGTGCTGTTCTAAGTAGTGTAATTGTAGAAGTTACTCTGTATATTAATCTACTGTCAGTTTTTTTCTAAATTTTTAAAATGTTTTTATTGATTATTTTAGAGAGGAAGGGAGAGGGATAGAGAGATAGAAACATCGATGAGAAGAGGAACATTGACCAGTTGCCTTCTGCATGCCCCCTACTGGGGATCGAGCCCACAATCCAGGCATGTGCCCTGACTGGGAATTGAACCAGTGACCTCTTGGTTCATGGGTTGATGCTCAACCACTGAGCAACTCTGGCTGGGCTCTATTGTCAGTTTTAATCATTACTAATCTTCCATTCTTTTATCATTTAACTTTGCCCATGGTAATCCTTTACTGAACAAAAACCCTTAATATAATCAAATTTATCAAGTTTTTATCCTATTTACCTACATATTTGTATTATCTTTATAATATGAATCCTGACTCTGATAATCATTGGTTGAAAGAATCTCTTTGAGCTTCAGTTTCTTGATCCATACAATGGCAAAAATAATACTGCCTACCTCACAGCAAAATACTTGGCACATTATAAAGCACTCAATAAATGGGAGCTAGTGCTATTAATTATCTATATACTATATAAAAGCCTAAGTGACCATCGTAACCGAACGGACGACCGAACAGGCTGCGTGGGGCGACCAGGCCCGCAGGGGGGTCACTGAGGGGCGACCAAACGACCCAGCAACAGGCTGCGTGGGGCGACCAGGCCTGCAGGGGGGTCAGTGAGGGGCGACCAAACAACCGAGCAGCAGGCTGCGTAGGGCAACCAGGCCTGCAGGAGGGGGGGCAGTTGGGGGCGACCAGGCCGGCAGGGAGGGGGGGGCAGTGAGGGGCAACCAGGCCAGCAGAGGGGGGCAGTGAGGAGTGACCAGGCCGGTGGGAGGGGCAGTTGGGGGCGATCAGGCAGGCAGGCAGGTGAGCAGTTAGGAGCCAGTGGTCCCGGATTGTGAGAGGGATGTCTGACGGCTGGTTTAGGCCGAATCCCCAGGATCGGGCCTAAACCAGCAGTTGGACATCCCCCGAGGGGTCCCAGTTTGGAGAGGGTGCAGGCTGGGCTGAGGGGACCCCCCCACCCCTGTGCACGAATTTCGTGCACCGGACCTCTAGTCTATACATGTATATATAAAAGCCTAAGTGTCCGTTATGACCGGTCAACCGAACGACCACTATGACGATGGACTGACCACCAGAGGGCAGTCACTATGATGATGCACTGACCACCAGAGGGCAGACACTAAACGCAGGAGGTGTCCCTGGTGGTCAGTGCACTCCCACAGCAACCTCCCACGGCCGGCCAACCTCCCGTGGTACCTTCCCCCAGCCAGGCAACCCCCTGCGGTCCCTTCCGCTAGCTGGCCTGCCCCAATCAGGCCAGCCAGGCCCAGGGACCCGCCTATGCATGAATTCGTGCACCGGGCCTCTAGTGTTTCCATAATAGTGAAGACATAGCAATGTCCCAACTATGTTTCTGCTCACTTCTCCTCCTCAAAACCCACCTAGCAGCCTGGAGAGTAAGAGGTCCCCAAGAATAGTAAAACTGGTGGCTACAGCAAGTATCTAAAATCTTTCTAGGCAGGAAGAACAAATTTAGATGCACAAGGATGGAAAAGCAGGAATAACAAGATGGGTCATCCAAGCAGAACAGCAAATAATAGAATCCTCAGCCCATAGGATGGTTGAAATATAAGGAAAGGACTTGGGCAAAAGACTGTGAGTTTGATCTAGTCTGTAAAAATGTCTCTACCAATTATATGAATAAAATCAGATGGCAAACTAGGGAAAGATACCTGCAGCATGTACGTAAAAGGGCTTATTCCTAACATATAAAGAGTTCTTATAAATCAATAAGAAACATTCCAAAGGAATCCTAAACAAGAAAGGGATATGTGACCAAACACATCACATGGCTTAACTGTGAATAATATTTACATGTTGTAATAATGTAAATAAGGAATAATTATTCAACTAAAAATTGGGAGGAAGAGGCGGCCTTGGCCAATGTGGCTCAGTTGGTTGAGCATTGTCCCATGCACCAAGTTTCTCTCTCTTGCCCTCTCCCTTCCTCTCTCTCTCAAAAATATAAAATTTAAATTAAAAAAAAAAAATTTGGAGGAGGAAAAGTGTGTGTGAAGGATATAGGTATAACAGTATAAGCTAATTATCACATTCCATAATAGGAAGTCAATACATAATATTTAAAAGTAAAATTGTATATATACTGTATATATAGATATACGTATATATACTACAGGCCTGATGCACAAAATTCATGCAAGGGTAGGCCCTCGCTGCCCCAGCTGCCTCGCGGCCCCACCCCCTGCCCGCACTCCCCTTGGCCTGGCACTGCCCGCATCCACCGCCACATACCCCCAGTTCCCCGGAGCCCCCCAATCTGCCTCGCGGCCCCACCCCCTGCCCGCACTCCCCTTGGCCTGGCACTGCCCGCATCCACCGCCACATACCCCCAGTTCCCCGGAGCCCCCCAATCAATTGCCCCAAAGAGGGAGGCCTGGGCCTCCCTCTTTGGGGCAATTGCAGAGCCCCCCCATCGATCGCCCCACAGAGGGTGACTTGGGCCTTTCTCTTTGGGGAGATCTCGGAGCCCTTCGATTGATCACCCCACTGGCCAGTGACCTAGGCCTCCCTCTGCAGGGCGATCATGGAGTGATGGTGGGTCCCCTGACCAATCGCATCACACCCACCTTGGCTGGCCTGGCACCAGTGCATGTCATAGCGTGGTCATCCAGAAGGTCATCCAGATGGTTGTTCTGTTGTTCGGTCAATTTGCATATTATGCTATTATAGATATACTAGAGGTCTGGTGCACGAAATTCATGCATGGGTAGGTCCCTAGGCCTGGCCAGCAATCAGGGCCAATCTGTGGGGCGACCTGCAGGCAATAGGAGGGCTCCCACTGGCACCCACTTTGGCCAGCCTGGTGCTGCCTGCTCGCCGGCCCTGACCCCCGCCGCCACCACTGGTCGCCTCTCTCCCCGGAGTGACAGGCGGGGTGATCAGGGGGCTCCTGCTGGCATCCGCCTTGGCTAGTCTGGGGCCTGCAGGCTGGGGGCAGCTCCTGCATTGAGCATCTGCCCCCTGGTGGTCAGTGCGTGTCATAGCGACTGGTCGTTCCACTGGTCATTTCGCTGTTTGGTCGATTTGCATATTAGGCTTTTATTATGTAGGACTAGAGGCCTGGTGCACAGATTCGTGCACTGGTGGGGTCCCTTGGCCTAGCCTGCGCCCTCTCGCAATCTGGGACCCCTTGGGGGATATTAAAGGCCCAGTGCACAGATTTGGCCCGATCCTTGCAGGCCAGGCCAAGGGACCCCACCAGTGCACGAATCCGTGCACTGGGCCTCTAGTATGCATATAAGATCTTTGGTTAATCTCTTCCCGCCCTCCTGCCTCCCCCCTTCCCTCTAAGATTCATCAGTCTGTTCCATGTTTCCATGCCTGTGCATTAAGCGTCTGCCCCTTGGTGGTCAGTGTGCATCATAGCTACCGGTTGAACAGTCGAATGGTCACTTAGGCTTTTATATAGTATATAGCTTCAGTATACTCATTTTATTTAAAAATAGAGGGGTAAGAATCAGAAAACAACTAAAAAAGTTAAAAGTGATTGCTACTGAAGTAAGAATCAGGGACTGATATAGTTAAGGCAGAGGACAGATGTGTTTTGTTTTTTAATGTTTGCAGAATTATTTGACTTTTAAACTATAATATATATAATGCTGATAAAAAACTGAAAAATCAAACATATAAACAATATGAACAACAGACAACTGACAGAAAAAGTCAAATGATCAGTATAAAAACATGCTCAACCTCACTAATAATTAAAGAAATAGTTAAAAAGTAGATAGTTTTACCATTAGACTGACGAAGACTAAAATATTGATGATTCCTTATCCTCTCTTTAACACTGGATTAAGAGCACTGTTCATCTCTGTTGGTGCAATTGTTAACTGCTATAACTTTTTTAGAGGGCAATTTAACAAGATCCACTGATAATTAAAATGTGTATATTTCTTGACCCAGCAATTCCATTTCTAGAAATTCATCCTATGGAAATGCTTGCCAAGCTATGCCGATTACATATGCAAGAAATTTACTAAATCATGGTTGTAACAGTGATAAACTGTTAACATGTCTACCTACAGAAGTTAATATTTTTAAAAAATCTATTTAAAAGAATATTTACATTACTAGGTTAAGAGATGGCATAGAGTCCTAGCAGGTTTGACTCAATGGATAAGAGCGTTGACCTGTACTGAAGGGTCCCAGGTTTGATTCCTGTCAAGGGCACATGCCTGGGTTGAGGGCTCGATCCCCAGTGGGGAGCATGCAGGAGGCAGCCGATCAATGATTCTCTCTCAATATTGATGTTTCTATCTCTCTCTCCCTCTTCCTTCCTCTCTGAAATTAATAAAAATATATTTTTTAAAAAAGAGATGGCATAGATACTAATATGGATAGATATTTGAGACTTAGTCTTAGGCAGGAAATGTTGCAGAACCTAACAGATGTCATTAACATCTAAAAATGTATAAATATTAACATACGAATAGCTCTGCCAGCTGGCATGGCAGTGGTTGAGCCTCAACCTATGAACCAGGAAATCACAGTTCAATTCCTGGTCAGGGCACATGCCCAGTTTCGGGCTTGATCTCCAGTGTGGAGCGTGCTGGAGACAACTGATCAATGATTGTCTCTCATCATTGATGTTTCTAACTTTCTGTCTCTCTCCCTTCTCTGAAATCAATAAAAATATATTTATTAAAAAAATATGAATAGAAAAATATGCAAATGTAACAAACTGTTAATAGTGGTTCTCTCTGGGCACTTTTTATTTCCAGGTAACATATATATTGTTTAAAATTTTTATAACAAATATGTATAATTGCTGGAGGCTAAGTCCAGTGGGCCATTATAAATGCGAGAAGTCCTCAAGAGGTTGAATGGACTCTTTCAGCAGGGCTGAAAATCTGTATGTTATTACCTGCTGCTGGAACAGCTGAAGGCAATTCCCCCAACCTGATGGTCCTTTATTGTTTACTGGACCTTACCTTTGATATGTGTATCTGCTTTGCTAAAAGGCAAAATGTATGAATTAAAAGCCCTGGGCCGGAGAGCAGCCACTAGAGTGAAGCCTCCCCTGGCTCCCCCATCCTTCCAAATTTATATTTCATGTCTAGATTATTCATTTATGCGCAGACCCTTTACCAGATTCCTTGAACCCTAGCAGCTGCTGAGTAAGACCCAGGCATATAACATTTGTTATCAGAACAAAAAACAAAATAATACAGAACAAAACCTCAGGTCAGCTTTGTCCTTTTAGAAAAAGACAGGCCTTCACCTCTGTTGGTTACTCAGTACGATACAGATTTTAGAGCTGAGAGTAAATCCAGCCAAACATTCCATAAAAATCACAAAAAAAATCCCCTCCATACATCCCTAAGAGGTTGTCTAGTCCCTAATAAACAATAGCTTGTGATGGGAATATCATTTTCTTCACAGTTCATTCCATGTGGTACAGCTCTCACGGTTGAAAACCCCACCTAATAAAAGAGTAATATGCAAATTGACCATACCTCTGCTACACCCACCAGCCACGCCCACCAGCCAATCAGGAGCAAATATGCAAATAAACCCAACCAAGATGGCTGTAGCCACAGAGAGCAGGAGAGAGGCTTGGGTTTCCCCAGCAATGGAGGAAGCCAAGTTTTCCGCCTGCCCTTGCCAGCCTAGGCCTCCACTCAATGCTACTAAGTTTCAATTATAGAAGGTAAATAAATTCCAACAGAAATGGCGGCAGCCACGGAGCTGGAAAGAGCAGGAGGCTAGGGTTGCCCCCAGCAATGGAGGAAGCCAAGCTTCTGCAGCTCTGGCTGGCCTAGGCCTCCACTCAAGGCTACAAAGTTTCAATTATAGAAGATACATAAATTCCAACAGAAATGGCTGCCGCCACGGAGCAAGCAGGAGGCTTGGCTCCGCTCCAGGCTACAAAGTTTCAATTGTAGAAGATACGTAAATCCCAGATACCAGGGCCGCCACTTGGGTCGCCAGGGGGTGTAGCCAGCCTGCAAACCACCACAGGCCCTTTGCCCAAGCCACCCCACGCCTCAAGGGAACCCCCACCCTGATCTGGGACACCCTTCAGGGCAAACAAGCTGGCCCCCACCCATGCACCAGGCCTCTATCCTATCTAATAAAAGAGTAATATGCAGATTGACCATCACTCCAACACACAAGATGGCTGCCCCCATGTGGTCAAAGATCTTGCCCCCATGTGGACACAAGATAGCCACCACAAGATGGCCAGCAGGGGAGGGCAGTTGGGAGGGACCAGGCCTGCAAGGGAGGGCAGTTGTGGATGATCAGGACAGCAGGGGAGGGCAGTTGGGGGTGACCAGGCTGGCAGAGGAGGGAAGTTGGGGGTAATCAGGCCTGCAGGGAAGGGCAGTTGGGCGGGACCCAGGCCTGCAGGGGAGAGCAGTTGGGGGGGACCAGGCCTGCAGGGAAGGGCAGTTAGGGGCAAACATGCTGGCAGGGGAGCAGTTAGGCATCAATCAAGCTGGCAGCGGAGTGGTTAGGGGGTGATCAGGCTGGCAGGCAGAAGCGGATAGGGGCAATCAGGAAGGCAGGCAGGCGAGCAGTTGAGAGCCAGCAGTCCTGGATTGTGAGCCAGCAGTCCTGGGATCTGGGCCTAAACGGGCAGTCGGACATCCCTCGAGGGGTCCCAGATTGGAGAGGGTACAGGCTGGGTTGAGGGACAGCCCCCACTCCATGCACGAATTTCGTGCACCGGGCCTCTAGTTTCTTTATAATACTTGGCTGAAATCTGCATTCTTAAAACTCATTCCTTAGCTTTAATTTGGGCCTTTGGAGTTACACAGAATAACAATCATGAAAACATACTTTAGAGCAGTGGTCGCCAACCTTTCAGACCTTGCGGCGACTGCTGCTTTAGAGATTAAGGAGACTTTAGCAATCATCTAGTCTTAAACCCTCACTTTAAGTATATTTTTATTGATTTCCAAGAGGAAGGGAAAGGGAGATATAGAAACATCAATTATGAGAGAAAATAATTGATTGGCTGCCCCCTGCACGACCCCCATTGGGGATCAAACCCACAACCCAGGCATGTGCCCTAATGGGGAATCGAACTGTGACCTCTTGGTTCATAGGTTGATTCTCAACCACTGAGCCACACCAGCCAGACTTAAACACTAACTTTAAAGATAAAATCAGGATGAGGAAAGAAAGGCTAAAAGGGAGAAAGTAATCTGTCCAAGGTCTATTGCCAATTATTAGCAGAGGTGCTAGAAATAGATCTTAGATCACCTGATTCCCCACTTCAAAACTTTTTATAGTACACCAAAATTCTGTTCTTCAGAAAATAGGAAAGAAGGTAACACTTCTTTTTTTTTTAAATATATTTTATTGATTTTTTACAGAGAGGAAGGGAGAGGGAGAGTTAGAAACATCGATGAGAGAGAAACATCGATCAGCTTCCTCCTGCACACCCCCTACTGGGGATGCGCCCGCAACCAAGGTACATGCCTTTGATTGGAATCAAACCTGGGACCCTTCAGTCCGCAGGCCAACGCTCTATCCACTGAGCCAAACCAGTTTTGGCAGAAGGTAACACTTCTTAACACATTCTATGAGGCCAGCATTAACCTATTACCAAAGCAAGACAAATAAATGACAAGAAAACTATAGACCAAAATTCCTTATGAATATAGAGGCAAAAATCCACAACAAAATACTAGCAAATCGAATCAATCCAGCAGCACATTGAAAGGATTATGTACATCACAATATAATGGGATTTATTGCAGGAATGCACATGATCATCTCAATGATGTAGAAAAAGCATTTGAGAAATCCAACACCCATTTGTGATAAAAACAAACAAACAACAACACAAAACACAGCAACAACATTTGACAAACTAGGAATAGAAGGCAACTTCCTCATCATGATAAAGGGCATTTGTGAAATACCCACAGCTAACTCACTTAAAGTTAAAAACTGAAAGCTTCCCCAAGATCAGGAAAAAGACACTGATGCCCATTTCACAAATGGGGAAAGGGTGAAGACAGGGGAAATACAAAATGGAGTCACTTTAACCAAGCTGCTAAACTATTAACATTATGAAGGTTGAAGCATAAGGAAACAATTCTTTTTCTTGTCTTAACTAAACTGAAAATGTAAACTTTTCAAATTTCCAGTCCTGTGTCAATGCCTGGATATCCATTTACCTACAGATAAACCTCTGACTACCCCCTAAAGAGCTCAGGATGTGACTAGACCTCCTGGCAACCATCCAACAAACCACCTGGCATCCATCATCCAGACAGCCTGACACCTGACTTATAACCATCCTAGAGCAATCCCTAAGACCTCGAATGCAAAACTGATTATTCTTAAGGATGTGACTTTAAGTTCTGCTACAAGAACTCTTAATTTTCCTTTTTTCTGCAGTATACTTCTGGGATTTTGCCTAGATGTGTTTCTAGTTACAAACTCTAAGACCCTTTGTCATTTATTTCTGGCAAAGCTTCCAGGCTCTTTTTTCATTATACACTATTCAGTGCGCGCGCGCGCACACACACACACACACACACACACACACACACACACACACTGAGTGGCCAGATTATTATGCGTTCAGAGATCATAATAATCTGGCCACTCAGTGTAGTTCAATGGAACATAATTAAGTGTACAAGGGTAAATGTATGCTTCTATGGTCAATTAAAAATGTTTTAATCCTCACCTGAGGATATTTTTCCTTTGATTTTTAGAGAGAGTGGAAGGGAGGGAGACAGAGAGAAACATCGATGTGAAAGAGTCACATCAATTGGTCAAGGATTGAACCTGCAACCAAGACACACGCTCCCTCCTCCCCACATTGGAATTGAACCCAGGCACTTTATCCGCTGAGCCAAACTGACTAGGGGTATGGTCAATAATTTTTGACAAGAACGCCAAGACCATTCAATGGAGAAAAAAAATCTCTTCAACAAATGGTGCTAAGACAACTGGCAAAAGAATGAAGTTAGACTCTTAACCCTTTGCACTCGCTTGCTTTTTTCTCAATTCCTTTATTCTAATGCTAACCGTGTCAAGTCACACTCGACATCTGAGTGCAAAAGGTTAACTCACATCATATACAAAAAATTAACTCCAAATGGACCAGAGACCTAAATTTAAGAGATAAAAGTATAATACTATTCAAAACATAGAGTAAATCTTAATAATCTTGGATTTAGCAATGGATTCTTAAATATGACACTAAAAGCACAAGCAGCAAAATAAAATATAGGTTTAAGGGTATAAACGTACAATGAGGAGTAAATAAGGCTTGGAGAGCGGTAGCACAGTACAGCTTGGGTTTGAACTGCATGGGTCCACTTATACTGATTTCTTTCAATGGATATATAGTTGGCCCACCATATCCCCAGGTTTTGCATCCACAGATTCAATCAACTGCAGATCAAAAACATTTTCTCTCCGTGGCTGGAAATCGCAGATAGTAAGGGCCAACTATATGCAATGTTTTGCGCCATTTTTTATATAAGGGACTTGAGATTGCAGATTTTGGTATCCAGGGGGGTCCTGGGATGAATCCCCCACAAATACCAAGAGACACTGAAGTTTTGGAGGAGTTAAAAGTTATATGCAGATTTTCAACTGCATAGGATTCAACACTCCTAACCACAGCATTGTTCAGGGGTCAACTGTATAATGAATATAGACAACAATATTGTACTATATTATCAAACTTGCTAAGAGACTAGAACTTAATTATTCCAATCACTAAAAAGAAAAGATAGTTATGTAATGTGATAGAGGTGCTAAATACTACTACAATGGCTGTCATCCTATATAATAAAAGGCTAATATGCAAATAGACCTAATGGTGAAACGACTGGTCGCTATGATGCGCACTGACCACCAGGGGGCAGAAGCTCAATGCAGGAGCTATCCCCTGGGTCAGTGCGCTCCCACAGTGCACTGGCTGCCCACCATGTTCCGCGCCACCCCCTGGTGGTCAGCACACGTCATAGCGAGCGATCAAACTCCTATTCTCCTGGTTGAACTCCCGAGGAGACATTTTGCATGTTAGCCTTTTATATATATAGACTAGAGGCCCGATGCATGAAGATTCATGCAAAAATGGGCCTTCCTTCCCCTGGCTGCTGGCACCGCCTTTGCTCTGGCCAGAACCGCCTTTCTGCTCTGGCCTGGAGCACAGCGGTGGTGGTGGGAGCCTCCGCGGCAGCACTAAGGATGTCTGACTGATGGCTTAGGCGAGTGGGCTCCCACACTGTGAGAGGGCGCAGGCCGGGCTGAGGGGACCCCCCCCACTAGTGCATGAATTTAATGCACTGGGTCTCTAGTATTACAATATACAACTGTATAAAATTAAACGATGACACCTAAATTTACACAATGTTATATGTCAAATATATTAAATAAAAAAGAAAAAATAAACTGGAGTTCATCAAACTGACAAATGTTATACATTAAAGGACACTGTCAAGAAAGTGAGAAACCAACCCATAGAATGAGAGAAATATTTGTAAATCATATATCTTATAATGGTCTGGTATCAAGATTATATTAAAAACTCTTACAGCCCAGCCAGCATGGCTCAGTGGTTGAACGTTGACCTCTGGACCAGGAGATCACGGTTCAATTCCCAGTCAGGGCACATGCCCGGGTTGTGGGCTCAATCTCCAGTGGGGGCAGGCAGGAGGCAACCAATCAGTGATTCTCTCACATCAATATTTCTGTCTTTCCCTCTCTCTTCCACTCTCTAAAAATCAATGGAAAAATATCCTCAGGCCAGGATTTAAAAAAAAAAAAAAAACTAACAAAAAACAAACAAAAAAAATGTCATTTGTAACCTTTTTTTAATTTAAAGTCTATTTAGTCTGATACTTAAGAGCCAACACAGCTCTCTTTTGGTTATCATTTGCATGGAATATATTTATTTGGGATGAAGATACTTTTTTATTTTTTATTGATATAATATCAGTATATAACATTATATAAGTTTCAGGTGTACAACTTTATGCTTCAACATCTGTATACACTACAATGTGATCACTACTAAAAATCTAGTTACCATCCATCACCCTAGAGATGACCTCCTTCACCATTTCACCCACTTCCAACCCTCCTCCCCTTTGGTAACCACCAATCTGTTCTCTGTATCTAAGAGTTTGTTTTTGTTGTATTTTGTTTATTCGTTTTTAGATTCCACATAAGTAAAATCTTATAGTATTAGTCTTTCTTCATCAGACTTATAACACTTAGCATAATATCCTCAAGATCCAACCACACTGTCTCAAATGGGAAGATTTCACCTTTTTATGACTAAACTAGAGGCCTGGTGCATGAATTCATGCACGAATTTGGGGCCAATTGGGGCTGACTGGGGGTCGGGCTGGCCAGAGGGGGCCGCAGGAAGTTGGGGGGGCCAACTGGAGCCCCAATCAGGCCAGTTGGCTACCACAGTGCGCGCCATAGCAACTGGCCATTCTGGTCGCTTGGCTTTTATATCTACTTAATAAAAGAATAACATGCTAATTGACCGTACCTTCACGACGCCCACCAGCCAATCAGGAGTGAGTATGCAAATTAACCCAACATCACCATGGCGGCGATGCAGGCATTCCGCACCACCCCCAGCCACTCCAGGCCTCTGGGCAGCGTGGGAAGGCGGAAAGGCGGCTCCGGGCCGGAGCAGAAAGGTGGCTCCGGGCCAGAGCAGAAAGGCAGCTCCAGGCCAGAGCAGAAAGGTGGCTCTGGTCAGAGCGAAGGTGGTGCCAGCAGCCAGGGGAAGGAAGCCCATTTCTTGCATGAATCTTCATGCATCAGGCCTCTAGTCTATATATATAAAAGGCTAACATGCAAAATGTCTCCTCGGGAGTTCAACCAGGAGAATGGGAGTTTGATTGCTCATTATGACGTGCGCTGACCACCAGGGGGCGGCGCAGAACATAGTGGGCAGCCAGTGGCGGAGGCAGGATGCTGAGGGAGCAAGGAAGAGGGAGGCCAGGGGGTGGGAGGGGACGGGGGACCGCATGGTGGTGGTGCACAGGGAGGCAGGGAACCTGATTGGCCCTGATCACTGGCCAGGCCTAGGGACCCTACCCATGCATGAGTTTTGTGCACCAGGCCTCTAGTACATAGATAATATTCCATTGTATATTATGTACCACTTCTTCTTTATTCATCCATGGATGGACACTTACATTGTTTCTATATTTTAGCTATTGTAAATAATGCTGCAATGAAATAGGGGTGTATATATCATTTCAAATCAGTGTTTTTGTATTCTTCAGATAAAAGCCAGAAATGGAATTACTGGGTCATACTGTAATTCTATTCTTTTTTTCAGGAATCTGCTTACTGTTTTCTATAGTGGCTGCACCTACTTTACATTCCTATCTTATATAATAAAAGGCTAATATGCAAATTGACCAAACAGCAGAACGACTGGTCGCTATGACATTCACTGACCACCAGGAGGAAGACGCTCAACGCAGGAGCTGCCCCCTGGTGGTCATTGCACTCTCACAGGGGGAGCGCCGCTCAGCCAGAAGCCCTGAGCTGGGCTCATGGCTGGAGAGCACAGCGGTGGTAGCAGGAGCCTCTCCTGCCTCTGTGGCAGCACTAAGGATGTCTGACTGATGGCTGTCAGTCAGACATCCCCTGAGGGCTCTCAGACTGTGAGAGGGTGCAGGCAGGGCTGAGGGGACCCCCCCCCACCGCGTGAGTGCACAAATTTCATGCACCGGGCCTCTAGTTAATAGTATAATAGAGTTCCCCTCTCTCTCTCTCTCTCTCTCTCTCTCTCTCTAATATGTTTTTACTGATTTTTTTTTTATAGAGAGAGGAAGGGAGAGGGATAGATAGATAGAAACATCAACGAGAGAGAAACATCATCAATCAGCTGCCTCCTGCACACCCCTCAACTAGGAATTGAGCCCCGCAACCCAGGCAGGTGCCCTGACCTGGAATCAAATCAGTGACCTCTTGGTTCCTGGATCAATACTCAACCACTGAGCCATACCAGCCAGGCAGGTTGCCTTCTGTCCATATCCTCTCCCACACTTGTTATTTCTTATCTTTTTTTATATGGTCAATGTAACACATATGAAATGATAGCTCATTATGGTTTGGATTTGCATTTGCCTCATAATTAGTGATGTTGAGTATCTTTTCATGTGCCCGTTGGCCATCTGTATTTCTTCTTTGGAAAACTGTCTAATCAGATCCTCTGCCCATTTCTTTTTTTTTTTTTTTTTTTTTTAATATATTTTATTGATTTTTCACAGAGAGGAAGAGAGAGGGATAGAGAGCTAGAAACATCGATGAGAGAGAAACATCGATCAGTTGCCTCCTGCACACCCCCTACTGGGGATGTGCCTGCAACCAAGGTACATGCCCTTGACCGGAATCGAACCTGGGACCCTTGAGTCTGCAGGCCAACGCTCTATCCACTGAGCCAAACTGGTCTTGGCTCTGCCCATTTCTTAATTGGTTCTTTGATTTTATGTTATTGAGTTGTATGAGGTTTTTATATATTTTGAATATCAGATGTAAGATTTTCAAGTATCTTCTCCCATTCACTAGGGTGCCTTTCCATTTGACTGATGGTTTCCTTTGCTATGCAGAAACTTTATAGTTTGAAGTAATCCCATTTATTTTTGTTTTTGTTTACCTTGCCTTTTAAATCACATCCACAAAATCACTGCTAAGACCGGTATCAAGGAGCTCACTGACTATGCTATTTTCTAGGAATTTTATGATTTCAGGTCTTATATTCAAGTCTTTAATCCATTTCAAATTAATTTTTTTGCATGGTATAAGATAGTGGTCTAGTTTCATTCTTTTCATGTGGCAGTCTAGTTTTCTGAACACCATTTATTAAAGTGTGTGTCCTTTTCCCATTGTTATGCTCTTGGCTCCTTTGTTGTAAATTAATTGTCCATATATGTGTGGGTTTAATTTTGGGCTCTCAATTCTGTTCCACTGATCTGAGTGTCTGTTTTTATGTCCATACAATACTGTTTTGATTACTACAGATTTGTAGTATAATTTGAAATCAATAAGTGTGATTTGTTCTTTGTTTTGTTCTTTCTCAATATTGTTCTTTCTCAAGATTGCTTTGGCTATTCAGGATCTTTTGTAATTTCATACAAATTTCAGATTTCTTTGTTCTAGGTTCTGTGAAAAATGTCACTGGAATTTTGTTAGGGGATACAATGAATCTGTAGGCTGTTTTGTGTGATATTGACATTTTAACAATATTAATTCTTCCAATCCATGAGCAGAGTATCTTTCCATTTATTTGTGTCTTCCTCAATTTATTTAATCAGTCTTATACTTTTCAGTGTATAGGTCTTTCACCATCTTGGTTAAATTTATTCCTAGGTATTTTACTCTCTTTGATGTAATTATAAATAAGATTATTAATTTATCTGAGAACTTGTATAGATATACAGAAACACCACAGTCTGTATTATCAATTTTGTGTCCTATTAACATTACTGAATTCATTTAGTAGTTCTAGTACTTCTTTAGCGAAGTCTTTTGGGTTTTCTATATATAATTTATATATATATAAAATGACAGATTTCTTTCTTTCCAATTTATATGCCTTTTATTTATTTTATTTATTTGTTTTGGTTAATCCTCTCCCAATATTTTTCCATTGATTGTTAGAGAGAATGGAAGGGAGGAAGAGAGACAGAGAAACATCGATGTGAGAGAGACACATTGATTGATTGCCTCCCGCACAAGGATCAAGCCTGCAACCGAAGTACGTGCCCTTGACCGGAATTGAACCTGCGACCCTTCCTTCAGTCACGAGCTGACACTCTATCCACTGAGCCAAACCAGCTGGGGCTTTTCTTTTTCTTGCCTAACTGTGGTGACTAGGACTTCCAATACTATGTTGAATAAAAGTGGTGAGAATGGGCATTCTTGTCTTGTTCCTGATCATAGTAAAAAGTTTTCATCCTTTACCATTGATACGATGTTTGCTGTGGGTTTGACATACATGGCTTTTATTTTGTCTAGGTAGTTTTTTTCTATGCCCACTTTGTTGAGAGTTTAGATCTTAAATAGATGTTGAATTTTGTCAGAAGCTTTTTCTTCATCTATTGAGATGATATAATTTTTATCCTTCATTTTGTTAATGTGGTATATCACAATGATTAATTTGTGGATGCTGGACCATCCTTGCACCCCTGGAATAAATCCCACCTGATCACGATGCATGATCTTTTTACTGTATTATTGAATTAGATTTGCTAATATTTTGCTGAGAATTTCTGCATCTATGTTCATCAATGATGTTGGCCTGTAATTTTATTTTTTTGTAGTATATTTGTCTGGTTTTGGTACCAGGGTAATGCTGGCCTCGTAAAGTGAGTTTGGAAGCATTTCCTCCTCTTCAATTTTTTAGAAGAAGTTGAGAAGGATAGCTACTAAAATCTTCTTTGAATGTTTGATAGAATTCACCAGTGAAACCATCTTGTCCTGGGACTGTTGTTTTTTGGGAGATTTTTTATTACTGAGTCAATCTCCTTACTAGTAATAATCAGTATATTCAGATTTTCTTTTTCTTTATGATTGAGTCTTGGAAGATTATATGTTTCTAGGAATACATCCATTTTCTTCTAGGTTTTCTAATTTGTTGGCATACATGGAATATCTTTTCCCATCCTCTTACTTTCAATCTCTGTGTCTTTGTATCTAAAGTGAATTTCTTATAGCCCTGACTGGTATTGATCAGTGGTTAGAGCATCAGCCCACACAACAAGGGGTCCCAGATTCGACTGCCAGTCAAGGACACATACCTGGGTTACAGGTTTGATTCTTGGCCCTGGTCAGGGTACCTGTGGGAGGCAATCAGTCAATGTGTCTCTCTCTTACGTCAATGTTTCTCTCCCCTCCAGCCCCCCCGACTCCTTCCCGCCCTCCTACTCTCTCTAAAAAGCAATGGAAAAAAATGTGAGGTGATGATTAATAAAATAAATAAATAATAAAATAAAGTGTGTCTCTTACAGACAGTATATAAATGAATCATAGTGGGGGTTTTTTCATGGTGGTTTTTTAATACAATCTACTAATCTCTGTCTTTTAATAGAATTTAATCCATTTACATTTAAAGTAATTGTTGATAAGGAATTACTTCTGTCATTTATGAGTATTTCTCTGTATGTTTTTATTCCTCATTTCCTCCATACTGCTTTTTTTTTAAAAATTAATCTAAATCCTACCTATAAGATTTATTGGAGGCTTCACCTTCCCAGTCAAGTGATCACTTCTCCCTCTATTTCAATAGTTCCTAATGAATATCTCCTTCATGAATATGTCCCAAAATATTTAAAAGGAAGGGCCTACCTTTTCTGGCCATAAAAGTAGTCTCAGGTTCTATCCCTGTTTTCACCCTCTGAATCACTTGCACCTTAAACACGCACCCACCATACAGAATTCACCATTCATACATCAAGTTCATTATTATTGTCCATTCTCTGCCTACATGTGGCTTGGCTTAGGCTGGATCCTAGAATACTTAGGAAGGGTCTCTTGATTACTGGCAGACAAAGAAGAAGAGAGTCAAAATGGCTTACATTGTAGGAGCGAGGATGCCTCTGCTTCCACTGCACCAGGAGCAGCTGGGCCACCACCAAGGTAGCGATGAGGATGAGGACCATTTCGGCATGCATGGCTTCGTGACCACGGTGCTTGGCATGCATGCGTGCATGCTCGATCCTGAAAGTCAAACAGATGGGGTTAGCCAGGTTAGGGCTGGTGTGGTGGTAAAGAGGTAGTGCTTCCCAGGGATATTCTACCCGTCCAAAGTTCAGAACACACTCCTGTATTTTGCAGCTGTAGGGTACTATACATATGCCCTAGAGCAGCGATCTAGGAGCAACCGCTGCTCCAAAGGTTTCCTTAAACCAGCGGTCACCAACCTTTCGGACCTCATGGATCACCAGTGGTCCACGGGCCACCGGTTGGCGACCGCTGCCCAAGAGGACAGGCATTCTGGCATAGAATAGGGGTTCTGGCATACAATAGGGGTTCTATGGGCTTGGTTATTGACCAAGCTCAGTTATTGGATTAAATGTGGGTGGTGTGCTGCCTGCCTCCAATGGCTGATACAGCTGACACCTTTCCTGTTGCAGGAAAAAGATCCAAGAAGCCCGTGTCACTGCCCATTTCAGACCTATTTAATTCTGTCATTGAAAAGAAAACATAACCCAAAGAGAAGATTGTAGCCACAAAGCCTCATAATCTTAGTATTTATGATACCAATAAAGGAGTAGCACTGAAAACGTGTGTTAATTCTAGGGTTAAAGTTTTGCTTTATTTGTCCTACCCTCTTTGTCAGGACCAGGGATCCTGAAGACTATTTAGCCGAAACCGGTTTGGCTCAGTGGATAGAGCGTCGGCCTGCGGACTGAAGGGTCCCGGGTTCGATTCCGGTCAAGGGCATGTACCTTGGTTGCGGGCACATCCCAGTGGGGGATGTGCAGGAGGCAGCTGATTGATGTTTCTCTCTCATCAATGTTTCTAACTCTCTATCCCTCTCCCTTCCTCTCTGTAAAAAATCAATAAAATATATTTAAAAAAAAAAAAAGACTATTTACCTGGGATCCTGAAGACTATTAGCCTGAAAAATCTAGACTGCTTTGACTTTATATTATATTCATTCAAGAGTGACTTCGCCATCAGCATCGACAGGGAAATAGCCTCAAGGACTTAAGAAACTCTTATTTAATCTAAGGCTGGCATTCTCTTGTCCTGAGGATTGGCAGCAAACTATTTCCTTGTTCAATACAGGCAAAAAGCTTTTTCTAAGAACAGAGAAGAATAGTTACTCCTATTACTCTGGGTCAGAGTCAGCCAAGGGAAAAGAATAAGGAAGAATTTAGTCAGAAAACCAAATACAAATATAGCCTGTGGTCAGGAGCTTTTGTACAAGTTTTCCATGTATAGGGTGGGGGATTAGGGAGGGACAGAAAGGACAACATAAATGCTATCTTCATGGAGTTCCCGAGGGCAAGAAGAACCCAGCAGGATGAATTATGGGTAAATAATAAAGCAAATATTGCAAAAAGTTAATTGTAGAATCTAGATGGTGAGTGTAAGGGTGTTCACTGTGCATTTCTTTCATACTTTCTGTATGTCTAACATTTTTCATAATATAATGTTAGGGGCTGAAACTCAGTGGGCAGCCAAATGTCAGTCAGCCAGCCAGCCACAGCACCTAAGGGTGCACTTTACATAAAACACTATCCTGGGTGAGAGAATCTGACAAAAAGATGATAAGGTTAGGAGTAAGAAACTTTAACCAGTTAACTGCCACAATATTTTGAATTTAATTTAAAAAGGTTTGCCGCTTGCGTCTATAGACATTTATGGCGTACAAATGGTTAAGGTTGTGGCCTTGACCAAGAAAATTAACAACTCTACATCACAATTTCTTCATCTGTCAAAAGGAGTCCATATCTTTTCCGTCTCCCTCATAGGCTTATTGTGAGAATAAGCTAAACTAAAAGGACAAGTAACACTTTAAAAACCTAAGGACTGTGGGGAATTATAAAGATAAATACATTTCTTGTTCTCAGACAATATGTAACTTAATGGATGTGCACAATGAAAGAATCAAGAAAAGACCAAAGAAGACATCTATTTCAAGTTCCCACTCAATGGAAAAATTATTTTTGATATCCTTTGTATGGAATACTTTCATTGGCTTGAGAACATATGCCTCTTAAAGTAATCTATTCTAGAACCAGCAGTGTCTGACACATTGTAGGTACTCATATGTGCTTATAAAGGACTAACACTTCAATGCTTTAAGAGGTAGGAGGGCCCTAGTTAGTTAGGCTCAGTGGATAAAGCGTCGGCCTGCGGACTGAACGGTCCTAGGATCTATTCCAGTCAAGGGCACATGCCCGGGTTGTGGGCTCAATCCCCAGTAGGGGGCGTGCAGGAAGCAGCCAATCAGTGATTCTCGCTCATCATTGATGTTTCTCTCTCTCCCTCTCACTTCCTTCTGAAATCAATAAAAAGAGGCAGAAGGTTCTCTACCTCTCAATATACCATGATTATTAAAAATGTTTCTGATAATAATACAAAATCTATCTTTCTATAGCTCCAATGTATTGGACCTAAACCTATATTCTGGAACAATAAAGGACATATCCACTCCTCTTTTCCAATGCTGCCCCTTCAAAGAGTTCTCATGATCTTATTTTTTTAAAACAAAACCAAAAACTATCCTGTTCCTATCACCATTTTCCTAGCCTTTTTAGTTCTAGATATTTATTTTATTTATTTTTAGTTCTAGATCTTGTAAACACTATTAATAAAACATAATGTGAAGACCATTAATCCTGGTTGCCTTCTTCGAGACATTATCTAGCCAAAGATCTTCTTATACTGTAGTGTCTACAACATCCAGTGTGGCCTCAGTGTAGCAGAGCACAATGGCACTGTCCCTACGTTAAGGCTGATAACATATTTCTATGAACATCTTCCAAATGATTTTAATTATTTCAATAGCTGAGGTACACAACTGGTGCATATTAAGCTTAAAGTCATCTAAAATCTTGTTGGGTTTGTCATATGAGTTAATATTTTTGCCATTCTATATTTTTACAATCAATAGTTTTTAATCTAAAAGGTTTTTTCTCATTATTAGGTTTTATTTGGTTGACTTCAGCTCACTGGTCAGCCATCTTGTGAAGTTTGTGGGGCAATCACTCTGAAACTCCTTTACTAATTAGAAATCATGACAATAAGATATTTGTTGGCCCACTCTGGGTACACAGCAAGTAACCAGCAAGTTGAGATCTCCCATTTTCTCAGTCAGATCCCTCTGCCCTGTTTAATGTATAATGATGATAATGTTAATGATGATAATCATCTTCAAAGTAGGTAACATTGGAGCTTACCACATGCCAGGCACTGTTCTAAGGATTTCACATATATTAATCCTCACAACTCTATGAGGTACAGGTACTATTTTGATCCACACCTGACAAATGAAAAAAAACTAAGGCAAGTTAAGTAACCTGCCCAAGATCACATAGCTAGGAAATGGTACAACTAGTATTAAAACCCAAGTGGATAGTTTGGTACATTTATGCATTTGCTTCCCAGGACCAAGGGAGCTACCCAGAAGTGACCCATGTACTGGAAAAAAATCCCAAAAGACCTAAAAGACCTAGCCTACTGGTCATGAGTCACTGTCTCCCACAGACAAGGAAGCAAAAAGAATAGATATACAACTCTACTAGTTGGATTACCCTATAGTCCCCAGCCTGAGGGGCCCACACTGTCACACTTACCTCCATTGCTCCTCTGGCGAGAGGTGTGACATATCAACCTGTAGAAAGACACAACCAAAAATAATCCATTACTGTCTTAGGCTGTCCCTGCCCAAAATAAGGTGCTTACACATTCATCAATATCTGCCAAGGAATTACAGGTAGCTTTAAGTGTCACAATTTCTATGAAGCCTTCCCTAGTACACTATTCCCCACTAATCTCTCCCTTCTAGAACTAACCAGTAACTCTGGCTTATGTCTATGACTGATATTGTTTTGCATGTCTGTGCTAAGCAATAAGGACAAAAGAATGAACCTAATTCCTAAGATTCTCACAGCTATGAGATAAAAACATAATATTTCTTTATTAGATATTGAAGACTAGCTATGGAAGAAAGAAAAAGGAGGACTTCTCATCCAACCTGTGTTGTGCAGATTAGTAAAAACTTCCTGGAGGTGAGATGTGAAATACTACCCAGATGAGGAAATTAGAGAAATATGTTCCAGGAAAAGGACTAGCATAACCATGAAGTTATAAAGCATACAAACAATTGAGTATGGGGGTGGGGTCCCTCTGCCTGGCTGGCGATCGGGGCTGATCAGGGCCATCTGATCAGGGCCATCTCGCCCAGTCCCGATCTGGCCAGTGGCTGGGGAGGGACCTCAGGAGGTCTCCAGGGCATGTCCGACCCATCTTGCCCAGTCCTGATTGGCTGGACCCCAGCAGCAAGCTAACCTACCAGTCGGAGCATCTGCTCCCTGGTGGTCAGTGCACATCATAGCGACCAGTCAGTCGACCGATAGGACACTTAGCATATTAGACTTTTATATACACTGAGTGGCCAGATTATTATGATCTCTGAACGCATAATAATCTGGCCACTCAGTGTATGTGTGTGTGTGTGTATGTACCTATATATATATGTGTGTGTGTGTGTGTGTGTGTGTATACACACACACACACACACACACACACACACACACACACACACGAGGCCCGGTGCACGAAATTCATGCACGGAGGGGGGTTGTCCCTCAGCCCAGCCTGTACCCTCTCTAATATGGGACCCCTCGAGAGATGTCCGACTGCCCGTTTATCAGATGTCTGATTGCCCGGTGGGATCGGGCCTAAACGGGCAGTCGGACATCTCTCTCACAATCCAGGACTGCTGGCTCCCAACTGCTTGCCTGCCTGCCTTCCTGATTGCCCCTAACCGCTTCTGTCTGCCAGCCTGATCACCCCCTAACCACTTCGCTGCCAGCCTGTTTGCCCCCAACTTTCCTCCTCTGCCGGCCTGGTCACTCCTAACTGCCCTCTCCTGCAGGGTTGATCACCTCCAACTGCCCTCCCTTGCAGGCTTGGTCCCTCTCAACTGCCCTCCCTTGCAGACCGGGTGCCTCCCAACTGCCCTCTCCTGCTGGCCATTTTGTGGTGGCCATCTTGTGTCCACATGGGGGCAGGATCTTTGACCACATGGGGGCAGCTATATTGTGTGTTGCAGTGATGATCAATCTGCATATTACCCTTTTATTAGATAGGATAGAGGCCTGGTACAGGGGTGGGGGCCAGCTGGTTTGCCCTGAAGGGTGTCCCTGATCAGGGTGGGGTTCCCTTGGAGTGTGGGGCGGCCTGAGCGAGGGGCCTGTGGTGGTTTGCAGGCCAGCAACGCCTCCTGGCAACCCAAGCGGAGGCCCTGGTATCTGGAATTTATTTTCCTTCTACAATTGAAACTTTGTAGCCTGGAGCGGAGCCAAGCCTGGGGCTCCCTCCTCGGCTGGTAGCCATTTCTGTTGGGGTTATAATTGAAACTTTGTAGCCTTAAGCGGGTGGGCCAGGCCAGGGTATGCGTAAAGCTTTGCTTCCCCTGTTGCCGGGGACAACCCTGGCTTGCTCTCTCAAGCTCCGTTCTGCCGCCATATTTGTTTGAATTTGTTTACCTTCTATAATTGAAACTTTGTAGCTTGAGTGGAGGCTTAGGCCTGGCAAGGGCAGGTGGAAAGCTTGGCTTCCTCTGTTACCTAGGAAACCTTGCTCTCTGTGGCTGTAGCCATCTTGGTTGGGTTAATTTGCATACTCGCTCTGATTGGATGGCAGGCGTGGCTTTGTGGTTGTGTCAGAGGTATGGTCAATTTGCATATTTGTCTATTATTAGGTAGGATATACATACATCCTCTCTAATAAAATGGTAATATGCAAATTAACATCACTCCGCTACATAAGCCACGCCCACCAGCCAAGCCACGCCCATCAGCCAATCAGGGCGAGTATGCAAATTAACCCCAATCCAAGATGGCTACAGCCACAGAGAGCAAGGTTTCCTAGGTAACAGAGCAAGCCAAGCTTTCCATAGCCGTTGCAGGCCTAAGCCTCCGCTCAAGCTACAAAGTTTCAATTATAGAAGGTAAACAAATTCAAACAAATGGCGGCAGAATGGAGCTTGAGAGAGCAGGCCAGGGTTGCCGGCGGCAACAGGGGAAGCAAAGCTTTCCGCACACCCTGGCCGGGCTCACCCACTTAAGGCTACAAAGTTTCAATTGTAGAAGGTGAATTAACTGCCACAGAAATGGCTGCCGCCCCAGAAATGGCTGCCGCCCCAGGCTACAAAGTTTCAATTGTAGAAGGAAAATAAATTCCAGATACCAGGGCCTCCCCTTGGGTTGCCAGGGGGCGTGGCCATCCTGCAAACCACCACAGGCCCCTCGCTCAGGCCGCCCCACACTCCAAGGGAACCCCACCCTGATCCGGGACACCCTTCAGGGCAAACCAGCTGGCCCCCACCCCTGTACCAGGCCTCTATCCTATCTAATAAAAGAGTAATATACAGATTGATCATCACTGCAACACACAATATAGCTGCCCCCATGTGGTCAAAGATCCTGCCCCCATGTGGACACAAGATGGCCACTACAAGATGGCCAGCAGGAGAGGGCAGTTGGGAGGCACCCGGCCTACAAGGGAGGGCAGTTGAGAGGGACCAGGCTTGCAAAGGAGGGCAGTTGGAGGTGATCAACCCTGCAGGAGAGGGCAGTTAGGGGTGACCAGGCTGGCAGAGGAGGGAAGTTGGGGGCAAACAGGCTGGCAGGGGAGCAGTTAAGCATCAACCAGGCTGGCAGCGGAGTGGTTAGGGGGTGATCAGGCTGGCAGGCAGAAGCGGTTAGGGGCAATCAGGAAGGCAGGCAGGCAAGCAGTTGGGAGCCAGCAGTCCTGGATTGTGAGAGGGATGTCCGACTGCCCGTTTAGGCCCGATCCCACCAGGATCGGGCCTAAACGGGCAGTCGGACATCCCTCCAGGAGTCCCAGATTGGAGAGGGTACAGGCTGGGCTGAGGGACAACCCCCCGCCGTGCACAAATTTCGTGCACCAGGCTTCTAGTATATATATATAACTAGTAGCCCGTTTGCACGAAGATTCGTGCAATAGACCTTCATTCACCTGGCTGCCTGCACCAGTTTTCTGCCGGCACCGGGGACCCAGGCCGTGGCTGTGGCCACCGCCTTCTGCCTTCTTTCAGGGTCCGGGCTTGGCCCCGGGTGGTGGCCTTGGGCTCGGCCGCACCCAGCGTCCCTGCTACCGATCACAGGAGCCGACGACCCCCAGTGGCTTCCTGCGATCAGTGCAGGCTCCCCACTGGTGCCCGAGGCTTTCCCGGCCTTGGGCTCCACCACACCCCAACGTCCCTGCAATGGTTTCCTGGTGGGCGTGTTTGGTGGGCATGGCTTGGTTGGTGGGCGTGGCTTGGGCGTAGCGAAGGTGCGGTCAATTTGCATATTTGTCTATTATAAGGTAAGATTAGAGGCCCGGTGCATGAATTCGTGCATGGGTGGGGTCCGGCCAGCCTGGCCATGGGGAGGGGACATGGGCAGTTGGCCAACCTGCCTGCAGGTCAAACTCCTGGTCGAGGGGACAATTTGCATATTAGCCTTTTATTATATAGGATATACACTGAGTGGCCAGATTATCTGGCCACTCAGTGTATAGAGATTGTAACTCACAGCGCCGAATGCTCAGCACACACTTTCCCTCCAGCCCCTGGTCTTGGAGACCTCATGTCCTTCCAAGGCTCTGCTCACCCTCTTCAGCTGCCACACCAAGTAAATTGCATTGTGTGTGTGGAAACCCTTTGCAGGCTCCATGGGTGTGTCTTTACTTCACTGCAGTTCTGATTACCCCAACATAAGGAGAGACACCCTCATTATCAGGTAACACTATCGTGGTAAGACCCCTGCTCAGCCTACTGCAGCAGTTTTAAATAGGCCATGAGTCGCCCTAGATGGTTTGGCTCAGTGGATAGAGCCACGGCCTGCAGACTGAAGGGTCCTGGGTTCGATTCTGGTCAAGGGCACATTCCTGGGTTGTGGGCTCAATCCCCAGTAGGGGGCGTGTGGGAGGCAGCAGATCGATTCTCTCTCTCATTGATGTTTCTATCTCTCTCTCTCCCTCTGCTTTCCTCTCTGAAATCAATAAAAATAAACAGACCATGAATCAAACATCGCTGCTCTCCATCCATCCAGTCCCCTCACACCCTCTTTTGTCTTCACCCCCACACACACATACATACACTCTGCTGGGGTCTGTAAAATGGGGTCAGGATTTCTACTTCAATTAAGGGCAATGTTTCCACATGACCCTCCTTCCCCACTCACCTCTGTCCCCAGTCATGTGGGGTCTCTCCCTCCCTCCCCTCCATCTAACTTGGTAGGCCCTGCTCTGCTCCCTCCTCCTGTGATCTCCTGTCTGCAGCCTCCCCCTTTCTCCTACAGGGGCGGAGCTCCCCAAAGGCAGGGCTGTGCAGAGTGGGCTAGGCGGTATGGGTGAGGCAGTGCAGAGTGGTGCAGCTGTGCAGGGCAAGCCCAGGCGGGGCCTTGGAGGACAGCTGGGGTGACGGGTCACAGGGAAGAGGAGAGAAGGGCATGGAGCCTGTCCTGTGGGAAAGGCAAGGGGCTCCTGAGCTGCCCCTACCCAGCAGCTTTTCTAGGCCCCTGAGCAGTGGTCACTCTCCCCCACTCACTGCCTCCCGCTTCCTTTCAAGGTTTGGACTCAGTTTCTCAGCCCCACCCCCCTGTCTGCTGCATCCCCAGGAGCCCGAGATCGCCTGGCCCATCCCCCACCCCATAATGGTGCTAACCACTCTCCTCGAGTAGCTAGTGAAACTTAACAAATAAAAAGAAGCAGCTCTGAAGATTATAAATTGTGCACTGAGAACGCCACAGGTTGCAGAGGGGCTGATAGTCCATGGCTCTCAACCACGCATAGCAGCCTCCCCCACCACCCGGTCCCGCCTGGCTCCCGCCCCTACCCCCACCAGGGCTGGACCAAACCCTGGGAGCTTCCTGAGGGCTCTCACCTCACACCTCACTTTCCAGTCCAGCCCACCAGCAACCACAGCAAGCTAACCTACTGGTTGGAGCATCTGCCCCCTGGTGGTCAGTGCACATCATAGCGACTGGTTGAGCGGTCAAACTCCCAGCCAAACTCCAGTTGAGGAGACAATTTGCATATTAGGCTATTATTATATAGGACTAGAGGCCCGGTGCACAAAATTTGTGCACTGGGGGGTGGGGGTGTCCCTCAGCCCAGCCTACATCCTCTCTAATCTGGGACCCCTCAAGAAATGTCTGACTGCCCGTTTAGGCCCGATCCCACCAGTCGGACATCCCTCTCACAATCAAGGACTGCTGGCTCCCAACCGCTCGCCTGCCTGCCTGCCTGATTGCCCCTAACCGCTTCTGCCTGCCAGCCTGATCACCCCCTAACCACGCCCTTGCCAGCCTGATTGATGCCTAACTGCTCCCCTGCCGGCCCGATTGCCCCTAACTGCCCTCCCCTGCCAGCCTGGTTGCCCCTAACTGTCCTCCTCTGTAGGCCTGGTTGCCCCCAACTGCCCTCCCCTGCTGGCCCAGTCACCCCTAACTGCCCTCCCTTGCCAGCCTGGTCCCCCCCAACTGCCCTCCCCTGCAGGCCTGGTTCCCCCCAACTGCCCTCCCTTGCAGGCCTGGTCCCTCCCAACTGCCCTCCCCGGCTGGCCTGATTGCCCACAACTGCCTTTACCTGCCGGCCATCTTGTGTCCACATGGGGGTGGCCATCTTTGACCACATGGGGGGGCATCTTGTGTGTTGGCACGATGGTCAATTTGCATATTACTCTTTTATTAGATAGGCTAGCCAAAGTATGGAAGCAACCTAAGTGTCCATCAATAGATGAATGAATAAAGAAATTAGTGGTACATGTATATAATGGAATATTACTCAGCCATCAAAAAGAATGAACTCTTGCCCAGCTGGTGTGACTCAGTGGTTGAACGTCCACCTATGAACCAGGGTTTGATGCCCAGTCAGGGCACATGTCCAGAAATGTGGGCTTGATCCCCAGTAAGGGGCATGCAGGAGGTAGCCGGTCAATAATTCTCTATCATTGATGTTTCTATATCTCTCTCCTTGTCTCTCCCTCTCCCTTCCTCTCTGAAATCAATAAAAATATATATATTTTAAAAATTCAGACATCTTTAGTAGATCCCTGAGTACTGTGCCTACTGTACCTAATGGATAAGTTAGCCCTGGGTCCTGTTGTCTCACCAAGCTGCCAAGTCACTTTGCTCTGAGATTCTCTTTTCTTTTTCTTTCTTTTTTCCCCTTTTTAAAAAATCTTTATTGTTAAAAGTATTACATATCTCTACTTTTCTCCCATTGTTAAATTCTCTTTTCTAATGGGTCTCTCTGATCAAACAGCATGAGGATTAAGTTCACACTAAATCTCACACTGCCTAAATCCACACACACACACAAAAAGGCAACCTCACTCTACTCATATAAACACTATAAAGTCTTTGGGCAATCATTTGACAATAATGTATAGTCTGTATTCAAAAAGGGTTTATTTACACTCATAAATTATCAAATCCAAACAAAAAAATAGACATGTCATTGACCTACAAATGCCAAAGTCATGGGAAGCATGTGCCTGGCATCTTGATGATAGCCAATAAATATTTGTTTGTTCATTCATTTGTTCATTCATTAAATCACAAGACAGACATAAAACAAAGTCTCTTTCCTTATGAAAGTTAAACTTGCATTCTAATGCAAAAGACATAATAAACATGTAAATAAGCATATATTTATATACATTAAATAATTTCTGGTAGCAGTGTTCTAAAGAGATGAAAGAGTTAAAAAAAAAAAAGGCTATTTTGTTGCTACATGTAGACACTCGAGTTCAGCGGTCGCCAACCAGTGGTCCACGGACCACTGGTGGTCCATGAGGTCCGAAAGGTTGGCGACGACCACTGCTCTAGTTTTCCCAAAAGGTTTCCAACAAGAGAACACACTGGGTGGGATGAACAGTGAAACTTAGCCCATGTGGTATGTCTTCATTCCTTGGGGTTTAACTCATTCCCACATTTTACCCCAAGAAATGGTTTCAGAGCAACAACTACCTTTCTCAGTAAAGAAAAACAGCTGTAGGTCCTAATCTGGCATGGCTATTTATTTTATTTATTCCAAAGAACAGGGCACTTCTCTCCATGCCTCAGTTTCCCCACATATAAAATGAGGGAGGGGATTGGCTTAGGTGATTTTCAAAGTAGTAATTCACACCAAATCTGTCTAACTCCAAAGCTCTGAAGTTAGCTATAACACTCTAGCTTTCAAAACTCCCAGTTTATTTAGTTCCACAGAAGTTAAAGCAAAATGCCTTCAGTGTGGTGAGGTGTGATATAACAGGTTGTGACCAAATTAAATCAGTGAAAGCGTACCAAGTGACTACTATATGCATCCATCCCTCACGGGATGGCCCCTTGCTCTGGCTTCAAGTACCTGCTAACTGCAAAGGGACCTAAACTCTGGAACTCCATCCACCAGGGAAACCTAGCATTTCAGAGGTCTCAGTTGATCCTTCCAAAAGTTAAAGACTGATCAACTTTGCAGCTAGAGACCTCATTCTTTCACAAAACATTAGAGATGACTAAGTCCAACCTTTGCTCTTGAGGTATTCACAGTTGGAGGAGGAGGGGCAGGCTATTAAACATATTATAATATGATAAGGATAACACTGACATATAAACAAAATGCTGTGTAAGCACAGAGAAAGGAGATTAGCTAGCTTCTAAACCTGGTATGAATACAGCACAACAACCAGGCTGACTGCCTCTATCTTGTGGACACAGATACTGTGGTCTGCTGTGTAACTGGAATAACAAGTGAAGTCCAAAGGTTCACAGGCTACCCATATTTTTGGCTTTCCGTTCTTCTCTCATTCATTTTTTCTCCAGCTCCTTAGACTTGCCAAGAATTCAAGGCCAACAAATCAAAGTAGAACTACCTACCTCACTTTTCAGAACTCATAAATCATCTGGGGATCATGCTTAGCCAAACAGAAAGGCCTAACATGGACAGTACACTCTGGGCAGTGAAGTGAAAGTAGATGCTGTGGCTGCTGTCTGCCCTCCACCCCTACCCCTCCTACCATCAAAAGACAGCACATCCTCCAAGCAGCTGAGTTGTAAAGTTTTTTTAAATGAAACTTTTCAAATATATACAAAAGTAGAATAAATGGTTTAATGACCTCTCTCCTATTCAACATTATCAAATTTGGGGGCCTAACATTTGCTTTTTTGGTTCTTCAATGCCTATCCTATCAAATTTGTTATTTCTCAGACTGGTTTCCTCTCCACCTGGTCCTCCTCTCTCACTCTTTCCTATATGCACGCCAGCTTCCCACACATTCTACACTTTTCTATCCACCCATAAGAACCAATCCAGATATCACCTCTTCTAGAAACCCTTTCAGAACAGAATTATCCTTTCTATGAAGTCCTAATCTGGACTATCCAGGCGCTGATCACATTAACTCACCTAGGAAATCTCTCTTGAATTTTTCATTATCACACCGCCTTAGTATAGACTTTATCCTTGCTCTCTCCTAGACTAATGCAGTGACTTTCAAGGTGATCTCTCTAACTCTGATCTTGCCAGAACAGATTCATAACACAGAAGCAGCCACAGTGATCTTTATCAGACACATATGACTGTATCCTTGACCAATTCTGATAACCTTCTATTACATTCGGCTTAAAGTCCAAACTCCTTTGCATGACACAGAAGGTACTTCATAATTTGGTCCAACAAGCTAATCTCACCACTCCCCACCAAATGGCTTACACTCTAGCCACACTGAACTGCCTACCATTCTTCCCTTATATCCCTCACTGCTTCTACTAAAAGCTGCTACTGTCTTCTCCCACTAGAATTCTTTCCTCACATTTACCGTCTAGTTCATTTCTATTCACTCTTTAAAATGCAGCTCAAATATCAATTCCCTTGTGAGACATTCTCCAACTTTATTCATTCACACATCCATTTGACAACTGTTAACTGATCCGATGTTAAGCTCTAGACAGGGATACAATAATAACTAACAGCTTCACACTCAAGGCGCTTAAAATCTGGTAGATCTCCGCAGGTGAAGTAATTCGTTTCCTCCTCTGTTCTCCTGCAAAATTTTGCAATTTGCACATACCTCGAAGGTTACATTTATTACTTTTATAATTATTTCTGAGTCTGTTTCCATCGCTGGGCTCTAATCATCTTGAGGCCAAGGATGGTTTTTAAAGCTTTACTGAGGTATACCATCCACTTAAGATGGACAATTCAATATTTACAGAGTTGCTCAATCATCTTTATTTTAAATCATTTCCATCACTCTAAAAAACACAACTCATGCTCATTTGCCAACTTCCTATTCCCACACTCAACCTAGGCAAGCACAAATCTACTTCTCTACAGATTTGCCTTTTCTGGACTTTTCATATAAATGAGTTTTATACTATACTAGAGGCCCGGTGCATGAAATTCGTGCACGGCGGGGGTGGGGGGTGTCCCTCAGGCCAGCCTGCACCCTCTCCAATCTGGGACCCCTCGAAGGATGTCCTCCTCCTTGCTCCTGGTGGGATCGGGCCTAAACGGGCAGTCGGACATCCCTCTCACAATCAAGGACTGCTGGCTCCCAATTGCTCGCCTGCCTGCCTTCCTGATTGCCCCTAACCGCTTCTGCCTGCCAGCCAGATCACCCCCTAACCACTCCCCCACCAGCTTGATTGATGCCTAACTGCTCCCCTGCCAGCGTGTTTGCCCCTAACTGCCCTCCCCTTCAGGCCTGGTCACTCCTAACTGCCCTCCCCTGCAGGCCTGGTCCCCCTCAACTGCTCTCCCCTGCAGGCCTGGGTCCCACCCAACTGCCCTTCCCTGCAGGCCCGGTCACCCCCAACTTCCCTCCTCTGCCAGCCTGGTCACCCCTAACTACCCTCCCCTGTGGGCTTGACTGCCCCCAACTGCCCTCCCTTGCAGGCCTGGTCCCTCTCAACTGCCCTCCCTTGCAGGCCTGGTCCCTCCCAACTGCCCTCCCCTGCTGGCCATCTTGTGTCCACATGCGGGCAGGATCTTTGACCACATGGGGCAGCCATCTTGTGTGTTGGAGTGAGGTCAATCTACATATTACTCTTTTAATTAGATAGGCCTGGTGCATGGGTGGGGACCAGCTGGTTTGCCCTGAAGGGGTTCCCTTGGGGTGTGGGGCGGCCTGAGTGAGGGGCCTGTGGTGGTTTGCAGGCTGGCCACGCACCCTGGTGACCCAAGCGGAGGCCCTGGTATCTGGAATTTATTTACCTTCTACAATTGAAACTTTGTAGCCTGGAGCGGAGCCAAGCCTCCTGTTTGCTCTGTGGTGGCAGCCATTTCTGTTGGAATTTATGTATATCTATAATTGAAACTTTGTAGCCTTGAGTGGAGGCCTAGGCCAGCCAGGGCTGCAGAAGCTTTGCTTACTCCATTGCCGGGGGCAACCCTTGCCTCCTGCTCTTTCCAACTCCGTAGCTGCCACCATTTCTGTTTGGATTTGTTTACCTTCTATAATTGAAACTTTGTAGCCTTGAGTGGAGGCCTAGGCCGGCAAGGGCAGGCAGAAAGCTTGGCTTCCTCCATTGCTGGGGAAACCCAAGCCTCTCTCCTGCTCTCTGTGGCTGTAGCCATCTTGGTTGGGTTTATTTGCATATTTGCTCCTGTTTGGCTGGTGGGCGTGGCTTGTTGGTGTAGCAGAGTTAGGGTCAATTTGCATATTACTCTTTTATTAGGTAGGATGGTCTTTTTGGATGGGATTCTTTCACATAGCATAATCTTTTTCAAGGATCATCCATGTTATAGCATGTATCAGTTCTTTTCTTTTCTTGCCAAGTAACATTCCACTGTACGGATATACATCTTATTTATCCATCAGTTTTTAGACATTTAGGTTGCTTCTAATTTGGGGCTAATATGAATGATATTGCTATGAACATTTGTGTATAAGCTTTTGTGTTGACATATGTTTTAATTTCTCAAGTATATACCTAGGGGTGGAATTACTGGATCATACGGTAACTATGCTTAAGAACTGCCAAACTGTTTTCCACAGCCACTATACTATTTTACATTTCCACTAGCAACGTATGAGGGTTTCATTTTCTCCACTCTCTCAACAACACTTGTTGTTATGTGTTTTTTATTATGGCATCATAGTGGGTATGAAGTGGGATCGCTGATGGGTAAATGATGTTGAACATCTTTCCATGTATATTTTCTCTGGAAAAAAAGTCTATTCAGATTGTCCATTTTTAAGTGGGTTATTTATCTTTTTCTTGTTGAGTTGTAAGAGTCTTTATATATTCTGAACACGTGTCCTTCATCAGATATTTTCTCCCATTTAGCAATCCTACTGGGTGTCAAGTGGTCCAAGAATCATTGGAATATTATTCATCTTTGTGTTTCAAAGAATTGGCACATAATCTGGCACATTGGATGTGTCCAATAAATGTTAGATGGATGTTACATAATGCCTTACTCATTCGTATCCCTCTCACACTTCACACCTAGCACTAGACACAAACCACATACTTTGGAAATACAGAGACTGAATAATTCCCTCCTGAACAAACAATGGGGATGCTGCTGAAGTAATCAGAGGAACTGGGAAAACCATCTGAAACCAATAGAACTTAATCTGTATATATTCACTGCTATCAGTCACCTCTGCAACTGCTACTCTCTCTGAGAATAAAGAAGCAACTTTTGTTCAGTGGCCCACACTCAGAAGTAGATATCAAAATTCTTCATCACTTAGATACTGGCCCCTCCCTCCAATCCCTTAGCCAGTGGGAGATATCAAGGACATGACAGAATCACAAACTATGCTCATTCCTAGCAGTAAATGATACTTTGGCTTCAAGTGACTTGAAGTGACCTTTCTTCTTAAGGAACTCAGAAGTTGATCCAAAGAAAAGAGACAGGCTGGTGGTATCTGGACCACATCAGAGATGCAGAGCTAGCAAAAGTGCCCCATCCTTTGTGGCTACTAAGTTAGAAAGTGAGTCTTCCTCATAAGAGAAATACTAACATGAAACCCTACATGATCATTAATAACAACAATAAATACTTTCCAAACTTAACACAGCATACAACTAGGACCAAAGGATGCTTTGGGGAGAATGAAGAACACAGGTGGTTGTACCAGAAGGCCTAGGTCAGTGTGGAAGGAAATGTCTCTACAATCTTTTCCTTCCTTTTTACTACTCAAGTTACAAATGAGGCCCTTCAACCTCATACCCTTCTTAGCCAGTCACTGTGTCACCCAAGTTCAACATTTTCTGGTGTCCCAATGCTGCCTATAAAAGAAAGTCAGAACTCCTCAGCAGGCTGCACAATGCTCTCAACAAGAACACTGAAAGTGAGCTCTTGTGACCACACCTGGCCACAATCTGATCCAGACTACCTTTCCAGTTTTACCTTCCTCTGTCCTGCAACTCCTCTGGCACTTATCATATGCTCCCCTGTACTATGTATAATATACCAGAAAGTACATGCACTCTGGAAATAGATAAGTCTGGAAGCCCCTTACCCGGATTAAGGCAAGTCTTCCCTGCCTCTTTAATCTCTTCTCCATTTCTGTCCCCAGAGTGATCTTTCTAAAGCAAACCTGATCCATGTCACTCACCTAAAGCTCTTCCGTAGCTAATCATCCATCCTATCTAATAAAGAGGGGATATGCTAATTGACCATCACTCCATCACAAAGATGGCTGCACCCACAGCTGAGGCCAAGTTCCCATAAGGAGCCTTAACCTTTTGCACTTGGATGTCGAGTGTGACTCGACACGGTTAGCATCGGTAGCAGCTCGAGAAAAAAGCGAGTGCAAAGGTTTAACAAGCAATCAGCAGGGACCTGAGGCTACGCCCTCCCCCGCCCCCGTGGGGCTTGACAGGGTACCTCAGGCTGCGCCCCATGCCCCGGCACCAGGCCGGGGGACCTGAGGCCATGCCCCCCGCCCGGCGGGGCTTGACGGGGGATCTCAAGATGCGCTTCCTGCCCTAGTGCTGGGCTAGGGGACCTCAGGCTGCTCCCCACGCCCCAGCACCAGGCCGGGGGACCTCAGGCTGTGCCCCCCACCAGGTGGGGCTTGACAGGGGACCTCAGGCCGTGCCCCCCACCCAGCGGGGCTTGACAGGGGACCTCAAGGTGCACCCCCAGTGCTGGGTCAGGGGAACTCAGGCTACACCCTGGTGGGGCTCGACAGGGGACTTCAGGCCATGCCCCCCACCCCAGCACCAGGCCGGGGGACCTCAGACCGCACCCCCCCGCCCCAGCACTGGGCCAGGGGACTTGAGGCTGCACCCCCCTGCCTGGCTTGGCTTGACAGGGGACCTCAGGCCATGCCCCCCACCCAGCGGGGCTTGACAGGGGACCTGAGGCTGCACCCCCCTCTCAGTGCTGGGCCAGGGGACCTGAGGCTGCGCCCCCCCGCCCCCGCCTGGCAGGGCTTGATGGAGGACCTCAGGCCATGCCCCCCACCTGGCGGGGCTTGATGGGGGACCTCAAGGCACGCCCCCCGCCCTGGTCTGGGCTGGGGGACCTCAGGCCACGCCCCCCATCCTGGCGCCAGGCCAGGGGACCTGAGGCTACGCCCCCTGTCTGGCAGGGCTTGACAAGGGTGGGACTGGCCGGGTCTGAATCTAGCCCAATGGTAGGGGGGGAGGCGGGTCTGGGGCTCACGCAATTTTGAGGCGCATGTGGGTGGGCGGGGACTTGACTCTGGGTCCTGTGGTGTGCCCCAGACTCTGACAGGAGGAAGATTTTCATATACATTTTACTAATTTTCTTTCATCTCTGACACTTCTATTATAGAGAAAGGGAAAATAACAATACTAAATTATTTCCTCTAATTAATCCCCTTTTAATGTGCACAAATTTCGTGCACTGGGCCACTAGTTACAGATAAAAATCCAGACTCCTTAGCACAGCATATAAGGCCTCAATAATCTCACACAAGTTATTTGTTATGCCTTTCCAGTCTCCCTACTTTCTGATTACTCCCCACCTTCTACTCTGATGCTTCAGTAATACTAAACTACACACAGTTCCCTGGCATGCCATTCTCTCCCTCTCTCCTCCCACCTTGCACATGTTGTTCCTCTGGCCAAGAGGACCCTTCCCTTCCTTCTTTAGTTGGTTACTTTCTAGTCATCTTTCATACCAGCTAAAGAGCCACTTCTGGGAAGCCTTTCCTGATCCCTTGCCCAAAATTTTCTGTGCTCCCAGAGATCTCTGTGCTTCTCTGTATTACAGCAGTTGTTACATCATCTGTTTATATGACTAACCATTCCTCTAGACCAGTGATGGCGAACCTATGACACGCGTGTCAGCACTGACACGCGTAACCATTTCTGATGACACGCGGCCGCTGAGGCGGCCGCATGCCGAGGATGAAACATTTGCTGCTCCTGAGGATGAAACATTTGCAAAATAATGTTTTTTCCTCAAAGTGACACACTACCAGAGTTATGCTGTTTTTTGGCGAAGTTTGACACACCAAGCTCAAAAGGTTGCCCATCACTGCACTAGCCCGTGAGCAGCCTGAGGACAGGGCCTATGTCTTCATTATCCTTCACAGCTAAAATAGTGCCCTGGTAAATGCTCAGAGTATGTTTGATCAATGAATAAATGAGTGAACAGGATTCTCCCCCCATAGGCATGAGAATGGCATAACAAATAACTTCATTAATATTTTAAGCTGATAATATTGCACTTGCCTAACAGTGCCTAACAACTCTGTGACAGAACTAGGGTAAAATGTCAGAGCTTTAGAGTCCCAGACCAATGTTCAGACATCTCCCCTGAGTTCTAAATTCATATTTCCACTTACCTAATTAACACCACCACTTAGATGTTTAAATAGCAGCATCTCAAACTTAATGTGGCCAAACAGAATATTTTATATTTCCTCCCTCCCCCCTCCAAATTTCTTCCCTGGTCATTCCTGTTTCAGCAAGTGACACCATCAACCAATGATCAAATCAGAGCAAAACAAATCCAAAAAACCTGAAAGTTGAGCTTAATTATTTTCTTTCTCTTATATCCCATGTCCAATCCACCAGCAAGTCTGTAGACTCTACTTTAAAACACATTCTAAATTCATCCACTTTTCTCCATGGTCTCAGCTGCCACCCACCCCCACTCCCAACTACAACGCTATCATTTCTCATGTGCACTGCTGCAATAGTCTAATTGCTCTCCTTGAATGCCCCCCAATCCAATTCCTGAAAACAGCCAGGAACATCATTTTTAAAATGCAAATCCGCTCACTTAACTTCTAGTTTTAAAGCCATCCAAAATCTTTTCATTGTACAATCAATAAAATTCAACATGTTTATCAGCATCTACAAGTCCTTACAGATCTGACTCTGCCTAACTTCCTGACCTCAAATGGTACTACTTTTCACCTGCTTACTATAATTCAGTCACATTGGCCTTCTTTTTGGTCCCAACACATGCTTAGCTCATTAGCATCAACTTCTCCCTCTACCTGACACATGTTTGCTTCCAAATCTTCATAAGTGTTAGGTCTTCATTATTCAGGTCTTGGTCCAAATATCACCTCCTAGGAGGCATTCCATAACAACCCTATTTAAAGTAGCAGCCTCTTTCTCTATCACATCACCCTCAGAGCACTTATAACCATTTGGAGTTATCTTTTTTGTTATTTATTTGTTATCTACTCTGATGCTCCATTAGAAAATAACTTCAGTCCGAGCCCGTCTGGCTCAGTGGAGAGCGACAGACTGCGGACCGAAGGGTCCCAGGTTCGATTCCGGTCAAGGTACCTCTGTTGCAGGATCCGTCCAGGCCCAGGCCTCGTCAGGACACGTGCAGGAGGCAACCAATCAATGTGTTTCTCTCACATTGATATTCCTTTCTGTCTTTCCTTCTCTCTCTAAGAAATCAATGAAAAAATATCCTCGGGTGAGGATTAATCAAAAAGAAAAATTAGCTATTATTGTTACCCTTAGAATAAAAGGAGAAAAGATTGTTTCTGCAAGGCCCTAAGTAACAGACACAAGAAGAGGTTCGGCTCAATCAAATGGGCAAGGAGAGTCAAACGTCACTGGAAGACTCTTAAGCAACAGAGGCATTCAGTTATTGAGAACACCCTACTGGAAGGGGGAAGGGCAGAGGGAACGCAAACCTTAGCAGAGCTTATGCACTCTGCCTCCAGCTCTCTGCTTCCCCTTTCTGCACTGTTTCTCTCTAGTTGCCCAGGGCTAAAAGCCCCATGGCCATAACTCTGCATCCCCTTGGGAAAGTTGCACTTTAGAGTGAACTAATGAGTTTATGTTTACCTCTGAGGAGCAAAGACAGAAAGGATGTCAAGAAGGGAAAACAGCCAGGCCCATGGCTGAGTAGTTGAGCTGATCAATGATTCCCTCTCATCATTGATGTTTCTATCTCTCTCCCTTCCTCTCTGAAATCAACAAAAATATATTTTTAAAAAACTATTATTAAGAAATACCTTCCCCAACCCTCAAGAAATAAAGGAATCCACAAATGTTTAAAAAAAGAAAAAGAAGGTGCCTCATTAGCACAGTAGGTAGCGCATGAGTCTCATAAAAAAAGAAAAAGAGAGGAAAACACAGCCCTGGCCAGTGTTGGTAAGTGGTTAGAGCGTTGGCCCGAAAACCTAAGGGTCATGGGTTCAATTTCCAGTCAAGGGCACACACCTGGGTTACAGGTTCAATTCCCCCCTGCGGGAGGCAACCAATCAATGTGTCTCTCTCACATTGATGTTTCTCTCTCTCCCCCATCCTCTTTCTCCCACTCTCTCTAAAAAATAAATCAATAGAAAATATATCCTCAGTTGAAGATTAACAAAACAAAAAGGGAAAACACAAATAAAATGGATATGAAGAATGACACCAAATGGATGATCTTCGGTTGGCTTTCATGGAATAAACTTCTAAGCTCTCAGGCCAAATAGCCCCAGGTGGACTGAACCTACACTCCCCAGAGGCATTCTCTGCCAGCACTTGTACCTCTCCTTGGGTCAAAGATGTAAAGAAGCAGGATCTGGGAAAAGGAACAAAGAGGACTAAAACAATGAAGCTACAGAAATAATAATTCTAGCCCAATTTGAAGAATTTTGCAACAGAGGTATTCAAAGAGGATTTAGACTTACTGTAGAATGATAAGCTATCATTAGAGGTGTTTAAACATGGACTGAGTGATAACTTGTTGGAGATGTTCAACATGGGTGGATTGGATGGACTAGATTTAAGATTCAAACACAATAAACATTTGAATATCTACTCTGTTAGCTACTGTGAGAGGTTAGGTACTAGGAACACAGAGATGAAGAATGACACTGTTATGTCCCCTCAAGGAGTTCACTGACTGACTAATGGGGGAGACAAACAATGCAACATGGTAAGTGCTAACAGAAATCTATATAGGGAGCTATGGTGGCAGAAAGCAAGGCCTCAAGATTCAGTACCTATAACTCACTGGTAAGAAGCAATATAGCATTAACTAAAAATGAAAACACTTCATAAGCAGTTTGTAAGCAAATATTTGTCAGGCACTATTGTATTATACCAGAATAGATAGTGGGTATGTCAGTTAGCCTTTGTGTTTTAGTCAACACTTCCTTAATCTTTAGCAGAATCCATACCTACAAACATTCTTATTTATTCAATAAATATATTGGTGTCTACTATGTGCCAAGAACTGAGGAATGTACAGGTATGATAAAGATAGTCCCTGCACTCAAGGAGTTAGAACATTTGTCTTCATCTTTTCTTCTTCTCTCTCCAACCCCACTTTATTGATCAGATGGCACCTTATTTCCTTCTGGAAGTAGATCAGTTATTAAGTCATAAGGTTAATAAAAAAATGACTTAAAAAGCAAGAGTGAGCTGGGGATGGCAAGTGTAATGGGAAACCAAACAGGAAAGACTGTCTGTACACAAGTGTGTGCCAGAGTATGAGACTCGGATCACATAAGAAGTCGAAGGTTATGGTCCTAGCTGGGTTGGTTCAGTTTGTTCAAGCTTCGTCCTATACACCAAAAGGTTGCAGGTCTGATCCCTGTTTGGGACACATATGGGAGGCAACCGATCAATGTTTCTCTTTCTCTCCCCATTCCTCTCTCTCTAAAATCAATAAAAACATAACCTTGGGTGAGGATTTTTTTTTAAAGTCAAAGGTTATGGAATTCCAGGTCATATGTAGGCCTTTTTGTCTACAACTTTCCTATCACCATTTTTCTTCTCTCATCCAATATTATTAGCACAGATTGTTAACAATAATTATACCTTCATTTGTCCAGTCATTCACTAGTATTTACTGAGTACCTGAGAGGAATTGTAGGAAGCACAAGGCAGTGTTAGACACTAGGATCCAGGACTTTCAAAGCTGTCCTCCAGAAGGTCATCTAATCCAAACCTGTTATTTTACAGATGAAGAACTGAGGTACAGGGAGATTGGAATCCTTCATGAGTTTGTATCTTCACACATTTATTGAATCATACTCTATGCCAAGTACAAGGAATATAGGTATGGATAGGACTTTCAAAGAGAATCCAGTCTTATGGGAGAAACAGACAGCATGACCCCAGTCAAATCACCTCTGTAAATGAAGTCCCACACTTACACAAAATGTCTAGTGGACAATATGGAAAGGATAAAGCCACTCATATTGCCCAGAGTGTTTAAGGGCACAGGTGCTAGAGTCCTCTTGGATTTAAACCCCAGCTCTGTCACGTGGTTGTATGATATTAAACAAGTTAAATACTCTATGCCTGTTTCCATATCTGTAGAATGGGGATAACTATAATAGTACCTGCCTTGTAAGGTTGTGGTATTAATATACATATAAAATACTTATGCACAGGACCTGCTACTCCTCGTCTAGAACCTAGGTCTACTGTTTACTACTCTAGTTTTTCCCCCCACTACACCATGCTACTACTCATTTTACATGCCTTTAAAAAATTCAAAAATAAATGGTAAGATATCCAAGATTAAATTTCAGTCACACATGCCTCAATCCCTCAATAAGATTTTGGCTTTCACAGATAATCCTAAGAGCTGGAAACAAAGAACATGTATCAAATGTCTAGAGGGAGAGACCCACAAGAGAAAAAACAACAACAAAAAAAAACACAAAACAGTGATTACTACTTGAAGAAGCAAGGATGGGAATTTCCACAGCCTGCCTACTGGGGTTTACCAATCTAGCAGGGAAGAGGAGATATGACATGGATTGCCATTTTCTCCTGGATGTACCCACTGTCACACCACAATTTTGTACTTATTTATCTATTTTTGCTAGTCTGTGAACTCCTCATCCATCTTGGTATTATTAAGCATAGCACAGTGCCTGGCACACAGCAGTTACTTCAGAAAAGTGTGACAAATTAATAAATGAACACAAAAAAAATTATAAAAAGCAGGGAAAGAAGATGTCAGTATAGATATGAATAGTTCTAAAAGCTGAGAGAACCTTGTGCTAGAACCTTAAAGTACAGGTGGGATTTGGAAGAGCATAGAGGGAAAGAAAAGGTATTCCAGCAGACAGGACAGCACTAACAAAGACCTGGCAGTAATCAGAAAGAGCTATAGACATGATTTAGTCCAACAATTCATTTCAAATAGGAATGCTGTAAGCATTCAATCAAAAAGCATGTATTATTGAGCAGAGGAACTGGTATATCACAAACATTTGCTAAATGGTACCTATTACTATTACTACTCAAAAATAATAATTATCAAACACTTATTAGGTGCCTGATATATGCCAGGCACCATGGTGAGTGAAGAGACTACAACAATGAGCAAGATAGACTTGGACTCTGCTTTCTCTCATGTAGCTAAGTCTAGTGGGTGAGACAGACAATTAAAATAATGCTTGGTAGGGCTGGGCTAGGGGAAGTAGAGGGGATCTGAAGGAACATAAAGTAGGGTCACCTAATCAGCAGGCAGTAAGAGAAAGCTCCTTGAGACACCCTTGGCATTCTGAGTCCCGTAAAGGACCATAAGGTTTCAAAGATTGTGTTTGAATAAAGGGTTTCATGACTAAATAAAGGTTTAAAAACCACCAATCCAGTCCAATCTCCTCTTTTAGCAAGAATAAAACAGGGCCCAGGAGAGGTAAATTACACACTTGAGGTAATAATACCTTAAGTTAGTTCTAGGCTGGGCTACTTGCTTTGAACTTGAGCTGGAAACTACTCACTGATCTGCATATCACATCATTTTGGCAAATGAACAAGCACTGGGAGTGGACACATCCACATCCAAAATCCGCAGGCACTGGTCAGGTGGATGGGCTGGCCTCGATTGGATGTTGAAGTGCTTTTCTACCTTAGCTTCCAAGCCAGCTCTCTCTGTGCCAAGATGATGCCTCCAGTTCCTCTCAGGAGTTGGCCAGCTACCCATTCCAGGAGGAACTCACTGGCTCCAAGAGTAGGTCTGCTTCTGGGCCTCCCAGCCAGTACCCCGGCTTTATCCTATGAACATGCTCAAGTTGAGAGAAAGAATTGAGCTTTGCCACTCATCACAGCCTGTACCCAGCCTGAGCTGTCTAGACCCATTTCTCATCTCCCTAACCACCATTGGGCTAATCACTCCTCATGACCAGGGGTTCAACAGAATCAGATTATCTGTAAATTAAAGGACCTGTATAGAAAACCAATATTACTTTTGTTAGCCTCCATTTTGAGCCTCTCGGGAATGAAATGCTGCTTCATGTTTTAATGCTAGGACTTTTGTATATAAAAACAGAAGTAGTTTTACTTTAATAAGATGAGTCTGCAGTTTAGTTTTTTAAACTGAGGGAAAACAAACACTTTGGAATCTATAAAAATGGGTTAAAAGCTTAGTGATACCACTTAGTAGCTGCAAGACCACTGGTGTTATCTCAAATATTCTGAATCTCGACTTCTTTGATCATAAACAGGGAATACTAATAAAACTTACCTCATAAAAATGAGACTCAAAATGCTCTTTTAAATAAGTCACTTATCAAATGTATTATATCAATTTTCACATATAATTGAGACCATACAGTTTTAAATTACCTACCCCCAGAGCACAATCATGGAGAAAGAAATGGAATCAAGGTGCTCAGTGTCTCATGGGCTAAGTTCAGTATAGCACTGAGTTGGCATCTGCACTTCCCCACTCACAAACTGGAATTCTAGGAAAGTTACCCACCCTCTCTAGCCTCAATCTTCTCACTTATAAAATACTAGAGGCCTGGTGCACTCCATTTTCATGCATGGAGGGGTGGGGTCCCTCAGCCCGGGCTGCCCCCTCTCACAGTCCGGGAGCCCTGAGGGGTGGGAGGCGACCTGGTGATCAGGGAAAGGCGACGCCCCATCAAACCTCTGCTGCTGGCACTGCCGGCAGTGCAAGCCTCGGCCGGCCCTGGTTACCTGCGCCTTGGGCCGGCCCTGGGTGGCTGGGGGGGCTGATAGGCCTAGGGGACTCCGGAGGCAGGTGTGCGGAGCCTTGCCATGTGCCTGCCGCCCAGGCGAGGCTAAAGGGACTGGGCGCCACCATCTTGTGGCTATGGGTGCTGTCATCTTTGAGGGCGGGGAAGTCAATTAGCATATTCCCTCCTTATTGGCTGTGGGCGTCACCATCTTTGCGACAGTGTGAGTGTCAATTAGCATATTCCCTCTTTATTAGATAGGAGGATGGTTAACACCATCTAACTCACAGGGCTACTGTTAGTAATAAATGAGATAATGAAAGTAAAGGGCTTTCAACAGGAGCTGGTTTATGGTAAGGACTCAACAAGCAGTAGCCTTTTTTATCAATAGCTCTTTTCTTAAGCCTTCTTTTCTATCCACCTCTCTAAAACAGGAGCAGTTAGCAAAGCCCAGATTACCTCAACTATTAGAGAAAATAATAATGAAAAAAGGCCCTAACCAATTTGGTTCAGTGGATAGAGCATCGGCCTGCAGACTGAAAGGTCCCCGGTTCGATTCCGATCAAGGGCATGTACCTTGGTTGTGGGCACATCCCCAGCAGGGGGTATGCAGGAGGCAGTTGATTGATGTTTCTCTCTCATCCTATGTTTCTAACTCTCTCTCCCTCTCCCTTCATCTCTGTAAAAATCAATAAAATATTTTTTTTAAAAAAAAAAAGAAAAAAGATGAAAGAATTGTGAATGAACTGATGACTGCTGTTCCAGACTATTTATCATACTAAGGGCATCTGATACTGAAAACCATAGGTACTACATTCTAAAGAACAAACTAAAGCATGAGCAGTCTTTCCAAAGGAGTGACAAAGAGTACCAAAAGAATTTTTGCTAGGCTATCCATTACTCTTTCATAGTCCCTAACTAGCAGAAAGTGCTAAAGGAAGGCAACTCTGATGCCACATGCAAATCACTGCTTTTCTGTAAACATATCTCTATCATAAAGATTCCCCGTAGCTCACTCAAATGCTTGTCTCTTGTGCCCCACTACCTGGTAAATTTGTTACACACTTCCATTATAGCAATTATCTTGTATTGTAAGGGGCTATTTGCATGTCTCTTCACTACACTGTTAAGTTGATAAAGATCCTGGCTTACTCATCTGTGATTTCCCAGTGCACAACAGATCCCCATAATTACTAATTGAAGGATGGGTTTCACCTTCTTTCACTAGTTAAGGCTGTTAAGAAATAACTGGGGAGACATAAGTAGAAATTTGCACACAAACTAAGGTCCCCCAGACGAGACCCCTGTTTTGGAGGGTCTTTGTTGTTTGGAGCTTGAAGGGAAGACTGTTCCTGCTTCTCCGAGTTACTTTCTTAAAAACACAAAGAAAAGAACAGAATCAGTCCCTACAGAATTTCCAGACAACAAATTATATTCTTTCTTAGTAACAGGTAACAGAAGTTTTTGAGATGAATACCTGTGGTTACAAATAAAACTGACCTCTGGACTTGACACTCCAGAACAGTGGTTCTCAACCTTTCTAATGCCGCGACCCTTTAATACAGTTCCTCATGTTGTGGTGACCCCCAACCATAAAATTATTTTTGTTGCTACTTCATAACTGTAATTTTGCTACTGTTATGAATCGTAATGTAAATATCTGTGTTTTCCGATGGTTTTAAGGCTCTACAGCAGCGGTTCTCAACCTGTGTGTCACGACCCACAGGTTGAGAAACGCTAGCAGGGTCGCCTAAGACCATCGGAAAACAGATAAAGGGTCGCGGCATTAGAAAGGTTGAGAACCACTGCTCTAGAAGTATATTATGCCACTAGAAGCTCTTAAGTTCTAAAAACAAATAGGGAAGAAAAGTTAAGAAGCAAAGATAAAAAATGTCTCACATCAAAAACCCTGATATGTGTAACTGAAATCAGGCTCCCTCAAAGGAGAGCCCACGACTAATAAACCATATATAATTTCAATACAGTATTTACCTTTTTCAAAGCACTTTCAAATATATCTGTGACCTGCAGCCAACTGTAAGCACAAAAACTTAAGGCTGGAACAGGTCTTTGAGGTCATTTGCACAACCACCTCACCAACCAAGTGGTAACCAAGCACCCTTAGTCTCTAGTAATTGGGAATTATGGTACTAAAACCTGCTTTAAAAACCAACTCCTGTTCTGACCACCTGTCCTTTTTTCAGTCTCCACCCCCAACCTTAGTGATCCCAATCAGATAAACCAAAACCTTCAAGTCATCCCGCCACCAAACAACAGTCTGCTTCTCGAGTCCACTTCTACTCCCTTTCTCTGGGCTTCATCCTCAATCCTCCCCACCAACCCCACCACCCAAAACATGGCCAGGGCCTCGAAGATCCTCATCCCCCAGACATTCCACTGGTTCCATTCCTGACAGTCAGTTCCCTTCCTCCTATTCCTCAGTGCTGTTCCTATGCTGTCATGTGCAAGACTACAAGCACTCCTAGCTATGAATGTATCTCTGGCCTCAGAATCTCTTCCCTTTCCTTTCTCACCTTCTCTCTGCTTCTTAGCACTGTCCCTTCATTCCCTTCAAACTCAGTACCTCCTTCCTCCTCGCGATTCCTTCAAGGACCACTGGTAATTGGTCCTTAACAACAGCTGTTGTTAAGTGTCTATTAGATACGTAAAAGAGACCCTCACAAAGCTCACCCTCAAAGAACTCATGAGTCTAGATCAGTGATGGGCAACCTTTTGAGCTCGGTGTTTCAAACTTCGCCAAAAAACTGAGCATAACTCGGGTAGTGTGTCCCTTTGAGGAAAAAACATTATTTCGCGATGTTTATAGTTTAAATAACATAAATGTTTCATCCTTGGCATGCGGCCGCCTCAGCGGCCGCGTGTCATCAGAAATGGCACTGACACGTGTGTCAGAGGTTCGCCATCACTGGGATGGAGATAGAGATCATTTATCCTTTAAGACTCAGCTCCTCCTGGAAGCCTGCCTCAGCCCAAAGTGAAGCGGTCCCCTCTTCTCAGTGCCACAATTACAGAATATCTGACGCAATGACTAATCTTCTTGTGTGTCTCCCACCACTAGACTGTGGCCTCTGCAATGGGAGGACCCCTTGTGGCCCTGTCACCTAGCCCAGGACTAGGCACAAAGGTGATACTGAATGTTTGTTAAATGAGTGAATGGATAAATGCTGGTATGCAATTATTCATTCATCCATTTGTTCATTAGCTGACCCAAACTTTACTGAGCATACATTATGTACAAACTCCTAGACTGTAAGGATAAATAAAATAGCTCTTACATTTAATAACTCAAAGCTATAATATTAGTAGATTAGCACCCTTGCCCGGACCGCATCCTCAACCCCCACCTGAAACCTAGTCCGTCTTTTCCACAGGTAAAGCCAACCTTCCCTTCCAGAAATCCACGCCCCTCCAGCTCAAGCTACCTCCTCCACCCTTGAGTTCTAACGTAGGGCCGGCCCCCAGCTAATAATCTCAAATTTTACACTCCTATCCATCTGGCTTCTCTCTCTGTCCTCCATCTCTACCCAAGAGGTTACCGTAAGTCTTCTCCCCACAAGACCGCCTTAGCGTCCCCGAGTTCAGGGTACCTCTGATTTCCCTCTCCGCGCATCCGCCTCCCAATTAGCACCTTCCCTCTCCCGGTCCCGTCTATCCTAGGAAATGAATTATTCCCGATACCACCACCACTCTCCTCCTTTCAGTTTTAGGCGGAGTCTCTCCTCGACTCTCAACTCTTACCTCATCCAGCTCCCGTTCCCCGGCAGCACCTCGTCCAACCTCTAGCTCTACCACTGCCGCCATCTTCACAGGTCTCCCCCTCCCCCGTCCGCCCGCGAGCCAGCTGCTTCCGCTGCTCAAGTGCTCCTAGCCAATCAGCAGCGTAGACTCCGGAAAAGGGGGCGGGGCATCGAGACAGGCCGAGACCTGACAGGGACTAAGAGACCATCTACCTGATATTCACTTAAAGGTCAAGGAGGAACGGTTCCCTCGCATTTCCAAGCTTCGGCGTGGGAGCGTTCTTGGAAAATGAGAAGCTGATCTTGTATTATCTTCAGGGCAAATATTTCAACAATTCTCCCCTTTGGAGAACGAAAGAGAAGCGTCCATAATCCGTCAACTTTCGCGACGCTCCCTCACTCTAGGCTCCAAAGAGTGAGGCGTGGAGGCTAAGAACTACATTTCCCAGAATGCATTGAATCTGACCCGGAAGTTTCCATTCCGCTCTGGATCAGAGATTTGTAGTGAATGAGAATATATTGTAACATATCTTACTGCTCACGGCATATGACTTCTTGCCTCCGAGGGAGTCATTTTTCAGAAAGAACGGCTTTTGAGGCCCCAGAACGAATTCCCGGGCTTCGAGAGGCGGAAGAGTAGCTCTCCGGGTCAGAAGGCGGAGGTCAAAGGGCCGAATTGGCGGGAGAATGTGTTTGCGGTCCACGATCTCAGGCTGCGGTGGCTCTTTAAGGTTCATTGCCCCGGGTGGAGGGTGTTGGGGGTTGTAGATGGCAGGGTAGTGGCCGAAAGGGAGGAGTCGCCGCCAGAACAGCGCGTTTCCGAGGAGCAGTGGAAGTAGTGAGCGGCTTAGGCTCTAGAAGTTGAAGAGCCTTGCAGTACCTCCACAAACTGCTTCGGGTCTCAAGTCTTCGGATCCAAGTCACACTTCTAGGTACTCCTTCCTATGCCACATCCTGCGTCTCCAGCACCTACCTTTCCCCCCTTCTTATACATCATATTTACTGTGCTGCACTCCAACTTATAGCTTAGTATTGTAATTCATTTCCAAAAACCTGTTATTTGTCCATCCGGACCCAACACTTCACAAGCCTGCAGCTCCTGCTCACGCCCCCTGGGCATCCCTGCTGCAGCTATCCCATGAATAGAGCTAGGATGACTTGTGGGCTCACAAGACTAGAATGCCAGTCAGCTATTTGGGGGCTGTCAGGAAGTTACAGAATAATATTTTGACCATCTGCAGCCATCTTATTTACTTAAAATGGGAATTTTTTTTTCTGAAAATGGGAATTATTTTTACTATGTGAAACTTAAGACAGAATATTATATCTATACCTTTACCCCACATTGACTATTGACATTATGATCTATTTGCTTCCTCACGTTTAAAAAAGAAAAAATAAGCCCAGCCGGTGTAGTTCAGTGAGTTAGCATCGATCACGGTTGGATTCTGTTCAGGGCATATGCCCAGGTGGTGGGCTCGATCCCCAGTTGGGCATGCAGGAGGCAGCCTATCTATGATTTTCTTTCATCATCGATATTTCTATCTCTCTCTCCCTCTCCCTTCCTTTCTGAAATGAATAAAAATCTATTTTAGCCCTGGCTGGTTTTGCTCAGTGGATAGAGCATCCACCTGTGAACTGAAGTGTCCCAGGTTCCATTCCTATTAAGGGCACATGCCAAGGTTATGGGCTTGAGCCCCAGTGTGGGGTGTGCAGGAGGCAGCTGATCAATGATTCTCTCATCATTGCTGTTTCTCTCTTTCCCTCTCCCTTCCTCCCTGAAATCAATAAAAATATATTTTTAAAAAAGATAAAATAATACAGATAAAAGTTGAACTTATCTGTCTTCTACTCTCAGACCCATTACTCTTTCATCCTCCCCAGAAGCAACTAGTATAATTAGCTGGTATTCTCTCAGTCCATTAAAAAAAAAAAAAGTGTATGTACAAACTATAAGTATTGTATTGTTTAACTTTTTTAATGAACGTAAGTGCTATTTTCTGTGTATCATTTGTAATTCTTTCACTCTAATTTTTTGAGGTCTGTCCATGTTTCTGTATATTTACATAAGTATTCCTTTTAACTGTTAAATAGTATTCAACTGCGTGATATATAACATTTCACTTATTCACTAGAGTTTTATGATTTTTGCTATTCAAAACATTGTATGTGTCTTTTTATGCACATGTGAGTCACTCTAGAGCTGCACTGTTCAAATAAGTTAAATACTGGAAATGTAGCTTGTCAGAATTAAGATGTGCTGGAAGTGTTTATAAGAGGGCCCATTTCCCCACATTATTGCCAGTCCTTTATATTGTAAACATTTAATTTTTTTTCCAGGTATTTGCAATTTCCTTATTACTAGGGAAGCCAATATTTGTTAATATGGGTTTTTGGTCATTCAGATTTCATCTTAAGTGAATTGTATGTTTACATCTTTTCTCCAGTTTTCTTTTGAACTGCTTGCCCTTTTTTTACTAATTTGTAGTACTTAAAAATATATATATTCTGAATACTATCCAAGTTTATGTATTGCGAATATCTTCTTTTAGTCAGTCATTTGTATTTCAGCCTTGTTTGTGTTACCTTAAAGTATTTTTAATGTTTCTATCTTTGATCCATTTGAGTATAATTTTTCAAATATGTTACAAGATAGGGATCTTCTTTTATTTTTCTTCACATTGTGAACCAGTTTTCTGAAGACCATTTATTAGTTCATCTTTTATCTGACAGAATCATGATTCTGCTCTCTTACAATCTCTTACGTATGTGAGTCTGTTTCTGGTATCTACATGCTTGTTTCTATAGATAATATGTTTCAATTAAAGAAGTGGGGTTCAACTCCTTTAATCTTTCTTTCTAGAATTGTCTTAGCAACTTGTGGCCCTTTATTGATTAATGAGTTTGTCATGTTTGCCAGAAACTTCTGCTGAAATTCTGATTTGAATTATATTGACTTATTAATTACTCTTTTCAATGGTTATTTGTGTTTCAGCACCTCTCTGAGGTGTGGGAGATGATGAACATGCCAAAAATCCATATCCTCAAAGAGCTCACTAATTAATGGGGAGACAGAGTAAACAAGCCATTGACCAAAACAAAACAAGAGCAACAGCGCATATGCTGGGGCAAGGAGGCTAGAAAGTACTTAATCCTTGGATAACTACAGGCAATTTGATAGACAGTGATCTTCATGAAAAATAGTGTGTATGTCTTATTCACCTCTGTGTATGCAGCACCTAGTACATAACCTGGTGTCTACCAGACAGCCCCTAAAATATTAACTAAATGAAATATCCAACATTGACAGCTTCAGGGTCTCTAAGCCTACAGTGTAGTTAGTTTGGGGGCTGGCTAGGTCAGACATCAGTATGTTGGTGATGAGAAATGATTGCATTTTCACATCACATCATAAATGTACACTTGGAGTTTTCTCCAAAACAGAGATCATATCTTACTTATTTTTATATTTCCAACTAGAGGCCCGGTGCACGACATTCGTGCACTGGGGGGGGGGGGCGGTAAGTCCCCTCGCGCTGTTGCTTGCCAGCCATGAGCTAGCTTCTGGCTGAGCGGTGCTCCCCCTGTGGGAGCGCACTGACCACCAGGGGCAGCTCTTGCGTTGAGCATCTGCCCCCTGGTGGTCAGTGTGTGTCATAGAGACCAGTTGTTCCCCCGTTCAGTCTATTTGCATATTAGCCTTTTATTATATAGGATATCTAGCATAGAATAGGAAAATTTGTTGAATGTACAGTGAGCCCCTATTATGGGAATAATCAGCTCTAATTAATCCGGAGGCCTAGAAGGCTAACTCAGGACTCATCCTGCATTCTTCTCTTTTTGAAGCTTTGGCACCATATTGAATGTGACCTGTGAGGAACGCTTGACCTTTAGATGCCCTTCTCTAAGAGTCTGTTACTGCCCCACTCTGAGCATTCCATGACTACTGGCCTTTTGGAGCTCAATTTTTATGGTCATTAATTTAACAGATATTTGCTAGTCTGGAACTGTAAGTTTCTTCCTCTTACATTGAGGATATAGAAGTGGATCAGACATGAAGCCTGTTCTCCAAGAGCTTACCATTGGTCAAGGGGACATACGACATATATTCAGATAACTGTAATACAGAATTGAGAGGATGGAGTGGTCACCTAGAGCTGGTTGGCAGCATGGAGGTGACATTTGAGCAATCAGAGATACATTCCATTTGGCAGGTGGGAAAGGGAAAGAGTATTCCAAGCAAAGGTTATAGCATGAGCAAAATCTTGGAGGTGAGAAAAATATTTGGTGGGAAGGAGGCAAGAAGACCACTGAGGCCAGGAGTATAGCGGGTTGTGGACCTATATTCAGGGGCCAGCTGGGCCACACACATGAGTTAAAAGGGCAGGGGATAAATATTTGGAGAGAGATCCATCTATAGACACTCAGACAACTTTAAAACACCTCTGGCCAAGGATTTGTTGCAGCTAGGTGATGGATGCATGAGAGAACATCATACTAATATGTATGTTTTTGCATATATTAAAAATTTTCCATAAAAAGTCTAGCAAAGACAAAAGTACAAATACCCATATGAACTTTTAAGATTAAATAAATAAAGAAAATCCTCAGATGAAAGGAATAGGAGATGAAGCAGGGAATGTAGAGATCTACATTGTGGATGTTTGAGGGGCCAAGCTGCACTAATATTTATTAAGTACCTACCATCAGCAAGCCATTGAAGATTTCTAAGTGACTTAATGCAAAGCTAAATTAGGAAGATGCATTTTTATGGGAAGAAAACAACAACTAAAAGACAATTGCATCATATATTTAGGTGAACATTTGTTGCACATCTTTACTATGTGCCAGACTCTAGGGATATAAAGATGAATGATTTAAGGCACAATGCATGCCCTTGGGAGCTCACCTACATAAAAATCCAACACTAACATATCAATATATCTTTTCTACTTGCTGCTCCGTTGCCCTGTGGTTGCATTCCAGTTGTTTCCATTTGTTGGAATCTCATCAGTTGGTGCAGATCTGGTCCCTGTCTCCCATCATGGTAGTCATGGTAATCCGTTACAGTCTGACTGCTGCAAATAACTACTGTTACCAGAGGAACAGCCGTGGCTAGTTTATTTTTCGTTTGTTCTCTTCTTCAGGAGTAGTATTCTTTCTCTTCTGGAAGCTGACGGGACGAAAATGTAGACAGTGCCAAAGTGGTGACAGAAGAAATCTCAGGAGAAAGCATTTTTACCTTGTACTGGGGGAGCTGCTGGGCCTGCCATGGCTCCTGTGAAGATTAGCCACGTGGTATCATTTTCCTCTCAGGTATATTAATTAGCAGGCATGTTTTTTTCCTTGGTGACTGAACAGAGTGGGGGGGGGGGGGGGAATAGAGGACTTGGCTCTGTATCAACTACTGTATCAACTCCTAAGTGAAATAGAATAAAAGTTACTCTTATCCTCCTTATCTATATGGTCAGCCTAAATGGTTTTCTTCATAGTGTCAGCCTTATAAAATGCTGGAGAGAGAATCATTGATTGGCTGCCTCTTGTATGCCCCCTACTGGGGATTGAGCCTGCAACCTCTGGCATATGCCCTTGACCAGAATCAAACCTGGGGCCCTTGAGTCCACAGGCTGATGCTCTATCCACTGAGCCAAGCTGGCTAGGGCTCCTCAAGAGAGCACTAGCTATCTTCTTTTTTAAAATATATTTTTATTGATTTCAGAGAGGAAGGGAGAGGGAAAGAGAAAGAAACATCAATGACGACAGAGAATCATTGATCGGCTGCCTCCTGCATGCCCCACACTGGGGATTGAGCCCGAAACCCCGGCATGTGCCCCAACCAGGAATCAAACTGTGACCTCCTGGTTCATAGGTCAATGTTCAACCACTGAGCCACGCCCACCAGGCTAGCTATCTTCTAATATTGTGGTTTCCAACTGTACTCTGTGGGGACCCACTTCTAGAAGTTGAAGGGAGAAGGGACAAGTATATCTCTAGGCCCCCAAACTGTACTTTAACCAGAGCTGTGCTTTTTATTTATTGAAAACACACACACACACACACACACACACACACACACACACACACACTTTGGTATAGGACTTCAGTTAAAAGGAAGGGTTTTATTGCTAAAACAAAAAACAGGATTGAAGACCATGAATCTAGTCTCTCCACTTATGATGAAGAAATTTAGATCCAAAGAGAGAAAGTAGTTTGCTCAAGGCCTACCCACCAAAAAATACCTGACTTTGGGTTAGAACTGAAAATTTCTATCTCAATATTGCTATTGCAGCCTTTGAATGAATCACTTTATTTCTAACCATCAGTTGTAAACTTAGATGCAAATCTTTGCCTTTCCTCCTAGCCAGTTTTGTTCAGTGGTTAGAGTGTCACCCCCCGGACCTAAGGGTGGTGGGTTCAATTTCCAGTCAAGGGCACGTACCTGGGTTGCGGGTTCAATCCCCAGCCTGGTGGGGGCACATATGGGAGGCAACCAATCAATGTGTCTGTCTCACATTGCTATTTTTCTCTTTCTCCCTCCCTCTCTCTCTCTTGCCCTTCCTCCTTTCCACTCTCTCTAAAAAGTCCATGGAAAAAATATCCTTGGGGTGAGGAGGATTAAAAACAACAAAAATACTTGTTTAGAGCTGCTATAGGTTCACAGCAAAATTGAATGGAATTTCAATGGCATATGCACCTTGCCCCCAAATATGCATAGCCTCCAGCATTATCAACATTCCTCCACCAGAGTGATGCATTTGTTCCAGCTGATAAACCTACATCATTATCACCCAAAGTCCAAAATTTACCTTAGACTTCACTATTGATGTTGTGCATTCTATGGGTTTTACCAAATGTATAACGTTCCCATCATCAGAGTATCATACAGAGTAGTTTCACTGCCCTAAAAACTCTCTGTGCTCTTATTTTATCCCTCCATCTCCCCTAACCCTTGTCAAGCACTGATCTTTTTACTCTCTCCATAATTTTGCCTTTTCCAGAATGTTATATAGTTGAATTCATAAAGCATGCAGCCTTTTGACACTGGCTTTCACTCTCCCATTGATGTGGGGTTTTTCTCTCTCTCACTTTCTCTAAAATAAATGAACATATCCTCGGGTGAGTATTTTAAAAATAAAAATACATGAAGCCCCATCAGAATGGCTCAGTTGGTTGAGCTACATCCTGTGCACCAAAGAGTTGCCAGTTCGATTCACGGTCAGGTTCAGTCCCTGGTTGGAGCAGGTTGCAAAAGGCAACTAATCAATATTTCTCTTTCTTATTCTCTCTCTCTCTCTCTCCCTCTCTCTCTCCCCATGTCCTCAGGTGAAGATTAAAAAAAAAAGAAAAAATGGGCCCTAGCCGGCTTGGCTCAGTAGATAAGAGTGTCAGCCTGCAAACTGAAGTGAAGGGTCCCAGATTCGATTCCAGCCAAGGGCACGTGCCTGGGTTGCGGGCCTGATCCCCAGTAGGGGGTGTGCAGGAGGCAGCCAATCAATTATTCTTTCTCATCATTAATGTTTCTATCTCTCCTCCCTTCCTCTCTGAAATCAATAAAGAAATATATTAAAAATAAATAAAAGAAAAAATAGTATAGTGTGGTGGTTAAGAGCTCTAGATTCAGAAACCTGGGAGTTCTGACTCGGATTGGTTATTCGGCCTTTGGCCTTGGGTAAATCTCTGAACCCAAGCTTCAGCTTATTGATCTGTTAACTATAAAGCAATAATAGTAACCACCTAAAGTTGTTCTGAGAATTAAATGAGGTAGTCTGGTAAATGACAGAGAGGAAAACAGTGTCTGTAAATCTCTTGGTATGTGATGCTACATTCCTATGGACTCCTGTCTAGTGCCTTTCCTATCGTGTTGGGATGCCTGGAAAGGTTTGGGAGTCTAGGGACTCCTTATTCATGGGCATCCTTTGTTCCCTTGGGCTCAGGAAGGTTCCTGATACTCTCCTCTCTCTGACTTAGGATCCCAAGTATCCTGTGGAGAACTTGCTGAACCCAGACAGACAGAGGGGACCTTGGCTCAGTTGCCCTCAGGACAAGAGTGGGCAACTGAAAGTAGAACTACAGCTGGAAAAGGCAGTGCCCATTGGCTACATTGATGTGGGTAAGTGAGTTCTCTGGGGGCCTGGGAGCCTCTGCAGGAGAACATAGGAGTAACACTCCCCTCCATATGCTCCACCAAAATGTCTCAATTCAGGCTGGCTGATCAGCCTTAACTGGTGTGAAAGGGAGATGTGGCCCTTGCCCTTGGGGCAGGTATGTGGTGCTGGCAAGAACTCTAAGGATTCCATTCACATAGAATTGAATGTGAATGGCACTCCTTGAATTAAGCAACATACCACCCCTGCTTTAATCTGAGTGGTCTGGGTGAAACCTTAGGACATTGACATAACTAAATGCAACAAATAGAATTTATACTCTTCTAAATATCAATGTCAAGAGGATACTGGGGATGGACTGTGCTGGCTCATCCAGGAAGCCTTCATAGGAATTTATGGGTTGAAAAGGTTGGCCTTAGAATTCTCTGGAATAGAGAGGTGACAAAGACCATTGATCTCAGCTCTGTCGGGACAGAGAGATGGCAGGCTCCCTAGCAAGGATTTATTTTTTTAATTATTTTTTGAATTTTTATTTATTTTTTTACTGAGAGCGAGAAAGGAAGCTGGAGGGAGAGAGAGGTATCAATTTGTTGGTTCACTTATTTATGCATTCATTGGTTGATTCTTGTATGTGCCCTGACCATGGATCGAACCTACAACTTCGGTGTATCAGGATGATACTAACCAACTGAGTTACCTGGCCAGAGCCTCCCTAGCAAGGATTTAAGAGAGATAAGAGCCCTTACCAGTTTGGCTCAGTGGATAGAGCGTCGGCCTGCGAACTCAAGGGTCCCAGGTTCGATTTCGGTCAAGGGCATGTACCTTGGTTGCGGGCACATCCCAAGTACAGGGTGTGCAGAAGGCATCTGATGATGTTTCTCTCTCGTTGATGTTTCTAACTCTCTCTCCCTCTCCCTTCCTCTCTGTAAAAATTCAATAAAATATATTTTTTTAAAAAGAGAGAGAGATAAGAGTTTGGCACTGCCTGCCAGAGCCAGAGGACAGGGAAACAGCGAGTGTCTTCAGTCAGGGGAAGGCTTCTTTCTGGCTGGGAGGAACATGGTGAACCTACCTTCACAATGTCATTTAGTGGGGCTGAGGTCTCGTTTCACTTCCGTTACTGGCTCATTGTGTTGCTTGGCCTTTCTGGGCTTCCAGTTAGCTGTAGTTAGAATGGAGAAATGTCCTCTTCCCACCTGATGCCCTTGTGTACAGTCAGGGGAGCCCTCATCCTATAACCCTTATCCTTCTCTCAACCTTTTGTCCCCAGGTAACTGTGGCTGTGCTTTCCTGCAAATTGATGTGGGCCGTTCTTCCTGGTCCCTGGACAGACCTTTTGTCACCCTGCTCCCTGCAACCACGCTAATGTCCCTAGCTGATTCAAAGCAGGGGAAAAATCGCTCAGGGGTCCGCATGTTTAAAGATGGTAAGGAGGGCAAGAGCAGAAATGGGAGAGACTCAGGAAGAGAGACAGATTATGCGAAAAGGCTGCAGTACAGTAGAGGGCTGATAGGCATATATATTGTGGGAGGGAACCTATGCAGGGGTTAGTTATATCTGTTGGGGGACAGTGATTAGTTAACAAGTGAACATCCATGCAATGTGTTTGTGAGTGCGTTCTCCATGATGAGAAAACATCCCTTGGGATATTTATGAGCTATGATTTATATTTATACTCGACATGATTCAGTGAAACCGGGTGCAGAACACACATTTGTGACTAGTGTTCTTTTGTTTGTATAAATGTAAGTGTGAATGTAGGATGAATGTTTGCATAAGTGATAGGAGACTATATGATAGTTATAGTGACGTAGTCTGTAGTGTTTCCTGAATTCTGTTCTATGCAGAACTCTTCGTTCACTAGGCACCACATAAGATCTGAACTCCTGGCCTCTGGGGACTTAGGATTTGTCTGTGTTTAAATTGGAGGTGTTTGTAATGTGAAGGAAGAATGGTAAGGGAGGGGCATACAAGGTGGAGGAGATGAGGTCTTAATAGATAGTGCTGGGAACTGAAGGTGAGAAGGGTTTGCAGTACTGGTGTGTGACACTGAGTGCGAGCATAGTGCATGGAGTGCTTGTGGGAGGCTGAAGTCTCATGGTCCAGGAAGGGTAGATGCAGATCATCTAACCCAGTGAGCAAGTAACACTTACAGATACTTCCTGTCAAAATGAGACATTGATAAGGTCCCTGGAGAAGTGTAGAATGCGGATGTACCCATGCTGGGAATGGTGTGGACCTGTGACAGGGAGGAGTGATGGTGTCTGAGAGGACCCCGACTGGCCTGTTTGGCACTGCCAAACCCTGAGCACCAAGGACTGAGGGGTCAGTTACTGATGACCTTCATTATTCCTTTTGTTGGAGTTTATATAGTCCCTGTCCTTTCTTTCCGTTCCTCGGTATTGACCTTTCTCCTCCCATTCATACATTTCCTGTCCCCCTCATTTTCTTTTCCTGGAGATGATTTCCTGGCTCCAGCCTCAGGTGAATCATGGGATCGACTTCGCCTGACTTGCTCCCAACCCTTCACACGTCATCAGTCCTTTGGCCTGGCCTTCCTGCGTGTGTGCTCCTCTCGGGACTCCTTAGATGACCCTGTGGTGGATCCCTCAGCCCCTGTGAGCTCTGGGCTGAGTCAGGTATGTGCACTGGTGGAGTAAGGACTTAATATTTTCCCATCCTTTCAGTTTCTGGTTAGAAAGCTGGTGCTTGATTGAGTTATACACACACATATACACACATACATTCAAATACAAACGTAAATGGGCTCGGTACACTTTCTTAAAGGTAGGAGTGCACACCTTCCCTTTTACATGTGAAAGGTTCAAGTGAGTGAGCCTTCAATATAGTGTACACAGAGCTGGTGGGCCATTAAAAAATTCTTTGGGCCAAAACCGGTTTGGCTCAGTGGATAGAGCGTCGGTCTGCGGACTGAAAGGTCCCAGGTTCGATTCCGGTCAAGGGCATGTACGTTGGTTGCGGGCATGTCCCCAGTGGGGGATGTACAGGAGGCAGCTGGTCGATGTTTCTCTCTCATCGACATTTCTAACCCTCTATCCCTCTCCCTTCCTCTCTGTAAAAAAATCAATAAAATATATTTTTAAAAAAAAATTCTTTGGGGCCCTAACCGGTTTGGCTCAGTGGATAGAGCGTCGGCCTGTGGACTGAAGGTTCCCAGGTTCGATTCTGGTCAAGGGCATGTACCTTGGTTGCGGGCAAATCCCCAGTAGGGGATGTGCAGGAGGCAGCTGATCGATGTTTCTCTCTCATCGATGTTTCTAACTCTCTATCCCTCTCCCTTCCTCTCTGTAAAAAATCAATAAAATATATTTTTTTAAATTCTTTTGGAATTCAAACTTAATCTTATACTTTATTTCTGGGTTATTGGAGACTCTAGCTTTCATCAGACTTTTCCTTCTAGCACCCGAAACAACCAGGACTCACTACAGTCCCTGTCATTGTTGTTCCCTAACCCACCTACCTTTTCTTAGATATGTGCTTTGCAATTTCATGTGTTCTCTTGCTTTCTCTCCCTGTATGCCGCCTAAAAGATGTATAGGTTTCTGGCTATCTATAAATATCTAATCAATTTATCTCCCCTTTTCTCAACAAGTTTTCTAATTTTTCTTTCTTCCTAAGCATATTATGACTCCTTTTTGTTGTTGTTGTTGTTGTTGTTGTTGTTAATCCTCACCCAAGGATATTTTTTTCATTGCTTTTCAGAGAGAGTAGAAGGGAGGGAGGAAGGGGGAGAAAGAGGGAGAGAGAAACATTGATGTGAGAGAGATAATCCATTGGTTGTCTCCCAACACATGCCCTCTCCAGAGCTGAGATCAAACCTGCAACCTAGGCACGTGCCCTTGACCAGGAATCAAACCCACGACCCCTCACTGCCCAGGCAGATGCTCCAACCACTAAGCAACACCAGCCAGGGCTGACTCCTCCTTTCCTATCAGTGGTGTCTCCATTTATCTTTCCAAGCCAGTACCCTGTACTGTAATTCACTCACAAACAAATATGAAGATATAATCACACAAAGCTAGAATCATAAAATTCTAGAGATGGAAAAATACTTAGAGATCATCAAATCCTAACCACTTCATTTTACATCTCAGAGAGGGAAACTTACATATTCAAATTCACACAGCACGTCAAAATTGAGTAGAGACCAGAAATCAGACCCTCCTATCATTTACACCACAGTACTTCTATGCACACTGTAGAATTTTAGAAGCTTCAAACATTTGACATAACCAAAAGAATTTTAGTTCTCAGGAGTGAACCTCACAAGTGTCACTCCTATTGAGGTTACTGAGAAAAGGAAGAGACTGGACATTGGGAAGAGAAAAGGGAGTTAGAGCAGACAGAGGAGGAGTAGATGCTCTTGTACAGCCACAGGAGAGACCCAGAGAGCTGAGACAAGGAAAGCTTGGTTTGAGATTTACTCTTCATTGTGGAAAGGGATAAAAAATGCAAAAGGCCAGTGGAAGCGGTTCAGTGTGCTCTGCCAGGTCCCCATATCTCAGTGCTGGGAGCTGACGTGAATGGAGCTAGAGCTATTCAATCAAGTGGAAGCTCTGTGAGATTAGGAACCTGTTTGTCTTGTTCCATAATGCATTCCTAGCAGCTGGAACAAAGTAGGCTTTGAGTGTACATATTCATTATGTAAATGACCTTTCAGAGGGGAGTTGTAGATAGAGTTATCATAAAACTTGTCATCCAAACTGAGACCAAAAAAGAGTGCTATTAATAATTATACTGAGCCCAGCTGGCGTGGCTCAATGGTTGAGCATCGATCTTTGAACCAGGAGGTCACAGTTCAATTCCTGGTCTGGGCACATGCCCAGGTTGTAAGCTCAATCCCCAGTGTGGGGTGTGCAGGAGGCAGCCGGCCAATGATTCTCTCGCATTATTGGTGTGTGTGTGTGTTTTTTTTTTCTCTCTCTCTCCCTCTCCCTTCCTCTCTGAAGTCAATAAAAATATTTTTTAAATAATAATTATTATTATTCTGAGGCAACAGACATAATAGGCACGACTTCCCAGGCAAACTAGGACAGACGATCTCCCTAATTATAGGATAAATAAAGACTTCATAGAGTCTTTTCCATTTTGGCCATCTAAATTACTCTGCACCTGGACTGGCTGTGTGGCTTAGCTGGTTAAAGCGCCTGTCTAGTAAATTACTCTGCACCTTTAGAACCATGATGGGATCAAGGAGGAAAGGAGTCAGCAACTCCAGAGCCGTAATGTCAGAAAGGCATTGAACATCAATGGCAGAATGAAACATGTTTCAGGTACCTCAATGAGACCACAGGGTAAGGAGATCCTGGAACATTTCTACAAGAAAGGATTGATACACAGTAACAAATTGATAGCACTCAGTTTTACAATTTATGACCTCTAAAGTGCCATAGGCTTTTAAAAAAAATGTATCATACCAATGGTAAGGTATAGTGAAAGCAAAATATAAGGGTTTTAATCCTGTAAAGTAGCATCTTTTATGATCACCAATTTTCCAGTAAGGAAAACAGAAGCCAGAGAAGTTTAGTGGGATGTCCCAGGTCACACTGCTAAATAAATCTTGGAATGGATTTGAACCCAGGCCACCTGGCTCCACTTAGCCTGTGCTGGAGAGCTCATTTCCTAATAATTAATCGCATTTAGAGTTAAAGTTAAATAACCATCTCTACACATCCAGATAGTTACCCTGTATAGTATTCACTCTAAAATTTATGAGACATGGTAAAGAAAAAAGAAAAATCCTGGTAAAGTAAACAAAGTATTTCAAAATTAATGCAAGGTCCAAGATGAGGTTGCAAAATAATTTCCAATTAGAAAATATTAAACAATGAATGTGAATAAAAAAACTATTTCTCAAACGTGCATAATGAGGCCAAGGTCATGCTTTACAAGAAAGACATTTACCTTTAAAAGAATCTGTGATTGCCCTAACTGGTTTGGCTCAGTGGATAGAGCATCGGCCTGCGGACTGAAGGGTCCCAGGTTCGATTCCAGTCAAAGGCATGTACCTTGGTTGCGGGCATATCCCCAGTAGGGGGTGTGCAGGAGGCAGCTGATCGATGTTTCTCTCTCATCGATGTTTCTAACTCTCTGTCCCTCTCCCTTCCTCTCTGTAAAAAATCAATAAAATATATTTTTAAAAAATAAAAGAATCTGTGATGGAATAATCAGAGCTGAAGACGGGCTGGTGTTGATCAGTGGCTTAAGCATCATCCCATGCACTAAGAGGTTTCCAGTTCTATTCCCTGTCAGGGCACATGCCCAGGATCGATCGCCAGTAGGGGGCATGCAGGAGGCAGCCAATTGATGATGTTTCTCTCTCATCAATGTTTCTATTTCTCCCTCTCCCTTCCTTTCTCTCTAAAAATTTTCAGTAAAAGTATATATTTTTTTAAAAATCAGAGCTTAAAATTAAAGAAAAAAATGTTTAATTTTTTTAAATTCAAGGAAATTTAGAAAAATATAAAAGGAAATAGCCACAGATGAATCAACAGATAAATTGCATTTTGGCAAAGAATTAAGAAATTGTAGCATTCCACATAAAATCTATGTAGAAATGATCTGTATGATTATTACACATAGACCTTCCTGGAGTTTGAAGGAGAGAGGTTTATAAAATACCTGTGATAGATATAGTGGCTAATGCTAGAAAGAGATGTGTCATATATCTATATACCCATACATATATACACATCTCTTTTTATAGATGGCTAGAAATTGGTAGGTTGTTTATAACTTCAGGTAAATAATTGTTCACAAAATAAATCATAATGGATATTAAACAATATTATTAAACAGTATTTAGGAAAGTGATAAAAAATGTCCCCAAATAGTTCAAAACAGTACTTTAAAATATAAAGAAATATGTGTGTATAATTTCTCTCGCATAGATGTGTATAGAGATGAGTGATTTGAGTTTTGTACCTACATGAATCAATTTTATGTAGACACAAATTTATATATATATGTGTGTGTGTGTGTGTGTGTATATATATATATATATATATATATATATATATATATATATGCTTTCAAAAATTTGCACATGATATCAATCCCATAGCCCTTTTTTTCCCAACAGCACGTATTCTTTTAGGATCATGACAAAACCCTTAGCATTGAGGTTAAAAGTATACAAAATCACTGCATCTCACATCTCAGAGCTGGAAGAGAGTGTGCACACACAAGCAAAGGTGCCCTGTACAAGTTATAGCAGATACATCCACTCACTAAGCTGAAGTCCTCAGGTTTGGGAGTATGCTTGGCACTAGGTGACAGCGTCCCCTGGTGGTGAATGTCTGTATTTCATATTTCTTCATTTTCTTTTCAGGACTCTTCTAATGCTTCAGAGTCTGGTCCCAGCCCCTGGATGGCTAATCCTTCTATCCGGAGGACATTCTTCCCAGATCCCCAAACGTACGTAGCTGCCAGAACAGAGGACTCCCAGCCACTTTTCAGTTCTTTCACCTGGGAAAGAAAAACTACCAGGTCGCTCACAAGCACTCAAGCCCCACCTCAGTTCCCCCAATTAATCATACTCCAGGCCTATATCTAGATATTAAACTGGTTTTCTTGGTTAGATGCCACTGACTTGGGTGAGCAAAATCGAGTCTCTGTTCTGAGTGAAACCAAGTACTCTGTTTCCCTGCAGGAACACTAAGGAAATTTCAGACCTTAGGAATATCCTAAAGCAGCTGCAGCCCGGGGCCTTTGGGGCGTTCAGCCTGCATGGTGCTTTCAGCTGCCCGCAGGGCATCTCCAGCCAGTGCGTCAAGCCCAAAAAACAACCCTGCAGAACCAGGTCCCAGTCATCAGGACAGTGCAGGTGAGGCCCCAGGACCTTCCTTTGGCTCCTTGTTCTCTCTAGCACCATCCTTTCTCCTCAAATCCCCCACTGCTCTTTGGGGATGGCTCACCAATGGGACTTCTTGTGGGAGAAAAGACAATTTTCAGTGTCTTATTACCAGAAGAAAAACAAAACAAGGGACTGGTGGGTTCCCTTGGCCTGGCCTGCACCCTCTCACAATCCGGGACCCCTTGGGGGATGTCTGACTGCCAGTTTCAGCCCGATCCCCACAGGCCAGGCCGAGGGACCCCACCAGTGCACGAATCCATGCACCCAGCCTCTAGTATGCATATAAGAACTTTGGTTAATCTCTTCCCACCCTCCCCCCTTCCCTCTGAGATTCATCAGTCTGTTCCATGTTTCCATGCCTGTGTATTGAGTGTCTGCCCCTTGGTGGTCAGTGCATGTCATAGCTACCGGTTGAACGGTCAGATGGTCACTTAGGCATATATATATATATATATATATATATATATATATATATATATATTGGTTGAATGTAGTCCCATGCACCAAAAGGTCACTGGTTTGGTTTGATACCCTGTCAGGGCATATGCCTGGGTTGTGGGCTCATTCTCCAGTAGGGGGCATGCAGGAGGCAGCCTATCAATGTTTCCTTCTCTCTTTCCCTCTCTCTCTTTCCCTCTCCCTTCCTCTTTCTCAAATCAATAAAACATATTTTAAGAAAAAGAAAGAAGGAGCACTAGCCTAGGAATCAGAAATCCTTATCTTTTGGGCCTCAATTCCCTCATATTCAAAGTGAAGGAATTAAACCAAATAGTATTTAGGCCTCTTGCAGTGTTAATGTTCTGTTATCATCTCAGAAGGACAATTAAGTCAGGGTGATGGCCTGTGGAGCTTATTGGAGAAATAGAGTCGGGGAATAGTGTGCTTTTGTCACAGAGGAAGAAAGCACTAAACATTTTAGAGTTCTTACTTTGCACCAGGCATTGTTGGGCACTTTTACTAACTTTATCCATTTGCTGTTCACCACAAACTTACGAAATAGATACTGTTGTACCCATTTTACAAAAGAAGCTGAGATTCAAAGAGGTAAAGTATTCTGAATCACACAGCTAATCAGTGGCAGAACTGAGATGTGAACTCCAGAGCTCTTTCTATTCTAGATAGCGAGAGAGAGAAAACAAGTAGAGTTCTCATTGAAAACCTCAGTTTCACTCATTGCTTCACCGGGGAAAAACATTTTAAGGAAATGGTTTATCATTCCAAGGAACTGAACAAATTAGTGAAATAATCAGTATATAATTTCATTGCAGAAACAGGGTACATTGGTTATCTGTTGTTGCATAACAAATTACCCCCCAAATTTAACACAGTCTTTATTATCTCATAGTTTCTGGTGGTTAGGCTTCCAGGCGTGGCTTAACCGGGTCCCTGGCTCTGGGTGTGTCACAGGCTGCAGCCATCTCAAGGCTCACCTGGCAGGGATCTGCCCCGTAGCTCACTTACATTTCCTCATGGCCGGTGGGCTGAGGCTCCCTCAGCTCCTCTGCCACGAGAGCCTCCACAGAGCATCTGCAGTTTCATTTGCTGCGATACCCACAGTATGGCCGCTTGCCTCAGCAGAGGAAACGAAAAGAGAGTGCTAGCAAGAAAGCGGCCAGTCTTGTAACCTAATCACAGAAGTGACATCCCATCGCTTTTGCCAAATTCTGTTCATTCCACACGAGTTACTCGGTCCTGCCCACACTCTAGGGGAGGCATGAATACCAGGAGGCAGGGATCAATGGCAGTCACTTCAGAAGCTGCCTGCCACATTAAGAAGGATGTGTTTTATTATCTTAAGAGATGGAGAATGGAAGGAAACTAAACTCTTTTAGGTACCCTACAGGCTGGGCACTGGAGCCGTGAAAGCACTTTGAAGCATATTAAACACCATACACGGTATTTCATAAGTGTTGAGTAACCAGACAGATGGCTGTTGCTGGGTTTTGTTATTATTACTCACTTGACACATTTATTGGACATCTCTGTGCAAGGCTCTGTGCTAGGTGCCAGGGGTATCGCAGCAAATGAAACTGCAGTGCTCCTGCCCTAATGGAGAGGCACGTGTCAGTGTCACACAGGAAATCTAAAGCTTAAAACTGTGATAAGTGCTTCAAAGCCAAAGCAGGATATGATGACCAGATTTAGATTAGAGAACCCAGGGAAACTTCCTCACAGGAATTAGCATTTCCTCTAAGACTTAATGAGTGAGAATTAACCAGGAAAAGAGGATAGAAAGAATATTTTTAAAAGAAGGAACATCGTGAACATCGTGAATTTTGTTTTTGTTTTCTTTATTTTTTTATCCTCACTAGAGGAGTGAGGATTTTTGTTTTTTCATTGATTCTAGAGAGAATGGAGGAGAAGGGAGGGGGGTAGAGAGAGAAAGAGAAAAATGTTGATGTGACAGAGACACATGGATTGGTTGCCTCCCACACATCAGACCTGCAACCCAGGTACATCAGACCTGCAACCCAGGTACGTGCCCTTGACCCCTTGACCAGGAATTGAACCCGAGACCCTCTGGTGTGCAGGCCGATGTTCTAACTACTGAGCTGTGCTGGCCAGGGCTGAAGGCCTTTTCGTTAATGAGCTAGACCGAATGAGCATTTCTCACACAGAGCCCAGACCAGAGGAGCAAAACTCGGAGAGCGATGTGGGCAAGACAAAGAGACAGAAAGTGCAAGCCCGCAGGTAAGTAGGTCAACCTGAAAGACCGATGTCACCTCCCCAAACCTTTCTGCCCTTCACCTGTCCTTCTTCCCCACTCGTGTTTCAGTTACGTCTCGTCTGGACCTAGAGGGTAGTAGAGAAAAGGTGTCCTTGTCCACATGTTGTCAGGCTTAGAGCTGGGCAAGGAGGTAGCCCTGTAGTGAACCAAAATTTGAAGCTGAGTACACTGTACTTGTTGGATGTCATTAAAATTTAAATCTTTTTCTGCTTCAGTACGCACTCAAAAAAATAAAAAGATAACCCATAGAATATGTAAGGAAATATTTCCAAATCATACATTTGAAAAAGGACTTTTATCTATAATATATAAGGAACCTTTACAACTCAACAATAAAAGAACCTAATTTAAAAAATATTTCAAATAGACAAAGGATCTGAATAGATTTTTCTCCAGAGAAGATGTACTGGATAGATAGATAGATAGATAGATAGATAGATAGATATAGATATAGATATAGATATAGATATAGATATAGATACACACACACACACACACACACACACACACACACACACACTAGAGGCCTGGTGCATGAAAATTCATGCACTGGATGGGGGGGTCCCTCAGCCTGGCCTGCCCCCTCTCACAGTCTGGGAGCCCTCAGGGGCGGGAGGTGACCCGGCGATCAGGGGAAGGCGACGCCCCATCACACCTGTGCTGCTGCCACTGCCAGCAGCACAAGCCTCAGCCGGCCCTGGTTACCTGAGCCTCGGGCGGCCCTGGGTGGCTGGGCAGCTGCCATCTGAGGCTTGCCTGCACCTCGGGCTGGCCTTGGGCGGCTGGGGGACTGAGGGGACTGGGGGACTCTGGAAACAGGCACCTGCCGCCCCGGCAGGCTGAGGGGACTGGGCACTGCCATCTTGTGGCTGTGGGCACCGCCATCTATGAGTGCGGGGCAGTCAATTAGCCTATTCCCTCCTTATTGGCTGTGTGCGCCACCATCTTTGAGGGTGGGGCAGTCAATTAGCATATTCCCTCCTTATTGGCTGTGGGTGCCGCCATCGTTGCGACGGCATGATGGTCAATTAGCATATCCCCTCTTTATTAGATAGGCTCTACACTAATAAAAAGATGCAAATTGACCGTACCTTCACGACACCCACCAGCCAATCAGGAGTGAGTATGCAAATAACCCAACAAAGATGGTGGGTTAATTTGCATACGCAGGTGCCTGAGCGGCCAGGGGTGGGGCGGGACACTTGCATCGTCGCCATGGCGACGACACAGGCGTTCCACACTGCCCCAGCAGCTCTGGGCCTCTGGGCAGCGTGGGAAGGCAGAAAGGAGGCTCTGGGTCAGAGCCAAGGCAGAAAGGCGGCTCCTGCCAGAGCCAAGGCGGTGCCAGCAGCCAGGGGAAGGCAGGCCCATTCTTGCACGAATCTTCGTGCATCGGGCCTCTAATATATATATATATATACACATACACACACACACACACACATACATATACAGTCTGTGGGGATATACTGGTAAAAGTGGGGAGTGGCTACTAATGGGTTTAGAGTTCCTTTTGGGAGTGATAAAAATGTGAACTTCTATAATTGTGGTGGTTACACATCTTTGTGAATATCCTAAGACCATCAAATAGTGTACTTTAAAAGAATGAATTTTATGGGATATGCATAAAAATAATAAACCTAAAGGCAGTAATAGAAGCTCTATTCTCAGATGTTCAAAGGTTAAATGACTTCCCTAAAGTCTGATTCATCAAGTGGGAAAGCCAGGACTCCAACGCAGGGCTTCTGGCTCCACACCAACTAGTCTACCTTTTTTTCACCCTAATTTAAGATAAGGTTCCTTCAGCCCTTATGGCCTTTTGCTAATAGCTGGTCTTTATTCTTCCTCACAGGCCTTTATCCAACTCAAACTCTCAGCCAAACAGAAAGGGGAGAGCAAAGGCAGGGCGGAGAGAACCCCACCGACTGCAGGCCCAAACTAGCAGTGTCCAGGAGAGTGGAGTGTGCCCCATTTGTGCAGGTAAGCTGCTTGGGCACATGTGGTTGTTGTGGGACTGCGAGGCATCCCCTGAGGGCGGAATGGATCTGGGAACGCTGCCAGGAAACATTTGAACTTGGACTCCTAGCCTCTGTCTGCTGTGCAGTGACATACAAGTCTTTATTGGACACCTGCTCACATTGTGTTGGCCAAGCTGCAGAAGGGACAGGGGCCATGTCCTCAAGGAGAAATGTGGAACAAAACAATATAAAACATGATCAGATTTTTTTCTCATTCTAATTGTTTCTGCTCATTAGGAGCCAATACAATACTTAAAGATGTCTTTAAAAATAAAGCCAAAAAAAATTAAAATAAAACACTATCAGAGAGGGCATAGAATATCCTTCATACCTTTTTCCTCTGTGTCCAAATTCTACTTATTCTCTGTTCAAATATTACTTATTTGCCAAGGCTTCTCTAATCTTCTCAGATAATCTCTTCCAACTGAGCTCCTGCAGCATTCTCCCATCCCCTTGGGCTTAGCACTTCTCACCTTCTCTGCATCATAGCTACTTGTGTTCATAGCTTAGCTTTACCTCTAACTGCAGTCCATAAGGACGGGCCTGGGTTTAAATGCCTTAGCTCCTAGCACAATGTCAGGCACATAAGAGACACTTGATGAATGTTTAGTGGATTCATGATCGGATAGTGTCTCCATGTAAAATATTCATTTCCTACAAAAACAGCTGCATTTTGACACGCTGCTTGGGGTGTGCTAGGAGCAGCTCCAATTTTGCTTACCTCTCTCCCTCCCCCTTAGGCTCCTTCAGCGTTGAGATTCTTCCCCAGCACGCTGCCACTTGTGGAGAGACCTCCCCTCCTCACCTAGCCTCTCCCTCCTCATCACCACCGTCATCGCCATCTGTGCTGTGCGTGTCCTCAGAGAGCTCATCACCTGTGTCCTGGATCCAGTGCCCTATCTGCCAGCTGCATTTCTCAGCAGGAGAAGTAGAAGAACATGCCAGCATGTGTGGGGAGTTCCCTCAGGAATGAGCCATGAGATCCTGTGGTTTTGGCCTCCTTGTCGCCTGTGACTAAAACTGGGGAGTGAATCTCTTGACAACTAAGAATGGCTGATGAGACCGAACACTCTCTCTGCTCTCCGCCACTCATTCCCTCAGGACTCTGCCTAATGGCACCTCTGAGCCCAGCCTGCCCCCGCTCCCAGTTGTCAAGGCTTCTGTCACCATGGCACCTTATTTTCCCAAGGATGGATTCATCCTTTTCCCCTTTGGAACTTCTGGGCTTTGGGACACAGTCCAGATATCTTCCCCTAGTGAGTGGTGTGCATCCTTGTGCACATTTTCCTGAAAGGAAGACTGAGGTCCTGTGAAAAGAATTACTGCCTAATAAATAAGATGCTGTGGTGTACTGGGAAGGTGATTTTTGAGCATGAGACCAACCTCCAGGATCCCATGAACTTAACTCTGTATGTTTTGTGGGCTCTCTTTCTAGATGTAATCAGGTAATCGTGTTGCTGTGTGACTTTAAGCAAGTTCTTTACCTTGGGCCCAGAACTAACCCCCATAACAGAGATAAAACTCCTGTCCTGCTCACAGAGCTATCATAGGATTCAGATGGGTTAATGTCTAAGGAAGGGTTCTGGGCTTGGCTGTGGGACCTTGGGCAAACCTTTGTCCCCACCTATACAGTGAGGCAGTTGGACCAGAGGGTCTCTAAAGTCCCCTCCAGCTATGACTTTAAATTCTATTCCCACCTTTTTTGAGCAACTATGTCCTCTCACTCCTTTCCCAGAAGATTTCATGGTGTGGTACTAACATCAGTTCTTCTGGTCTCCAAGTTACAGGGCTGAGGGCCAGCAGCCGGTCCTGGCAGAGGGAGGGCCGGGGGCGGGTTTTGAATGAACAGGAGAGAGGCAGCTGGACACAGTCAGGGGAGCAGACAGAACAGGAGTTGTCAGCTTCCTGCACTGTGTGCTCTAGCCACCTGAGTCAACTCCTGTAGGGAGTTCCAACCAAGAAGCGAGACTTGCCCGGGCCAATGGGAACTATAGAGCTGTATACTCATTCTTCACATCTTCCCTCCCGCCTGGTTGATTCCCAGGGATCCTTAGCTTGAATGCTTTTCAAAGAATCCTCAACTCCCAGACTAAGTCATAACATCTCATGCTGCTTCTTCATAGCACTTGCCACAATTAAAAAATGTTGCTATAGCCCTAGCCAGTTTGGCTCAGTGGAGAGAGCGTCGGCCCCCCCGGACTGAAGGGTCCCGAGTGCAATTCCGGTCAAGGGCACATACCTCAGTTGCAGGCTCAATCCCTGGCCCTGGTCCGGGCACATGCAGAAGGCAACCATTCAATGTTTCTCTGCCTCTCCCCCTCCCTTCCACTCTCTCTAAAAGTCAATAGGAAAATATCCTAGGGTGAGGATTAACAAAATAAATAATGAAAGAGATCTTTTTTAAAATGGTGCTATAATCAGTGTCCATCTCACACCCTGTTCCCTCCCTAGAACATAAGGTCCTGGAAGACAGGGACCATGTCTGTCTTGTTCATGGCTGTACCTTTAGCATCTATGGCACTACTATGTGCCCAGTTAATACTGTTTGAAAGAATGAAGCTGGAGCTCAGAAATGGCAAGTGTCTGTATGAGCCAGGGTGTTCCAGGGCTTCATGGAAGCAGAACGCCTTTGGTTGGGTCAGGAAGCGGGAGGAGTGTCTGGGTGGCACTCAGGCTCATCTCCCACCCCTCACATCCTACCCTTTGTCCCAACATGCCAGTTCCAACGGGACATTCCAGTGTCTGTTCTGGACCATGTTTGGCATGGAGGAGCACAGTGTGGTACACATGCCTCAGTTTTGCTGCCTGAATTTGTGGGCTGGGCTCTCTATGGCATCTTTACCATCGTCATGGTCTTTGTGCTGCTCAACATGCTCATTGCCATGATCACCCACTCCTTCCAGAAGATTGAGGGATGTGAACTGAGGCCAGCCTCGGCCAGGGAGAAGGGAGAAAGGGGTCGAGGGGAATAGGATACAAGCAGTGGAGACACTTGGGTTCCTGTCTGCTTCTACAATTGTCTTGTTTTGTGACTGGAGACAAGTTTTCCTCTCGGCCTCATTTTCCTCAGCTGTAAAATGAGGGTCCTAGTAATGCTGTTAGGTGACAGGACTATTGCTCTTTCCACTCTATGGTTAGGAGGAAAGGTGCATTTCAGAAAAGTAGATGAGAACATGAAAAGGGAAAGGGAAGGAAGTGAGTAGGTTAGGGTTAGTGGCTGGAAAAATGCCTGGGCGGGAATTGAATGTCAGAAGGATAAAAATAATGGGGAGGAAGGAGGAGAGCGGGACACAGGCAGGGGAAATGGGGGTGATGGACCAGAATGGAGATAAAAATGGGAGAAGATGCCCTGGCTGGTGTGGCTCAGTTGGTTGGGGATCATCCCATGAACCAAACGGTTGCCATTCCTGGTCAGGGCACATGCCTGGGTTGCAGGCTCGACCCCCTATAGAGGCTGTTGCAGGAGGCAGCTGATCTACGTTCCGCTCTCATAGATGTTTCTCTCTCTACCTCTCTCTTCCTCTCTCTCTAAAAATCAATAACAATATTATTTTTTAAATCCTCACTAGAGGGTTTTTTTTCTCTTTCTCCCTCTCCCTTTTTCTCTAAAAATCAATAACAATTTTTAAAAAATCTTCACCAGAGGTTATTTTTTCCACTGATTTTTCAGAGAGAGTGGAGCCAAGGGAAGGAGGAGGGGGAGAAAGAGGGAGAGAGTTTGAGAAACATCGGTGTGAGAGAGACACATCAGTCGGGATCAAACCTGCAACCGAGGCATATGCCCTTGACCAGGAGCTAAACCCAAGACCCCCTGATCCATGGGCTGATGCTCCAACCACTGAGCAAAGTGGCCAGGACTCAATGACACTATTTTTTTTTTAATGGAGAGAAGAAAGTGGTTGGCACCTTGAGCAGAAGAGGAGATGTGAGGATGGGAGAAACGAGGCAGACTCAGTGGGCAGGAAGACTGGGTATCAAAGTGGTCCTTACAGAGCCCCTACCTCCTGGGCCACAGGACGATGCCGATGTGGAATGGAAGTTCGCTCGCTCCGAGCTCTACCTGTCCTGCTTCCAAGAGGACCTGACCCTGCCTGTGCCTTCAACACCCTGCCCTCCCCCAAGGCCGTTTGCTACCTTCTCAGGAATGACCTCAGAGCTCTCACTTCCAACCCCAGCACCATCCCCCACCTCCTGCCCCCACTTCCCTAGACCCTGTCTTCTGAATAACCTCTCCCTGCCACCTAAATTAGGAGAATTTTCTGGTTTATTTGCTGTTGCTGCTCCTGCTGCAAATCCAAAAAGCCACAGTATCCCGCAACCCCCACCTTTGTGAGTACCTCATCGGTGAGTCCTCCACATCAGGCCTGACTGCACCTGTACTGTCTCTTCCGTCCATTTGTCTGCACACCCTGGCTTGTCTGTCTGCAGGTGTGTTCCCGGAAAGCCTGTTCCTAATTCCCGCTCTCACACATGGCATGTCTTTCCCTTTTCCTGGCTCTGGCCATTTCTTAAATTTCCAACCCTATCATCCAGCTTAAACAGAAGTCCATACCCCTCTCATCCCAAGCCACCGGCACCCTATGAGCTCCAGACAAATCTTTTTGCCGTCAACTGGGCCAAAAAACAAAAACAAAAAACATGTTAAGAAGCTGAGGGAAAAGTGCCCCACAAACTGGGAATTAGAAGGCTGACAGAGCCTAAGAGAGGAGGCCAGACCTCCAAGGGGCTCACACTCCTTTCTTATCTGCTCTCCAACTCAGTTTGGCTTGGCATGGGGGTCCCTACCTGATGTATTTATTTTTATTTTTATTAATTGCTTTCTTTTAGAGAGGGGAGGAGAGAGAGAGAGGCTTGTTATTCCATCTATTCATGCATTCACTGGTTGATTCTTATATGTGCCCTGACTGGGGATTGAACCTGCAACCTTGGTGTATCCGGACAACATCCCAACCAACTGAGCTGCCCCATATGCCAGAGGAGCCCCTTCCTAATTTAGACCGGTATTACTGCCAGGTCTAGCTATTCCCCTTAAAACGTGTTACCTGTGGATCTCTCTAAGCAAGGGACTCCAGGCCAGCACTACAGGGCAACAGGCTAGCTCTGGAGCTCTGAGGTCCCTGGATCCCCAGGTGAGGAAGGCCTTCCCTTAACTGGTTGATCAATAGTTTGTTCAACAAACATTTACTAAGCACCTGTACTGGAAACAAATGCATGCATACTGGTGCTGACAGTCTAGAGTAGCAGAAGGAAACAAACTGTAATTGTACGGGATGCCCAACAGCCTATGATGGAAGGAAGCACAGGGGCTGTTAGAGCTCAGAGGAGAGGGCCCAGCCCCAGCCTCAGAATCAGGTTGCTTCCTAGAGACCTGGAGGGCAGAACAGAATCCTGAAGGATAAACAGGAGGTTGATGGGGCAATATGGAGGAGAGGGAGCTCTAGGCACAGGAAACAGCATGTACAAAAGCTTGGAGAAAACACGACACTTACGAGAAACTAAATGCCTAAGGTTCCCAGTTCCCACCACATCCTGGCTCCAGGCTCCCCGGCACCGACACCTCAGCCACCCTCCTGGAGCGCTGATCCAAATTCTGGAAGTATCTCCCTATCCCCCTGGCACTTCCTGGGCCTGTCCAGGCCGCCTGATGCATATTTGCAGACCACATGTCAGGGCTGCTTCCACCCGAGGGTGAAACTCGGCTTCTTCACCTGAGGTCGGATTCAGTTCTCTGGGCCTGTCTCCAGTCCTGGTTGGGCAGAGTCACTGTCCTGCAGGGTCCCCCATAGCAGCCAGCTGGGGATCTCCCCATTCCTCCGCTGAGGTCCCACCCTTCTTCCAGCTACCCCACCTCCTGGCCTGCTCTCTGATGACCCACCCAGCTTTCCCCTCCCACTTATCCTGCATCCTCAGGTTGGCCTCCCAAAGTTCTTATTCTTTATTTTACACAAAGAAAACACTTTCTATGACCTGTAGCTAAAAGGGCCCTCATTCTCTCTCATACTTCTGCCTGTCCCATCTCTGCGATTCTATATCCTTTTCAAATCCTATATCATAAAACCCTAATATGCAAATCGGAACGACCAGCAGAACAATTGGTCGCTATGACATGCACTGACCACCAGGGGGCAGACGTTCAACGCATGAGCCGCCCCTTGATGGTCAGTGTGCTCCCACACTGGAGCGCTACTCAGTCAGAAGCTGGGCTCGCGGCTGGCGAGCACAGCTGTGGTGGCAGGAGCCTCTCCTGCCTCCACAGAAGCGCTAAGGAGTGAGCAGGCAGGAGGTTAGGAGTGAGGGGTCCCAGATTGTGAGAGGGCGCAGGCCGGGCTGAGGGGACCCCCCCCTCCCGCCAGTGCACGAATTTTGTGCACTGGGCCTCTAGTATTAATAAAATGCTCTGCTTTTTTTATATCATAAAAGTAAATATGAAACTATAAAATATTCAGAGAGGATAAAACTAGGTAAATAAAAATAATTATTTCCTAAATATTTAGAAGGCCCCCTACTCTATGTCTCTCCTCCTCGGAAGGAGGCATTATTACCATCTCCACTTCAAATTCATACGCTCAGGCCTGAAGAAGTTGAGGAAGTTGCCTGAGGCACATAGCTGCTCAGCGCTGGGATTTTCAGCCTGTGTTCTCTGAGTCCAGCACATTGCCTACTCTCTCAACTTCTGCTCTCTCTTGCTCGCTCAAGTCTCTGCCCCACTATGCCCTACTTGCCCTCCTGGTACTATGCTGAGGCCTAAAACCAGACCCAGAACCAATCATTCTAATTTGCATGATGATTTCTGTGTTTATACATAGGTAGGTGCCTCCCCAAGTCCCCTACAGAGTTTGGACTAACTCAACTCAGGAAAACCAAGGTTGGGATGGTGGCAGGAGAGAGAGCTCAACTCTGCCCTGCTCAACATTTCTGTCTCTGCCCACTCCCTGCTCCACCTCCCAACCCTCACCCCACCACCCAACTCCTGGCCTCCATCCTTCTACCTTCTAGGATTGCACCAGGGTCTAGACGTGTGGCCTTAGGGATAGAAAAGTCTGCACTGACTTGGCCTCCATCCTTCATTGCTTGGGGGGGGGGGGGGGGGCGGGCAGGGAGGGAGCAGTGACTAGAGAAAGGCTGGCTGGGAGAGATCTCCCTCACCCTCCTGTCTTCCCATCCCAGGCCAACCCTGGGGCAGGGGCAGGGCCTGGGGAGGGAGAGCGTGGATCTACTACCTTTGAGTCATCAAGGCCCTGGTCCAGTGCTACACAGAGACTGCCCGGCGGGAGTTCGAGGTTGGTTGCTCACCTCCGAACCGTTCCCATTTCTGTTCCTTGCTGGCTGGGATAAATGCACCACACCCAGACTCACACCCCTTATCCATCCTGCAGTCATACGTGGCCCCATCTTACCTGCACTTAGAAGCCACAGCCTGCACAGTGTGGCCCCTTGCACTCAGTTACCCTCTGAACCATTTATTTATTCTTTTCATTTCACTTATGTGTTCACTTATTCTCATCTACTCCCTTAGTCATTTTACTCATATACTTAGTTCATTAGTCATTCACTTATTCATTCATTCAACCAACATTCATAGCCATGCCCCTTGTGCCCCAGGCCCTGTCTTGGAGGGAGGGGACTGTAGAGCAGGGACACATAGGAAGCTTTCAGTCTGGTGAGGATTATAAACCGTCTTATTAGGCAGAAGGTGCTTCACTAAAAGAGACACAAACTGCAGTGGGACTCAAAGGAGAGAAAGAGCCTGCCATTTGAGAGGCTCGGGGAAGGAAGAGGGGCAGCATACACGAAGTTGAGAAAGAGGAGGTGGAATTTGAACTGGACCCTGAGGATGGCTACGAGTGGACAGCTGCAGATGGGGAAGAGAGCTGACAGGGCAGATGCACAAATCTCTACCAGTTAAACACTTTCCCATCCTTAGGGCTCTTGATCCTGTCCCTGGCCCACAGACGTTCCTTCTTTGTATCTTCTAAACTCACCACCATCTAGCCCTGCTCATATTCACCTGCCCCAGACTCCACCTACCTACTAGACCACCTTCAGAGAGAAAGAGAGAGGGAGAGAGGAATAGAAACATCAATCTCATTTCTCCCCCAGGACCCCCAAGCATGATGTCCCCTGGGGTTCTGTGGAGGGTAGAAGTGGTACAAGGCAGGTTCATCTTCTGAGGGACCTCCCAGCAATACTCCCCCCGCCCCACCCTCCCACAGACCTGGGCCACAGACTGACAGGCTGACCGAGACTGTCTCTTGACTGCAAAGTGAGGTAGCTGGTGTGCAGTGGACTCTGGCACAGGAAGGGTCACCCGGGCCCCTGAGAGTGACAGCATCCTCAGCTGCTATATCTATCACCCGAGTGTGCAACAGCTTCCAAAACCTGGGGCCCCCCATCCCTGCGACCCCAGAGCTGACAGTGCCAGGGATGGCGGGGACCCAGGTATCTTCAGAAACTGGGCTTCAAGATGCTGGAGGAGGTGGGTCTCCAGCACCTGGAAAGTCTGGTCTCTCTTCCTCAGCTCACGTGCTGGTGCATAAGCAGCAAGAGTCAGAGGGGGCTGGGGACCTGCCCAGGAGGGTTCTTGCTGCAGTGGGCGGGCTCCTTCTGTGGCTGACTTAGGGCAGCTACATGCTGAGGGTGGGGGTCATCTCGTAGGAGCCTGCACTGCTTTCCTCACCTCGATAAGGTTTCTGTTCAGGATGTCAGATACCTCCAGAGTGTGTGAGAATCGCTGTCTCTTCATGTTTTATGACCCCTTCCCTCCCCCAAAACAGACCCTTGTGGGAGCAGGGCAAAGAGAAATGGCTTGCTCTGGGGACTCAAGTATCTTGGGCTTAGGATCCTACCTTGAGTTCCTTCAGCTCTTTAGTGCAAAGAGTTCTGGACTGCGAGGCAGGGGGCCTGTTTTCAACACTAACTCTCTGACCTTGAGCAAGTCGCTTTCCTCCTTGGCTTTGCCTTCCTCATCTGACGAATGAGCCGAGGAATCCATCTGTCCCCTTCCTGCCTTCAGGATGTTGAGAGGAACCTCGGGCTGTTAAAGCTTCTGGGTTTGCAAGTTATAGTGTGTGACAGGGGTCTGCACAGGGGACCATGTCTAGGAGAGAGAAAGAGGTCATTCTTTTAAGTCCCTCAGCCCTGCAAGGCCAGAGCAGGGCAGATGGTCCCGTCTCATGGAATAAACTGATCATGAAATTCGATGTCACCACACTCCAACACCGTTTAATCAAGAGGTCATCACAGCACTACCTTTACTTGTCCCAGGGAGTCTCCACCCTTCCATGGCCTCAGATCCCCCACATCCCAGTTGGGGAGATGGCTTCTAGGGCTGGGTCTGAAACCATGTTCTTGCTTCTTGAGGCTTCTCGAAGGCCCCCTTCTTCATATGAAGGTCAGCAGTTCCCAGGACCCCTAAGTGGCAGGCATTGGACTTTCAAGGACCCAGCTCCTGAGAGCTGGAACCCCCCGGGGGCCAAGTGTAGGGTGTTCCAGGAGAGCAGAGAGAAGGCCCTGTTGGATGATGGGTCTGGCTGCCCCCCCTGCTGGAGAGAGAAGAAAAGAAGGTGAGGGGCCAGCAGGACCGGGAGGAGTCAAAGAAGCTGAGGGAGGGGAAGGAGGGTAACTCACTTGGTACAGACATACAGCCCCGCCTCTTCTCCCCTGGAATAGACAGCTTGGTGAGACCTTCATGTAGACAGACCCTCACACCCCAAATACCCCTTCCCACCAGGCTCTGGCACTGGCCTTTCCCCTTCTCAATCCATCTTCCCCTTCCCCTAAGTGCAAACTTCTGGCTTCCTTTCCTCCTCCTTACCCCAGGAAATCTTCCCAGATAGCTTGTCCATCCCTGCTCCCTCCCTAGCTCCAGTCACTGCTCCACTCTGTCCCTGCCTCCCCACTTGGGAATAGCACGGATGTGTCCTGTGGACCTGTGAAGCCCAGGGCCTCCTGAGATCTGAAGCAGCATTCCTGTCACTTCCCTCTCCTTGCTGACCCCCTGGACTGGGCTCTTTTGCTCTATTAGACTCTATAGCACATGGGACCTTTTGAGCACATTTACAGAATCATTTGCGAATATGCACAGATCTGGAAAACACTGGCAGGACCTTCTTTCTAAGAGCGGGTAGGACCTAAGTCACGGAGAACCGTAACTGCAGCTGACTTCTACCTTTAACCAACTAGATCTCCTGAAGGCCCTGGGGATCGGTAGGGACATCCTGGCTTATTTCACCCTCTTTGCCAGTCCTGCTTCCCACATGCACAGCTCACCACCCAGATAGGCGCAGTTAAAGTGGCTGCAGGTCTTATTATAGCTGCAGAGAGTCACTAGGCTCTGGGCTCCATCTTGGGAGAACCTGGTGACCAAGAAGACTTCGTGGGGAGGGATCAGCACCTCGCGCTCCTTGGGAAAAACAGACAGGGCCTCGATGGGGGCCCCAAAACAAGTCCTTAGGGAGAAGAAGGTGGCATTACCAAATCTGTGGGCCACTGCCTCATCCAGGGAGCTGGAGGCAAACTGGCCCAAGCGAATAGAGTCCCCCAACCTCTTGGGTTCAAAGCGAAGGGTGCCTACACCTCGGAACACCACCTGCCCAGGTCCCCTGCTGCAGCCCTTGCTCCCCTGAAGCAACTGCAGGGCCCGGGTCAGGTAGAAATGCAGGGCCTTGAAGGGGAAGTGCCTCATGTAGTACTCCCGGGAGACACCGCCTGTCCGCACCGCCTGGTTCAGCTCCCAGTACAAGTTGTTAGATGAGTTGGTGTAGACCATGATGGCGATTCCATGCTGGGATTTGAAGCCAGGGGGCAGTGTGAGCCCTCGCTGCTTCTGCTCCCAGGCCTCCTGGGCTGCCTCCCAGGATTCCCGCAGCAGCACGTGGTGGGCCATCTCCTCCTTCAGCAGAAGGGCTGCCTTCTCCTCCATCTCCTCCGCGCAGCCCACATAGGCATCATCGAAGGTGTCTGGAGCCAGGCCCAGGGGCAGGATGGGAACAGCCGGGGCCTAATGTGGTAAGGAAGAGAGGAGCCACACAGGAAAGGGTATAAATTCAGAGCATTGGACAGGGGCCAGGTGGCAGATCAGTTCAGAAACACAGAATCTCATTTTTTATGTCCAAATATCTGGTGTATATAATTTGGCAAGAGCCCAGGGGCTTAAATAATGTAGGCACTGGAGTCAGACATGGGTTCATCACCTATTAGCTGTGGGATCTTGGCCAGTCTCTTAACTCTTCTGGGCTTCAGGTTTTCCACCTATAAATTCATACTTCCAACCCCATAGGGCTATTGTGAGGCTAGGATATAGATCTTCACTTCTGTACAACCTAAAAGGGGTCATCTTGTCATGAAAGAGGTCCCTACGTTCAGAGGGAAGGGGGGCTAGATGGCTTCCAAGCACTATTCTGGCTCTAAGACTCAGTGTGCAGATGATATACAGATGTGCCACTGTATCCCAATGACCTGACCCCACCCCATCCTCAGACTCTCTTTCCCTCCCATGCAGTGCTCAGCCACCACACCAAATCACTGTCAGCTCTGAGACTCCAAGTGTTCTCCCACTGTCATCCCCAGACCTGGGGAGGGGTGGGGAGGAACCCTGGTCCTGGAGGGACTGCGGGAGGGCAGAACACAGGGGGCCCAACCCACTTTGCCTAGACCAGTGATGGCGAACCTATGACACGCGTGTCAGCACTGACACGCGTAGCCATTTCTGATGACACGCCAAAGAGCTGAGGCGGCCGCATGCCGAGGATGAAACATTTGCTGCTCCTGAGGATGAAACATTTGCGAAATAATGTTTTTTCCTCAAAGTGACACACTACCTGAGTTATGCTCAGTTTTTTGGCGAAGTTTGACACACCAAGCTCAAAAGGTTGCCCATCACTGGCCTAGACTGAGCCTGTAGATGGAGATGGAGATGGGAAATTGGGGATGAGGAAGTTAGAGGCCGTTCCTAGGGAGGGATGAGTATGAAGGAAGGAGGATCAGTGGGTGAAGATGGGGGTTCTAGTAGAGGGAATGGGAACTGGGGGGGGGGGGGGGGAGGATGATTGCAGAGAGGAAGAGCATTAAGAGGACTGGGGTCTTAGAGAACAGTCCCTGGGAGAGATTTTTGAGGAGTTTGCCTCCCAGCTCTTTCCTTAGTGGCAGGGGATGGTTCCCCCAGTTACCTGCCAGAAGGCGAGAAGGCCGAGGCAGCTGAGGGCGAGCAGCAGAGCAGCCTGCATCATCTCTGGGGGAGACAGGAGAGCGAGGTCCGGATGCGGGTGGGACCAGTGGCAGCGGTGCAGCCTTGGCTTCAACGGGCTGGAGGAGGAGGCGCACACCTTTTCTGCTGTGGAGTGAGGATGGTCCAGGACGCGGGGCCCAGGCGTGGGCGGGGCCACGGGAGTGGGCAGGGCTTGGGTATGACCGTCTCCGCCCCAATCACAGCCCCAAGTCTCGGCTCCTCCGACCCCCGGATGCCCCTACACTCTGTGCCTCTGCCTAATTTTTTGCCTTGGACTCCACCTGGCGAGGGGCGGGGGCAGGGACCTGGCACCCACCTGGAGGTCACAGAGGCCGAGAGAGCGGGAAGGTGTGGTCAGGCCAGCGGGTGCCGGTCGGTGTCTGGACGAGCCAGGCTGGTCCCGGGAATCCTGCGGACCGGCTGAGTCCCACAGCTAACTATAGCCCCGGGCAGTAACCCAACACCTCTTCCCCAACGACGGACGCTCTGGCCGAGGGGGCAGGAGGGGTGAGGAAGGGGCTGAACGGCTGACTCCCCTCCCCCAACTGCGAGTTCTTTCTCCAGGACCCCCTTGGGCTCCAAGCAATTCCAGGGCTGGGGGAGGGAGCTGGTGAGACTGGGCCTCTCCCTCAGGGGTGCCTAACCCGGTACCCAGACCATTAGGCCTGGGAACCCAACGAGGGCCGCCCGCTCCCCCCCTTCCCCCGTCACCACTTGCGTACTCGCTGATTTGCATACAATTTGCATATGATTCACTCTTTAGGGCACCCACCCCTCCCTTCTCTTCCTCCCCCTTCTCTGTCAGTAGGGCTGGACCAGATGCAGAGCTCTCAGTTTCAGATCCTCAAGGTCCAGCCCCACTCCCTCCCAGACCGGTGTTTTATAAACACTGGCCTATCCCCTCCCCTAGTGTGGGCCAGTCTATAAATAACCTGGCTCTGAGCTTTGGATGCCCAGTCAGAGATAATGGAGGAAGGAGCCAGCCGAGGTATCAGTAAGCAGCTCTGGGAAGAACTTTCTGTGGGCCCGAGCCTCTGGGGGTGAGAGAGGTATGCCCCCAGAATAGCCAGAGGAGTTGGGGTTCCTGATTGTCAGGACTGAGGAGACTCTGCCCACTTCCTGCTGGGGCTGAGGTGGGCATGGAGATTAGACTTACCCCAGGCTTCCATCCTAGTCTGGCTCATTAGTTTAGCCCCATCCCTATTTCCCATCCCCTCAGACTGCCAACCAAATAAGAAATTTCCTTCACCTAGAATCCTGCTTTTTCCGAAAAGCCTTTCTACAGACTAATAAGGAAGGTGAACTGTGTTTGGGATTGGGTGAAGGTGGGAGGTGAAAGAGGGGCATTCCAGCCCAGCTGGTGTGGCTCAGCAGTTGAACATAGACCTATGAACCAGGATGTCATGGTTCAATTCCCAGTCAGGACACATACCCGGGTTGTTGGCTTGCCGGCTTGGTCCCTGGTGGGGGACATGCAGGAGCAGCCAATCAATGATTTTCTTTCATCATTGATGTTTCTATCTCTCTCTCCCTCTTCGAAATAAAAAAAAAGAAAAAGAAAAGAAAAAAGAGTGGCATCCTAAAAAGCAAGAATGCTTGTCAGGCAAACAGCTTCAAGACAAATCCTCCTGCCCCTCCAAAGAGACTGGCCACCCGCAAGGTCCCCTTGATTAGAAGAAAATCAGAAGCCACTCTACTGTTCAGCATTACTGTGAAAACAGCATCTGCTTCCACTAGAGGCCCGGTGCATGAAAATTCATGCACTGGAGGGGGCGTCCCTCAGCCCGGCCTGCCCTCTCTCACAGTCCGGGAGCCCTGAAGGGTGGGAGGCAACCCGGCGATCAGGGGAAGGCAAAGCCCTCATTACACCTCTGCTGCTGCCACTGCTGGTAGCGCAACCCTCGGCCAGCCCTGGTTACCTGAGCCTCGGGCGGCCCTGGGCAGCTGGGGGGCTGAGGGTGGGTCTGGCTGCACCTTGTGCCTTCTACCCCCCAACCCCCGCCCCTGCTGGGCTGAAAGGACTGTGGGACTCCAGTGGGACTGAGGGGACTGGGCACCGCCATCTTATGGCTATGGGCACCGCCATCGTTGTCACAGCATGATGGTCAATTTTCACATTCCCTTTTTATTAGATAGGATATCTTGCCTGCCTGGAGGGACTGGAGCTTTTGCTGTTGCTGGAACAAAAGATACTGTCTGGGACAGTAAGGCCTTCTGAGACATTCCTGGGAACAGATCTAATGGGATCATGGCTTTGTCCTCTCACCATCCTCTGGCTTTGGGGAACTGTTCTCAAGACTTGGAAACCCAAGAAAGGCCCCAAGAAATGGAGTCAAATCTAGCCATTGAACAGGGGTCCAGAGTGAGGCAGAAAGTCCTCCAAGATTACATGGCAAATCAGTGCTGGAGCTGGGACCCAGACCCAACCTTCTTGATCTAGGAATCTCTCCTTCACCTTAGGTGAGTCTCCATGCTCACATGAAAGGAACAAACGTGAGGAGATGTTCTCTGAGGCCAGGGGTGCTGAGGCTAGGACCAAATCCAGGTGGGAGGCCGTTGTTCCAGCCTGGAGCCTCCACGCCCCAGCCCACCTTGTCTCTAGCTTCAGGGATTCCCTTTTTTTATGGGGAGAACACTGGCCCAGGGCAGACTGGGCAGAGGCTAGTGTTCCTGAGCCTTGAGATATCCAGAAATAGATGGGGGAGTGTCACCTTTCTGAGCAGCTGTGTGGGGGAGGTACAGTATAAAGGAGGAACCTGCCTTCCCCCTCCCTGGCGGCCATCACAGGAGACTAACACCAGCTTCCCTGCCCTGGAGAAGCCCTAGGTAAGGGGCACACCACCCTCTCCCGGCACTGGGCAGGGTATTTTTTAGGGAAAATTTGGGGTATTAATGGTGGAGTTTTAGGAATCATTAGGACAAGTTTTAGAAAGTCTTTTACCTTAGTCTGTTGTCTCTGTCTCTCGTACTTCTGAAGGCTGGAAGTCCAAGGTCAGGGCGCTAGCACGGTTAGGTGAAGGCTCCCTCCCTGGATCAGAGCCCATACCTTTTCACCGTGCTCACAGGGTGGAAGGGAGCTCTATGGGGTCTCTTTTATTAGAACACTAATCCCATTCAAGTAGGCTCCACCCTCAGGAACTAATCACCTCCCAAAGGCTCCACCTTCTAATACCATCACACAGACATTAGGATTCCAACATGTGAATTTTTCGGGGACACAACATTCAGGCCATAGTACCTTTGGTAGAGAGGTTTGGAACCATTGGGGAATTTGGGGATTCCTGGGGAGACATTTGAACTCACATGCACAGAGAGGATTGTTCAGCGAGGGCCTGAAAAAGGGGGAACTGACAAGAAGTGTTCTGGGCAGATGAGGACAGAAGGGCAGCTGGGATATGAAAAAGGGTTGCCTGGTGCCTCCACTTCCTCGACTCCCAAGCCTCCCAGTTACTCTGGCCCCCCACTCCATTTGCCCACAACACTGGTCCCCAAAGTCATTGATCCACCTGCTTGCAGTGATCTACCTTGCTAGTTGCACCCAGAGAGCCTCTCAGATTCTCAGCAAATATTCCGGAAGGCCTCACCTGGGCCTAGCCTTGGGCTGACCTCTGGGGTCCAAGAATGGGTCATACAGGTCTCGCCCTCAGACACCTAAGAGCAGCACTGTATGATCAGAGCGGACACAGGAAAGCATGGGGTGATACAGGAGCCCAGAGGAGTAGAGGACTTCCCGGAGGAGGTGACCCTTGAGCTAAGCCTGGAAAAGTGAGTAGCAAAAGAAGGGCATTCCCACGGAGAGGAGAATAGTGGAGCCTTGCCTGGACCTTTGTTCTGTACTGTAGAAGCCAAGCAGAGGTGGTGGGGCAGGAGGCTAAAGAGGTCCCAGAGGGCCCCTCACAGAGGCCTCAAACACCAGAGGAGGCTGGATTCTGTCCTGAGAGACTCTGATTGGCCTTGCTTATGTCATGCGCCCATCCATGAACCAATCACGATAGCCAGGGTGGTAGAGCACCAGTTTGGAGTCATATGTTCAGCCCATGAGGGTAAGCCCCACCTGAACGCATGGGCTGGGTTCTCCACAAGAAAGAGAGGATCTATTGTAGAAGCTCAAGCTTCTTGTGTGGATTCCCAGGGACCACAGCCAAGAATTCAAGTAGATTTTGCTGCGACATACCCTGCCCATCAGAATTCCCTCCTGGAGTTGGGGAGCAGAGTCTCATGCTTTATGGCCCACGGTGACGCTGTTTTCAATTCTGTATACTCGGTGCCTCCTCTGGTCAGCTCTTCATTTAAACCTCACTCCTGGTACAATTTGTTCCTGTTAGGCTCTTTTGGTTCCTTCTGTAGCATGAATCATATGCGACTTGAAATTACTCCAGCTCCATTTCCACTTCAAAAGAACTTAAAGAAGCAGGGGTGTGGGTTTTGCTGTTCATAACTTTTTTATCCTCACCTGAGGATATGTTTATTGATTTTACAGAGAGAAGAAAGGAGACGAGAGAGAGAGAGAGAAAGAGAGAGAGAGAGAGAGAGAGAGAGAGAGAGAGACATCAATGTGAGAAAGAACATCAATTGGTTGCCTCCCATACATGGCCCCTACCAGGGATCTAACCTGTAACTTAGATATGTGCCCTGATTGGGAATCAAACCGACAACGTTTTTGGTGTACGGACGACACTCTGACCAACTGAGCCACCCAGCCAGGGCTGCTGTTCATAATTTTATCCTCAGTGCCTGATACATTACAGATGTTCAAAATTTCTTTGTTGAGGGAGAGAAGATAATGAATTCACCTTGGGACATGTTGAACTTGATAAATATTGCTGCTAACTCCACTGCCCAGAGAAGCTCAGGCCTCAATTTAAATTGTACATTGGCAATATGTAAGATCTTATATTTGGAGACTCATCCTATCTAATAAAGAGGGAATATGTTAATTGACCCTCATGGCACAAAGATGGCGGCGCCCACAGCCAATAAGGAGGGAATATGCTAATTGACTGTCCCGCCCTCAAAGATGGCGGCATCCACAGCCACAAGATGGTGGCGCCTAGTCCACTCAGCCCCCCAGCCGCCCAGGGCTGGCCCAAGGCGCAGGCAAGCCTTGGATGGCGGCTGCCCAGCAGCCCAGGGCCGCCCGAGGCTCAGGTAACCAGGGCTGGCCGAGGCTTGCGTTGCCGGCAGTGGCAGCAGCAGAGGTGTGATGGGGCATCGCCTTCCCCTGATCACCTGGTTGCCTCCTGCCCCTGAGGGCTCCCAGACTGTGAGAGGGGGCAGGCTGGGCTGAGAGACCACCCCCTCCAGTGCATGAATTTTCATGCACTGGGCCTCTAGTAACATTATAAACACATAGAATCCCAGTGTCTTAGAGTCAGTGAACTATCAAAACTTAGGCCCCACCAAGAGCCAGAGGGGAAGATGGAGCAGGGATGCTTAACCTGAGTGACACTGGGGCAGAGGCATAACCACCTGAAATTTGTGAAACGTTTTGTGTTTTTAAAAATATATATTTGTATTGATTTCAGAGAGGAAGGAAGAGGGAGAGAGTGATAGAAACATCAATGATGAGAGAGAATCTGCTGCCTCCTGCACACTGCCCCCTCCCCACTGAGGTATCGAACCCGCAACCTGGGCATGTGCCCTGACTGGGAATTGAACTGTGACCTCCTGGTTCATAGGTTGATGCTCAACCACTGAGCCACACCAGCCAGGCAATTTGTGAAATATTTGTGTGAAGGTGCAGATACCATTTCTGAGGCGAGGTCTTAGCTTTCAGCAGATTCTCAAAGATAAAGAACCACTGACTGCATTATCATTTGTGCAAAAGAAGGGAAGCAGAAATGCCTGTGGATTTGCTTGTGTGTGCATAGTGTACTTCTGGAAGGATACACAAAAAAACAGTCACATTGGCCGCTTCTGGGAGATGAGGTTGGAATTGGGGAATTAGTGAGAAAAACACATTTCACTGTATGCCTTTGGACTATTGAAATTTTGAACAATAAAAATGTACTACACTTTAGAAAAGTAAAAACTTTAAAATTAAAAATTAAGTTATGAATGATCCTATTAGTCAGAAGAGATATTAATTAAAAAGCAGATACCATTTATGCCCACCAGTTAAGTGAAACTTAAAGAGATATTAATAATATCCAGTGTTGCCCTAGCCAGTTTGGCTCAGTGGATAGAGCATCAGCCTGAGGACTAAAGATTCCCAGGTTCGATTCCGGCCAAGGGCATATGCCTGGGTTGCAGACTCAATTCCCAGTAAGGGGTATGCAGGAGGCAGCCAATCAATGATTTTCTCTCATCATTGATCATTGATGTTTTGTTTGTTTTTTATGTTTCAATCTCTCTCTCCCTCTCCCTTCCTCTCTGAAATCAATAAAAATATTTTAAAAATAATATCCAGTGTTGGCAAAGATGTAGAGAAAAGGACACGCTTATTCATTGTTAGTGGGAGTGCAAACTGGTACCTTTTTTTTTTATCTTTTTTTTTTCTTTTTTTTCTTTTGCAAACTGGTACCTTTTGAATGGCAATTGGCAGTGCCTATCAAAATAAAACAATATTCATATCTTTTAAATATCATCTTCTTGATATCTTTGCTATAAAAATATGCACACACGTAGACAAATATTTATATGGATGTTCATGCAATATATGTTAATATAAAAATTAGAAAAAAAACTTGTGTCCATTAATAAGGAAATGCTTAAATTATGATTTAACTATACTAGGGAATACCATGCTGCCATTATAATGGACAAGGTAGATTATATGTGTGACATGGAAGAAGTCCATGATATATTATAAGGTTACAGACTGTGTATATGTAAGCATGTTCCCTTTTTATTTTCTACTAGAGGCCCAGTGCACGAAATTTGTGCACTCGGGGGCGGGGGGTCCCTCAGCCCGACCTGCATCCTCTTGCAGTCCGGGAGCTCTCAGGGGATGTCTGACTGCTGGCATGGAGGTAGGAGAGGCTCCCGCCACCACCACTGTGCTTGCCAGCCATGAGCCAGGCTCCTGCGTTGAGCGTCTGCCCCCTGGTGGTCAGTACACATCATAGCGACCAGTCATTCCACTGTTTGGTCAATTTGCATATTAGCCTTTTATTATATAGGATTTCATTTTTTAAAAATACATTTTTATTGACTTCAGAGAGGAAGGGAGAGGGAGAGAGAGAGATAGAAACATCAATGATGAGAGAGAATCATGGCTGCCTCCTGCACGGCACCCACCCACTGGGGATTGAGCCCACAACCTCCACCCCCTGGTCCATAGGTCGATGTTCAACCATTGAGCCACACTGGTCAGGCTTCCCTTTTTATTTAAAAAAAATGACAAAAAGCAAAAACAGGTTGTATGCAGAAAACTATGTATATGTATTTAAATACATTAAATGTATGTATAAAGCTATGTACAGCTCTAACTGGTTTGGCTCAGTGGATAGAGCATCGGCCTGTGGACTGAAGGGTCCCAGGTTCAATTCCGGTCAAGGGCATGTACCTTGGTTGTGGGCACATCCCCAGTAGTGGGTGTGCAGGAGGCAGCTGATCGATGTTTCTCTCTCATCCATAGATGTTTCTAACTCTCTCTCCCTCTCCCTTCCTCTCTGTAAAAAATCAATAAAAAATATTTTTTAAAAAAGCTATGTACATATATACAAAATATTATTTTTATGTGCATAGGGAAAGGTATTTATCACCGGTCACCCCCTCCCTGCTAGCAGGCATGGGTAAGAGTGAGAAGGGGAACGCCGAGGGAAGAAAGAAGAAAGGGAACTTGGATTTTGTGTTTCACTCATGCATTTTTTTTTCACAAACATGCATTACTTTATAATAAAATAAACAGAAAAGCAGCAGCAGCACTGGCTTAGAAACTGTCTGTTCCAACCCTGGCCCAAAGCTGGGATGCCTTCTTCTTGGTGCTACTTGGGACTCCCAGTGTGCCCACCCACAGGGTGCAGGAGGCTGTGGTTCTCTCCAGCTTTCCTTGGGGGAACAGGTACCCTCTGTTCTCCCCCCTCACCGAGTCCCTCTTTCCTCCCCTCCTGGGGATGTACATCTGTCCCGGCCCCAGAAGCAGTTGAGGACTCAGGGAATGAAGGCTCAGCTCTCAGCAGGACTGGAGGGAGCGGGGAGGCCTCTGGATCCCAAGCCCTGCTTTAAGCTGGCTCTGGAGTCCTGCTGTGGCCCCCGCTGCTGACCACTCCCCTGTTCTGCCCTGTTCCAGCCTTAGGTCCCCCAGGTGCAGCCACGGCTTCTCACCATGGCAGTCAAGCTCCGTCAGGATTGGCCCAAATCTTTTTTTAAAATATGTTTTTATTGATTTTGAGAGAGAGAGAGAGAGAGAGAGAGAGAGAGAGAGAGAGAGACAGAGAGACAGAGAGACAGAGAGACAGAGAGAGACAGAGAAACATTGATGAGAGAGGAACATCATCGATCGTCTGCCTCCTGCACCCCCCATACTGGGGATGGAGCCCACAACCTGCCATATGCCATGACCAGGAATCAAACCGGTGATCTCTGGGTTCCTGGGTAAACACTAAACTGCTCAACTACTGAGCCACACCGGCCGGGTGGCCCAAATCTTTTGGACATTCTCACACTGCAAGTTCTACCACACTAGACAAAATGCCTCTTACTCTTTACATCCTGAGAGTTCCTACTCCAATACCTTTGCTCTTCTCATTCCTGCTTCTTCAAACTCTTTTCTCACCCCAAACTCCAAACTTTCCTCTCTCCTTGTCTCCACTGATTGAGGCCTTATTCTCCTATTCATCCTGCAAGTCCCTGTTCACATGTCACCTCTTCCAGGAAGTCTCCATGTTGCTTCCAGCAAGAAGGGTCCTCTTTCTGTCTTCTGAGCCTCCATTTCTATGTTGTGACTCTGTGCCAGATGTCAATGAATGTTTATTAAACTGTATAGGTTAACATTCCCATTTTCCAGATGAGGAAACGGAGACCCCAAAAGAGACAGTAACTTACCCAAGGTCACGTCCAACATGCAGACTCCTGCTATGATGTCTCTGCTGCTTGTGTCCATGGGCCTCATGGAAGCACTTCAGGTATGGTCATCCTCTGCTGTCCCCATGCCAGCTGGGAGCTGAGCATCAGCTTCTCCTGGACTCTGAGAGGAGGAGCGGAGGGAGGAGAGAATGCCTGATGCTTCCCTCGGGACTCGCTCAGCCCGAGGGGACAGCCCCAAACCCCAGCCTCGGGGAATTGGCAGTTAGCAGGTCCCAGCTCCCCTCCCCCTCCAGGTGTGTTTGGGGCCCTTAGAGTGTCTTTCTCAGCTCAGTGGAGGGGAAAGCTGGACAGGCTCCCATCCTCCGAGGGCCCATCCTCTCAGTCCTTGGTGCTCCCTCTCCCACCCCAGAGCCACCCCATCACACGACGAGGACTCTTCTCTCAAGAAAGGCCCCTGGACATGGCCCCAACCTCCTTTGATGACCAGTATGCTGGCTGTGCAGCAGCCATGACAGCTGCTCTCCCAGATCTCAACCGCACCGAGTTCCAGGCCAACAAAGTGTATGCTGACAGCTGGGTGCTGGCCAGCAGCCAATGGCAGGAGCGCAAAGCCTGGGGGCCAGAGTGGGGCCTCAGCCACACCCTGATGTCCCCACCACCCCCCGGCTTCCGTGATGAGCATGGGGTGGCCCTCCTGGCCTACACAGCCAACACCCCCCTGCACAAGGAGTTCAATGCGGCCCTGCGCGAGGCGGGCCGCACCCGTGTCCACTACCTCCAACACTTCTCCTTCAAGACGTTCCATTTCCTGCTGACCGAGGCCCTGCAGCTGCTGAGCAAGGCCCAGCGTTCTCCCCAGTGCCGCCAGGTGTTCCGAGGGGTACAAGGCCTGCGCTTCCAGCCAGCAGGGCCCGGGGCCACCATCCGGCTGGGGGGCTTTGCCTCGGCGTCCCTGAAGGATGCCACAGCCCAGCATTTTGGTGAGGAAACCTTCTTTGGCATCTGGACCTGCCTTGGTGTCCCTATCAGGGGCTACTCCTTCTTCCCCGAGGAGGAGGAGGTGCTGATCCCCCCCTTTGAGACCTTTCAGGTGATCAACAGCAGCAGACCTGCCCAGGGCCCCACCCGCATCTACCTCCGGGCCCTGGGCAAGCACAGCATGTACAACTGCGAGTACATCAAAGGTGAGAGGGGCCTGTGGGTGAGCACCTGTGCAGAAGGTGAGCTCCCCACCCTGCCTTCAGGGAATGCATGCAGAAACACTAAAAACCAACCAACCGTGAGAGGGGCACAGACAGTCCTGTACACCCCTCCTTCCCACCTCCATCCCTCCATCTAAGGGGAGACAGAACCTTCTGAGGCTGGCGGCTTCTCGTCCCTGGTGGTGTCTGAACCAGAGCCGGTCACCTGCCTGCTGGAAGGCTTAAGAGGGTTTTCTGACCAAGGCAGGGGCCTTTGGCCATGTGAGGGCCAAACAGACCTGGTCAGGCTTTCTCCCGCCTGGAAGCCAGAAGGGAATCAGTACTGACACACAGATCATTGTTGCCAGAATTGACAAGAGCCCCAACCTCAGTTTCCAAGAGGGGAGTGTTTATTGGAACAGAAATCCCGTGCTGTCGTGTGTGCTGGGGGGAGGGGTGCGGGGTGGGGGTGGGAAGACCTCACGTAGGTGCTGTGCCCCTAAGGTCCAGTTCAGGCTGTGGCAGGCCTCAGATGCTCTTCCTGTCCATCCCCCTGGGACCAGCCAAAGGAGAAATCATGAGGATGGGCCCAGGTCCCTCATCTGTGGACTACTGTGGGCTACTGGTCCCAGCTGAGCAATGCCCAGGGGCTGGCAAGGCCGCTTTCATAGCGAGGCAGACTGTCTGCTGGAACTGGGACCACATCTACCATGGGAAAATGCCCTGTGTGGCCTCAGTTCCCACCTCGGACATGAGTGCATGAGTTGCCAGAGGTGAGGAAGACATGCACAGAACATAAACTAGCCTGTGCTTGGCCGGGATGGGCTCGGAGAGGCAGAGGTGGGTGTGGCAGGGAGACGGGGGAGCAGCAGGAGTACGTAGAGCAGACCCTGGTTTTTGAGGGCTGGCTCCCTTCTGGCCCCACTGCTCACAAACCAAGTCAAACCTCGGCAAGATAGGTCTCACCAGAAGGAAGCAGAATTAGAGGGAAAAGTACCAGCTTTCCTAGAGCAAGTCAGGGATGGCCCACGGGGCCACTTCCCATCCTTAGAACTACTAAGTCTTTGATTTTCTCTTTCTTCTCTACAGACAAGCAGTGCAAGTCTAGGTCCTGCCGTCTAGGAAACTCAGGTAGGACTGCAGGCCTCTGGGACAGGGGCTCCATTGGGGGATGAGCAGGCTGCCCTGGATGGCTCCTTTATAAGAAAAAAACACCCTCTTCTAATTAAAAAGAAAAAATAAAGTAAACCCTCTACAGCAGACACCTGTGGGGATAGCCCCTTACCAGAGGAGGTAAGGGGCAGTGGTTGGGCGAGCTGACACACCTGCCCCCAGTGGGGGCCCCTCCCTCACAGGAGACAGCTGACCAGGCCCCAGAGCGGTCCTTCTTGCACAGAGGTGATGGAGGGCAGGGCTGATCTCACACACACAGTCCTCCCGGGCCTTCTCCTCCCTCGCCTGGGGAACCCTCTGTCCCTGTTACTGCCCTCAGCACTCCCTCAGGCCACCTTCCAAGATGGAGGCCGGCATTAGAGACCTGGGCTGTCGTCCAGGCCCTGCCCTAGCTCTCTTTGTGACCAATTATTCCCTCTCCGGGCCTCCGTTTCCCTATCTGTATAAAAACCCAACTGGACTAGATGATTCCCCAGGTCACTTTCAGCCATGACTTCCCTTCCCTTCAAAACCTGCTGTGTCAGGGCCCACCTGGGCCACCGCTTCTCTAGGTGGGAGCAGGCTTTTCCAAGGGAACCTATTGGAACAGGCCATTCCCAGGGAAGAAACCACAGCCGCCCTCCGCGTGGGTCTCTCCTCCCTCCCGCTGGGCTCTGTGGACAGTGGACAAGGAGCCCCAGCCTCACCATGACCTAGCACCACTCAGAGTTCCAGGCACACCAGGCCATGAATCCACACCCAGAGCCAGCTGTGGGTGCTGTCATCACCCCTGTTCTACAAATGAGGGAACTAGGGCGCAGAGAAGGGAAGCAACCAGCCCTGCACCACACAGCTAGTACGGGGTGAGGTTCAGACAGACTGACCCTAGAGCCAAACTCTGAACCACCATTCCAGGCTGGCCCCTCCTCCCCACACCATTTCATGTTATCCTTCACTGCACAGTCATCTATCGGAAGGAGGCAGAACAGGGAGTATTACCCTCATTACATAGTAAAGTAAGACCCAGAGATGGAAGTGACCTTCTCAAGGTGACGGAATGAGTTAGTGTCAGAGCCAGGCCAGAAGCCAGGTCTCCAGCCTCCAACCTGCATCTTTGAGTTGTTTTTTATTTTTTTTTTAAGTATATTTTTATTGATTTCAGAGAAGATGGGAGAGGGAGAGAGAGATAGAAACATCAGTGATAAGAATCATTAATTGGCTGCCTCCTGCATGCCCCACACTGGGGATCAAGCCCACAACCTGGGCATATGCCCTGACCGGGAATCCAACTGAGACCTCCTGGTTCGTTAGGTCAACGCTCAACTCTTGAGCAACGCTATCCAGGCGCTTCTTTGAGTTTTGATAATGAAATTTTGCGCGCTGGAAAAGTTTAAGATCTCCCCCACCTCTGCCCACCAGCACCTCTCCTACCAGGGTTTGTGCAGAGAAGCCAAGATCAGCATCACTAGTTCCCATTCTGATCTCTACCCTGTTTCATCCCACCCTGTGATGCCTCGTGTGTGTGTCCGTAGGAGGCAGGAGGAGAGACCTAATAGCACCTGGTATGTCCTAGTCTCTGCATCTCTGTTTGCCTTCTTCCTTAAATTCTTTTTTAAATTAAATTTGTTGGGGTGACATTGGTTAATGAGTTTTAGGTTTCAAATGTACATTTCTATGATACATGATCTGTGTATTGCATTGCCTGGCCAGCACCCAAAGTCAAATCACCTCTCATCACCAAACATTTGACCCTTTTACCCTGTACTACCCCCACTCCCTTCCCTCTGGTAACCACTGTACTGTTGTCTGTGAAGAGGAGTTTTTGTTCATTTGTTACTTTCAGTTTTTTATCCCACATATGAGTGAAATCGTGGCTCTTCTTAAAAAAAAATTATCTTTATTGTTGAAAGTATTACAGATGTCACCCTTTTTCCTCCCACTGACCCCTTCCACCCCACTCCCACCCTCCCATATGGTTTTTTAAAAATATATTTTTATTGATTTCAGAGAGGGAGAGGGAGAGGGAGAGATAGAAACATCAATGATGAGAGAGAATCACTGATTGGCTGCCTCTTGCACGCCCCCTACTGGGGATCAAGCCCACAACCTGGGCCTGTGCCCTTGACTGGAATCAAACCTGGGAACTTTCAGTCCCCAGGCCAACGCTCTATCCACTGAGCCAAACCAACTAGGGCCCCCACCATATGGTTCTTAACTTCTTCTGGCTGACTTAATTTGCTTAGCATAATAATTCTCAAGGTCTATCCACGTTGTTGCAAATGGCAGTATTTCATCTTTTCTTCTGTATTCCATTGTATATATACACCACATCCTCTTTATCCAATCACCTATCAAAGGACACTTTGTTTCCATGTCTTGGCCACTGTGAATAATGCAGTGAAGATAAAGGTGCATATATCTTTGTGAATAAATGTCTTCAAAATTTTCAGGTAAATACCCAAAAAAGGGGTTGCTGGGTCATATGGTAACTCTATTCCTAATTTTTTGAGGAGCCTCCATACTATTTTCCATAGTGGCTGCACCAGTTTACATTCACACCAACAGTAAATGAGGGTTCCTTTTTCGCCACAATCTCTCCAACACTTACTACTTGTCTTGTTGATAATAGCCGTTCTAACAGCGTGAGGTGGCATTTCATTGTAGTTTTGATTTAATTTCCTAATAGCTACTGAAGTTGAGCACCTTTTCATATATCTGGTGGCCGTTTATATGTCGTCTTGAGAGAGGTATCTGCTCAGGTCATCTGCCTATTTTTTTAAATTAGATTGTTTGTTTGCTTGGTGTTGAGTTGTAGGAGTTCTTTCTATATTTTGGATAATAACTCCTTGTCAAAGCTGTTGTTTGCAAATATCATCTCCCAACCTCTCTAAATTCCTGCTCTTCATCTCTGTCTCCCATCGCACTGTATGCACCAGTGTTTCCAGCTCACCCGGCTTGGTTTTTGTCTTGTTTCTTTGTGTAACTCGCTTCACCCCTAAATATCTCTTTCTTCCTCTGTTTCCCTGCAGCCGTGGGTCAGGGCCCTCTGTCTACAGTCTGGTCCCTTCCTCTGCTACTCTGGTTCCTTGTCGGGGGAGTCTTTCCAGAGAGTCCAGGCCTCCTCTGACCCATCAGACTCCGAACAGCCCTGCCTGCCACCTCTGCCCAACATGAGGACGTCGGCCACATGTGTGCTTTACTCTAAGTGTAGCCAAGATCCGTAGAAACGCCACCTGCAGGGAACTCCGGGACCTTCTCTGGCAGCTGCCAGGCCTGATGGTGGAGAGAGAGAATTTTGGGCCTGAACTTTACCCAGTGCTCTAGGAGTGAGACATTGAAGAGAGGTAGGGGGACTCCAGGACAGGCAACAACTCACTTGGAGGTAGAAGATTAAACTCGTTTGGGCGTGGAGGTGCTGGGAGGAAAGCACGTGGCCATGGTACTTGCTGGTGTCCCTCACATGCCTCACATGGACAACTGGAAAGCTCCTATTCACTCCTCCAGGGAGCTTTCTCTGACCGCTCTGACCCTGCTGGGTTAGGGTGCTGCCTCTGTGCTCCCACAGGTCCTGGGAGCTTCTCTACACCACATGTCCATGTCTGTTGCCCGTGACAGACTGTGAGCTTCCTGAGGTCAGGGACGGGGTCTGAGGCAAAGAGGTGGATGCTGGGAAGCATGTCAAAGTCAGAAAGGAACAAATACCTGTGGACAGCTGGTCCCTGCATTGCCCTCCCTTGGATACTTGCAAGTCCTCTGGACGTCAGTGTGGGCGAATGCGGAGGACAGAAGCGAACCCAGAGAGAGGGGAGCAGGAAAGACAGCAGAGGGCTTGCTTTAGGCCCTCTGCCGGGTCTCGGTCAAATCCGTCCTTTTCTTGTCAGCAAAGATGTAATTCCTGTTCTAACCCAGGAGTCCTAAGGTTCCTGTTTCTAGAGAGACAAACCTGGGTCCCCATCTCCCACCACCACGGGCCCCAAGGGTAAGACAGGACATTGAGGAGGTGCCAGGCACACAATCTCTTTATGATGAACTGGAGCTTTGGGGCCAAATCCTTGTGTGGCCTCCTGCTCTGGAATCTCGATCATAAGTCTGAAACCCCAAACCCCTTCCCTGAGCCCCTAGACAGGGACAGGCAAGACCAAGCTCCTATAACAGCAGCCACTGAGGAAGGAAGAGAAGAAGGCAGGCAATGCTGTAGTTCTGTTTCTCAGATAACTTGTACTCTCCCCACTGAAAACTCTAACATTCATTAATGAGGTTCAATTCTGTCCCTCTAGGACTGCACTTTGACCTTGAACCTTCTTAGAGTTCTTCCCCCATAGGAATTAAGGGAGTGGCAAGCTCTAGCTTTTTCTTAGAGATCAGGATTCACAGACAAGTGCTCCCTCGTGGTTGGTGAAGCCAGCAGTGCTGATCCCGAGAGAGGGTGTCCCAGGCTCTAGGGTGCAGTGGGGAGAGACTGGGTGGCCTATCTGGTCTTTCCATCCTGTCGCCCTGCTGTGGCTGCAGCAGAGCCCGGATTCACAGCGCCTGCACGAGCACCAGGAGGCTCATGACCAGGGCCATGGAGAAGAAGATGCCCAGGAAGAAGCGATCCATCACACGGGCCAGGCGTTTCCAGTCCTCGTGGCGGTGCTGGGCAGCCCGGTGGCTGCGGAAGGTGTTAGCAATGGCGGCCACATGGTGCAGCAGCTCTTCCTGATGGCACAGACACCGGGGCTCATGGCAAGGGCCTGCTGTGGGGCCGGCCCCTCTCTCTGGAGGCTGGGGGCTGGGGGGTGACTCGGGCTGTCTGGACTGCCCACAGGGCTCCCCTCGTTCTCGCACGCACAGGCCCCGTGCCAGGTATCCCAGTAGGAGAGCCCGAGCCCAGGCCGGCACTGGACGAGCACTGGGACCACAGTAATGCAAGTTCATGATAAGGATAGTGAGCGCTGTGGAGAAGGTGACCATGGTCATGGTGGCCATGTAGTACTTCCCTGCAAAAGACAGAGCGAGCTGGGGCCCAGAAAAAGAACTCCGGGGGCCCGAGCTTCCCAGACACCGCAGCATAAATAGGAACCCACCAGGCGGCTGTCGGACCCTCCAAGACCAATGGATGCAAGAGGAAGGAGGTAAGGGCCAAGGTCTCCCCAGTCCGCATTCCCACAAGTGGGTTCTCAGAAGCTAAGTGCTCGCTAATTCCCCCCCCCCCCCCGCTCCGCCCCCCACTGCTGGAGGCCGCATTGACCCACAAGTCACCTCTGTAATGGTATGCCAGGACATGGGGCCAGTGAGGATCCTTTCGGCACAAGGGGGCATACAACAGAACCTGCCTGTACGGCTGTGGAGGCGCTTCCCCGAGTTAATTACCGTCAAATGCTGAGGAGTGCTCGGCCCAGTGAGCACCCAGGACGTTTGCCTATGATCATGACCCTGGGGGCAGTGACCTCCCTCCAGCAAGTTCTTGAGAAAAGACTCTCTTTCCTCTGCCCCTCCCTGTCAGGGAAGGTGTCCTCCCTGGAAGGGGCTTCCTCCTTTCCCCTCAGTTTCAGGAGGAAGCATGCTCCCAGGACGACCCCCTCACACGCTGAAGCGGGCCACTCTGGCGACCCAGGGCCCTGTCCCCGCACTGGTGGGACCCGCACGCATCAGCCGGCGTGGGGGGGGGTGTGGGGGTGTGTGTGTGGGGGGGCGGGGGCCAGTCTCTAGGAGGGGACGGCTCTTCCCCGCACCCCCACCCCTGGCCGGGCCCTCCCGGACTCACCGATGAGCGGCACGCTCTCGGCCGGCGGCATGCTCTCGGCCAGGATCAGCTGGAAGACGGTGAGCGCCAGCAGCACCGTGACGCCCAGCGACACCTTCTCGCCCGAGTCTGCGGGCAGGTGGAAGGCGAGCGGCGCGAGCAGCGAGATGAGCACGCAGGGCAGCAGCAGGTTGCACACGTAGGCGGCGGCGCGGCGGCGCAGCAGCAGCGTGAAGGTCACGTCGGGGTAGGGCTCGGAGCAGCAGCCGTAGGTGAGCACGCGCCGCCGCGCCGGCATGCCCAGCACGCGCCACTCCACGTTCTCCACGAAGTCGGCCAGGCTGGCGCCGCCGCCGCGCGGCCGCACATCCAGCTGGTGCCCGCCGTGCGTCCAGGAGCCGAAGGTCAGGCCGCAGCGCTGCGCGTCGAACGGGAAGGCGGACACGTCCACGCGGCACGAGCTGCGCGTGATGGCCGGCGCGTCCCAGCGCACGGAGCCGTCGTGCCGCAGAACCACGTTGGTGCTGGCCGAGGCTGGAGGCTGCGCGTCTGCCCTGCGGGAGGCGAGTGACAGGGGGGAGGGGGGCGGGGGGGGGGCGGGGTGAGGGGGTTCCCTGAGGCAGTGGCCCGGGCCACCCCAGGACAGGAGCCCTACGGCCACAATGCGCCTGCAGGGAGGATAGATTGTGCCCTGGGAGGGCCCTCTCTGCTTTCGGAGGCCTGGGAGGGGCAGCGGCTGAGGGCCCAGAAAGGATACGGATCTAGCCCAGGGCGGCATGAAAAGTCCTCTGCAAAAGTTGGCACGTGGTGGCACAGTGGCCTCTCCTGGGTGCCATCTGCAAAGATTGTGGAGGGGGCCCCTGGGGAAATATGCAGAGCCATGTGTTGTCTGGAAAACAGAACTGGCCGGGCCAGGGTGCTCAATGGTTGAGCATCGACCTATGAACCGAGAGGGCGCTGTTCTATTCCTGGTCAGGGTTGTGGGCTCCATCCCTGTGGGGCATGAGGGAAGCAGCCGATCAATGGTTCTCTCTCATCGTTGACGTTTCTCTCTCTTTCCCTTTTCCTTCCTCTCTCAAATCAATAAAAATAAAAACAAGAAAACAGAACTGGCTTAGGCAGCATAAGGGGATGCCCCAGAGGGCCCTAGGCAGGCCTCTGGGGAGCCCTGGGACTCAGAGCCAGCCTGGAAGGGAGGAGTGTGCCATAAAGAGCACTGGTGCCCCAGAACCCTCTCTGCCGGAGAGAGAGAACTGGCCTGGACCGCACAGTGGGTTCCTGCAAGACGTTCAGCCTGGGTTGCCTTGGGACAGCCTCAAGTGGGGATGCCACGGAGGGGCTGTGAGGAAGCCCCCTGTGCCGTGTAGCCACCACTGCCAACACCTTCCTGCCAGATTGGAAAGGTCCTGGGGGACAACTTCCAGGGCAGCATAGCAACTAGTTAGGTGGGGGAATGAGGAATAAGTGCATTCCCAGAACCAAGGGCAACTCCAGGGAGGGCTGGGAGAGGGGAGGGGCCCAGCCAGGCAGTACTTGTTATAGAGTACGATGTCTGGCCGCCACACTAGACTGCTGGGGATGCGGATGGCATCCAGGCCTCCATAGTCATCGGGGTCCCATCGTAAGTAGGCGTCTGTCCACTCCTGTCGGATCCACAGGTATAGGGTCAGCACCTGGTTGCGCTCATCCTAGTTGGGCAGGGGGTGGGCACAGATGTGGACACATGTACATGCATATCCTTCCCTGAGTGTGCAACTCACCTACAGAGCTCTAGTCAGTACCCACAAACCCAACTTGCCCATACAGTCCAGTTCCCACCCACGCCTTGTTGTGACCTTGGCAGGTTCTTCTCTGGGCCTCAGCTTCCTTAGCGGTTATATGGGTGATAATCCCCCCTGCTGGGCAAGATTCAAGGGTGCAAAGTTTTGGGCACACTGTGGACACCTAACAGTATCCTAGTAGCTGTTATTGTTAATGTTTACAGAAAAGAATTGTTTGGTGAACCATCCCAGCCCCCCACCCCCAAATTCCTTGACACTGTCATCACCAGCACATTCCACAGTTGTACAACCACAATGTACCATGTCAATGATCTGGGACAATGTCACCTCCAGGGTCACGTTCAGAGTCTGGTCTGTATCCGCCACAGGTCTCAGGGCACTTGTGTAGTTGGCAAAAAGGTCACGGAAGAGCTTGTGAGCCAGCCTGCCCTCAGCTCCCAAGCATCCTGGGGGACAAGGAAGAAGGTTTACCCTGGTGCAGGAGCCTCTCTCACACCCTGCACCTCCACAAGGCTGGGGCTGTCACCTGCTCCACGCTCACAGTGGTCTGACTGGTCCTCCTGATGGCTGCCCTCTGACCCCAGGCTGTGACTCTCGTTCTTCCCTGGCCTGCCTCGGGGGATGAATGAGGTGAAGTAGGTGGAGTGAACTGATACTCTTTTCTGAAGCAAGGCTGATGGGTTTCTTCCCTGCCTTTCCCTTCCCAAGGACCTGGATTCGGTCTGCCTTGCCACAAATGCTAGGAGGGCCCAGATAGGCCACAAAAGTGCCAGCTCTCACCCAGGCGTCTGAACCCCATTGCCCAGCCCCCTCCGGTCTCTCAAACCTGCCTCCACTCCTCCTGTTGCACTTCAGTTAATTTCTTCAAGGTTTCTGTAGGCCAGTCCCTCCTAAAAACACACCCATCTCTAGGCTTTTGTGACACACCATATTGTCCTTAGTCCCTGACTTAAGTATTGCTTCTCAGAATCCGGTCATTGACCCTCCTCTCCTTTTTCTCTGGTCTCCTGAGCTCCAGATGCATATACGGACAGTCCTCGGGTGACGTCGGACTCGACTCACGTCGTTTCGTGGTTATATCGCCATCTCCCATTTATTTATTTAAAAAAAAAAGTTCCGCCCGAACTGATTTGGCTCAGTGGATAGAGCATCGGCCTTTGGACTAAAGGGTCCCAGGTTCAATTCCGGTCAAGGGCATGTACCTTGGTTGCGGGCACATCCCCAGTAGGGGGTGTGCAGGAGGCAGCTGATTGATGTTTCTCTCTCATCGATGTTTCTAACTCTCTCTCCCTCTCCCTTCCTCTCTGTAAAAAATCAATAAAATATATATTTTTTTAAAAAGTTCCATCATTTCAATGTATGTACATATGTGCTTTATGTATTTTTATTATTTATTTACCACAAGGAAAGGTCAGGAATTGTTATGTTTCTTTTAAATTTTTTTTTACTGTTTCACTTCATTACTGCTGTGTATGTGCTCCATGTGAGTGACATAGGTGCTTATGTAGGTGGGTTCCGACTTACGGAGAAAATCGCGTTAAGTCTCGCCCTAGGAACGGATCTCCCACGTAACCCGAGGACCTACTGTATACGACAATCCTCTCTTGAATGTCCTGTAGGCACCTTAAACTCTCCAGGTCCAAAACAGGAACTCATTTCCTTCCCCCAGGTTCTGAAACATGCTCCTTGTTTGATGTTCCCCATCTCAGCAAACGGCAACCCCCCTCCCTCCCCCAGTGACCTCAGCTGGAAACCTAGGCATTATCACTCTCCCTCCTCCTGTCAGTTACCTCTGCAAACCAACCAATACCCAAATCCTGTCAGTCATACTGCTGAACATCTCTTGAATGTTTAATCGCCTCTTCAGCTCAGACCTCATCCTCCCTCTCAGGGACCACAGCAGCAGCAACCTCCTCACTGTTCCCTCTGGTCTCAGGCTCGGCCTCTCTAATCCTCCTCCACATTTCTGAGAGATCAGCTTTTTTTGTCTTTCAGTTTGTTTAGCTGATGTATCACGTTTATTGATTTACAGATATTGTGCCAGCCTGCATCCCCAGAATAAACCCCACTTGGTCATGGTGTATGATCTTTTTAATGTTTTGCTGGATGTGATTTGCTAATATTTTGTTGAGGATTTTAGCATGCAAGCTTTTTAAAAATATATTTAAAAATATACATATATATTTTTAAATTGATTTCAGATAGGAAGAGAGAGGGAGGGAGAGATAGAAACATCAGTGATGAGAGAGAATCATTGATTGGCTGCCTCCTATATGCCCCACACTGGGGATCGAGCCCACCACCCGGGTATGTGCCCTGACCGGGAATCAAATTGTGACCTCCTGGTTCATAGGTTGAAGCTCAACCACTGAGCCATGCCGGCTGGGCTTTAATATATTTTTAAAATTGATTTTATAGATAGGGGAAGGGAGAGAGAGAGAGGGAAACATTGATGAAACATCGATTGGCTACCTCCTGCACACCCCCCACTGAGGATCAAGCTGAAACCAGGCATGTGCCCTGACTGGAAATGAACCGGCAACATATAGGTACATGGGAGGATGCTCAACCAGCTGAACCACACCTGCCAGGCGAGATCAAGCTTTTAAACACTCAAATCTGACCAAGCTAGTAACTGCTTAAAACCATTCAATGGCACCCTAACTGGTTTGGCTCAGTGGATAGAGCGTCGGCCTGTGGACTGAAAGGTCCCAGGTTCGATTCCGGTCAAGGGCATGTACCTTGGTTGCGGGCACATCCCCAGTGGGAGGTGTGCAGGAGGTGGCTGATCCGATGTTTCTAACTCTATCTCTCCCTTCCTCTCTGTAAAAAATCAATTAAAAATATATAAAAAACAAACAAACAAACAAAAACATTCAATGGCTCCTCATTGCCTGCCCTAACTCAGCCTGGCCTTCAAGGGCCCCTGGCTTTTCCATTCCTATCTCTGGAAGCTCCCCTCTTACCTCACCCACCCCAGTCAGGGAAATCTCCTCTCACCCTTTCCTGCGCCCCCTCCCCCACACTCCCCAGACAGCTTGTTCTCCTGCATAGGTAACTGAAGAGAGAAATGAAAAGAGAGATTTGGGGAGGACAAGAACAGCAGCAACACCCAGAGAGGCCAGGCCTGGTTTACTGAGCTTCATACCTGGAAGGAGTGGGAGCAGGAACAGAAGGCCCAGTCCGGAGAGGCCAATGCAGTGGCTCCTGGGCCCCATGGCCCTGCGGGGCAGGTCTCTGGGTGTGAGCCTCCTGGCCCGACCTAGGGCAGCATCAGGGCCTGCTAGCAAGGATGGTGTGGACAATACCTGGAAGTCAGAAGGAAGATCTTTGCTGGGTCCAGCTACCCACTGGGGAGCCCTGCAGCTCATCTGGTTATCTGACTCTCCCTTTTTGTACTTGTCCTTGGATTTCAGTACTTCTCCTTCTCTGCTGGTCCTTGCCTCTGCTGGCCTCTGCCCCTGCCCTTTTCTCTGCCCCTCCTCCTCCCTCTACCTCTCATTTAGCCTCCCTGTCTCTGTTTCCTTCTGTCTATTTCTCTGTAACTCTTTCTTAGTCTCTCTTGGCTTCTCTGACTCTGATCTCCCTCTTTCCACTCTCTCTTCTTTTCTCCTCCTTCTATCTTAGCCCCGCTGACTTCCTGCTTCCATTCCCCATACCTGGGCTCTAGACGAGCCTGGTGCATTCTCCATCAGGGTCAGGGACTCCATCAGTCCTGATCCCTCAGAGGCACAGGACAGCAGGCCTCTCCTCTTGGCCCTTTTCGTTAGCTTAATTACACCTGTGCACAAGGGAATAGAGAAACTGAAACTGATACCTCAGGCCACTGGGACCTGAATTATTCAACTTCTGTAAGGCAGCACCCAGGCTCTGCTTAGGCCCAGCCTGAAGGGGCTGAGTGTAGAGAAATGCCAGGTTCAGGATCTGTAGGACACTGGGGCTTAAGGGTGTTAAGGGCCAGAACCTATGGATGGTAACTCTACTCCCAGCTCTGACACTCAGAGAGGTACTGAACAGATCTGTCCCGGTGGTTGATGCCAGGCAAACTCTCCATTCCTGCTGGGAATGGTGCTGAGCTGTATGCTGCTCCAGGTGGCAACACAGAGTAAGAAATGCAGCCCACTTCCTCACCTCTGAGTCTTCACAGCCATCGCAGTCTGAGCTTCAGTGTTCTCCTCTGCCCAAACACCCTGGGCCAGGGAAAACACAGACTTTAGAGTCACTTTCAGCTGTCTTTAAAAAAAAAAAAAAAAAAAATATATATATATATATATATACACACACACACACACACACACACACACACACACACACACACACACTAGAGGCCCAGTGCACGAATTCATGCACAGGTGGGGTTCGGCCCAGCTCGGCCCCAATCGGGGTGGATCGGGGCTGGGCCTGTCAGGAGGAGGAGATGCCAGGATGTTGGCTGGCCGGCCGGCCCGCCCAATCGGGGCCAATCAGGGCCGGGCTGGCAGGGGGGAGGGGCTGCAGGCGATTGGCTGGTGGGATGATTGGGGTTGGGGGGCCAGTTGGGGGTGGTGCCAGCCATGGGGAGGGGCTGTGGGTGGTGGGCCAGTCGGCCCTGCTCCCGAATGTGGTGGGGGGGCCAGGGGCCAGGGGCCTGGGGGAGGGGCCATGGGTGGTTGGCCCGCTGCCCTGCCCCTGATCAGGGTGTCGGGGGGCCGATCTGGGGTGGGGCCGGGCAGGGAGAGGGGCTGTAGGAGGTTGGCTGGCCAGCCTCATCCCCTATTGGGGTTGGGGGGGGTCGATCAGGGGCGGGGTCAGCTGGGGAGAGGGGCTGCGGGCTGAACAGCATGGTGGAGGCCCATAGTGGGTAGAGCTGGCCTGGGGGAGGGGCTGTGGGAGGTTGGCTGGCCAGCCCTACCCCCTATTGGGGTGGGGGGACAATCAGGAGTGGGGCCGGCCGGGGCAAGGGGCTGCAGGCTTATCATGATGGGGTGGGCCGATCAGGGGCAGGGCTGGCTAGGGGGAAGGGGGTGGAGCATTTGGCCAGCCAGTCCCGCCCTTGATCAGGGTGGGAGAGTTCAGTAGTGGGCAGTACTTATTAAAGGACTAGAGGCCCAGTGCACAAAATTCGTGCATGGGGGGGTGTGTCCCTCAGCCCAGCCTGCACCCTCTCTAATCTGGGACCCCTTGAGGGATGTCCGACTGCCCGTTTAGGCCCGATCCCAGTAGGATCTTGTGTCCACATGGGGTCAGTCATCTTTGACCACATCCCTCTCACAATCCAGGACTGCTGGCTCCCAACTGCTCGCCTGTCTGCCTTCCTGATTGCCCCTAACCGCTTCTGCCTGCCAGCCTGATCAACCCTTAACCACTCCCCTGCCAGCCTGATTGATGTCTAACTGCTCCCCTGCCAGCCTGTTTGCCCCTAACTGCCCTCCCCTGCAGGCCTGGTCACCCCTAACTGCCCTCCCCTGCAGGCCTGGGTCCCCCCCCAACTGCTCTCCCCTGCAGGCTTAGGTCTCCCCCAACTGCCCTTTCCTGCAGGCCCGGTTGCCCCCAACTTCCTCCTCTGCCGGCCTGGTCATCCCTAACTGCCCTCCCCTACAGGCTTGATCGCCCCCAACTGCCCTCTCTTGCAGGCCTGGTCCCTCCCAACTGTCCTCCCCTGCTGGCCTGATCACCCACAACTGCCCTCCCTTGCAGACCTGGTCCCTCACAACTGCCCTCCCTTGCTGGCCATCTTGTGGTGGCCATCTTGTGTCCACATGGGGTCAGTCATCTTTGACCACATAGGGGCAACCATCTTGTGTGTTGGAGTGACAGTCAATTTGCATATTACTCTTTTATTAGATAGGATAGAGGCCTGGTGCACAGGTGGGGGCCAGCTGGTTTGCCCTGAAGGGTGTTCCGGATCAGGTTGGGGGTTCCCTTGGGGTGTGGGGTGGCCTGGGTGAGGGGCCTGTGGTGGTTTGCAGGCCAGCCACGCCCCCCGGTGACCCAAGTGGAGGCCCTGGTGTCTGGGATTTATTTATCTTCTATAATTGAAACTTTGTAGCCTTGAGCGGAACCAAGCCTCCTGCTAGCTCTGTGGCCACAGCCATTTTTGTTGGGATTTATTTATCTTCTGTAATTGAAACTTTGTAGCCTTGAGTGGAGGCCTGGGCTGGCCAGGGTGTATAGGAAGCTTGGCTTCCTCCATTGCCAGGGAAACCCAAGCCTCCTGCTTGCTTCGTGGCTGCAGCCATCTTGGTTGGGTTAATTTGCATACTCACTCCTGATTGGCTGGTGGGTGTGGCTTGTGTGTAGCAGAGGTACAGTCAATTTGCATATTACTCTTTTATTAGATAGGAGGATACTTTTGAGAACAGTAACTGGGAAGAATGAGAAAAGAGCAGGTTTGAGCAGAGGAATAAGTAAAACCGTAATGCTGGCCAGGGATCAGCCTCAGCTAACCACATAGAGAGCTCTTGGGTCAGTGGGGAAAAAAAGGAGACATATGTACCTTATTGGGCTGGTTGGCTGGCCACAGTGGGCGTCATAGCAACGGGTTCGGCACTATGGTCACTGACTTTTTATATATATAGAAATGGCCAATAAGCACATGAAGATGTTCAACATTGCTAATCATTAGGGAAATGCATATCTAATGACCCTTAGTGGTCGTTTCCGCATTATGGTCGCTGGCTTTTTATATATATAGATTTTTATTGATTTTAGAGAGGAAAAGAGAAGGGGATATGCATTTCCCTAATGATTAGCGATTTTGAACATCTTTTCATGTGCTTATTGGCCATTTCTATATCTTTGGAGAAATGTCTACTCAAGTTTTTTTTTACTTGGGTTCTTCTTTTGTTGTTGAGTTCTAAGTCTTCTCTATGTATTCTAGATATTAATCGCTTATCAGATACATAATTTACAAATATTTTCTCACATTCTCTGGGTTGCCTTTAACTCAATTGACTTTTAAGTAAATTATTACTTGGTTGATTGATTTGAGAGAGAGAGAGAGAGAGAGAGAGAGAGAGAGAGAGAGAAAGGGAAACATTGATTTTTTTGTTGCACTTATTTATGCATTCATTGGTTGCTTGTTGAATGTGCCCTGACTGGAGATTGAACCCACAACATTGGTATATGTACGATGATCTAACCAACTGAGCTACCCAGCCAGAGCCTACTCAGTTGATTTGTTTGTTTGTTAACCCACACGGAGGATATTTTTTCCATTGATTTTTAGAGAGAGTGGAAGGGAGTGGGGTGGGGAGAAAGAAACATCAATGTGAGAGAGACACATTGGTTGCCTCCTGCATGAACCTGCGACCCAGATACATGCCCTTGACAGGGAACTGAACTTATGACTCTTTGGTGTGCAGGCTGACACTCTAACCACTGAGAGACACCGGCCAGGGCTCAATGGACTTTTGATGAACAAACTTAAAATTTTCTAGTAGTCCAGTTTGCATATTTTTTCTTTTGTTGCCTTCATCCTTAATGTCATATCCAAGAAATCACTGCCAAATGTAATGTGGTGAAGCTTTTGCCCTGTATTTCCTTCTAAGAGTTTTATAGTTTTAAGTCTTACATTTAAGTCTTTGATTGATTTTGACTTAATTTTTGTACATGGTGTTAGATAAAAGTCCAACTTCAGTTCTTTGCATGTGGATTCCAGTTTTCCCAACACCATTTGTTGAAAAGACTGTCCTTTCCTCCATTGAATGGTCTTGGCACCCTTGTCAAAAATTACTTGACCATGTATGTGAGGGTTTATTCCTGGGTTTTCTATTCTATGCCTCGTCTATATGGTTGTCTGTATGTCAATACTGCACATTTTTTAAAATATATATTTTTATTGATTTCAGAGAGGAAGGGAGAGATAGAAACATCAATGATGAGAGAGAATCATTGATCAGTTGTCTCCTGCACACCCCACACTGGGGATAAAGCCCGCAACCCGGGCATGTGCCCTTGACCAGAATTAAACCTGGGACCCTTCAGTCCACAGGCCGACACTTTATCCACTAAGCCAAACTGGCTAGGGCAGTACTGCACTGTTTTGATTACTATGGCTTTGTAGTTAAATTTTGATATCAGAAAGTGTGTCTCCATATTTATTCTTTTTCAAAATTGTTTTGGATATTCAGGATCTCTTGAGATTCCATATGTATTTTAGGATGAGTTTTTCTATTTTTGAGAGAGAAAAAAATTGCTGCTGGGGTTTTGTTAGGAATTGCATTAAATCTGTAGATTGCTTTGAATAGTATGGACATCTTAATATTAAATATTCCAATTCATGAGCATAGGATGTCTTTCCATTCGTGTCATCTTTAATGTTTTATAATTTTCAGTATACATGTCTTTTGACTCCTTCGTTAAATTTAGTTCTAAGTATTTTGTTTTTTGAAGCTATTGTAAATAGAATTGTTTTCCTAACTTCCTTTTCATTGTTAGTGTATAGAAATGCAACTGAGTTTTGTGTAATTTTATATCTTGCTACTTTGCTGAATTCATCTAACTATACAGGATGTCCCCAAAAGATGTATACACACTTTAACAGCTGATAGCTCAATTTTGAAAATGAAATACATTTTAATTTTAATAAACACTGCCTTTATAATTATTCAAAGTGTGTGTATACATTTTTTTGGGGGGACACTCTATATTATTTCTAACAATGCAGTGTTTTTTGTTTTTGTGGAATCTTTAGTTTTCTACATAAAAGATCATATCATCCACAGAGATACATTTTATTTATTTATTATTATTATTATTTTTAAAATATATTTTATTGATTTTTTAGAGAGGAAGGGAAAGGGATAGAGAGTTAGAAACATCGATCAGCTGCCTCCTGCACACCTCCCACCAGGGATGCGCCCGCAACCAAGGCACATGCCCTTGACCGGAATCAAACCTGGGACCCTTCAGTCTGCTGGCCAACGCTCTATCTACTGAGCCAAACCAGTCAGGGCCGCAGAGATACATTTTAATTCTTTTCCAATTTGGATGTTTGTTGTCTTCCTTGCCTAATTGCCCTGGCTAGAACTTCCACTACTGTATTGAATGGAAGTAGTAAAAGCAAACATCCTTGCCTTGATCCTGATCTTAGAAAATGCTTTTACTTTACCACTGAGAATGTTTGTTGCTGGTTGGCTATTATTATATATATATATATATATATTTTAAAAAAATGAATTTTGCCAAATGCTTTTTTCTGTGAGATGATCACATACATTTATTCTGTTAATGTGGTGTATGACATTGATCAATTTCCACATGTTGAGCCATTCTTGCATTCCAGGATTAAATCCTACTTGGTATGTAATCCTTTTAATATGCTACTGAATTCGGTTTTTGAGTATTTTGTTGGGGATTTTTGGCATCAATATTTATAAAATGTATTGGCCTGTAATTTTTTCTTACATCTTTTTTGTCTGACTTTGGTATCAGGGTTATGCAGCCTCATAAAATGAGTTACGAAGTGTTACCTCTTTAATTTTTTGTTTGGTAAAGTTTGAGTATTGGTAAATAATTCTTTAAATGTTTGGTAGAATTCACAAGTAAAGCCATTAGGTCCTGGGCTTTTATCAGATTTTTAAATTACTGATTCAATTTCCTTACTAGTTATAGGTCTATTCAGACTTTGTTTCTTCATGATGAAGTCATGATAGTTGTGTCCTAAGAATTTGTCTATTTCATCTAAGTTATCTAATTTGTTTTTTTTTACATGATTCTACCATGTTAAATCTTTACAATTTCGTCAAAGATTATGTCATATTACATGCCATGATTAGCTTTCTACAAACAACTTTGCTTTCTGTGTACAAATCAGTGTCATTGAAATAAAAAATAAAACTATACTAGGCAAAGATCTTTATTAACCTGTTTCAAACTTTATTCCCAAGCTTCTTCAGCTTAATTAGCTGCAAAGAATGATTTATGTATAAGCAAAAACTGAAAAGAGCTGCAATGTCCAGGGGCATTGGGCTAAAAAATATTAGAGATCTAGATTTTATCAGATCCATAAACAAAATTTGAAAAAGCAGTCATAATATAAAATAGCAGCTCCCAGAAACTTCAAGTTTATCTTCTTCAGAAGTTGACTCAATAAAGTTTGCTTCATTCCTTGAAGCCTCATCAAAATTCTCCACAAGATCTGGAACTTCATCATCATCCTCCTCTCCAGTAGCAAGTGGTGCTTTTCCATCCGCAGAATGTTTGGGCAGAGCTTCAGCCAGTCTCCTTAATCTAATCAGACTGTCTGCACCAAGCTGGTTTAAGATGCTGGGTAGCATTTCTGTCAGCTGCTTTGTCTCAGCATGGTCTGAGTGAAAGTGTTCGCTGCCAGAGATGCCTGAACTTTAGGGTTGTTAAAGTGGATCACTGTTCCTTGGTTTGTTATTATTAAACATATTTACTTCTTCAATACCAGAGATATTGTTTACCCCTAACTTCTTTAAGAACTGAAGTTTTTTATCATCTGCTGTAGCTGTTCTGTGAACCCAACCACCTTCTTTCTACGAGCAGTTCCTTTCCCACCAATGCGCACTTGAGCCTGCAGTTTGGCGAGTTTCTCTTGGTTCATAATAGTTTATCTTGTTGGAGAGGAAACTGGGTCGCGCGTGGGGGGGGGGAGGGAGAGGGGAGGATGGACTAGGGCTGACACTCAGGGGGTCTAGGGCAGACCAGCTGAGAATAAGCGCACACACGCGGGGACACAAGATGGCAGCTAGAAGAAGGCCGCTAAGTTACCTAATTTGTTGCTGTACAGTGTTCTCTTATAATCCTTTTTATTCCTGCATAACCAGTAGTAAATTCCCCCGTTTCTCATTTTAGAAATTTGAGTCTTTGTTTTTTTTAGTTTGTCTTGCAAAAGTTTTGCCAATTTTGTTGATATTTGCAAACGAATTTAGTTTCATTTATTTTTTACAATTGTTTTCCTAATCTCTGTTCTAATCTTTTATTATTTCCTACCTCCTACTAGCTTTGGGTTTAGTTTGTTCTTTTTCTGGTTCCTGAAATTGTAGTTAGGTTGTTGATTTGAACTCATTCTTGTTTTTTTAATGTAAGCATTCATAGTTCTAAATTTCTCCCTTAATACCATTTTCACACATTTTGTTTTGTTCATCTTTTTTTCTAATTCCCCTTGTGGTTTTGTCTTTGTTCCATTGGTTGAATATGTTGTTTAATTTCTACAAATGTGTGAATGTTCCAGTTTTACTTCTGTTGTTGATTTTGAACTTTATCCTGTTGTGGTCAGGATGTTTTGTATAATTACCTCTTAAAAATCTGTTGATACTTCACTTGTGGCCTAACCTGGAAAATGTCCTATGTGCACCTGAAAAGAATGTATGGTAGTGCTGGGTAAAGTATTCTGTATAGGGCTATTACAGTTGTTTTTTGTGTTACGTCATCCATTTCCTTACTTCTGTCTGGTTCTATCCATTAACGAGTGGAGTATTATAGTCTCCAACTATTATTGTAGAGCTGTTTCTCACTTAAATTCTGTCTTTTGCTTCATATATTTTGCTAGTCTGTCATTAGGTGTGTGTGTGTAATTGTTATTCTTGCCTTACCATTTTGCATTCCCACAACCAAACCAAACAGTACTCATCAGCTTCATCTGATCCCTCTCAAAACAGCCCTGTGAAGCAGCAACATCAGGGAACATTATCGACTTTATACAATGAAAACTAGAATTAGGAAGGTGAAGTGTGACCCAAAGTTTAAAAACAAATACCCACCCTCCCCCTCTCCCCCCAAAGCAGAAGCACAAGGAGACTTTGAATGTTAAGTATGACACTGGCCAATTTGAGACCCCTCCCCTATCCTCCACTGGGAATCCAGGCACATAAATATACTATGCACAGCAGTAAGGACTAATCAATAATCTCACCCCCTCACCCTTAAACTTGCCCTTATAAATCTAGTTTTTGATCTAGCCTGTATTCGTTTAGGACCAAACTGTTCTCTCTTTAACCAATGGCCAGTCTCCCTTTAGCTTGCAAATCAAATAAGACAACCATAAAGCTCCTTGAAGCAAGAAGGCTCAAAAACACAAAGGGAAAGCCAATACCATGAATGCTATAAACATTTCATTTTATTTTTTTAAGAAAGTAGCTTCAGAAAAAGAGGAAAATAATCTAGATCATTTATTTATATATATATATTTTTAATAAAAACCTTTACATAATCTTCATGCATAAAGATCCAGGAGTAGCCATGTTGTCTGTCCCAAGCTGTTACCTGGGGCTCCCCTAGCTGGCAGGAGTGTAGTGAAGGCCCCCTGCCTGCCCCTGAAGCCTGCCTCAGTGATGGTTTTACCTTCTGGGGCTGTAGATGGAGGGTGAGAAATGCTTTTGGTTAGAATGGGAGGGACAGGAAGGGCTCCCAACCTGCCAGGTTTTATATAAACTCCCAGGCAAATCCAGACAGGAGGCCTAGCAAGATGACTGAAAACCAGGGACCAACTGAGTCCTGGGAGCTTTCCAGAGACCTTGGATCTGTGACCAACGGCTCCTGCACACAGTAGCAGGGAAGGCTTGATGTTCACAAAACACTCAAGGCAGGAACAAACAAGCCTTGAAGATCTACCCCTCCACGGCAGGCACTCACAGGAGACCTTGTTCTGCTTCCTACCTCAGTCCAATTCTCTCTCGACTCTATAACATAATGTTAACTCATCAACCTACTTAAAAGAGAGATTCTCTTTCCTTCTGTGGATAGTTCATCTGTTAAGGAAGGATACATTTGTCCCACTCCTAAAGAGTCCTAGTGGGAAGGGCTGGGTTAGGAGTGGGTAGCAGGTTGGCATGGAGGGTCACAAGACCCAGAATGGCCGAGGGTGGAAAAGAATTCCCTGGTTCTTTGAGGGGATTCTGCCAAAGTACCTTATTGACCGTTTTTAGAAAAAGCAAAAAATGAATGATCTTGAGGATGGTAAAAAGAGACTTGGCTTCTTTTTTTGGGTTCCAAAAGCCCTTATTCCATGTTCTGCATTAAGGAAGCCCTGAACAACGGGAGGACACTGCTTGGTGTGGCAGGATGGGAGGATGGATTCTGCAGCCAACTCAGAGAATGACAAACAGTGCTGATCAACTCAATGCAGGGGACTTCTGTGTGGTGAGTGTGAATGAGCATGTGAGTGTGGGAGGAGCCTGGGGCTCACTGGCTCCCAACAGTCAGTTCTTGAAGAGTCAGTTCTCGAAGGTAGGACTGTGTGAGGCTGCGCAGTTCCTCCAGGGCATAGTCCTCAGGCATGGGGAGCCGGCCAATGTGGGGAGCCAACAGGCGCAAAGGGACCCGCTGAAGATCTGGCGTTGAATCAGAGGTTGCATCAGGGGCATGCTGAAGGCTCAGCACCACCCTCAAAAGGTTGGCTAGACGTTTGGCCATGTCTGGAGAGAAAAAGTGGAGTGAGCACAAAGGATGGAAGGTGGGGAAGGGGGCACAAGGTGTATGTGTGTGTAATAATCATAAAGACAGGAGGCAAGCAAACAGAAAGCAGGGAGAGGCTAGAGGCTTACCTGACTGAGCCAGGCGATCCTTGGCATTGTAACACTGGATCTGCTCTATCCGGTTGCACAGTGAGGTCACTTTGGTTTGTAACTGCTCCAGCTCATAACCTGAGCACTCCACCTATAAAAAAGCAGAGAAATCAATTAGGAGCTCCCATCACTACAATCTTATCCATAGACTGACTGCAAAACTCTGAAACAACAGTAAGGTGAGGGAGGGGAAACCCAAGAAGCTGGCTGGCAGTGCCATGTCACCACCATCCTGCCTACTTGCAGAGAACAAGGCATGGTGTTAGCAGGAACACACAGCAGGAAAGTAATACAGTGTAGAGTCTTGGATTGGACTCCAGAACTTGATTCTTTCTCCCCCTCCCGCTGTCCCCGTTATTTTTTATTATCTTAGGGAGTGGGGAGGGAGGGTGAGAGAAGGAGGCAGGGAGAGGGAATAAGAAAAAGAGAGACAGACAGACATTGATCAGTTGCTTCTTGTATGTGCACTGACTGGGGATAGAACCTGCAATCTAGGTATGTGCCTGACCAGGAATCAATCCCGAAACCTTCTGGTGTACTGGACAACACTCCAACCAGCTAAGCCACACTGGCCAGTGCCAGAACTTGATACCTAAGCTTTATACGCTATTGTCTTTGACCTTAAAAGAATGATTTTTCCAAAAGGAGCTCATGGCAACCTAAAGAGATCATAACTATAATATGGTGAGGTTTGCTAGCAGACAAGTGCACCAAATATTTTGGTAGGAGAGAGAGAGAGAGAAAGAGAGAGAGAGAGAGAGAGAGAGAGAGAGAGAGAGAGAGAGAGAGAGAGAGAGAGAGAGAGATAACTCTTCCTAGGGGAAAAAGAGAAGTACTGCTTACAATAATCTAGATTTTAAAGGATGAATATGAGTATGGAGTTAAAGAGTGGAAGAAAACAAGATTTGCTAGAAACATCATGAGTAATTTAGTGTGCGTAGAGCAGGTTGGTAAGGCTGGAATGTGGATTAGAAGTGATAGAAGTTAAGGCAAGAGTGAAAAAAGGTAAAAGCCTCTACAGGGGCTTGAATACTATGTTTAGTAGTTTGGTCTCTATACTGTAAACAATGGAGATCTATCTTTATGATTACTGAGATTGATCCAAGACATTTTAATGAAGACTGAATAACTGTAATGCTTGCCATTTTAAAACGTAACAAATGATGTGTGAATTATCCTCATCAAATCTCTGACTTTCTGTAGCTCTCATCCCAAGCTTATTCAAAGTAGGGCTGGACAAGAGTAGGAGACTGACTACAGAGAAACTGCAGAAAGTCTATTGTACACACTTACTTGGTAATAAACACAAAAAAGTTTTTTAAATTTTGATACAGCTGTCAAGTCAAAACAGCTTCATCAGTAGCCTCATCAAAATGCCCTTCTGCATCGACAGTGCTGGTGGCAATGAATTTTCAAGTCGCTGCTCAGACCTATGAGGTCTCTTTAAGGGCCAGGGAAAAGGAAAACTAGGCAGTAGTTAAGGAACTCAGATACCTGCTGTATTTGGTGGACCATTTCAAGGACCCGAAGATAGTCCAGGTAAACAAGGCCAGATGTTTCCCAGTCCTGGATTAGGCCACTGCGCTCTGGAGGTGCCAGGTCTTCCAAGAACCCCTTCAGGTAGTCATAGTTCTCATTAATGATGGCATCTGAAAAACAAAATATTGAGCACTATGTCTGCACAAGTACATGGTTCCCAAAAATGTTCTTCCCAGATGAAGAACAAGGCAGAAAGCCAAGATAGGGAGGAAGAGGAAACAATGTTGGGTCAGACTTGAGAATTTCAAGTAGTTATTTGAAATTCTCTCTCTAAAAAAAAAAAAAAAAAAAAAAAAAAAAAAAAATGAAGAATTTCTGGCTTCAGTTTTCCAAACAGATATTTCTGGTGTTGCGAATAAAATTCCCTATATAAACAAAGCTTAACATAATTAGCACATGTCAAGAATATTCCTGGAAAATGATAATATAACAGTATTGCTGTCTACCCAGCCCTGCCCCTCTAGCCCCTCATTTTGGCCAAGCCTCGTCTATATGGAGAGCTTTCACAGGTGTGGTCTGATTCACGTCTGCTATGTCCCATACTATGAGTATCTCTGGCCTGACTCGCCATGGAGTTCAGAGGGTGGAATAATTTGGGGTTATTCCAGGAGCCACAGACCCTAGAGGGAAGCCCTCACCAGAAGCTAAGTGCCGGATGACGAGTTTGTGGCAGTGGTTCCAGTGGCCAGCTTTAAATAAATAGAGGGCCTCCAAGTGCCTGTCGGATTCCATGTGTGCTCGCACTGCTTTGGCCTCATGAATCCACTCAGCAGGCACACAAAGCTTCTGGGTCAGGAAAGTCTCCTTAGCCCAAGATTCAGGGGTCTCCAATAGTTGACAGTGCCGGGTAAGTAGCTCTCGAACAGCTCTCTCACGCAGGCTGTAGGAAGAGATAAGTTGGAATGAATCTCATCCTCACTGATGGAGAAGGCTGCCTCAGACAGCTCAAACTGGGACAGTCTCTCAAACTTCAGGTCTTGATCCTTAGTGGATCACCTCAAACTTCACTAAAAATAAAAACAACCAAACCCAAAGGCCAATATGTCAGCATTTACTTAAAAAAATTTTTTTTAAATTAATCCTCACCCAAGGATATTTTTCCATTGATTTTTAGAAACAGTGGAAGGGAGGGGGAGAGACAAAATAGAGAAACATCAATGTGAAAGAGACACATCCATTGGTTGCCCTTTACACCCTGACCAGGGCTGGGGGATCAAGCCTACAACCAAGGTACAAGCTCTTGATAGAATTGAACCCAGGACCCTTCAGTTGCAGACCGACACTCTACCCATTGAGCTAAACTAGAGCAGCATTTATTTTTTAAATAAAATAGAATAGAAAGTATCTATGCACATTGTATTTTCATGTTTAAAAAAGTCTGAAACTAATACTCTAGGAGCAACCTTTTGCTACTGCCCAGAAAGGCTTTCCATAGCTAGGATTGCTCCTTTACTTCCTTTCTAGTAATAGATCAGGACTGGGATAGGGAATTCTACACTCCACAGAGCAGTCCTCTGTAGTTCATTTCCAACCTTCTCCCTTTGGTCTCCCACATGGTCTATTTAAACTCACAGGGAAAGTCTGGGGTCATTTTGCTTCCTGGGAAAGGAAGAGGAAAGCAAAACTCCTTAAAGGAAAGGCTGCACTAGATGCTTTATACTTTTACTCCTTTAATCTCCTGGTCACCTTTGAATGGGGATTAATACTATAATTTGATAGATTAAACCTGAGGCTTGGAGAGTACCCTAGGTCAAGGTGAGTACATGGTGGATCCAGAATTCAGTCAACTCTGACAACAACAAAACTAACTTCTTTCCATACCACACAACATTACAGATAGCGCAGCATAGTGATTAAAAGCAGACTCTGGTTGTTTTGAGTTGGAAGCCTCTCTCTGCCATTTACTAGATATGTGACTCTGAGCAATGGTTATTTAATCTCACTGTGCCTTCGATTGCTCATCTGTAAAATAAATTAGAGTGTCTATCTCATAGGTTCATTATGAAAATTAAATAAGTCAATATTTGTAAAGTACAACAGAGTATAAACATATTAAAAGGAATATAAAACAAAATACTATATAAATACTTCTTTTTGTTATTATTGTACTGCCATGCTGCCACCATTAACAAAACCCCTCCAAAAGTCACAGCACGAAGAAAAGGGAACCAAAGCATTACACATCTAAGCAAGGTTATACTGGTAAATGCAGTACTTTCAAACTTGAAAACTTAAGGGGTGGGAATGGTTGGATGTCAAAGAAAGGCCAGAGAGGGAGAAAGCCAGTAGAAAAAAGCAGGGGCCCTCCCTACTACGCCACTGCATCAGACCCACTGAAGCAGCTCCGTGCACACTATTTCTGCATATAGTAGTCCCCTACCCCTTATCTGAGGGAGACACATTCAAGACCCCAGTGGATGGCAGCTATGATGGATAGTACTTAACCCTATATATTAAAACATAGGTATGTTTTTCTTATACCTATGATAAAGTTTAACTTAAAAATTAGGCACAGTAAGAGATTAATAATAACTAGTTATAAAATTGAACAAATATAACAATAATCTATATATATAAAAGCCCAGTGACCAGAATGGCAGAAAGACCGGTGGCTATGGCAGCCAACCAGCCTGATCTGAGCCCTGATCGCCCCCTGCCCCCAATACCCTGATTGGGGGTGGGGCCAACCAATTTTTTGCAGCCCCCTCCCCCCCCCGCCGGCCCAATGGGCTCCCGTGGGGGCAGGCCAGCCGGCCAGACCCCACCCATGCACGAATTCATGCACTGGACCTCTAGTACTATAATAAAAGTTATGTGAATGTGATATCACTCTTTCTCAAAATATCTTACTGGACTATACTCACCTTTTTACTTAAAGGAAGCACTTTATGGCTTCTCTGTGGCATACCCAAATTGTCACCATTAATACTCGTGCTTTGGGACCATTAGTAAGTAAAATACGGGTTACTTGAACACACCCACTGCAATACTGAGACAGTTGATCTGATAATCAAGATAGCTACTAAGTGACTAACAGGTGGGTAGCATATACAGCATGAATATGCTGGACAGTGCAAGATTTCATCATGCTAATCAGAATGGTGTACAATTTAAAACTTATGAATTGTTTATTTCTGGGATTTTCCATTTAGTATTTTTGTACTCCAGTTGACTGCAGTTAACTGAAACCTTAGAAAATAAAACTGCAGATAAAGGAAGTACGACTGTAATTCTAAACACGCCACTCAAGTGCATCTCTGCCGAATGTAATGGTGTTTCCCCATCCAGGCATATCCTTTCTTTCCACTTACTCATTTTATATTCCAATTTTCTCAAGTTCTCTGAACCTTTCTAGAGATTCTCCGCAGTTCCCAGAGATCTCTTGTTCCTTCTCAGACTACTGAGAGGTCTTATAATAAATAATAAAATTTGAGCTCAACCAAAGACAGTTTCATTTCTAGCCTGTTCACATGAATATAGACACTCTGGGCTGTGGGTTGAATGGTTTATCACAAGGCTGGACCCGAAATACATTCTAAACACTTACTTGCTGAATTCAACACTGAGACTAACTCCTTTGGCACTGCCCTGCAGTGTAACATGCACCCAATGGGTTTGATGGCTTATCACTCACCTTGAGTTGTCTATGTGCAAGAGGACAAAGATGGCCCATTCCCAGAGCCCCTCACTTTCCAGTTGGCCAGCATAACTGGTCTGCAGCACACCCTCACACTGCTCTGAGAGATGGGTGTAGTTAAGAGCCCGCAGCATCTCCCACAAATGCCAGCTTAGGCGATAGTCCAATGGATCTGCTGTTATGCTTCGAGGCTCCAGCAGCTGGTTGAGATCATAATGTCTGAAAAGGAAATGTGCTAAGAGTTACCATGTCCAGCCAGCAGACCATCTGCACTGAATGTCAACTGGTTTTGACTCAGAAGACAACAAAGGCAGGCACCTGAGAGCAGAAGCATTTATGCCTCATAGTCTCCTTCTGACACTGTTGCATCTAGGTTCAGCCAGATTATAGAGCCTACCAAAAAAAAAAAAAAAAAAAAGACACACCTTCTCTTCTGTGGTTATGTGATCTAACAGGTTTGCTGGTATTTGTTTGGCCTATATAATTCTACCATCTTCATACAGGGAGTCCCCACAGCTCTGACCCTTCCATTGGTTCATTCTAGTATCAATCACTTTTCTTAACCATTTAAAAAAACATATACCTTAGTACCTTTCAAACTGTTCTATCTGAAGCTCTTGAAGTGCTAATTCCCCTGTTTGTTTAAATAGCTAACTAGTCTTCATGACTAGTAAGCTGTAGTCTGTATGTTGACTTGGATATGGCTTATAATTTTTACCTTTGATTTTGTCTGCAGTGGGTATTATTCTTTATATAGAAACCCAGATGCCCTGGGTTTTAAAAGTGTCCCTACATTGACATTTATTTTTCTTCCGCTGGGGAACCAGTTTATGTGTTAAGTTCCTAGCTTGGAATTCCCAGATCATAGGAACTGTATAAACTAAGATAGCACACCTGCAAGTTTTAAGGATCTGGAGCTTAGATTACCAAGCAGTAACTTTTCCCTGTTACCTAAGACCCCAGACATTTTATAACTTCCTAACACCTCCCTAAATAATAAGTAGAGTTCTTCTTAACCAGTGCTATCAAAATGAAGTTTGTGTGAAGATGAAAATGTTCTATAACCTGTCTTGATCAATATGATAGTCAATAGCCACATGTAGCTATTAAACACTTAAATAAGGCTAGTGTGAATAAGTAAATTTTAAAAATTTAACTCACAATTCACATATACTGGACAGTGCAACTTTAGATTATTTTTAAGGGACAGGATGTGAATTTTACGTAAGGGTTTTTGTCATAGCAAGTCTACCTTTCATGATTATAAGGTTTACTATCTCATTCTGACTTTGGTCTCTTTATTTCTGACACCTTCAGATATCCCTCCTCTTATAAAAAACTGACATAGGATAAACTGCACATATTTAAACTGTACAATTTTCCTAAGTTTTAACATATCTATACACATGTGAAACTACCTCCAAGGTCAAGACAACAAATATACACATCACCTCCAAAATTTTCCTTTTGCTCTTCTGTAATCCTTCTCTTCTATGCCTCCCTATAACTACCATTCTCAGGCAACCACTGTTCTCCTTTTGGTCATTATAGATCAATTTGTATTTTCCAGAATTTAACATAAACTGAAATAAATAGTAGGTACACTTTATAGGGTATTCTTTTTTTTTCTCTCTTCTTTTTCAAAACTAAATAAAATTGTCTTCTGATTCATTCACTATGTTGTGTGTATCAAAAGTTCATTCCTTTTTACTTTTGAACAGTATTCCATTGTAGAGATGCACCAAATTTGTTTATTCATGCAACTGTTGATGAAAATTTTGGTTGTTTCTAGTTTTGGACCATTATAAAGCTGCTATCATCAGCACTGTGGCATATGCTTTCATTCTCCTTGGGTAAATACCTAGGAGTTGAATGGCTGGACCATATGTCTGTAGGTGTATGCTTAGCTTTTTAAGCTGCCAAACTGTTTTCCAAAGTGCCAATATTATTTTCCATTTTTCACCAGCAGTGTATGGAAATTCCAATTGCTCCACATCCATGACAATTGGTACAGTAGGTTTCTTTAATCCTTAGCCATTCTTAGGTAAGTAGCGGTATCCCATGATGGCTTTAATTTGCATGTCCCTGTTGTCTATTGATGTTTAACGTCTTCTCATGGCTTGACATCCAGATCTTTGGTGAAACATCTGCTTAAATATTTTGCCCAATTTTTAAACTGGGTTGTGTGTTTTCTTATTGAGTTCTGAGAGCTCTTTATTATGTTCTGGATACAAGTTCTTTACCAGATATATGAATTGCAAATATGTTCTCCCAATCTGTCTTTTCATTCCTTAACAGGCTTCCAATGAGCAATTAAAAAAAAAAAAAAAATATATATATATATATTTTATTATTGATTTTTTTTTTACAGAGAGGAAGGGAGAGGGATAGAGAGCTAGAAACATAGATGAGAAACATCAATCAGCTGCCTCCTGCATACCCTCTACTGGGGATGTGCCTGCAACCAAGGTACATGCCTTGACTGGAATCGAACCTGGCACCCTTCAGTCCGCAGGCTGACTCTCTATCCACTGAGCCAAACTGGTTAGGGCACAATGAGCAATTGTTTTAAGTTTAACATTAAGTTTATGATCCATTTTGAACTAAATGAGTAATAGAGGTAACCAATGAAACCAAAAATTGAGGTAGACTAATCAAGAAAAATGAGAGAAGACACAAATTATTAATATCAGGAGAGAAAAAGACATAGTTACAGATCCTATAGACATTTAGAAATGATAATAAAGTCCTAGCTGGTTTGGCTCAGTTGACAGAGTGTCGGCCTGTGGACCGAAGGGTCCCAGATTCGATTCCTGTCAAGGGCACATACCTGGGTTGCAGGCTCCTCCCCAGCCCAGGCCCACCCCCCCCCCCCCCCCCCGCCCCAGGACACATGCAGGAGGCAACCAGTCGATGTGTTTCTCTCACATCGGTATTTCTTTCTGTCTTTCCCTCTCTCTTCCATTCTCTCTCTCTCTCTTAAAAAAAAAAAAAAAAAATTAATGGGAAAATATCCTCGGGTGAGGATTAAAAAAAAAAAAGAAAAAGGATTAACAAAGAAATGTTATCGTTTTATGCCAATAAATTTGGTGACTTTGAATTAGACAAATTCATTAGAAGAAACAAATGATCAAAACTAACTCAAGAATATATAGAAAACCTCAACAGCTCTATATCTGCTTTTTAATTGTTACTCGAGGATATGCTTTTATTTCTTACTTATTTTTTAAAAAATATATTTTATTGATTTTTACAGAGAAGAAGGGAGAGGAATAGAGAGTTAGGTACATGCCCTTGACTGGAATTGAATCTGGGACCCTTCAGTCCGCAGGCCGATGCTCTATCCACTGAGCCAAACCGGTTAGGGCGGAGATGCTTTTAATGATTTGAGATAGAGAGAATCAAAGATAAGTTGCCTCCTACAAGTGCCCCAACAAGGGATCAAACCCCCAACCTTGGTATGTGCCCTGACCAGGAATCAAACCTGCAACCTTTCAGTGCAGGAGACAATGCTCCAAATGAGACACCTGGCCAGGGCAGCCCTGTATCTGTTTTTAAAACTGATTTTATAGTTGTGATGATAGTTATGTTAAAATGTTCAAACCACATACTTTAGTATATGCAAAGTGTATCTCATTAAAGTTGATTAAAATAAGTTTTAGATTTCTAAGTCTAGTTCCAAGGCTCTTTATACTCAACTACTATAAGTTACATTTTGGTGGTTTATACAGACTAATAGCGATTTGGTCATGTATGAAAGGGAAAGGACTCCCAAGAGCTCACGTGTAACTTTGATTTACCTGTCACTGTAGAGTTTTAGAAGGTGAAAGCAGACATCTTGAAGTGGTCTCCGTGAGTCTTGTTCCTCCTCGTCCACGTAGCCAGAGCCCTCCAGGTATGAAGGAAGTGGAGAGCAGGCATACCTGTCACTCTCAGAGGTATTCTGAAGGTAAGAATTTGATAAAACAATACCTCAGCTGCTAGTGTGTTTCAAAGAAGCCATCATGTCTCAATAACGCAAGACACGCATATTAAGAATGGTATGACACCCTCTAAAGGAATGTGTCAAAGATTTGAAACTTAATTTAGATTGGTGACATACTCCACTTGTCTTCAAGGGCCTGCCAAAGATTTTAGATAGCTCTCACTAATCCCACCACTTTTCTTGCCACAATTATTATTACATTTAGTTTCTTTATTGTTCTCTTTTACCTGACAAATAAAATCAAAGATAATAAAAATGGAGAGAAAAAACCCCACAAACAACTGAAAAAATGATGGCATTAAACACAGTAATAATATTTTAACCTCCAAACTCACTAAGAAGGAATATGAAATGTGAACATTTAGAAGAAAATCTTAGACCTAATTTGGGGCTATAGCAAGTTTGAGGTCAGGCAGTGTATCTCAGGGAATTCCCAAAGACAGCACTAAGAATGAAGAAAAACCCTCCCATTTGATGGGGGGAAAAAAAAGTCAGTTGTGGAAACACATCTTATTAAATGAAACAAGAAGCAGACACTGTCCAGAGGCAGAAAAAAAGGAAGAAGTTTCCCATGAAATTTCTGAGGTTCTTTCCAACTTTACGGTATTTCCAAAAAAAGCAGAGAAAAAGTATTATGAAATGTGACTTGAAGGTTTTTTCTCTGGCAAAAACAGCACTACCTGATTGTTGCTTGGCTCTACTAGACACACATACCTGAAATGCTTCTTCATACATGCTGAGTGCCCTGGAAATGGAGGCTGTTGGTGGAAGCAAATACCAAAGATGGACAGCCAGGGAACGTTTCCAATCCAACTGGGAACACACATTAATTTGCTTCTGCTCTGAGAGTTGCCACACCTGCAGGTGACAAAATCACATTCACAGCTACAAATTACATTTACCTTGTTACTGCCCAGGTCTGCAAGTTATTCACTTATTCATATACATTTTAAATAATCTAAATAACAGTGTTAATAATCCAGAAATAAAATACAGTCCCTAGGTGGCAGGTGATGGGGTGAATTTAGATAACTACTGGTCTGAGAGGGGATAAGAACCACTGAGGTCTTTGTATTGCGCACAGTTGCCAACTTCTAAAACTTAAAGATGTGAATAAATTCTGACCAAATTTTTCATTTTTGGAAATTGACTTTAAGATGGCAATCAGGCCCTAACCGGTATGGCTCAGTGGGTAGAGCGTCGGCCTGCAGACTGAAGGGTCCCAGATTTGACTCTGATCAAGGGCATGTACCTTGGTACCTTGGTTGTGGGATCTATCCCCAGTAAGGGGCATGCAGGAGGCAGCTGATTAATCATTCTCTCTTATCGATGTTTCTAACTCTATCTCTCCCTCTTCCTCTCTGTAAAATCAATTTTAAAAAATTTTAAAAAGATGGCAATCAGCCCAGCCCACATGGCTTAGTAGCTGAGCATCACCCTATGAATCAGGACGTTACGGTTCAATTCCTAGTCAGGGCACATGCCCGGGTTTTGGGCTTGATCCTCCGTGTGGGGCATGCAGGAGGCAGTCGATCAGTGATTCTCTCTCATCATTGATGTTTCTATCTCTCTCTCCCCTTCCCTTCCTCTCTGAAACCAATAAAAACATATTTTTTAAAAAAAGATGGCAATCATACAGGTAGACAGCAACAGAGACTTGGCTAACAATAATTATGGTATAGCACCCATAAAATGGAATAGAAGTGGCCATTAAAAGGAATCAGACTACTGGGCCGGTAAGACTCAGTGGTTGAGCATCAACTCATGAACCAGGAGATCACAGTTCGATTCCTGGTGAGGGCACCTGCTTGGGTTGCAGGCTCCATCGGGCGTACAGGAGGCAGCTGATCAATGATTCTCTCTCATCACTGATGCTTCTATCCCTCTTCCTTCCTCTCTCTGAAATCAATAAAAACATATTTTTTTAAAAAATGAGGCTGCCCAACATGAAAAGTATACATACACAGAAAGTAAAAAAAGTTGCATAACTGTTATGTATAATTGACGTTATATGAATATACAGTCATGTTAATATGCATACATGTATTTTAATATAAACTTAAATATGTCTAGAAAGACAGACAACAAATTAGTTATGTTGTTATCACTATGATATGGGATATGGTGAATATTAACATTTTTATTTCTATATAACTTGTTATTTGTCTTTTTTTAAACAATGTACACGTTGTACCTTTATAATTTTCCATTAAAAATTTCCACTAAAAATAAGTTGCTTAGGTTACACATAATGTACAATTTACAAAGATGGCTCTCTAACTAAGCAATCTTGAATTTGAGAAAATATGAGTTTATGAGAAAAGAGGAAAATACCGGTTTTCCAGCCAACAGGGCAAAGATGCGCAATCTCTCATCCTGGATGAAGCAGTCAGCCTGGAGCTGATGCCAGTCCATCAGCTGCATGGTAAGCAGCTCCCGGACAGACTGGCTACCCACCAACTGGGATAAAAGAAGGGCAAGACGATGATCTCCTGTAAGAAAAACAGAAGTGCTCGGTGATACTGAGGATTTAGACTTGTGATATTACTTGGGGGCATTACCTTATCTCTTCCTGCCTTCAGGATAGAGAACTGAACACCTGTGACTGCTTTCCCTGTAGTGCCAAAATATTGATCAAGAACTCACCACTTTCTGCTTGGGTAGAAAATCTTCAAAGTAGCTTAGCCTAAATTACACATGGATTATACAGTATACAGAGTTCACTGAAAGATCTACTATCACATTACTTCTGTGACCCTAGACAAGGCACTTCATCTATAAAATGGGGGAAAATAGCATCTGATTCAAAGGTTTGTAGCGAAAACCGAGATGGCAAAATTGATAATAAGCCCAACTAGAATGTGCTATATAATGACAGTGAGAAATAGCAAACTCAAACCTAAAGGAAAAATGTGTGTGTATGATATAAAGAGAATGGTTGAGTCCTTTAATCTCACAGGTCTAATAATCTCTTTTAAATAAATTTTTTAAGTACAAAGGGCTGGGACAACAGTGAGTCTAATTAGCCATAATATGAGGGGTAGAATTCCAGTTTATGATGAGCTGAGAAAAATTCTGTCTCCTAGTACAAACCTCCTAAAAAAGTCAAGGCCTTTTGTTTATGTATATGGGTCAGTACTTAAGTGACTATTAAGTACTGCTCTCACAGAAACGAAGGCTCTCACAACGGTTTCCTTCATAAACTAAAGAGGCCTGGAGGAAAGAAATCATGCAACAGGACACATCTGGAAATGTGCTGCTAGGTCAAGCTGCCTCTCTGATGTATGTAGGTAACAAAAGAATGACTGGACTATGATTCATTAAATGCTGAGCCCACCTGACCATGCGCTGCTAGTATTCTAGATGAATAATAATAAAGGGAAAAAGTAAAAGACTATTTCTGTGTATCTACAGAACCCCAAAGAGAGGATTCAATAGCCAACAAATGTAAATATCCCGGGACACACTAAAGATGGTCAAATTCAGAGAAGAAACTGGCATGTTTTAATACAATCATTTAGATCATTTCTCTTTGTTCTGATCATACAACCAACCAATCAGCTTCTGACAATTCTTGACTTTTCACACAGACTTTCCCATTGATGAGAACATATACTTGAGCAAATGGCAGGATTCTACGGTACTTCCTTAAGTTGATTTAGTGTATGGTGTGAAGAAAGAATCTTTTTTACATGTGAATATCCAACTACCAAGCATTATTTGTTGAAAAGACTATCCTTTAACATTTAAATTGTGTTGGCACTTTTGTCAAAATTTACTAACCATAAGTGAAAGAATTTTATACTTGAATTCTCATTTCTGTTCCCTTGACCTGTACGTTCATCCTTATGCCAGCACATTGTCTTTATAGAATTTTTTCAGAAAGTGTTGATACTGTTGAGGTTTTTTTTACAATTCCAAGTAAGGATGAGGACCTGCTGGAGATTTTGATACTGTGTGGAACGTACAGGATGGGGCAAAAGTATGTTTATAGCTGTGAGTACGAGAAACAGAGTTTATGCTTGGATTATTCTTTATTAATTATTATTTTGCATATGAACAACTATAAACCTACTTTTGCCCTACCTGATAGAGATTAACTTGGGGAGAACAGACATCTTAACAATTCTGAGGTTTCCAATCCATCAGTGGTTCTCAACTTGGACAGTTTTGCCCTCCAGAGAACATTTGGCAGTATCTGAAGATATTTTTGGTTGTCACAACTAGAAGAGAGAGAACTCTTGAGTAGATGGACAGGAATGCTGCTAAATATCCTACAATGCCAGGGCAGCCTCCACAACAAAGAATTGCCCGCTAAAAATGCCAATAGTGCTGAGGTTGAGATATATTCCATGAACATGGACTGTCTCTTCATTTATTTAGATTTTTTTATTTCTCCAACAATGTTATATAGTTCTCAGTGTATAAGTCTTACACTTTTGTTACATTTATTCCTTAAGTATTTTAGTCTTTCAGATGCTATTATGTATGGATTTTTCAAAATTTCACTTTTAGATTTTTGTTACTAAAATACAGAAATACAACTAAATCTTATATATTGACCCTGAATCCTGAGACCTTGTTGAACAAGTTTGTCAGTCCCAATACCTTTTCTGTGAATTTCATACGACTGTTTACATACAGAATCATGCTGGCTGTGAATAAAGACATTTCTACCTCTTCCTTTATTACTATTGGTTGTTGTTAATCCTCACCAAGGAAATTTTTTCCATTTATTTTTAGAGAGAGTGGAGGGAGGGGAGGGGAGAGAGGGAGAGGGAGAATGGTTGCCTCCTGCACGCTTCCCAACTGGTACCAGGCATTGATCCTGCAACCCAGGTACTGCCCTTGATCGGAAATCAAGATCAAGACCCTTTGGTGCGTGGGTCAATACTTCAACCACTGAGCAAAAGCAGCCAGGGTTCTACCACTTCCTTTTTATTTTAAAATATATTTTATTGACTTTTTACAGAGAGGAAGGGAGAGGGATAGAGAGTTAGAAACATCGATGAGAGATAAACATTGATCAGCTGCCTCCTGCACACCCCCTACTGGATATGTGCCCGCAACCAAGGTACATGCCCTTGACTGGAATCGAACCTGGGACCCTGAGTCCGCAGGCATTGGGACTCTATCCACTGAGAGTGGATAGCTGCTCTATCCACTGAGCCAAACCGGCTAGGGCTATACTGCTTCCTTTTTAATCTGTATTAACTTTTGCTTCTTTTTCTTGTTTGAATACACTGGCTACAACAACCATTACTGTACAGAAATGGTGTTCCTAATCTTAGGGTATAATCACTTAGTCTTTCAAACATTAAGTATAATGTAGGTTTTTTGTAGGTTTGCTTTGATTAATAATGTCATCATAGGATGAGTTGAAAAAATGCTCCCTCCTGTATTTTCCAGAAGAGTTGTAGAAGACTGGTATTAATTCATCTTTATAAATATAAAAGTTCACCTGTGAAGACATCTGGATGTAGGCTTTTCTGAGTGAAGATTTTAAACTACAAACCCAATTTCTTTACTTGTTATGGATTTATTTAGATTTTCTACTTTTGGTTGAGGCAGTTTTGATTAATTTATACTTTGTTAGAAACTTGTCATTTTTATCTAAGTAGTTGAATTTGTTGCCATAGATTTTCTCATAATATTCCCTTTTCTGTAGAGTTAGTAATGATATTCATTCTTTCACTTATGTCTTTGGCAATTTGTGTCTTTCCTTTTCTCATCGTCAGTGTAAAAATTTTTAACTTTTGCCCAGCCGGTGTAGTTCAGTGGTTGAGCATTGACCTATGAACGAGGAGGTCATGGTTCAATTCCTGGTAGGGCACATGCCCGGGTTGTGGGCTCAATCCTTAATGTGGGGCATGCAGGAGGCAGCCAATCAATGATTCTCTCCCATCATTGATGTTTCTATCTCTCTCTCTCCCTCTCCTTTCCTCTCTCTGAAAGCAATAAAAATGAATAAATAAATAAAGAGTAACTTTTGCCCTGGCTGGTGTAAGCGTCATCCCACACACCAGAGGTCTTTGGTTCCATTCATGGCCAGGGCACATGCCTGGAGTTTTAGGCTCAGTCCCCAGTAAGGGGTGTGCAGGAGGCAGCTGATCAGTGTTTCTCTTTCTAAAATCAATAGAAACATTTTAAAAACTGTAATTTTCTTGATCATTTAACAAAATGAACTTTTAGTTTTATGGACTTCTCTGTTTTTATATTTTCATTTTCACTAATTTCTGTCTGATCTTTATTATTTCTTCCCTTCTTCTACCTTTAGGTTTAACTTTTGCTAGTTTCTTAAGGTAAAAGTTTAGGTTATTGATTCTTGTTGGGTAATTAACAGGTAACACTGGTTGACAGTGTTTAAGTACTCTATACATCTGATTTTCTGTTTAGTTGTTCTACCACAGATTGAAAGCAGAGGGAGTAAAGCAAAAATGTAATCTTAGGGTAAGGAGAAAAAAAAGGGGGGGGAAACAGTTTGTGAATAAATTGAAGGATCGGACTTCTGACACTCCTTAAGATTCTCTTCCATTACACTAAGTGTGCTGGTGAACATAACTTTATCTCTTTAATGATTCATAATCTTTATAGCATTATAGAAATTCTTGCTTATCTGCATTTTCTAGTTTTATTACAAGTGTGTACATAGCATGTAAAATTCAAATACTTTTAATTAAGTAAATTTAATGTTTAGAAGACACAGTCCCTATTCTGGAGGAACCAGCAATCTTTCTGCGAAGTCTATACTTAATACTCATGATAGAAGACAAAAGCAAACCCATAATTAAGGGGTAGCGACAGCGAGTGGGAAGTAGGCAGAGGTATAGAGAAGGACCATATGCTCACCTGATTGCTGAGCCAGAGAGCAAGCCTCACTAATCCTCTTGCCCGTGAGGTAGCTAAAAACAGCCTCCACAGGGTTGTCTTTCCGGGTTAAGGAGACCTCCTCCTCAATTTGAGGTGCGGCAGTCTGGGATAGCCAGCGAGAGAAAGCTCTTCTTCGCTCCAGAATATGAATGTATTCACTGGGTTCATCCAGCTGGCTGTCAAGCTCCTTCAGGTGGCCCCATAGAGCTTCACATAATGTCCATGTTAGGCTCCACTGCTTCACAACTAAGGAAGAGACAGGAAATCAATGCTATGACATAAAGCCTTACAGTAACTACAGAGGGGCATCACTCCAATTGTGGTGTAAAAATACATAAATTAGTAACTACCCCAACCATTCAAGCTGATTTCCCTGAATGTCTCTACCTCACTCAGCTATGTCTTATAAGTTCGAGAGGTGTGTGGTGTAACTGCTTGCTCACTCTATGTTTCTGTGGTACTTACACAACAAATGTAACTCGATGTTCCTTTAAACAGTTTCCTCTAGCCTAATTATGGCTAAAATAATCTCAAATGCTAAGGGGAAAAAAGTCATTTGATTTGATCAAATTCTGTTTACAAAATGCTTTAAAAACTATAAAGTGCTCTAAAAACTTATGAGGGCTTATTCTCTCCTGGTAAAGGCACAGTTTAACATTTAGTGAATTTAAATGACGGTATTCAAAGCACTTAAGAGTAAGTCAGCTCTAATATACAGGTGTGAGTATGCAAAACAGTTTATTCTTGCATTATTATTTATTGTAATATTTTACATATGAACTGTAAACCTACTTTTGCTCCACTCAGTATACAATGTGACTATATACTGATAGTAGTTACTATCTTCATTTTGCAGATGAGGAAGTGAGCTAGAGTGCTAAGTGACTTGCTCAATGTTACGGGCAATATGTAGCAGAGCCAGGATTCAAACCGAAGTATGAGTCTAACACTATACTCTTAACCACTATGTATATTGCCCCTCAAGAAGGAAAACAGAAAGGAAACACTGTTTACAAGTATGTGCTAGAAAGATGACTCACATGTTTGAAAAGAAGAATATGGAAGCAAACACAAAGAACAGAATTCCTAAATGTGTGGTATGGAACATTCTAAAATAATCTCCGTTTTTCAATAAAGGTGATGTTATGAAATACTGTGAAACATGTAATTATCATTTTTCTGTTATTTGAAATAATAAGTTACCAAACTGAAAAAAGACCTTTATCAAAGTATTGGTTCTGAAAAACATAGTCACAATAGTTATAGAGAGACGTCAGGAAGGGAGCTAAAGACACAAAAATTGTTGGGAAGACCAAGCGGGACTTGAGGAATGGGTAAAATTTAGAAAGGTAAGAAGGAACAAATCTCTCTCTTCCTATGTTCTCTGCATGGGGGAAGGAATGCAATTTCATAAATCCAGATTTGACTGGCTACAGTTCCTTTGAACAAAAACCTGTATGTTAATGGCCATAAGAATAATTGTAAACAATGGTATAATTTCTCTTTGCTTGGGATTTTGCTCATCCAACGCAACTGTAGACAAGTGCTCAGGCATCCACCTACTTATTACACTGGTAAATTGAAATTTATCCTCCTATGTACACATATTACATCCCTGTTCCTAGGACATCAAATAGAAGCCTAGTCCAGTGGTCGGCAAACTGCAGCTCGCGAGCCACATGCGGGTCTTTGGCCCCTTGAGTTTTTAACAAAGGCCAGCTTAGGAGTACCCTAATTAAGTTATAACAATGTACCTACCTATATAGTTTGTTTAAAAAATTTGGCTCTCAAAAGAAATTTTAATTGTTGTACTGTTGATATTTGGCTCTGTTGACTAATGAGTTTGCCGACCACTGGCCTAGTCCATACTTACTTTGTGCTTCCAATAAATCTCCCGATGCTTCCTTAACCCAATCTGCATAGTCATGAATGACAGCAACTCCTGGATTGGGAACAATGAGAGGACACAGCTCATCCACATGGACAGTGCTATGTTTTAATTTGAGCTCCAGAGGTATCTGGTATAATTGCAGGTCTTCATCCAGCTTCTTTTTTCTGAAACTTAGTTTTTCCAAATGAACTTTGAATGGGGACTCATTTAGGCTACAAGGGCAAATGATAAAAAAGATAGAAAATAAAGATAAGACAAATGCTAGAATTTTCCTACAACCAAAATGGCTTCTTTTTATGATTACAAATAGAATGCAAAATATGATTTCATAGGAAATCAGTTAGACTTGGAATCCACTTCAGCATATATCCAGACACTATAAAATCCAAGGGCCAAAATCAGTGTGATACCCATTTCTCAAATTATACTTCGTAAGGTATCAAAAGACTCCAAATTAAGATAAGCATATAGTCAATCTGGAATTGACTCAATTTTTAAGATTGATATTAACAACCACCAAAATATCAAAACACCATGCATAACTCAAGTTTAGGATCAACATTCCTGAGTTTCAAAAGATGTTGTTTATTTCTTCAAAGTCAACTTTAAAATCCTATATAATAAAAGCGTAGTATGCAAATTGTCCCTTTGACCGGAAGTTGTCTGGGAGTTCGACCAGGGGGTGGGGCTGGCCGGGGGAAGGGAGGGAGTACCCGGCAGGCAGCTGGCAGCCACTAGGGACCCTACCAGTGCACAAATCTTGTGCACTGGGCCTCTAGTCTATGAATAATAGGTGATTATAGCCACTTAATCTGTAAAGATAGAGCAATTTGTTATAATTATAAAAAGTAAATAGGGAACTATTATATATTTTACACAAGACAACTGTATATATACTAATAACTACCAGGAAACTATACTTGTAATCTATATGGTAAAATATAGAATATAGAGAACTATAAGCACACATATGTAAATATTAATGGTGGGTATTGTGTAGAAATATATAACATATGTAGTTATCAATTGTCACCTTATTTCCAAATACTTATGTATGGATTACCCACAATTCATGTTCTTTTTATCAGGTCTAAGATACAGGATGTGTTTAGCTGAGAATATACTTTATATATGAAGAAATGGTAAATACCTACGTGAGAAAATAAATACAATGACTAATGTAATAAAAGGATGAAGCCCAAGGAATGCTGCAGCATTAGCTTTGGGTCTGTTATGTTTCTAACAAAAGTTTAACCACTAGATATTACCTTTACCTTGATGGTACAAATGGAGTTATCTTACTAATCATTTCAGTTTTTAATTACATAAATATCTTCTGCTATCTAAAATTGTGCTAAGAATATATCTAGAAAAATTTCCTTATGATAAAAAGTTTTTTCTCACCTACCATGTTGCCTTTCTCAAAAAGCATAAGGAAATGTGACTCACGATTTAACAGTTACTGGGTTAGGCAGGAATCCATATTCCACAGAATCAGCAGTCTGATGATTTTCCAGTTCATGAGAGCCACTCAGCTGTTCTCCACTATTAGCAAGAGTCCAGTTGGGTCCCCAACCAACCCGAAATGAGCGTCCCATAAATAAGGCCATGTCCATCAAAAGTTTCCCCCTGCCATAGGTAACAGACTTTTCAAGAGCGACCAGGCCTGGTTGTCTGCGAGTTCCCACTGTTTTCAACTGGACCTCAGGGACAGGGCTGGGTACTGTAAACACAGAGGTCAGGGGTGGAGGGACAGACCAAGCAGATGTGGATGGGATATTCATCAACGATGATGTTCTGGGAGTGCGACATTCTTGCACAGAGGCACTTGGTGAAAAAAGAACTCCACTTGTAAATTTTGATTGTAGTAACCCACCAACTAAAATAAGGGGAGGGGAGTAAAAGCTATTAGAAAATAGAGACTATTGCTTCTTGAACAACAATAATCAGTGAGTTTGAAATTATAGTTTTACCAAACTTACTAAATCAGATATAGAAAACCAGAAGCAGGTTAAATCAGATACTGGAGAACTTACTCTTCCAACCAGAAAATCAAGGCAAGAATTCTCATGATATCAACAATAGCAACATTAATAAATACAACTACTACCATTTTAAAAGATTATCTAGCACTTATCTGTAGCAGACTCTGCATAAGCATTTGTATACATTGTTTCATTTCATCTTTCAGTAACTTCATTGAATGAGAAATATTATTATCTTCATTTTATAAGTAAAAAAACTGGACTCAAATCCAAATCCACAAAGCTACTAACCTGGCAGTACTGAAAGATGACACCAATGCTCATGCCCTTTATCAGAATGCCAAATATAACGGTTTCTTAGTCAATATGAAAAGCTTAGTTAATAAGATCAGAGTTCTACCACTGTGATGCTCAACTGAGGCATCTTGTAATTGTTATTGCACATGTGCCTTTCAGAAGACAGCTCTTGTTACTGTTGCCTGCTTTCCGATTTTTATATGGTTCCTGTCTAAAGCAAGGAGTCAGTTATTAAAATATGAGATTTTCATGTAGTGCCCATCATGGAACAGATTTGTGAATGTTTAACTGATGCTTTACTAGTTAAAGTATTAAAGAAGGAAGTTTAATGTATTAAGGCACTCAAAGAATTGAAAAATAAACGTTTAATTTTTAAAATAACAAACAAATCTCTTCCCAGTAGTTCCTCTGCTTTTCAATATTTCAACATTACACCTGCTTATGTCCTTTGTTGACAACAGGACTCTATCTCTAATCTCACACACATGGATGCAAGCCCACTAGAAAAGGGAAAGTTTTAAAATATGTAATGATTTCCTTGGGAGTCTGGGAAGGTTTGGAGAACAGAATCTGACAAGTTTTGTGCATTATGAGAAGCAATATTTGCCCCTAAAAGGCAATAAGGACAGTGTCAGAATTGCAAAGTAAGTATAGTACAGGACAACTTGCTATTTCCTCAAAGGCCTCATAGAAATTAGAAAATTTAAGATTATCTGATTCACACTCATAAGCAAATGAAAACATAAATCTAAACAAAACACAAATGCTTTTTTCTCCATATAACTTTTTTTGTTGGCACCAATAAAGCAAATCATGGTTTTTTAAAAAACTGGCCCCACCTAACAGGTATGTATGAGTACATTTCCTCTTGACATCCTGGTCATAGCCATTAGGGGGTATTTGCTAGAGAAGTTGATTCAATTTAGAAGATATGTGAAAAACAAGACTTTATGGTGTTCTTATAAAATAGCATCTTTTACAGTACCTAATGAACGGGATTTTGATGTTTGGGATGCTGAAATGGGGAGTCTGGGAGAACAGATTTCTTGAGAAGTATCTGCTTTAGAAGGAAGGCGGCTGAAGCGTTGATCCAGGACCATATCTGTATCTTCCTCATCAGCAAGTAATGATGCTTTCATGATCTAAAAAGGCAATATCTATAGAATGAATGTGCTCCACCAAATCCAAAGGCCATAAAAGAAAAACGCAGTTGACAACAACCAAAAAATCGCTCTGTCTCAATGTTGTGCCAGAGCAGAAATATTTGTATAACTGACTCAATTATACTTGTATGTACCTGAAGGGTAGAAGTTATTAATACTCCTCTTCCTTTGTATTTACAGTCTTAATAGGGCCTGCCTGGCATGTAGAAATCACTCTCTCGTTTGTTAAATGAATGATGTCAAAGTCAAACATAAGCCAAAGGCTAAACTCATAACAGGCCAAAAGGCGTGGGCAGGGGGAAGTTGAGACAGAGCTTAAAGAAATCTGCATCTACTAGTTTTGTTTTGTTTTTAACTTCTAGCTTTTGTGGAGCACTTTCAAGAGCCTCAAAACCACTCTATGAAGTGAACAAAGCAATATTTTATAGAGAAAAACCATTGCTCATAGTTATTAAGTGACTTGCCTAAAGTTATATACTAATATTTCTAAAACTGGGTTTAGAGTCCAGGCCTTCTGATCTCAACCCAGCCTTTCCTCCCTGAATGGGAAAATAAGGCTCAAACATGGGCCATGTTTTTTCTTATTCCAGTGACCACTCAATGCTCTTAAATGAAGGAAGACACCTGATGTTATGTAAGGGAAATAAATATTAGTTTGGCTTCCTGTTGTGGTAGGGATGGGTTAGGAGTTCACCTGTAAGACATGTGGATTAATTCCCAGTGAAGATGCAATGTGTGTTGAGGCGGACACAGGCTCCTGATCCTCAGGCACGCTCTCTTCTAACATGGAATCCAAAACTGGCTCCTGGGTGATATCTACCATGTCACTGTCCAGTTCCACAACCCTCCCTAACTGCTCCACCTCTGGGCTCTGGCTCTGTAGACAGCAGAAAGATCAGGGAAGCAGCATTAAATTACACCAAATAGACATAGAGCTTCAAGACATATGTATAGTTTATTCAGAATATGGTAGGTAGTTTATTCAGAATATGGTATCGCAATATTAAATTCTGACCATTCTACACAGAGGTAGCATTTTTGCAAAAGATTTAACAATTATTCAAAAATCCCCCCTAAAAGTACTTGGGATCCAAATGACGGTTCATAGAATGACCTTTTTATAATACCATTTTCCAGTGTACACAGGGTCACCCTGCCCTCACTGCCTTATAGCCGGAAACCATTGGGAAAGAGAATAAAAGGCACAAAATATCAAAGTCTCCAGTAACTGCATTGTTTTAAAGAAAACATTTAAAAATAAATTTCTAGTTAATACAATGTGGGACCTGAATTTATCTTTTGGGTGATTGAAACCTAATGTCAGCTGGACTCTACCTGTGCAGTACCGTGTAAGATACAAGGACTGTCTACTCTAACTTCCCAAAAGAGAAAACAAAGTAATATTATTAGGAACAATTGGAATCTGGGAATAATTCCTTTATGTTTAAAAGTGTCTAGAGTAGCTCTAGCCAATTTGGCTCAGTAATTAGAGCATCAGCCCATGGACTAAGCGGTCCCAGGTTCAAATCCAGTCAAGGGAACATAGCTCAGCTACAGGCTCCATTCCTAGCCCTAGCCAGGGCGAGTGTGGGAGGCAACCAAGGATGTCTCTCTCTCCCCTTCCCTTCCATTCCCTCTAAAAGTCAAAGGAAAATGTATCCAATGATGAGGATTAACAAACAAACAAAGTGTCAAGAGTTACCAAAAGAATGACTGCTCCCATTTATAATTGTAGAAAAATTGATGTTTGGATACATGGTGAATTGCCACTTAATATGTGACCAATCCCCAAGGACTGCTTTAACAAAACTGGAAGCTAGGTAATGGTCAAAAGGCAAAGATGATACTATATTTTACCTATGGGGGAGGCTACAGGCAGATCTGACTATTGCTATGCTTTAAGATTCTGGAGAAAGTCCGGCTAGTGTGCTCATTGGTTGAGCTTTGACCTATGAACCAGGTCACAGTTTGATTCCAGGTCAGGGCAGATGCTTGGGTTATGGGCTCAATCCCCGGTAGGGGCTTGCAGGAGGGCAGCCAATCAATGTTCTCTCTCATCAATGTTTCTATCTCTCTCTCCTTTCCCCTTCCTAAAGAAAAAGAAAAAGAAAAAAAATCAATAAAAATAACATCCATATTTTAAGTAAACAGACTTGTGGTCATAGATTTTATATGTGTATAATATATAAATTACATTAAAAATATAAAATACGTATTAAAAATATATTGATGTACTGGATAAATTTAGATAGTTGCCATTTTATCTTTTAAAAAAGTATATAGGTGAAATGGAATTTTCTTCTAAATCCTAACCACTAGCCCTAGCCGGTTTGGAACAGTGGATAGAGCATTGGACTGCGAACTCAAAGGTCCCAGGTTCGATTCTGGTCATGGGCACATGCCCAGGTTGTGGGCTCGATCCCTAGTGGGGGCTTATAGGAGGCAGCCGATCCATAATTCTCTCTCATCGTGGATGTTTCCACCTCTTTCTCCTTCTTCCTTCCTCTCTGAAATCAATAAAAATATATATTTTTAAAAAGAAATAAATCCTAACCACCTTTTTTCTTCAAAATATCTTAAACTTACTTAAAGGTATTGGTGCAGTGAGCTAAAAACTAGATCTCAGATCAGCATTTTGGAAATAATGTTTTAACTACCAAACAAACAATTCTGCAACTGCCCTAATTCATCTATGTGAAGGTTTTTCTGCTAGAATTTTCACTAAGTTAAAAGGCATAAAAGAGATTACATAAAATTCAGTCTTTCCAGAACCTGTGATTGTACACAAGGAAGAAGAAAACAACAGCCTGAAAGAATACTGTATCATGGAAATCAACCTCTCTAAGGAGGCCAGGTGACGGTATGAAGATACCCCTCTTGATTCTGGAATAAGACTTGGCTATCTATTCCCAGTTCATGTAGAAGGCTTAAGTATGCTCATGCCAAATAAAATGTAGGTCTTTGGTACTAAAAACTGTGCAACCACTGGGAAATATGAACAGTTCTCTAGAATCCCACCTTACTGTTTTAATACCGTAGCCTGTGTATCTAAACAACTCTATCCATTTCTTCTTCCCCTACCCAAAAGGTCAAAGACCACCCACTTCCTCCATCAAGTAAGATATCTGAAACAGACCCCATATTCACTATACTCTCTTTGCCCATTTTGATCCTTATCACCTATTTTTCCTAAACCTTGTTCTGAAATATTTTTGGTGCTCAGTTTGTCAAAGAGCTCTCACCTACTCAAGTGCCAACATGGGATTTATAATTACCTGTTACTATTTGTATTCTGAAATTTAAAAAGCCTAAAATCACTAGTAGTCAACTTTTGTCAATTTTCATCTGTCCACAGATGAAGCTTTGCCCCACAGCAGTATTTTTAGGGTCCTCCATATTACTATTGGCTACCTGACTCTTATTCTAAGAAATACATGTTAAGATAAAAAAAACACTTTGGAAAGAAAGAGATTATAAAAACTATATGATTCAGATAAAATGAACATTGAAAACTAGAAAACCAAATCCATTTATAGCATTTCTTTAGTTCAGAAGAGATTTCTTAGGGGTATTTTAAATGCTATAAAGATTATAAATATAAAGGTCAATATGTTTCCCAATTTCATCACTCCCTCCTCCTCGCTCTGTATGTGCAAACATGAACATATATACACAACTATCTCCAGAAAATGCCTAAGAAATTATTTAATAAACCATAAAAATTGCATAAATGAGCAGCTGTTATGAATTATAGCATGGAAAATTCCAAAGATTCTGCTTTTAGCAGCTGAGAGGTAGAGGATTCTTTACAAAATAATTCTATACCAAGTTCTCTTCTTTAAGGGAGTATGGCAGCAAAAGAAAAAAAATATTTTGTAACTTGATTGAATATAAACAACATTCAAATGAAAGTAAATCTTTTATAGTTGGCAAAACTATCTGATATTTAAATTACAAACCTTTCCTTACAAGGACAAAGGTTTACGCTGGTTTAACAATACTGAAAAAGAGTATGATACAAATAATTGCAATAAACAATGCAGCACCTACTCTCCCCAAGCCAAATAATTTGTATTCTTAAAACGTTATTTTTATAAAGATTATGTATTGTTATAATACAAAAACCAAGATGTTACCTGAAGTATAAGTGAACAGCTCGAGAAAAATGAAGTTAAAAACCCTTGCAGAAAGACTAACTGAGCTTTTAAAAATAATCATGAAGATAAAGAACAAGATTTAACTTGCAGATCAGTAGTCAATAAAAGTAGGATTTACTTTGCATTAACCCACACAAGCAAAGGTTATCTTAAGTTGCTCACTGAGCAGAGAATTCAGCAAGTCCAAATGAGAGAGAGGGAGTTGTTCAAGAAAGAAAATCTGCAGAATGAATGATCCAAACAGCAAGAATTATTTAAATCTCTCAAGTAAAAAAACAACACAACAGATGCCAGCACCACCTCATGACCACCTCCCTTGTACTTGTCTCAATGTTATTGGCAATATATTTGTACTCTTCAAAGGTCCAGGGGGTCATAAAACAGCTTTGTACTAGCTGAATGACTTGCTTTTAACTTCTGTATCACGGATTCCGTTCAAATTCACTGTCCTTTCTCTACCTGGGGTGGAGGTGCTGGTTTGCCATTAAGAGCCATCTGGAATGGTGTGTCCTGGCCGGCAGGAGGCAAAGCGGCCGTCTTCAACTTCTTTGTGCTAGTTTTGGATGGCCGTTCCTCTTCCTCTTCATCAGAATCTTGAAGGCCATACTTAGAAAAATGGGACACCTAAGGAAGAGAAGAATCCAACAAAATCAATTTTAACACTATTATTCAGAAGAGCTTCCACCATATTTGTACTTGCTATTCTGCAAATTAGCTAAAAAAAAAAAAAAAAGGTATAAAGATTTTATTTAAAACACAATGAAATGTCACTTTACTGTTTTTCTAAGATTTAGATTATGTTTGATGCATGTACTAATAGTTCACATAATTACTAAACATATTAAGACAGAAACTGAATCCAAAAGAGCCATTACTATTTCACATCTATATACTGGCTAGTTGTTCTCTACCAACACAAGAACCTTGAATAAGTGAAATAATCCAATTGGCATAGAAGAAAAACAAAACAAAAACCAATTGGTTAAACTGTCAAGGAAGGGAGGAAGTCAACCTCCTCACCCCAGATATCTTTAAAAGACTGACAATTATTTAGGAAGAGTTGATCTATTAAAGAGACAAAAATTCTGCATATATCCCTAAATAATGCCATATATTAGAAAATCACACCTTAGAAGTGTATCTAAATGCTCAGAGGATGGAGAAGAGAATTTGAATTGTAAGCCCATCTCTATATATCATCTATACTAACTAAAGGGTAATACACTAATTAGACTGGATAGACCAGACATCTTCCAGATGTCCTTCCAGACAAAGACACAGTGGCTGTGAGGGCCGAGGAGGGCCAGCAGTGGCAGCAGCAGTGGGGTGATGGGTGCGCTGCCTTCCCCTGATCGGTCCGGTTGCATCCCGCAGAGGGAGGCCAGAGTGCGGCTTAGGCCTGCTCCCTCTCTCTAAGCCGTCAGTAGGACATCCCCTGAGGGATCCCAGACTGTGAGAGGGGGCAGGCCAGGCTGAGGGATGCCCCCACCCCAGTACAAGAATTTTCATGCACTGGGCCTCTAGTCTCTCTATATAAAAGGCTAATATGCAAAGTGTCTCCTTGGGAGTTTGACATGGAGACCAGGAGCTTGATCACTCGCTATGACGTGCGCTGACCACCAGGGGCAGTGAAGAACATGGCGGGTGAACATGGCAGCAGGGCACTGAGGGAGCGAGGGAATGAGGAGGCGGGGAGGCAGGGAACCTGATCGGCCCTGATCGCTGGCCAGGCCTAAGGACCCCACCTGTGCACAATTTTTGTGTACCGAGAGCCTCTATTAAAGTTTATAATAATTCCTATTGTTCTGGGGTTTAATTAGATGTGCAATTTGGAGCAAATAATGATGTATCTCTACATCTATTCCCTAATTTGAACATAAAGAGAATTTAAGAGCAGATCACTTCCAGCACAAACATTTTGTGATTCTCACAACAGTTAATAAGAACAAGATTAAGTGACTATACCTTAAACACCCAAGAACCTGTTTCAGGACGGTACTCTTTGAACTGAGCTCCCTGTTTCCTTGAAACTGCTTCTAATCTCCCCTCATAGTTGATATCAGCAAGTCGATCTGGGCTCTTTATTAAACAACGAGATGTTTTATCTGTTGGCCAAACTCCATCCAATGTAACTTCAGCCTTCCTGTAACATACAACCAAGTAAAATGTCAGTGTTTCATATTTAAGCCCAGAAAGCCAACTAATATCTATAGAAATAGCAAATAAAAGTACCTATGTTACTTTGGAATTACATCTGCAGATGTTTCATGAACTTGAGTCTTATCTCCCAATTGATAAGCTCAAGAGCAAGGAATTACTCAACATCAACTAGTTCAGGACTTGGTTCAAGAGTCAAATTCCATTTATTCCAAACTACTATGGCATATCAATTATTTCCAATCTAATTTTAATAACTCTTTAAGTTATGTATCTTTGATAGAATCCAGTGGTCATAGTTCAGTGCTAAGAACTAAGTCTTAGTGAAGGTTTTAGAGTGTTATTGTACTTAAGAACAGTAATAACAGCAGTAACTACCATCGATGAACAACATATGCTTAAAGAATGAAGTATTAGGAATATCATAGTATTAGCCATTAAATAAAATTGTAAAGATGACTATAAAAGAGGTAATGTATCCTTTTAATACCAATACCTGAATTCAAGGACCGTGTCCTATTCATTCTGTATGTCTTGCATTCATAGAATGAATGCCTATGTATTCATTCTTTTGGATACATTCCTAGAGTGGAATTGCTGGATTATTTTAAATTTTTTTGAGGAATCATCATACGCTTTTCTATAATGGCTATACCATTTTCCTTTCCTACCAACAATATACAAAGATTCTAATTTTTCCACACTGTTGCAAAAACTTACTTTTTTATACTAAACATCCTAATGGATGTGGATAGCTCATTGTGGTTTTGATTTGCATTTCCTTAATTATTAGTTATGTTGAACATCTTTTCATATGCTTGTTCACCATTTGCATACCATCTCTGGAGAAATTTGTATTCAAGTCCCTTTTTAATCTTTGTGTTGAGCTGTAGATCTTCCTTCATATTCTGGTTAATAACTCTTTATCATATGCATGATCTGTAAATATTTTCTCCCATTCTGTAGGTTGCCTTTTCATTCTGTTGATTGTATTTTCAGCAATGTTTTATATTTTTCAGTGTACAAGTCTTTTGCCTTCGTGGTAAAGTTTATTCCTAAGAGTTTTATTCTGTTTGATGTTATAAATGAAATTAGTTTCCTAACATTTTCAGATTATTGTTAGTGTAAAGAAAGTAAGTTTTACATGTAGATTTTGTAGCCTCCTGAATTTATTAGTTATAACAGGTTTTGTGCTTTTTTTAGTGGAATCTTCACTTTCTTCATGTAAGATCAAATCATCTGTGAACAGAGATAATTTTACTTCTTCCTTTTGAATTTGAATGCTTTTTACTTCTTTTTCTTGCTTAATTACTCTAGCTCTGATTTCCAGATTAGTTACAGGGTTGTTCAGATCTTAGACTGTGGATTTTTCAAATACAACCTGGTAATTTCCTTCTAGCACTAGGTTGTAGAGTGTCTTTATTATGAAATGATACTGAATTTTATCAAATGCTTATTCTGAACCAATGGAGATTATCATGTGATTTTCTTCATTCTGTAAATGTGGGATGTACTGACACTGATCTATTTTCATATGCTGAATCATCTTTGCATTCCAGGAATAAATCCCACTCGGTCACGGTGTATAATCTTTTCAATGTATTGTTAAATTCTGTTTGTTAATATTTTGTTGAGAATATTTACATCAATATTCATCATGATATCAGTCTGTAGTTTTGTTACAAGGTCTTTGTCTAGCTTTGGAATCAGGGTAATGACTACCTCATTGAATGAGTTCAGAAGTATTCCCTTCTCTTCAATTTTTTGTAAGCATTTGATAGGAATCAGTGTTAATTCCCCTTTAAATGTTCAATAGAATTCATCACTGAAACCATATGCTCTTGCCCAGCCAGCGTGGCTCCGTGGTTTAGCATGGGCCTGTGAACCAAAAGGTCACAGTTATATTCCCAGTCAGGGCATATGCCTGGGTTGCAGGCTCGATCCCCAGTAGGTGGCGCGCAGGAGGCAGCCAATCAATGATTCTCTCTCAGCATTGGGGTTTCCATCTTTTTCTCCCTCTCTGAAATCAATAAAAATATATTAAAAAAAAAAAAAAAAAAAAAAAAAAAGGAAACATCTGGTCTTGGATTTTTTTTGAGGTGGAGGTTTTTGATTACTGATTCAAGTTCCTTATTAGTTATAGGGCTGTTCAGATTTTCTATTTCTTCATAATTCAATCTTGGTAATTTGTGAACATAAACAATTTTAACTGTGGCCCTTTCACTTGTCTAAGAGATATCAGAAGCTAGTATCTCATACTAAAATATAGAGAAAGGCTTAAGCATAGTCACCACAAAAAAATGTGAAGGAAAAAAAACCCCCACAAAAAACTACTACTTAAATTGTTTTTGGAAACTAACATCTGGACCTGATAATATTAGGGGAAAAGAGTCAAGAAGTCATAGTGTAGCATTTATCATTTATACTTTTAAATGAAAGTAGAGAAACAATAATTCCACATTGTGCACTAAGTCAAAAAAGCAAATTGCAGAAAAATGTATAATATGGACACATTTGTGTTGACAGAAATAACTGCGATTTAGCTGATTATTTTCTAAATACATAAATAAGTTCATACCTATTTAGTCCTTCACCCACAGGTGGTTTTTGGTCATCATCTAAATAGACAATAACTTCTTTCCTTCGGATATGTACAATATCATCCAGATTTAGATTTGTCAAATTCACTTCTCCTTCAAAATAGATTGAACCATAACCTACAAGTCAGAGCAAATAGTTAAAAACTCATCCTGTATAGAGGACAAATACCTACATTAAACTTCTAATTATCAGAAGGAGCAAGCTGCTTTAAACATTAATATTTTCAATCACCCAGCGATATCACTGAATGGGTTATTTCAGCCATAATATGTATGGGTGACACCAAATACATTGTTATCTGGTTTAACATCAGTATTTTTATAGCATTTATGTTGTCCTCAAAACAGCCGTCTTAAATCTCTTACCAAAGACCTATATAGCTGCCATATAAACAACTCTAGCACCATATCTGCAGTATGAGTTAAGATACCTGTGCCTTTTTTTGAATACGATACCTGTTTTTCTCAAAGAAATTACATTTGTAATAATTTAATAATATAAAGTTGAACCTAAATATTACCCATCTTTTGTTAACTATTCAATTTTTTCATGTAGTATTCCTTGCTGTTTACAGTATTTTCTTTAATTGTAGAAAACTGCAATGAGCAAAATAGCTACCAAAGAATGTTATAAGGTTCTAGTCTTGTTTAGTTACTTGTCTGCTATTCAGGCCAAGGTGGGTTCAAATGTAGGGGGGAAAATGGATTCAGCTATCAAAAAAAAGGAGCATCATAATGAATTCATGTAGATATTCAGCTTCCTTTATCTAATTACAAAAATAAAGTGCAGATCTCTGGCTTATACACTATTAACTCCTAAACTCATACTCACCTTTACGACCAATAGTGAAGTCAGAGACAATACATTCTCCTTTTTCATTGGTAATTTTAGCAAGGTCATCTATAGATGGAATAGTATAGTAACCAACCTTAGTGAGAACAATGCCTATGATAAAAGAAACAGAAAATATCGTATTAACTGTGATTGTCCTTTTCACCGACACCCATTAAAACACTATACTATGAAAGGCATTCTATAAAATACATTCCAGGGAAAGCTTGTTTAATTTTTTTTTTTTTTAAATACCTGAAGATATCAAAACCCAGGGTGGAATGAAACTGCTTACATAGTAATTCAGTTGTATAAATGAAACTAAACCCCCAAATCCAGTACTTTGTAAATTTACTACATGAGAAAGTCCCAAAGTCAAATGGAAACTTAAAGGCCTATATAAATTAGTGTTATTTAAAAAAATAATAATAACAATTAGGTAGATTTCTGAAGAATTCAAAGAAAATAGGGCGCTGATATGCTTTTTCTAATCATCCCTTGTTCCACTTATATGTAGAGGTCAGGCTAACCTGCTCTATGAGAGAAAACAATTTAAGGCCAATATCAGATTAAAGTCCAGCCACAACAATGCCCACTTGTATAATAACTTGTTTCTCTACTGGCAAGGTTTAGAGGATTGTTAATCCTGGGAATGAAATTTTAAATTGGGAAGTGGTGCCCAGCTGGTGTGCCTCAATAGTTTGAGTGTCAACCCATGCACCAAGAGGTCACCGGCTCAATTCTGGGTCAGGGCACATGGCCAGGTTGTGGGTTTCTATCTCTCTCTCTCTCCCTCTCCCTTCTTCTCTCTCTCTCAAATCAGTAAAAACAAACAAACAAAAACCTAAGTAAATAAACAGAGAGGTGGCAAACAAGGTCAATGGGAAAATGAAAAACAAAAAATCTAGGCTGGCTAAGTGAAAAAAAAAAAAAAAGGAGCATCATAATGAATTCATGTAGCTATACACACACAAGTATATATACTTGGGATTCTTAATGTCAAAGTATAAAATTGTTTCCTTGGGGCACCAATTGACCTGAAGAGTTGGCTTACTTTAAAAAAAAAAAAAAAGAAAAAGAAATGTGTGTGTGTGTGTGTGTGTATGTATATATATATTTTATTGATTTCAGAGAGGGATGAAAACATCACTGATGAGAATCATGAATCGGCTGCCTCCTAAATTCCCCACACTGGGGATCAAGCCTGCAACCCGGGCACATGCATGTGCCCCAACAGAAAATTGAACCGTGACCTCCTGATTCATAGGTCGACGCTCAACCACTGAGCCATGCTGGCTGGGCAGTTAGCTTACTCTTAAATGCTTTGAACATTACATAAATGCAGTAAGATCACTAGATATAGAAAAATTTTACAAACATTTCAAGAATAACTGTAAAACAACCCAAATGTTCACTAACAGAAAATGGATTAACCAAATGTGGCATATTTACATATTGAAATACTACTGAGCAAAAAGTGATATATAAATTATGGATGCAATCGCATATAAATTAAGAGTAAAAAAGAATATGTATATATGATCCCATTTACATGAAGTTCAAGAACAGGCAAAACTAATCTATGAGACAAAAATCAGACTGTGATTGATTTCTGGGGATTGTGACACAAGTACTAACTTGCCAGGGTAAAAGTAATGTTTAGCTCTCGACTGAGGTATTAGACATATGAATATATGTTCCAAAATTCACTGAAATGAACACAAGATCTTTGCACTTCACTACAATTTTACCTCTATTTTTTAAAAAAAGGTAATGATATTTATCAAAGCCCAAAATGAGATGTAATATCAACACACACAGATAAGGCAAGCTCTAAGTATCCAATCAAGACTTTCTAATCTTATAGTTTATGTTAGTTGTTTCATCAATTAGTTGGGAAAAAGTTAATCAGTTCATTATGGAGAACAAGAGGAGGGAAGTAAGCAAAGAAATGAGGTGATGATAAACAACTATAGCAACAGCTACCATTTGAATGCTTATACATGTTAGACATTATGGTCTATATACTTAAATCTAATTCAGATCTCAAACACCTTATATGATAAGAAATAATTATCACTATCATTTTAATTTAAAAACTAGTAAGTAATCTATGCAAGTTTATAAAACTAAGGCAAGTATGAGGATAGTCTCTCTGGCTATAAAATTTGGGGTCTTTAAACTGTACCAGGATAATTAAAATGACATGAATTTAACTACTTCAAAGTTACAAAAGTACGTGAATTTACAAACAGACCAAAGCATAAGTGAAAAGTGTTTAAATGTTAACTTTTATGAAATGCAATAAAAAACATTTAGATAGATGACTTTCATTCTGTTGAAAATCTGTGACAAACCACAAGAAATTTCAAATGACTGGCAAGACATTAGGCATGTACTAAAATGAACCTGACCTGCTGGATGCATATGGTAAGTACTATTTTCTATTTCTTCCCGGTCATCCTGCAGTGACTCCTCATGAAAAGAAGTCTCTTCACTGCTTCCTTCAAGCCCATTTCGTAAGGCAGCACGCATGTTCAATGCAACAATGGTATCATCCACACTGCTGCTGTTATTGTGTTTATTTCCAGCACTCTCTGGGGTTTGAGGAATAGGTTTTGCAATAGGATTAGCATAAAAACGTGACATAAGAGAATCATCATGTCCATCTTGCTGATGATTCTCATCAGGTTTGCTCAGGAAACTGAATCTGAAAAGAGAAAGTAAAAACAGTATCTCAGCCCCTTGTAGTAGTAGTAGTAACAATGATAACAGCTAACCTTTCCTGAGCCATTACTAGGTGTCTGACACTATTCCAGGTAATTCCACATATTAAAAATTCATTTAATACTTACTGTAATCTGGTAACACAGGTTACTATCATTCTCTCTAGTTTATAAAAAGACAACTAAGACACAGAAAATAAAGTAACTTGCCCAAGGTCATAAACCTATAAATGCTACAGTTGGAATTTTAACCCAGGAAATCTGGTTGTAGATTTTGTGCTTTTAACAGATCTATTTTCTTGAATAAATGGCTCTGAGCATCAAATTTTTAGTTTAAAAAAACAAGGTGCTCTACTATATGGGGATCAAATAACCAGTGGTGAGTTTCAAATTTTAAAAAAATGGAAAAAATTTTAAATATTATCATTAAGATATTAGAAAATATTTAGTAGCCCTAACTGGTTTGGCTCAGTGGATAGAGCGTTGGCCTGTGAAATGAAGGGTCCCAGGTTCGATTCCGGTCAAGGGCATGTATCTTGGTTGCGGGCACATCCCTAGTGGGGAGTGTGCAGGAGGCAGCTGATCGATGTTTCTCTCTCATTGATGTTTCTAATTCTCTATCCCTCTCCCTTCCTCTCTGTAAAAAATCAGTAAAATATATATTTTTTAAAAAAGAAAATATTTAGTAAAAAGAATTCAAACTAAAATTTTATCCAAAGAGATAAAAACAGGAGTAAAGATATATAAATGAATTTTTCAATGAGTCATTTTGAAATAGTAATAGCAAATAATCTAAATGTCCTCTAATAGAGAACTGATTAAATTATATAGTTATTTAAAAAGAAGGGGCAGATGTATCCATATTAATATAAAATGACATTTATAATAAATTAAATGGAAATAGGAACATCACAATATATATCATTCATGTATAACCTCTATGTTTATAAACAGATTTCTAAACTGTAAGAATATATACCAAACTATGAAACATTAGTGCATATACTTCTTATTTCTTTATACATTTTATAGGTTTCTATAATTATTTTTCTTTTATTTGGTTACAATGACTATCACTCCAGTACTTATCATAAACAAAATATTCCTTATTTTAGGAGAGGTAAATGTCAAATGTATGTTAACCCTGTTCAAAATTATATACATGGTTATCAAAATAATTTTTGCAGGATTGAATCAAAAGAGCTCTAATTATTAAGGTCGAAAGAATTAAAAAAGCAAAAACATGATTTAATTTTTAGGTGCTCATCTGCTATAATACTTATATACAACATTCGCCAAGCTTCATACATTTTCATAGAATGAATAAATTTTAAGCTCAGAATCTTTTCAAAATGGGAATAGGCCCCTGGCTAGTTTGACTCAGTGGATAGAGCGTCCGCCTACGGACTGAAGGGTCCCAGGTTCAGTTCCCGGCCAAGGGCGCATGCCGGGGTTGCAGGCTTGATCCCCAGTAGGGGGCATGCAGGAGGCAGCTGATCAATGATTCTATCTCATCGTTGATGTTTCTGTCTCTCCCTCTCCCCTCCTCTCTGAAATCAATAAAAACATATTTTAAAAATTAATATATGATCTTAAAAAAAAAAAAAAAAAAGGAATAGGGAGCTCTACCAGAAACAACCCAAACCAGAATTCAGTTTACCTCTCTTCATTTTCTGGATAATCAGAGGGTGAAGCTAGATCTTCTGAATCATGATTAACAGGAGAGAAGAGATTGCTATTGTTAAGGTTTTTCAAAACCAACTTCTTAATGCTTTTCCTAAAAACAGAGACCAAAAGAAAAAAGGTAAAAACCCAGGCACACATAGTTCGGTCACAGACATTATCTTCAAAACTGGAGTTGAAAAGGGCACTCATATTCAATTCTTATATATCTAAAAATGACCTAACAAGTTCATTAAACTCACCAACTCTTCCTATAAATACATGACCAAAACACAAGGTCCCAAATATATTCCACTCTGGTATTTGGAAGAATAAACCTAACCATATTAAAAATAAAGTGGAAATTCCCCTGGAAAATATTTTTCTTGATTCTCTGAACCACTGAGCACTTACTTTATTTAAACACTTAGTCAACTCATCACACTATGTATTATATTTCAATTATTTCTCTACATGTCTTTTCTCTTTTTAAACATTTTCCTTCTTTTCTTTTGGCAATAAGGATTTATGACTATCTCTTCCTATAGAGCTCAGCATGCTGCCCTGAAAAAGTAGGTAAATAGATACTTTCTTGACTAAATGAGAAAGATTTTAAAAATAAGATGACAAGAGCCAGGCCAGTGTGGCTCAGTGCTTGAGCGCTGACCCATGCACTAAGAGGTCCCTGGTGTGATTCCCAGTTAGGTCACATGCCCAGGTTGTGGGCTCGATTCCTGGTGGGGGCTGTGCAGGAGGCAGCCAATCCATGTTTCTCTTATCAATGCTCCCCTCTAAAAAAAAAAAAAAAAAAAAGATGATGCCCGGCTGGCATGTTTCCATGGTTGAGCATTGATCTGTGAACCAGGAAGTCACAGTTCGAGTCCTGGTCAGGGCACATGCCCGGGTTGCAGGCTCGATCCCTAGTAGAGGGATCGAGGGGAATGTAGGAGGCAGCCAATCAATGATTCTCTCTCATCATTGGTGTTTCCATCTCTTTCTCCCTCTCCCTCCCTCTCTGAAATCAATAAAACAATATATATTTTTTAAAATGACAAAAATCCCGGATATCCAAAGATGCAAATGACCATAGCCAGTTTGGCCTGTGGACCAAAGGGTCCCAGGTTCGATTCCGGATAAGGGCACGTACCTTGGCTGCAGAATCCTCCCCAGCCTGGGCCCTGGTGAGGGCGCATGCAGAAGGCAACCAATCGATGTATTTCTTTCACATCAATATTTCTCTCTGTCTTTATCTCTTTCTCCCACTCTCTCTAAGAAATCAATGGAAAAATATCCTCGGGTGAGGATTTAAAAAAAAAAAAAAGAATTCAAAGATGCAAATGATCACAAATACCTAAAAAGTTCACATTTGTATATAGCAGGTTTACTTAAGGGCAAGAACCTCCACAGTATACAAATCTTCAAGTAGAAAAACCAATAGAAGAGATCTTAACACTCAAACTCATGGGAGTAACTAATGTGCTTCATTAGAAAAACAAAACAACTATAGGTAGCAGACCACTCTTATATGACAGCCAACAAGTTGGGGAAGGCTAAGAGGCTAACAGGACATTTTAAAGTTTTGTGGGATTAAGGAGACAGAAACTGGAGTCCAGAGCTACCAAAAGTGTGGAGGCACCAGAGGATGCCACTCATTTTGTGTTGGGATTTGGAAAGTCTCTACCCCTATAGTTAAGAGAAAACTAAAAGTGCTCTGGCCAGGTAGCTAAGTTGGTTAGAGTGCCATCCTGTTACGCCACGGTTGCTGGTGAAGACACATACAACGGTCAACCAATCCTATCTAATAAAAGAGTAATATGCAGATTGACCATCACTCCAACACACAAGATGGCTGCCCCCATGTGGTCAAAGATCCTGCCCCCATGTGGACACAAGATGGCTGCCACAAGATGGCCAGCAGGGGAGGGCAGTTGGGAGGCACCCGGCCTGAAGAGAGGGCAGGTAGGGGCAAACAGGCTGGCAGGGGATCAGTTAGGCATCAATCAGGCTGGCAGGGGTGCGGTTAGGGGGTGATCAGGCTGGCAGGCAGAAGCAGTTAGGGGCAATCGGGAAGGCAGGCAGGCGAGCAGTTGGGAGCCAGCAGTCCTGGATTGTGAGAGGGATGTCCAACTGCCCGTTTAGGCCCGATCCCAGGCCTAAACGGGCAGTTGGAAATCCCTCGAGGGTTCCCAGATTGGAGAGGGTGCAGGCTGTGATGAGGGACACCCCCCCCCCCAGTGCACGAATTTTGTGCACTGGGCCTCTAGTGAATGTATAAATAAGTGGAACAACAAATCAATGTCTCTCTCTCTCTCAAAGCAATTTTTAAAAAACTAAAAGTAAATAGCACGAGTCTGGTCACAAGTTCAGCTTTGACTCATTTCAATAAGCAACTTTCATTTAAAAAAAATCTTTTCTGAAGGATAGTATCATCATACTTGAGCTCCAATTACTGCCACACAGTTTTAAAAATGTAAGTGACATAAAATAATTTTTTTGGAAGATTATTAAATCTGGCTTGTGTGGCTCAGGTGATTAGAGCATTGGCCCACGCAAAAGGTCATGGGTTTGATTCTAGGTAAAGGGCACATACTGAGGTTACAGGTTCAATCTCTGGCCCAGGCTGGGATGTGTGGGGAGGCAACCCATCAATGAATGTCTCTCACATCGATGTTTTTCTCTGTCCCTCCTTTCAACTCTCTCTAAAAATCAATGGAAAAAATATCCTCAGGTGAGGATTAACAAAAAAGACATAAAACAAGCCCTGGCTGGTATAGATTGAATCCTACAGAAAGTTATCAAACATTATCAGGGACCCTGGAAAGGAACAGAAGGCAACCTGAAAGGAAAACTGCTTGCCAAAGATGGGGCAATTTGATCATTAAAAAACAATAACTGCCATGGACTGGAACATAGTGACAGAGGAGGAAAGAGAAGAGGGACTGATAAAATGTTTCACATGAAAAACATACAACTAGAAGACAAAGAACATAAAACAGTGTCAGGCAAAAGTGAAGAGGATTGGCATCAGAAATATCAAGTGAGACAAGTACAGAAAACAGACACAAGAAGTCAAAGAACAGAAGTGTGTAGCAAACCCCAAAGAAACTGGTAAATTACCCTAAGAGATGGTTGGACTGGTGAACCCAAGCTCTTTTCAACAACTCTGTGCCAAACAATTTGCTAAGTGCTGGGGACATAAACATGAATAATACGCAGTCTCTGCCTTCAAAATAAGCTAATGCTATTCTAAGAAATGTAAATCAATAAAATATATTAAAAAAATAAATAAAAATAACTGTATAATAATCCAATTAATAAATAATAAGAACTGTTTCACATACAACTGTAAACCCGTTTTTGTCCCACACTATATTTTACACTTAATTTATGTTAACAAAAATAAACTCACTTGGGCATGAATGCTCCATTGGCTAAGGATGGTTCATCATCATCCAGTCCATCAAAGAGCTGTGACTTGGCTGTGCCTGTTGTTTGTAAAGCCTTTGGTCGGACTCTGGTGGCAGGGCGAGGTGTCAGTTTATAATGAGTGGGTGTAGTGAGAGCCTTCTGGGCTGCTGGATTTGTTGGTTTCAATCTCTGAAAAACAAAAGCATCATGAAAAGAAAGTTCTAGATTAACTCAAATGTATGATTTTGGCCTTAAAAATCAGACCAGAATGGAAATCTCATCTCTGCCATTAACCAGCTAGATACCTCTTGAAGTCTTGGCTTCCAGAAAACAAGAATTCTAGGTAAGTCTTATGTACTCCAAGATAGACAAGAACCAATGCTCAAAACATAGCTACAGTATGATTTAATAAGGAAAACTATCCACTTGCAAATGGCCTTTTAAAATTGGGACCTTAATGTCACTTTAAAAAACCACTTACACAAATAGTTTGTACTTTCATAACTGAAGCTTGTCTTCATCATGACTAAAATTTTGTTGGATCTAAATGTCAGCTAGAATGATGTAGCCCATGTTAGCTACTTTAGTGGTAGGTATCCTAAATCATCCTAAATTAAATTTCAATAGTTCCTCACTCAAGGATATGTTTTTTTTATTGATTTGAGACAGACATCAATTGGTTGCCTCCCATACTCCCCAACCACTGGGGACTGAACCCACAATCTGGGTATGTGTCCTAACCGGAAATTAAACGCGACACCTTTTGGTATACGGATGACACTCCAACCAACCGAGCCACACCAGCCAGGACCAGCAGTTTATTACAAAACAAAGATGGTAATATTTAATATATTTATCTTAAGAAAATATAAAAAAGAATTTTTAAATAAAACAAAAAATCTTATGCTTTAAGGAAACAGACACAGCTATGAATTAATGTTCAACTTCTATGCAATCCAAATCACTCTGAAAAAACAGACAGATATTAGCTTGCATTTATCCATCATTTAGCAAACATTGATAATACCAGGAATCAAACACTAAGTACTGGGAATAAAAATAAAATTACTTTCCCTGATTTTTGAGGAAATTACAAGTTAGCGGAGGAGACATATAACTAAATTAAGACTCCACAGTTAATATTGAGGGCTCTTTTACTATGTTTCTATAGTATCTTCAGGATGTTATACATTGTTTTCTTTAACAGTGTACACTGGATACACCAACTGAAACAATGTCTAACATATAAAACACGTCATAATTTGTTTCTCTTCACAATGCAGACTGTTACACTTCAGTAACACTGTACCTTCCCAGATCATTGAGATCTTTTACAATTCTGTGCCTTTTCTTGGAATGTTTTGACCTAGCTCTACCAACTTCTACACACATACACAAAAAGAGTTAAATGTTACCTCTTCTGAAAAGCATTACAAAATTCACTCAAGAATCTATGCTCTGTATATTTTAATTTTATTAAGATAAAAAGTAACGTGACATAGAAGTCACCATTTTAACGCAAACAATTACGTGGTTTTATATTTATAAGGTGTACAACCATTACTGCTCCCTAACTCCAGAACATTTCCCTCACTTCACAAAGAAACTCTGTACCTACCAATTCTTCTCCTTATCCCATAGCAAACATGAATTTACTTTCTGTCTCTATAGATTTGCCTATTCTAGACATTTTACATAAATGGAATCATTAGGCCTTTTGTGTTGCATTGCATCTTTCACTTAGCATATTTTCAAGGTTCATCCATATTATAGTACTTACAGTATCAGTACTTTATTTCTTTTTATGACTGAATGATATTCCACTGGATAGGTATACAACATTTTGTTTTTCCATTCATCAGCTGATGGGCTTCTCTATTATTACATATACTACTATGTTGAACTATAGTAAATTTTAAACACAGGTCTGATCTTCCTGTAACAAGTTCTCAGATAAAAAGTTCTGAGAGAATAAGTTATTTTTTATTTTCATTTTGTATCCTTAAAATGAAAGGGACTACTAGCATATGTATATAGACATCTAAATTATGCCTGCATGAATATCATAATTATGCCTACATGAATATCATAATTTTCATCTAGTCATAACTTATATTTACATAGCACCTTAACAAGCACTTCAAATTCATATTTTGCTTCTCATTATATCTAGTTTCAGAGCTATTTAAGAACAAGCTGAAGGATAAATGACTAAATAATAATTGCTATATACTGAACAACCTACTATAAACCACGTTTGCATTATTTTTTAAAAATATATATTTTATTGAGTTTTTACAGAGAGGAAGGGAGAGGGCGAGAGAGCCAGAAACATCGATGAGAGAGAAACATCAATCAGCTGCCTCCTGCACACCCCCTACTGGGGATGCACCCGCAACTAAGGTACATGCCCTTGACCGGAATCGAACCTGGGACCCGAGTCCACAGGCCAACGCTCCATCCACTGAGCCAAACCGGCCAGGGCTGCATTATTTTATTAAATTCTCAACACTGAACAGTATTACTATTCCCATTTTATATATGAAAAAAAAAACAGATTTGGGGAGGCAAAAAGACATATCCAATGTTTCACATACTCTAAGTGGTAAAATAAGTATTAAACAGACCTAAGACTATGCACCCCTATGTTCGCTGAGGTGCTATTTACAATAGCCAAGATTTGGAAGCAGCCCAAGTGCCCATCAGTAGATGAGTGGACAAAAAAGCTGTGGTACATTTATACAATACCACTTAGCCGTAAAAAAAGAAAAAACCTTACCTTTTGTGACAGCATGGATGAACCTGGAGAATATTATGCTAAGTGAAATAAGCCAGTCAGAGAAAGACAAATACCATATGTGGAATCTAATGAACAAAATAAACAAATAAAATAGAAACAGACCCATAGATACAGAAAACAGACAACGTAAGAGGGAAAAGTGTTGAGGGGCTAAGTGAACAAGGTGAAGGGATTAAGTAAGAAACAATAATAACAACAACTCATCAATACAGGCAATAATTCTGTGATTACCAGAGGATAAGGGGAGTGGGGGAAGGTAGAAGAGGGAAAAGGGAGTATAGTGGTGATGGAAGGAGATTTGACTTTGGGTGGTGAACACACAGTACAATATACTGATTCTGTATTGTAGAACTGTACACACGAAACCTACATAAATTTTATTAACCAATTATGACCCCAATAAATTCAATAAAAACCACCAACAAAAAAGCTGACCAGACTATAATTTTGTGTTTTTTTTTGAATCCTCATTCGAGGATATTTTCCCCATTGATTTCTGGAGAATGGCAGGGAGGAGGGGGGAAAAAGGGGAGGAGAGGGGAAGAGTGGGAGAGAGAGGGGGGGAAAGTGGGAGTGGGGAAGGGAGGGAGGGAGAGAAGAGGAAGGGGGGAGGGGGAGGAGAGGGGGGAGAGAGAGAGAGAGAGAGAGAGAGAGAGAGAGAGCGCGAGAGACAGACAGACAGACATTGATTGATTGGTTGCCTCCAGCACGAACCTTGACCAGGAATTACACCCACAACCCTTAGATTCTAACCACTGATCAAACCGTCCAGGGCAAAAGACTATGCTTTTAATCACACACCAGTGAGCAAAATATAATGTCTTTGCCACTAGAGCACAAAAGAATAAGACAAAGCTATGTAGAAATCAGGAGAAAAGATTTTGATTTGCCACTTATGAGCATTATTATTTTAGAAAAATTAATCTCTGGGAGCTGTGCCTTAGTTTGCTCAACTATAAATATCTGCCTTACTTCAGGGCTGTCAAAACATCACAGCCCTTACTTCCATTCCAGTGCTCATTTCACTGTCTTGCAGCAAAAATAATTTATCCCTTGGCCTAATAAAAAGTATAAATAAATGTGCCTTGAAAATTAATTACATCGCCCTAGCTGGTTTGGCTCAGTGGATAGAGCGTCGGCCTGCGGACTGAAGGGTCCCAGGTTCGATTCTGATCAAGAACATGTGCCTTGGTTGTGGGCACTTCCCTAGTGATCGATGTTTCTAACTCTCTATCCCTCTCCCTTCCTCTCTGTAAAAAAATCAATAAAAAATATATTTAAAAAGTTAATTACATCTAACTTTGCACAGGCTTTATACATAAGAAATGACATTCTGCATATGTAGTTTATCCTGAGAATAAAATCTATAGAAACACCCTTAAATTTACCTCTTCTTTCTTCTTAGGGTCTGACATGGGATTCCTGAAGAGAGGAGAGTCTCCAAAAGGTGAGTATGTTAGACTGTTGATGTGCTGTTGGAGAACAGCCTGCTGGGCAGCGGAGGCATTTGGATCTGTCAAAGCTTTTTACAAAAAGAAAAGAAAAAGCAAGATGTCAGTCCAAAGATCCAGGGCATTTTTAGCAAGAGAACTCAAAACTCTTTTTGAAGACTTCGTCTTCAAAATGTTGACTCACTTAATGATATTATTGGTGGCATGTAGGGGAGCAAACTGAAGAAATCAACCATCAAATAAACTAATGTGTCAAAAATATAAAGAGGCATTTTATAAAAGACAACATATATAAAACTTTTCATAGGTGTTCACTGCTAATAATAATCAAAGAAATGTAACTTAGAACAAGCTTGAAGAAATATTTTTATACCTACCTCATTATCTATCAGTGGCACAGTTATATAAAAAGGGTTAGTCTTTGACATTAAAAATGTTACAAATTGGTTTAGTCTGTCTTAAAAAAAAACAGTATGACAGTATATATAGCAAGTACTATTTTTACATTTTTCATCCTAATAATTTCAAACATGGAAATTTAACACAAGGTTTTAATTAACCAAGAAACAAAATAAAGGAAAATGCAAATGTTCACTGAACATTATATAATAGCCAAGACTTGGAAACAATCTATGTCCAACATTAAGTTAATAGTTATAAAAATCATGATATATCAACATGGCGGGTTAAGTAGTTATTTAAAAAAAATAACATAATAATGACAAGTGTTACATAGTGAAAATAAGTATCTTTGATTTAATTTAATAAGTAAAAATTCCAGAATTAAAAATATTATCTATACTAAGAATATAGAAGGAGGAGGCAGCATACAAAAAATAAAATGGCTGTTAAAGTGTCCTTACAGGTTTATTATTTACATTTAATACTCGTATTACATTGAAGTAAAAATTAAAAGGAAAAAAAAAAATCACCCAATTAATCTAATGTTCTTTCAAAGTGTAAGGACAAACATGTCATCAGTCACAGAGAATTTAGAGAACAGTCAAGGAACAATGATCTACAATTATACACAGTAAAAAAACAAAATACAAAAAGCCCCATACTGTCTGCATTGTACCTTGATTGATGAAGAAATCTCTTTGCAACATAAAGATTTCCAAAAAGACTGATAAAGAAATTAAGTCACACTTGAGTCCTTTTAGAGGTATAAATACTTTTCTCCTTTATAAGTGTTAAAAATAAGGTCAGCCGAAACCGGTTTGGCTCAGTGGATAGAGCGTCAGCCTGCAGACTGAAAGGTCCCAGGTTCGATTCCGGTCAAGGGCATGTACCTTGGTTGCGGGCACATCCCCAGTAGGGGGTGTGCAAGAGGCAGCTGGTCGATGTTTCTCTCTCATCGATGTTTCTAACTTTCTATCCCTCTCTCTTCCTCACTGTAATAAATCAATAAAATATATTTAAAAAAAAATAAGGTCAAAATTAAAATATAATAAGACAATACACATTAAAGAAGTGTCATAAACAAAACATTCTGAAATTTTTAATACAATAGAAAGAAAAAAACACACAACAGCAGCAGCAATAACAAGAAACCCAGAACAGATAGTTAAAACTAAATTTATGACAAATTTAATCAAATCAAGCTTTCTTAAAATTGAATGTATTCATTAAATACCAAAGCACTATAGGTTGGTATTTAAAGAGTGCAAATTTGCTCAGGATTGTGAAACCCAAAGGAGATGTCAATTTAAAGAACATATAGTACATCATCTGTATTCAGAAAGTTCTTAAACCCATTTTAAGACTACAGGTAAGAAAAAAATATAGAAAAGTATATTTTGGTACACAATGCCACACAGTCTCAGCTTAGTGTTATTCTGTGGACTATTCAAGGAGACTAAAGAAAGCTTTAATATTTTTTAAGGACTTTAATATTCACTGGTTAGTTTGTTACTTCAGAGCCAATTACCCATTAGAAAAAGTTGACTTGCACCAGCTGATCCCAGCATTTTACTCAAAAGAATAAAAACTTCCTTTAACAAATTCATACATAATTAGAAAAATGTGAGGATGTTTTTATTTTTATGATTAAGTATGAAAATTTCTCTGTTAACTGTATCAATTAAAAATACAGAAAAGAAGAGCTGCTAGGTTAGCAAAAATAAGAGAATAAGGAAGCATAAGCACTAGTTAAGCTACTCTTGGTGTTATATTCAATTCTGATCATAATCATTTGAAAACATATCGAAAAACTACATCATGACAAAATGATTAAAAGGATAGGAAAAAGTTTAAAAAGTCTTCTGAGAAAAGAATAAGCTGATAATACTTTATGTGGAAGACAATGAAGTTCTGCAAAGAAACTGTAGCAGACTGGTTTTGCTTAGCTATAGGAGATAATAAAAGTACACCCCTGGGTAGAAATACTATTGAAGGCAGATTTTGGTTCCTAAACAATCTGAACAAAACAATGGACTAAATTGACCTGTAAGAAAGGCACCTTAACTGAGGTTTTTAAGTTAAGTAAGCGACTTCCCCACAATAAGGGTAGACACTCACATAAACTCTAAAGCACCTTCCAACTCAGATTTTATGATGCAGAGATGTGCATTCTAGAAGTCAAGACAAGTACCTCTAAATGGGCAGTAACATTAACATATGGGTGAAAAAGGTCAAAGGATTGAGAAATACATAAGGTAGCTTACAAAACAGTCATGGGAATACAGTCAATAATATTAAATAACTATGTATGATGCCAGGAAGTTACTAGAACTATTAGGGGGTTGGGGGCAAGGAACACTTTGTAAAAAAATATGATTGTCTAACCACTATGCTGTACACCTGAAACTAATACAAAATAATATTAAATGTAAACTGTAATTGGAAAAAAACATTTTAAAAGATAGGATTATTAAAAACCATTCAGAAAGCTATCCACATAAAAATGTCAGGTTAGCTATGATATTTATGCTACCACCTTTTATTGAAAATAATAAAAATAAGAAAAAGAAAATAAAAATGACATTTTTAATGATAAAGCTGATTTGAATGTTCATACAGAGATCAATTAGAATTCTAATTCACCCCTGCTCCTTCCAAAGACCTAAATAAAACCTATGATTAAAAAAATTGAAATATATCTACATAACCCATATTTACAAAGAATTAATAAAGTAGTAAATGATGAGATGAGAAAATATAATATATACAAAACAACACCACCATCCTCCACCTTATGCCTGATGCTCAACAGATAGGCCAAAATATCAGTGTGTGTGCCTCTGATGAAACCAAGTTAACACATGAGCAGATGAGAAATTATAATACATACAAAACAACTACATCCTCCTCCTTCTAATTCCTGAGGCTCAACAGACAGAACAAAATATCAAAGTGTGTGCCTCTGATGAAACCAAGTTAACACATGGAAAGAACAAGAGCAACCAGTTTGAGTGCTAACCTCATCCCAGAGCTGACATTTAGAGGAACCTTGGATAATAACTGGTTCCTGGACTAGTTACCTTAAAGTGAAACCTACTGGTAAACAAGCTCTACCCATACACACAAGTAGCCAGTGAGCCTTTTATTATTTTATTCTTTTTTTTAATATATATTTTTATTGATTTCAGAGAGGAGGGAAGAGGGAGAGATAGAAACATCCATGATGAGAGCGAATCATTGGTCGGCTGCCTCCTGCAAGTCCCCCACTGGGGATCGAGCCCACAACCCGGGCATGTGCCCTTAACCGGAATCGAACCTGGGACCTTTCAGTTCGCAGGCCGACGCTCTATCCACTGAGCCAAACCAGCTATGGCTATTATTTTATTCATAAATATAAATAGGAAAAGTCACAATGCATTAAAGAGTAAGACCAAAACAAAACAAAAATAATCCTGAGGAATTAAGGAACAGGAAAACCTGTGCAAACATTAGAATCAGCTTTAGCATTAAAAAAAAAAAAATTTAATGCCTATTAACAAATTCAGAGTTTTTTCCAAGAAAAAACTGTATCTAAGAACCAGATGATTTAAATGCCTATTAACAAATTCAGAGTTTTTTCCAAGAAAAAACTGTATCTATGAACCAGATGATTTAAAAAAGAAACTTTCAAGGAACATGAAAGAATTTTTACATGTTAAAAATAAAAACAAAGACCAGCCGGAATGGCTTAAGTGGTTGAGCATCAACCTATGAACCAGAAGGTAGTCACAGACTCCATCCCCAGTAGGTGGCGTGCAGGAGGCAGCCAATCAATGATTCTCTCTCATCACTGATGTTTCTATCTCTCTCTCCCTCTCCCTTCTTCTCTGAAATCAATAAAAATATATTTTAAAAATACATTAAAAAAAGAAAGAAAGAAAACCAGCCTTGGCCAGTGGCTCAGTTGGTTGGGAGCATCATCCCATACACCAAAAGGTTGCGGGTTCAGATTCCTGGTCAGGATACATACCAAGGTTGCAGGGGGTTTGTAGGGGACAACCGATCAACCAACGTATGTTTGTTTCTTTCTTTCTCTCTCAAAACAAAAACAAAAACACACACAGTAAAAACATATCCTTTGGTGAGGATTAAAAAATTATAAAATACATGAAAAAATAAAAATATGAAAAGCTGATGATTTAGACTAGAAAGACATTGAAAAATCTCCTAGTAAAAAAACACCACCACAACAAACCAAAGCATTATGATAGAAAAGACCTAAGCAGATCCCTGAAATATCAGGACAAAGGGCAATCCTAAATGTTTGTGGGAGTGGAGGAACAAGTCTCAAAAATCAGAAAAGCATTAGACTTCTCATCAGTAATGATTAATGCAAGAAGGAATACAGCAAAAGTTCCAAGAGCAAATTACTTTCACACCAAAATTCCGTAACATTAAAGTGTGAGAAACAAATAAAAGTATTTTTAAACCTGTAAGTAGTCAGTTTACCCTTCATATATATTTTACTGAAAATACATTCCAGAAAACTCAGGAAATAAAGAGGAAAACCCTATACCCAGGACACAGCAGTGCCCACTAAGTAGAAAGGAATATGCCCGAGCAATACTGAAGATCTGGGGAATAATCAGAGTTCATATTGCTGTAGAAGACATATGGATCAAAGAATAAAGTATTCTGGGGTAAAAGAATGATGAGACCATCCTTAAGAATTTGGACTAGTTTGGGAAGGCAATAAGGGCTGGTAATGCAAGGGGAAAAAGGATCAGAAATCTCAGGAAAAGCTAGATGAGAAAGGAGTATTTGGCTGGGTAGCAATGTTTTCATAGTTATAATAAATGTGTTCATTTGCAACTTTATACCCAAAGAAGGGAATACAGTAATAATTTAAAACAAAACATATTATCAATTTCGTTAATATAAAAATATAAAGATAGCAAGAGGGGGAGAGAGAGAGAGGGAAGGAGAGAGAAAAGGAAAGGAAAGGGCGGGCACTAATATTCTTATTTAACCAAGGGGAGTCAAGAAATACTATCCTCCATTTTTACAGAAGTTAAAATAAATATAATCTGCAAGGGCTTCTCAAAACGTGGTACATGGGTTATGATAGTACTGGAGATTAATTTAAATTTCTATCTATCTATCTATCTATCTATCTATCTATCTATCTATCTATATTTATGGTAGGGGGTATCAATTTTTCCTTTCTGGTAAAACATATTGTCTTTAAAAAGATATTTAAGTTAAAAATTTAATTTTAAATTAGGAACATTAATAAAGGTGGCAGGCAGATACCACAAAAACTGCGAAGGGGTATTCAAATGAAGTATGATAAACACTTCAATATGTATAACTAAACAGGGAATTTAGTAAACATTATATTGGGAGAAATACATAAAGAACACAGGTGATAAATGAGCTAAATTTTCATCTATCATTAACAATTTACATTTACTTATACTTAAAGCAAAACACAACAATATAAGCACATCATTCAGAAATATGAACTAATTATATACCAGATTAATTTAAAGCTATAACTAAAGTGGTTTCTTTGGGTGAGTAGGTCTGAGAATGGGGAAGGAAGAAAGACCACGATCTACTACAAGTCCTTCTGCGCTACATAATTATTCAATGACACGTATGCCTGTACTTTTTTGTTAAGGATGGAACAGAGTTAAAGTGGGAAATCAGGTCAGCAAGTTAAGTATTAGCAAGAAATAAACTAAGAAAAGCCTTCTAAAGTGACTGAAACTTACCTACTGGAGCCTGGGGGGCTCCAAAGCCCAAAGTGGCTGTCGAGGTATTAAATCCAGGGGCCCCAAAGGCTCCTGTACCAAGAGGCCCTCCGATCTTAGGTTGGTTGTTCCCAAACAAAGATGCCTGTCCAGCACCAAGAGCTATGGAGACAAGAGGAAAGAAAAATGCGCCACAGAAGATCCTTTGAATGTTGTACCAGAGGCCAGTTACTTAAAAATATAATACATTTGGAAAATTCATAATTTGTTGACCATTCATTTCAACAAAAGACCCAATATAGTAAAGGTTAACTATATGCCATGCACTGTGCTGAGTACATTATAAATATAAGCAAAATATTTAACCTCTCTGTATTGTTTCCTCAACTATAACACATAACTTAGATATTTATCCTAAGATTTAAAGCAAATAAACACATATTAAGCAAGTAGATGGTAGATCTTAACACTCTTTAAATAATAACTAGTATCATCTCATTTAATCTTTATAAGCCTGGAAGTAGGAACTATTAACTTTAGACTTTTATAAAAAACTAAATGAATAAAGATTAAAAAAAAAAAAAAAAGCTAAATGCCTTGTGATAAGATTACTAAAGAGAATCAAGTTTCAGTATGAATCAGATCAGAAGGAATAAGAACTTATTTTCGCCCTAGCCAGCTTGCTCAGTAGTTAGAGCATTAGCCCAAGGACTGACGGTTCATGGGTTCGATTTCGGTCAAGGGCATGTGGTTGCAGGCTCGATCCCTGGGCACATGTGGGAGGCAACCAATCGATGTGCCTCTCTCTGTCTTTCCCCTTCCCTTCCACTCAAAAAAAAAAAATCGATGGAAAAAATATCCTTGGGTGAGGATTAACAACAACAAAAACACAAAACTTCTTTTCACCAGAGGGAAACCCATTGCAAAACGTGTAATATTTTAAAGCCAAATAATTCTTAACTTATGGATCTTGTCAGAAATGGTTTTTAAAGTATGAAATAGGGAGAATTCAGTTATTTAGAATAAGTTACTGGCATATATTATTTAAAAGGCTTCCATCTCCTCCTCAAGAAGTTATTGGCAATTTGGAAGATCTAAAGTTCCTTCTAAAGCAGGATGGGGAACATACCCACGAAATCATTTGATCTGGCCCTGCCAAGGCATTAGGAGTAAGTTAATTAAATGTTTAACCAAATACATCAGGCTAATTTTTAAGTTGGTAATTTTGTATGGCATGTGAATGATGTTATAAATATCTCAATGGCCCTTGGTAGGAAAAAGGTTCCCAACCCCTGATCTAAAGCATCAACACATCTTTTTTTTAAATGTTGTTATTGATTTCAGAGAGGAAGGGAGAGAGAGAAACATCAATGATGAGAGAGAATCATCGATTGACTGCCTTCTGCACGCCCGGCACTGGGATCGAGCCTACAACCCCAGCATGTGCCTTGACTGGGAATCGAACTGTGACCTCCTGGTTCATAGGTCAATGCTGAACCACAGAGCAACACTGGCTGGGCCATCAACACATCTTGACAGAGATATGGGTTACCAGGAAAATCACTAAAATCATTTAAAAATTGTAACAATTGAAAGTTAAAAATATCAAATGGGAACTGCTCTGAAATCACAACAAACAAAAAAAAGAATAGAAAGTTTATATTCAGAAAATTCACACTATAAAATAGGGTGACTACTAAATGGACAAAATATCCCTAACTGTCCAATCTCATTCACAATAAGAAGAAGAAAATGTAGCAATGGGATTGTTTCACCTTAAAAATCCTATTCTGGAACAGGGACTAAATCCTAAACCATTAGAATTTGGTGAAAATTCCAAGAAAAACTAAAATATTACACTCTCAAAGGACATAGTTATTGGCCAAATTTCAGGATTCTTTATTCTTCTAGGTAGCAAATACATCTTTACCCCCAAATAAAAATTTAGATGAAATCCACAAACATATAAAATGGATAAAAATGTCTGTTCTGAATGGGTATGTATTTCCCTTACCTTTGCAGCAGCTATGAATAAAGAACCAAGAAACATTCTAAAAAAACCCACTATATTTCAATAACCCACAAAAGTATAAAAAGACATTGAGAGGTTCAGGTGACCTGGAAAGCAACTGTCATAAAATGGCCTGCATACTGTTAGAATTTATCAAGGGAAAGATATATTTTATCCAGCTCTGTCTTATATTATGCACAAGTAGCTCTTTATGCTTAATGAAAAGGACTTACCAGGGACATTCTTGAGTATGATAATGTCAATTTATGAAATGTTCTGTATTTATGATTAGGTGGAGGAGTCATAAGGAAGATATATGGGGGCACCATGGTAATAGTGAGCCTAGAAACTCCACAAAAAAGTGAAAATGATTATATTCCTTTTGAAATCTTCTAATAAATTTTAGAATTTAATTTTACCTATGGTATCTATTAGCATGGGGTAGATTTTTCTGTGTATATCTTAGTATAACTATTGACTTTATTAGCTGTACCCTTAAACTATTACTTCATAGGAAACTTTAAGTACTAAAACTTCTTAATATTACTACTAAGGAATTACCAAGGAAATGGCATGCCATTGATAATGCTGAGAGTTAATGTCACAATGAAGAAAGTGATATGCCCATGATTTAATGAGAGTTCCTTCATCGAAGCAAATGGGGGGAAGGGGACTTTAATCACATGCCAAATAATATCAAATATTTTCTACTGATTGATCACTTAAATCTAAGTGTGCATCAAATCTTATATATATGTATATTTCATATTTCTAGTCAACTATTCATGAAGTAGGCAAAGGCCTATGTTACAGGAAAATTTACTTCTTTTGAGGTATGAGTTTGAATCTCCATCACTGAAAACAAGAAGCTGCACAGGAATACCAATTTACCTAATGCCCCCCCAAAACTCAGCTCAAAGCTACAGTGTTATTCTACTTATGATACCATGAAATGCAGAGTTCATGAATTTGGAAGTTTATATACAGTAGTCTCCAGACACATTCCTCTCAAAGCTAAAAAATCTGCTTTAGCAGATGCAATCAATCATCAAAGAATTCCAATAGCATATGCTTGGTGATACTTATAATTCTCATTTCCCTATATGATCTGCTGCTAAGGTTGGGGTTTAAAATTCTTTATTAATTCTATTTACCTTTTAGTTTATGGGAACAAGGCATGAATGAAGACTATATAACAGTAATAAAAATGCAGTTCATTGTCTGTGAAGTAGAACTCTTTAAGAAAAACAAAATATATTCAAACTAATAAAAAGGATGAGATATTATGTTACGGTAGAATATAAGACAATAGCATCACAAAAGAGGCGATAGAACAGTTTATAATACTGGCCTACGAGGGAAGGCACTGCTAATCATAACCTGCAAGACCAAAAAGCCAAAGAGGAGAGAATAACAATTTTGAACCACATAAAAATAAGACTTGTATAAGGTAACATGAACAAGGTAAAATAAAGACTTGGTGGAAATACCTGTAATAGACATTAGAGCAGCATCTTAACCAGGCCTTAGACTTGTGGTTACTATCCTGTCTAGTGTCAAAACTACCCTGGGGAAAAAACTCTCAATTTGACCACACCAAAGCTAATTTTTCCTCTGGGATTAAAAGAAAACATTGATGTCAGACAATATATTCTGCTTAAGTTTAGGAATCACATTGTACAATAAATTTTTTAGTTCTACATGTGGTAGAATTTAGGTAAGTTTAAAAGCTCAATTGAAACTGTCATATAACCAAACAGAATTAATTATCCACAAAATATAAAGCACTCTCAAAAATAAATTAAGAAACAATGATCACATATTATGGAATAGGGAATTCAAAGATGAAAAAGCCCAACAATATGGAAAAGGTATAAGAAGTGAGCACTTTTATACAATGTAAACAAAAATGCAAACTGGCATTCTTTTTAGAAGACAAATTGTTAGCAACACTGACCAAAATATAAAAAATCTGTGTCTCTTCTGACATAATTCCAATTCTAAGAATCAATCCTATATAATACTAACACACAAAATTACATCACAAAGATCTTTATTAATGCATTGCTAATAATATCAAGTAACTCAAATGTCCATCGAAAAAGGAAAAGTTAAATAAATTACAGTGTATGTAGTTATGTGTATATACTACACACACACACACACACACACACAAAATACTAGAGTTATATTTAAAGAATGAGTTAGCCCTAACTGGTCTGGCTCAATAGATAGAGCATCAGCTTGTGGACTGAAGGGTCCCAATGCCCGGGTTGCAATCTTGATCCCCAGTAGGGGGCGTGCAGGAGGCAGCTGATCAATGATTCTCTCTCATCATTAATATTTCTATCTCACTCTCCCTCTCCTTTCCTCTCTGAAATCAATAAAAAAATATATATTTTAAAATGAGTTAGAGCTATACATATGAAACAAAAGAAAAAACACATGCCGAAAATGTCATGGAAAATGAAAACAAGGAATACAGAATGCTATATAAGACACTTCCTTTCACGTTGAAACATTTTGACTGCAGCACGTAATATGAAATACACTGAGACCCTGAACACTCATACGCTATATAACCAAAACAAGTTAAATAAAACAATAGTTAACCTTTGTATAATAATTTTGTTAAAATTCCAGTTAATTTTAAAAAAAAATGCTAGTTGCACCCAGCTGGTGTTGCTCAGTGGTTGAGCATCAACCTATGAATCAGGAGGTCATGGACTGATTCCCAGCCAGGGCAAGTGCCTGGTTTGCAAGCTTGATTCCCAGTAAGGGGTGTTCAGGAGACAACTGATTGATGTTTCTCTCTCATCATTGATGTTTCTATCTCTCTTTCTCTCCCTTCCTCTCTGAAACCAATAAAATATATATTTTTTAAAATGCTAATTGCAGCCACATTAATACCATATTCAATAACTTATTGTATTTCATCATTTGGCTTAAAAAAGCACTCACGTAGAATATAGTTTCCATTGAAAACTACAACAAAAAAAGCCTATATATGTGTATATATATTGAAGCAAGTTTGAAAAATGTATTTAATGGGGTCTGACAAGATACATGCCAAACTTTCAATAGCTATACTTCACAACTGAAATATGTGGACTTCTCATGATACTACTACATTGTTGAAAATTTTTTTACAAGCACTTATATCGTTTACTAAAAAAAAAGAAACAGTTCATAGAGTATAAAATATTCTATTAAAAAGGATGACAAACAATCAGCGCATAGAAGCAAAGACAGCAAATAACTGGTCAGTGGAAGCAAAGACCAATGGAAATAAATGGTAAAGAAGTAAATGACCACACCCTTGGTCAGATGAATTGGGAAAGAAGGCATAACTATATGCTTAAACAGCCTTGTTGAACTGTACATGTTAAAACACTTATTCATTTTATGACTACCCCCACTTCTCCATTGTTTAAAGCAGCTAGGCAGGTAGAAGGGTCTATGTCTTCAAAGACACTGAAAAAAAATTATCAACAGCAGGAGTAAACACAAAGGTGTGACATCGCAGCTCTGTATCAAGGTGAAAAGAATTGAAAAGTATGCACAGGAGAGAAACCAAGAGGGCGGCATAGGTAAACACCCAAACTGCTGCCTTGCACAACAATTTCAAAACTACAACTAAAAGGCAAAACGGACATCATCCAGAACCACAGGAAAGCTGGCTGAGGGGAAATTCTACAACTAGAAGGAAAGAGGAAAGCACCCTGAGACTCAGAGGAGCTGCAGAAGGCAGAGGTACTGAGACGCGCGCGCACGCAAAGAGGGCGGGCAACTGAGTGCACGGTTGGCTTTCTCAAGCGTGAGGGAGACAAAAGCTCCCGACTGCACTGAACTCCAGTTCCGGGTAAGACTCTGGGAAACCAGACTCATTCAGGGAGAAACTGGACTGTCTGGAAGCGGGCGAAACTCGAGAGCGGCTTTCTCTCAGAGGAGCGTGCAGCAATTACTGCGGGAAACTAAGACCCAGGGGCCTCTTAGGGCAGGGCTGACGGGGAAACCAATGCTGTCTGCTCCGCCCTGAGACTCCGCCCCATCCAAGCTGAGCACAGAGGCTTTTGCAAGTCTTGTCTCATAAGGGTGTCTCCAGCACAGAAGTTCTCTCATCGTAAACACAGCTGATCCTCACACCCAATTGGCCTGGAGGTCAATTCCTCCCAGTGATGCCAACAACAATCAAGGCTTAACTACAACAAGACTGTGCAAACAGCCCACAAAGTGGTGCACCAAGATTGTCCACCTCAGGTAACTGGGGAGGCTGAGCCACTGGGCCCTATAGGACACCTAGCACACAAAGCCACTCTATCAACTCAGGGAAGCAGCCAAAATGCGGAGACAAAGAAACAGATCACAAATGAAAGAAATGGAGGAAAGCAAATGACTGGATATAGAGTTCAAAACCACGGTTATAAGGTTTTTCGAGAATTTTCTAGAAAAGGCCGATAAATTTAGCAAGACCCTCGAGGATATGAAAAAGGACCAACTGGAAATTAAACATACACTGACTGAAATAAAAAATATTATACAGAGATCTAACAGCAGACTAGAGAATCGCAAGAATCAAGTCAAAGATTTGAAATACAAAGAAGCAAAAAACACTCAACCGGAAAAGCAAAAAGAATCCAAAAATATAAAGATAGTGTAAGGAGACTCTGGGACAACTTCAAGCGTACCAACATCCGAATTATGGGAGTGCCAGAAGAAGAGAGAGAGCAAGATACTGAAAAACTATTTGAAGAAATAATGACAGAAAACTTCCCCCACCTGGTGAAAGAAATAGACTTACAAGTCCAGGAAGCTCACAGAACTCCAAACAAAAGGAATCCAAAGAGGACCACACCAAGACACATCATAATTAAAATGGCAAGAGCAAAAGACAAAGAGAGAATATTAAAAGCAGCAAGAGAAAAACAGTTAGTTACCTACAAGGGAGCACCCATACGACTGTCAGCTGATTTCTCAACAGAAACTATGCAGGCCAGACGGGAGTGGCAAGAAATATTCAAAGTGATGAATAGCAAGAACCTACAACCAAGATTACTCTACCCAGCAAAGCTATCATTCAGAATTGAAGGTCAGACAAAGAGCTTCACAGATAAGAAAAAGCTAAAGGAGTTCATCACCACCAAACCAGTATTATATGAAATGCTGAAAGGTATTCTTTAAGAAGAGGAAGAAGAAAAAAATGGTAAAGATAAAAATTATGAACAACAAATACATATCTATCAACAAGGGAATCTACAAATCAAGTGAATAAAAAATCTGATGAACAGAATAAACTGGTGAATATAATAGAATCAGGGGCATAGAAAGGGAGTGGACTGACAATTCTCGGGGGGGGGGGGGGGACAGGGTGTGGGAGGTGCGGGAAGAGACTGGACAAAAAGCGTACACCTATGGATGAGGACAGTGGGGGCGCGGGTAAGAGCAGAGGGTGTGGTGGAAACTGAGTGGAGGGGAGCTATGGGGGGGGGGGCGGAGAGGAACAGTTGTAATAACCTGAACAATAAACATTTATTAAATTTAAAAAAAAATTTAAAAAAGAAAAAGTATGCACAGACTTTACAAAAAGTCAGAATATTTGGGTAATAAAGCTTACTCAATAAATAGCCCAAGGTCTCAAATCCTGGTCACAAAGGTAACACAGGGGAACCCAAAGTTAAAAATGTCACCCTAGCCCTCGGCTGTTTGGCTCAGTGGATAGATCGTCGGCCCGCGGACTGAAGGGTCCCAGGTTCGTTTCCGGTAGGGGGCATGTGCATTGGTTGCAGGCTCCATCCCCAATGGGGGTTATGCAGGAGGCAGCTTATCAATGATTCTCTCATCGATGTTTCTAACTCTCTATCCCTATTCCTTCCTCTCTATAAAAAATCAGTAAAATATATTTTTAAAAAAGTCACACTATTAACAAGTCTTGCATTACACACTGAAAACCCCAGATAGACCAAGACTGTCAGAAGAAACATTTTATAGAAAGGGAGCATAAGAAAAATGTGGCAATGTTTTAAAACCTGGCAAAGCATAATTGCTGGGAATGTATTATAAATCCATTTGTGAAAATGAAAATTTAGACCTCTAATTTCCAGGCATATGATCAAATTCAAGTCTTAAGTTCCAGCAATTAGAAAGCCAAAATTATTACTTCCTAAATCTCATGGTACAATTCCTTACCTGTTCCAAATCCTGTACCAAGCCCAGTTCCCAGAGTCCCGGGTCCTGGTTTATTTCCAAAAATACTATTCCCACTGGTATTTGTGCCAAAACCTAGAAAGACAAAAGAATGAGTGGACTGTACATTAAATACAACTCTCACTTTCTTGCACAAGGGACTTTAATGCAAAGCAGTTTGACCCTAAGTTTTACATCCTTTCAGTTAGATATCCTAATGGTAGGCTAATTTATTAATACTACAAGTCTTCCTATTGATACATTTCAGCCTTGAAATACCAATTCAATATAGGATAATATCCAATTTTCAAAAGCAAAGTGATTGTGCTTGAGCTTGGGAAACATTACTTTTGTAAGGCTCAAAGTCTCCAACCTATGTCTCATGATTATTAGAAGAAAAACTCATTCCCTCAAACTTTCAATAAAAAATAAGATAGTCAACAAATAAAGACACTTTACTGAATCTAAAGGTTCTTGCTAAAAGAAAATTACCTATAAAAAATCTCTTAAGTGCCCTAGCCGGTTTGGCTCAGTGGATAGAGTGTTGGCCTGTGGACTAAAGGGTCCGAGGTTCAATTCTGGCCAAGGGCACATGCCTGGGTTGTGTAGGGGGTGTGCAGGAGGCAGCCAATCAATGATTCTCATCATTGATGTTTCTATCTCTCTATCCCTCTCCCTTCCTCTCTGAAATCAATAAAAATGTGTTTAAAAAAATATAAAATAAAATAAAAAATCTCTAAAGCAACTTTTGTTTTGAACAAATGGATGTTATACGGATGTTATGATAATAAGTGGCTGATCACACATGAGAAGCTTTAATGGTGTCATATTCAATCAGCCTATAGGAGCACTCAAGTACTCAGCTAGCTGATATTAAGAAGAAAATAACCACTCATAAATTTTTCTTGAATTGCTTCAAAGAGATAATGGAGAGTTGTACAAACCATCCTCCTTCACTATGACCCATCATTTAGAAAAATCCTCATGCCCCTGTAAATTCCACAGATCTCCCCACAAACACACCTACATCACATTACTGCTATTATTTCTCTTTTGTTCAGATATGTCCACACTGTTTCTGCACTCTTTGTGGAGCTACATAACAACAAAAAAACTAATGAACATATCACTAATGTCTTTCATAAGAGAAAAACAATAATCAATGATTGGCCAGCAAACCTTGTTGGTAAAATACTTGAAAGTCTTTTTTAAAGATATCATGAAGAGGAACAAATACAAAAGATTTACAGAATAAACAGAGTATCTTGGAATGTATGACAGTATCACCTACTAAGATTATACACTGTCAGATCAATAGTTGGATTATTATCTCAATCAAAAAGATTAAGAAAAAAGTTGAAGAATTTATACAATTTGAGAACATATTTCTAAGGTCATTTAAAAATCCAAGCAGTAATCTGACTTCATCTCAATACATTTAATTCATACACTCATTAAATCTTCAATTGTGCTAATTAACAGCTTTGCTACAAAAACGGAGTACTGCCTACTCAAGCACAATCAATTCTTTTAAAAGGAAAAAAAAATGGCTCGGCTGGCATGGCTCAGTGGTTTTTTGTATACCTATGAACCAGGAGGTCCCGGTTTGATTCCAGGTCAGAGCACATGCCCATGTTGCAGGCTCAGTCCCTAGTAGGGGGCATGCAGGAGGCAGCAACCTTGCAAAATGTCAAAAATCATCACTGATGTTTTTATTGGCCTCTCCATTCCTTTCTGAAATCAATAAAACTATATTTAAGAAAAGAAAAAAATGTACTTGGAGATATTCTTTTTGAGTTAAAATTTAACCAGAAAGTATCATCCATCCCCATAAACAGCAGAAAACAAAATATTTATGAACTACCTCAAACCCACAGGAGGGAAATAAGTCCCAACTTACACTGTTTATACCACACATTTCCTCAGATTCTTACTGACAAAAGTTTATCACCTCTGTCATTTCAAACAATTTTTAAAATTAAGAACAATTACTTAATAATCAATTAATTTATGACAAAGGAATCAAGAATATACGAATGGGAAAGGATAGCCTCTTTAATGAATGATATTGGGAAAACTGGACAGCCACATGCAAAAGAATCAAACTGAACCACTATCTTACACCATACACAAAATGGATTAAAAAAGACTTAAAACTTAAGACCTGAAACCAACTAATTCCTATAAGAAAGCATATGTGGTGCCCTAGCAGGTTTGGCTCAGTGGATAGAGCGTCGGCCTGCGGACTGAAGGGTCCCGGGTTCGATTCCGGTCAAGGGCATGTACCTTGGTTGCGGGCACATCCCCAGTGGGGATTGTGCAGGAGGCAGCTGATCGATGTTTCTCTCTCATCGATGTTTCTAACTCTCTATCCCTCTCCCTTCCTCTCTGTAAAAAATCAATAAAATATATTAAAAAAAAAGAAAAAAAAAAAAAAAGAAAGCATATGTGGTAATCTCCCTGAAATCTGTCTTGGCAATGATATTTTGGATCTGACACCAAAAGCAAAGGCAACAAAAGCAAAAATAAACAAGTGGGACTACATCAAACTAAAAAGCTTCTATATAGCAAAGGAAACCATCGGTAAAATGAAAGGCAACCTACTGCGTGGGAGAAAATATTTGCAGATCATACATCTGAATAAATGGTTACTATCCAAAATACATGAAGAACTAATTCAACTCAATAGCAAAAAAAAAAATCTGATTAGAAAATGGGCAGAGAATCTGAATAGACATTTTAGATTTGGCTAACAAGTACACAAAAAAAAGGTGCTCAACATCACTAATTACCAGTAAAATGCAAATCAAAACCACATAAATTATCACCTCACACCTGTTAGAATGGCCAACATCAAAAAGGCAAGAAACAAGTACTGGCAAGGATGTGGAAAAAAGGGCACCACCGTGCACTGTTGGTGGAAATGTATGGTGTAACCACTATGGAAATCAGTATCAAAGTTCCTCAAAACATTTAAAGTAGAACTGTCATACAGCTCAACAATTACACTTGCAGATATTCATCCACACAAAATGAAAAAACTACCTCAAAAAATATATGCATCCCCATGTTCATTATTTACAACCAGAGGCTCGGTGCACGAATTCGTGCACCAGTGTGGTCCCTCGGCCTGGCCTGCAGAAATCCCCCAAGGGGTCCTGAATTGCGAGAGGGCACAGGTCAGGCCGAGGGACCCCACCGGTGCACAACCGGGGCCAGGGAGGGACTGTGGGAGGGCTCCAGGGTATGTCTGGCCCATCTGACCCAGTCCCGATCAGCCGGACCCCAGCAGCAAGCTAACCTACCAGTCAGAGCATCTGCCCCTTGGTGGTCAGTGCATGTCATAGCTACCGGTAGAACGGTCACACACACACATATATATGTATATATATATGTATATACATATGGACAGAATATTATTGAGATAAAAATACAATAAAATCTAGTCATCAACAACAAGATAAAATTTGGGGGCATTATGCTAAGTGAAAAAAGTCAAGTCAGACAGAAAAATACAAATGCTACATCGTCTCACTTATATGTAGAATCTTAAAAAAAAGACAATAAATAATGAACTCATAGATAGAGAACAGATGGGTGGTTGCTAGAGGTGGGGGAATAGGCGAAACAGGTAAAGGGGGGGGGTTCAAAAACTGCAAACTTCTGGTTATAAGTCATATGGATATAATGTACAGCATAGTGACTAAAGTTAATACTGTATTGCATATTTGAATGTTGCTAAGAGAGTAAATCATAAAAGTTCTCATCACAAGAAAAATAAAATTTGTAATTATGCATGGTGACAGGTATTAACTGGACTTACTGTGGTGATCATTTCCCAATACATATAAATTGAATCATTATGTTGTATATCTGAAACTAATATAATTATACCTTTAAAAAGTCAGCTTAGGCCGACACCGGTTTGGCTCAGTGGATAGAGCGTCGGCCTGCGGACTCAAGGGTCCCAGGTTCGATTCCGGTCAAGGGCATGTACCTTGGTTGCGGGCACATCCCCAGTAGGGGGTGTGCAAGAGGCAGCTGATCGATGTTTCTCTCTCATCGATGTTTCTAACTCTCTATTCCTCTCTCTTCCTCTCTGTAAAAAATCAATAAAATATATTTAAAAAATAAAATAAAATAAAAAGTCAGCTTAGCCCTGGCCAGGTAGCACAATTGGTTAGAGGGTTGTCCCAATATGCCAACATTGTAGGTTCGATCCCTGATCAGAGCACATATAAGCAACCAATGAATGCATAAATAAGTGGAACAACAAATTGATGCTTCTCTCAAATCAATTTTTTAAAAATGTTTTTATTGATTTTTGAGAGAGAGAGAGGGGGCGAGGGAGAGAGAGGAACGGAGAGGGATAGAGTAGAAACATCAATGAGAGGGAAACATCATCTATTGGTTCCCTCCTGCACATCCCTACTGCGGTTCGAGCACACAACCAGGAATCGAACCTGTGACCTCTTGGTTCCTGGGTTGACACTCAACCACTGAACCACACTGGCCGGGCTCTCTCAAATCAGTTTTTAAAAATAAGCTTAAAAAAGATGTCTAGGACAGTTAAAGGAGCTATTTGTATACAAAAGCAGCATAGAAGAGCCACCGATTTATTGCTAAGCACCATCTTATCAATACCCAAAGGATCTTCATCCTCTTTAAATCTATTCCATTCATTCAGAAATTCAGACATTATCATAGAGTCATTTAAACTTGTCCATAATTATTTACCAAGAAAACGAGCTGATAACTCTAAAGAATAACTGAAGGATCTGGCAACACCAATTAATTGTAGCAGGTATCCCAACCTTTAACAGTGTGGATTAATCACTACCAGAATGAAGCACAATCCCATACTGAATAGCGTGTAAATGACAATAACATAATGATGGCCCCAAATCTTGGTATAACCTTATTCCATTTCCAGATTTGTTATAGGACTTATTTCTAAATCACATGATTATCTCTGCCCACAAAATCAAAGTTGACAACTTCCCAAGAAAATAGGAAAATCAAAGAAAGCTTTATTTAGACCTGGATCTCTTGAGGGCAATACTAAAGTAAGTTCCTCCAAGAGTATAACAAAACTTGCCACCCTGCAACCTCCATCTGACTTACAAATTACAGGGAATCCTTCCTCTTAGGGCCCCAATTATTCATTCTTTAATTCATTTAACAAACTTTTAGTGAGCACCTACTAATTGCCAGGCACTTGGTCAACATTTGTGATTTAAAAAAAAAAAAAGGGCAATTCAAATTCAGCAAGTAAGCTGTTGGGACACATCAGATAATGATGAGACCTTCCATTTTCAAATCACTGAACATGAGTAAAAACAAAAAATCTCCAAATAAACCCAAAATCTGCAATCCCTGAATAACATCAAATACATTTCAGAAGTCTAGCCTATTTTATCAAGTACAGCCTACACAAACACTAAGTCAGATAGAAGTAACATTTGATTTTGTGCTACAGAAAAAAATATGACCCTAGCTGGTTTGGCTCAATGGATATAGTGTCGGCCTGCGGACTGAAGGTCCTGGGTTCAATTCCCATCAAGGGCACAGGCCCGGGTTGCAGCAACGATCTGCAGTAGGGGGCGTGCAGGAGGCAGCCAATCAATGGTTCTCTCTCATCATTGATGTTTCTATCTCTCTCTCCCTCCCTCTCTGAAATCAATAAAAATATATTTTAAAAATAAATAAAACCATTTAATACTTTTAAAAAAATGTATGCATTTTCAAAGGGAGCAAAAGTGGTTCTTGGGAGGGCTAAAATGGTCTTGAATGGCTCCTTGGGGAAGAGTGATAGTGACTTAAAAAAAAAAAAAAGGTTGAAAAGCACTGATTTAATGCTTAAGTATCTTTCCCATCTTAATTATGTAGATAAAAACAAGTCCACTGCCTCAAAACCTTTCTTTCATAAAGTACAACCAAAAAGAATTATAGATGGAATGATAATCATTACTAGGAGCGATCAAGCAAAAGGAGTTACGAAATATATGAATACTGGAATTGGTACCTGACAAGGACCTATCTACTTCACGTAGTTCATATTTCTGTGAAAACATATAACCTTTTAATGGACGATTAAGATAGTCCCTTTCTCCAATATGCTACAAGATTATTTAAAAACTCACTGAGCCCTGGTGTGGCTCAGTTGGTTAGAGTGTCGTACCATAAATCAAAAGGTGGTGGGTTCAATTCTCATTCAGAGTGTGTAAGGGAGGCAACTGATCAATGTTTCTCACATTGATGTTTCTCCGTTCCTCTCTGAAATCAATTTTTTAAAAAACTCACTGAAAAACAATGTGACTACTGATCTATGGCAAATAACCATGTCTTTGCACTCCCGTCCCACTAGATATCCAGCACCTAATGATGTATCTGAAATCCTTAGCAAATAGTATTTAAACAACTATTTCATTTGGTGATAAAATGAACTTTCCATTATCTGATTTAATACAATAATGTTGAATTTGTTTGAAAATTTAATTTGGTAGTTATGGGAGGCATTTAACATAATACTGTATGTTTCCTTTAAACAAGTTTTAATTTTTCCAAAGAATAGTTTAGGGCTTGTTTTGTCAATTATTGTTCAATCTTATTTGAATTTTCAGAATCTTTTACAATGAACATGTAATAAAAAATAAAGCTTTTTGCAACTATAACTAAAAATCCGCAATATCAAAAAGGACTCAAATCACCAAATCTCAAAAAATAACAAAAACAAAAAACATTTAAAACAAGAATCATGAAATTCTTGTTTCTATGCACTACTTCCCTGTTTGAAACCTGGCCTAACAGAATGTATTATCTCAACCAAGTTTGTTTCATTTGTGGTTTCTCAACTACTGATTTAAAAAATTAATCCAGAGAAAATGATGTGTCCTAATTTTGAAAAAAATCTATCTCCATTAGAGAACCAACTTTCTGCAAAGTACTGCTGCATGTGCTGAATGGCCCATTTTATCAAAAGTAGAGAGTTCAAACATATACGAATGAGGAAAGGCAACTGAATATCTCTTGTATCTGAACCCATGTCCATGATTTTAAATCTTTCCCTCTTGTACTGACATCGAGCTATGGCTTACCTGAGAATTTTTAAATATTCCCAATCACATGAATCAGGAGAATGATGTGTGGTATAGTCAGTGTAACTTTAAGAGAGCCAAACCTGCTTTTTATATGTACCAAAATTGGAAGTGTTTGTATTGGTTCCTAAAGTCAGGGTTGGTTTGTTACCAAAGAGCCCGCCACTGGTTGTACCAAATGAAGGAGCACTGGTTGTGCTGGTTCCAAATGTAGTAAGCTTGTTATTGCCAAACAGGGTCTAAAAAGAACAGAATATAGAAAAATTTGTTAGTATAAAAAACAGTAAATAGAGGTTAACTCGGGTATGCGGAATTGGGTGTGAAGTAAAGAAATCATTTTTATAAAAAAGATAAAAGGAGCCCTGGCCGGTTTTGCTCAGTGGATAGAGCGTCGGCCTTCAGACTGAAGGGTCCTGGGTTCAATTCCGGTCAAGGGCACATGCCCGGGTTGTGTGCTGGATTCCCAGTGAGTGCGGGGGGAGGGCAGCGGGTGGGCAGCATGCAGGAGGCAGCAGATCCATGGTTCTCTTTCATTATTGATGTTTCTATCTCTCCCCCTCTCCCTTCCTCTCTTAAATCAATAAAAATGTATTTTTTTAAAAAAGATAAGAGGAGGATGAATAAAGACTAGCAGAGCCCTAGCTGGTTTGGCTCAGTGGATAGAGCGTCGGTCGGTGGACTGAAAGGTCCCAGGTTCGATTCCGGTTAAGAGCACATGCCTGGGTTGTGGGCTTGATCCCCAGTAGGGGGCATGCAGGAGGCAACTGACCAATGATTGTCTCTCATCATTGATGTTTCTATCTCTCTCTCCCTCCTCCTTTCTCTCTAAAATCAATAAAAAAATATTTTAAAAAATATATATATTGAAAAAAAAGAAGACTAGCAGAAAAGTAAACTAGTCTGAGCAACATTAACATTATGAATACAGCCTCAGAAGTTAATGGAAACCCCTCAGCAAACAAGATTTCAGAGAGGCAAAGAAAAATAATACAGGAATCAAATATATTTTTTTAAAACCTGGTAACAGAAATGTATCATGTATTTAATTAGACAGTAGAAACAATTACAAAAAATTTAAGCATTCTATAAGTGAACCTTCAAAACATTAAGAGAAAGAAATCAGTCACATTATATGATTCCATTATATGAAATGACCAAAATAGGTAAATCCATAGAGAGAAAACAAGCCTGAAGTAATTGGCGGCAATGAGAAGTGATGAGTATGAGGTTCCTTTTTAGGGTGATAAATATGTTCTAAAATTGACTGTGGTGATAATTTCACATTCGGTGACTATAATAAAAGCCACTGAATTGTAAACTTTAAAAGGGTAAATTGTATGGTACGTAGATTATATCTCAATAAGGTTATTTAAAAATAACTTTCTGAGGCATTATATAATTTTCACAATTTTCTCACCTCAACTAGCTAACCAAACAAAGTTAAGAAATAACAGATTCCAATCTCTATAAAATCAGAACTGCATGTTTTAGAGATTTTTTTTAAAGTTTCCCACACAATATGTTTAAAGCTTTTTATAATGGGTACTAGAGGCCCAGTGCATGATTTAATCATGCACGTGTAGGCTGTCTGTCCGCTGGTCGGGACCTGTGTGGCCGACAGCTCCAAAGTCCCTGGGCCCCTAGGGCGAGGTGGGGCGGGGGCGTGGTCCTCCTGGGGAGGCGGGGCGGGGGCATGGTCCTCCTGGGGCCAGAGCCCAGGCCGGGGTCTTGCCTTGTCTCTCGCCCAGGAAGGCTGGGGCCGCCGCCTCCTCTGCCTTCGTGGAAACCCGCATCCTCTGAGGACACCGCCGCGTGCTCCTGCGGCCCAACTGCCGCCAGACTCCTCCCCCGGGAGCCGCGCTGCCTCCAAACCTCCAAACGCCGGCTCGCTGCCCCAGAGGCCTGTCTGTGCCGCAGCACAGCCATGGCGCAGACGCTGAGCTCGCGCCTCCACTGGCAACTCGAGCTCAGCGTCCTGCCAGCCCAATCACCACCCCAGCCACCCCGAGTCCCGCCCCCTGTGTCTCCCGCTGGCCCAATCGTGGGAGTAGCGGAGTGATGGTAATTTACATATTACCTTTTTATTATGTAGGATAATACAGATTGACTACTTCATACTGATTCTCATACAGTTTAAGTGGTAATCAAGAATTTACTATTGTTTTTAGGTCAAGCACATTCTAAAATTGTAATTTAATTAAATAACAAGGAAAATAATTCAGTTAAGCCTCCAGCAACATGAGAACTGTAAAAACACCAACAATTAACAATTTTATCAATACCAAAAATATTTAATTCTCAAATATCACATCAACTTGTCACCTAAAACAGGTTAGAACAAAAAGTTAAAAATTACCTGATTTAAGAATGAAAGCATCTCAATTTAGACTCAACAATTTAAATTAAAAAATTAGAGGGTAGTTTCCTATCAAAAGTAAGCTGCACAAAAGCATTGAGGTAAAGAAGTTTAAAAAAGAACTTACTATTTGAAAAGTAACCTATTTAAGTTACCTAATAACTTTTCAGTATCAAATCACATAATATACTCAATAAAATACTTGAAAGACAGTCAAATCGTTTTTAGAAATTCCTTTAACAGATTTAGACACCTCTTCATATTATAATCAAATGTAAAAACCCACCGAACCAACAGCACCAAATCCAGTATTGGTCTGCCCAAAGAGACCTGTTCCTGTTCCAAATGCTGTCCCAGTGCTGGTGTTTGTAGCTGTCCCAAAAAGACCTCCCGGCTGCGAGGCTTGGGTTACTCCAAATAAACCCTGCAAAAAGTAACCTAGATTAAAAGATGTCCTACAGTAGTCAGTTTAAGAGTCTTTCTTAAATTAGTAATAGTTGACTTTTTTAAAGTTTATGTGGTAAGTACTGTCTTTAACACTCTACATAGAGCATTTCTTCACAACAACCCTAAAAAGCTGGGCCATTTTCCAAAAGAAAATAAACCTCAGAGCAGTCAAAATTTGACCAATATGTCACAGCTACTGAGTGGCAGAACCAAATTTCAAATAAGCAAAGCTTGTATCATCCAATGTTTAAGATATTTTACTTATGCATTAGTTTGATTGGTTGAACGCCGACTGGTCAACAGGACACTTAGCATATTAGGCTTTTATTATGTAGGATATGCTGAACCAACTTTTCTGGGATAACTCCGACTTGGTCATGGTATATAATCCTTTTTAATATGCTGCTACGGTTTGCAAGTATTTTGATGATTTTTGGGGGTCTAGCTGTACTTATTTTTTCGTCAGGCAGAGTATCTCTAAAACTCTGAACATATTAAAAAAAATTAAGAGACAGACCTGGTAAATTCCAGGAATTTTAATAAAAAAGCATACCTTGAATTACCTTTAACATTATACTTTCCTAAAAGAGTCCCTAGATAAAAACTAGTAATGATGTAAGGACTTTCTCTTTTACTTTCTACACAGAAGCAGCATCTACCCAATATGGCTCTAAGATCTGGCTCTGCCTTTATTTTAATTAACTCAACTTCTTTGCCTAACTCTGCTTACAGGAATAAACTAAAAGGACATTTTGAAATATAGCCAGTAATTTATAACTATTTTCTCCTACAATCTACAGAATGGGTGGAGTCAATGCCCTAAAGTGTAGCTTCCAGATGAGAAACTGTAGCACACCCAGCTGCTCTTAGTGATAAGAAAATATGCTCAGAAAAGATAAGTGACTTGCTCCACAGCCTCTCAACGAGTACAGAGTAGAGCCTGAAGTAGAATCTAGGTATTAATTATTCAACTATTTCGCTTTCTTCCCATTACTACATACCATCAATGCTTAAGAAATGTACTACAGGTAGAACTTGCTTTGACATGATAAAAGCCTCATTACTTAGCTCTATAAATAACACCTGGAGTTACCAGGTGTCCCAGTTAATAATGCGGATTTTTTCAATAGATGGAGTTACACGTTGATATATATGCAATATGATATGTATGCTATTTTGTTGTATTGACAAAAAACTTCATATGTCAAATTTGCTGAAGGTGTTAACATCACAGATATTTTTAAGCTTAAAAATGTCGAATTTCATGCCAAAAATAGAGCATTTACAGGAAGTTTCAATTCATTACTTTTATTTTGAAGAAAAGTGCTACTGAAAGTTATCGTATACTTTGGGAAGCTTATGGTGAACATGCTCCATCTCAAGATACTTGTGAACACTGGTTTAAATGCTTTAAAAGCGATGATGATTTCGAGGTTAAAGACAAAGAATATCCAGGCCAACCGAAAAGTTTGAAGACCAACAATTACAAGCATTATTGGATGAAGATGCGTGTCAAACTCAAAATAACTTGCAGAAAGAGTAAATGTTGCTCAGGAAACAATTTCCCATCGTTTACAAGCAATGGGAAAGATTTTAAAGGAAGGAAAATGGGTGACACATCAACTGAACAAAAGACAAATGGAAAACCGAAAAGTCATCAGTAAAATGTTGCTTCAATGGCATGAAAGAAAGTCTTTTTTGCATTGAATTACGACTGGCGATGAAAAGTGGATTTAGCCCTGACGGGTTTGGCTCAGTGGATAGAGCGTTGGCCTGCGGACTCAAGGATCCCAGGTTCGATTCTGGTCAGGGGCATGTGCCTTGGTCGCGGGCACATTCCCAGTGGGGAGTGTGCAGGAGGCAGCTGATTGATGTTTCTCTCTCATCGATGTTTCTGGTTCTCTATACCTCTCCCTTCCTCTCTGTGAAAATACGATGAAATATATTTAAAAAAAAAGAAAAGAAAAGTAGATTTGAAATCCCAAACACACAAAATCATGGGTTGATCCAGTTCAACCATCAACATCGACTCAAGGCCAAATCGCTTCAGAAAGAAAACAATGCTCTGCATTTGGTGGGATCAGGAAGGTGTGGTGTATTATGAGCTTCTAAAACCAGGTGAAACCATTAATACTGATCACTACCAACAACAAATAATCAACTTGAACCACGCTTTGATTGTAAAATGACCAGAATGTTCCAGAAGACACAGCAAAGTAATTTTGCTTCATGATGACGCACCATCACACACTTCAAAACCAGTTAAAGACACGTTAAAAGATCTTGCCTGGGAAGTATTAACCCTCCTGCCGTATTCACCAGACCTTGCTCCTTCAGATTACCACTTGCTCCGATCGATGGCACATGCACTTTCTAAGCAGCACTTTAAAATGTACAAAGAAGTGGAAAACTGGGTCTCTGAATGATTTGCCTCAAAACAAGAAAAGTTCTATTGGGATAGTATCCACAAATTACCTGAAAGATGGGGGAAATGTGTAGCTAGCAATGGACATTATTTTGAATAAAGCACTTTTGATGTTTCTCTTGAAATTATAATGTTTACTTTGATTACAAAATCCGCATTACTAACCGGTACACCTGGTATTTAAGAGCCTGTTTTCTTACCATGGTGTTGGTGCTCGGCTGTCCTAGGGTGCTGGTATTACCAAAGGAAAAGCCAGTGTTCTGGGTGGTTGTGGCCTGGGCAAATGGTTTGTTGAAGAGGCTGGTAGTTTGCTGATTCTGTTGGCCAAAGAGACCACCTGGATTTGTTCCAAATCCAGTCGTACCTTTCAGGAAATAGAAATAAAGAAAAGGAAAAATAAATGGAGGGCAAAAAACCCCCAACCTCAACAGTCTTATTACATGGAGTACATATCTCTATTGCCCGACTCAAACTGAATAACTGTTTCATTTTCTATCCTTTCACCTAACTCCAGATTTCCTTCAGACTTTCTTTTTTTTTTTAATTTAATAAGTCTTTATTTTTCAGATTATTACAATTGTTCCTCTTTTTTCCCCCCATAGCTCCCTTCCACCCGGTTCCCACCCCACCCTCTGCCCTTACCTCCCCACCACTGTCTTCATCAATAGGTGTATGATTTTTGTCCAGTCTCTTCCCGCACCTCTCACACCCCTTTCCCCCAGAGAATTTTCAGTCCACTCCCTTTCTATGCCCCTGATTCTATTATATTCACGTTTATTCTGTTCATCAGATATTTATTCACTTGATTTGTAGATTCACTTGATAGACATGTATTTGTTGTTCATAATTTTTATCTTTACCTTTTCCTTCTTCTTCCTCTTCTTAAAGAATACCTTTCAGCATTTCATATAATACTGGTTTGGTGGTGATGAACTCCTTTAGCTTTTCCTTATCTGTGAAGCTCTTTGTCTGACCTTCAATTCTGAATGATAGCTTTGCTGGGTAGAGTAATCTTGGTTGTAGGTTCTTGCTATTCATCACTTTGAATATTTCTTGCCACTCCCGTCTGGCCTGCATAGTTTCTGTTGAGAAATCAGCTGACAGTCGTATGGGTGCTCCCTTGTAGGTAACTAACTGTTTTTCTCTTGCTGCTTTTAATATTCTCTCTTTGTCTTTTGCTCTTGCCATTTTAATTATGATGTGTCTTGGTGTGGTCCTCTTTGGATTCCTTTTGTTTGGAGTTCTGTGAGCTTCCTGGACTTGTAAGTCTATTTCTTTCACCAGGTGGGGGAAGTTTTCTGTCATTATTTCTTCAAATAGGTTTTCAGTATCTTGCTCTCTCTCTTCTTCTGGCACTCCCATAATTCGGATGTTGGTACGCTTGAGGTTGTCCTAGAGTCTCCTTACACTATCTTTATATTTTGGGATTCTTTTTGCTTTTCTGGTTGAGTGTTTTTTGCTTCTTTGTATTTCAAATCTTTGACTTGATTCTTGGGGTCGTCTAGTCTGCTGTTAGGTATCTGTATAATATTTTTTATTTCAGTCAGTGTATGTTTAATTTCTAGTTGGTCCTTTTTCATAACCTCGAGGGTCTCGCTAAATTTATCGGCCTTTTCTAGAAAATTCTCGAAAAACCTTATAACCGTGGTTTTGAACTCTATATCCAGTCATTTGCTTTCCTCCATTTCTTTCATTTGTGATCTGTTTCTTTGTCTCCGCATTTTGGCTGCTTCCCTGAGTTGGTAGAGTAGCTTTGTGTGGTAGGTGTCCTCTAGGGCACAGTGGCTCAGCCTCCCCAGTTACCTGAGGTGGATGCTCTTGGTGCACCCCTTTGTGGACTGTGTGCTCAGCCCTGTTATAGTTAAGTCTTGATTGTTGTTGGCATCACTGGGAGGAATTGACCTCCAGGCCAATTGGGTGTGAGGATCAGCTGTGTCTACGCTGGGAGAACTTCTGTGCTGGAGATACTCTTATGAGACAGGACTTGCAGAATTGCAAAAGCCTCTGTGCTCAGCTTGGATGGGGCGGAGTTTCAGGGCGTAGCAAACAGCCTTGGTTTCCTGTCAGCCCTGCCCTATGAGGCCCCTGGGTCTCAGTGTCCCTCAGTAATCGCTGCAAGCACCTCTGAGAGAAAGCCGCCCTCGAGTTTCGCCTGCTGCCAGACAGTCCAGTTTCTCCCCGAATGAGTCGGGGTTCCCAGAAACTCGCCCGGAACTGGAGTTCAGCGCATTCGGGAGCTTCCATCTTCCTGTCGCTTTAGAAAGCCAGCCACGCACTCAGCCACCTGTGCATTCAGCAGTCAGTCCTCTTTGCGCGTGCGCGCCTCCGGACCTCTGCCTTCTGAAGCTCCCGAGTCTCAGTGTGCTTTCTCTTTTGCTGACAGTCCAGATTTCCCCTGAATAAGTCTGGTTTCCCAGAGTCTCGCCCGGGACTGGAGTTCAGCGCAGTCGGGAGCAGACTTTAATTCTTACAATAATACGGACTCTAAGTGATCTTCCTTCTTGAGCCCAGAACTTTCTTCTATATTAGAAGACAGCATGCTACATTCGAAGTCTATGTGTGCATTTTAACCTTGTTATACTAAGTTTTTCTTTAGAACAGAGGCTTTCTCTTTATAACAATATATTCAGCATAGGATTGTGACATGATAATACTCAAAGAATATGTGGCTAAACGAAATCACAGAATACCAAGACTGAAGAGAATGTTATATGCCACTTAAAATGTGTTTATTAGTGTATTTTTTGGGTGTGTGTATAGATCCCTCTAGAAATCTACGGAAAGTCTAACTTTTGCTATTTTTCCAGAGGCAAACTGGTGGCTTAGGGAGGAAAAGAAAAGCTATTTGGTTATAAATACTTTTTAAAAATTAGTTCATAAACTTTATATCATGTAGGTGTATTACCTTTGCAAAATATATTTAAGGTAATTTAGTAATCATCCTAGACTTCTTTCACACCTCACATCAAATCAATCTATTAGCAAATCCCACTAGTTCTATAGTCAAATTGACATTCTTACCATCTCCACAGCACCATTCTCATTCAAGCCACATCATCTCTCATGTAGATACAGCACTAGCTTTTTTAACTGATTTGTTTCCACCCATGTCCCCTTACAATCCACTCTTAATATAGCAGCTACCAGAATGATCCTTCACTCACAATCATATGGCTTCTCTTTCATGGCTTCCCAACTCAAATAAAAATTCAAATCTTGACAATGGCCTTCAAAATACTGTCCCTATATTCCCCAGTACTTCCCCTTGTCTTTCCTCTTTGGCAAAAACAGATTTTTAGATTTATAGTTTCCTCTAGCTGGAATGTTCTTCCCCCAGAAATCTGTACAGCTTTATGCCTCACCTTCTTCAGCTAGGTGGCTGCTCAAATGTTACCTCATCAGCCCTAGCGGATATGGCTCAGTGGGCTATAATGTTCGCCCTGTTTACAGGCTCAATCCCTGACCCCGGTCAGGGTGCATGTGGGAGGCAACCAATCGATGTGTCTCTTTCACATATATATTTCTTTCTATCTGTCTCTCCCTTTCCCTTCCACTCTCTCTAAAAATCAATGGACCGGCCAGTTTGCTCAGTAGTTGAGTTTCGACCTATGAACCAGGCCATGGTTCAATTCCTTGTCAGGGCACATGCCTGGGTTGTGGGTTCGATCCCCTGTATGGGGCATGCAGAAGGCAGCTGATCAATGATTTTCTCTCACTGAGTGTCTCTCTCTCTCTCTCTCTCTCTTTCTCTCTCTCTCCCTCTCCCTTCCTCTCTATGAAATAAATAATATATTAAAAAATAAAATCAATGCAAAAATATACTTGGGTGAGGACTAACAACAAAAAATGTTACTTCATCAGTAAAGCCCTTTTTAACCATCTTCATTTAAAACTGTATGCCTCCCCACCTCCCCGAAAACACCAGGCCCTCCTCATTCCTTCGGCATCCCTGAATTATTTTTCTTCATAGCACTTATGACGTTTAGTTATGGTTTACTTTTAGTTGTCTGTCCCTCCTCAATATAGCCCAATATGATGTCAATTGCTTACTAGTTCCAAAGGCTGTTTTGTTCTGACCATATGCAAAGCCTGAATTAGTAGTGGAGGAGCTGAAGAGTCCTGTTGCACTAGACGTGGCTGGAGAAGGCCCAAACAAGCCAGTTGTGGTACCTGCTCCCACCTGGTTCTGAGGGCCTTTCCGGTTAGCCTGATAATCCTCTAAACGAAGTTCCTAGAGGGAAAACATATTTCCAATCTTACTATGCAGCCAAAAATTTATTTAGGACACTAACACCTGAATTTAGTATTTAAGTTCCACGGTCACACAAAAACCATGACTAGAAAACAGAAAACTACAAATGACATTAACTTATTATCATTACAAAAAACATTCTCAATAATGTATAATGGACATTAAAATCTATACCATTTTTTCCATAAAACTAGACCAAAGAATCAACCCATCTTAATCTTAATTTTCTTTTATAAACAATAACTTTTTTAATAGAAAATTTTATTCAACATACAACATTTTCCAGCAAAAATGCAATATAAAAGAGTTGGTGTACTCTGCTACTACAGAAACAAACAAAAAATACTGGAAAAGGATGAAAATAAGTGTGATTGGTGATTCTATTTTACTGCACTCAAAACTAGACATGCAGGCGGCATTAACTCCAAAATAAATGGTCAGGACTTTTTACAAAGTTAACAGCATACTAACCACTAATGAGCATGCCCTCTTTGCTAAAAGGCGCTCCTTTTTTTGTTGTTCCACCTGTCCCATTTTAAGGAAATTTTATTTATAATTTGTTCACCTGCATGTATGAACTCTTAAGATCATTAAGTTTGCCAAGAGGCAGCATAGTACACATTCCTCAATTATATTTAACAGTGTTCCATTTCCATTTAATAAAAAGACCCCAGAACGTCTGTCAGACTGTATTCAGCGCATCCCCTTTGCAAATGGGCTGCACAACAATAGCTGACAGAAGTGAGATCAGTTTATTAAAAAGACCCAGGTAGCCCTGGCTGATTTGGCTCAGTGGATAGAGTGCTGGCCTGCGGACTAAAGGGTCCCGGGTTCGATTCCTGCCAGGGCCAGGTTGTGGGCTCGATCCCCAGTGGGGGGCATGCAGGAGACAGCCGATCGATGATTCCCTCTCATCGTTGATATTTCTGTCTGTCTCTCCTCTCTGTGTGTGTGAAATCAACAAATTAAAAAAAATTTTTTTTTTTAAATTTTTAAAAGATCCAGGTAGCAGCCGAAACCGGTCCCACCTTTTGACATTTACTCAGAAAATCCTGAGCTTTCTAAACAGTGTTAGGTCCCTCTGCACAGACTCCCACAGCACTCTGCACTTCTTCATAGCACTCATCATATTTCTAATCATTTGTTTAAAAAATCTATCTTTCTTGCTGAAACTGGTTTGGCTCAGTGGATAGAGCGTCGGCCTGCGGACTCAAGGGTCCCGGGTTCGATTCAAGTTAAGGGCGTGTGCCTTGGTTGCGGGCACATCCCAGTAGGGGGTGTGCAAAAGGCAGCTGATCGATGTTTCTCTCTCCTCGATGTTTCTAACTCTCTATCCCTCTCTCTTCCTCTCTGTAAAAAATCAATAAAATATATTTAAAAAAAAAAAGATTCAGGTAGCACCATGGCTGGATGGCTTGGTTGGAGCATCATCCTGTATACCAAGAGGTTGCGGGTTTCATCCCCAGAGGCAACCGATTGATGTCTCTGTCTCTGTCTCTGTCTCTGTCTCTCTCTCTCTCTTTAAAAATCAATTAAAACATATCCTCCAGTGAGGATTAAAAAAACAAACAAACAAAAAACAGGCAGCTTATGAGAGATCTGAGGATAATACTTTCTTTCAGTACAATGCTTTTCATTATTTAGTATAATAATCTTGTCTACTCCCACTCCAAATGTAAAAATCAGCAGATTCAAAGATGAAGGATTCTGGAGAGTTCAGAAAATTTAAGGAAAGAAGGAATAAAGTTTAGTAGTTTTGTCTCACAAGTCATGATGTTTCTGCACTCTCCAATAAAGCAAATGCAGTTAGGATGTAGGAAGAAGCAACAGCTACAATCAGGGATAATCAAAATGTACAAAGAACTACACAGCAACAAGAATAAACTAACTTCATGCAACAACATGGACGATCTCAATGTAAAAGGAAACTTAAGAGCACATAATGTAAGATTTCATCTTTAAATGCAAAAATAGGCAAAATATGGGTATTCAGGTTAGCGTTTACCTTTAGAAGGAGAAGATTGTGACTGGGGGGTTGGGCACAAAGGGGGCCCTCAAAGGTGCTCGTAATGCTGTGTCTTTAGATCCTGGTTACATGAGTGTAGTTTACTCAATGAAAGCTTACTATGTTTTAAACTTACAACTTTGCATAAGTTTATTAAAAACACACACATGGCCTGGCTGGTATTGCTAAGTGGTTAGAGCGACAGCCCACACACCGAAGGGTCGAGGGTTTGATCCCCGACCCTGGTCCTGGCAAGAAGCAACCAACTGATGTGTGTCTCCCCGCCACCCCACCCCCTGTCTCTCTCCTTCCCTCCCTCCCTATCCACTCTCTCTAAGAACCAGTGGAAAAAATACCTTCAGGTGAGGATTAACAAAAACAAACCAATAAAAACACACACATGTACTCCAGACACACACTGTCCAGTATAGTGTGGGCAACATCCGATCAGAATACACTATTAATAGAATTATGCCCGTACATACAATCTGAATATTATTCCTGCCTAAAACAATACACATCTATAAATAGTACGTTAATTTAAAAATTATTTGTTAGTTTTTTACATAAACCTAATGTGAATCACTTGATCCTAAAAATAATAAAAAACATTTTCAAAAGCAGCTCTCCAATAGAATCAAAAGGTTAGGTTGATATTCTGTATTGCATTTTACTGACCTCTAGTGACTTGCTTTCATATTCTTTCATAGCAGTGATACACTGGTGCTTGGTACTGATGTTAGTACTAACTCCAGCTTTAACCATAGTATCCGTACCAGTTAGAGGCTGCAACAGAAGATAAAAGCAAATTTGAAAGTCTAAAGCAGATGTATAAAACCAGGCTTGATATCCCTACTCTCACAGACACAATTCTGCAACCACTGAACCCTATAACTAAGTCCATTAGGTCTTTTACTAATGAGACGGTTCCTAGGATGCTTGACTAAATACACTGCATGTCTGTTCTCTCCATACATCAATCTCAGTAATAGTTATCACAAACCCAGAAATTAATCCCATAACCCAGTGGTCGGCATACTGTGGCTCACGAGCCACATGCAGCTCTTTGGCCCCTTGAGTTTTTAGCAAAGGCCAGCTTAGGAGTACCCTAATTAAGTTAATAACAATGTACCTACCTATATAGTTTAAGTTTAAAAAATTTGGCTCTCAAAAGAAATTTCAATCGTACTGTTGATATTTGGCTCTGTTGACTAATGAGTTTGCCGACCACTGCCATAACCAAACCATCTAATTATCTACTAAAAGGTATTTAATATTATATAGGAAAACTTTATCCACTTTATCCAATATACACATTTAAACCTCTATTTCTGAGATGGATCTCTTTCTCTGCTCTGAAATGTTTGCTTTATAACTATTATTGCATTTAACAAATATGGAAGCCTGATTCCCCCTGGCCCCTATGATCATCTGAGGAAAAAGACACAAGTAACTGAAGATTCTTACTTGTATCAGTTTTCTCAATTATTGTACTTTCTGAGACAACACATAGTATTTTTCTCTATCATTTGTATTTACTTTTATTTTAAATTAAGAATTCTAATTTCAGTACTGTTATGAATTTACCACCTTGCCTGAGAAATTTCTTTCTGAACTTTCTGAACTTTTGACAAGCCCTATTTTTGCCAGATTGCCATTAGGCTAACTGCCTCAAGCCTATCCTAAGTATCTTCCAACCAATCACATCAAGTGGTATTCCATATATTTTTATAAACAATAGCTTCCCTTCTAATCTTCTACCTAACTCCTCTCAAAAAAGCCAAAGAAAACAAAACTCTATTGCCCATTTTGCCATTTTACCAACAAAAGCTTTATTTTTTAACTAGCACACAATATTGATGAGTGATTCCATGTATCTCCTTGAAGAGATCTTATTTTCCTACAGTTTGCCCCATATTCCTTATCTCTATAAAGAATGTTTGACCATTCAGAGGCCAAATTATGAACACAGTAAGTACTAGTACAAATTCAACCTTATGTTACCTGTTATAATCAACCTTGTGAATACAAATTTGACTGGGGTAAATATAATTCAAATATGCATTATAATCTAGATTTATATTTTAAGACCTTTCCTTTCTACTATACAACTAGTTACAGATTTTGTTCTTAGCACATCTTTTGGGAAGAATGAGAGTAAGCTTTGCATAATTCGAAAGAGAAAAAACTTTATGATTCATTCTGCAAATATACAAATGGGAGAGAAGTTCCACAAAAGTTGAAAGAAAATACTTACATTAAATTTAATAGTAGTCCCAGTGGGAGCAGCTGTAAAACTACTGGGCCCAAAAAGGGAGCCAGATGTGCTTCCAAAAGGATTGGAGGTGGTATTTGTAGTTCCAAAAAGTCCCCCACTGCTAGTACTTGTTCCAAAATCTATAATGGATAGAAAAATTAGATGGTAACAGTAAAGAATGTAAGAACCTGTAAGGTATCTTGAAATTGAACTGTGGCACTAGAACAGCAGTACTTTCACAACCTCAAATTTTCTCTTTCAAATTTCTTTTTCACTAGCAGGTATTTCATACACACACACACACACACACACACACACACACACACACACACAATTCTAAGCTCACAACTCTGAAGTGACACAAAATCTGAATCCTATATTCAACTAAGTTTCCAAGAAGCCATACTTGGGTAAAATTTAAATACAAGTTAAAAGAAGGGCGTAACAGATAATTAGCATATTCCTCTCTTATTATAGAAAAATTACTAGGCATGCTGATCATTTTATAGAAAATAGATCCTCTCATTACCTTACTTTTCCAAAAGGCTCATTTTAAAAATTAAGTGGAAAAAAATAAAAATTAAGTGAATTTAACTGTTCTCTAAGGGGTATTTTTCAAAATATGAGAAATACTACTTCTAAAGAAGTTATCTATATAGAGCCAGAAATGTCAGCAAGTAATGGGAAGTTATCTGCCAATACTATTTAACATTAAGCGATATCCTAATTACCATGTTAAAAAGAAAGTGCTTTCTCAAGGGCAAATTATTTATTTTCTAAAAACATATCCTAATCCATAAAGTGAATAGGTACATCTCTTTTGAATTAGTATGTTAGATTGCATTTTACATTGTCATGGTTAAATATTTCAACATCCCCACAAAAGCTTTCCCTTTGTAAAAAAAAAATACTGGTAGTTTGGTAACTTAGTCATTCTGCCATTTGCCTGTGCTGGGAACGGCATCAACTCACAGGCCACGTTTATTCAACTAAAGTGCTGTGTGGAGAAACATCCCCAGATCACATTTAGATTACAATAGAAAGAAGCCATCAATTAAAAATATCTGCCATGGGCAAGAAATGAAGGAATAAACATGTCATGGCCAGTATTTATCACTGCTGCTCTAGTCTCTCTCCATATCAAATGTGAAACGGAGACAAGAAAAAGGTGCCCATGCCACACAATACTGTTGACTACACACATTCCTCCTCATAATTCTCCTGTCTTAACACTTACGACACCACTCTAACCTGGCTTTTCATCCCATCTCTGGTCATTCTATTATTATCAGGTGCCTCTACCTTCGAATATCCCTTAAATACTAATGCTTCTCCGATTTCCATTCTTGAAGAGATGTACATCCCCCCCTCCCTCCCTTTCTAATCTATTAAACTTTCAATACATTTTGAAGTTTTCTTCTCCCTCTGTTTCTGTCATCTTGTGGGGGGGAAAGAAGAAGTTGAGCACAGGGAAAAGGAGAAGAAAAAACACATTCAATGGGAAATCTGATTGTTAAATGTAGATGTCCAATGATGTTCTACTTACTCCCAAAGCCAGTTGGCTTATTTTGTGCAAAGGCATTGTTTTGGGATGAGAAAAGACTGGTCCCTGTGCTTGCAGCTCCAAACAAGCTATTTGATGTTCCTGTTGATGTGCCAAACCCAAACCCGGTGCTTGTGGAGGTAGCTGGCTGGCTAAATGAACTGGAACCAAATAATCCTCCTGGGAGATGGAAGGGGGTAAAAAACAGTTATACAGACATATTAGAGCCACTTTGTGAAGTCCTATATTAGCTATAAATAAGTCAACTCTATTCCAAATAAAACCCCTACCTGGTTTGGTCTGTGAATTTCCAAAAAGGCCTCCAGTATTGTTACTAGAACCAAATGCAGATGTTCCAAATGCCCCTCCACTAGTAGTGCCAAAGCCAGTATCTGAAAAAAACCAAATCCAGGGTTAAAATAAGATCTAAATCAGGTGACAATATAAAAAATAATATTGATATTTCTTAATATTCTACATTTGGATAGCACCATTGATCTAATCATTTTTTAAATTTATTATTGAAAGTATTAGAGATGTCCTCCCATTTTCCCCCCTCCATCTAGCCCTCCCCCACCCCCAGCCTTCCCCACACTATTGTATGTCTATGGGTATGCATATAGCATATCCAGTAACTGCCACGATATTTTGAATTTAATTTAAAAAGGTCCGCCGCTTGCATCTATAGACGCTTATGGCAGTTAACTTGTTAAATATTCTTTAGTTAATCTCTTCCTGTCCCCGTCTAAACAAATTTTTAATTGTTTAATTTTTTAAAAATTCCATCAGACTAATTATAACGCTAAAATTAAGCCACAGACATTTTTTTTCCATTGTCCCCAGGTAAAGTAAGAAAACAAGGTGAAAAGGTGTGACTTCAATAGGTAGGTTAAAAAAAAGCGGGGGGGGGGGGGGAGGGGGGCGAGTGCCAAGGTAACTAGTGACTGAGTTACATACAAAAGTAAAATCATTAAAATGAAAGTGTTAAAATTCTCTTCACACATCATTTACTTCTGAGTCAATGGGATGAACGGTCCTTAATTTTCTAGAGAACATCAGAATGACCTGGGAAGTGTTTTCAAAATACATTATGTTCAGATTCCAACCCCCGAGATCCTAATTCATAATTCTATAATGGGAAATATGTACTTTGAGGGAAAAAAGGTGACTCTTAGGAACATTCTTAATTTAAAAACCAAGGAAATGTTCTCTATCATTTTTATTAAGCATGATTGAGGTTTGTAGTTATGCTTTTTAAAAATCCTCAAAAAATTAAGAATAGAACTACTATATGAACCAGCAATTCTTCCTCTGGGAAGTTATTTGAAGAGTATGAAAACACTAATTTGAAAAGATATATGCACTCCTATGTTCATTGCAGTATTATTTACAATAGCCAAGGTATGGAAATAACCTAAGTGTCAATGGATGGATGAATGGATAAAGATGTGAGATATACATTTAAAAAAATGAAATATTGCCATTTGAGAAATTATGAATGGAGCTTTGGGGTATTAAACTAAGTGAAATTAGACCAAAAAAAGACAAAAATTGTATGGTTTCATTCATGTGTAATATAAAACAAAAACAACAAATGAATAAACAAGATAAAACAAAACCACTCAGATACAGACAACAGATTGGTGATTAGCAGAGGGGGTGGGGGTGTGAGGGGAAGACTAAATAAGTTAAGGAGGTCAAATGTATGGCAACAGAAACTAGACTTTTGGTAGTGAGCATGCTATGTGTACAGAGATCATACCTGAAACTTATGTTATTAACCAATATTGCCTCAAAAAAAACAAACAAACCAACAGCCCAGCTGGCATGGCTCAGTGGTTGAGCGTTGACCTATGAGCCAGGAGGTCACAGTTCAATTCCTGGTCAAGGGCACATGCCCAAGTTGCAGGCTTGATCCCTAGTGTGGGGTGTGCAGGAAGCAGCTGATCAATAATTCTCTCTCATCATGGATGTTCTATCTCTCCCTCTCCCTTCCTCTCTGAAATCAATAAAAATATTAAAAACAAAAACAAAAACAAAAAAAAAACCACAATACACAAAAAAATATTTTAACAAAACGTTTTTAAATGAGTGAATTGCTATAGGAAGCTAATGTCAGGTACAAGGGTGGGGAGGGGAGTGAGCTCAGGAAGGCTGGTGGGAATTAGGGGCTTAGACATTTTAACAGTTCTGTTTCTGAATATCACATCTTTTTCATATAGTAAATCTCAGAGCAGTTATTCAATAATTGCATTAGGCTTCAATATTTAACAAGTTATTTCCTGGTTTGAAAATTAGAAACAAACTAACTTTCTGCTAAAAGGACCAATAAAGCTCTGGCCGGTTTGGCTCAGTGGATAGAGCATATACCCGTGGACTGAAGGGTCCTGGGTTCAATTTCTCTCAAGGCCACATGCCTGGGTTGTGGGCTCGATCCCCAGTTGGGGGTGTGCAGGAGGCAGCCTATCAACGATTCTCTCTCATCATTGATGTTTCTAGCTCTCTCCCTCTCCCTTCCTCTCTGAAATCAATCAAAATATATTAAAAAAAAGAAAAAAATTTTAAGTAATAAAAGGCCTAATATAAAAATATTTTAAGTACCTACTGATGATCAGAAAGCCATAAAAATTCAGAATTTATTTCTATATTCTTAGAAAATTTTCACAAGATCTTATCCTGATTTCTTCTAAAAGATTGTTATAAAAACCAAAGTATAAATAAAATTCTTCTCGAAAGCCATCAAAGTGGATGTGTTCTTAATAAGAATAGCTTAAGATCCCCTCCCCCGCCTTTTTTTTTTTAAACTTACTCTGCCCAAATGTTGAAGTTGTGCCAAAGCCACCTGTACCACCCCCAAAGGGTGTTCCAAATGACTTATTAAACATCTTCAAAATGAGTCTGCTTCAGAATGCTGGAAAGAAGAAAAAAATTATCATTTATAATTATCACCACAGAATACAATATAATTATTTCAGAAAATACATCAGGCCATATAAATTCCCTTAGACCTGTGCAAATTGTAGCATAATGCTCACCACTCTCATTCAATATCCTATAACTTTGTATGATAAATTAGACCTTGAAAAATTGGGCTGAATAGCACAAAGTGAAGTTAAAGTTCAGATCCCACCAAAACCATCCCTTTAAAACAATGTTTTTTAACCTCCTATAAACCTAAGCCTACCCTTTTAATGACGATTTCAGGTCCATGGTGCCAGATTTTGACACGCTCATCTAGAAGGTTATGCACAATTCCCATAAAAAATTACAGTGATATTCTGCTATCCTAACCACCTGAGAAGCAAAATGTTTGTCAAGGTTTATTTTCCATAGTTTGCATTGTAAAAATTTTCCCCCTCTTTTTTTTGTATATAAAAGGGAGAGAGGGAGGAGGAAAGAGGGAGAGAGATAGCGACACATCGATTGGTTGCTTTCAGCACCCGCCCCTACTGGGGTGGGAATTGAACCTGCAATTCAGGTACATACCCTTGACCAGGAATAGAACCATTGAGCCATACTGGCAAGGGCTTATTTGTATTTTCTGACAGGTACTATGATTTTCCTATGATGTACACATAATTCAGGTTTTTTCTTCTAGTAAAATCATGCCTTGTTCATATAATAAAATTAAATATCTTTTCTTTGTTCCAGTGTCCCATTAGTACTTAAACACCTGAAACACTTTGTGCAACATTGGAAAAGATGAAGCTGTCTTTAAATATCTAATGCTTTTATAGAAATTAACATTCTGTTCCCTAAACTCTCCTAGAAAAATATTTCTACACTGAGTTTCCAACATCTAGGAATTTAATAACTCCTTTGATTAAACAAAGCTCACTGAAACCAGTAGTCTAAGATGGCTAGGGCTGCTACATCAGAATCACTGGCAAGCTTTTCAAAATACACCTTCCCCCCCCCCCCCCCCGCGCACCCCCATTCTAGAAATAATTGAACCAGTCCTGGCTGGTCAAGGCCACATATTTGGGATGCAGGTTTGTTCCCCAGCCCCAGTTGGGTGTGTGTGGGAGGCAACCAATCCATGTGTCTCTCTCACATCAATGTTTTTTTCCCTCCCTCCTTTGCTTTCACTCTCTCTGGAAATTGATGGAAAAAATATCCTCGGTGAGGATAAAAAAAGGTTTTTTGGATTTTTAATAATCTTATCTAATATAGAAAACTAGATTCACACATATATTTCAAAAGAGATTTTAAGTAGTAATAACATATTCTGTGAAACACCTCACAGTTTATAAGCTCTTGTATATTGTCTCAACAACCCTGAAAGGATATTATGCTTTATTTACCACCTGCATTTTACAGATGAGAAAACAGAATCAGGTGTTTAGCAAGCTTCCCAAAGTTAAAGTTTAACCTATTTCTGACTTCCCATGGATTCCCTCAATCCTAGGAAGGAATATACTAAGCAACAAGAAAGAACATATGTAGTATTAAGGCAATTTATCTGTTCCAGACACAAGAACAAGAGACAATGCAGAGACCAAATCCTATTTACCAGTAGACTGCTGAAAGAAAAGCATCTCACTCAAAATCAGCCTATCTTTTTGGTTCTGTCAAGGATGAGCTTGGCTTAGTCTCAACCCTGACCATATTGAGATTCTAAGTGTGTGTGTGTGTGTGTGTGTGTGTTTTAATTATTACCACCTTAGCCAATTTGGCTCAGTGGATAAGAGGGTCGGCCTGTGGACTGAAGGGTTCCAGGTTTGATCCCCCACCCCCTGCCAGTTCACCCGGGGGGGGGGGGGGCATGCTAGAGGCAACCGATCAATATGTCTCTCTCACATCAATATTTCTCTCTGTGTGTGTGTCTCCCCCTCCTTTCCACTCTCTTAAAATCAATGGAAAAATATCCTCAGGTGAGGATTTAAAAAAACAATTACCATGGAAGCAAACCAAGATTTTAAAAACTGCCTCATATCTTGGTTGCAGGTTCCATTCCTGGCCCCAATCAGGGATTGTGCAGGAAGCAACAAATGGATGTGTCTCACGTATTATGTTTCTTTCTCTTTCTCCCTTTCACTCTCTCTAAAAATCAATGGGAAAAATATCCTCGGGTGAGGATTTAAAAAGAAATCAGGAGGGATAGCTCCGTTTCAGCGACCCTCCCTAAGGACCACCCTCCCTAAGGAGCGAGGGAGTCCCAGACCCATATCAGAACCCAATGCCAGGAAGAGAAGTCCCATAACTTCTGGCTGTAAAAACCAGTGGAGATTGTGGCTGCGTGAGACAAAGGACTCACTCACGTAGTCCCAGGCATTCCTCTTACAGGGCCTGCACTCAGACTTATTCAAACTCCCTTGCACTGAGCTCCAGTGCTAGGGTGGCAGCTTGAAAGGCACCAAGGACATATGGGGAGGAACTGAATTGTCTGGCATCAGGATGAGAACTGGAGGGGCAGCTTTCTCCCAGACAGAAGTGCTAGCAGAGGCCACTGTTCCTTCCCCCCATAGAGCCTGCAAATGGGCACCATATCTGAGTCTCCATCAACCTGGGTAACACTGTTTGTCCCATCCTCGTGATTCCCCGAGACCCTGCCCCACCCAACTTTCAGACTCACCCAAGCAGTTGCCAATGGCTTTTGCACACAAATGTCCAGTCTTGGCTCATGCTTCAGACTTTCCTAATATCTCTCAAACAAGCAACATCTGGCTTCCCCATACCCTGTACCTCTTGCTAAGTGGCTCCAGGCCTGGCATGAGCAGCAGCCAGCTTCCTCAGTTCATAGCTTGGCCTCTCCCAGGTACCTCTAATACTAGCAAAAGTAGCAGCCATCGGTTAATGGCTCTGTAGCTCAGGCCAGGTGGCCCTAGGCAAGGTGCAGGAGTGGGTGACCTTGCACTTGCCAGGAGGCCCCAGAGCCAGTTCACCTTGTGAATAGCTTCAGAGACACCAGTTTACAGCCCAAACACCTCCATGAATGACACACTCAAGGGCCAGACTTGGTGGGCACCAAAGCCCCACTAAAGCAAGTCATACTCCATGGGGTCAGTCCCTGCATAAGGAAAATGTAGCAGCTCTACATAATACATAGAAACAAACATAGGTAAGCAGCCAAGATGAGGAAGGCAAAGAAACAGGTCCCAAATGAAAGAACAGGAGAAATCTCCAGAAAAAGAAATAAATGAAATGGAGGCAAACAAACTACCAGATGGAGTTCAAAACAATAACTATAAGGTTTTCACAGAACTTAGTGAGAACAGTATGAAAAAAGAACATGGAGCATGAACATGCTCCCAGGAACAAGCTGGAATTAGAACTGAAATACAGAAAGGTTTCCTGAATAATCAATGGAAAACTCACAGCAGAGAACCCTGATACCCAAGGACTGAAGGTAGAGATGGCATACAGACTGGTAGGAGGGGCGGAGGCGCAAAAGGGCTGGCCAGGCATGCAGACAGCAACTGAAGTCCCGGAGAGATATCTTAGCTGGGGGGCGGGAAGGGGGGTGTGCCACTGAGAACTCTGGGATCTAATCCCAAAGCTGGGCTCCCCAGAAGAGAGCACCAAACTGAGGAGGGTGCCCACAATAACATCTAGCTGTGAAAAGCTTTGGGGTGCTGTCTGCCAGGGAGTGGCAGCTGAAAGTTCGGGCACCTTCTTAAAGGGCCAATGCACAAAAATTCCCTGTGGAGCCACCCACCCTGTGCTCTGGCAGAGGGAAGGTGAAGTGGACTGGAGCTGTGAGAGCAGAATCCAGGACTGGGAACTCAGGGGATAGAGCTCAGAAGGCAGACACCCCAAGTTTCCTGGGCTGAGTCATTCCCTCCCACAGTGAAGGACATCTTTTCCACAGTCATCTGCCTTGCCTGGGGGGAAGACAGTTGACACACCCTATTGGAAAACACCTTGCCCTGAGGCAACTTAAGATATAAAAAAAACAATTAGCCTCCAGGCAGAAGCAACTGCCCCACCCTATTGAAATACTCTCGCCACACCTGAGGAAGATTGCGTGGGGCAATTCAAGTCAGAATCCTATTAGTTTGTAGTCCGAGGCCGTTTCTGGAGGCTTTGAGTCTTTGCCTGATCCAATTAGTCAGAAACAGCCTTTAACACTGACCTGCACTAGAGATTGAGAAGTGTAGAGAATCTACCTAATACATAGTCACAAACCCAAACAGACAGCCAAAATGAGGAAACAAAGAAACAACCCCCAAATGAAAGAACTAGAGAATTCACCAGGAGAAGAGATAAATGAAGCAGAGATAAGAAATTTATCTGAAACAGAGTTCAGAGTAATGATGGTAAAAATGCTCAACAGTATGAAAAAAGATATAGTAACTATGAAAAAAAGAACAGTCTGAGATAAAGAATGACATAACACAAATAAAGAACACATTGGAAGGAATACACAGCAGATTAGGGGAAGCTGAGAATTGAATCAGTGAATTAGAAGACAGAGTTGAAAATATCACTCAACTAAAGAACCAAAAAGAAAAAAACAATAAAAAAATAGGAGGACAGCTTAAGGGAGCTGTGGGACAATCTGAAACGAAACAATATTAGAATAGTAGGTGTGCTAGAAGAGGCAGAAAGGGAGAAAGGAATAGAAAAGGTGTTTGAAGAAATAATGGTAGGAAACTTCCCTAAACTGGTAAAGGAAAAAGTCACACAAGTGCAGGAGACACAGAGAACCCCAAACAAAAAGAACCCAAGCAGACCCATGCCCAGACACATCATAATTAAAATGCCAAAAATTAAAGACAAAGAGAGACAAAGGCAGCAAGAGAAAAGAAAACGTAACCTACAAAGGAGTTCCCATAAGGCTGACACCTGACTTCTCATTAGAAACTCTACAGACCAGAAGAGAATGGCATGAAGTACTCAAGCTAATGGAAGGCAAGGATCTGAGACCAAGATGACTATATCCAGCAAGGCTATCATTCAAAATAGACACTCAAATAAAGAGCTTCCCAGACAAAAAAAAAAAAAAAATGGCTAAAGGAGTTCATCACCACCAAGCCAGCATTACAAGAAATGCTAAAGGGATTGGTGTAAGGGATTGCTGAGAAGAAGAAATGGAGAGAGAAACCTAGCCATATAGAATTAAAATGGCTATAAATAAGTACCTCTCAATAATAACCCTAATCGTAAATGGATTAAATGCTCCAATCAAAAGGTGTAGGGTAGCTGAATGGATACAAAAACATGACCCAACTATATGCTGTCTACAAGAAATCCACCTCAAAACAAAAGACACATACAGGATGAAAGTGAAGGAATGGAAAAATATTTTCCATGCACATGGAAAAGAAAAAAAAAAGCTGGAGTAGCAATACTCATATCCAACAAAATAAACTTTAAAAGCATCATGCTAAGCAAAATAACCCAATCAGAAAAAGATAAATATATTTCACTGAAAAGCAGGTTTCTGTTGTGTTTCAATCAACATTTTACAATATTTCTAATTAGTAAAGTGTAATAATTTCCCCCCACTCTAAACTTTGATTTATCAATGCCTAACTAGAACTCTATATAATACGATTCAGTTCCCAATACTTCAGTGTCATCTACTAACCACCTAACACAACTATAAAGTACCATTGCAAACAACAAAAACCAAAAGCCCCTACACACAACATACCCAGGTCACTCTGCCTCTCATCTCACATCTCTAGCCTCATTCCCAACTACTCTTTTTTTATGTACAAACCCATTTGCCTATTTCTTAAGAAGGTTACTCGAATAAGTTAGGTGTGCAAATAACAGCAAAGTGTGTCAAAGTACATGAAAGCAAGACTCAAAAAGTGTGTAATTACAGTGATGAGTGGCTATAACATGTATTCACAGAGGATGAACTGTTCTTTTCCTGAACAGACAGTCCTAATTTAGGCACTCCATTCTTTTTTTTATTTCCCCAGGCCCTTGATTCTTTTCCCCTTGATCAATGATTTTCAAGCATTTTTAGCTACGGAACCCAATACGTGAAACAGACATAAGCAGAAGCTGCCCTGGCCAAAATAAAGAGGGGAGGGTACAGTAGAACCCTTTCAAAGAAGCTTAGGTCTGTATGAACTAGTTCTGGATTAGAGGATCTCAAAGTGTGGTCGAAAGGTCACTAGAAGTCCTTGAGATCTCTTTCAAGGAGTCCATGAAGCCAAAACAATTTTCATAGTAAGTATTAGACATTATTTACCTTATTTTCTGTGCTGACTTCTGCACTGGGGTGCAAAAAGCAATGGTTAAAAAAAAAAAAGCAAAAAGCAATGGTTTATAAAACCGCTGTAACCTGAGCATGAATCAAGACAAAGGCCCCAAACTATACTAACAGTCACTGAATTATTCACTGCCACCCACTTAACAAATACAAAAAAAAAAAAAAAGCCACTTTAACTTGAATGTCCTTGATGAAGCACTAAGTAATGATGGTATTAATTCTCAACATTTCAGTACACACCTTTTTTAATAATCTGATTATTTTGGGGGATAAAATGGGAAGTACTCAAAAGAACTTGTCCATACTGAAATACAAGGGTTGTCTCAAGGTAAAACACTCATGTGAAAACAAACAAACAAACAAAAACAAAACAAACAAACAAAAAAAACACTTATGTGATTACTTTTACTTTTAAATATATTTTTACTAGAAGCCCAGTGCATGGATTGGTGCAATGGTGGGTGGGGTCCCTCGACCTGGCCTGCACCCTCTTGCAATCCAGGACCCCTTGGAGGATGTTGGACTGCCGGTTTTGGCCCATTCCCCCCAGGCTAGGCCGAGCCAAGGGACCCCACTGGTGCAAGAATCTGTGTACCAGGCCTCTGGTATGCATATACGATGTCTGGTTAATCTCTTCTTACCCTCCCCTCTCTCTCCTTCCCTCTGAGATTCAGCAGTCTGTTCCATGTTCCCATGCCTGTGCGCCTGCCCCCTGGTGGTCAGTGCGTGTCATAGCTACCAGTCGCTTAGGCTTTTATATAGATAGATTTCAGAGAGAAAGTGAGAGGGAGAGAGAGAAACATCAATGATGAAATCACAGATCAGCTGCCTCCTGCACACCAAACACTGGGAATGGAGCATGCAACCTGGGCATGTACCACGAACTCCTTGTTCATAGGTCGACGCTCAACCTCTCAGCCACCAGTGGTTGGGCTCGTATGATTATTTTTAAGACGAAACTAAACTCATTGATTTTCTCATGGAACACCATTTTTATTTCAAAGAATGAGTAACAAACCATGGTTATTCAGATTGGGAACAAAATTAGAATTTTGAAAACTTGTATCCACCACCAAGAACTCCTCAGCTTCCCAAGTTCTAAAGACTTATCTGAAAAGTGAAAATATTAACAAATGTACAATTAACTTCGTCAACATTTGGAAGAGATACATAACCCAGTGAATGATCAATATATAATTTCATACCATCTCGCATGGATAATATTCATTTAAAGTGCAATAACAAATGAATTTTAATGTAACAGAGCACAAAAGCTCAATGATATGGTTTCAGATTTCATATTGCAACAAACTTTTAAAAAGGTTTGAGTGTAGTGTCAAAGAACAACTACAATTACTTGAAAAGGCTATTTAAAAACTCCTCCCTTCAATTAGTAAAGTCATCCAAACTGTAAAAAAACAAAAACACAACACCCTTTTCCAGTATCTGCATGAGGCTGAATTTTGCTCACATACTTCAACCAAAACAACATAACCATTAATGCAAAAGACAATCTGCAAATCCAATGGTCTTCTATTAAGTCAGACATTAATGATATTTGCAAAAATGTAAGATAACACCATCTTTGTCACTAAAATTTGTCATTTTTCATAAAATTACTTATGTTAACAAATTAACTTATTACTTCTTAAAATCAACAAATCGTTTAAAAATTTGTTTTAATTTCTAGTAAAGTAAATACTAGTAGATGTAACCCACATAAAAGCTGTTTGGAATCTTCAATAAGTTTTAAAAGCCTGAAGGAATCCAGAGACCTCAAACTTTGAGAACCACTCCCAAAAAACCAAACGAACAAAACCTTTGAGACCTGCTCTCTTCCTAGACTATTGCTACAGCCTAAATCCAATTCCACACCTTCCAATCTACCCAAGCTTAAACTCACTTAGTATCACTTAGCTAATCCTACCTAATAGACAAATATGCAAATTGACCATACCTTTGCTATGCCCGCGACTGGCCAGGAGGCGCGGGGGGGCGGGACTCGGGGGGGCCGGGGGGGCTGATTGGGCAGGTGGGACGCTGAGCTCGCGTCGCCAGCAGCGGCTTGAGCTCAGCGTCTGCGCCATGGCTGTGCTGCGGCACAGAAGGGGCCTCTGGGGCAGCGAGCTCACGTCCCATTGCAGACCATCAAAAGCGGGGGAGCTGGGTGCCTGTCCACTCAGGCACCAGGCCTTTCAGAAGCCTCCAGTGGGGCGGAGGCTTCTGAAAGGCCTGGTGCACCAGCGGACAGATACCCAGCTCCCCTGCGATCGAAAGCAAAAGCGTGGGAGCTGGGTGCCTGTCCACTCAGGCACCAGGCCTTTCAGAAGCCTCCGCCGCGCCGGAGGCTTCTGAAAGGCCAGGTGCACCAGCGGACAGGCACCCAGCTCCCCCGTGATTGAAAGCAAAAGCGTGTAGGGGACCCTACACGTGCATGATTCAATCATGCACTGGGCCTCTAGTCCTATATAATAAAACCCTAATATGCAGATTGAGTGAATAGCTGGACAACTGGTCACTATGATGCACACTGACCACCAGGGGGCAGACACCCAATGCAGGAGCTGCCCCTTGGTGGTCAGTGCACTCCCACAGGGGGAGCACCGCTCAGATAGAAGCCGGGCTCGTGGTTGGCGAGTGCAGTGGTGATGGCAGCAGCCTCTCCTGCCTCCGCTGCAGGTGGGCGGGAAGGAGCGAGGAGTCTCAGACTACGAAATCCCCGGACTGTGAGAGGGATGTCTGACTGCGGTGTAGGCCCGATCCCCGGCAGGCAGACATCCCCTGAGGGGTCCTGGACTACGAGAGGGCGCAGGCTGGGCTGAGGGACCCCTGCCCCACAAGTGTACAAATTTTGTGCACTAGGCCTCTAGTTAGAGCTATATTTTAAGAACCAATTTTTATTCCTCTACTGAAAATTTGCAATTGTTCCACACCACACTGAATTAAGGACAAACTCTTCAATACGGCAATTATCAGTATTTATAAAATTCTCAGTGTCAGTATAATGGGACAAAGCCTCTGATTAGTGCATATTTATGTATATCAGTAAAATGTATATCAGTAATGGAATCACAAAGCATCACATTTAATTATATCAACTACAGGTTCCTGTGCCTTCTTCCACAAAAATATACATATTGCTTTATTTAACCAATGGTCTACCCCCTTTCAAACAAGACCTTGATTTTTCCTATCCCAGAGAATTGGAGACTACCACAGAAATGAAAGGAGAAACTAAAGAAAATGAGTCTGGGACTCTTTGCAGCTTCTCAATACCAGATTTCAAAACAATTTAATTTAAAGGTTTTTCAAGGACAATTTTTACAAAATGCAATTTATTAGCTGACTTTACAAGCATATATCAGGCAACACATAAAGGTATGATTTTACTGAAATACATATTGGAAATATTTTCTCTAGAGAAGTGGTCTCAATCTGAGGCAATTTTGCATCCCAGGGACATCTGACAATGTCTGGAGACATTCTGAATTGTTACAACTTGGGGAGGGGGTATTATGGATAGAGGCCAGGAATGTTGCTAAACATCCTGCAATACAGAAGACAGCTCCCCCAAATAAAGAATTATCTGGTTCAAAATGTCAACAGTGTCAAGGCGAGAAACCTTGCTCTAAATACAGCAACTCTTCAAACATCATCATTTTGTTATAATGTTAATGAGGTGCCGTAAGAATTTAACTCTTGTTTATATCAATTAACCTATCTCAAACTGGTTGTGTTATAAGTAGTTTCATAGTTTCAGTACAGTACCAAAAACCTATCAATGATGTTAAGTGAGGACTTACTATACTTAGGTTCAATTCCAAACACAAAGCATGCACCAAATTCTCAAGAAACATACCTTACCTCTAACATCTATTGTTTAATCTCTGAATTTCTTAGTCCTCTAACCTTTCAACAAATTCCATAATTACAGATGGAATTTATTGGAAATTAAACCCCTTACTTCATAGGTTAACTGCCACCATAAAAATAATATTGCAATAAAATGATATAACCGATTTTTTTTCCTCTAAGCTGCGAATGTGATTTCCTGAACACACTACTTGCCCTTAGCTATCTAAGAGCTAGTGGACAGAAGTAAAATCAGGTATCAAAGTACCATGTAACATGAATGTTATGAGTCCTCTTATCTGGGCCTCCTATTTCAGGAGCACACAAATACCCAGCCTCTTTATAGACTACTAGAGGCCCGCTACACAAAATTCATACATGGGTAGGGTTCCTAGGCTTGACTGGCAATCAGGACCAATCTGTGGGGCAACTGGTAGGGCGATGGGGGGGGGGGGGGGGGGGGAGGGGTGTGTGTGTGGGCACCCCCACTGGCACCTGCCTTGGCTGGCCTGGGGCCTGCGGACTAGAGGCAGCTCCTGTGTTGAGTGTCTGCCTCCTGGTGGTCAGTGCGCATCATAGCGACAGGTCGTTCCACCATTCGGTCGATTTGCATATTAGGGTTTTATTATATAGGATTTTTAGGTTTAATTCCTCCATATGTGTTTATTCATTTAAGCAAGTGGTCAGCAAACTGCGGCTCGCGAGCCACATGCGGCTCTTTGGCCCCTTGAGTTTTTAGCAAAGGCCAGCTTAGGAGTACCCTAATTAAGTTAATAACAATGTACCTACCTATATAGTTTAAGTTTAAAAAATTTGGCTCTCAAAAGAAATTTCAATCATTGTACTGTTGATATTTGGCTCTGTTGACTAATGAGTTTGCCGACCACTGATTTAAGCAAACACACTTACTGAGCGCCTACTATGTGCCAAACAACCTGAATACAAAGACAAAAATATTTACCACAGACTAATAAAAAGACAAACAGCTAAAATCCAAAATTATTTGGGCTATAAATAGAAGTCTCAAATAGTGTTAATGGAAGCTTGCACCGGAGAGGATGCCAGGTAAGACTTCCCAGAAGAGGGTGATGCTTGTACTGAGAAAATATCACAGAAAATATATCCTGTTCATATCTTAGTATTTAGGCTACAGATCTCTTCAGCTCTTATACTAGTATACTACTCTTTTTCAGTTTTGTTGTCATCTAAACAAGAGTGAAGACCTTATTGATATATAGTGATTATTTACTTTTATCAAAAAATTTTAAATGATTTTTTACAGAGAAGAAGGGAGGGAGGGAGGACAGGGGAGAGAGGAGACAGATCCATCGAACCCACCACCTTTTGGTGTACAGGACGACGCTCCAACTGAGCATCACCGGCCAGGGAACATCAAATCTTAGTGAAGAGTCAAAAAACAATTCTACCAATGTATTTCCTAGTCCCTCCATCCTGTCCAACTTCTGTTTTTGTTTTTTAAACACCCTAACTTCTTCCACCAAGTAAACAGACCATCTGTCACCCAGTTAACAAGGGCTTCTTAATTTATAAGGCTGCCACAGAGAATGCTTTAGTTTATTTTTCAAAACTGAGTTTCATTTTCTCATCTTCTTCTACTACAAAACTTTGATTCTGCACAAGAGAGAAGCCATGAGTTCCAAGGTAAAATGATTGCTGGCCTACGTTTCTAAGTCTCATCTATATTTTCTGCTTTCTATTCCAACACCGCTGTGGTTAGTGGACTCTTTCTTCTGAGTCCCCAGGAGAATAAAAGTTTTAGATTTGGAACAGGAAACCATCCAATAACTTGTGGTCTTACCAATTTGTTTTACAGTACATGACATTACTGACATTCTTTAACCAACTTTTAAGCTTAGGTCTCCTGGTCTAGGTTAGGGTACCACTAGTAGACACATTTCCAGACTGAGTCAGATCTGGCACTGGCTAATCCTGTCCCTTCTCTGGGCCTGGGCTTCTCCAGCTATAAACCTTGCTCGTGATCTAGGGTAGATTGGCTTAAATCACTTAGGTCCTTATGGCTCTATAGTAATCTAGAAACCCCATCTTTCCAATTAGCTTTTACAGGAAACACGTGGGAGACCAGAAAATAATCTTTTACTCCACCAACCTGACCTTAATTCTCAGATGTTTCAAAAAGCTAACAAACTCTTGATCCACCCACCTTAACCCTGGAACTGCAAATTTCCCAGTAGGAGGCCAAGGCAAATACAGCCCATCCCACTCGGAGAGTCCAGGGAAGTGCGGCGAGATCCTATTCAGGGTTTTAAGGCGCTGCCACCGCAAATGAAAGGAGACCCTATTCATTGGCCCGGCCCACCTAGTCATCGCCGGGCAAATGAATAAGTACAACCGGATAGATGGACGCTCCCTCACCGTAGGCTGCGATGGGAGCTCCCGGGCCCAGACTCCACCGACAGCCATTCTCTCCCAGTTTCTGAAGAGTCCGCCTCGGGGCCGCAGGCTCGCGGGCCCGCCCCCTCCCTCAGGGCAGATGCGCGCGGGGCCCGAGACTTGGGCGCAGAGAGGGCCTGGGAAGCCCCGCACACCGCCCGCTCGGAGGAGAGGAGGAGCCTGCAGTCCCGAGCCGCCGCCATCCCGGCCCCCGACTTACCTCGGCGTGGTGGGGGAGGGGAAGTGCCAGGAGTCAAAGCCTAGGCCCGTTCGCCACCCGCCGCTCAAGGGAGCAGCGCGCGGCCGCCTCGAAACCGTCACCGCCGCCACCAGCTCCGACACAGAGCGCCGCTTCGGGGGCAGCGCGCAGAGGGCCCGAATGCGTCACACGCCGCCCGCCGTCAGCGGTTCGCTCCGGGCGCTCCGCCCCCGCTGCCGGTGCATTGGCAGCCGACCACGCCACTCTAGGCCCACCCTACCGCTCATTGGGCAACGAGGCTTTTGAAACTGAACGTGAGGGCGGTCTTCAGGAGACGGGGAGAGGAGGAAGAGGAGGGACTTAGGGAATTAGGGGGAGGAAAGGGAAGGGGTGGTGGGAGGGGCTTGGAGTCCCGCCTCTCACCGCCGCGGTTGGCTGGAAGGGAGTCGTGATGTCACACTGGGCCCCTCGAAGTGGGCTGGTGAGTGGCTACACTGGACGGGGTGTGGGAGAAGAATGGTGACGTAATGCAGAGGCTCCGCCCCCTTCCTTGGAGCGGAGAGACCCGGCTGCTGAAGCTCGGCCAATCAGAGGGAAGGCTACTGGATGGCATGGTAACTATTCTACCCTCACCTTGCCCCAGTTCATGGGCGGTGAAAGGAAGGCTTCCCCTTGGTACCTCCCTTCGCTTCCTGGCCAAACCACGTGCGGAGCTAGAGGACCCTCCTGGGAGGTCTGACTGTCCGTGTAGCTTGCCTGCAGCTGCTGCGAGGCCTCAAAACCTGGCCTCCTTGTCTCCTGACCCATGCCAGCCCCAGCACAACCTTTCTTTCCCTCTCTGAATCCCTAGAATAGACGTGAGCTCAGAGATGCCCTAGGGACTGGCTCAGAATAGGACTTCTTTTCCACTTGTCCTTTAGGAACCCCCAGTTATTCCTAAAGTCCTGGTTTAAATGTTCCCGCCTTCTCTGGGATACATTTGCTGATCTCTGTCAGAAAGTTGGGTTAATGTTTGGGCGGGCCTCTGTCACATTGTATCCTATTACATCGCTGTCTATGGGCCTGGGCTTTTGGAGGGCAGAGCTGCATTTTCTTCATCTTGGTGTTAAAAACAAAATTCAACTGCGTAAATCTGAAAATCGGGTTGACTTCATAAAGCGATTCATGAATTGGGCAGCATCCCTCTAGCAACTGGAAGGGCACTCTGAAGGGTTGTACAAAATGGAAGGATTTTATAGGAAGAAGGGCGAGTAAAGGAAGCTGTTAGCAAAAGACATCTTTTCTTTGGGGGAGGAGAAGAGGAAGGTTTTTTATTATGTAACTGCTTCTTTCTATGGAGGACAAAGAGGGCCTATGTGACAGATTACACTTACTGGTGCTTGGCCAGAAAGTTTTATACTGGTTAAGATTATGTTTCTGGGAGAGGTTGAAAGTGCAAGTAGATCAGGTATTAAATCTAGGTTTGGTATGGGCTTTAGGCTGAGTGATGCCATTTTGGGCCTATGGCTTTTTTCTTTTTCTTTAACACTGGTGTTCCTAGCTTGGAGCAGAAGCCTGACATTACAAAGGGAGGGTTGTACATGTTCTAGAAACTAGATCTCATGACTGAGAGCCCCAAACAAAATAGCAGGGATTGCTCAGAAAGCCTGTTAGGATTACCTCTCCACCACCATCTCTTCCTGGGGCATCAATGCCAAATTGATTTGAAATGGGCTGTGCCCAAATTAAAACAATGGAATTTGCAAAGGACTGGACTGGGCACATGTTTGGCTCTTAGAAGCACTAAGTAAATGTTTATTTCCTTCCTCCTGATAGTGAAGGGTGATGCTCATAAATAGCATATAATTAGGTTTTTAACTAGAGCATTTAGTTCTTTGCAGTTAATTTATTGGTATATTCAGTAATTTTATCTAATATATTTTTTTAAATATATATTTTATTGATTTTTTACAGAGAGGAAGAGAGAGGGATAGAGAGTTAGAAACATCGATGAGAGAGAAACATCCATCAGCTGCCTCTTGCACACCCCCTACTGGGGATGTGCCCGAAACCAAGGTACATGCCCTTGACCGGAATCGAACCTGGGACCCTTGAGTCCGCAAGCCGACGCTCTATCCACTGAGCCAAACCGGTTTCGGCAATTTTATCTAATATTTTATACTTTCTACTTATCCTTCCTGTTCTGTTTCTGTCTCTCCTTCACTAGAATTTTTTTTTGTAGTAATAACTGCCATTTATTGAGGCCCAGCTCTTTGCCAGATCTGTTTAAAAATTGAGATATAATTCACATGAGAAATTATATAATTCACATATGATTCAAATTTACCCATTTAAAGTGTACTACAATCCAGAGGTTTTTGGTATATTCATATGGTTGTGCAACCATCACCACTATCTAATTTCAGAACATTTTCATAACCCCAAATAGAAACCCATACTCTGGCTGGGTAGCTCAGTTGGTTAGAGCATTATCCCAATATGCCAAAGTTTCAGGTTCTGTCCCTGATCAGGGCCCATACAAGAATCAACCAATGAATGCATAAATAAGTGGAACAAATCAATATTTCTCTCCCCCTTCCTCTCTCTCTAAAAATCAGATCAGTTAGCAGTCATTCTCTCTCTTTCTTTTTAATTCTCACCAGAGGATATTTTTCCATTGATTTTTAGACAGAGAGAAATATCGATGTGAGAAAAACACATCGATTGGTTGCCTTTTGCACGCTCCCCAACCAGGGCCTGGGCCAGGGAGGAGCCTGAACCAAGGTACATGTCCTTGACCGGAATCCAACCTTGGATCCTTTGGTCCACAGGCCAGTGCTCTATCCACTGAGCCAGACGGGCTAGGGCAGCAGTCATTCTCCATCTCTCCCTCCCCCAGCCCCTGGCAACTACTAATCTACTTTGTTTCAATGAATTTGCCTGTTATGGACATTTCATATAAATGGAGCCATATAATATGGCCCTTGCGTCTGACTTCTTTTACTTAACATAATGTTTTTAAGGTTAATTTGTGTTGTAGCATGGATTAGTACTTCATTTCTTTTCAGAGTCAAATAATATTCCATTTTATAGATATATTTTGTTTATACATTCATGAGTTGAATGACATTTGAGTTGTTTCCATTTTGTAGCTACTAAGAATGATACTGTTATGAACATTCATGTACAAGTCATTTATGGACATATGTTTTCAATTCTTTTGTATTTATACATTTATACCTGGGAGTAGATTGTAGGGTCATATGGTAACTATGTTTAACATTTTGAGGAAATGTCAAACTGTTTTACAAAGTGACTATACCATTTTACATTCCCACCAGCATTATATGAGGGTTCCAATTTCTCCACATCACTTTCAACACTTGTTATTTTCCTTTAAAAAAAATTATAGCGATCCTTGGGGGTGTGAAGTATCATCTCATTGTTCTTTTCATGTACATTTCCCTAATAACTAATGATGATGACTATCTTTTTATGTGTTTGTTGGCCATTTAAATCTCCTTTCCTGCATTCTTCCAGATTATTTTGTTTTTCCTCCTGTGCCAATTTAGAAATAAAATTCTCTTTTTCTATTATTTTATCGGTCTCCTAGAAATTACCACATGAATTTCTAAATTACCAAAGTGTCATGCTAATCACTACCTTTACAGGAAGAGTAGAGTTTGCTGAGATGGAGGAAAAGAAGCATTCCAAGCCAGATGAACAGGGAGAATAAAGATGTGGGACCAGGAAAGAGCTCAAGACAGGGAACAAGGGCCAGAAGCAGGCATCTGTAGGTTGGAGCTAAACAAAGAGGATGACCTGAAGCCCAAAGGTAGAAAACCTAAATCCAGTTTTTGGAACTAAATGGAAGTGGTCTTTTAGTAAAGTTTTATTAATTGTTCGCTTGCCCCGGGACCTTAAAGGAGAAGGTGGGAAGAATTCAAAGTCAAGAAAAGTAGTTTTGAGAATAAGACACCTTTCCTCCAGGAGTGGGGCCGAGATATCTCTGGGTTCCCCACCATTGGCCAACCCAGGGCTTGCCACAGAGCAGGCCTACACTGAGTGAATGAACAAGAGTGAATGCATGAAATAAGCTCTGGCAAGTTAATAAAAATTGGGGTCTCTGTTTCCCCATTTGCAAAGTGGTGATTTTTTAAAAATATATTTTATTGATTTTTTACAGAGAGGAAGGGAGAGGGATAGAGAGTTAGAAACATCGATGAGAGAGAAACATTGATCAGCTGCCTCCTGCACACCCCCTGCTGGGGATGTGCCTGCAACCAAGGTACATGCCCTTAACCGGAATTGAACCTGGGACCCTTCGGTTGGCAGGCCGATGCTCTATCCACTGAGCCAAACTGGTTAGGGCTTTTTTTTTTTTTTTTTTACTGCAATACTGGACCAATGGGCAAAGTGATGGAGCAAGCTCCTATTCCATCTCCCTGCTCCAAAAATCCATGTAATATATTGTCCTTGAGTAGAGGACGTATCAGATAGTAAATTGATAAGAACAGATACTATACTTGATCTTAGCCAAAAGGCCGAGAAGTGATGCAAAGTGAGCTTGCTACCTTGTAGAATATAGTGATTAAAGGATCTCATGTGCCAGTCTAAAATCCTGGTTCTGCCATTTACTAGCTGTGTGAGTAGGTAACTTTACCTTCTGTTTTCCAATGATAAAATGGGTATATTAATAGTATCTATCTCATAGAGTTTTTAATGAGCATTCAATATGATAACATAAAAAGCAGAAAAGTGCCTGGGACACAGGGGACTCAAACTGTGCTAATTATTACTGTGGGGATTAAATGGGGAAAATGTGGGCCTGGCCCATTGCTCAGTTGGCTAGGGTGTCATCCAGATACATCAAGGTTGTGGGTTAAAACCAGTCAAGGCACATACAAGAAGAAGCAATCAATGAATGTATAAATAAGTGGAACAACAAAACTTGATGTATCTCTCTCTCTAAAATTAATTTTTAAAAATTATGGGGGGAATGGGGGAATAAGGACACATATGTAATACCATAATCAATAAAGAAATTTTAAAAAATAAGTGGGGGGAAATGTGATCGTGGTGTCTAGCTTAGAGGCCCTCCAACCCCTGTCGGTGCTCTGACAAAACAGGCATTGCACTTGCAGGAAGGATTACTGGTCCCTTCATCCCTTTCCCTATTGGGGTAGGATGATCTTTGCAAAGGGAGCCAAGAGTCTCCCTCAAGTTTCTTTATGGGTCAGTCAGCGTGGGGAGGGAACGCTGGGGGCCGGTTTCTGGTGATCAACCCTTTCTTTCATCGGGGGAGAAACCAGGGCTGGGGCTGGAGATCCTCTCGGCTCTGTCTGACAGGGCAGGGCGCCCTCTCCTGATCAAAGGCGGGAATAGCTCTGGCCCAGAGTTTCTGGGGTGGGCCTCACTGGATTTCATTACCTGTCAGGTGCCCTTCTCTTTGCTGAAATTCCCCAAATCGGCTCTGGGTAACAAAGTTTGGGACCAAGGTTGGGACAAAACTGATTTAATGTTTTAGAGGGGTGAGGCTGGATAATTCGGCTAGAATGGGGAGGAGAGACTGGGGTCAAGAAATGAGAGAATTCGGGGCTTTGCTGAATTAATCTTCTGTTCTTTCAACAGGTGATGGAACGCAGTGGAGAGGTAAGGTAACTAGGCGGCTTATCCAACGGGTCAAACCCGTTGTACAGGGCTCTTCCGGCTGTCCCCACGCATCCGGAATTAGTGGAACAGATGAGGGCTAGAGAGGCATGGCTTGAGGGGACACCAGATTAAGGAGAAGAGCCCAGGGCCTGGGTCTGCAGAAGCGGGGAGGAGCCAGCAGAGGATCTGGGCGCAGTTTCCTTCCCAAGTTCCGCCCCAAGCGCGCCGGCCCCGCCCCCACCGTCCCACTCCCCTCCCCGCCACTTCCCCCTCCCCGCCGCTCCTCCCCCCCACACCCCCCTGCCTCCGGGCCGGGCCTGGGCTACCCTCCGGGTCCCCAGACCCCTCCGCTCCTGGCCTGCGCTAGTGCGGGCTCCTCGCAGCCGCAGCCTTGGTGAGTATGGGGATGGGTGTGCTGGACCGCTGGGCAGCCCCAGTTGGGGGAGTTGGGCCACGTGGTTCAGCCTCCGCAGGGCCCCGTCCCTAACTCGGAGTCCTGATCCCTACCTAGGAGCTGCTGCTGTCCTGCCTTGCTGAGCTGACCCCTTTCCCCTATCTGGGGCTGGGTGTGCAGAGGCTGAGCTCTCCCTTCTTAACACCACATGGACTCCTGTTCCGCATTCCTCCATAGGTGCCTGGAAATGCTTGTGTTGCCACCAGCCGGTGGCTCAGTGGTTAGAGCATGGGCCCGCGGTCTGAAAGGTCTGGGTTAGATTCCCGTGGGCTGGTCAAGGTCAAGGGCACTACCTCAGTTGCAGGTTCTATCCTGGCCCCCATGCAGGAGGCAACCTCTCATATTGATGTGTTTTTTTTTTTCTTTCTAAGAATCAATGGAAAAAATATCCTCAGGTGAGGATTAACAACAACAACAAAAAGACACACAAAAAAAGCAGGTGTTGGAGGGGTCGAGGACTTGGAATCCAATATATTAGTTTCAAATCTCAGCTGACAGTTATTAGCATGTGCTCTTGAGCAAATGTTTTTAGCCTCCCTGAGCCTTTCCTATTGTGTAAAATAGAAATAAATACCGGCCATAGTGCCCACCTCATAGAATTATAGTGAGGAGTAAAAGAAATTATATGTAGTGCCTGGATTCAGAAGGCATCTAGTAACTGTGGATTAGGACTGGAAGCTGAGAAGATCTTTGGAGACCCTTGAGATGAGGTAGGGGTACTCCTAAGAAAGCTGTTTTCAACGAAGTAATTACCTACTAGGAAGTTAGAGCTAACTGGGGCTGAACAGCTGACCTTCAGGTAGTGAGCTCACTGTTCTGGAGGAGTTGAATGTCCAAGTTGGAATGGTCTTATCTAAAACAACATGATCCTCATGTTGAACAATTGTAGAAATAGGCCCAGAATGGTTAGGTGACGTGCCCAAGGTCACACAGCTAAAAAGGAGGCCATGCATATCTTGAAGAAGTGGAACAGCCTGTTCTTACAACATCCTTATCACCCCCTGCTTTGAGCAGTAACTTTCATAACTTTTTATTCCTTGAGGATCCAATATTCAGTTTGGGACCCCGTGGTTCTGGAGGGATCTGTAGCAACTGGCTTCAGGAAGAATCTGGATTCATGCACAGAATCTGGATTTGGTCTGGGTGGGGAAGGTGTTCCCTTTCCAGGGCCTTGAGGGACTCAGTCTATTTGGATGATCCAAGGAATGTGTTTGATTGGGGAGGCTCACCAGAGCCACTTCCTACTCCCCTGAGAGACCCCTAGCCCCTGAAGGAAGAAAGGAGTTTGAGCAGTTGGGATAGGCTGCCTGACAGGGCCTAGCAGAGAGATGGGCGGAGAAGATAGATGACAATGTGGAGGTGTATTTTCCTGGCTGGTTCCGGAAGGCCAGGAGGCCGCCTATGGCAGTCAGGTTCTTCCGGAGGGTGGGACTAGAAGGGAGAGTCCTGTGGGTGGAGCCCAGAAGAGTTGGGACTTCATCTGGTGAGGCTTGAGTCCAGAAGAGTAAGTTATTTATGTATCTGGAACCAGCCCTAGTTTGGCACCAAGAAGCCTAAGTGGTGAGGATGGTTTTTCCTCTGGTCAGCATATTGCTTTGAGGAAGGGCCTTCTCTCTGTGTCTTGGTTTCTCTGTCTTTACAATGGGAACAGGGATGACTCATCCATATAGGATTTGGTTTTTACCTTTCTTCCTTTTATAGACAGGCACTCTTTCTCCCTCCCCTTCTAATTTGACCTTTCTGCCAAGATCTCTGGCCTAAGAGGTAGGGGGTCAATGAAGACCAGAGTTGCAGTTTGTGACTCTGTGGCCCTGAGCAGGTTCCTGCTCCTTCTCTTTGTCTCAGCTTCTCTTTCTCTACACAGGGGGTTCTGGGCTAGGATTGCTGCTGTATATTCGGCTATTATAATTCCTGACCTTAGATAACCTCATCTGAGCAGGGAGTCACAATCCTCAGGAGCCCTTACCTTCTATCCAGAGGGGGTGGACAGGCCCCTGGGCACTGGCAAGCCCCCAGAAGCTGACTAGGCAGTTTTCTTCAGTAAACAACAAGCCCATGTCAGCACCAGGCCTGACTCTGCAAAGCCTTTCACACTCAGAGCATGTGAGGCAGCAGGCGGGGACAAGTAGGGAGTCCGAGGTTCTGTTGGTTTCCATGGAGTCCTTGCTGCTGTGGATTGTGGTGCAGGCACACAGAGCTTGGGAAGGGACTAAGGTTGCAGTGGGACCCTGGGCCAGTGGGTAAAGCAGTGAGAGCTGATGGGAGGCCCTGAAGCATGAAAGCTCAAGGACTTGGGGGAGAGAGATGGACCTTTCTGCCTGCTAGAAGGCTTTAGGGTTGGTTCCTGCAATAAGAGACTAGTTAAACCAGTTCCTATAGTCCTAGGCATAGGGAAGAGGAGATCCCAATCTATTCAAGTTTCATTGCGGCACAGGTCTGGTTCACTGTCCTCTGAAATTGAGGGTAAAAATTCTCCTGGGTTTCCAAGTCAGTCTTCCTCATCCAGGACAGGAGCTGTCCAAGCTTAGGGGCTAACTGGCTTCCTTTTTTGAGGACTGAGCACTAGAGCTGACTTCACCTTGCTGCCTTGGGCCCTGACAACACACCACTCCATCCCCAGGTCTGACAAGATGTACCAGGTTCCACTGTCACTGGACCGGGATGGGACCCTGGTCCGGCTCCGCCTCACCATGGTGGCCCTGGTCACAGTCTGCTGTCCACTTGTCGCCTTCCTCTTCTGCATCCTCTGGTCCCTGCTCTTCCACTTCAAGGAGACTACGGCTACACACTGTGGGGTAGGGATTGGGGGCACTGATACCTCATATTGGATTTATTTTGGATCCTGGTTCTTTGGTAACAGGATTAGCAGTGGGATCCATCAAACATACTGGGATGCTGGGGGGTTGCCTGCAAATTGAGGTCACAAGGATTAGTCTCCCTCTACCTTTCATGGAGGTTTCTGGGGGCTGGGGTCTGAAGTTGGGCAGCTGTAGCAGAACCCAATCCTTCATAGAGGGGCAGATTCAGGAGACCCAGAGTTTCTGGGGGGTGGAGAGAGAACAGGACTGGGCTAGAGGGCATTTGGAGCTTCTTAGTGTGGCACTGTGGGCTTGTGCCTGTTTCTATGGGAATGTAATTATGTATATGTGTGTGTAACTGTAAGGGATGTGACTATAATGGCTTTGAGTTGGGTATGTGTGTGAGAGAGACTGTATTTGTGCCTGTCTGGATGGGGATCTGATTATGAGTCTGTGTTATGAGGTACCGTACTTTCCGGCGTATAAGATGACTTTTTAACCCAGGAAAATCTTCTCAAAAGTCGGGGGTCTTATATGCCGGAAAATACGGTAGGTTAGAAAAATCTCTGACAATGTATATCAGATTGCTTAAAACCCAAATACCATATTTTCCAGCGTATAAGACCCCCGACTTTTGAGATTTTCCTGGGTTAAAAAGTCGTCTTATACGCCAGAAAATACGGTAGGTCCCAGGCCCTCTGAGGTTTCATAGATGGCCATGTACCCTCTGGACAGCAATATGGGATGCTGGGCCTGGAAGAAAGATGTGATCATTCTTTATAGGATATTGGAGTAAAGGGGGTGAGACCTGTGTTTACTTTTATCATACTCCTAGTTTATCTACTGACTCTGTATATTACCTGAGACAACAATACTGAACCTCAGTTTCCCCATGTCTACTAGTATAGAGCTCCGGGTAGAGGAAGAATAAGAAGATGATTTATAAAATGTTAAGGGTGAGGAGCAGAAGGAAGAGGAGGAGAAGGAAATTGTCAGGGTGGAAGACAGAACAGGGGAGGAATTTACCTATGTTGTCTAAGTAGAAAAGAGGTAGGGCCTGGACATTTTGCATTAGCCTCAGCAAGAGCTCTGAAGACTCCCAGTCCTATAAAGAGCATTTGCTCCAGAAAAAGGGCTGTGACTAGCAGTGGAGTCTGGCTGGGGATAGAGGTGGGGCACTTCTTTTGTTCATAAGACCTGAAGTTTTCCCTCTTGATTTGTCAATGAATAATCATGGGTCTTGAGCAATGGGTAGCCAGTCTGATAAAAACCAGGCTGGGAGCTATCAGAAAAAACAGAACTAGACGAAAGAGGGTGACCGGGTGATCTAAGGGGGTCCTAGTTCCAAGATCTACTTCTCACCTTAGATAATACATCAAATGTTTCTATTACCCTGGCCAACTCCTCTTTATTCTGCAACATCCTGCTGAGGTGTATCCTCCTCCAAAAAGCCTTCTTCAGCTTCCTTGGGGCAAATTTAACCACTCCCTCACACAGTTGTATCACCTTATATTTGTGTATCTTCCCCACCGAATGCATGCTCCTTGAAGGTGAGCACTACATCTGAATCAGTATTTGTTGAATAAGTGAATAAGACCCCCAGCCCAGTGCTCTGGGAAAAGGAAGGCGTGGTATAATGCAGTCATAGTCCGTACAGAAAATCATAATATTTGTACAGCATATGGAGTTAAATGTAGGCTGTTTGCTCTGCCCTTCATGGCTGGCTCCAAGGGCTAATGGGAACAATAACCTCGGCATATCTGGCATATCTATGACCCATTCTTGGCATACTGGTTATGTAGATAAGTTATAGGTAGCTGTAGGAGGGGTAGTTCTGGTCCCTCTGGGCAGAACTAGGCCTAGCAACCCTGGGGGTATTATGTTCCTACTCCCTGGGATTACCATGTTGGATCTCCCTGGGGATTTTTGTATAGGCTCTGAATTTTTCACCCTGAATTTCCAAGGAATGGCCAACCCTAGGAATGAAAGAAGTAACCTTAGTTTAACATATCTATAATTAGATGACTTTACTTCTGCTTGCACATCCCCAGTGATGCGGAGTTTTCTTCCTCCCCAGGCAGCCTATTCTAACGAGGCTTAGTAGCTAACAATTAGCAAGCTCACTCTTATAGTGAGCATACACTCTCTTCTTGGGGAATCTCTGCTTCAGGAGCTACTTAGAGCTACTCTTTCCTCCTGGTTTCCAGCCAGCCCTGCAGAGATGGGAGTCCGTGAGCCTACTCTTAGGTAGCATAACTCTAGTTCCTTCAGGCATTATTGGTCACTGTTCTCTTCATGCTAAACCCTAATCTGGGCATAGGACTTCATATGGACTGGGCAGTACAGGCGAAAACAGGACTGTTCCTTTCCTATTATAGGCTGTTAGGCCTCTCTTAATGCAGCTTGAGCTGCCAATAGCTGTTTCTGCATCTGTCCAGGCTGGACACTGATAGCTCATATTCAGGCCTGTCTAGATCTCTTCTGGATCATGAATCTATTGTCCTAAGCTTAGCTCTCCAATGGGGCCCAACAACATACTCATTCCTATTCCAACAAAAAATGGTGAAATCCTATTCTGTTTTCTACTTTTCCCTTTCCAGAAATCTACCTGTATCGCTAGACAAACTCCCTACCCCCATCCCTGGCAAGGAAGCTGTTGTGGGCTGACCTTAGCCACTATCACTTCTTACCTTTTCAGAGTGTTCCAAAATTTATGACGTGGCCTTATTGGTCCTAGGAAGGCTGTCTGCCTGAGCAGGCGTGGAGATCCGGGCACTCTGTGGGTGGGAAGGCCGGCCCTGAGGAGCTGGGGGTGGGACCCTTTAGTCTTAAAACAGTCTCAGTCTGGCTAAAGCCCTCAACCCAAGCTCCGGACCCTTCAGCACCCAGTGTGAGTGTTGCCCAGTGCACCCCTCCCTCCCCAGCCCTTCCCCTGTCCCAATTCCTGATGGTGAGCTAGACTAATGGACTGGGGTTCCCTAATGGAGGGAGGTATGAGTCCCAAGGGGAGATTTGGTCTTAGGCATTTTAATACAAAATCATCTTTGTCCAACCCCCCCCCCCACCCCCCCGCCCAGCCCCCTGCCCTGAAGGGAGCCTAGCTTGAGAGGTCATGGTGGTTGGGGCAGTAGGGGGTGGAAAGGGAGTTCTTTGCCTAGAGGGAGAAGGGAGCAGAAGCAGCCCAGTTTCCTGGGTCTAGGTCTGTCTGTCCTGGGTGTGGTCCAACAAGGTTTCCATGATCCTCAGATTCCTGTAAACCTTGAAGTGGGTGACATGGTTTTCTTAGAGAGAAAGGAAATAGAAGTCTGGGCCTCAGAGGGACCCTGGTATCTTGGGATCAGGGTATACTGCTGGCCTGAGGCTTGGATCATTCTGAGCCTGGGGGTGGGATGGCTGGTAGCCTGTGGTCCCATTGAAGTAGGTCTGGGGCACGCCCACTGTTCCTAGTTGAACTTGGATAAAGAGCTGGAATGTGGTCAGACAGGGTCAGTGGGAGGGCTTGGGCCAGTGTGAGATAGGGTTCTTTGTCTAGGATCCTTGACCTGTAGAAAGCCTTGATTGGAGCCTTAAGCTGTCAGGTGGCAAAAGGCCTTAGTCCTAATGATTGATCCTGGCATAGTGCTGGGCCTCAGTCTCCCATTCTGTGGGAGCCCTTCCACCTTTGACCCTTCTGATAGGAATGAAGGTAGTGAGGATGAGGTGGGCCATCAGAGCTTTCCTGTCCAGGCCACTAGGAACCTCTATTTTCCAGACCCTTCAAGAGTGGCTGTATAGGATCAGTGTGCCAAGGGGATTCCTAAAACCTGACACTGTCTATCTCTGCTGCTCTTACCTCATCTCCCTCTGCACCTCCTTCTCTTCTGCACTATTTTTCTTTTTTCCTTATGTTCTTCTCTTTTGGCTCTTTTCTATACCCCGAGTAGCTCTGGAAAAGGCCCCACTTTCCCAGGCCTAGGTATCCCACCAGGCCCTATGTTGTATCCCTTGCCCTGCCTAGGCACCAGTTCCTACAAGATGTTCTCTGCGGCCTCCCAGCCCTTGGACCCTGATGGGACCATCTTCCGGCTTCGCTTCACAGCCATGCTCGGGTGGCTCATCACTTTCCCTGTGTTCGGTTTCTTCTTCTGCATCATCTGGTCCCTGATGTTCCACTTTGAGTACACGGTGGCCACTGACTGTGGGGTGAGTGCCGTGCTCCCCAGCACTGGGCCAGGGCCAGGTTGGGAGATGGAGATAAGGGAAAAATCAGAGAGAAGGTGAGAAGCTGGAGGGTTAGAGAGAGGGGAAAGAGATAAAAGGATGGTGGGGGCAAGTCAGAGTTAGGGGGGTTTGAGGGAGAGACTCAGAAAGTAGAGTCACAGTCCTCCAAGAGTAGAAGAGGATTATAGGGAGTGCAAGGGAGCAAGCGGGAAAGGGTGAAGGGAAGGGGGTGGGAATAGGTAAGAGAGATCATGAGAGGGAGAAGGAGAGTGAAGAAAGACCAGACTGAAAGGGAATCCAGGACTGAAGAAGTAAGATGAGGCCAGGAGCTAGAAGTAACAGCTATAGCTCAGACTGGGGGCCTGACCTAAGAGGACCCCAGGCCTTGCTATGGGATATTCTAGCTGGGATTCTGTCTCTGGCCTCCCTGTATCCACTCAGAGCTCTGCCAGCTAGAAACCTAGGTGGACTTCCTGCCTCCAGGAGCAGTCCACCAGGCCTTTGTTGAGGACCTAGGAGTAGAGGTTCTGTGTCAGGGGCATTGAATTGAACATGGACTTGCCCTTAGCATTTCATTCATACAGGAGATAGTCCTAGACCCAGACAGTCACTACACGGTGAGATAGGACTCCTTTTGTGATAAAAGGGAAGACAGGGATAGCAGGGCCCAGAGGAAGCACATAACCTAGCTTGGACATTGGGGAAGACTTCCTTCCTGGAGGGGGCATTGTTGCTGTGGGGTGAAGAAGAATCTTTATGAATGCCAGGCTGACAACTTTGGGGGTGGAGGGATGGGGCTGATAACTTGTTTTTATCCAGAAGGCAATGGGAAGCTTTGGAAAGATTTTAAACAGGAAAGGGGAAGGGGGGAAAGAAAGAAAGAAAAAAAAAAACAGGAAAGGGACATGATCATTTTTGTGGTTGAGAAGACCAATCTGCCCCTGAAAGGATGGCGGGCGACAAGAGTAGGGAGACCAGTGAGGAGGCTAGTACAATAGCTCATGCTACTGGGAGATGAGGTACAATAGCTCATGCTACTGGGAGATGAGAGCTAAGATGGGGACCGTAAGGATAAACAGGAGGGATGGAGTCTAGAGAATAGAAAGTGGAAATGACAGGAGTGGGAGTTTTTGACCAGTTGGCAAGCGGCATGGTTCAGTAAGTAAGATAAATAGGAAAGTGATCCATAATTTCAGGGAACTTTTATCTGAGGCCAAAAATATGAATCTCTAATGATAAAAAGTGAGATGCTAAGACAGGGAATATTTTGGGCACCCTCCCTTTATATCATGTGCATTTCTGCCCTGTTGCCCTGCCACAGATCCACTAAGCTATTTCCTCCAGACCAAAGGGTTTCTATTCTTGGGGGAAGGGGTTATGTTCCCATCTCTCAGTACCCTTAGCTCTGGGCTCATGGTGAGGTTTGAGGTGAACTGTGTACCTGGTTTCTGATAGCTCCTGATGTTGCTTGTTGCTGGCATAGATGGTGAATGGGAAACTTGTGTGTGTGGTGTATATAAGTATCTGTACTTGATTGTGTGTGTGTGTGTGTGTGTGTGTGTGTGTGTGTGTGTGTGTGAGAGAGAGAGAGAGAGAGAGAGAGAGAGAGAGAGAGAGAGAGAGAGAGAGGGAGAGAGAGAGATGAGAGAGGCAATTCTTGCTCTTAGAACTCTGCCCTCATCCCTAGTCTGGGTAGAGTTTGTAAGGACAGGACTGGCAGCCACAGGGCCCTAATTCTCTCTTCCTCCTCAGGTGTCTCCCCAGCTCTGCCATCTCTACTCTTTACCTGTTTCCCAGCATTGGCCGGGGATGTGAGCCCTTAAATGCACTGGGCTCTTCCATCCAAGCTTTAGAGGCTGGTCCTGTCCCTCTTAAATAGCTGAGGTTGTGGCAGGAGTTTTCAGAATGAATATTCTAGGAAGTGAAGGCAACACTCCCACTCACCCTACTCAGAGGACCTACTCAGAGAGGCAGAAAAGTCAAGTAAGGAGGCTTGGAGATCTCAGAAGTGTCTGGTGAAGGACTCCCACCTCTCCCTCATATGTAGGCCATCTCATGATTAATAGTTACATAGTAGCTCACCACCTATTTGCAGGCTTTTCAGAGAAGTTTGTCTTCTGAAAGCCATTCCTTGTACTAGATACTGTAGATGCTTTGCATACATTATATTTAATATTCCCAATCACCCTGTAAGGTAGGTAGTAGTATCCCTATTTTGTCAATGAGGAAATTGAAGCTCAGAGAGGTGAAGTGGCTTGCTCAAGGTTATCCCACTAATGAAGGCAGAGCTGGGCTGCAGACCCAGGTTTGTATGTCTCTGAAGCCTCCATGCTGCCCCTTCACTGAATAACCAGAGTGAATATCTGAGCCTGGTCTCAAGCTATGGTATCTCCAGCCCTGGCCTTGAGAGCAGCACCCTCTCTCTGAGAGCTTTGCACTTAGTTTCCTCTGACAGCGCTGATGGGAATCCGTCTCCTTTTCTGCGAAGGCTATGAAGCCCCTGGCTGGTGCTTCTCTAGACCCATCCCTGCCCTGTGAGCTGCCTCCATCATGCATGCCTGACTAGCGGCTTTGGAGACCCAGTCAATGTCTCCATTGGGAAAAAGGAAGGGATCTTGCGGAACTCCATCTCTGAAGACTGGTCTCACCATAATCGCAGCAGGGTCATTCCCTCTCTGGGCTCTGGCACTGCTCTGGCCCTTATTGAAAGTCTAAAAAAAGTCCATGAGAAGTGTGGGCAACAGACTGGTAGGTTCCAGAGTCCTGGAATCTTTTAGAAATGCAGATTTTTAGATTCCAGACCTTCTGCACTCTCACACAGTCCCCAGTGAGTTATATCCATATTGAAGTTTCAGAGGCAGCTCCAGGCCCTCGAGTCCAAGAGAGCCTCCTCCTGGCTTTCTTGTCCCCATAGAAGCTACTGTTACTCATCTCCCACTCTGTCACCCTCCCATACAAGCAACACAGCAATCCTTGCAGTTGTGTATTATCTCTTCCTCCTTCCTCAACTTGAAAAAATTATGCTCTAATTCCTTAAGGAATGAGGAAACCCATTTTTGAGAAAGATGGATGGGAGAGATGTACAAGATCAGGGTGACTGCCACAGGTTAGGAGCATCATGCTCTTAAACATGATCAGGGTGGGGGTTCCCTTCTGGGCAGCTCCCCCAGTATCTCACAGTATCTCTACCACTTAGGCACACCTGCCCAGAAAACAGTCAGGGGAACAGTTCAGTTGGGCAATGAATCCAGCACTGTCCCAAGGAAGCTCAGATGGTCTCTGACCCATCCCTGTTGTGGGACTGAATCTGGGGTCCCGGGTTCATGGAACCTCTCAGGGCCTTTTGCTACTGGCTCAGAGTCTCTGAACCTGTCTACAGCTTTCCCAGTCATGTGTAGGTTCCATGTATAGGGAGATGGAGGTCACATATGCCCCTGCACAAGCACTTTGGGGAGCTGGGACCTGAAAAGGGAGGTCTCCAAGGAGAGCTCTGTGGGTACCTGAAGGAGGCCTTTCTGGAGCACAGCCTTCTGAGGGCCAGGTTGATTAGATGGAGAGAAGGATCTCCAGGTGGGTGGGTGTGGCAAGGGCCAGTGCCCACATGGGTCACAACTCTCTAGGTGCCCAATTACCTGCCTTCGGTGAGCTCTGCCATTGGTGGGGAGGTGCCCCAGCGCTACGTGTGGCGCTTCTGCATCGGCCTGCACTCGGCACCCCGCTTCATGGTGGCCTTCGCCTACTGGAACCACTACCTCAGCTGCAACTCCCCGTGTCCTAGCTACCAACTGCTTTGCCGGCTCAACTTCATCCTCAACATCATCGAGAACCTCGCGCTGCTAGTGCTCACCTATGTCTCCTCTTCCGAGGACTTCAGTGGGTGACCTGAGGAGGGAAGGAGAGTGGGGAAGGAAGGGTTCTGGGAGGGGATGCCCCTGCCCCTCCCTTACTCCGACCTTCAGATGTAGGGTTCGGGTGCTTCCTGCAATGAGCGCTCCCAACCCTCCTCTCTCCCTCCAGCTATCCACGAAAACGCTTTCATTGTGTTCATCGCAGCATCCCTCAGTCACATGCTCCTCACCTGTATTATCTGGCGGCTGACCAAGAAGCACACAGTAAGTCAGGAGGTACAGTCTACACCTAGGGTAGACCTGGGGCTCCAGGCACACAGAGGACAATCAAGGAGACCTGTCCTCTGCATGCGGTTAATGGTGAGATGGGAACTGGGGTTCTAATTGGAATCTTGGCTGAGGATAAGGGGAGGGTAACTGGTCAGAATTGGGTAGTATGGGAGACTGGAGAAGAGAGGAGATTGAGGCTCCAAATGGAGGTAGAATGAGGGGCATGGGTTAGGAAGACATGTCAGGGTCTGTGGTCTGTAATAATTACAATTGCCCCCCTCCCCCCCCCCCCCCCCCCCCCCCGCCACACACACACACACCCTTTTTCTTCCCAGTATCTGGAGGTGTTGGATTGGTTGGTTGACTCCAAGTAACTTTCATAGTCCATCTTCCCAAAGTGGGAGGGGCAGGGACACCACTGCTCCTTGGCCCCATTATACCCCAAATGCAGGGATGTCAACATGCCCATCATTCCTGCTGCCCCTGCCTGTGCCCCCTTCCATGACCAAGGTTGGGGAGACCGGTCCTTAGGAGTTGGGGTTAACAGGGGAGGCCACTGACACATATCCAACAAGCTGCAGAGTCATCAGACGGCCTATCTTATAGGATCAGAAGTCCTACAACTGGAAACAGCGGCTCTTCGTCATCAACTTCTTCTCCTTCTTCACGGCGCTGGCTGTCTACTTTCGGCACAACATGTATTGTGAGGCTGGAGGTGAGGCCAGACTAGGACCCATAGATGGTCACAGGACAATTGTTTCCTATAGTGTGCAATATGGTGGTGTGCTCCCTGTGTAGTGGTGTAGTGGTGGTGACTTATCAAGAGGCCCCAGGTCAGGGGGAAGGTGGGGACAGGAGGCTCACCATGCCCTTCCTTGTGTCCTCAAAACAGTGTACACCATCTTTGCCATCCTGGAATACACTGTTGTCCTAACCAACATGGCATTCCACATGACAGCCTGGTGGGACTTCGGGAACAAGGAGCTTCTCATTACCTCCCTGCCTGAGGAAAAGCGGTTCTAAACCCTTCTCTCCTGCAAAGGAGGCCCACTGCTCAGAAACTAGAAACGAGATAACCACTCTGGCCTTCCCTACCTTCTGTGTCCTCTCTGGGCCCTACTGAAGTGGGGGAGGGAAGAAGGAGGAAGGGCACAGGACATGGCTTTACCCAGCTCTACGGCATCTCCTTTTCCCCACACCATGTGAAGGCACAGGGACCTTCAAGCAGCATCACCCTTACCTGAGAAGCCCCAAGAAGCCGAGTTGGCAGGAGAGCTCCATCTGGTGCTAAAAAAAAGTCCTGAGGTTCATAACCACCATCTGGTTCTTGGCCTTAACATAGCCACCTCTCGTTGAGGTCAGGGACCACTGAGCAGTGGCTGCCACCTGAAAACCACAGCCATTGTCTTCCTGTGGTCATTCACTTGGCTCATGTCTCTAATAATCTTCTCTGCATACCCTGCCCAGATGGTCTAGTCCTGACTTCATCTCTGATGATGGGGGTGGGCAGGCTGCATGATTTCCAAGGGCTCTGCCAGTCCGTGCTTCTGATATCACCTTGTGGAGGTGGTGATCTGTACCCGAAGGCTGACTGCTCCAGAAAAAGCACTGGCACAGCATATATTTCTCTTCCCTTCTGAAATCTCTGGCTTACAGACTCGTCCTCCTTGGCAAAAGTGTGGGGTGGAAGGGCCAGAGGCAGATTCCAACCCCAACTGGTGCCCCTTCCCCAACCTCCCTACTATCCCAGGCTCTGAGCTCTTCAGATTGTACATTTTATTTCAAAGGAAAATAAATTTTTTTTGCCAAAAGTCTGGGCTAGATTTGCTTGTCTTTGGGCTTATCTCTAATGGAACTGAGGTGAGGACAAGCTCCCAGGATGGAGGGATTAAATCCATGGTAGGTTATGATTCCACATGGTGCCCCACTACCTCCTTAGGCCTGGAGTCTCCTGTGGCTGACCTAAGCCCCAATTTTGGTGAGCAGAAGTAACTGAGCTATCCTTGTAATGACTCCAGGCCTGGAAGCTGATACCTGGGAGTCTTGGGTGGAGGTAAAGGCTTGAGTTCTAGCCCCAACTGCCAGTAAAGATCTTTCCCTTTGAGGATGTAAACAGCTCAGATGCAAGACCACTGAGAACACCTGCCTGCAGGCTGATGGCTCTCCACCTCTCTCTTTCTGAGCCTATCCTTTGCATCCCAGTCTACTATAGAATCTGTGGCTGGGCCCCATAGCAAGACTGGCCCCTCTAAGGGAGCCCAGAGCTTTGTTAGAGAAATTGGGGGGTGGGGGGACCACAATGAAGCCTATTGTCTTCTGTCCCCTCTTACAGGAAACAAAAGGCTCCCAGTCTCTGGGGAGCCCTAGCCCATGCCTGTCCCCTGCCCAACCCCCAATGTTCTGCACACAGGGAGGAGCCGGGGCCACTGGAGACAGGAGGTTTTATTGATGCTGATGGGGGTAGGAGCCTGAGGGGTGGGGTGGGGGCTGAGTCAGTCAGCAATGCATAAGGCCTGGGCACATGGAGACAAGTTAGGGCACATTCATCTTCTCAGGATTTTGTGGTTCCTTCATTGGGGAAGGGAGAGAGCATCTTGAGGGGGGAGCAATTCGAAGAGCAGCAAGGGAGAGGTTAGGGATGGCTAAGAGCTCCTAACCTGAGAGAAGGCACCACAATAGGCAGCAACATCTGTGTAGAAAGCTGGATCAACTGGTCAGTAGGGAAAAATGGGGAGGGGCACTGGGTTGGCTTCTTGGGGAAGGGTCCAACCTTGGCCTGGGTGAGCTCTCAAGAATACCTGGTATTCCCAAGCAGATTGGGACCCAAAGCCCCTTTCCCCGTGGGCCTCCTTAAGGAAAACAGGCATTCAGGGAGCCCCCTGGCAAGGGGTGCCAGAATTAGTCTTTAAGGCACAAGGCACAGCTGGGGGCAGACAAGGCGCCAAGGCACAACTGGTGGGGGGGCAGGGGCAGCCTCCAAGCTGAGTGCCAGGGTCACAAGAGGACGCAGGACCGCCCACGCTTGATCGGTGTGGGGTTGAGCACAGCCCGGACAGCCTCAGCAAACACTTCCTTGACGCCATCCTGCTGCAGGGCCGAGCACTCGAGGTAGCGCACAGCATGGATCTGCTTGGCCAGCGCCTGGCCTTGCTGCGGTGTGATGGGCGCCTGGCCCTGCTCCTTGAGGCGCCGCAAGGTGTCAGGCTGGGCTCTCAGGTCCTTCTTGGTGCCCACCAGGAGGATGGGCACATCAGGGCAGTGGTGGCACACCTCCGGATGCCACTTGTGCCGCACATTCTCATAGGAGGGTGGACTGGCAATGGAGAAACAGATGACAAAGACGTTGGTCTGAGGGTAGGAGAGAGTGCGGAGGCGGTCGTACTCCTCCTGGCCCGCCGTGTCCCACAGGTTCAGGTTCACCGTGCGCCCGTCAACTGCGCTCTGGGCGCTGTAATTGTCGAACACTGTGGGGATGTATTCCTTGGGGAAGGCGTTAGTTGTGTAGCAGATGAGCAGGCATGTCTTGCCCACAGCCCCATCGCCCACCACCACACACTTTATGCTCTGCATTCTGGGTGCAGCTGCTGCAGTGGAGGCACTGCCTCCTTCCCCTTCTGGGCCCCTCTGGATGCAATGACCTATGAACAGAGGAGAGGGACACGTGGTCAGGACACTCTTGGAACGAAAGAATGGGGGCACACAGAGGGAAATGACCTTCTGTTTTCTTAACCTGACACCATCTTATAATCCTATCAGGACAGACCTCGGAGACAGATACACAATAAAGAGAGGCCCTGAGATCATGCAAAGATGCTCAGATGTAAGGAGGCTGGCGCTACAGTATGTAAATATATTATGTGGAGCACATAAATTCTGGTGCCAGATCAACTAAGGTCAAATCCTAGCTTTGCTATTTTCTAGCTGTGTGACGCTGGACCAATTACTTAGTAGTTGGTGATTAGTGGGCTTGTTTTCTTATGTGTAAAATGGGAATAAAATAATACCTACTTCATTGGATTATTAAGAGGATTATATAAGGTAACACAGTAAAACATTTAGAACAATGCCTTCAATAAGTATTAGCTACTTTTATTTTTCCTCCAGGCAGTATAGACACAAAAGGACGGTGTACAGGTGTAGGGATCAACCTACTGACCCTCTACTAGGTATGGATCCCTCCCATTATGTACACTGGAGAGGGGTTCTGGCACAGGGCGCTGTCCGTCACTCTGAGATGCAGCCATGTGTGGGAACCTCTCCCAACTCAGGGCCAGCCCTGCCCAGCGCACTGATGTTTCAACTCCAAACCCCATATCTTGGCTACTGAGTACAACCCAAAAGGTGCAATAAGAAATCTGCTGAGTAAGGAGCACAATTCTCTAGACAGCTGCCCTATCAAAATCCAGGGTGCCCTGGGGAGGGAAAAGGAGGGTAAGCTAATCCCATTATTTCTGTAAGCATAATAGACCCTATTTGAATGAAGCAAAGGGGTGGCTCCTAGACATCAGCATCTTCTCTTGAGGTCCTTGGTGGGGTGAGGCAGATCCTCCAAGCCCACCCAAAAGGGATGAACGGAAGAATAAAACAAAACCTTGATTTCCCTCTTACTTTTCTGTCTCTTTTTTGAGACCATGGCACGTACCTCTGAAGAATTTCAGGGGCTTCCAGACTCTTGGGTAGAGAACACAGTGCCATTAAAGCTCTATCACTGAGAACACATGCTGGAGTCAGATTGGCCAGGGATTCTACTCCCAGCTCCACCAACTAGTCATGTATGATCTTGGGCAACATATTAAGTTTCCTGAGCTTCAATTTTCTCATCTGTAAAATGGGGGAAATCTTGCCTATTGTGTTACAATTGTTCAGAGTATGAAATGAGCTAATGTACGAAAGTGTTTGGCCTGAGGCATGGCACATAGGAAGTACCAAATAAATGGGCTGCTATAATTATTAGTGAGGTATGAAAGAAAGAGTCCCAGCTCCAACCATTACCCTTGTCCCCTTTGCAGCTCACGGGGCCTCAGGGTGAGGAACTGCTCTTCTGAGTTCTGGAAAGAACAGAGCTTCCGGAAACCCTGTGATTATTTATACTGCTGTGGCAAAGGTTCTCCTCTCATTGGCTACTTCCTCTTGGCCATGAGGGACTTTTGCTGGCCAGTATGTGACTTCCTTTCCCCGACTCTCACAACCAGGTCCCTGCATCCTAGGAGGGGACAGCCAATTTCATTTCATTTACTTATTTATTAGAGAGTGGGGAATGGAGAGAGAGAGAAAACATTGAGTAAGAGGAAAACACTGATTGGTTGACTCCTGCACACGCCCCAACCAGGCTAGGGATTGAACCTGCAACCTGGGTATGTGTCCTGACTGGGAATCGAACCTGAGACTTTTGGTGCACAGGACATTTCTCCAACCAACTGAACCACACTGGCCAGGGCTGGACAGTCTGTTTTAGACACACCCAGATATCCAAGTATCCCTTGCTCCATGCAAGCACCATCACCACTGGCCCATTTTTCTCCATTTCGCTTTATATACACTGCAAAACTGCACCCTAGTCTGAAAACCCCTTAACTCTCAGCCTGACCTCTCAAATACTGGTTCAGAAGTCTCAAAAATCAAATTGTAGATAAGAGGGAGATCCCATTGGGAGGCAAAAAGGAACTCTGGTGGTGTGGGACCTGCACAGGACCCAGAACTTAATCCCAGCTTCCTCCTAGTTTCTAGCTTCCCCCAGGACCAGCTGGGAGGGAAATGGTTTCATTCTATGAGGTTGTCTCTGGTTCCCATGAAAACATTTCTATCTTATTTGTGTGAATAAGTATCTGTGTCCAACTTCAGGACAGATAGAGAGTCTCAGGAAATGGGTCCAGGTAGGAGTTAAGGATCTTATAGGGCAGTGGAACCTCAGACTGGAAGTCAAGAGACTGAATTTCTAACCCCAGCTCTGTTCTGCTGCTGACTCACTGAAACCAAGCATGAGGCACTTACCCTCCCTGGGCCTCAGTTTCCCAGTCCATGAAATGGAGAGAAAACTGCCTGTGACAAGGGCAGTAGGTAGATGAAATGAGACACAAAGAGCCCTGGGAGCAGGGGATAGAATGATGGGGGTAGGAAAGGCAGGGGGTGGTGTGGGGGTGGGGTTGGGGCTGAGTCAGTCAGCAAATGCATAAGGCCTGCATACATGGGGGCAAGTTAAGACACATTCTTCTAGGATTCCGTGGCTCCTCCCTTGGGGAAAGGAGAGAGCATGTTGTAGGGGTTGGTGCTGTTACTTATGTCCCCTGAATTACCTGAGAGACCTTAGCATTTTGAGAGAACTCCTGGGCCTGTAAATCTTCAGTTCTACACAGAGTAGGGGCATGGGTGTGGTAGTATGTCTGGGAACTCCTCCCCCACAGGCCCAGCACTGGGTTGGCCCAGGCAGGAAGGCAAGAAGGGAGCTCTGGACAGCAGTCACAAGGCCCAGGAGACTGGAAGTTCAGTGGCTCCAGGCTGCTCTCTAGGGAGGTGGTTATCAACCCACGATCAGTAAATCAGCCCTCAAAGGAGTGGGGAGGGAGAGGGCAGCAGCTTCCGGACTGGCAAGGGAACAGGACTGACACCGGAAAAGGATCATGAGTGCGGTAGTGTCCAGAAACAAGCAGAGCAGAGAACGTGTGGTACAGGGCAGAGAAGCAAATTCCGGAATGTGACCTCTTGGGTTCACCTGCTGACTCTGTCCTTTGATAAAAAGCCCTCACAAGGTACAACCCTTTATAGATCACGTGGCATTGTTATTTGATCCTTATAACAACCCATTGGTACTATGTCTATTTACAGATAAGGAAACAAACTCATAGTTAAAGTAACTCAGTGTCATACGGCCAGTTAGCTTGGGAGTCAGGACACAAACCCGTTTTGCCATCCAAAGTTTGTGTTTTCCTCAATGCATCATAGAGCCTCCACATTACCCCTTACTAGCCAACTTCGTGACCCTGAGCAAGTAAGTCACTTCCCTTCCCGGAGCCTCAGTTTCTTTAACTGTACAGTAGGAATGACAATACTTGCCTTCCTTGACTCAAAGGGCAGCAGTGCTTTGTGAATTGGAAAGTTGTGCACACAGAAGCAAAGCCTCTCATCCCAATAGGCAGGAAGCACTGAATACGTAGGTGTCTGAGTGGTGGCATCAGTCTAGTACTTTATCCCAGAGTGTATCCCCTCTCACAGGACAAATGTTTACTTGGAAATCCTATAACCTGTACTGGATCAAATAGGTTCCCACAGCCCATTTAAGGAGGGTAGGGTCTAACCTGGGCCACATAGGAAGAAGGAACAGTCAATGCTGCAGGAGGCCAAATAAGAGTGGCCTGCTTGAGGTTAGGGTTAACTGTGACTTACTAGATGACTTTTATAAAAAGAACTTTGGACCGACCCTGCTGGTGTAGCTCAGTGGTTGAGTGTCAACCTATGAACCAGGAGATCAAGATTCGATTCCTGGTCAGGGCACATGCCCGGGTTACGGGCTCGATCCCCAGTAGGGGGCGTGCAGGAGGCAGCTGATCAATGATTCCCTCTTATCATTGATGTTTCTATCTCCCTCTCCCTTCCTCTCTGAAATCAATAAAAACTAAAAGAACTTTTATTTACTAAGTAAATTAATGATTGCAGATCTGTATATTATTAGCCAAATTACAATGACTTTTTATTCCTAACTTAATTAAGAGCATGCCTAGTCTCTCATTCTGGCATTCAGAGTTCTTCATACTCTGGTAGGGATTTTAGAGTTAGCTAGATCTGAGTTTAAATCCTAGTTCTCCCACTTATGAGCTAAGTAATAAAACCAACCTCATAAGGTGTTATAAGGATTAAATGCATTAATGTACAATATATGTGTAAATGTAGGTACTCTGCAAATGTGAGTCCCCAGCTTCCTGCTCCAGAGGGGTCGTCACAGTCCTCTTAAACAAGCCAGGACGATTGTTGCCTCTGAACTGTTACTCTTGTTCTTCCATCTGCTGCCATTCCCTCTTGCCTCTAGAATCTTCCTGACTCCTCAAGGCCTAGCTTAAACCTCAGAGCTTCAGAGTCCCATGGGGCTACTGACTTCTCCTTTCTTTGAACTTCCATAGCATGGCCAACCTTTTAACCCTTCTTTGGCTCCTTGTGATTCTCCTTCCCCAATAGTCATACATAAGTTTCCTAGTTTGTGGATGCCCTCCCCCACCCCATACTGGATCTTGAGCATCCCTCTTCTACAGAAAAACTAAGCACAGGGTTGAGAACACAAGACTGTGCAACCACTGCCTTCTGATCTGCTTGCTTCTGCCCCATTACTGAGATCTGGACAGTTGCCTCAAAAGCCCAGAATTGAACTAACACTCCCACGGCCAACACTGCAATACTGAATCTTTTTGGACAGCAGTGGCAGCCAAAAACTTTGACTGGGATAGGCAAAAATCTCTCTTTCCAGTACCAGCTTGACCTGACTTCAGCAGGGAGCCCATCTAGGGGAGCACAGCCCATGGGGACCTAACTCTGAGTATGGTTCCTGGAGCCCAGCTTGTACCCAGTGGGACCTTGTCTTAGGGTGTGCCTCAGGCAGACCCAGAAGTGGGGAGGGAAAGGAAGCAGAGGATTGCCTGATTGCCAGATCTCTGTGGCCGTTAGAGCAGGGGAAGTGTCCCAATTGGGAGTGGGGGAGGGGTGGGCCCTAAGAGATGGGGGAGTGTGAAGGCAATGGGAACCAACTTACCACAGCCTTTTAACCTACCTCCTTGACATGGGGCTCCCCGTCTGCAGCCCTCACTGAAACTCATTCTACTTAATCCATCTCTGGGCATTCTGATCCTGAACTCTGGCCACACCAACCTGATTCTCCAAAGCAGTCTCCACATTCTCTTCCCCAAAACACATCAAACAGCAAGCAGTATTCCCTTTCCTCATGGGAATCCAGCATTCTTCCCCTCTTCCATCCCCCAATCCCCAATGGGCAGCTCAGAAGTCCTCAGTTGCCTAAGGAACCCCACCCCTTGGTTCTCCAGGGCCAAGCACCATTGTCATCTCCTCCAGGAAAGTTTTGGCAAATCACCCAGGTCACAAGTGACTTATCCCATCCAAGGTCTGGTCCCTGTTTCTCTCACAGGCACATTGTATCTTGCAAGACATGGAGGCTGTTCTGAATCTTATCTAGACTGGGAGGACCTAGAGGGCAAGGTCCTGGGGATCTGTCTCCTTAGGCTGAACACAGTCAATAACTGAACTCACTTGTACTTCATGTCTTTGCACATGGGAGTTCCTCCTCCAGAAATTCTGCTCGCCCCTGTCTGATCCTCCCAGCCTTTCAGGGCCCAGATCTGTTCCCATCTTCTCCCCCTTTCCTGCCCTAGCTTCCCCAGCACTGTCCCTCCTGTTCATTGCACTGAACTAACTAGATGCCTCATGAGGAGGGAAATTGTTCTTTTGCTTACTTCCAGAAGTCCAGCAGAGTTCTGAGCAAAAGCTGCAGACTGACACATATCTCCTCCTCCATCAATGCAAACTTTGATTCTGGGAACAAGGAAGAGTCATAGGCCCAGGAGACACAAGACATGGGCAATCAACCTCCTCCTCCCACTGAGGAGCACAATTTCGGGTATCAAACACATATAGGCTAGACTGCCCTGTCTTCTACTGGAAGAGGGAGAGGGGTGAAGCAGGCACAGCAAGGCTAGAGGTGATGAGGAAGATGGGTACGAAAAGTGTTCCTGATAAGGCTAAGGATTGCGGGTATTTGAAGACCTGTGGTCAAGGGTTAAGCAAGGTCAGGGTCAGTGTTGAAAATGGCTTCAGAAGCTCGAGAGTCTGATTGTTTGTTTGTTTGGAAGGATGGAGGAGAGGTGATACGAAGAGGCTCAAAAAGGCTGCAGCTGGCTGCAGCTGGGCAGGGAGGAGGAAGCTGGGGGAGACATGAGATCATTGTGGGGCTGGGACTAGGCCAAGGGCTGAGTTTCTCTCTTTCTTCCCCTTCTCCCCATCAGCAGGGAACTAGACCCAAGAGAGCCTAGTTCCCAGCCTTACACACACACACACACACACACACACACACACACACACACACATACACACACACACACACACCACCCCATGCTAGAGAACTCTCCACCTCTTGCCATTCTCCACCCTTCAGCCTCTGCAGAGCTTCCTGCACTGCAGCAGGTAGGGTAAGAGGATTAGTTGACTCTACCCACTAGGGCCTAGAGAGGAGGAAGAAGCAAGACAGCTGTAGTTGGGAAAGCTATGGTGAGGATAGGACCCTTTCACTAAGTCTGAGTTCCCTTCCTTCTTTCACCATCCCCAGCACCTGAGGTGCTCCATAAAGGGTGAGCCCCAGGGCCAGGAGAGCTTTGCTTGGGGGAGCTAAGGAGGCCACCCCCTCCCCCACCAAGCAGCACAGAGGAAGGCTGAACACTTGCTTCCTCCTCCCTTCCCCCTAGCAGCTCAGGAGTCCCAGGGCCCCACGAAAGCCCTGTGAAGTGGCACTTCCTTTGCCTTTGCTCATTTCACACGGTGCTGTACAGAAGCACCATCCTCCCAATCCTACCCCCTACCCCCGAAAATACCCACAGAGAGACCCAGGGCCACACTGTCCCTTCAGCCCCGCCCCAGGCCTAAGGGGGTTTCCATAAGGGAAAAAAACATCAGGGAGGAAACTCCGGCATCTATTTTCCACAGTCAGTGGGGCAGAGCTAGAGCAGGGCACAGGGTACTCCCTCATCTTGCTGTCCTCTCGCAAAATCCCCCACACTCTCTGCCCTTTTCTCATCTCTCAAACTATAACAATCCTTGGACTTTGGGGAAAGGGGCCACAGTTCCTATCCCTGGGCAGATACTCGGACACCACTCAGATCAAGGCTGGCATGAGACAGGAGGGCTCACAGTGGAGGCCAGTGCTATGAAGAGCCTCTTGGTTGAAGGAGAGTCAGAGTTATCAGTATTCTCTATGCTCTGTGGAGGCATTGATAGGCAACTCCATGTTGAAGCTGAGTCACGAGAGACAAAGTTGGGAGCAAATCTAGGACAAGGGCCTGGATCTCCTAATACAGCCTGATGTTACTTCCATAAAGGAGATTATTTTACTCAGGCCTGGGAATGAGCCTATCATCTCTCTGACCTCATTCAGGAAGATCCTACCACGGTTTATCCCTTCAGGAAAAGGCCAAAGGGGTCAGGTTGAAGTCTGAGCCCTTTTTGCTTCTAAATTCTCAAGCTTTTATACCTAGTCTATACTGGGGTGTCCATGATTTAGAACTGACATTATTAGACAGACAGCCATCCTGGCTCTGCCCTAACTGAGAAACTCCTCCTTCAGCTTCTAGCTCCTGGGGAGATGCCCTCCCCCCATGACATGAGGACAAAAGAGGAAGCTGGACTCTGGACAGGAAAACCAATCTGTTCTGGGGAGGTGGCCCAGGCTTTGTCTTTGGTTTCCCTCCTCAGAGACCCCTACAAGCCTCACCACTAATGGGTCTACACTGTGCATGGAGGGAGGGATCTTCAGTCTGGGTCCTGGCCCCCATCTTCTTCCCAAACGCCCATCTACCCCCATTCAAATATCTTCCCAACTGTCTTACTATAGCCACAACCTCTCATATCTTCCTGCTCATGACCCCCTAAAAGCTCACATCAGCTACCTCATTTGCCCTCACATCTTGCCAGAAACAACTCTCAGATCCTAGATTCCCAACCAGGATTTGTGACAATCTCAGAACGGCCACTTCCTTTCATTTCAGGACCTTGACCTTATTTCTTTAGCCAAAACCTCAATGAGCAGCCTCCTAGGTTGCAGGCACCTCCCCTCCTCTCTTGATATTTTCCCATTTAGATCCCTATGACCCTGATCATATTTTTTTCAGCAATGACTTTCTTGCAATTAGCTCAAACCTTCAGTGGGACCAGATCTTGCCTGGGAGAAACCCTGTCTCATCCATCCTATCTTCAACCCTCAGAGACCTGTGGGTTTTAGTTATGCAGGATCCTAAAATAAAGTATTGGGTTGCAGGCCAGGAGTCAGGACTCCTGGGTGGTTTTTTACTGAGTGGTGATGCTGGGAAAATGCCTTGCAAGAATATCCTTCCCCAAGAAGGGGTTTTATGTATGTCCCTGAGATTTCCTCTGGGGCCAAACCCCATATACCTCCCAGAAATGAGAGTAGGAGAGACTGGTGGGTAGAAGAAGGGACAACTCACGGGAGAGGGGCAACTGTGAGAATGGAAGAGATTAGAATGGGAACAGCCTTTAAATCTAAAGGTGCTTGGGAATCCCAAAAGTATAGCACTTGCTCCCCTCCATTTCTTTCTTTCTCTCTCTCTTTTTTTCCCCTAGTGGAGATAAATAAATAGAGTAAAATGAGGGAGGCAGCGAGAAGCAAGATCTCATAACATGCATCCCAAAGGCTTGAGGAAAGAGTTCTAGAATGGGGACAATGTGTACTTATAAAACCAATCTAGACTGAAGTTAGACTCAGGAGAAAGACAGGGAGTAGGGTCCTATCTAGGGTGAAAGGGGGAATACTAAGGATGCCAGAAAGCAGAGGAGCGGGGTCAGCAGACTGCAGAGGGCTTCCTGTCACCAAGGCCCTGACGTAGCCCAGGGCATGGGGTATCCAGCCTGGGCAGGACCCGGATGGAAGACAGCATGGAAGAAAGGGCAGATACTTTGTCTCACACCCTTCTTTTCCTGAACTGGCACTAAAACATTAAAACTGAAGTCAGACTAGCTATAGTCTTCTCTCCAGAATCTTGCCTTTCCCCCTTCCCTTTCCATCTGTCACACATAGTTGACCTGGTCGCATTCTCTCCAACACCATTGTTGGAACCAGTAAGTATTGGAGTTAGGGACCTTTGGGCTGTCCCCCACCCTCCAGGCTTGGCCTCATGATTAAGCACCCAAGGGCCGGGGTGATTTTGATTTCCCACGGCCTCTTTCACTAGTCTTATTCCTGCCACTCTACCCTGACTGCTACTGTCTGCTTCCTCCTACCTAACCACAACCTCACCCACTACAGGTTCCCTTCATTCTGCTGGCTTTCTCTGCTCTGGGCCCTCTCAAGGCTGAGGGCAGTTATTTTGTCTCAAAGAGATAAAAATGTAGACACACAGACACTTGCACACACACACACACAGAGAGGTTTTCCAGCCCTTTAAGGATCTGTCACTAGGTGGTTGCAGCCTGCATCTCTGAGCTGGGGAGGTTTGAAAAGGCTCTCAAACTCACCAAAGATCTGACCCCAGAGCTGGAGATAAGCGGCTGAAGGGAAAAGACACAGAGACGGGGATCGAGAAGGATGAGGAAAGATAGAGGAAGCAAGAGTGTGGAGCCAGAAGCTGGCCAAGGAAGGGAAGGGTATATAGGCTGCAGGGGGCAGAGATGGACAGAAGGGCAGGGTAAGTGAGAGGCCAGGGCCTTGGCAGGACTGTGTGTTGGGGAAAAGAAACTGAAGAAGATGGGAGAAGCGGGTAATGGAGGGTTCGTGGGTAGTCTAAAGAGAGAATGGAGGAAGACAGAGCGAGGATGTACAGAATTCAGGGACTAACAGTGAGGGGTGGTTGCGGATAATAGGGGGAGACTAGGAGGTGGTTCCCAAGCATTTCCCAGGGCCAGAGCCCTTGCTTCCTCCCAGAAGCCCTATCATTCTCTCCATCTTCTGGAATTAGTGCTGCTCTGTGATGCCATCTTGTCAGAGACTATCAGTGCCTCTGGATGAGAGTCCTTCCACTTCCAGTCACAGGACAAGACCTCCCTCAGTTTACCCACAAAGGAGCAAGGCCAGGCACCCGTCGGCCAGGCCGGCGGATGTTTGCTAACTAGAGACCTGTTGCTTGCTTCCAGGGATGAAGAGGTTTGACCTCAGGAAAAGAAAACAACAAACGATACAGAGAGAAGGACTGTGGTCAGCGCCACCCCCACCCCCCCCTTCTCTCGAGCGCAGGGGACCGCTGGCTGCAGCCGGAGAGCCGGGTCCGAGTTGGCGGCGATCCTCCGGGCAGGGAGCTCTTCCTCTGCAGTGGAGGCTTCAGAGGCCAGACACCGCCCCCCTCGCAAGTGTCACAACCGCCGCAGCAGTGGGAGCGCCATCTCCAGCCCAGGGGGCACCCTCCTCTCACGCACTTCGGGACACCCCCACCAACTTCGGCGGGCACCCCACTTCTGAGTCCCCCATCCCAGCTCTAAGCTCTCCCACTTCAGAGACTTTTCTCGCGGAGCGGCAGCCTTCCGATCTCAGGGGTCCCCCCGCAGCCCCCGGGAGCCGGTGCAGCCCCCGCCCTACAGGAACCCACCCTCCCGGGGCCGCCGCCGGCTCGCAGGGACCGGGTGCCCGCCCCGCCCGGCGGCCGCGCCCGCCCAACTTGCAGCGATCCCAGAGCCTCCCGCCCGCGGCCTCCCGCAAGCAAACTTCCTGGGCCCGCGCCCGCGCCCACTCCCGGGCCGGCAGGGCTCCCCACCCCCGACCCCCAGCCCGCCGGCCCGCGCCGGGCCTCACCTGGTGCCCTCCCCGCCGCGGGGGAGCTGGGGGCGGCGGCAGCGGCTGGCGGCTCGAGAAGGAAGTGAGAGCGGGAGGCCGGAGGAAGTGGGGGGGGGCGGGCCGGGCGGCCGGGGCGGGGCGGGGCGCGGGGGCGGGCCGAGGCGGGGCCCAGTCGCACCAGGAAGTCCGCCGGCCGGCGGCCCCCACCCTCGGTCTCCCCTCCACGGGTCTCTCCCCTGCCGGGTCCTGGGGCTCCCCCACCCCTCTGCCTCTGTGTCCCTTAAGGTCAGGCCTCCCGTCTCCTCCTAGCCGTCCCCCCCGCCCCCCAGAGGCCCTAACCTAGGCTCTAGGCTTCTGCCCCCTCCCCGTATCTCGCCCCCACCCACCGCGGCAAGATGCTGAGAACAGGCGCCCCTAGGCCTGGTGCCTTCAGTCAAGTGCAGGGATCGAGCGATGGTCAAGTCCCGGGCTACAGCGGGTCAAGCTGGGCATTCCCCACCCCGGCCCCGAGCTCCAAGGGGGTGCGGAGTGGTGCCGAGGTGGTGATTCAGCAGTGGGAAGGCCCCAGACCCCTGGGGAGGGTGCGGACATGGGGTGGGGGTGGGGAGGGGAGCTGGCGTCAGCACCCGGGGAAAGACAAGATCAGCAGAGGCGCAGGCGGAGCCGTGGGCCCCCCAAAACAGGATGTCGCGTCGTCGTTCCGCACCCGACCGTTCGGCGCGCCCGGGCTCTGGGGAGGGGGCGGGGCGGGCCGAGGACGTGGGGCTCCCCGGGCCCCCTCTTCTCGCGGAGGCGCGCAACTGCTTGGGGCTGAAGGACCGCACCCAGGCCTGAAATCCCCGCCCGGGCCCGGAGGACGGGAGGGTGGGCGGACTCGTGGGCGCCCTCTGCTGCTTCTGCTCCCGGGCGTGGTGCGTGGAGCTCTGACTTGAGAAGGGACATCCTTGGTTCAAAAACAACTTGCTGAGTGCCTACCACGTGCAAGTTGCTGTATAGGAAAACCGAGAGGCGCTTACGACAGGCTCACTGTCTCCAAGAGAAGGATAAACTTAGAGAATGAATAGCTTATGCTTTCTCAGCCTCAATTCTGTCTTCGGAATAACCTCTTCTTCATCCTGTAGTTGCGAAGATAACATGAGAATGGATGTAAAAGGCCTTCTGTCAATGCCTAGCTCAAAGGAAATGAGAATGAGTTCCCTAAACACAATGTGCCTGCCCATATCTTTGGGTCTTTGCGCATCCTACTCCCTCTGACTTTTCTGTCTTGACTGCTAGGGGAAATAGACGCGTCTTTCACAATCTGGCCCTAATGTTCCCTGCCTGGCTGCCATTCTTACCCTTCCCACAATGCGTGCACACACACACACACACACACACACACACACACACACACCACCTCTGCCATGCACTTAATAGTCTCTCCTAATGCTGTCCAGTGGAAATATAATGTGTACCATAAATGTAATTTAAAATTTTCTAGTAATGACATTTTTTAATTTAAAAGAAACAGATACAATTAATTTTAATAATATATTTTACTTAGCCCAACTTATCCAAAATATCATTCAACATGTAATCAATATAAAAGTTATTGGTTATAAATGAATAGGATATTTTACATTCTTTTTAAAAAATAAGTTTTATTCATTTTAGAGAGAGAGAGAGAAACATTGGTGAGAGGGAGACATTAATTGGCTGCCTCCTGCACACCCCTACTGGGGATCCAGCCCGCAACCTGGGCATGTGCCCTGACTGGGAATCAAACCAGGGACCGGTTGGTTCATGGGTGGAGGCTCAACCATTGAACCATACCCACAGGCTCTTTTTGTTTGGTACTAAGTCTTTGAAATCTGGTGTGTTTTATACCTAACAGTACATCTGAATTTTGGCTAGACACATTTCAAGTGCTCAACAGTACATATAGCTAGTGAGTATGGCACAGTGAAGTTAGAGCCCCTATCAGATTCAGGCTGGTAAATGACTGAGCAGATTAATTCATCCTCCATGCTGCTTTTAGGGAAGCTTCACTTGCCCCCCCCACCCCCCAGGCAGAGTTTGGATCTCTCTTCCCCCCTCCCCAGAGCACTTGGGACCCAGCTCCTCTCTAGAGGAATGGAGAGCTGGAAACGCAAGGGAAAAACCTGGTTCCCCTCATAACCTACTGGAAGCACATGGCTGGTGGTTGGCATTAATGATGAAGAAAGGACTGTGAGTTTCATAAAAGACAGGGTTCAGTGGATGACCACATCGTACAATGACTTCTATGAGCCATTAAAAACTATGTCCCAGAACAAAGCTTTCTGAGTTGTGTTCTTAGAGTTCCCTTCCCAGGATTTGAGGGCAGGAAAATAGTGTAGTTCTGACCTCCCTTCCCTTCAACCAGAGTTAGTTGACTTTTATCAGATTTACATACTAGTGTTCTGGGTAAAGAGCTCATTTAAAAAGTTTTCGGTGAAAAATACTAGAAAATCAATTTTAGAAGGATAGTGGTAAAAGTAGGATATCCGTTAGATTCAGTAGACCAAAAGGCTGGATTGGCAGCCTGTTGTCAGACTGCGTTTCCTGAGCCCCTGGTTGGCCCTGGTTTAGCTTGCTTAGGTCAGAGAACTTGACTTGGCCTTGAAGATTCCATGGTCTGGTGGGATATGAGACTTCTGCATATAAAGCTACTAGAGGACAAGTAAAGAGCCCAGGGCTGAAGTCTGCCCTAGACAGTTTTGCTCAGTGGATAGAGCATTGGCTTGTGGACTGACGGGTCCCTGGTTCAATTCCTGTCAAGGGCATGTACCTCAATTGCAGGTACTATCCCCCCATCCTGGTCGGGGTGCCTTCGGGAGACAACCAATCAATGTGTCTCTCTCACATAGATGTTTCCCTCTCTGTTTCTTCCCTTCCCTTCCACTCTTTCTAAAATCAATAGAAAAATATCCTCGGGTGAGGATTAACAAAACCCAAACAACGATAACAAAACCAAGAAGACCTGAAGTCTAGTCTTGGTTTGTCCAGACTGACTAGGGAAACTCTAGGTTAGGCCTCACCCTTCTCTGGGTCTAAGACTCCTTCACTGGAAAATAAGGGATTGAACCAGATAATACCTTCGAGCTCTGACCTATGATACACTGTTCAAAATAATAATTAAGTAATTAAGGTTTATGCATGCAGCATATTGCTCATAGTTCTTTCATACTAGTTAGGTCATCTTGCTTTGTGCTCTAGTTAATTGTATCTGTACCTACTGTCTGTCTTCCCCACTGACTGTAAGTCCTTTGAGGTTGTGTCTGATTCATCTCTGTGTCCACCCATTGGGCCTGGCACAGGCAGGCCTGAGCACACGTCTGGCTTCAGTATATGTTTGTGGAATTAAATTGTCTTAATAAAGCACGAATATGTATAGAACCATCAGAGGCCAGGTGACTTGGAGCCACTTTTATGGCACAGAGATAGGAAGGGCCAATAAGGTCAGAGGAGAGGGAGACAGGTAGATAGGTGGGACTGTTTGCAAAGGCTTCTCGGAAAGGGAGGGACTCCGCTGAAGAAGGTAGAAAGAGAGCACAACCCCAGAAGGGCTGCTGCTTCTTCCTGCTCTCTCACTTGCCTTCCCAGAATGGGTGAGCTCTTTGTGCTCACAAGCAGCTGAACGACAAGGACACCACGTTGGGACGTTTAGAAGTGAGACACCATATGAAAGCATTTTGTTGGAGTAGAATAGAGAGATCACAGACAAATAGAGAGATTAAATAGCCCAGGATTCAAATCCTGGTTGTACAGCTTACATTGTGACCTTTGACAAGTCAGTCAAAAGGACCACTCTCTTTCATTTCTTGAACACACATTTATTGAAAATCTTTTCTGGGCCAGGTATAGTGTCACACCAAGGATGCAGGCGTAAAAACATAGACAAGTCCTTATCCTGATATAACTGGCAAAGAAAATAGATTTTTTTTCTAATAAAAAATTATACTTATTGAGAAGCATTCAGAATGTCAACAAAATAGCTGCATTTTTTTTTGCAATTAAAGAGTGGTATTCAGTTAACAAAACAACAATTATTTTATAGAAGTTGCATCAGAGACAATTGAAGATGTAAAAACTACCACCCCATATATAACTAATTTGTGCTGTGCACCAAGAACCTGCTTTAAATTTCCATGCCAGTTTATAGGCCCTATACTGTACCAGGCAAGGTTAGTGGCTATTGAAAATACCACCAGGACAGGGCTATCTAAAGGCACATTCGGTAGTGGGTTAACTATACAAGAAAAGACAGTCTACAGTTTAAAAACAAATCTTACACACCCTTACATTTCAATTTTTTTTTTCTTTAGAAGGAATGAGTTGTGTCTCGAGGTGGGGCAAATGCTTTATAGACAAGGTAAAAACTGTGCTAGAACCAACTTATTCTTTCTCCTCCCCCGCCCCTCCTCCTCTTCTTTCTTCTCCTCATCCTCTTCAACTTCCTCATCTTCCTTTTTCTTGCCCCTTTCAGCCTGACAACTCCCTTTTTTGCTGCATCAGGGTCTCCTTTAGCTCAGTATGCAGCAATATCTTTTTTGTACTTCTCCTTTAGCTTAGCAGCTGTCTTCTCATCAGGCTTGCTTGTCACCCGCAGCAGTGTGATTCCACATCTCTCCCACCTTCTTCGCAACATCACCAATGGGTTAGCCAGAATGCTCTCCTTTGATTTTTGGGCAACACTTAGAACAAAACAAGAAAAAGGCCGAAGGAGGCCTCGTGGGTGCATTGGGATCCTTAAACTTTTTTTGTTTGTTTTCCCTTTAGGAGGGATATAAGTTTTCATTTCTCTTTCATAATGGGCTTTGTCTGCCTTTGCCATGTCTTCAAATTTTCCTTTCTCTTTAGCACATATGGTCTCCCACCTCTCTTAGAAAACTCGGAGACGTTGACTGAAGCATCTGGGTGCTTCTTCTTGTGCTCCTCCTGGCAAGTGTGCACACAAAAAACATGTGATGGTTCAATGGATAGAGCAGCCATCCGTAGACTGAAGAGTCCCAGATTCGATTCCGGTCAAGGGCATGTACCTCTGTTGCAGGCTCTATCCCTGGCCCTGGTCCGGGCACATGTGGGAGGCAACCAATTGATGTCTCTCCCCCTCCCTTCCACTCTCTCTAAAAATCAATGGAAAAATATCCTCGGGTGAGGATTAACAAAAACAAAACAAAAAACATGATGACATTTTGCCTCTTGGCTTCTTAGGATCCCTTTTCCCATGTTTAATTATTTTTCCTCAGTAAGCACAGAGTTGCTCAGTGCCCATCTGACTTGCACTTGCCCTTGCACTGTCTCTACGGGGCTCAATGTACTGCAGTGGCTATGAGAGCCAGAAGCCAGGGAGATAGCTCTTAAACAGGTAATCATACACAAGTATAAAAGCATATAACAGAGTTATTTTGTTTCATTTTAAAATGAGAATGAGAATACTGTGTGCTTTGCGGGATTGTGAGGATTAAATGAGATAATATAAGCATCTAGCAGATTGCCCAGGGTATACTAGTAACAAATGAACATTAGTTCATTTCTCCATATGCCCATGGTGTTCTCAGGTTCTTCCCCCTCACCAATTCCTCCTTCTTTCTCAAGGTCAAAATGCTAAAGCTGACTCGGTTCTCCTACAGGAGCAGGGTGGAGACAGAGAGGAGGAGAAGGGCCCTGAACTGATCTCACCCCTGCCCCAGAAGCTTCTAGCTTATTCCTGTAGTTCACCAGTGACCCGTAAGGGTTTTCTGCTTCATCCAGTCCCAGTCTCTTTAGGCTAACCCTAAATCAAAGTTCTCCTTTGACTCTGATGTGGTTCTAGGCACCTCACCTCTTGGGACTCCTCTGTATTCCCTGCTCTTCCCTCTCTCAGTCTGTCTGAAGAGTGGAAGTAGAAGTCTGCCCTTCATTGCTATCCCTAAAGACAGCCTGATGTCCCATTTTGTGACATGGGAAAATGAGGGGCAAGACAAGAGATGGCAGAGAAAGAACAGGGGAAGTGACAAATGAAACAAAATTCTAGAGTAGCATCCTCTGATCCATTGTTCCTGATTCTCTCCAAGAACCTAACTGGATAGCGGGAGGAGGGACCAAGGATATGCCCTATCCTCCAGGAGGGTCCCTTCTCCCAAGCAGGCAGAACAATAGTTGTCTTATTTGCCTCAGGGACAGCTTTGCATCTTTGAGGTTTTCCAAACTAGGTGGTACCCAGGTCACCTGGCATAATCCCCTCTGAGAAATTCCTTCTTCTTCAGCCCTGGTGTGTCCAGGAGCAACTCAGTTTGCACAGTTACACAGCATAGCCAGGATGTGAATCTAAGCAGTCTAATTCCAGGACCCTTCATCCTCATCTGTGTACAAGCCTTTCTGACTGCTTTAGGCAGCTACTTATCCCTCTTCTGTGCCCCCTCACCTGCCCCTGTACCAATTCCTTTCAAGACATTATTCACAAGTACCAGTTGCTCTTCTAAAAACTGAGCTCTCTGAGGGTAGGAACTGGGTTGTTACGAACAGGGGGTCAGTAGATGTTAAATGAATGAGTGAACATTGGCAGTAAGACTCTAGAACTGATTCTGGCAGGGGAGATGATTCTCTTTGTGAAACTAGCCTGGGAAGGGTTGTTAGAAGCCAAGATCTCTTTCCCTATTCCCTATCCTGCCCGAGTCTGGCAGCTTCTCAGTGATAGCTGTACTTGCCATGTTTGGACACCAGGGAGCTCCACAGATAACACAGCCTGGACTCAGAGATTCTTAAATTTTTCTGAGCCAGAGATTTAGGACTCTATTACACTTCTGCTGAAGATTCACTTTCCAAATGAAAGCTATTGGTATCCAGAAACCCTGTAATGTACAGGAAGGACAGCTAGGCTGCTGTACAGAACTCACATCATTCATTATTCACTTTTATTAAGTACCAGGTAAAGTCCTAGCCTGGAAGAAAATAAAGATGAATGAAACACAGTCCTGGATGAGCTCAGGGGCTAATTCGGAAAGTAGATACTTAAGAGGTAATCACAATCCAGTTATATAAGCACTCTAAGCAGTGTAGCAGAGACAGGGCAAGTCAGGGAAGGTACTGAGTCTTTTTTCTTTTTATTTTTTAATATCTTCTGGTTCATGCTAGGCTGTCACCATTGGTCAAAGCATGAATGCTTTTATTTCACTCGAGCTGAAACTTTTAGGATAGAGAGGAAATCCCAAAGGAGAAAGAGAGCTTGATGTGGTTGCCCTGTCGCCTTCTCAGCCTCAGTTTCTTCATGTGTAAAATGAGTATAGCCTCTGTCTTATCTAGCAGAGTTCTTGGAGGGAGGAAATGAGATAATAGATATGAAAGCTATTGAAAATTATGGAATAGAGGCACGAGAATTGTTTATCCAATTTGATTTAACCAACGTCTGTAGAATATCTATTATGAGCAAAGCCAGAAGGGTGATTCAAGGGAGATACACCTGGCACATGTTAAATGCTTAGTGTATAGGTTGTAAGAAGACAGATCACAAATAAAAAGCTCTCTTCTTGCAGAGGCTACAATCACGCGAGGATCCAACATAGGGGCTACTGAGTTGAGAGTCACAGCTTCTTATCCAGGAAGATCCATGAGGTCTCAGGATGTTCCTATCTTGTAAAATTTTAAAGCTGAACTGGATCTATAATCGGGTACCTACTCAACCTATAGTTGGGGAGACTGAGATCCAGAGAGGAACTGGATTTTTTGTTGTCACATCATGATTTTGGAGGCAGAGAGGAGATCAGAATGTTCCTTCTGTTGTCCAGACCATGTTTTTGGCTCCCAGACACTATTTAAAAAAAAAAAAATTATTGATTTTTTTTTTTTTTTTTTACAGAGAGGAAGGGAGAGGGATAGAGAGTTAGAAACATCGATCAGCTGCCTCCTGCACAGCCCTTACTGGGGATGTGCCTGCAACCAAGGTACATGCCCTTGACCGGAATCGAACCTGGGACCCTTCAGTCCGCAGGCTGACGCTCTATCCACTGAGCCAAACCGGTCAGGGCTCAGACACTATTTTTCATTGTGGTAAAATACACATAACATTAAAATTTACCATCTTAACCATTTTTAAATGTACAGTTCAGTCATGTTAGCGACATTCACATTGTTTTGCAACCTATCTCTAGAACTCTTTTCATCTTGCAAAACTGAAACTATATCCATTAAACAATTCCCTATGCTCCTCTGCCCCCAACCCTTGGCAACCACTATCCTACTTTCTGTATCTATGAATTTTACTATTCTAGTTACATTGTATAAGTGGAATCATATAGTATCTGTCTTTTGTGATTGGCTTATTTCACTTAGCATAATGTCCTGAAGGTTCATCCATATACTAGCATGTAGAATTTCCTTCTTTTTAAAGGTTGAATAATATTCTATTGTATATATATACCACGTTTTAAGAATCCATTCATCTCTCTGTAGGCACTTGGGTTGCTTCTACCTCTTGGCTATTGTGAATAGCTCATAGCTGCTATGAACATGGGTATGCAAATATCTTTTTGAGACCCTGTTTTTAATTTTTTGGGCATTATATGCACAGAAGTGGAGTTATTGGATCATATGTTAATTCTATTTTTTTAAGTCCCAGACACCATTTTAGCCTCACAGGAAATGCAACAGGTTCTAAAAGATTTGAGATATTGATGTGAAATGGTAACAGACCCTTACTTCCTGCCTCTAGGCTCTTTGTACCAAATGGGTTATGGGCCCAAAACCCCAAAGAAATCATGTGGCAGCTAAGAGAAATGATGCGGTTGAATTTAAAGGAAGTTGTAAGCATGCTTTCCTTTCCTTTATTCTTCTGTGTTCTCTTAGACAAATGAGTGAACAGGCAGATGGGTTCGCTTACACAGATGTGACAAACTAGCAGTCTGAGTGTTTCAGGCTGCAGATGTGTTTTGTGGGGCTTACACTTTTAAAAAGGAGTTGCTAATACTAAAAAAAAGGGACATATAAAAAATCCGGTTTTTCATCTTCTCTTAAAGATGATCCAGCAATACTGAGTCTACCTTCCTGCCTGCTTTCCTATGTGCCATTCTCCCCACCACTTCCAGTACTCTCACCTACTTCTCTCAATTGTGTTACCTATCTGCCTGCTTTTCCATTTGAGTTTAAGACCCTGGCTCAGAGCATAGGTCTACTAATAGGTCAGGGGCTCATTTTCTCTTCTGGCCAATTTCTCAGCACACAGTTGTTACTCAATAAATATTTGATTGATCTTATGGATTAACTCATGTTAACTTACTATGTCCAGGGCCCATGAATGCATCCTTTTCCTCAGAAATGAATAAGGCACAGCCCTTGGCCTCTGAAAACTCACAATCCTATGGGTAGGGCAGTGGTCAGCAAACTCATTAGTCAACAGAGCGGCAAACCGCGGCTCGCGAGCCGCAGTTTGCCGACCACTGGGTTAGGGGGAGGCAGACATGTGTATGGCCCAATTCTGGATTAGAGGGAGTGGTCAGAGTTAAGAGTTTCAGAAAAGAAGACCTTGAACTTTACCTATGAGAGGCCAGCTATTGGAGGAGTTAGGAGGGAGTGTTTTAGACAGAAGCAACAGCAGATACAAATGACTTAGGTTCTATGTGTTTGAGGAACTTAAACAAGGTCAGTGTGACTGGAGCTTAGGGAGAGTGGTAGTAGATGACGTTAGATATGTATTTTTATATCAACAATCTAGCCCTTAAGCCAGGCAGCTGTTGGGCAAATCCGTGTTCCAGCTTTGGTGGGCTTGCTCAGAACAGGTAGTTAGCTTAGCACTGTCAGTCAGAGGAGGGACTGGGCCTCATTCCTCCTCCTGCCTCCGGTGCCAAGGACAGGGTAGGGCACAGAACAGGTTTCTGTAAAGATTTGCTGACAGCATACTTGAGAAGAGAACAGGAAGTGCAGGCTCTGTTAAAGGAGGCCCAGGAGCAGCTCTCCCTTCACTGGGGCACTAATTCTCAGGTCCCTAACACCTCCTGCAAGTGACAAAGAGAGCTGGGAGTGTGAGGTGCGGGCAAGAACCGGCTACAGGCCCTACTCGCAAAAAACCTCAAAGGGGAGTGGGCTTAAGAGGCAGGTAGGAAAGTTAAGGGAGGGCATCCTACTTAGCTTGGATGAGGCGGGGAGGGGTCTGGAAGGCAGATTGGGCTCTTCAGCCGAGACTTAAGGGATGTGTAGGGCAATTTTACCTTTAGAGGTGTGGACTTTTCCTTTTCAGGCAGTCCCTAATGGGCCTCCCCTGGGGCGGGTCCTCGCTTTACTTCCCAACCCTCTGCAAAGGGGTAGGGCCTTCCAGGAGCTCGTGTTCTATCGGCAGTACCCAGATTTGCCCGCCAGGAGCCGCTGCACACGGGTGACGAAGAGCGCGGGTTCCTAAGCTGCAGAGAGGCGGAAGCCGATTGGCTGCGAGGTGCGGCGGAGGGCGGAGCTTAGAAAGCCGGCTCTGAGTAGGGGGCTGGGAGCGCACCCCAGGCCAAACCGGGCCGGGCCGTAGTCGCCTTAAGCAGCCCCGGGCGGCAATCTTTGTGCCGCGGGCCTCTGTCCAGCCCGGCTCGAGAGCTGCGGCGAGTGGAGCAGCACTGAGGCCCGGAGATCCGGGCAGGGCAGCTCCTGCCACCGTCGTCGCTGCCGCCGTAGGGCCTGGGTTACCTGAGCCACTGCGTGTCAGGGGCCCGTCCGCCCGTTCGCGGACGGTTAGCGCGGGAGAGACTCTCGTCGGGGAAAGGGAGGCCGGCATCCGACCCTGGGCGCGGGAGAGGGGTCCCAGCGGAGACGAGCGCGGGCCGGGGGCCAGGGGAGCCCGCCGGGGGTTAGGGGCGCCCGGTGGGTGCCTCCAACAGGTTATTCCGGGATAAACCGGGCGCAGGGGCGGGCCGGGCTTCGCAGGGGGCCGGGCGGCGCGGGGCGGGCCAGTGGGAGAGCACGCCCCCGCCCGCCCAGGCCCGCCCCGCGCCGCCCGCCCGCCCGCCGGGGAGCCGCTGTCCCGGGCCTGGCCCGTGCGCGTCCGCCTGCTGAACCTGGGCTCAGCCGGCCGCCTGGGCACGGGACTGGGTGGGGGCACTGACCTCGGCCTAGGAGGCCTGGGATCCCAGCGCCGCCCGCGCCCGCGGGGGCCTGCTCGCTCCGGAGCCGGTGCTGCTCGCCCCTCCTCGGCGGGGCGAGGCCAGGTGCCCCCGTCTTCCCCCCGCTGCTCCCCCCTCCCCTCCCCTCCCCTGCTCGCGGGAGATTCCGCCCGCCCGCTCCCTCCCTCAGGGGTGTAGCCCGCTGCGGAGCTGACCGCGGCCCGGTAGCCACCCTGTCCAAACTCTCCGGAAGCGGCCCGAGCAGACTGGGCGCTCAGGCCGCCCCAACTCCGGCGGACCCGCTGTTGGACCGGAGGCGACGGCCCTCCTCCCGAGCCCAAACTTGGAGCATTTGACCTTTGGCTGTTGGAGGAGGCAGGCCCTCGGGTGCCTGGACAGCTGCGGCGCCTCGAGGGCATCCCGCCTGGAGTTCCAGGACCGACGGCCGCGCTCCCGGACCCCCGGCTTCACCTCTGGGACCCCGCGGGGTCCACGTCGGGCGCATGCTGACTGAGACCCCGAGTCATGGATCTGTGCGCGCGCCTCGCCCTGTGGCTCCTCTGGGGGCTCCTCCTGCACCAGGGCCAGAGCCTCAGCCACATCCACAGCGAGAAGGCGACGGGAGCCGGCTCCGGGGCCAATAGTGAGGAGTCCACTGCGGAAGGTAAGGCTTTGCCACCGGCCGGGCCGGGCCGGGCCGGGGGCTTTGACTCGTAACCGAGGTGCCCAAATGGGCAAGTTGAACTCGTTTTCTACATGTGCCGTTGGATGAAGGACTCACACGGGGCACTGCCTGTTCCCCGTAGTCCAAGGAGTTCTTCCCGTGCAGGAGACTTGGCTAATGGGTTTTTCTCTCTTGAACAACTTTCCTCATCCCTCCTCAGGGTGTCTTGTTGGCAGTGAGGAGAGGTCTGCCTTTGGGGCACCTTGGCCTTTCCGATCAGCAAGCCAAGACCCCTTCCCAGAACTACTTGTCAGGAAGGATGGCCAGGGCCGAGACGTCTATTGCTGTTGGCTTTTTCCGCACTGGGCAACCCAGGGAGGTTGAGGCTACTTGGGTTGGGCAGGGAAAGTCAGGGCTAGGCCAGCTCCATTGGTGTGATCAGGTGTGCCTTCCGATTCCAACAAGTGTGGGAACCCTAGTCCCTCCCTTCCCTTAGGTAATCTGCTGGGTATTAGCTGTGACACACAAGGCAATTCCTTAGATGGAATTTTTAAAAATCTATTTACCACAAGGGATTTAAATGGCCTTTCCTCAACACGGGCACCACGTAACTTCTGGGACCACTTGTTGACCTCTGTTTCTTCTGACGGATGAGGGTGGGGATTCTATGATATTTTTGTTCTGTCCTGGTTTTCCCTATGTACTCATGGAGCCTTGTCAGATAGCACGAGCCCTGGTGTTTTGTTGAAGAATAAAAGAGCCCTTTTAAAATGCATTTGTTTTATACAAGGGTTAGAAGGAATACTCCTTTCTCTCTCTATTTCTCTCACGGTGTTTTGCCCAAAGCAGTGGGCTGCAGAGTGGGGATAGTTGATAGCTGGGTGCTTTCTGAGGGGGGCCAGCTCCAGTGAGAGGATGCTCAGTGGATAACCATCGATAGCAAGGAGGAAAAGGAAACAGGCCGGGAAGTTTCACGGATGCATTCAGAGGCTGGCTTTGGCGGTAGACCCTTTCTTAGGAAACCCCCCTTTTAACTTCCTTGACTGGGTTGCGTGTGATTCCAGGTACCCCAAGAGCTGGGTTCCAAGTGAAGTTAGGGTTGCCTTGTATACAAGCATGGCACCTTGGTGTTGCTTTGAAGATAGGTCCTTCTTGCATATTAATCCTTTTTCTCCATATGGTGTCTCCTTGGCCCCTGAAACATAGCTCAAAGCTTGGTTCTGATTGCCTGCCTGCCTGATTGCCCCTAACCACTCTGCCTGCCGACCTGCTCGCCCCCAAGGGCTGTGAAGGGAAAGACTGGTAGGCAGATGTGGGTCAAACTGTGAAGTAGCTCTAAGGAACATCTCTGCTGTTCCAGTGACATCCCTGTTTATAACTGAGATGTTCTTTTTTAACCCTAAAATATGAGTGCCTAACATAAAATGAATATATATATATATATATATATATATATATATATATATATATATATTTTTTTTTTAAAATATATATTTTATTGATTTTTTACAGAGAGGAAGGGAGAGGGATAGAGAGTTAGAAACATCGATGAGAGAAAACATCGATCAGCTGCCTCCTACACACCCCCCACTGGGGATGTGCCCGCAACCAAGGCACATGCCCTTGACCGGAATCGAACCTGGGACCCTTCAGTCTGCAGGCCGACGCTCTATCCACTGAGCCAAACCGGTCAGGGCTAAAATGAATATTTTGGGGAGTGGGGAGAAGGTGTTTTATAGGTTAGACACAAGCTAACGGGATGAAATTTTGAATTCTAAGTATTAGGTAGCTGCCAGGAATATGTTGTGTATGTTTGTGGAGGGGGGTGATAAGTGAGAGGCATTCCAGCATCCTTCAGAACCACCCCCCAACTTGAGCTTATGGAGACAGTCTTTCACACAACATATTTCAGAGGCCTTGATGTGTTGATTATACCACTTAGGCCTCTCTTTTGGTCTTCCTCTCAATTCAGAAATTAGTTTCTGCTGTCACAATAATACTAAATCCTAGGGAGGGAAGTCTCAGAGACATTAGGTGCTGGGAATGGCTATGGTTTGTGGGAACTTGGAGGCCCCAGCACTATTGTTCTGGCAGGTTGTCCCCTTGGGCCTGTCTGGAAGTTTGTCTCTGATTCAGACAGGAACTAAGTTTTGCAAAGAGTTGGTTTGTGGAATGGGCTCAGCTAGAGGATTTGGGGAGAAGTTTTATGGGCAGCCAGGAATCTTGTAGGTTTTCCAGTTCCTTTGTATCTTCAGAACACAGGAGTTTACTTGCCTTTAAAACTGCCACTTTTCTAAATCAGATTCAACATACCCAGTCAATTTATATGTTCTCTGAAGTTTATATTTTATAATAACACAGCTATTTTTCTTACAACAGTCTCACAATAACCCTATTAGAAAGTGGGGCAGAAACTGGGTGAAGAATCTGAATTCTGTGCTCAGTCTTATAGACAGGTTTTCTGATGCTTAAGTCCTAGACCAATTCCATCGTCTCAGGCCCTGCCCTGTTAAATGAGCACTGGGCAAGGCCAAGAGAATGTTGCTTTTCTCCTGGTGAATTAGTGAGGCAGGCCCTGGTGACTGCAGCAGAGAGTGAAGAAAAGGCCTGGCCATTTCTACTCTGGAGAGTCTTCTGCAGGGGCGAGGGAATTGGATTTTTTCTCTTGTTGGATGTGTATGCCCATCTAAAGGCCCGACCCCGCAGGGAAGGCAGGTGCTCTGGTAGCAGGCCCTCTCATTGGGCCATTCCTGTCACCTCCTGGCTCTTTGATGCCTGTACCCTGAGCTATGCTAAGTCACTTTCTTATTAAAGATCTATCCTGGCTGTGCTGCTCTGGGGCCTGCATTTCTGAAGCTGGCCTGGAACTCATGCTTGGAATCTCCCTTTGGACTTGGGGCTCACTGCCTCTAGAAACTGTTTTCTGCAGAATGTATGTGAGGGGTCCCAGGTAAGTCTGGAGTTGTAACTGCTAGTGTTGGAGGTATGAGGACCTCTAATCAGGAACTGTGGTTTGACTCAGTATAGCTAGAACAGAGCCTCGGAGGACAGACATCTAGGTTGTTTGTGGAGTGCAGTCTGACTTTTCAATAAACCCTGATGGAGTAGGAGGCCAGAGCCTTGCCTGCCCACCCAGCTAGTTGCTGTTGCTTCCAAGGTTATAAATGGCTTGGCCATCTTGGTAGCTATGCTAATTTTAGCTGAGAGTGGCTCCCGGAACTGGACTGGAGCCAAGGGCAGGTGGGTGGAGCTTGACTGAGGCTAATATTGGAGGCTGGGGAGAGGGTCACAGTAATCCTGGGGTAGCTAGGACATCATCTGCACCCATGCCTCAGCTTTGACAGTCACCTGTAGCTAGGTTAATTTATTTAGCAAACATTGAACAGTGCCATCTCGTGTGCTATTTAAGTGCCTGTTCTGGGCCAGGCAATATGTTTGGTGTTGAAGTTAAGGCTGAACAAAACAGACAGGTTCTCTGCCCTCATAAAGTTTATACTCTAGGGGGGAGATAGGAAAAAATACATAAATAAATATATTATATTGTGGTAAGTGCCATGGGAGAAAACATAAACAGAGTGTGTGATGGAGAATGGAAAGATCCAGCTAAAGTAGGAAGCCAGCCGGAACCGGTTTGGCTCAGTAGATAGAGCGTCAGCCTGCGGACTTAAAGGTCCCAGGTTCGATTCCCGTCAAGGGCACGTACCTTGGTTGTGGGCACAACCCCAGTAGGGGGTGTGCAGGAGGCAGCTGATCGATGTTTCTAACTATCTCTCTCCCTTCCTCTCTGTAAGAAATCAATAAAAAATATTAAAAAAAATAAAGTAGGAAGCCAGTGCCTGGTAAGACATTAATAACATCAATAATAATAACAGCAAACATTTTTTAGTACTTATTAAAATAGTTTTGGGCACTATTCCAAACATTTATTTTTCCAGTCATTCTGTGTGCTAGTATTAGCCTCATTTTATAGGTGAGGAAATGAAATAATAGGTTAAGTAACTTTTGCCCAAGGTTATACAATATTAGGGATTAGAACCAGAATTTGAACCCAGGCAGTCTGATTTTTCTCCCTACCTCCCAAAACCACTACATTATACACTTTCTCAAAACTCTGTGATAAACTTTGTAATAGAGGTATTGTATAGACATACAGAAGGCTGTGGGAAGCCTAGAGGAACAAGTGACTAACCCTGCCTGGGGTAGCTGGGGGAGGCTTTTCAGTTTCTCCCATAATTTTTCTCAGATCTTGGGGAGCTAAAAAGTAGTTGCCTAATTCAAAAAAGCTAAGAGGTGGAAACATCAGTTAGTTACACCCACTTTTTTTTTTTTTAAATACATATGAGGAAATTGATGTCTAGAGAGGCATCAAACAGAAGTTCCACCTGAGTTATTAGAACAAGACTAAGACATTTGAGTCAGGGACCCTGACTCAATCGGTTATTCAGTACATGAGCCTATAACTAGTGCTTACTGCTTGCTTTGCACTGTGGAAGGAACACAGGGCTACCAAAGAAATCCAAGTAAAAAAAAACACAAAAAAAAAACACGAAAAAAACCAAAAACAAAATAAAGAAATAAGAAAAAAATAAAGAAGTCTAAATCTGGGATTGGGGTGCAGATATAGGATATATATTTAGAGATTATTAAATGCAACATAATGCACAGGCTTAATAAATCTCAAAACCAGGTACTGTAGACTGTATGGATTAAGGGTTAACTGAGTTCTGTGTGGGCTGGGCTAGCTAGGCTAAGGTGGTTGGGGAGGGCTTCCTGGAAGGAGGGATAGGGCACAGGCTGAAGAGAACCAGGAGGGAGTGATTTGACTTGGGGAAGGATGGGGGAAATGGAAGTGTCTTAGATGTCTCTATCACCACTGTAAGCACATGGGGGTCTCACTGTTTGGTGGCTGAACAATTACTGGGCGGAGTTGCTTCATAGTTGGCCAGCTACCTCGCATGAGGGCCCACAGACAGGAAGATTGCAGTCATGTGTGATCTAACAGCAGATCTAATAACTGCCCTAGTTTTGAAGTAATGAGGAGTGTAAATAATATTTTAAGATATCTGCAACAATGTAATGTGACATGAAAATGACTATAATTTTTATTGGTGACAAAAATCATAGGTACTACTTATAATATTGTAGTTGGTTGCTTACAATATATAATTAAAGGAAATGTTAACTTTCAAGAAGAGAATATTGAAAATAAAGACATAACTTCTTTCTCATCCATATTCACAGGTGCCCCTGAATTCTACCCATGGGCACCTTAGGAATGTGGAGCCTTCACATTAAGAACTCTATCTGGCAAGGAAATGATGGGGTCCTTTAGAGGGGTGTGGTTTCTGAGATCTCCACAGGACTTGGGTTTGAACCCGAAGAGGCCCCTCATTTCCTGCTGAGTATCTTTGACATATGTTGCTGAGTGACTTCATGGGCTTGCTGTGGTCCATTTTCCTTTGTGGGAAATGATTCTCCAGGAAACCCAGTAGCTGTGGCTGGAAGACTTTTAGGGAGAGAGAAAGATACCAAACTGGGCCTCCAACAGAGCTTTCCTTTTTGTTACTGCTGATAAAAAAATATTATGAAATATTTAAGATATACAACATAGTATAAAGGATAATACATTGACTACCCATGTACCCACAATAGTTTAAGAAATAAAATAATAACAGTACAAAGCTTTCTTGTATTACCCTCAGGACACTTTGTATAAATCTCTTTTGTAACACTAGTACATTGTATATGTTTGTTCTCTCACAAGTATAAGCTTTTTATAGAAAAAGGGAGGAGGGTTGTACTTTATCTCTGTTTTTATTGCCCCTAGGCTAAAACGTCTGTTAAAAGTTTGTTGGAAAGCTTGAATCAAGGGCCTCTCTGAATGGATCATATTTTCTGTCTTCATTTCAAACCATCTCATATGTCTTGGTACACATTCTGGGCTTTTTCCTCAACCTTGGAAGTGTTGCTTGTCCAGGGCACTTTGTATTTTCATCCAAACTCAGATCTGTTTATACCTTTCAATCTATTATTTTATCCTCAACTTTGGAAGTAGTTAGGCCTTTTTTTTTTTTTTTTAATATATTGATTTTTTACAGCGAGGAAGGGAGAGGGATAGAGAGTTAGAAACATCGATGAGAGAGAAACATCGAGCAGCTGCCTCCTGAACTCCTACTGGGGATGTGTCTGCAACCAAGGTACACGCCCTTGACCAGAATCGAACCTGGGACCCCTCAGTCCGCAGGCCAATGCTCTATCCACTGAGCCAAACCAGTTAGGGCAGGGCTGTTTTTATTATTATGCCCATTTTAAAGATGAAGAATTTATAGCTGAGAAATTTGTGTCACATAGCTAAGAATTGGCAGGATCAGAATGATAACTCTGAGGATCTGTGTACCAAGCCCTTGCTGTTTTTTTTTTTTTTTTTTAAATTTTAAATCAAATACACTAGGGGCCTGGTGTATGAATTTGTGCATGGGTGGGGTCTCTCGGCCTGGCTGGCGATCAGGGCCGATTGGGGCTGGTCGGCCAGGGGGAGGGACCGCAGGAGGTTGGTCAGCCACGGGAGGTTGGCTGTGGGAGCACACTGACCACCAGGGGACAGCTCCTGCATTGAGCATCTGCCCCCTGGTGGTCAGTGCGCATCATAGTGACTGGTCAACCGAACAACCAGTCGTCATGGTCACTTAGGTTTTTATATAGAGAGACTAGAGGCCCAGTGCATGAAATTTGTGCATGGTAGGGTTCCTAGCAGCTGCTGGCTGCCGGCCAGGGCCTCCCTTCCCCTACTGCCTGCCGCCACCGCTGGCCAGGGCCTCCCTTTGCACCTGCCTTGGCCTGGCGCTGCCTGCTCACCTGCTCCACCATCCCACCATGGTCTCACTCTTATTGGGGCCCATTGGGGTTGGAAGTGCCTCCGCTGCTGCCCGCTGCCAGCGCCATGTCACTGATGCCTGTCATATTCCGCGCCGCTCCCTGGTGGTCAGTGCATGTCTAACTCCCGGTTGGTCAAACTCCCGCCCGTTGGGACAATTTGCATATTAGCCTTTTATTATATAGGATTACCTGTTGATGTGTTGCTCACTGATCTGGCATTGGGAGCCTATAGCCTCAATGGTCTGGAGATAGCTGTGTTAACAAAGGTGTAAGAACAGTCTAGTTTCCTATCACAAAGTGCTGCTCTGGAGGGTGGTAGAGTCTACAATCTTACCCACCATACCATGTTGTTGGAGTTATCTGTATATATGCCTGCCTTCCTTGATGTTCCATATGCTGCTCAAGCGTTAGGACAGCAAGCTCCTAGCAAAAGGCTTGGCATGTAGTATACTTTATATCCTATAAAGTTTGTAGAACTAAATAGAAGGATGCTTATTATTTGGTTCTGATTCTATCATAGTTTACTAGTTTACTAGGCACTTGGTTAGAAGTTAAAAAAATATTTCTTTGGAAAGGGTTAGGTAAAGTTGAAGGAATAAGCTTCATTTACTTAGAAAGTTCACTGTTTTAGAATTTCTCATTTGTCTTTGTTAAGAAAAATCATCCAGATCACTTTGGGTCCAGCAGTCTCACTTTACTTGGAAGAAGTTTGTCTAATATTTTAAAGTAACCAGACTCTTCTCATTGTAGTCATTACCAAGAGACTGCAGTTATGAGTAGCTGGAAAATTGTCTTATTCCACTATGTGTAGTGGGGAAAGGAGTGGGTGGGCTGAATAGAAGCCTAGATGTAAAGTGAGATGATTGGCTTTGGTTTGCAGAAGGGTCTGAGTTGGCCACAGCCATTAGACATAAATATAGTATCTGGATTTAGGGGAGCATCAGAGTTTCAGTTCCTTTCCTTATTAGCTGTGCATCTAGTGGAGGGTAACTCATCTGGTTTCTCTCAGCCTTAGTTTTTTCATTTGTAGAAAGGGAATAACCTTAATGAATAAATTTGTAGTGAGGTTCAAATGAGATAACTTATATGGTAAAAGGGCTTTATAACTCCAAACTACTGCACAACTAGGGATAGTTGGACATTTCAAACTTTGCTTTTGTGTGATGAAAAGCCTCAGTCAGAATCTGAGTGTTGGCTTATGGTAGCACCTCTCTGTAGTTGCTTCTCTGAACCTGCTATAGGTCCATTGTTTTACTCTGGGTGTGGCCAAACTAGGCTTTTAATCAAGGCTTACTCTAGGCCAGAGGGAAGCTGATGATAAAGTATGGGTGCTAGTCTTTGACTATTTCTGGTCCATACCCCCTTCCTTTAACTGCAGGCTTGAAATGTCTCGCCAGATGGACATGGTCCCCATCTATGTTGGTGCATAACAAATTATCCTAAAACTTAGAGGCTTAAAATAATAAAAATTTATTATCTCACAGTTTCTGTGGGTTAGAAATCTGGTTGTTGCTTAGCTGGGTGCCTCTGGCACAATGTCTCTTATGAGGTTGTAGGCAAGCTGCTAGGCTGGCATTGAAGGCTCAACTTGGGGGAGAGTTTGCTTTTAAGTTAATTTATGTGGTTGAATGGGAGGCCTTGGTCCCTTGCCACATGGGCCTCTCCATTGGGCTGCCACATGACATGATAGTTGGCTTCCCCTATGACAAATGATCCAAGAGAGAATGAGAGTGCTCAAGATGGAAGTTACAGTCTTTTTTTTATTATCTAATTTTGTAATTGATATACTACAATTTCTGCCATATTCTATTTGTTAGAAGCGAATCATTAAGTTTAGCCCACACTCAAAGTGAAGGGCCAGGCTGGTGTGGCTCAACGGTTGAGCATCCATCCAGGAACCAAGAGGTCACCGGTTCAATTTCCAGTCAGGGCACGTGCCCGGGTTGTGGGCTTCATCCCCAGTGTGGGGCGTGCAGAAGGCAGCTGATCAATGGTTCTCTCTCATCACTGATGTTTCTATCTCTCCCTCTTCCTTCCTCTCTGGAATCAATAACAAAAGAAAAAAAAAGTGAAGGGATTACACAAGGGCATGAATATCAGGAGAGCAGGGATCACTGGGAACCGTCTTAGAGGGTGCCTATGATATCACCCAGGGCCATGATCTTGGGAACAATGGCTTCTAGGTGCTGTGTCCTCTTAGCTCAAGCATGTCAAATTCAAAGGCTAACACGGGCCAAATAAACAAGGTTTAAGTTTATGTGGGCCCCCCAAAACAAAAGCTTCAATGTTCATAGAAATGTAGGTTTATTTAGAAAGAGACATGCTGAATACAAAGGGCTGAAATAAATGAGTCAACATAAAATAATAAAACATTTTAATAAAAATTAATATTTTTTCTTGAACATTAACTTACCAGACATTGGATAACTGCACAAATTAATAAGCGTAACACAAATAAACCTATTTTTCTTGTTCTCTGAAAGCGAAATATTTCCTGTTGTTCACACTAAACAAGTCAGTACAAGATTAATAACGTGGCAATCGGCTGCTAAAATATTCGCTGCTAGTATTAGTGGAGAGAAATGGTATGCCTGCACATAATGGAAATGAATGCAACACGATAATAGTAATTAGTCACTAGGGAACATTGTAGTTTGTTATTAATAACCCTATATAATAAAGAGGTAATATGCAAATTGACTGTCATGCCCTCACAAGATGGCTGCTATGACCAGGCAGGCAGGGGGGTTAGTGAGGGATGACCAAATGACTGAACAGCAGGCTGCATGGGGCAACCAGGCCGGCAGGGGGGTTAGTGAGGGACGACCAAATGACTGAACAGCAGGCTGCATGGGGTGACCAGGCCGGTGGGGGGGCTGTGAGGCGCGAGAAGGCCAGCAGGAGGGGCAGTTGGGGGTGACCAGGCTGGCGCGGGGGGGGGGCAGTTAGGAGTGACCAGGCCAGCAGGGAGGGGGCAGTTGTGGGCGACCTGGCTGGCAGCGGGGGGCCATTAGAGGCAATCAGGCTGGCGGGGGGGCGGGGAGGACAGTTAGGGGCGATTAGGGGCCAGCGGTCCAGGATTCTGAGAGGGATGTCCGACTGCCAGTTTAGGCCCAATCCTCGGGATTGGGCCTAAACCGGAAGTCAGACATCCCCCAAGGGGTCCCAGAATGGAGAGGGTGCAGGCTGGGCTGAGGGCCCCCCCCCCCCCATGCACGAATTTCATGCACTGGGTCTCTAGTTATGTATAACAGGATATTGTAAAAATTAAGTTACAAAATTTTTATTGAAACGTTTCTTACATACCATTATATTGGCTAGGCTGCAAAAATATTCATTCTGGGCCATATTCAGCCCGCAGGCTGTGAATGACATGCTAGTCTTAGCTTTTCTTTGTCTCGTAGAGTCTTGTAGAGTATTTTTGTACTTCTTTTGACATGGCCCCTCCCTCTGTACTCTTCCCTTGTCTTAGGCCCAATACTAAACTAGCTTTTCATTTTAGTTTCTAGTCCTGCCTCCCAACTCCTTGTTTGGTACCTTCAGGTTTTTTGTGTTGTTTTTTTTAGGTTTTTTATTTGTTTGTTTTGTTAATCCTCACCCAAGGATATTTTCCCATTGATTTTTAAAGAGAGTTGAAGCGGGGGGGTGGTGGGGGGAGACATATAGAGAAAAACATCAATGTGATAGAGACACATCCATTGGTTGCCTCCTATATGTGCCCGACCAGGACTGGGGATTGAGCCTGCCCTTGACCAGAATCAAACCCAGGACCCTTCAGTCTTTGGGCCGACACTCTATCCACTGAGCAAAACCGGCTAGGGTAGTGCCCTTAGTTTTGGAGTCCATCATACCGCCTTGGAGCTTTTACTGCCCCAACTTGGCTTCTGAGAGCTAGACTGATAAGTGGTGTTGAAATGGTCTTACACACTGACAGATGAAAAACTTACTCTGACCTTTTAGGCCATTGATGTTAGGTGTTAGGACTGGAAGGATTTTTAAGGACTATCTCTCTCAAACTCATTTACACATGAGAGGAACAAACTTGCCCAAGGTCTTAGCTACGGCAAGACTCTAATTTTGTCTGATTATCATTCACATACTGTTCCCACTTTGTTGTGAAGCCTCTCTGCTCTGATGCAGCCAGTTTGGGTTGCTAGGGGTGTCTGAGACATATACAGAGGAGAAACAGAGAGTAATTCACAATACTGTATTGTGTTTATAGAAATTGTGCTGGGCAGAATTGGGGGTATACAAAGCTGTTGTCAAGTGCTGCTTCTGAGAACTTTTTCCCCAGCTAGAGAGCTTTTGTAATAAGGCACAGAAAAAGAAGCTTAGTAATATTTTTGGCATATGGTGATTAATATCTGCATTCTGTACCACGCTCTTTGCAATCTCAGTTCAGAGCAAGGAGAGATATCTGCTTGGATGTACAGAGTAGGCTTCCTGAAGGAGGTGGTCAGAGTGTTGTACTGTATGTTTCACCATTGTTTGGCTTGGCTGGTTGCATTATGTATGGATTTGGGGCCTTCATAGGCAGAGTAAATGAATCTAAGGCTTTGTGGGATTACTTGTGGCCACTTGGAAAGTGCCACTGGGAAGCTTCTTGGGCACTGAGAATTTGACAGGATCTTGCCTGTGCTGGCATAACTTGCTAGAGCAGGTGAGGTGTGAATAGGGATGTCAATGGCTCTGTCATGTTTAAGTGGAGCAGATTTATTTCATATTGGAGGCCATGCAAAGAAAAACCTGAAGTGAACCAACAAAAATGCCCTTTTGTTTTCTGCTGGGATTTGGAATAGAGATAGTGCAGGCTCTAAAATCCCTCTGTGGGTGGTTATTTTCTTCCTGACCCAGGGTTCCGGCCCCATACCACTTTGCTCACTCACTTCATCTTCTCTGTTCCCCTCTCTACACCTTGGGCCAGCCAGGTTTTGTTTTTTGTTTTTTGTCTTGGTCTGCAGAACATATCTTATATTGCTTTTCTTTTGCTTTTACATATGTCGTTTTACTCTCCTCCCAGGATGTTCTCCCCTCCCTTTCTTCCTACCTAACATTTCAGTCCTTTGTGTGTGTTCCCTGATATTAACACTAGCCATGAGTTCCCTGTCATCTCTGATAAGACTCTGGTTGCATGTGCTATCTGCAATACTCTCTGTGCACTTCACACCCTGCTTGTGCCTCTTAAAGCAAGAGACATCCTGATACAGAATCAAGAGCCCTGGGCACTGGCTTGAGTCCTTACTGACAGTATGAGCCAAACTATAGTTTTCTCACTTGAAAAATGGGCTCAAAATATAGTTTATTTGAAAGGGTTGTATTCATTTTAAAGTCTTTGTGTGTGTGTGTATTTTCCTCTCTCTTGAGGGCAAGACCTATGTACGGTTTGTTGACCATAGCACTTATCCTTAGTATCTGTCACAGGGCTGGTCAGAGAGTATGTATCTAAAATATATTTGTTGAATAAATGAATGAATAACAATGAGTTGATCCTTGGATTGAGTAGGCATGGAGGGAGAGGGCCAGGTACATTGATATTAGTTCCTATGAAAAGCTTAGATAGCCGAAACTGGTTTGGCTCGGTGGATAGAGCGTCGGCCTGCGGACTGAGGGGTCCTGGGTTCGATTCCGGTCAGGGGCATGTACCTTGGTTGCGGGCACATCTCCAGTGGGGGTTGTGCAGGAGGCAGCTGATCGATGTTTCTCTCTCATCGATGTTTCTGGCTCTCTATCCCTCTCTCTTCCTCTCTGTAAAAAATCAATAAAATATATATATATTTAAAAAAAAAGCTTAGATAAAAGAGCACTGAGGTTAGGGATAGAATTCACATGGTAGGTTTTCTGAGGAGTTCTGTGGGTGCTGTTTTTCTGCTGAGTACTACTTCATCCCTGTTTATTGAGCACTGACTGAAGCTGTGCTCCGTGACAGTTATCAGTCATACTGATGGTTTGGCTTTTGACTCTGGCTGGCTGTTTTTGTTTTTCACAGCAATGGCTACCCTGAGTAGGTGGCTGCAGTTCGAGTGGAGCAGGGCTGTACTCGTGGAGAGCCGATGTGAGACCCATGGGCAAGGCTTCCTTGGGTTCTGCTGCTCCCTGTCTTTGGTTCCATGGCCCACATGGGTTTATCTCAGGTCAAACTTGAGACAGCCAAACGAACAGAATGAACCTTAATTGCTTTTCTTAGCCTGCCTTGTGGGATGGAGGAGGGAGCCTTCTTTTATTATAGGCTTGTCTTGCTGCTGGGAGGTAGGCTAGTCCAATGAAGATCACTGGCTTTTTAAATGTTATCTCTGATTCTGAGAACTCCCTGGGCCTCAGAGAACTCCAGCCTGAGCAGATATCACAATAGCTTTCCTTCAAGGCATTGAGGAGGGCCCTCTAGAGAGACTTTGTGGAGGGGGCAGAGATATAAGAGAGTAGGCTATGCTGTCAGCATGGCCCAGCTAGGACAAAACTGTCCTTTTCCTCTGTTCACTACATTTGCAGAGCTCCTGGCTGCGTTGTGCTGAGGTCTGGCTTAGGTGATGACCAGAAATCTCACTGGTAGGCAGGCAGGCAGACAGGCTGGCTTTCAAATCTCATGTGCCGCTTTCAGTGTGATTCAGTAGCTCTGCTCCCATTGGCCTCTCTGGGTTATCTCAGGCCTCTTGGGAAGCTCTCAGAACTCTCATCACTACAGTGTATGTTAAAACAAATGTGTCCATGTTTGCCAAGTTTCCAGAGCCAGCATCTAAAATGTAGTGGCATGGGGAGATGGGTGCTATTTAGGCATAAGCAGTATGTGTATGTGTGTTTGTGAGTGTGTGTTGCTATGTTATCATACTTGTGGAGGTTTTGTTTGAAGAAACTTTCACTGACAAGGGCAAAGTTCACTGAAACTCATACTTCATATCTCTAAAGAGAGAAATATGCAATTAAGACAACTAATTTCAGTGATCAAAATGATGATGATAGCTATTTACTGAGTACGTGTTATGTTCCAGGCACTGGGTTAGGTGCTTTATATCTGCACAACACCCTTAAAGGTGGATATGTTTCTTATTTTATAAATGGGAAAACAGTAACTTCTGAGAGTTTAAAGAATTTTCCCAAGGGGACTAAGCCAGGATTTAAATTTAGGTTTCTCTAACCCAAAGACCAATGCTGTTTCTAGTTTAATCATTTGTGGGAAGGAAAGAAACGGCTATATGAACTTAGGTAGAGATGTACATTTGGAATAAAAAGTGTACAACTTGCCCTGGCTGGTTTGCTTAGTGGTTAGAGCACCAGCCTGTATACTGGAGGGTCTTGGGTTCAATTCCTCATTAGGGACATGTGCCTGGGTTGCACATTCAATCCCTGGCCTCGGTTGGGGTACGTGCAGGAGTCAACCTATTGATGTGTCTCTCCCACATGGATGTTTCTCTCTCTCTCTCTCCCTCTCCTTCTATTCTCCCTTCCACTCTCTTTAAAAATCAAGGTGTACAACTTATCAGACTATTAGTGGCATTTTTTCTATTACCTAAATAGCCTGGAAGAAAGTGGCATTAGGCCTTTAGGATATGGGGGAAGGAATGAGAGGGCATATTTCACTTATAAATCCTGAATGGCAGTATCACATTGGTGAAGTGTATAGCTACAGAGTGGTGTGTATTCAATTTGTATCTTCCAAAAATAGCATTATGGTTGAGCTCTTCTGGATATAAGCTTTGGGTTAGGGTCTGTATCTGTGTAGTGATCTTTACATCTTAAGTCAACATTTAACATTTAACATGTATGTTATATGACACTCCCTGCCTAGTTAGAAGGACTGTGGAGTTAAGATGTACACCCATATTTTTCTTTATCATCTACACTAATGAAAGAGAATCATGCAAATTACCGTCACTCCGCTACGCTACTAACCAATCAAAGTGAGTATGCAAATTAACCTGAAACCATGGCAGCAGCCTCGGGCCCCCCGCCCCAGGCTGCTTGGGGTCTGTGGGGGTTGGAGAATTCGGGTGCCAGCGCCCGAGGCTGGCTGCAGCCCTGGAGATCAAGAAGCTGCCTGCTCCGTGATCCCAGGCCGCAGCCAGCAGCAGAAGCCTCACGTCCGCCTGCCCCATGTCCTGGGCGAGACAGAGAAACCGGGCCCCAGCGCCTGAGGCTGGCTGTAGCCCGGGAGAAGAAGCCGCCTGCCCCGTGATCCCAGGCCGCAGCCAACAGCACAAACCTCACGTCCAACTGCCCCACGTCCTGGGGGAGACCGAGAAACCGGGTACCAGTGCCTGAGGCTGGGTGCGGCCCGGGAGACGAAGAAGCCACCTGCCCCATGATCCCAGGCCACAGCTAGCTGGAGAAGTCGCCCACACTGTATCCCAGGGAAGACGGAGAAGCTGCCCGCCTGTGGTCCAGGCGCCAGCACCTGCGGCTGGCTATAGCCTGGTAGACGGAGGAGCCGCCCACCCCGCAGTCCCGGGCACCAGTACCTGCGGCTGGCTGTGGCCCAGGAGACGGAGAAGCCACCCACCCCGCATCCCGGGTGCCAGCACTTGCGGCTGCAGCCCAGGCGAAGCCACTTGCCCACCATCCCCTGTGGCTGCAGCTGGCCTGGGCGCCTATGGCTGACCAAAGGGAGGGAAGCCCGGATCCTGGGTGCCTGTGGTCGGCTGGAGAAGGGAATCCTGGGTCCTGGATGCAGGGCCAGGGCAGAGGTGGTTAGGGGCAATCAAGCCAGCAGGGGAGCAGTTAGGGACAATCAGGCTGGCAGGCAGGCGAGCGGTTAGGAGTCAGCAGTTCTGGATTGTGAGAGGGATGTCTGACTGCCATTTATCCCCTGAGGGGTCTCAGATTGGAGAGGGTGCAGGCTAGGCTGAGGGACACCCTTTCCCCTCCCCCTGTGCATGAATTTTGTGCACCGGGCCACTAGTCCTATATAATAAAGAGGTAATATGCAAATTGACCATTACTCCAACACACAAGATGGCTGCCCCCATGTGGTCAAAGATGGCCACCCCCATGTGGACACAAGATGGCCGCCCCCATGTGGACACAAGATGGCCACCACAAGATGGCCAGCAGGGGAGGACAGTTGCGGCGGACCCAGGCCTGCAGGGAGGGCAGTTGTGGGGAACCAGGCCTGTAGCGGAGGGCAGTTGAGGGGGGGAACCAGGCCTGTAGGGGAGGGCAGTTGCGGGGAGGACCAGGCCTGCAGGGGAGGGCAGTTAGGGGCGACCAGGACTGCAGGGTAGGGCAGTTGGGGGCAATTAGGCCTGCAGGGGAGGGCACTTGGGGGGACCAGGCCTGCAGGGGAGGGCACTTGGGGGCAATTGGGCCTGCAGGGGAGGGCAGTTAGGGGCAACCAGGCTGGCAAGGGAGGGCAATTAGGGGTGACCGGGTCAGTAGGGGAGGGCAGTTGGGGGCAACCAGGCCTGCAGGGAAGGACAGTAAGGGGTGATCAGGCCTGCAGGGGAGGGCATTTGGGGATGACCAGGCTGGCAGGGGAGGGCAGTTAGGGGCAACCAGGCTGGCAAGGGAGGGCAGTTAGGGGTGACCAGGCCTGCAGGGGAGGAGAGTTAGGGTGACCAGGCTGGCAGGGGAGGGCAGTTAGGGGCAATTGGGCTGGCAGGGGAGCAGTTAGGCATTGATCAGGCTGGCAGAAGAGTGGTTAGGGGGTGATCAGGCTGGCAGGCAGAAGCGGTTAGGGGCAATCAGGCAAAGGCAGGCGAGTGGTTGGGAGCCAGCAGTCCTGGATTGTGAGAGGGAAGTCCACCGGAATCTGGCCTAAATGGGCAGTCATACATCCCTCAAGGGGTCCCTGATTGGAGAGGGTGCAGGCTGGGCTGAGGGGCATCCCCCCCTACCCCCCGTGCATGAATTTTGTACTCCAGGCCTCTAGTACATAATAAGAACTCAAATTTATTGATTACCTACTCTATAACAGGACTGGCTAGATAATATCCCTAGAGTTTTGCTTTAGGGATATTAATGATGTTGTTTAGTCTTCACAACAGTCTTCCATTTTATAGCTCGTTAGTGGCCCGGTGCATGAAATTCGTGCATGAGTGGGGTGTCCCTCAGCCCGGCCAACACCCTCTTCAATCTGGGACATCCCTCTCACAATCTGGGACCGCTGACTCCTAACCACTCGCCTGCCTGCCTGCCTGATTGCCCCTAACCACTCTGCCTGTCGGCCTGCTCGCCCCCAACTGCCCCCCCTGCCGGCCTGCTCACCCCTAACTGCCCCCCACTGCCAGCCTGCTTGCCCCCAACTGCCCCAACTGCCAGCCTGCTCGCCCCCAACTGCCCCCCCCTGCCGGCCTGCTTGTCCCCACTGCCCCTTGTACCCTCCCCTCCGGCTGGCCTGATCACCCCCAACTGCCCTCCCCTCCTGGCCTGATTGCCCCTAACCGCCTCTGCTTCGGCCCTGCCACCATGGCTTTGTTCGAAAGGATGTCCAGAAGGTTTCCTGGTCTAATTAGCATATTAACCTTTTATTAGTATAGATTGTGCAAGGCAATGTAGGTTCAGTATCCTGTGAATGACACTGATGGCTCTATTGGCAGATGGGATCACCTCTGCCTGGAGACATCAGGGAAGCTTTGTGGAGGAGATAGCATCTTACTGGGTCTTCAGGTACTTCATGCAAAATTGTAAGGTAGGGAAATACTCCAGCCAGAGAAAATACCATGAGCAAAGGCATGGAATGGGAAAAACTGAAGAGTCTTTAGGGGGCTATTAGTCTAGATTGGTTGGAGAGTGGCATCTATGAAGGAGACAACTATAAAGTAAGGCAAAAGAGATTAATTGAGGAAAGTTCATGGAGGACCTCAATTGTAGAAAATAAGTAAATTTTGCAGGTTTTTTCTTTTTCAATTTATTTCAGAGAGAGGAAGAGAGAAGGAGAGAGGGATAGAAACATCAATGATGAGAGAAAATCATTGATCAGCTGCCTCCTGCACGTCCCCTACTGGGGATGAAGCCCTGACTGGGAATCAAACTTTGACCTCCTGGTTCATGAGTCCACACTCAAGCACTGAGCCATACCAGCTGGGCCTTTTCAGGTTTTGAGCAGGAGAGAGATATGATGTGAGTTTTGCTTTAGGGATATTAATCTCACAGAGTATGCATATGCATTGGCGGGGGTGAGGTTGCAACAGGGAACCTAGATAGGAGACTGCAGTTGTTCATGAGCAGAGTTCAGGGTCTACATTGTGGAGGTAGAATTAATAGGACATGGAGTTTAAGTGTATGGAGGGGAGGAAAGAGAAAAGTCAAAGGTATACTCATATTTTGAGTGTGGGGAATGAGAAGTCTGATGGAGCCATTAACAGAAAATATATGCCAGTCAGAAGGGTCAGTGCTGGGGTTGATGAGTGGAAGGGTAGTTGACTTTATTTGAAGTGCTCCGCGAGAGACTACACAGTACTCCAGGAGCCGAAGAATTCTCTCTACACTTGCTTCACATCACTTCTTTTTACTGATAAGTTTTCTGGTGTCCAAGGAAGTGAAACAAGTTGCCTAAGGTTTTACAGTAAGTTTTGGTGGATTCCAAGTCTGAGAATCCAAGTTTCTTGTTTTTTAGCTGTTAAGCTTCCTAACAGAGCTGGGCCTTCTTTGTAGGAAAACCAGCGTTTTTGAGATAGAAAAACCTGGGTTCAACTCCAGGCTTTGCCATTTTCTATTTGTAAGATCTTGAACAGGTAAGACCTTGCTTTTTCTCTCTGAATCTTAGTTGCCAAATTTGTTTAAAAAAAAAAAGGAATATTAATTTATTCCTTATGGAGGCAATGGAAGATAGGTACTTCGTATAACTCTTTAAAAAATTAAAAAATTCTTCATTGTTGAAGTATTATATATGTCTTCCTTTCCCCCTCTTTGACCTTTTCTAGTTCCCTCTCTTCTCCAGCCCCAGACCTTCGCCATCCTATTGTCTGTGACCATGGGTTCTGCATATATGCATACAAGTTCTTTGGTTGATCTCTTCCCACCCACTCTCCCACCCCTGCCTTCCCTCTGGGATTCGACAGTCTGTTCCATGCTTCTGTGTCTCTGGGTCTATTTTGTTCATCCATTTATTTTGTTCATTAGATTCCATATATGAGTGAGATCATGTGATACTTGTCATTCTCTGACTGGCTTATTTCACTTAGCATGATACTCCCCAGGCTCATCCATGCTATCTCAAAGGGTAAGAGATCTTTCTTTTTTTATTGCTGCAGAGTATTCCATGGTATATATGTACCACTGCTTTTTTAAATTGTTTAAAGTATTACATATGTCTTCTTTTTCCCCCGATTGATCCCCCCTCATTGCCACTCCCACCCCCGCAGGATAAGCCCCCATCGCCCCAGTGTCTGTGTCCATTGGTTATGCTAATAAGCATGCATACAAGTTCTTTGGTTGATCTCTTACCCCTCCCCGCTCCTGCCTTCTCTCTGAGGTTGGACGGTCTGTTCAGTGTTTCTTTGTTTCTGCATCTGTTTTTGTTCATCAGTTTATGTTGTTCATTACCATATATCCCACATACGAGTAAGATCATGTAATTTTTATCTTCCTCCGACTGGCTTATTTCACTTAGCATAATGCTCTCCAGGTCCATCCATGCTGTTGCAAATGGTAAAAGTTCCTTCTTTTTTATAGCAGTGTAGTATTCCATTGTGTAGATGTACCACAGCTTTTTTATCCACTCATCCTCTGATGGGCACTTGGGCTGTTTCCAGATCTTAGCTATTGTAAATTGTGCTGCCATGAATATAGGGGCACATACATTCTTTCTGATTGGTGTTTTGGGTTTCTTAGGATATATTCCTAGAAGTGGGATCACTGGGTCAAATGGCAGTTCCATATTTAATTTTTTGAGGAAACTCCATACTGTTTTCCACAGTGGCTACACCAGTCTGTATTCCTACCAGCAGTGTACTAGGATTTGCTTTTCTCCACATCCTCACCAGCACCTGTCATCTGTTGATTTATTGATGGTAGCCATTCTGACAGGTGTGAGGTGATACTTCATTGTCGTGTTTTGTTTTAATACGTTTTTATTGATTTTTAGAGAGAGAGGAAGGGAAAAGGATAGAAGAAACATCAACGAGAGAGGAACATCATCCATCAGCTGCCTTCTGCATGTTCCCCACAGGGATCAAGCCTACAACCTAGGCATGTGCTCTCACTGGGAGTTAAACCAATGACCTCTTGGTTCCTGGTTGACACTCAACTGCTGAGCAACACTGCCCGGCCCCTCATTGTCATTTTATTTATTTATTTTTTAAAATATATTTTATTGATTTTTTACAGAGAGGAAGAGAGAGTGATAGAGAGCTAGAAACATCGATGAGAGAGAAACATTGATCAACTGCCTCTTGCACACCCCCTACTGGGGATGTGCCCGCAACCAAGGTACATGCCCTTGACCGGAATCGAACCTGGGACCCTTGAGTCCACAGGCCAACGCTCTATCCACTGAGCCAAACCGGTTTTGGCCCTCATTGTCATTTTAATTTGCATCTCTCTAATGATCAGTGACTTTGAGCATTTTTTCATATGCATGTCCACTTTGGAGAAGTGTCTATTTAGGTCCTTTGCCCATTTTTTGATTGGATTGTTTGTCTTCCTTTTGTTAAGTTATATGAGTTATATATATATATATATATATATATATATATATATATATATATATGTATGTATATCTGGTGTATTATTGCCAAATATGTTCTCCCATACAGTGGGCTCCCTTTTCATTTTGTTGATGGTTTCTTTTGATGTGCAGAAGCTTTTTATTTTGATGTAGTCCCATTTGTTTGTTTTCTCCTTAGTTTTTCTTGCCCTAGGAGATGCATACTTTCTACCAGTCTCTATGTGGTCTTCACTTTCCATCCTTGGTTATCAGGGTTCTCTCCAGCTAGTCTTCAGTTGATTATTCAGCATGGCTTTTCTGTATTTTAGTTGTAATTCCAGTTTGGTCCTGGAGCATGTCAGTGTGGCTTCCACTTACTCCACCACCATTTTGGAATCTCTCAGAAGAAATTCTAATTAATTAAGCAGTTGCTTACTCTTTTGTAGCTTCAGTCTTAAAGCATTCCCCCACCTTTCCAATTATTTCCTTTGAGACTTTTTTTTCCTTCTTCCTTCCTAGCTTGGTTCTTTTGAGTCTCCACAGTGCTCTTTATGGGATAGCTTATTTAATAAAAAAGAGAGGACTAGACTAGGAATTAGGTAGACATAATTTAGCTCAGGTTGTAATACTCTTGGCCTTTCTGGGCCTCAGTTTCCCCATACCAAGTATTTTGAGGATAATAGAACATAACTCACAAGGTTGATGCATGCAGATCTTATGAGATAATGTGACAAATATTTAGTTGATACAAATGTAATTTATTATTATTAGTGTTCCTCCTCTGAATTCTGATTATCTATATAATTTCCTGGTTCATTCCCTCTCTTTACCTTATGTCTCCTTGGTTCTCACTTTTCCTTATAACCTTGCTTTTTCACTCTCAATGACAACAGGAAAAATGTGGCTATACTAGCACTACACATGGTACAGTTGCGAGGGAGAGGACCCGAGTCTTTGGGAAATGTAAGGTTCATTGACTTTGGAGTTATAATATCTTATCATTAACTTGAACAAGATGCTTTACCCCTTTCTCTCTCAAATTTTACATTTGTCTCCTGGTTTACCATGTAGTTGTTTCTAGTCTTGAACTCATTTCATTGTAGAAGATCCCCCTTTAAAATGCAAGAATTACTGGGCTCAGGTAACAACTGAGAATCAAAACTAGCTTTTCAGTGTGGGTTAGGTTAGAGCAGCAATTTTCAACTGGTGTGCTGCAAGAATTTTTAGAACACGCAATACCTATTTAGACAGGGGCATTGACCTCTTTTCCCTTAGATTGTCAAAAAAGTGACAACAGCCAACACAACAATAGCCATCCAGTGTGAATTAATCAAAATGATACCTATTTTGCACTGGCTGGTTAGAGTGTTGGCCCATGCACCGAAGTGTCCCGGGTTCAATTCCTAGACAAGGTCATGTACCTGGTTGGCAGGTTTGATCCCGGCCCCAGTTGGGGTACATGTGGGAGGCAACCAATTGATATGTCTTTCTCTTATTGATGTTCCTCTCTTTTTCTTTCTCTCTCTCTCCCCGTCTCCCTCTAAAAATCAATGAAAAAAATATCCTTGGGTAAGGTTTAACAACAACAACAAATTTTACCTATCTTTTTTTTTGTCAGATAAGTAAAAAACAATATATTTTTAGTGTGCTACAGAATTTTAGTAATTAGTTTATGTGTGCCATAACATGAAAATGTTGGAAACTGTTGGGTTAGGATATAGCCATTGAAAGCAGGGGTCACAATAGGACATTGGGGTGAGGTATGGATCCTGGCAAGAAGGCAGGTCTTTTCTTTTTTAAAAATTTATATTTATTGATTTCAGAGAGGAAGTGAGAAAGAGATAGAGACATCAATGATAAGAGAGAACCATTGATTGACTGCCTCCTGCATGCCCCACACTGAGGATCGAGCCTGCAACCTAGGCATGTGCCCTGACCGGGAATCGAACCATGACCTCCTAGTTTATAGGTTGATGCTCAACCACTGAGGCATACTGACTGGCCAAGGACAGGTCTTAGTTTATGATATAGGGATGGTGTCAGGGCCTCAGAGTTTTTGATACTGCCTCTCTCATAGCCACACCCAACTGCTCTTCCTGAGCTGCGCATGTGCCTGTACTCTCAGCCAGAAGTCAGAGCTTGGTGAGGCTTGATTCCCCCAAGAATTCATTGATGAAAATTAGGGCATTTGAGTGGATCTAATTGGCTGAACTGTGTGAAGGGCAGAGGATTTCCTTGGGGGATCCTTTTAATCTCTTGTGGTTATAGACTTTTTAAGGTTGGACTAATTAAAATGTTGGCAGCTGGACTCAATACCTTCCATGCACTACGTCCTGCTCCAGCCTCCTGGAGTACCGTAAGTTGGCACAGGTCGTCTTTCTTGGGGAGCTAAGGAATGAGTTTCCATGTCCTTATCTAAATAAATGCTTACTGAGCCCTAGCCGGTTTGGCTCAGTGGATAGAGCATCAGCCTGTGGACTGAAGGGCCCTGGGTTTGATTCCGGTCAAAGGCACGTACCTCAGTTGCAGATTGGCCCTGGTTGGGGCACGTGTGGAAGGCAACCAGTGGATGTGTCTCTCTCACATCTATGTTTTTCTCTCTCTGTGTGTCTCCTCCCTCCCCTCCACTCTTTTTTATAAAAAAATCAATGGCAACGTATCCTTGTGTGAAGATTAATAAAAAAGTTATTAATTAAAAACAAACAAATAAATGCTTGCTGATGTGATATTTGTCCAGAATAGGCTGCCACACATCTCATGGTGGAGAGATCTAGATCCAGATTTGCCTGTATTTGCTACTCTCTAGACTCCTGAGGTTCTCTTTTAGGTCAATTCTCTATTAGCCCCAAAAGGCATTGCTCTGTTAGCTGATTTTCACTGCCCTGGAGAATTCTTCTCTGTGTGTGTTTCTGTTCTAACTAGAAAAAGGGAGAAGGAAAATATATTTTATTATGTCCCATCATGTGACAAGTTGGGGCTAATATTTTACATAGCTGCCTTTTGAGATATCCTCATATCTTTTTATAATGTCCATTTTACAGATGAGGAAATATTCATAAAAGGAAAATAAGTTGCCTAATTATCATTACAGTCTGGAAGCAACTGAACCAGAATTCAAATCTGGATCTCTCCCAAAGCCTCTGGTTACCTCTTTAGGAAGCACAAATGATTTCAGAACCTACTATCCTTCTAAGCTCAGCTAATTTGCTACCTCCACAAAGTCTTCAATTCAGAATTATTTTCTTGATCTGCCTTTCCAGAGCACTCTGCCCCTCTCTCTAATCTGGTTGATATTTAATGGGGCATGGATCTACCTCCCTCATTTGACCACACTCCTCCTGCAAGGTGTGGTACTCATGATGTATTTGTTAAATCACCCAATGAAGGGCATGGCTGGGTTGCTCAGTTGGTTAGAGCATTGTCCCAATATGCTAAGGTTGTGGGTTAGATCCCCAGTCAGGGCACATACAAGAATCAACCAATGAATGCATAAATAAGTAGAACAACAACAACAAAATCAATGTTTCTCTCTTTCTCTAAAATCAATAAATAGAAAGGTACAAAAAAAAAAAAAAGAACCAATAAAGTTGTAGTTGGAATTTCAGGCTTTGTCACAGACTGTTAAAGTGAAGGATTTTAGGCTAGCTCCCTGAGTAAAGTCAGACCTGGGTCGTCGTCGTCTTTTTTTAAAAGTCTGTATTGTTGAAAGCATTACATATGTCCTCTTTTCCCCCCATTCAGCTCTTCTAGCTCACCCTTACCCCTCTGCCTCCGCAGACCTGAGTCTTCTTCAGAGTGTGCTGTATTATATTAGAAGCAGTAGGGCCTTCTAGGCAAGATGCTTTTGGGTCCCCAAGGGAGCAGGCATCTCTTATCTTAGGTCATTTTCTTTGGCCTCTGGCTTTGGAGTTCGTTTCTTTCTTGTGGTCTTCTTGTAATTAATAGAGCTTAGATCATTGCTACCTGGAGTGAAATAGTGTGAAAAAGCCCTCAACCTGGCTTTGGTTGGAATATACCTGTTGACTGTGAGTTGCTTTTTCCCCACAAATAGCATAATGATTTATTAATCCTGCATTTGGGACTTAAACTTTCTGCCACTTCTGCTATTAGTGCACGTCACATCACAGGATAAAGGTTTTCCTGGAGAAGGCAAGCTTTTAAAGGCATTTTTATAAGTTGAATGATCTTTCTTACTGACTTGAAAAAATTATAAAAGTATTTTTAGGCCTTTTCTGTGTGTATAGCACACATGCTTAGTATTTAACAACAGAAATTTGTTCCTGTCTGGCTGGGGAGAGGTTAAACAGGTGTAAAGATATTTGTCAAAGCTTGGACTGAACACTTAAAATGAGTGCATTTTACTACATGCAAATTATCTATAATAGTAAAAGGGTGATATGCTAATTAGACCGGACGTCTTCCAGACGTCCTTCCAGACGTCCTTCCTGACCAAGCTGGGGCCAGAGGGAAGTTAGCCCGGGTTCTGGGTGCCTGTGGGCGGCCGGAGGAGGGAAGCAGCCCAGGTCCCTGGTGCCTGCCGGTGGCCAGAGGAGGGAAGCCTGGGTCCTGGGTGCTGGAGGGAAGCCAGTGCCGGCAGCTGGAGGAAGGAAGGCCTACTCTTGCACAAATTTTTGTGCATCAGGCCTCTAGTATCTCAATAAAGTCAATTGAAAAGTAAAAACAGCTTGGCTGGCATAGCTCAGTGGTTGAGTGTCATGGTTCAATACCTGGTCAGGGCACATGCCCGGGTTGCAGGCTCGATCCTCAGTAGGGGGTGTTCAGGAGGCAGCAGATTGATGATTTTCCCTCATCATTGATGTCTCTATATCTCTCTCTCTCCCTGCCTCTCTCCGAAATCAATAAAAACATATTTTTTAAAAAAGTTTGTTCCTTTGGGAATAAATAGTAAATTAGAACATAAAATACAGTTAAAACACCTTCATTGGGAAAAGTAACATATAATAATAAAAGTGTAATATGCTAATTATTAGTAGACCAGACGGCTGAACAGCGGAACAACCATCCGGACAACCTTCCAGACAACCTTCTGGAGGAAGCTGGGGTTATGAGGGCCGAGCCCCTTGCACGAATTTCATGCATCAGGCCTCTGGTAAAATAATAACAATAAAAATATATTACATAGTAGGATGAAACAGTGTTTGTTTTTTTTAAATTTTGGTATACTGGGGAATATGAAATAGCTTAATCAAATAGAATGAATCAGATAGTGACACAAACCCTTTTGGTTTCTATAGTATGAAGAATAGATTATGAAATGTTCTTAGGAGAAGGGAAGAAAGTGCATTTTGAGCTTTTTTCAAGTCCAGTACTCAGTTGTGTTCAAGGATAGTGAGCTTTCTGGGTGTGTCTGTTTCCCTGTTAAATGGGAACAATATCTACCTGGTTTAATTTTATAAGGATTCAATAAGGTAATGTATGTGAAGTGTTTTGTAAACTCGGAAGTGCTATTGTCATACTCATTGGGTGACTGGAACTAACTTGTTAGCACTGCAAGGAAACTTTTGGTTTAAAATATGGCTTGACTTAGGTGGGAGGAAGTATGCAGAATTGATGAATAAACAGTTGAATGCTATGTGGGCAGCAGTTGAGAGGAATTTCTGTAAGGTGAGGGAAAGGACCGCATTCATCCCTTCTATACATATTTGTTGAGTCCTGCCTGGTGGAGGAGAAAGAAATTCAGATATCTACCTATTAAATGTGTGGTGTGCTAAATATGGAGGCAGCTTGGTTTAGGAATGAAGAAAACTCCATAAAGACAGGGGATTTTGCTTGTCATATACACCCTAGAATAGTGCTTGGCATGTATTAGGGTCTCAATAAATATTTGTTGAAAGAAAGGTTGTTTTGGAATTAGACAAACTGGGTTTTTATTTGGGCCCTGCCATTTACTAGCTCTCCTGAGCAAGTTGTTTAATTTTTCAGATGCTTGGTTTCCTCATTTATAAAATGGGACTAGGTTTAGCTATCATACATGGTTACTGGGAGGATTTTTTTTAGAAGTTAAAAACCCTTTGTGCAAGTTCTAGCAAGTTGTCAATGAAAGATAGTTCCTTTCATCTATCTCCCTTCCTAGTTTGCAAAGGGTGGTGGAAACACAGAGAAAGAAGCAGATGTGGTTGGGGGAGCCTAATCAATGGCTTCACAGGTTTGACCTGACGATGTCTTCCTAATGTAGAATTACTGGTGTTTTTCTCCCAAAAGGAACTTGCTGGGTTAATATGCTTTGCTTTTCTGCATTTCCTATGGTCTTGGTTGGGAGGGCTGGCTCTTGTTTTTCAAGGCAAGGTAAAATTCAAACTACAGGTTTGTGCAGAGGTTGTTCCCAGAAAAGCAGCTTTCTCTGGAGAGTCTGGACTCATCTGATTTGGATTAGGCTTTTATAGCCAGCCATTACCTCCCCCCTCCCAATCCCCCTGCCTCAGTTATTGTTAGTTATAGCTTTGACAACATGTACTCAGCTTGACTTCTGTTCTGGGTCAGTTGTAAATTCTCACAGGATGTGGAACAGAGCGTGTTTGCTTGGGTTAATCAGGTATTTATGAGTTGACCTTTACTAGTGAAAGCCCAATTTTTCCCTCATGCATGAGTGACTCTAACAGGCTGAGTGCCTTACTCTGAGGCATTCCCAGGACTGTTAGAAGTTGTAGCACATTTACCTGCCCTTTTCATATGTAAACAGGCCAGTGGGACCCATCTGCCCCTCAAGCGAGGCTGCCTAGCACCTTTCTTTTATCCTACAGTTTTAAGACACTGGAAATACCACTCTTTCTCTTATCAACATTTTAGATTTTGGAACTTTCTCTTCTGGTTTAGTTTCTTGGGAGGGTGGTAAGCAGGGAGTAATTGTCTGCCCATCAGGGCTTCTTGCTTGCAAATGAAGCCACTTGGCAAGAAGTGGGTAAAGAACATGTTTGTGGATGGGAGTGGTCAGGCATTGGGTAAGCTAAGAGTTAGTTTGGGGTTTAAAGGGCCTGTGCATTCTAGAAGTAGAGTCAGTAAGTACCTGAGCTATGTCCTCAGTGCCCTCCTTTGGGAGCTGAGCTTTGTCACAAGGGAGATCTCAAATATGGGCCCAGGAGAAGGAAAGAAGAAGTTTAAGGAAAGGAGACAGTGGGAAGAAAAGGGAACTTTGCTGAGCTGTTGTTTTATGCTAGGGGCTTTGGACCAATTATTTCCTTAAATCTTCACAACAATCTTGTGAAGTTTACAGATGATGAAACCAAAGCCCAGAGACGTTAAGCAACTTTCCCAAGGTCACAAAGCTAGTGAATGATAATGATCATAGTTATCATTTATAGTATGTTGTGAAAGGCACATACCAAGTTTCTTTTTTTAATGTACTTTATATAATTTACTAGAGGCCTGATGCACGAAGATTTGTGCAAGAATGGGTGTGGGTCTTCCTTCCCCTGGCTGCCGGCACTGCCTTTGCTCAGGCGGGAGCTGCCTTTCTGCCTTCCCATGCTGCCCAGAGGCCCGGAGCGGCTGGGGCAGTGCGGAATGCCTGTGTCATTGCCATGGTGACCATGCAAGTGTCCTGCCCCCGGCCGCTAGGCGCCTGTGTATGCAAATTAACCCACCATCTTTGTTGGGTTAATTTGCATGCTCACTCCTGATTGGCTGGTGGGCATCACGAAGGTATGGTCAATTTGCATCTTTCTCTTTTATTAGTGTAGCTACTCACCACAGTCTTATGAATGATTATTATTACTTCTGCATTGCAAAAGAGGAAACTGGGAATTAGGGAGTTTTGGTTGCTTGATGAGGTCACTCATCTAAGCAATGGCAGCACAGGGATTTGAATCCAGAATCCTGTGATTATAAAGCTTGTTCCTTGCTGTTCATGTCACTGTAGATAGAAGAGCTAGGATTCAAATGCAGTCATGAGAGCAAAGTTCATGCCTTTAACCATCTCTGTATCCCCCTAACCTGTGGTAGTACCTACCACATTGTTAGTGCTCAACAAATGTTTGCTATGGAATCCAGCTCTGCTGTCACCCATGGCTCCCAGCTCCTTGCTCTGACCATCTTCTCTTCATAGTCTCGCCTTACCCTACTAACCATCGTGGCCTCCCTGAATTCCCCACACACAGCATCTGGTCCATCACTGTTACTGTCCTGCTGCTTCACCCTTTTTTCCCCCTGGGTACATATTATTGCTGCTGCTATTGCTCTCTATCACCCTTCAATCCTGTCTGTTCTTTTCCATGCAGTTTCTCTGACTAATCCCAGAAACTTTCCTTTCCAGACTATAATCTTAGTCTGCACCATATAATTTGGCATTTAATTATCTACTGTTACACCTACGGTTTCATGGACATTAATCTTCTCTCCAGCCAGCTGGTGGTAGTCATATCATAATGACCCCTCATATTAGTTTGTGCTTTGTCTTTATGAAGCACTTTCCTATTCAAGACCTGTCTTTTTGCTTAACATACCCATAGCAAACCTGTGAGATAGGATGGGAGGGGCTTGTTATTTCCATATTATAGCAGAGAAAACAAATGTAAAAGAGGCAGGTAACTTCCCAAGGTCGTATGACTAATTAGGTCTCAGGCCTACTGATTTCAGGCTTAGTGTTTTGTTTGCCATGATTTAACATTTGTGTTTCTCCTTAGCATTTTCTTCCTACCTTTAAAGACCAACCAAGGCAGAATACCTATTTGTGGGCTTTCAGAAGGCTTGGTTGGTGGACTGGGGAATGGTGGAGTGGCTCAAATAGCAATTTCAGGTACTTCTTAGTGGTATCAGTGCCCTGGGTTGCAACTACCTGTGCAAGAGGTTCTGTCCCTGTGGCTACTAGGATTAATTTTAAACGGAAAAGCATTGGTTTCTTCTGAGTGGTCAGAGCATTCCCTCTTATATTTTATTGATTTTTTTTTTTTTTAAAGAGAGGAAGGGAGAGGGATAGAGAGTTAGAAACATCAATGAGAGAGAAACATTGATCAGCTGCCTCCTGCACCCCCCCCACTGGGGATGTGCCTGCAACCAAGGTACATGCCCTTGACCAGAATCGAACCTGAGACCTTTCAGTCCATAGGCTGACGCTCTATCCATTGAGCCAAACCAGTCAGGGCAGCATTCCCTCTTATAAATACAGGAAACAGGGCAAGATGTATGGTGCTGGGCAGTTTTGTATTGTGACAATAGCACACGCTTTGGAAGCAGGCAGACCAGAATTTAAAATCTGGCTCTGCTATTCGTTATTAAGCTCATGAGCCTGGGTAAATCATTAATCTGTAGGAGCCTTAGGGGCTGTTGTGAGAAAGTATTTAAGGGCTACATATTGGCTCTTAAAAAAAGGAAGTATTTGTTGGTGGTTTTTATAGTTAATACTAGAGGCCTAGTGCACTAGGGTGGTGTGTCCCTCAGCCCAACCTGCACCCTCTCCAGTCTGTGATCCCCCACACAATCTGGGACTACTGGCTCCTAACCACTTGCCTGATTGCCCCTAACTGCTTCTGCTTGCCAGCCTGATCACCCCCTAACTGCTCCCATGCCAGCCTGATTGAAGCATAACTGCTCCCCTGCTGGCCCAATCGCCCCCAACTGCCCTCCCCTGCCGGCCATCTTGTGACAATGTGGAGGCGCCATCTTGTGATGATGTGGCGGCCATCTTGTGATTACGAGCAACCATCTTGTGACAATGTGGGGTGGCCATATTGTGTGATGTGGGGGTGGCCATCTTGTGATGACATGGGAGTGGCCATCTTGTGATGACGTGGGGCGGCCATCTTGTGAGGGTGTGAGGGTCAATTTGCATATTACATCTTTATTATATAGGACTAGAGGCCCAGTGCACAAAATTCATGTATTGGTAGGGTCCCCAGCGGCTGCCATCCACCAGGGCTTCCCTCTCTTCCCCTAGTTGGCCCTGCCACCTGGTTGAACTCCCAATATAGGGGACAATTTGCATACTATACTTTTATTATATAGGACTAGAGGCCCGGTGCATGAAAATTCATGCACTGGGGGGGGGGGGTCCCTCAGCCCAGCCTGCCCCCTCTCACAGTCTGGGAGCCCTCAGGGGCAGGAGGAGACCCGGCAATCAGGGGAAGGCAACGCCCCCATGACACCTCTGCTGCTGCCACTGCCGGCAGCGCAAGCCTTGGCTGGCCCTGATTACCTGCGCCTCAGGTGGCCCTGGGCAGCCACTACCCGAGGCTTGCCTGTGCCTCGGGCCCACCTTGAGTGGCTGGGGTGCTGAGGGGACTGGGGGACTCTGGAGGCAGGCACGTGGAGCGGCCAGACTCACCTGGGGGTGGGCCCAGCCCTGTTGTGTGCCTGCTGCCCCAGTGGGCTGAGGGGACTAGGTGCTGCCATCTTGTGGCTGTGGGCACTGCCATCTTTGAGGTAGTGGCAGTCAATTAGCATATTCCCTCCTTATTGGCTGTGGGCACCGCCATCTTTGTGAGGGCATGATGGTCAATTAGCATATTCCCTCGTTATTAGATAGGATTACTGTAAGTATAAGGCATGAGGAGGGTGTGCCTGTGACCCTTGGAGGTTACTCCTTGTGGCTTGATTTCCAGGAACCAGTGATAATATGCTACATTGGCGTTTTTCGGCTGATAGGGCTAAGTGTGAATGCTGTGCCCCAAGTTTCTAATCTCCTGGTCTCCAGTACCTCCTGAGTACAATGAAACAGTTTGTGAACAGCATGGGTATGGCTTCACTGGCAAACTTTGGGGAGTAAAGTTTTTGTTTTTCTGAAGCATTAGAATTTTTCTTTGGCATTAGAATTGTTGTTTCTGAAAAGTCAAGAACCCGTTTGTTGAGAGATTTTAGTTATTTCTGAAACCAGATATTGCTTCAAAGCTGTTTGTTAAATACTTCTTTTCTTGAATCTTTGCCCTTCCCCAAAAGAAAATAACCAGATTCAGAGCATTGCGTGATGATTATGTCTTTGGTCACCCTGACCTCCCAGCCTCCAGCTCCCTTCTCTGAGATAGCACCATCCAGACTGCTGCTTCAAGCGAGGTCATTCTGTGAATAAAGATATGACACACACACACACACACACACACACACACACACAATGGCATACTACTCAGCCATGAAAAGAATGAAAGCTTGCCATTTGCAACAATATGGATGGACCTTGAGGGTGTTATGCTAAGCAAAATAAGTCAGACAGAGAAAGACAAATACTGTATGATTTCACTCATATGTGGGTTCTAAAAAACCAAACAAATGAACAAACAAAACAAAACCAATCTCATAGATATAGAGAACAGGTTGGTGGTTGCCAGAGGGAAGGCCAGGGGCCAGCAAAATGGGTGAAGGGAATCAAGAGGTATAAACTTCCAGTCTGGCCAGTGTCGCTCAGTGTTTGAAAGTCAACCCATGAACCAGAAGGTGGTCATGGTTAGATTCTTTGTCGGGACACGTGCCTGGATTGTGGGCTCAATCCATAGTGGGGGTTGTGCAAGAGGCAGCTGATCGATGATTCTCTCTGATCATTGATATTTCTATCTCTCTCGCCCTCTCCCTTCCTCTCTCTGAAACCAATAAAAACATATTTTTTAAAAAAGAGGTACAAACTTGCAGTTATAAAATAAGCCATAGGAATGTAATGTACAGCATGGTGACTATGGTCCACAATATTTGCATTTCAAATTTGAAAGTTGCTAAGAAAGCAAATCTTAAAAGTTCTCATAAAAAATATTTTATAACTTTGTATGGTGACATGGTAAATAGACTTAGTGTAGTGATCACAATGTACCAGTATACATTTGTCAAATCATCTCGTACATGCACCTAAAACTAATATAATGTTGTATGTCAATTATGGGTCAAAGAAAAAGAAATGTTGAGAATATTTAAATAAAAAAAGATATTAAAACTGAACAAAAAAGGGAGGTCATCAGCACCTTTTCCTTTACTCTTCATTTATTACCTGGTCTGTGCTGTATGGGAAACAGAACAAGTATACATGGACACTATTTAAAAGGGAGATTGCTTTCTCATTGGGGACTTTAGATAGCCTGATACAGGAAATGACTCAAGAATGAGCGCAAAGGAACATAACTTATTGCTAAAATGGCACGTTTGGATGTCTGGGGGATGTGAGGGCAGGCTTCCTATAAGGGTATGAAAGGGCAGCTGGATGCGGAAACATCGGTGGCTTTTGAATTTTTCCTTTAGAATATGGTGCCATGGGCCATTCATCTTTTTTATTTTTATTGAGGTGAAATTCACATAACATAAAATCAACCATTTATATATACAACTCACTGACATTTAGTGCATTCACAATGTTGTATAACCATAATCTCTATGTAGTTCCAAACAATTTTCATCACTTCAAAGGAAACTTGTTACCTCTTAAGCAGTTGCTTCCATTTTCTCCTCTCCCCTTTCCCTTGCAGCCACCAATCGGTCTTCTGTCACTATGAATTTACCTATTCCGGGTACTTCTTTTTCTTTCTTTTTAATATATTTTATTGATTTCTTACAGAGAGGAAGGGAGAGGGATAGAGAGTTAGAAACATTGATGAGAGAGAAACATCGATTAGCTGCCTCCTGCACACCCCCCACTGGGGGTGTGCCCGCAACCAAGGTATATACCCTTGACCGGAATCGAACCCGGGACCTTTCAGTCCGCAGGCCGACGCTCTATCCACTGAGCCAAACCGGTTTCGGCAATTCCGGGTATTTCTTATGAATGCAATCATAAAATTTGTTACCTAATGCATCTGGCTTCTTTCATTTGACCTAGTATTTTTGAGGTTCATATTGTAGCACGTACCATATAGAATGAAGCAGTACTTTATTCCTTTTTATGGGCAGCTAATATTCCATTGTAATATTTTATATATATATATATATATATATATATATATATATATATGTATATATCACAGTTTGTTTATCCGTTCATCTGCTGATGGACAGTAGGGCTGTTTTAATCTTTTGGCTACTGTCAATAGTGCTGCTATGAACATGTGTGTACTTTTTGAGTATCTGTTTTTAATTCTTTTGGACATATACTTGGAGTAGAATTGCTGGGTCTGGGGTAATTCTATGTTTAAGTTTTTAAGGAACTGTTTTCCATTGTGGTTGAACCATTTTATACTCCTCTCAGCAACATATGAAGGGTCCAAATTTTCCACATTCTCACTAACATTGGTTATTTTGTGTTTTTGTTTTTTAAATGATAGCCATCCTAGTGGTTATGAAATGGTATCTCATTGTGGCTTCCATTTGCATTTTCCTGATGACTAATGATGTTGAGCATCTTTTTCTGTATTTGTTGGCCATTTGTATGTCCTCTATGGAGTAATGTCTGTTCAAGTCCTTCATCCATTTTTGAATTGGGTTTTGTTTTTCTGTTGTTGAATTGTGTGGTGGTTAATTAAATTAATTAATTAATTAATTATTTAAATCTTTATTGTTCAGATTATTACATTGTTCCTCTCCCCCCCCCCCCCAAAGCTCCCCACCATCCGGATCTCACCCCCCCCTCTGCCCTTACCCCCCCCCCGTCCTCATCCATAGGTGTATGATTTTTGTCCAGTCTCTTCCTGCACCCCCCCATACCCCTTTCCCCCCTGAGGATTGTCAGTCCACTCCCTTTCTATGCCCCTGATTCTATTATATTCACCAGATTATTCTGTTCATCAGATTTTTTATTCACTTGATTTTTAGATTCACTTGTTGATAGATATGTATTTGTTGTTCATAATTTTTGTCTTTACCTTTTTCTTCTTCTTCCTCTTCTTACAGAATATCTTTCAGCATTTCATATAATACTGGTTTGGTGGTGATGAACTCCTTTAGCTTTTTCTTATCTGTGAAGCTCTTTATCTGACCTTCAATTCTGAATGATAGCTTTGCTGAGTAGAGTAATCTTGGTTGTAGGTTCTTTCTATTCATTGCTTTGAATATTTCTTGCCACTCCCTTCTGGCCTGCATAGTTTCTGTTGAGAAATCAGCTGACAATCATATGGGTGCTCCCTTGTAGGTAACTGACTGTTTTTTTCTTGCTGCTTAATATTCTCACTTTGTTTTTTGCTCTTGACATTTTAATTATGATGTGGTCCTCTTTGGATTCCTTTTGTTTGGGGTTCTGTGCACTTTCTGGACTTGTAAGTCTATTTCTTTCACCAGGTGGGGGAAGTTTTCAGTCATTATTTCTTCAAATAGGTTTTCTGTATCTTACTCTCTCTGTCTTCTTCTGGTCCCCACATAATTCGGTTGTTGGTACGCTTGAAGTTGTCCCAGAGGCTTCTTACACTATTTTCATTGATTCTTTTTTCTTTTCAGGTTGGGTGTTTTGTGCTTCTTCGTATTTCAAATCTTTGACTTGATTCTTGCGATCCTCTAGTCTGCTGTTGGATCTCTGTATATTATTTTTTATTTCAGTCAGTGTATGCTTAATTTCTAGAGTGTCATTTTGAGTGTAGACTGGAGGTTTACTTGGCAGAAATAGTGTAGGGGGATCATTTTGGGGATGCACTAGGTTTAGTCATTCATGTAGTAAATATTAAGGCCTTACTGTGTGCCAGGACCTCTGCTGGGCACTTGATATGAAATAGATAGTAAGAATAATAGTCCCTGTTGTTTTATATTTCAGTAGGAAGATAAGCATGAACAAGTAGACATGTAATATAATTTCAGGTAATAATAAGTTCTAGAAAACATTAAGCAGAACTGAATTTCAAGGTTGGAATTTCTTTGTGTATTAAAAAAAAAAAAAGGGCCAGGAATCCCTGCCCTGGGATTGTGGGGAGTGTTAATAAAGATTCAGTTAGTTAATGGATATGGAAAGTGCTGTCTTTCTTTCTTTAAAAATTTTTTTAAAAAAATTGATTTTAGAGAGAGAGGAAGGGAGAGGGAGAAAGAGAAAGAAACATCGATCAGTTGCCTCCTGCATTCTCGGATCGAACCCTAACCAGTGACCTTTTGGTGCACAGAACAATGCGCAACCAACTGAGCCAACACCCACCAGAGCTGAAAATGCTTTCTTAAATGATGAGTAGCATTAATGCTCGGCTCTCTCTTTTTTAAGTCTAGAGGATGAGTGAGCAATGTGGGAACTAGCCAGATGTTTTCAGCACCTTGAAGGCCAAAGGAACTGGCTTATACTAGAAACTATCATGCCACCTTGCCAGAAACACTGACTGATGCACCACTGATTCAAGGACTGAATGAATTCCATGCTCCAAGTGGGGCTCCACGTAAATTGGCAAAGAGGAATAGCCTGGGGAACTTGGAGTCTATTTTGGTCAGCCCCCAGGGAGGAAGAATGTGGAGATCACTCTTCAGTACACTTGTGTTCCTTCTTCTCTCTCTCTCTCTCTCTCTCTCTCTCTCTCTCTCTCTGACCTTATTTCTTGCTGCCTGAATCTAACATAAGGGAGTAATAATAATAATAATAATAATAATAATAATAATCAGCTCTCCTTCAGAAACATTTAGATTAAACCAGCTTGTTTTGAGTTTTGATCTTTATTGTACTGTGGGCCATAGAAGAGACTGAAACATAGTCTTATTCTTGTGTTTGGGGAATGTACAAATCAGATAATTTCTTAACTAGTTAGAAAGCAGCTAAATATAATATATAAAAGGAGAGAATAGTGTGGACTGGAACAATCCAAGAAGACTTTCTGAAGGAAATGGTGCTTGAGTTGCTTGAGTGGACCCTGAGTACAGAGTAAATATTTTTAAATTAGTGCTTGTTTGTGTGTTTTTTTTTAACCTTCACCCAAGGATATTTTTTCCATTGATTTTTAGAGAGAGTGGAAGGGAGAGGGAGAGACAGAGAGAAACACTGATGTGAGAGAGACACATCGATTGGTTGCCTCCCGAGTATCCCTCACCAGGTCCGGGAGCCTGCAACTGAAGTATGTACTCTTGACTGGAATTGAACCCAGGACCCTTCTTCAGTCCATAGGCCGATGCTCTGTCCACTGAGCCAAGCCAAGTAGGGCTAGTGCTTGTTTTTCATGCTTCTTTAATAAAGCCTTTCCCCAACCTTCACATCCTGTTGTGACCTCTACTTTAAAAAATATATGTTTTATTAATTTTAAAAATATTTTTAATTAATTTCAGAGAGGAAGGGAGAGGGAGAGAGAGAGAAACATCAATGATGAGAGAGAATCATTGATTGGCTGCCTCCTGCATGCACCCTACTGGGGATTGAGCCCACAACCCCGGGCATGTGCCCTTTACCAGAATCGAACCCAGGACCCTTCAGTCCGGAGGCCGGTGCTCTATCAACTGAGCCAAACTAGCTAGGGCTAAAATATGTTTTAGTTGATTTTTTTTTAGAGAGAGAGGAAGGGAGAGGGATGGAGAGATAGAAATATCGATGATAGAGAAATATCATCGATCAGCTGCCTCCTGCACATCCCCCACTGGGGATTGAGCCCACAACCTGGGTATGTGCCCTGACCTGGAAGTGAACCATCGACCTCTTGGTTCTTGGGTTGACGCTCAACCACTGAGCAACACTGACTGGGCGACCTCTACTATTTTGAAGGTTTTTAGCTATTTATCTGGACCTTATTTATAGCCTTAGCATATTTTGCTTTTTAAATAATCATTTGTGTGTATTATAGTGGCTAAAAAGACAGACTTTGGAATCAGACTTTGTGGATTTAAATTATGGCTCTACTTATTGGGTGACCCGAGTTAAGCTATTTAACTCCTAAAAAACCTTGTTTTTTTCTATCAATAAAATGGTAATGATACATAGAGTTGTAATGATGATTAAAAGATAATCCAGCTCAGCCGGCATGCCTCAGTTGGTTGAGTGTCATCCTGTGCACCAAAAGGTTGCTGATTCCATTTCCTATCAGGGCAATGAAATGCCAGAATAGGCTAATTAGTAAAGACAGAAGGTAGATTAGTATTTGGTATGGGCTGGGGGATGGGGATTATGAGGGATGACTGCTAATAGGTATGGTGTTTCTTTTAGGTGTGATGAGAATGTTCTGAAATTAGATTGTGGTGATTGTTGCATACGTTTGTGAGTATACTGAAAACCACTGAATTATTGCATGGTATATGAACTATATCACAGTGAAAAAATAGATACTTTGGGTTTGCTGAAACTATTGGTCTTAACACACACACACACACACAAAATTTTTATTTATTTTCTTTTCTGATTGGAAATCTTCCCCCAGGACTTCAGCCTACAAAGGTGAGGACTTATGGGCCCATTCCCAGATTTAGATGTGAGCCTGAACATGATGTTAGGCATGGGCCCAACGGGGGATAGGTGGAGAATGCAGCATTGTTGTGCTTTGGTTTAAGGGGCTTTTTCCTGCCTTTGGCAGGGATTAGCGTGGCGAGTCACTCCCTATAGTCTAAGGGATGTAGGATGTGAAGAAAGAGCTGTCATCTCTGTTCTGATGACATCTTGAGTATCACACAATTGTAGGCCACATATTGGTGCTGAACCATTTTCATGAATTCTTTTTTTAAAAAACTTTTTTCACCTTTATTTTAGTTTATTTTAAAATATAGTTTTATTGATTTCAGAGAAGAAGGGAGAGGGAGAGAGATAGAAACGTCAATGATGAGAGAGAATCATTGATCGGCTGCCTCCTGCATGTCCCCTACTTAGGATCAAGCCTGCAACCCGGGCATGTGCCCTTGACCAGAACTGAATTTGGGACCCTTCAGTTTGCAGGCCGATACTCTACCCACTGAGCAAAACCAGCTAGGGCTTTCCTGAATTCTTTATGGAGAATTCCTTGGGAACCAGCAAAGGACATGGTGAAAGAGAAATAAGCTTAGCCCGTGGGAGCGCCCAGGTGAAACTAGATGAGACATGACAATAACAGATATTCTTTTCAACTTTTTACAGGTGAGCAATTGAAAGCTCAAGGGAAATTGATCCTCCCTCCCCCTGTATATTGTTATTGATGAATGGATTACCTTGTGGCTGGTCCATAAACCATGTTCTTAAGGATTTCCCCAATACATCCAGGAAGTGAAACAGACATCTATGATATCAAAGGTCCAAGGTTCTTATAGGATTGTGCACAGTTACAGGAGGGAGTGATGTCAGCTTGGTGATTGATAAGAGAATAAACTTGGGAAACCAGCCTGAGCATAGAGGCCAGAGGGTGGGGGCAGGGGGAAAGGACCTCTGAGAGAGTAAGGCATGATAGTTCTTGTCCTGTTTCTGTACTTGCTTACTTTTGTTCTACAACAAATAGGTCTTTGAGTATTTGTTCTAAGCATACCCTGTTGGGCAAAACTGGAGACAGAGGCCTTGTGAGACCTGGGCCCTGCCTCTAGAATGCTTAATGTGTTTGGGGGAGACAGACCTGGAAACGATTGACTCGACTGGCATGGATCAGGTGTGTAATAGACAGAGATGGACTTGGTGTATAAGACTGCAGACTGACTGATTTGTGATTAGGTAAGGCTACCTTTAAATAGGCATTGGGACAAGGCCTCAATAGAGGGACCTCTTAAGGTCATCATCAGAAGATGAAGCAGAGGTACAGAATGCTTCTTTTTTGGGTGTGGGCTGCTTTGGGGCCTTTCATTTTGCCTTCAAATTTGATGAGAGAATAGGGGTCTGTGTCCAGGAATAGCTCTCTTCCTGCCACTCCTTCAAGCAGTACTGGGCTGAACTGCAGAAGGTGCTTTTTTGTTCTGCACTTGTTCCATTGCTGTTTTGGAAAGATGAAGCCTGAGAGGTGCCAGAGCTATGCCAGTTGCTATGGGACCGGAAACAGGTGAGACTTCTGGCCTGCTTGAGTTAAGGAGTGAGGGGTTTGTCCTCTTCAGCCAGCTTAAGGCCTGCCTTTGCTATGAAACTGGATAAGTAGTCCACACAGCTTGTTTTTCATTCGGGGCTATTTTCAGCCCTGGAGCCCAGCAAGGAGGAATGATTGAGATGCTTTTGTGGGGTTTAAGCTTTTGCCAGATCCTATTTGTCAGGATATGAGCCTAGGAGATCAGCTTTTCCAAACAAGCAGTGCTACAAGAAAGGAGTGGAGAAAAATGTAAGGGTGGGTGGTCAGTTTAATATTCTTACCCAGGTCCTAAGTGGACATGTGGTATAGTTTGGAACATTGCTATATGGTCTCTAAAACAGTTTTGAGGAACTCATGTGGATCCTTCTTATTTTTTTGGTCATCTTGATGGCTGGGCTCTACTATGGGAGGGTTCTATAAATGTGTGGACCTGCTACTGGTCAGGGTCTTGGTCTGTTTTGAGCCCACTTGTTTCTATAGTTAGCTGAGCTATACTGGTAAGCGACCCATCAGTGGTCCATGTCCAGCATTCTTCTAGTGAGTGCTTACTGTGTCCTGGCACCTATGGTTGGCACCATGGGAGATGCTGAGGTTATATCAGAGATGCCTAAAACAAGATCATTATCTTACTCCTAGGGCTTAACACAGTGGATTAAATAAAATATAGATAACATATAAATAAATACAGATAAGGATAATAAAATATGCATAACTTTGAGGAATTACCACCTAATGGAGGAAATAGGTAAACATATTACAGGTTAGTAGGTATTAAAGGAGCCATAAAAGCAAGGAGGGGCCCATTAACTTTGGGATGGGTGCGGTGGGCAGGGACTTTTACTCTGCTTCCTTCTGTACCTCAGCTCTTTGTTCTTCCTTTCCGCACCTGCAGGGCTCTCCCTTACCACCTGAACATGAGTTTTTTTACTGTTTATTTTTTGTTTGAGTATAGTTGACATACAATATTATATTAGTTTCAGGTGTATAGCATAGTGACTTATATGCATGCATATAAGCCTAACCAGTGGACACAGACACCAGGGGGGTGAGGGCATGAGTGGGAGGGGGGAAAGGGGGGCAATAGGTGGATAAGGACACATATGTAATACCTTAATCAATAAAGAAAAAACATTTATATACATAAATGTGATTGTCAACTAAGTCTAGTAACAATCTCTCACTGTGCAAAGTTATCACAATATTATTGACAATATTCCCCTTCACCTTTTCACCCATCCTCCTACCCCCTATCGCCCTCCCCTTTGGCAGCCATAAGTTTGATCTCTGTTTCTATTATTCAGTTTTTTTTTGTTGTTAATTTTTTATTTTAAGATTCCACATACAAGTGAAATTATGCGGTATTTGTCTTTCTCTGTTTGACTTATTTCATTTAGCATAATACCCTCTAGGTCCATCCATGTTGTCACAAATGGCAAGATTTCTTTTTTTTTTTTAATGGCTAATATTCTATTATACATATATACCACATCTTCTTTATCCATTTATCTATCGATGGATGCTTAGATGGCTTCCAATCTTAGCTATTGTAAATAATGGCTATTGTAAATAATAAGGGGTTCATATATTTTTTTTGGATTAGTGTTTTTGTTTCCTTCAGATCAATACTGAGAAGTGGAATTGCTGAGTCCTATGGTAGTTCTATTTTTTTAGTTTTTTTAAGGAACCTCTACACTGTTTTCCATAGTTGCTACTCCAATTTACAATCCCACCAAAAGTGCAGGAGGGTTCCCTTTTCTCTGCATTCTGGCCAGCACTTGTTATTTGTTGATTTTTTGATACTAGCCATTTTGACAGGTGTGAGATGGTATTTCATTATGGTTTTGATTTGCATTTCCCTGATGACTAGATGTTGAGCATCTTTTCATATGTCTGTTGGCTTATGTTTTTTTTGAGAAATGTCTATTCATGTCCTCTGCCCAATTTTTGATCAGATTGTTTATTTTTTTGTTATTGAGTTGTATGAGTTCCTTATATATTTTGGACATTAACCCTTTATCAAATAGATCATTTGAAAATATATTCCCCATTCAGTAGGTTGTCTTTTTGTTGTGTTGTTTTGACAATTTTTTTAAAAAAAATATTTTTATTGATTTCAGAAATGAAGAGAGAGGGATATAGAAACATCAATAGTGGGAGAGAATCATTGATCGGCTGCCTCCTGCACACCCCCTACTGGGGATCGAGCCTGCAACCTGGGCATGTGCCCTGGCTGGGAATCAAACCATGACTTCTGGTTCATAGGTCAACACTCAACCACTGAGCCATGCCAGTTGAGCTGTTTTGACCATTTTATGAGTCTTCCCTTGTTACTGTTTGAGAGTTAGATGCCTTGTTTTTTCTTTCTGCCTCTTAGCTATCTGACCTGGACCATATATTACTTACCCTCTCTGGACTTCAGTTGCATTACCTGTAAAATGAGGCTAATGATAGATACGTTACAATCTGAAAGCAGGGACCAATCTAGATGGCAAACTGTGGATATCCACCTAGTTCTCCCAATTTTCTGATTTCTGTAATTTTTCCCTTCTGGTCCTAATATAGGATTGAGCTTTGAGTTAAGTTTGTTACAGAGTTGCTGAGAGTATTTTATGGCACCTTAGATTTCTAAAACTTTTCTCTGTTAGGTCTAGCAGCACTGATGGGAGCTCTTGGCTTCTCTTAGCCAGTGTCTTGGATTGAATCAGCCATTCACCCTGGCAGTAAGGATTTGACTGAGGTTTGAGCTCAAGGGGATGTTGTATTTAGTAAATGTGTTTTTTAGTGTGGTTTCTTTCATTATCTGCTAGATCAGCTAGAGGTAGAGGTTTCCTGATTTTGCCTCTGTAGGGCAAAATTTAAGCATTGGGATTAGGACTCCACCTTAGGACTCTCACCTCTCCAGGCATTGGGCCAGAGATCTACAGCTTCATGAAACACTTGGTTTATGTACAATACCCACTTGAGCTCTAAACTCCTAAAATAATCAACTTTGGTAAGACTTGGCATGGCAGCGCCCCTCCCCTCCCTCAGGGAGAAGTCTCAAGGGGCCAAGCAGGAAGTTACAGAAACTCTGAGCTACAGTTAAGTCTACTACTAATCAGACAGTTTGTTTTTATCATAATATATATTGAGTACTTATATGTTAGGTACAATTATGTGTTCACCTTATTTAATTCTAATAACAGCCCATGAGATAGATATTGTTATTCTCATTTTATAAATGAGGACTCTAAGGTCACATATCTAGTAATTGGTGAAAGTAGGACTCAACCTAATTAGAAATTTTATGTTCTAATTCCAAAGCCTATGTTTTTAGCCATTGCACTATGCTCCATCCCTAGTGATCTGTACATATGCTTCTATTTCTGTGGGCCAGGCTGCCTCTTTGGGAGGAAGGAGATGTGCTTATAGCTTGTCTCTTCTTCAGCATCTGTAAGACTTATTTATTTTTTGCAATGTCTGCTAAGTTCCAGGCACTGTTTAGACAAGGGATACAAAATTTTATTAATATTTTTGTATTTTTAGTAAAAAAAGGTAGTATAACATAAAATTAAGAGCATTGAACAGGATCCAGAATCATGGCTTCTTTTCTTTACTTTTCTTTTTAAAGTATATTTTATTGATTTTTTACAGAGAGGAAGAGAGAGGGATAGAGAGTTAGAAACATCAATGAGAGAGAAACATCAATCAGCTGCCTCCTGCACACTCCGTACTGGGGATATGCCTACAACCAAGGTACATGCCCTTGACCGGAATCGAACGTGGGACCCTTCAGTCCGCAGACCAATGCTCTATCCACTGAGCCAAACCGGTCAGGGCATGGCTTCTTTTCTTACTAGCTTTGTGCCTTGGACAAGTTATTCAACTTCTCTTATATCAATTTAAATGTCTAAAGTTCTTAGCACAGTGCCTGGTATAGAGTAAAGTGTTTAATAATGTTAGCTATTATTTATATTATTTTGAAATTGAGGTTTGATAAATCTTCATTCTGTCCTTACAGAGGTAAATGTAGTGAGAAAGATAGATTTTTAAAAATATATATATTTTATTGATTTTTTACAGAGAGGAAGAGAGAGGGATAGAGAGTTAGAAACATCGATGAGAGAGAAACATCGATCAGTTGCCTCTTGCACACCCCCTACTGGGATGTGCCCGCAACCAAGGCACACACCCTTGACCAGAATCGAACCCGGGACCCTTGAGTCCGCAGGCCGACGCTCTATCCACTGAGCCAGACCAGTTTCGGCGAGAAAGATAGATTTTTTAAACAAATGATTAGAAATATGATGAGTGCTATGAAGAAGTGCAGAGTGCTGTGGGAGTCTGTGCAGAGGGACCTAACACTGTTTGGAAGGCTCAGGATTTTCTGAGTAAATGTCAAAGGTGGGACCCAAAGTAGAAAAGGAGCAGCACAAACTCTGGGGCCTGACTGGCTGGGTTTGAATATTGGCTCTGCCACTTAGTAACTATGCTCCTTTGGGCAAGTTATTTAATAATCCTATATCTTTTATCTGAATAACGAGGATAATAATAATAATATCTATCTCACAAGGTAGTTATGAGGATTAATAAACAATATTTGTAGTGCTTAGGGCTAGGCCTGGCACATAAGTATTCTGTGTATATGTTAAATAAAATATATAGATGAAGCACATTCTTTTTAAAACCTAAATCTTGCCCAGCCTGCATGGCTCAAGTGGTTGATCGTCAACCTATGAGGAGGTCAGGGTTTGATTCCTGGTTGGGGCACATGCCCGGGTTGCAGGCTCAATCCCCAGTGGGGTCATGCAGGAAGCAACCAATCAATGGTTCTCTCTCATCATTGAGGTTTCTATCTCTCTCTCCTTCTCCCTCCCTTTCTGAAATCAATAAAAATATATTTAAAAAAAGATAAACCTCAATTATCTTCTTTAGAAGACTTGTGCCATTACTGTAATTAGTATAGCTCTTCATTATGATTCTTATCACCATTGTACTGCAATTATTTACTTTTATGTCCTCCTATTAGATTTTGAGTTGTTAAAGGCAAGGCCGAAGTGCTCTTTATTTAATTTTTAAAAAGTGTTGTTATGGCATATATACAATAAAATGAATTAAGTGCTTAATGAATTTTTGCATATGTCTGTACCCATATAGCTATCATCCAAATCAAGATACACATTTTTGTATCTCAAGTGGTTGGCTAACATTTTCTGTAAAGGACCAGATAGTAAATCTTGTAGGCTTGATGGGCCATATAGTTTTTATTGAAGTGACAAATTATAGCAGGAAAACATGCATGGCTGTGTTCCAATAAAACTTTATTTGCTAACACAGGTGTTGGGCTGGATTTGGCTTGAGAGCCACAGTTTGCTGATCCCTTGTCTAACACAGCAATTCAATAAATGTCTGTTGAATTGTAGTTAAAGGCCTTGATCTCAGAAACGCCTTTCTTGATTTTCCAGCAGTGGAGCAGCTTGTATCTCCAGAACAGGGCTGTGCAACTTCTTGAAGCAGGTAGCTTTTTCACAAGTTGTTTGTGGTCATAAGGGAATAAAAATGTCATCTCCTCCAGCACAATATTGGTGGCCTGTGGTCTCTGGAAACGCAGGGATCCATGAAAGCAATAAACAAATTTATATGAATTTCTTGAGGCTTTGAATTGTCTTATTCATTTTGTCCTTAGTGCCTAGCTAGCATAGGGTCTTGAACAGGGATGTTTAGTAAATATTTGTTTTTGAGTGAATAAATGAATTTAAGTTGCTTTTAGAATTTCAACAAGCCTAATGGAAATTGTACATTTACCACAATAAAAAATGTATTTTTTTTAGGTTTCAATTATGCCAGTTCTGTGTGGTAATACAAATTTGCTTATGCTGATTGGTACTTTGACTGGCATTTGATGGCATCATAGGATGGAAGCCTATCCAGTTAGTAAATGACCTTGGATACAATCATAGAGCCGAAATAAGCAGCTGGTAGGCAGCAGGGCCCTGTGCTTGAATGTCTGTCTACATGTTTACTTTCACTTTCTTACTCCTTAGCACCAAAGCCTGGATGGTGAGGTGTGTGAATTCACAATATTATTAATACGCTTTTTTTCTTAATTTTTTGAAATTGATTTTAGAGCCAGAGGAAAGGAGACATTGAGTTGTTGTTCCACTTATTTATGCACTCATTTGTAAATTCTTGTATTCGCCCTGGCTGAGGATCAAATTTGCAACCTTGGCATATTGAGACAATGCTCTAACCAACTGAACTAGCTGGCCAGGGCTAAGTTTTGATTATTGTATAAGGTTGCTTAAAACCTGGGTACAGCATTTTGAAAAGAAAAAGTAGTGATAATAAACACAGCTGAAAGTGATGAATTTCTCAATAAGTACACTTTGTTTATAGACAAAATAATTTAAAACATGAGGGGTTGTGTAAAGAAAATAAAATGTTGATAAAAAGGATAGGTACCACTATTTCTGAGCCAGGAATAGGCAGTTAATGAACTCCTTTAGCTTTTTCTGTCATTAACACTAAACTTTTTTCCCCCTAATGTTGGTCTTCCTCACTTATTATTATTATTTTTTGGTCATTCTTTAAGGTGTCCTATTCAGGTAGCAGAGCTAAGATTTGAAGCCAGGTTCTCTTACTCAGGTTTCTGTATTCCTTCCAATGCAGCAGTGGTTTTCAAACTGTTTCCAGGTGTCCTAGGGTTTCCTGGACACCTGGCTCAGGAGTTGAGCCATTGGGAAGAGCTCTAGATTTTTCTCACATATCTTAAACTTAAAAAAAAAACTTAAAAAATGTTTTTATTGATTCTTTTTTTACAGAGAGAGGAAGGGAGAGGGAGAGGGAGAGGGAGAGGGAGAGGGAGAGGGAGAGGGAGAGGGAGGGAGAGAGAGAGAGAGAGAGAGAGAGAGAGAGAGAGAGAGAGAGAGAGAGAATGACATTGATGTTGGAGAGAAACATTGATTGGTTGCCTCCTGCACAAACCCCAATTGTGGATCTGCAACCTGAGTATGTGCCCTGACCAAGAATGGAACTGGTGACCTTTCAGGGCACGGGTGGCACTCAACTAACTGAGCCACATTGGCCAGAGCAAAAAAACCCTTTTTTTGTGTGTGGAAAATTTTAAAGGTAGTTATAACTAGAGAGGGCAATATAATGAATCTCTATGTGGATGTAAGAATGTCTAAACCTGTAGAAAAGATTTATAATTTATTAGAGTTTATTTGAGCCAAATAGAGGACATTCCTGGAAGTAAGATCTCAACAGATTAAGAAAATGCTCTGGAAATGATTCTCTCTTATCATTGATGTTTCTATCTCTCCCTCTCCCTTCCTCTCTGAAATAAATTAAAAAATATTTTTTAAAAATGCTCTGGATAATGACAGTTTTGCAGTTCCTTTTAAAGCAAGGCTGGTATTGGATTACAGGATAGTTAAAATTATTTGCTCTCTTGAGGGTATATACCTTTGAGGATATTACTTCTGGTTAACCTAAGAATAAGAATAATGGACAGGGCTTGCTTACAAATCTTTCAGTAAAGAAATATAGGTATGGGGCATAACTGCCCGCCATGACCTGCCCACTTAAGAATTTATGATCAGATCACCCTGTAAGGTTACTTTTGGTTAGATTTATTACAGAGTCCCTTTTCATCCACATCCAAGTGCCCTTTACTTCCCATCTACAATTATGTACTCATGTCCAATCTTTTTTTTTTAAATATATTTTATTGATTTTTTTATAGAGAGGAAAGGAGAGGGATAGAGAGTCAGAAACATCGATGGGAGAGAAACATCGATCAGCTGCCTCCTGCACACCCCCTACTGGGGATGTGCCCACAACCAAGGTACATGCCCTTGACCGGAATCGAACCTGGGACCCTTCAGTCAGCAGGCCGACGCTCTATCCACTGAACCAAACTGGTCAGGGCTCATGTCCAATCTTAATCTTATTTCATTTTTTTAAATAAATCTTTATTGTTGAGATTATTACAGATGTCCCTTCCCCTCACCTCCCATAGCTCCCCTCCACCTGATTCCCACCACACCCCAGGCCCTCGCCACCCTGTTGTCTGTATCCATAGGTAATGCATACATGCATTTAAGATCTTTCTCTAATCTCTTCCTGCACCCCCACACACCTCTTTCCCTCTGAGAATCGTCAGTCTGTTCCATTTCCATGCCCCTGATTCTATTCCATTCACCAGTTTATTCTGTTCATCAGATTTTTTATTCATTTGATTTTTAGATTAAATTGTTGATAGATATGTATTTGTTGTCATTTTGTTGTTCATATTTTTTATCTTTACCTTTTTCTTCTTCTTCCTCTTCTTAAAGAATACCCTTCAGCATTTCATATAATACTGGTTTGGTGGAGATGAATTCCTTTAGCTTTTTCTTGTCTGTGAAGCTCTTTATCTGACCTTCAATTTTAAATTGCTGGGTAGAGTAATCTTGGTTGTAGGTTCTTACTATTCATCACTTTGAATCTTCCTTGCCACTCCCTTCTGGCCTGCATAGTTTCTGTTGAGAAACCAGCTGACAATCATATGGGCACTCCCTTGTAGGTAACTAACTGTTTTTTTTCTTGCTGCTTTTAAGATTCTCTCTTTGTCTTTTGCCCTTGGCATTTTAATTATGATGTGTCTTGGTGTGGTCCTCTTTGGGTTTCTTTTTTTTTTTTGGTTCTCTGTGCTTCCTGGACTTGTAAGTCTATTTCTTTCACCAGGTGGGGGAAGTTTTCTGTCATTATTTCTTCAAATAGGTTTTCAGTATCTTGCTTTCTCTCTTCTTCTGGGACCCCCATAATTCAGATGTTGGTATGCTTGAATTTGTCCCAGAGGCTCCTTAAACTATTTTCATGTTTTTGGGTTCTTTTTTCTTTTTGCTCTTCTGGTTGTTTTGTCTATTTGTTTTTTGTTTTTTGTTTTTTGCTTCCTCATATTTCAAATCACTGATTTGATTCTTGGGATCCTCTAGTCTACTGTTGAATCCCTGTATATTATTCTTTATTTCAGTCAGTGTATGCTTAATTTCTGACTGGTCCTTTTCCATTCTTTGGCATTCTCACTAAGATCCTTGAAAATCTCACAAAGTTCCTCGGAGGTTTCTAGAAGATTCTTGAGTACCCTTATAACTGTGGTTTTGTACTCTATATCCAGTAGTTTGCTTTCTTCCATTTCTTTCATTTGTGAATGTTTCTTTGTCTCTGCATTTTGGCTGCTTCCCTGTGTTTGTTTCTGTGTATTGGGTAGCTACTAAGTCTCCTTGAGTTGATAGGGTGGCCTTGTGTGGTAGGAGTCCTATAGGGCCCAGTGGTTCAGCCTCCCCAATCACCTGAGGTGGACACTCTTGGTGCACCCCTTTGTGGGCTGTGTGCACAGTTTTGTTGTAGTTGAACTTTGATTGCTGTTGGTGTCACTGGGAAATTGACCTTCAGGCCAATTGGCTGTGGGGACCAACTGCAACTACAGTGGGAGAGCTGCTGTGTAGGAGACACCCTTATGGAGCAGGACTTGCTTCAGTGAGGCTTTGGTGCTCAGTAAGTCTGCCCCTTGAGTGTGTCACTTATGGGTATGAAGAGTTGTAATCTGGTACGGTCTCACACTGACCACTAGGTACACTGGCTCTTGGGTCTCCAGGGAGGTGCAAAATCAGCCACTACCTGGGGCCATCCAGCAGGAGGTACAGAGAGAGATCTGCAGATTCCTCCTCTTTATATCGGGTTTGGAAGTGTCCAGACGAGGCCCAGCTGTGAAGCAAGGTAGGCTGCTGCTGGTGCCGGGTCTTGGGCCTTTTATTGATAGGTTTGGGGCTCCGTGATCCAGCAGCAGCTTGTTTGACAGATTTTTAGCCAGTATCAGTATGCTTACTTCTTTATTTCTCTAGTTGTAGTTCTTCCATTCAGTCAGCTTTCCAGTGGTTCTGGATGATGGGTTGTTCTGTATTTTAGTTGTAATTTTGATGTGGTTGTGGGAGGCAGTGAATACAGGGGATTACCTATGCCACCATCTTGGTTCTCTCTCAGTCTTATTTCATCTTTACCCTCTTACCCACTTGGATTATTTTGAAGTAAATTCCAGACATATTTCATTTATAAACATTATAGTATATATTTCTAAAAGAACTGTATTTGAAAGCATAAACAAAATATCATTATCATGCCCCAAAATTGAATAATAATCCCTTAATATCATCAATTCACCAGTGTTTAAATTTCACAAAATGGCTCAGAAAAAAAATTTTAAGTTGATATGTTTATATTAAGGTCCAAAGAAAGTCTGCACATTGGTTGATCTAAATCTCGAGTCTCTTCTAATCCATAGCTTACACCCTCTTTTTTCTTCTTCTTTTCCTTGCAATTTTATGTTGTAGAAACTGGGTCATTTGTCTTGAAGAGTTTCCCAATTTCTGGATTTTGCTGATTATGTCTCTATGGTGGTATTTAACATGTTCCTATATCATCTGTAAATTGGTACTTGGACTTGGAAGCTTGATCACTTCAGGTTCAATCATTGTTGTGTTGTTTTTTTTTTTCTTCTTTTTTGAAAGGATGTCTGATTATATATCTGTTTTTCTCTCTTTTTGTATTTTTAAGATTGATGTATGGGTTCAGATGTTGTCAACCTGATCTAGTCATTAAGATATTTCCCATCAGCTTTTTGCCTAATGATTTTAGAAGCCATTGATGTTTTTATTTTTTTATTGGAGACTTAATTAGATATTTAGACTTCTAATTAGATTTGATTTGAACTGCATTTGAAAAAGAAGGTTACACTGATTATAAATAAATTTTGAAAGCTTTCGGATTGTAGCTGTTCTCTAAGAGCACCAATTACGACAGGAACCAGGAACTGTTAAGTGGGGACATGACAATAATGAACCTGTTAGACTTTTAAACATTTACTTCCTCATGTGTGTTGCTTTTGGCCTACATTCTTTCCCAACTCAACAGTTAAGCCCTTACAACACAAAGGGCCAATATTTTTTAACTTTTGAAGGCCAGAGAGGGATGGACTTTCTTACCCAACAGCCAGGCTTGGGGGAGGGAGCCCTAAGAGGTGGAATGAGAGTTCTGCTTTAATGAGAGAGGAAGTGGTTAAGTCCCTGGGGCCTATGCAGCCTGAAGAAGATTCTGAAAAGTCGCCTTGGGAGCATCTAAGAGTAGACTCTCCCAACTGAGGATAAGAGGACTAGTCCCTTATCCTTACTCCTTAGGAGACTCCCTAGTCTGTCCAAAGAGTCTGGATGGTTGGACTTCAGTTGTGTCACATCTGGCATATCCCAGGCCGGGTCCCAGTAGTGTGTTTAGGCCTGATTCTTAGGAATCCTAAGCTGATAACCTCAGGACAGTTTGAAGGCTCCTTGTTTTGGCTCTGTTCTAAGGAAGGCCAAGGGTAAGAACCTCTTAGCAATAGATTTGGCTGATCCATAGCCGGCAATACCTTATGTCACTCTAGACAAGAAAAGAGCTGCTGTGGAGCACTTGGTGTTCTCTAGCCTTTGCAGAGGTCACAGGCAGACAGGGCAGGGGAGCAAGGCCTTAATTAGCTAGCGACTGCTGGAGCAAAGCCACTTGTCAGCATCTTAGCTCCTCAGTGGGTCTGGCTCCTTCTTCTAGTGACAGTGCAAATACTCCCTTCTTTTTAGCTTTTAGGTCTCTGAGAGATCATTCTTCTTCCGTGAGTTTTAAGACACTGATATGAAGTGTGGTTCAAGTCTGATTTTAAAAGCAAGATAGGGGGAATGACAAAAATTCTTTGTGCTCAAGCACATTTTATTTCATTTGTTCTGAACCAGTGGTTCTGTGAGTTGCAGATGAAAGTGAAGCCCAGAAAGGAGAAGTATTTAACTGAGGTTATAGCTGTAAGACTCTGGATTCCCAGGTTAATGCTTTTTTAAACCAATATGTGTAGTAAAAGGGGAAAGGAGGAAGATGGTGAATGAAATTGAATAACTTTTATGTGCCAGGCTATGTTAGGTATAAAGGATACGAGGAAGTGTGAGATTCAGTAATCTCTGCCCTCATGGTACTCATGATTTGGTGATGCTCACTGCTATGATAAAAAATGGGGACATAAAATAGAGAGAAACATAGAGGGCAATGAAAGGTCAAAGGGGGTCTCCTAATCATTGGTGGTAGGGAAGTCTTCCCAGAGAAGTTGGCACCTTGGCTAGTCTAATGATGAAGAATATGGGCCCTGAGGTCTAACTTTCTCCCAACTTGATTGTGATGGAGAAGTAAGGTAATTTTAGTAGTCCAAGTAGTTTAGGCATTCTCTCCTGCTCTAGAGTTCTGTTCATTTGGGTAACTGGAATAATAGTACCTTTATACATATGCACAGTGCAAACTTTTAAAATAAGTGTTCTTCAGAACATTGCTATCATATGAAAGGCAATTGCTATCCTATATAATAAAAGGCTAATATGCAAATAGACCAAATGGTGGAATAACCAGAACAACTGAACAACCGAATAACTGGTCGCTATGACATGCGCTGACCACTAGGCAGAGTGTGTGGAACATGGTGGGCATCGGCCATGGTGGGATGGTGGAGCAGGTGAGTGGGGGCGCCAGACCAAGGCAGGGTGCCGGACGCTATCATTGGGGTGAGCCTCTGGTGGTTACTGAAAATTTTTTGCTCCTGCGTCGCAGTCCCACCTGGCACTCGCACCCGCTGCCAGCACTGGAGCTGCCACTTGCACCCACTGCCAGCGCTGGCCCCACTGCAGCCAGCACTGGAGCCACTGCTTGCACCTGTTGCTGGCTTCCAGCGCTGGTCCTGATCACTTGGCTCTGTCAGTGGGTGTGAGTGGTGGCTGCCGGTCCCCATCACTCCTCAGGGCTTCTCCACCTCCCCCTGCTCCTGAGGGGCAATCAGGGCCGGCAGCTGCCTCTTGCACCCGCTGCCAGCGCCAGAACCACTGCTTGCACCCACTGCTGGCGCCGGCCCCAATCGCTCCGCACTGTCAGTGGGTGTGAGTGGGGCTGGTGCTGTCAGTGCGTGGGAGCAGCGTCAGCGGGAGCAGAGTTGCCAGCAGAGAGGGAACCAGGGGCCATGGCATGAGGGGCTGGGCGGGGGTGCGGAGGATGAGCTAAGACCCACCGCTGTGCCCACTGCAGCCTCGTGGCCCACAGTTCCTTTCAAGGTGCACATATTTGTGCTCTGGGCCCCTAGTTACTCTATAAAAGGCCTTTGAGATCAACTTTGGAAAAGTTGGAAATCTTTAGTATGATAAGGAAAGATATGCAGGGTTTCCTACATTTTTTTGATCATGGAATCTTTTCTCCTCCTAAAAGAACAACTATTGATATTTTATAAGACACTAGAGGCCTGATGCACAAAATTCATGCATGGGCGGGGGATGTCCCTCAGCCCGGCTTGCACCCTCTTCAATCTGGGACCCCTTAGGAGATGTCCGACTGCTGGTTTAGGCCCAATCCTATGGGCCTAAACCGGCAGTCGGACCTCCCTCTCACAATCCAGGACTTCTGGCTCCTAACCGCTCACCTGCCTGCCAGCCTGATCGCCCCCTAACTGCTCCCCTGCTGGCCTGATTGATGCCTAACTGCTCCCCTGCTGACCTGATTGCCCCCAACTGCCCTTCCCTACAGGCTGGTTGTCCCCAACTGCCCTCCCCTGCTGGCCATCTTGTGGCAGCCATCTTGTGATGACCAGGCCATCTTGTGGTGGCCATATTGTGACAACATGAGAGTGGCCATCTTATGACGGCCATCTTGTGGCAGCATCGCGTGTGACGCCACCTAGGCTTTTATTATATAGGATCATATTCAATGAAACACAAATAGATACATGAGCACAAAGTGGCTTCCTCTGTTAGTAGGCCTTGGAGAAGTAATATGTCAAGCTGTCCTTTGGCAAGCTACCTCCAGTTTTCCCTTCTTTTTACAGACTGGGTTGTTGCTGCAGAAAGCTGGAGATCTTGGTTAATTCACCAGTTCCTGGTTATGTCCCAGACTCAGTGGTAGGAGATTAAGCTAATTGTGCCTCTATAGTTGGCCTAGTCTCCTGCTTCTGGAGTAGGAGGTAATTGTCCTGCTTTGTATAACACTCAGTTCAATCATAGCACTCTCTACTGCACTCTTGTTAGTTGCAGCTAGTCCAGAAGTGGGTGGGGGCAATTGCATTCAATATTTCAATCTTTTTTAAAAAATATATATTTTTATTGATTTTTTTACAGAGAGGAAGGGAGAGGGATAGAGAGTTAGAAACATCGATGAGAGAGAAACATCGATCACCTGCCTCCTGCACACCCCCACCTGGGGATGTGCCCGCAACCAAGGTACATGCCCTTGACCGGAACTCAACCTGGGACCCTTCAGTCCGCAGGCCAATGCTCTATCCACTGAGCCACACCAGTTAGGGCCAATATTTCAGTCTTAAGGAGTTCTGCATTCCAGTCCTCACTCTGTTTTGAGTGAAGCACTTTTACTTTCTCAACCGTGTTTTCTCATTTAAAGATGAAGTTGGGCTAGATTGATTGCATTTAATAAATATATATTAAACATCTACTCTGATCCAGTCTCTGTTCTAGGGTAATGGGGATATAGTTATGGAAAACTAAATGCTGCTTCATGGAACTTAATCTAGTAGAGATGATTAGATGATATGAGTGTGGAAGTGCATATTACAGATTAAGATGTTAGTAATTAAGGAAAGGCAGATATTTGTATGAGTTACTGTAGTCTGGAAGGCTTCCTGGCCATAGTGCTACTTAATTCATCTCTAAAACTCTTTTTAAGGTTTCTATACTGCAGAAACTCAGGGAGACATTGGCTTGTGAAAATGACCTGAGTGCAGGTAGGCATGAGCATAGAGAATAGAATGTTTAAGATAAGCACCTATGGGCACTCTGCTGAGGGGCTATTTCTGGGGCAGCTGAAGGTAGCACTGCCAGGGAGAATTTGCAACTAAGGACTGAGGGAGGCGCAGGTAGAAGGGGATTGGTGATGTGAGTAGAGTGAAAGAATGGCAAGTGATGAAGTCAGAAGTGAAAGGATTGGGAGCTGTTGAATTGTAAAACGTGAAATGGATCATAACAACAGTTCATATCTCAGGCTGTGAATGACAAAGGGACTTGAAACTTCAATTGTTTATATATAATTTATTAAGTTCTTACCATGTGCCAGGCACTGTCCTTAGCATCTTTAATGTTAAACTTAATTAATTATTTAATTCTTCTTATTAGTATATTTAATCTTTATACCAATCCTAAGAGAGTAGACACTATTATTTTCCTATTTTACAGGTGAGAAAACGGAGGCCCAGAGAACTTAACCAACTTGCTCAGACTCACATGATTAATAAAATGGTGGTTTTCAGGCCTGGCTGATGTATTTCCAGAGTTCTTGCTCTCAATCACCATGCTATACAGTTTTAGTTAGTGAGAAGCCATCATATATTTCTGTCTGAAGCAAATAGTGTGGTACAGGGCAGTTTCCAAAGGCAGGGAATTGAAGGCAACAAGACTAGTTACAGGTTGCTGTAGTAATCATACCAATTACTTTTGAAGGTATATAAAGGTCTTGATGCTATTTCACAATTACTTCTTGAGATGGACCTGGCAGTTCCAGCCCATTTTAGAATTTATTTTTCAAAGAATTTTAATTTATGGGATGCTCTCCTATTCCTATTGAACAGGCTGTTCTAGGCAGAGAAACCCCAGGAATCAGGTCAGGAATACCTCCTCTGGAGTCAGAGTCCAAGCAGCATCTGGAATCGATTGTGAGAGGGGAAGTTGAATCTATTAAGACTTCCTGTTGCCATTAGAGTTAGTGCTCCTGATATTGGTTGGGGGTGGGGAAGTATCCCCTGTCACAATTGATAGTCTTGTTGCTCATCTTGAGAGGCTGGGCAAATGGCCAAGGGTACAGAGATGTGACATAGTCCCTGACCTTGAGCAATCCACAGATTACTGAGAAGATAAGCACACAAACAAGTGCTCTCAATATAGTATCACAAGTGCTACAATAGAGGGACATAGAAAATGTACTGTGAGAAAAAGGAAGGAGAGTTTAAATGCTTAGCAAGAGAGAGTCAGGGAAGGCTTCAAAGATGTTTAACCTGGATCTTTAAGGATGACCAGAAAGAAGTGTGCTAGGCAGAGAGGCCCTGGGATGCATTCTAGGTAGTGTGAGTGTGGAAGTACATGGTATGTTCAGGGAATGGTGAGTTGTTCCTTATGCTGGACTATTGCGCTGCTTGGGAGGGAACCTGAATGATAAAGAGCTTAAATTCTATTGGAATTGAACTTTCCTATTGACATGATCAGAGTGGTGTTTTCGAAAGATCTCTCTGATGTCTTTGCTTAGGAGTCTTAGAATGGATAAATTAAAACTATAGGCAGGAAAGCCAGCTAAAAGACTTACATTAAAAAATGATAAAGCTGGAACAAGGGCAGTGGTCATGCGGGTTGATTTAAATTGTGTGACTGAAAGGTGAGGGAGGAAGTGTTAGGTGATTGGTTATTACAGTGATTCTATTAACACATGGAATACAGGCTGGAGAGCTGGTTTGAGGAGGTTAATGTTGGTTTTGAGATGCCTGTGGATGGCATAGTAGAAACTATATGGTACTTGGGGGAGAAGAAATAAGTTTGAAGCTCTTGAGAGAGGTGGGAGTGATGACTTCTAAGTGAGAGTGGAAACTATAGAAATAGATGAAGTCACCTAGTGAAATCCATAAAATTGGGAAGGAAGGGGATTGAGGATAGAGCCCAGAGGAGCTTTGATATGTATAGACAGTAAAGTTAGGGAAGGAATCTAAGAAGGAACAATCAGAGAGGTAGGAGAAATTATTATCTGGGGTGCCAGGAAAGAGATGGTAAGTGGCTATTGCATTAGAGAACAATCAGAGTGAGTGCTGAAATGTGGGTACTGAGTCATTGGTGACCTGGTGACATCAGTTTCAGTGAAGGGGTGGGGACAGAAGCTAGTCTCCTATGGCTTAGGGATTATGAGGTGAAGTGAGGTCTCTTCTGAGAAATATAATGGTAAGAAAGGAAAGAAGGTAATATTTTGAAGAGGAACCAGGGGAGGTAGATTCAAAGTTGTTTTTTTCTAAGTTGGGAGAGTGGAGTGGTATAGGTTGAGGGTAGAGAGAGAGAAATGTAGTCAGTTAAGGTGTCATGCCTCTCTGAATTCTCCATATTATTGTGAAAGCCCTGACCTTGGTGCTGTGCTGAAGCCTGCAGTCACAGAAAGAGTGTGGGGTAGACAGGAGAGACTGACATTAATAATAATTAGTGATAGCACCATGTATGGAATAACCTCTGTATGCTAGGAGTTTTTATAGGTACATCTAAACACATCAGACACAATTTTAATTCTCATTCCAACTCCCAGAAGTATTGCCACCATTTTCTAGATGCAGACACAGACAAATTAGTGATGGAGCCAGAGTTTCAGTTCAGGTCTGAAACTACAAGGTGTTTTCTTTCTACTCCACAGTATTGTCTTTTCCCTTAGGAGCTCAGTGTGGAGATTCTGGGAAAGGCTGTACGGGGTAGGAATGGAGGGCCCAGAGGGACACAAGTAGAGTTCTGGAACTGGTCCTAGCCTAAAGGGAACATGATGATATCTGGGATGGAGGAGAAAGGTCTTACTCTGGCCTTGCTCTGCCTTCTCTCTGCTTAGTCAATGACTCTGTTGACTGCAGGCTTTCACTTTATTTTTCTGCATTTCTCTGTAACTTCCTACCAGGCCTCTAAAGTCCCAGCTACTGCTTTTTAGTGACTGTTTGCAGAGAAAAAAGGATCAACCTCTAAGCCCAAAGGGACTTATCCTTTCTGACAAGCTATCTGTAAGGAATTGCTGAGCTTAGGATGGCACTCTCTTTGGCACAGGGCACAGGGTAGGCTTCTTCCTGAGAAGTATTTTTATTTGAATTTAATCATTTTGGATCAGTAGCAAGAGCAAGACACTGAAAATTAAAACACATGATTTCCATTCCAAGTGATTGACTAGGTTACCTTGGGCAAGTTACTTGTCTCTTGCATATTTACTTGGCATAAGGTAGGGACTATGCTTTACTCATCCCTGTATCCCTCATACCTGTCACATGGCCTGACTGAATAAGTGTCCTAAATAAATTTATTGTGGAGTAAGTTAATCTGCTCCTCTGTTACATGAGGGAATTGGATCTTTATTTTAAATTTATTTTTTTAAATTTTATTTATTTTTAATTTTTTAAATCTATTGTTGAAAGTATTACATGTCCCTCCTTTTTCCTCCATTGATCCCTTCTAGCTCCCCCTGCTCCCCGCCGCACCCTATTATTGCTGTATCCAAGGGTTATGAATATATGTATAAAAGTTCGTAGATCTCTTCCCATCCACTCATCCCTTTCCCACTTCCCTCTAAGAATCGACATTCCCCTATGCTTCTATGTCCTTGTATCTATTTTGTTCAACAGTTTTTTTTTTCCCCATTAGATTTCACATATGAGTGAGATCATGTGATACTTGTCTTTCTCTGGCTTATTTCGCTTAGCATAATAGATTGGGGTGAGACCCTAGCCAGTTTGGCTCAGTGGATAGAGTGTTGGCCTGTGGACTCAAGGGTCCTGGGTTCGATTCTGATCAAGGGCACATGCCCTGGTTGCGAGTTCCATCCCCAGTATGGGTGTGCAGGAGGCAGCCGATCAATGATTCTCTCTCATCATTGATGTTTCTATCTCTCTATCCCTCTATCTTCCTCTCTAAAATCAATAAAAATATATTTGAAAAAAATAGATTGGGGTGAGGTTCTAGGATGGGCACTGAAATTTAAGTATACAGTGGAACCTCATTTCTCAAATGTCTCCCATCTCGAACAATTTGCTTCTCAACCTGACAACCCTTTCATGCTCATACCTATGTGATGAGTCACACATCTCTCAGGTGACAAGGGAGAGAATGCACAAATATGAGTCAGTTTACCACTGTTAAAATCTCAGGATATTGTGCTGTAAACGAATTAAGTTGGAGAAATGAGGTTCCACTGTACATGGTAAGAATACATAGTTGGCAAGTATCTCTAGTACCTTAAGAAAACAAAGGGGTTATAACAGCAGTTACTATTCATTGGGCACTTCATTTATGGAGTAATAAATAAATAATATTTAAAAGCCACTTTCATAGTTTTAATTATCATCTGTACATTGACAACGCTAAAATTTGTGTTTCTAGCTGAAACTTCTTCTCTGAACTTTGGAGTTGTATATGCAACCTCCTAATCAACATTTTGGATGTCTAATTGGCATTTTAAATTTCACAAGTTCACACTTACATTCAATCTGTCAGTAAATCCTATTGGTTCTATCTTTAAAACATATCGAAACTCGGACACTTTTCATAGCCTCTGCTCCTGTCACCTTGTTCTAAGCTATCATTGTCTCAGATCATAGCCTGTTTAAATTCTTTTTTAAATTAAGTTCAGAGGTTAAGGGAGAGGAAGAAAGAGAGAAACATCAATGGTGAGAGAGAATAATTGATCGGCTGCCTCCTGCACACCCTCTACTGGGGCTGGAGCCCACAACCCGGGCATGTGCCCTGACCCGGAATTGAACTGTGACCTCCTGGTTCATAGGTCAACATCCAACCACTAAGCCACTCAGGCCTGGCTCGGATCATAGCCTCTTAATCAGTTTCCTGCTTTTGCCCTTCCCTGCCTACAGTTTGTTCTAATAGAGCAGCTAGAGCGATCCTTTCAAAATGTAAATGCAATCATACAGCTCTTCTGTTCAAATTGTTTAGTGGCTCCCCATATCTCTCAGAGAAAAAGCCGAAGACCTTAGAGCAGTGGTCGGCAAACTCATTAGTCAACAGAGCCAAATATCAACAGTACAACGATTGAAAATTTTTTTGAGAGCCAAATTTTTTAAACTTAAACTTCTAACGCCACTTCTTCAAAATAGACTCGCCCAGGCCATGGTATTTTGTGGAAGAACCACACTCAAGGGGCCAAAGAGCCGTATGTGGCTCGTGAGCCGCAGTTTGCCGACCACTGCCTTAGAGTAACTTGGCTCCCAGTTACCTAGCCTATCTTTATCTCCTGTATCTGCTCACCCTGCCCCATTGCTTGCTCACTATTCTTTGAATAAGATGTACTCTTGCCCCAAGGTCTTTGCACTTGTTTTTCCCTTTCTTCTAACATTCTGTGTGGCTTATTATCTTACTTCAGATCTTTTGGTCAAATGTCATCTCCTCAATGGCCCCCTTCAATCATTCTATTTAAAAATAGCAACCCCTTCCCCATAGCACACCTCAAGCTGTATTCTGTACTTTATTTTTCTTCATAGCATGTCACCCTCTGACATATTTACCTGTCAGGCCTTCTACCTTGACCCCCACTCCCTATTCCCTGTTAGTTCCATAAGAGCAGTGATTTTGTTCACTGTTGAATCACTGTTGAATCCTCAATGCCTAGTTGACATATAGTATGTGCTTAGTAAATATTTGTTGAATGTAATATTTTGGACCAGATACACTGCTAGATTATATATATATATTTACTTTTCTTTACAACCTGTAAGATATCACTATTATTTCATTTTACCAATGAGAAAAGTGATTTTCCCAAGATTCAGTGGCTAGAAATTTATAAAGGCTAGATCTGTTCCATTACATACATTGCCAAGCAAGCCCAAATAAAACATTATAGAATGACAGCCTAAATATTATTGCTTTGCTGCTGAATAGAGGCGAACATACCAGAAGAAAGGCAAAACTTAGTGTTCTAACACATTGTTCATTCACTCCCATATGAACACACTGACATTTGTGAGGCTACAGCAACTGGAAATCTAAAACACCTGGAACAAGGCCTTTGTGTGAGATCTTCCTGTGCTCCAATTGAGACACCTTCGGTTTGTATACACAGAAAGTCAGAAGAGTTTGGTGAAGATTTGGAAAATTTTCTCTCCCACTCTCCAGGAAAGACCTTTTTTCCCTAGTTTGGAATAACATTGGGTTGCTTTGGGCCAATTGTTTCACATCACTTTTCTTTCCTGAGGTATAATGTCAGCCAAGGTCAGTGTATAAGCCATCTCCAAGGTATACTTATTGTGACTTTCTCTGTGGTATGATGATTGGGAAGGTCTAGGCCAGAGCTGTTCTCAAAGTCAAATGAGGTTGGAGTCAGAGATATCTTCTGGGTAAAATGAGGCTCGGTTCAAATGCCATCCTAAAGGTACGTCATTCTGTCAGAAGAGAAGGTAAGGGAGAATAAGATCCGGATCCAATCCCTCAGCTGGCTGGAATATAGTATATCTCTCTCCTAAGTCCCAGGTACCAATAACTTTTTTCCATTTTTTAAAATTGTTGTAAAAAATATATGACATAAAATTTGCCATCATAACTCAATTCTAAGCATAAAGTTCAGTAGTATTAAATACATTTGTAATGTGCAACCATTCAACCACCATTCATCCTCATAACTCTTTTCATTTTATAAAATTGAAACTCTATATCTATTTATATATTTATTTTATTTTATTTTATTTTTTAAAATATATTTTATTGATTTTTTACAGAGAGGAAGGGAGAGGGATAGAAAGCTAGAAACATCGATGAGAGAGAAACATCGACCAGCTGCCTCCTGCACGCCCCCTACCGGGGATGTGCCCGCAACCAATGTACATGCCCTTGACCGGAATTGAACCTGGGACCTTTCAGTCCACAGACCGATGCTCTATCCACAGAGCCAAACCGGTTTTGGCTATATATTTATTTTTAAACACATTTTTATTGATTTCAGAGAGGAAGAGAGAGATAGAAACATCAATGATGAGAGAGAATCATTGATCGGCTGCCTCCTGCCCCCTACTGGGGATCGAACCCACATCCCTGGCAAGTACCCTTGACCGGATTTGAACTCAGGACCCTTTAGTCCACAGGCTGATGCTCTATTCACTAAGCCAAACCAGCTAGGGCTCTATACCCATTTAGACAATCAATCCCCTATTTCCCTTTTCCCCAGTCCCTGGCAACCACCATTCTACTCTCTGTCTCTATGATTTTGACTACTCTAAAACCCAGGTACCAGTAACTTTGGAGTGAAAGACCTGGTGAAGCCCTGGACTTCACCAGGTCTTTCACTCCCAGACAGAGGAAGCAGAAGCAGTTATAAGTAAAATAACAGAAGTAGAAGAGGAAGAGGTTGAATAAGGTCATTCTGAGATGTAATATGGTCAATGACATATCCAGATAATAGTGAATAGTGAACTGTGGATCAGTGTGGTCCTGAGGGTACAACGAGACTGGGATAAGAGCTGTTCCAAGGGAATAATAAAAAAGGACAAGAACTTTCCGCGGGGTAAGATAAGCCTGGGGGGAAAGTGTATGGGGGTGACAACACCATTCCCAGGGTGAGAGAAAGAAAACAGCATGTTTGAGCAGTCACTTGTACTAAGGGAAACATAATAAGAGGAAAGAATTTTAGGACAACATGTTTAGGAGATGAGGCTAGGGAAACAGTAATGCCTGATTATAGAGAGTCTCATGTGTCATGTTAAGGATTTGAGACTTTATTCTTTGGGAAATGCAGAGCCACTGAAAAGTTTTAAATAGGGATAGACAGAAGAAATTTGCTTCTGGTCACTATGCCCTGTGTTCCCAGGGGAGCTGAGGTCAGGAAAGGCTAGAAAAGAGTATGGCAGCCTAGGAACTCAAGGCAGATACTTGCCAAAGCCACAAGTACCTGGCACATCAGTCTGAGCAGAGCCGCCTGAGCAGTGGTAGAGCCTGATCTCAGTGAAATCACATAGGGTTTCCTGGACCTTGTCAAAAACTAAGAACCGTGGTACTTGCCCAACATTGTGAATATAATAAATGCCACTGAATTATTTACTTTAAAAGGTTAATTTTGTGAATTTTATCTCAATAAGACAAGCTTAAAAACCAAATCAAACAAAACTAAGAACCTTGTCCTGCCTCAGCCTTTGTAGGACTTGGTCTGGGGTTTTGTTATTGCCTTTCTTCTGGAAGTGCTTGACTTATCAGTGGTGACATTGGGAAGTCAAGGATGGGACTCTATATAGCAGTAGGGATGTGAGCCTAAAGCTCTCTCCTTTTCTTGTCTATCCTTTCTGTTGGTTACGAGTCCTCTTTCCCAACAAGTCAATCTAACTATGGCCCTTCTCTTGCTTTCCCATTCCCTACAGAATCTGGTGTTCATGGCATTCCATGATCTGGCTCCTGCACATTGTCTTTTCAGCAAATCTCTCTCTCTCTGTGTGTTTGTTTTTATTTTATCTTTTATTGAATTAATTTGGGGTGACATTGGTTAATAAAATTATATAGGTTTCAGGTGTACAGTTCTACAATACATCATCTGTATATTGTATTGTGTGTTCACCACCCCAAGTCAAGTCCCCTTCCATCATCATTTATCCCCCTAAACCCTTTTCTACCTTCCCTCCCTCCCTCTCTCTCTCTCTCTCTCTCTTTTTATTCATGCTTTCCATTTAGCTTAGAATTTCTTCCTACCTTTTCTAGCTGATAAACTCTTTATCCTTCAATACTGAGCTCTCCAATATCACCACTTTTTTAAAGCCTTCTCTGGTCTCCATAGGCAGTCCATCCTGCTGTTATTCTTCTATTATACTTTATATATCTCTCTGTTTATTATCTCACTGTATTGTAATGGCTTTGTGTGTAATTGCCACACAGATTGGGAGTATTTTTAAAAAGGGGCCTACTTTGTTTTTTTTCCTGACCCAGTATTGCCCAGAGACAGCTCTCACTGCATTTTTTGAAGAAACTCTTATTTCTATACTATAAATGCCCAGTTACAAAAGGCAGATAATAGGCTATGTTGGTATTGGTCAATGTAGTAAGGCTAACAGGGGCCTAAATTCATAACAGTCTTGCTCTTATTTTCTTTTCACCCTAGCCAAATGTTCCACTGAATAATAACTGCAAACCTCAAGGTAGCTGGGCTTGGGAATAAGATTTTTGTTGAATAAGACTAATAATCCTAATATATAAAAAGCCAGGGGCCGTCAAGACCAAAACAAACGGATGGATGACTGAACACAGGCTGTGTGGGACGACCAGGCCAGCAGGGGGGTTCGTGAGGGACGACCAAACAACTGAGCAGCACGCTGCGTGGGGCAACCAGGCTGGCAGGGGGGTTACTGAGGGACGACCAAACGACTGAACAGCAGGCTGTGTGTGGTGACCAGGCCGGCAGGGGGTGTAGTTGGGGGCGACCAGGCCAGTGGGGGGGGGCAGTTGGGAGCGATTAGGCTGGCAGGGGGGGCAGTGAGGGGCGACCAGGCCAGTGGGGGGGCATTTAGGGGTGATCAGGCCAGCAGGCAGAGGTGGTTAGGGGTGATCAGGCTGGTGGGGGAGCATTTAGGGACTATCAGGCAGGCAGGCAGGTGAGCGGTTAGGAGCCAGCAGTCCCGGAGTGTGAGAGGGATGTCCAACTGCCAGTTTAGGCCCGATCCCTGGGGCCTAAACCGGCAGTCAGACATCCCCTGAGGGGTCCTGGTTTGGAGAGTGTGCAGGCTGGGCTGAGGGGACCCCCCCCACACCCCCTGTGCACATATTTTGTGCACTGGGACTCTAGTAATAATAATAAAAATAATATCTGAAGTGAATATAACAGACTGTTAGTTGTCTTTGCCAATATTGACTTTCACATTCTTCCTTTAATGATAGAGCACCTATGTTTTCGTGGGGCACATAACTGCCCAACCTCCTTTGCAATCAAGTATTATTTGTTTATATCTCAGTCTCTGAGGAAAGGGAGCCACAAATCTAAGTTCTAACCAGTGGGATCTAAGTGAAAGTGGTGTGTCTATCACTTCTGGGTCATGTGCTTACAAAGAGTGGATGAGTGCTTTTCTTACCCTTTTCTCCTTCCTGCTGGCTGGGAGATGGTAGGAGCTGCAACATTTATTTTGGTCCCAGAGATAGAGGAATCATGTTGAGTGAGGATGGCAAAATTCCACTCTCAGTCCCTGACTGCTAACTGCTCAGTTGTTATATGAGAGAAATACACTCTCTTTCATTTAATCTTTTCTAAGTGGGGTTCTCAAAGTTATAGCAGCTTGACCTGTATCTTCATCAATGCAGGGAGGTATCAGGTTGCTGCCGCATCAAGTTGCTTCTTCTTTAAAAAAAAAAAAATATTTTTTTATTGATTTCAGAGAGGAATGGAGAGGAAGAGAGAGATAGAGATAGATAGAAACATCAATGATAAGAGAGAATCATTGATCGGCTGCCTCCTGTATGCCCCCCACTGGAGACTGAGCCCACAACCCGGGCATGTGCCCTTGACTGGAATTGAACCCGGAACCCTTCAGTCTGCCGGCCTATGCTCTATCCACTGAGCCAATCTGGCTAGGGCTCAAGTTGCTTCTTGCTGTTGTTCCTGGATGTCTCTTACCCACTGAGTTTCTGACCATTTTTTGCCTTGCCCTGCCTCTCCTCTTAGCCCTAATTCTGTTGCTCAGCTGATTCCCAAATTCTCTCATATATTGTAAAAAATATTTATTGATATTTATATCAATATAAATATCATATAACATAATATTTGATATAACATTTGATATAACATTTGTTATATAAAATCATATAACATAAAAGTAACCTTTTTAAATTGAACAATTCAGTGATATTTAGTACATTCACAATGTTGTGTAACCATCACCTTTATCTAGTTCCAAACATTTACATCACCCCAGAGTAAAGCGCCTTACCTATTAAGCAGTTCTTTGCCATTCCCCCTATCCCCTGGCAGCAGTCAGTTTTCTACCTGTCTCCATGGATGATTTATCTGTCCTCGATATTTCATATTAATGGAATCATAATATGTGACCTTTTGTGTATGACTTCTTTAACTTAGCATAGTATTTTATAGGCTCATTTACATTATAGCATGTGTCAGTATATCATTCTTTTAAAAAGGTTTTTAAAAGAAATTGTGGTAAAATATATAACATAAAATTTGCCATTTTAGCCATTTATTTATTTTTTCAATTACAGCTTACATCATTATTATTTTGTATTAGTTTCGGGTATACAGTGTAGCGATTGAACCACCATATACTTTACAAAGTGTTTTCCCCGATATTTCCAGTACCCACCTGTCACTATACATAGTTATTACAATGTTATTGACTATATTTCCTATGCTGTACTTTACATCCCATGACTATTTTGTAGCCATTTTATTTTATTTTTAAAAAAATATATTTTATTGATTTTTTACGGAGAGGAAGAGAGAGGGATAGAGAGTTAGAAACATCGATGAGAGAGAAACATCAATCAGCTACCTCCTGCACATCCCCTACTAGGGATGTGCCCGCAACCAAGGTACATGCCCTTGACCGGAATCAAACCTGGGACCTTTCAGTCCGCAGGCCGACGCTCTATCCACTGAGCCAAATCGGTTTCAGCCCATGTTAGCCATTTTAAGTGTACAACTCAGTAGCACTTATTACAGTCACAGTGTTGTCCAACTACCACCGCTATCTATTTTCAAAACCTTCTTCAACAGCCCAAATAGAAAATCTGTACCCATTAAGCAGTATCTTCCTATTTCCCCCTTCCTTCTAGCTCCTGCTAAACTCAAATCTACTTTCTGTCTCCATGAATTGCTTATTTTAGATATTTATTTCATATAAGTGGAATCATACAATGCTTTCCTTTTTTAAAAAAATTGTTGATTTTGAGAGAGAGGGAGAGGAAGGGAGAGAAAGGAACATTGATTTGTTGTTCCACTTATTTATGCTTTCATTGTTTGCTTCTTGTATGTGCCCTAACAGGATTGAACCCTCAACCTTGACTTATCAGGAGGATGCTCTAACCAGTGGTCAGCAAACTGCGGCTCGCGAGCCACATGCTGCTCTTTGGCCCCTTGAGTGTGGCTCTTCCACAAAATACCACGGCCTGGGCGAGTCTGTTTTGAAGAAGTAGCGTTAGAAGAAGTTTAAGTTTAAAAAATTGGGCTCTCAAAAGAAATTTCAATCGTTGTACTGTTGATATTTGGCTCTGTTGACTAATGAGTTTGCCGACCACTGCTCTAACCAACTGAGCAACCCAGTCAAAGCCAATGTTTTTCCTTTTGTGTCTGTCTTATTTCACGTAGCATAATGTTCATAGGTTTGTCTATGTTGTAGTATATATCAGAGAACTTCATTTCTTTTTATAACTGGAAAATATGTATGTACACACACACTTTTTATTTGTATGTTTGTTGCACATTAGTTTTTTTGTTTTTTTGGCATCCCATTTATCTATTTTTTTCCTTTTGTTGCTCATGCTTTTGATGTCATATCTAAGAACCTTGCCAATCCAAGGTAATGGAAACTGTTTTTATGTTTTATTAGCTCTTCTTTTTAGGTCATTTATGCATAAATAATTGTTGTATATGGTGTGAGTCTAATGTATTTTTAAATCATTGAATGTATGCTATTGGGGTTTTCCCAGTCACTGATGAGTGTTAGCTACTGTTGGCTTAAGTGTAGTTTATCACCATAGGTGCATCTTAGAAGACATTTCTTCCTCCTCAGATCTTATCCACTGATGTGCATTTGTTAGGTCTAGGACTACTGTGTGAGTAAGGCCATTGACCTTCAGGGCTGCCAGTCAGTTGAGCGACACATCGTTATTATGTACATGCATTGGGATGCTGTGCCATGAGCTTGTTTATATCTCAGTCTCTGAGAAAAGGGAGCAGGGTGAGGCTTGAATGAAACAAGCAAAGCTGCCAGGGACAGGGAAACAATGCTGTCAGGTAGCAAGTCTGTACTTAGCCCAGTCAGGTTCCCAGCCCTGTGTATTGCTTGCTGAGAATTGCAAAGCAGTAATGAGTAGTGAAAAGGTGTATAATTTAGAGACAGAAGCCTTGATTTCAAATTGGATGACTTCAAGTTATTCAGTTCTCTCTGAGCCTCAGTGTCTTCCAATATACAATGTGAATACTGACTTTTGTTTTTGAAGATCGGATGAGATTATGAATTGGAAAGTGACTTGGAAATTGTAAAATGCTGTGCACATTCAGGAATGTACTGGGGATTCAAGAAGACAGTCTCTGGGAGATTTTTAAAAAAGATTCTTTCCCTGACTGTGATTTATAATAAAAGTTTGGGTTTATTGACCAGATGGAGGTTTGGACTTGATTAACCAGATGGGTGTTCCTCAATTATTTTCCCAAGTAATATTCCATGTTTTGTGACTCTTTAAAATTTTTGTAAAGTACAGTTTACATTCAATATTATTTTGTATTAGTTTCAGGTGTATAGCATAGTGGTTAGACATTTATACCCCAAAGTGTTCCCCCTGGTTTTTCCAGTACCCACCTGGTACCATACATACTTATTATAATACTAGAGACCTGGTGCACAAATTTGTGCACCGTGGGGTCCCTCGGCCTGGCTGGTGATTGGGGCTGTCTCGCCCAGTCCCAATTGGGCCAATGGGGGCTGACTGGCTGGGGAGGGACCACCATGGGAGGGCTCCAGGGTGTGTCTGGCCCGACTGGCCTAGTCCTGATCAGCTGGACCCCAGCAGCAAGCTAACCTACTGGTTGGAGCATCTGCCCCTGGTGGTCAGTGTGTGTCATAGCGACTGGTCGAGTGGTCCACTGAACAGTCGAGCGGTCGACTGATCGGTCGGACACTTAGCATATTACACTTTTTATTATATAGGATTATTGATTATATTTCATATGCTGTACTTTATATCCCTGTGACTATTTTGTAACTACCCATCTGTACTTCTCAATCCCTTCACCTTTTTTACCCAGTCCCCCAATTCCCCTCCCCTCTGGCTACGATCAATCTGTTCTCTGTATCTATAAGTCTGTTTCTGTTTTGTTTGTTCATTTATATTTTAGGTTCCATATGTAACTGAACTCGTATTTGTCTTTCTCTGATTGACTTATTTCACTTACCATCATAGCCTCTAGGTCCATCAATGCTGTTGCAAATGGTAAGATTTCATTCTTTTTTATGGTTGATGTTGTGACTCTTTCTTTTGCAGGTGACAGAAATATAACTCAGACTGACTTAAGCAAGAGAGAGGGCCTTATTGACTGAAGTAACTAAAAAGCCTAGAAGTAGATCTTCCTTTAGACACAGCAATATCCAGGGACTTGAATGATGTCATTTGGACCTACTTTCTTTTCTCTTGGCTCCGCTTTTCTTTGTTCTGATGTCATTCTTAGGCAGTGGCAAAGATAAATATCAGCTTTGGGTATGCATTCTACCAGCTAAGCAACCACTATTGAAAAATAATACCTCTTCCCTGCCGGTGCTGGCAGTCCTGGGTCTGATTTTGGTTTGGGTTCTGTGCCTATTCTAAACGAATCACTGTGGCCAGAAGAATGCTGGACTTTTCTTGGCCAACAGAGTTACATTCTACTCATGGAATCAGAGTCAGCTCCCCTGGAACCATGTGGCTTGAGAGCAGAGGAGATCAAGGTGCATTTATTCAAAGAAGGGTTTTGGAGATTGGGAGGTAGTTTAAATTAGCAACACTTATAGATGTCTGCTACATAATTGAGCCATTTTTATTTTAAAAAAGAAGTATATTTCTAGTGTTTAAAACACAATACAAATAGAGCTGTTCTGCTTGAAGAACTAGATATTGCCAAGGAACCTGGGCGGGAGTTTGGGAGGCTGGGGGAAGGAAGGTCCTGCAGAGCATAACTTGAAAACTGCTAGATAGTTTACTCAGTAATTATTTGTTGGAGGTGCAATAGTCCCCAAATTCTTTTTTCCTGTCTTCTTGTTTTTTTTTTGTAGATGAGATAGCAGAGCCAGTTATAACCTGAGCTTGAGGATGCCAAGGACCTTGCTTAGTCCTGACATCCAAAAGTGTACTATTTTTTTTTTAAAAGAAGCCATGAGTCTTTCAGACACTTTACAATGTGTTGGTTAATGTGAGTGATGAAATATATTTGTATCCTATGCATTTTGCAAGGGCTCAGTATACTAGATGTGTAGAGCCTGAGCTGGATTTTGTATTGTAAAGTGAGGGTGAAAGCTGCTTTCACACACCAGCCAGCCCATTAGGCAGCCAATAGCTACTCAGGTTTTTTTAAGATATAATTTACATAAGATAAAATTTGCATTTTAAAGTGTACAGTTCAGTGGTTTTTAAATAATTTTATGCAACAATCACCACTATCGAATTCCAGAACATTTTTATCATCCCAAAAAGGAACCCACTGAGTAGTCACTCCCCGTTCTCTAGCCCCTGGCCATTAATCTACTTTTTGTCTCTGTGGATTTATAGCTGCTTATCAGTGGTTATACTTAAGTAGTTTTGCCCGAAACTATTTTTTATTTGTTATTTTAAAAATAAAACTTTATTTTAATAAAATAAATCTCATACTGTAGAGGTTTTTTTTGTGTGTGCATTTTCCATTTAGTGATCCTTAAAAGGCAGTTCCTTTTGTATTTCAGTGTTTGACAGAATATAGCAAATACGTTTAACTGGCACATGAAAGAAAATATCCTACTGCATAGAACATCTCTCACGCTCCATAATTTATAATATTTATCTTTTTATTTTTATTCTTTAATACATATTATTTATTGTTAACAGTATTACAGATGTCCCCTATTCCCCCCTCCCTTTTCCTCTCCTGAGGACATTTTAAAAAATTGATTTGAGAGAGAGAGAGAGAGAGAGAGAGAGAGAGAGAGAGAGAAGAGAGAGAGAAACATTGATGTGAAAGAAAAATGTTGATCAGTTGCCTCCTGTACATGTCTGGGGATCAAACCTATAATCTAGGTATGTGCCCTGACTGGTAATTGAACCTGCCACCCCTTGGTGTATGGGACGACTCTTCAATCAACTGAGCCAGCCAGGGCTATAATATTTATTTAAAAATTGTTAAGAGCCCAGCTGGTGTGCCTCAGTGATTGAGCATAGACCCATAAACCAGGAGGTCTTGGTTTGGTTCCTGGTCAAGGTACATGCCCTGGTTTCGGGCTCCATTCCCAGTAGGGGGTGGGGTGTGAAGCAGACAGAGGATCAATGATTTTCTCTCATCATTGATGTTTCTATCCCTCTCTCACCCTCTCTCTGAAATCAATAAAAACATATTTTTAAAAAATGTTAAGAAATATTTTGTATACAGGGTGTCCCAGAAATGCTTTGAATAATTATTATTTCCAATAGGTTAAATCAGAAAACATCAGTTGAGATATCAACTGTTAAAGTGTACATATATATATTTTTGGATGCCCTGCATATTGTTCAAATAGCATTTGCTGACAATTGAGTGCAGTTTAAAAATTTACTTTTCATGTACTATTTAATCCTATTTTTTACTGCAGCAAGAAGTAATAGTGTTTGACCAATGAATGATAATGAGCCTTTTCCCCCCCACTATTAAGCAGGAATCCTATTAAAAGACTTCTTAATTGGATTATGTCCAGATTTCAAACTTCGAATACAATTTATAGAGGTTTATCTTTAGATTTATTTTTTAGATGTGTTTTTCATCAGGACAGCTTTATTTCATCATGAGTTAATACAAGGATCAGCAAACTATGCCTGATTCTATAAAGAAAGTTTTTTTTTTTTTTAACACAGCCACATTTATTTGTTGACATATTGCCTGTGGCTACTTTTGTACTATAATGGCAGAGTTATATATAATAATAAAAGCATAATATGCTAATTAGACCGGACAGCCAAACGACCTTCCAGACAAAGCCAGGGCTGTGAGGGCCGAGGCAGCCCCCCGAGGCAAGCCTGCGAGGGCCAAGCCCCTTGTACAAATTTCATGCATCGGGCCTCTAGTTTAGTTATAATGGGGAATGTATGGCCTGTGAGCCTAAGATATTTAGTATCTTGCCCTCTACAGAAAATGTTTGCTGATTTAATATATTAAGGCACAATATAAACTAAGGATGCAGTTCATTATTAATAATAAATATAAATCCACATTTTAAGTAGTCTTTGATAATTTTGAATTTTTTTGCCAACTTATTTTTCAACCAATTAGTTCGTTTTTACCAGTGATGGCGAACCTATGACACGCGTGTCAGCACTGACACGCGTAGCCATTTCTGATGACACGCGGCCGCTAAGGCAGCCGCATGCTGAGGATGAAACATTTGCTGCTCCTGAGGATGAAACATTTGCTGCTCCTGAGGATGAAACATTTGCGAAATAATGTTTTTTCCTCAAAGTGACACACTACCCAAGTTATGCTCAGTTTTTTGGCGAAGTTTGACACACCAAGCTCAAAAGGTTGCCCATCACTGGTTTTTACCTTGATAGAGAGCTTATACTAGGAATAGAAGGATCAGCTTTGTCACTTTCTTATTACTGTTTATTTTTGTGTGTTATTTTAATATCACCTGCAATCCATGAGAATTATTTTTTGTGTGTGTTTTGCTCACTTATTTGCAATAATCCTTTAAAATCATTTATCTGCATGGTGAAGGTTGGTTTACTTGGGGGGGGGGCGAATAAAAACTGTAATTCACAAGTTTGTTTAATCAGACATGCATTAACTGCAGTATGTCATAGTATCCTGGAGTCATTCCAGACACTGATGTTCTTCCTCTAGCACTGTGGAGCTCCCCCTCTATTCTCAGGACACCTTGTGATAAATGGTATGGAAATATCTGAGGGCACATTGTTAGTCTGTACAGTTAATACTGATAAAGCATAATTCATATATTTTAAGGTTAAGAACTAATAAAGAGTTTTAATTTTTCTTTCTCTGCTTTCATTGTAAAGTCTCATGCATCCCACTTTGGAAATGACTGTCTTAATATATTGTTTGTGTAAATGTAGGCATAATCCCTGAATATAAATAAAAGGTTATGACATAATAAGAATTGAGCTCTAAGTCCAGCAAAGATTACCTTGTGTGGATAGTACTGTCAGCAGCTGCAGTTAGAGAATCTGGAAGCCAAGCAAAGCCTCACTTAGTTGTTTCACCTGATCTTGTCCTGTGTGGACAGCCTTCTCTCTTTCAATAAGATTTTATTTTATTTTTAATTTAAAAAAATTTTAAATATATTTTATTGATTTTTTACAGAGAGGAAGGGAGAAGGATAGAGAGTTAGAAACATCGATGAGAGAGAAACATCGATCAGCTGCCTCCTGCACAGCCCCTAATGGGGATGTGCTCGCAACCAAGGTACATGCCCTTGACTGGAATCAAACCTGGGGCCCTTCAGTCTGCAGGCCGATGCGCTATCCACTGAGCCAAACCAGTCAGGGCTCCAATAAGATTTTATATCTGCAGCTAATTAAATCAAGACTTTAATTTGGGGTGGAGGACATAGGATTGTGTCTTCCTGCCAATCTGTCATCCACCAGAAACACTATAGTGAGCAAAACCACCACCTAAAAGGGGGATTTAATTTGGGGAGTCAACAAAAGCTTAAGTATGGTGTCATACTACCTGGGTTCAAATCCTGGACTCCTTGATTTATTATCTGCATATCCTTAGGTAAGTTTACTTTAACTTTTCTTAGGTTAAGTGGGAAGAATGGTACCCAGTTTATAAGGTTGATATGAAAAAGTAGGTAATCCATAAAGAGTGCTTAGGAGAGTATCTTGCACATATGAAGTGCTCAGTTAATGCTTGTTAGTATTTAACTTTTTAAAAATATATATATTTTTCATTTATTTCAGAGAAGAAGGGAGAAGGAGAGAGTTAGAAGCATCAATGATGAGAGAGAATCATTGATGGGCTGCCTTCTGCATGCCCCCTACTGGGGATTGAGCCTGCAACCTGGGCATGTGCCCTTGACCGGAATCGAACCTGGGACCCTTCAGTCTGCAGGCCGATGCTCTATCCACTGAGCCAAACCGGCCAGGGCAGTATTTCACTTTTTAAAGGTTCAGATTTTGTCAGTGTACTGAGAATACTTATCTCTTCAAGCAAACTCTCTTAACAAAGTTCACAAGGCTGATACATAAAACTAGAATGCCAGTTTTTAAGTTTACCTTGACAAATAGAACTGTCACATATACTGAAATGCCTACGTTGGTATGACCAGTACATTTTCTATGTTTGGGTACCATGGAACACCAAATTCTAGTCATAAAGGTTATGGTGAACATAGGATCTGAATTAAGGGCGTTAGTTAGATGAATGCTAAAGTGACTAAAAATGAATATTTATTACTCTTTCCTCTGTCTAAGAATTTCTTCGCTCACAATGCCAGACATTTACTTTCAACTTCTTTTGTAGCTTGCCATAGATTCTTTCAGTCTCATCCATTCACTATGGACTTTGACCCTCAAGAGCTGGTGATGCAAAGGAGCAGAGACTGCAGTGGTGGTAGTGTATATAGCAAGATGGAATTCCTGGAGCAGCTATAGTAATGGTATCACAGTGGCTATTTTATGGTGGCTGAGGATAGTGGAGGTTGGCAGTGGAAGCAGAGATATGCTGACCAGACTTGTTCTGCTGCCTAGTTTTGGGCATTGGCCTTGGTTGGCATCATCTCTGGTTTCCTACTTCCCCAGGTGAGAATGATCTTCTCTTTAAAAAATTAAATAAATATTTTTCATTGATTTCAGAGAGGAAGGGAGGGGGAGAGAGAGATAGAAACATAAGTGATGAGAGGGAATCATTGATTGGCTGCCTCCTACACACCCCACATTGGGGAGCAAGCCCACAACCCGGGCATGTGCCCTGACGGGGAATTGAACTGAGATCTTCTGGTTCATAGGTCGACACTCAACCGGCTGGGCTCAGAATGAGCTTCTCTTAATAAGTTCTCCTTCTGCTTAAACTAGCCAGCATCAATTTTGGTTGTTAATTTGCTAACTAAGTTGCTCTTGGCACTAAAAACTCTGGGTGATACAGTGGCTATAATAAGTAGCCTAATACATTCATCTCACAGTAGGGATGGGAAGATCATGGGAAAGCAACTGGAATGCTTGGACTTTGTTGGCTACCTCTCTCCTTGAGAGTGCTAAGTTAGGATCACTGTATTCCAGGCCTAGAATTGTGCCTGGCATTTAGTAGGTGCTCAGTAAACCTTTGTGGAATGAATGAATGGTGAGCTTATTCTGCCAGTGAACCCAATAGTGTGTCTGTTAATATGTGTGCCTGTGACTCTGCTTTATCCCAGCTTTCATGGCCTACCAACATCCCTGATAAAGGACAAATTTTTTCTTTAGATATGCTAATACAGATGTAATCTTGTATAACAGCGAAATATTACTGGCTTGGGAACTGTTCTGTCTTTTATTTTTTTTATTTGTATTTTCATTTTAAGTTTTTAATGAAAGTTGTATATAATATTTATTCCTGCATCTTCTCAATTGTGTCTTCCTTGTATTTTCCCCTTTCCTTTCCTACTTGGTGAGATTTGGCTTTACGTTCAAGGATCTTTTTGCGGTCTTTGTCCAGCTTTAGTCTAGTGATAACCACCTTGCTGGGGTGAATACCCACATGAACAGTTGTACCATTAGCTTTCTCCCATTGCACTCATTCAATGTAGATGCCATATTTCTTCCTGTAAACTTGGACTACTTTGCCAATTTGCTGCCCTTTGTAATGTCCTTGAACAACCTGAACTTCATCATCCTTTCGGATGGGCATGGATCAAACATTGTACTTCTCGCCGAAACCGGTTTGGCTCAGTGGATAGAGCGTCGGCCTGCGGACTGAAGGGTCCCAGGTTCGATTCCGGTCAAGGGCATGTACCTTGGTTGCGGGCACATCCCCAGTAGGGGATGTGCAGGAGGCAGCTGATCGATGTTTCTAACTCTCTATCCCTCTCTCTTCCTCTCTGTAAAAAATCAATAAAATATAGTTTTAAAAATTGTACTTCTCTCTCAGCTCTTTGGAAAGAGGAAAAGACATAATCTTCCTTCGAATGTGGGAAGGTGCATTGAAATGCCTTTTACGGTTCTTGCTCCTGTCAGAAGTCACGAAGGGATTGAACTTCATTTTGACTGTTGGCGCTCCTACGATGGCTGCAAGAGGGAAGAGACCCACATGCTCCTGTTCTGTCTTATAAATTACTTGGCTTATCTGTGTTGTGTGGAAATTTTAGTTTAGCTTTGGGATGTGTGAGTGTGATTTTGTGTGTTTGCATGTACATGCACGTAGAAGGGCACCTCACAGAGCTCCAAAATGCTGACAAGAACTTGCATTCCTTCCTGGTGTCACAGCTTTCCTGCTGTTCTGGAAGCCATCACTTCTTGAGTCTTCCTCATGAGGCTATTGATGGAATAAAGAAAAGTTCATACATCCACAGACAGTTACACACACACACACACACACACACACACACACACACACACGTATAGAACTGTATTTAAATCTCAGATGTTCCACCTAAAAACTTTATGGCTCTTGGTAAGTTTCTTACAGATGTCCTGCTTTGCTTTTCCTCTGATTGTGGCACTGAGATTGGAAAAGACAGGAAATACGGCCCTTTATTTCCACCTTTCCTTTTTTATTTTAAAGCAGTCAGGCCTCTGCTCCAGGTCTTTAAGAAACTATATAGGAACTGGCAACTAGCATCCACATTCCGATGCCATGAGGTCATTTGCATATATTTATTGAGCTCATTCCTGGGTGTTATGAGATGATGGCCTTCAGAGGCTGAGGGTGCTGGGATTTTGGGATTTTGAGAGGTTGTGATGGCTTGTTCCCAGTTCATTATGTTCTTTGCCTCCATTCCTAGTCGAGTGTCTGAGGCTGGTGGCAGAACAGTATACCTGAGACTCTTCTCTTTTCGTCTCTAGAACACAGTGTTTTAGACTTTGGGATTCTAATAAAGTAGGGCTGGTGCTTTGAAATTAAGATCTGTGAGCAAACTCATCAAGATGTAGGGATCATTTGGCCTAGCCTTCCTGAGTTTCAGATGTTAGACCCAAGCCTAAAGAACAGTGACTTGTCCAAGGTGACACAGTCTGTCAGGGTAGAGTGAGTGAAAATCTTTCCAAGAGCAAATTGAAATCCCTACAAAGGTCAAGCCCCATCTGAGACCTACTGTAACACAAAGCCAGCAGGGTTGAGAGGGTGAGGGATTTATTCTGCAGTTTCCTTCCCTGCATCTTGTGAAGAGTCAACACCTTACCTCTGGTTGCTTTGGTTTGCTCCCACATTACATAATTTAGAGTGGACCCAGGACTGTAGTTCTTGGTGTGGAACATACCCCAGCCCTAAATTGTTTGTCTTTGGCTTAGGTTATCAAGTTTACAGACAATTGTGTGCCTCTGTGATCACGTGACCAGGCTATTACTAGATCTGAAGTTCTGGGAGAGCCTCAGCTCTTCCCCACCTCTCTACTCTCAGCAGGTTGCCTGCTCATAATTTTTCTGCCCATCCCCTTTTAGATAACAGTGTGGACGCAAGTCTGTATGAGCAGCCTTAGCCTCTGGCCTCTTTTGTCTCTGTGCTGTATCAGGTCAAGTGAAAGTGCTTAGCATTTATGAGGAAATAATACTCTTATGCCTTAGGGGGGATTAAAAAAATTAACCTGTTTTGGGGGGCACTTGTGTTTTTTAATGATCACATATAGCTCAGAGAAATGGGGGTAAAACAAAAGGAAGGGGAAGAAGGCCTGTCAGTCTGTGGGCAACAAAGTGATGGCTGTAGCAGGATAGTACCTACCATAGGCCTATGTGACCTTAGTGAACCAGGTCAGATAGTGACTGTCCTGCAGGCTAATGAACCATATTCCTTTGTATGGCATTCAAGACACTCACAGCTGGGGTTTCTACTTCTTAACTCCTACTTTATATCTCCTTACTTCCTATCATACAAATTGTTCCTTGTTCTGTTGTTCATCAAATCTGCTGTCATCTTCTACGCATGGGCATTTGTAGACCACATTAAGATTCTAGTCAAAATGTGACTATTGACAGTTTGTAGGGCTCTACAAACAGTTTTGAATCCCCAATTACCCCAGAGTCATTTTAGATTGGAGCGCTCTCATTCCTTCATTGATGTATTCAACCATTCTAACATATGGGCACTCCCTCTATGCCAAATACTGTACTATGCCCTGGGAATCAGTACAATGAACAAAACAGATATGGTTTCTGCTCTCCTAGAGCTTATAGTATTGTAGGGAAGGTAAAAATGAACCAGATAATCACAGTAAAGTCTGATAAATGTCATGAAGTAGAAATAAGGGATGTGATAACGGTACATTTTGCAAGACAACTTAATATTGTTTAGGGCAGTGGTCGGCAAACTCATTAGTCAACAGAGCCAAATATCAACAGTACAACGATTGAAATTTCTTTTGAGAGCCAAATTTTTTAAACTTAAACTTCTTCTAACGCCACTTCTTCAAAATAGACTCGCCCAGGCCGTGGTATTTTGTGGAAGAGCCACACTCAAGGGGCCAAAGAGCCGCATGTGGCTCGCGAGCCGCAGTTTGCCGACCACTGGTTTAAGGTGTCAGGAAAGACCTCACATTACCTGAGGAAATGACATTTGAGTCCTGAGAATTAAGAAGAATTAGCTAAGTAACTGGGGTTAAGAAAGGTAGAGTACTATAGATGCAAAGAGGCCAGGTGTTAGGGATAAGGCCATGTCCATATTTGTTCATTTAATTAATTTTAAATTTATTTTTGGGAGAGAGACAGAGAAACACTGATTGGTTGTTCTGCTTATTCATGCATTCATTGGTTGATGCTTGTATGTGCCCGGACTGGGGATCAAACCCACAACCTTGGTATATCGGGATGATGCGCTAGTCTAACCAACTGAGTTACCTGGCCAGGGCTGGTTCATTTCTTAAGCAACCATTTATAATTGATAGATAATATCATGCAGTGTGCTAGGATCTGGGGACATAAAAAGAGAAACTCAGGAGCAGTGCCATCCCTATTCGGTAACCAGGGTACTAAGGTCACTTTAGATCTTGGACTCAGTCTCCTGGGTCCCATGTGACAGGACTTAACACCTTTAGAAAAACTGCCTGTCCTTGAGTGTTTGACCCACCTGTCAAGCAGAGAGGACATAGACCTCAGCTGGAGACTTGCAGCATTTGTTTGCTTTTATCCCTGGCTTCACACTCACCAGATCCTTGGTTGATGGGGTTCATCTACAGACTTGAGGTTGATGGAGGTCCAGAAATTGGCTTTTACCCCAGTAGGAACATAGAAGAGGCTTTCTGAGATAAAGTTGCCTTGATTTTCAGAGCTTTATTTTCCTGGTGTATTGTATTTGTTATTGGGATTGATTGTGTGGTCTCAGACCCATCCATTGTCTTGAATACACCTCCAGTGGTATTTTAGCTCTTTTTCTGAGTTCTGGCACTACTTATAGACAAAAGTCTTAGAGGCTGCCTATCTTGGACTGTGCATTGCATAATTCCAGGATGTGCTGTTCACATACACTGTGTTGTGAATGAGGCCACACCTCCCTAATTGTGCAACAGTGCACTATTGTGGCTCTGGTTAAAGGGGAGGGAAGTAAAGTTATTTAAACACTGACTATATGCCTCAGGCTAGGAGGTTTACATTCTTTACTTCATTTAATTTTCCCAGTAATGCTCTGAGGTAAATACTAATGTCTCATTTATTAAAGAGAAAACTAAAGGTTCAGTGAAGCCAGTAAGTGGTGGCTCAGGTCTGACTCTAAGGGCCATGCCTCTCTTCCACTCCTATCTGTTTCCCAACGTGGTTATAGACTTCAGTTCTTGTGTGTCATCTTGTTTCCATGGCTTCTTTGGCCTTGTTTACTTTGACTTGTCTGCCTGGCCTCTCTGTGTCAATAACCCAAGGATTCTCAGCATGGCTGGGGTTCAGAAATGTGTCCTACCAGAGTCATTTTTTCCCCATCTGAAATTTATTTTTGTGCTTAGCATGAGACAACATTAACCATAGCTAAAGTAATTTTTAAAGCACCAGTCAGCTCTGATTTATTAGACTGCCTTTCTTTCTTTTGCTCCCACAGCATCCTCAGGGGGACAGAAGCTGGAGATGGCTCACTAGAAATGAGTTGGAGTGAAAAAGGCATTGGATATGGGCTTAGGGGGTGGGTGAGATTCCCTCAGCAGTTTAAAGTTGCATGTCTACTAAGGTTAGTTGGTTGGACCTTTGTAAATTAGTACTTAATGTCCCTTTTCCAGAGACTTAAGGTTCTCATTTCTCTCTTTCAGTAGAAGACTTGTTTCTTCAATTGGGGATTCTGGAGCTACTGACCTTAGAGTAGGGGGAGTTTTTTCCTTCCCAGAGTTGTCAGGGTGTGTGTGGTGTGGAAGAGGGATGTGTGTAAGGCAGAGTCTGGGGAAAGGAGGCAGAGGAGGTGGGATGCATATTTGCTATTTCACCTGCTTTTCAGCACTCTTTCTTCTTTCTCTTCCTTTCTTCTCTTGGAGGCTTTGCAGTCCTGTTTGAGAAGTCGGGTCTTAAATAGCACAAGACCACACTGCTTGCAGTTCCTGAAGCATGACAGATGTTTTCCTATCTCAGATCCTTGTAATATTCTGTTCCCTTTATCAGGAATGTCCTTCCCATCTTCTCTACCTTATGTATGTACCTGCTCATTCTTCAAGACCCATTTGCGGGGGGAATATATATATATATATATATATATATATATATATATATATATATATATATACCGGTGCATGAAAATTCATGCACTGGAGGGGGCGGATCCCTCAGCCCAGCCTTCCCCCTCTCACAGTCCGGGAGCCCTCAGGGGCAGAAGGTGACCCGGCTATCAGGGGAAGGCGACACCCCCATCAAACCTGCTCCTGGCACTGCCAGCAGCGCAAGCCTCTGCCGGCCCTCCTGCACCTCAGGTTGAAGGGCAGCCACCATCCGAGGTTTGCCTGCGCCTCGGGCTGGCCCTGGGCGGCTGGGCAGCTGCCATCGGCAGCAGAGCAGCCGGCCCCGCCCCCGCTGTGGGCGCTGCCATCTTGTGAGGACGTGATGGTCAATTTGCATATTACCTCTTTATTATATAGGATATATATATATATATATATATATATATATATATATATTCCCCCAATTGATTTTTAGAGGGAGTGGGAGAGACACACACAGAGAGAAACATCGATGTGAGAGACATCTATCGATTGCCTCCCTATCCGGGCCAGGGGTCGAGCTTGCAACTGAGGTATGTGCCCTTGACTGGAATCGAACACAACCCCTCAGCCTGTGGGCCTGTGCTCTATCCACTGAGCCAAATTGGCTAGGGCAATATATATATATATATATATATATATATATATATATATATATATATATACACACACACACACACACACACACACACACACACACATATGTAATTGATTTCAGAGAAGAAGGGAGAGGGAGAGATAGAAACGTCAGTGATTACAGAAAATCATTGATTAGCTGCCTCCTGTATGTCCTCTACTGGGGATGGAACTCAAAACCCGGGCATGTGCCCTGACCAGGAGTTGAACTGTGACCTCCTGGTAAATAGGCTGATGCTCAGCCACTGAGCCACACCGGTCAGGCTCAAGACCCACTGAAATGGCACCTTTTCAGGACACCCTCTTTGATGTCTTCTCTCTGGAGATAGGCACAGACACTTTTGTGTTTTCACAGCATTTTGCACAGGTCTCCACTGTACTGTGATTATTCACTTAACCGTCTGTTTTCCTCTCCACATTTGGAGCAAGCAAGAACAGTCAGTTTTTTGTGTTTTTTTTTTAAGCAGGCACAAGGCCTGAAGGAGACTATAGTAATTGTTGAATTGAGATACAAAGAACTAGAAGTAGATGGTTGTGTACAACTACCTGTGTACCTCCATAAATTGAAACAGGATTCTCTTGTATAATTCACTGTATTGTGTGTCTTTCAGGCCTCATAGCCTTTCAAACACGCATGGCAGTAGCTGACTTCCAGAGAGAACAGTGTCCTGCTCTACAGATGTTATCTTTGCCTGCTTTGCCTTACCTTGCCCTTCACCTCACAGTGCTCTTCTAAGCCCCTGGGCCTGACCCAGGGAATGAGTAGGAGGAAATGCCAGAAATGAGCTACTCTTGGCATCATGAATCCTTAATTCACAGGTTTGGCCCTGTGGGGCAATGCAAGGTGAGAAAATGGAAATGAACCCTGTCCCTGTAATAGCAGCTGAAAGGGATCTCCTCCAGATTATTACTGCTATCACTGTTGCTGTAGCAGCTGCAGCAGCGAGGCAGTTCCCTTATTGCATTCTGGATCTAAGAATCAATTCTTCTAAATTTGCTCACTTGGCTCACCCTGAGATTTATCTCATGGCTGAGAGCCTTAAACAAGTCCTTTTACACTTCTTTTTTCTACCATCCTCACATCACAGATTGTGGAATTGTTTATTGATATCCCTTCATTTTATAGAGGAGGAAACAGGTTCACATTGGGCATGGGTCTAGTAAATGTCAGCTGAGGCTAGACCCTGGTCTTCCAGTTCCTTGCACAGTACTCTCTTCACTATACATTGCTCTCTCTCATCCCAATCTCCTTTTCCGATTTGTAATTTCTGTCATTTGTGAACTTGGTGAAGGTGAGACAGTCAGGAAATGATACATTTTCCTCTGTCTCTCCCTACCTCCTGCATAAGCTGGTTACAGTAGACATTTAGGTAAAACTTAGTGAAGGACTAATAAAAATCAAAGCTGACTCAGGAAGACCTCATGGTGAAAGCCAGAAGAAGACTAAAGAAAGCAGATCCCTCTCTGTTTCACTGGAATATTTGGTTTTGGTGATGATTCCTGTGGTTTGGCTTTCTCATTGTTGAACACAACCCTGGCTGGAGCTTGGAATGGGTATGGTTTGTGACACTGGTGTTTTATCTGGTGAAAGCCAGGTCTGTAATGAAACTTCTGGGCAAATTCCACATCTGGGCTAGCTGCTTGGGTCTTCAGACCCCTTCCTTGATCCCAGCAGCAATCCGAGGACACAAACATTGTGTTCAGCATTGCAAACTCCATTACAAATAGATAACATTTGTTGAGTGCTTAGTATGTTTTCTGGAACTATTTTAGTTCCAGAAATTCTTTTAATCCACAATGTTCCATGAGTAGTTACTATGAATTTGTTTTTACTTTTCAATTGACTATTGAGATATAATTTACATGTAGTAAAATGCATTTATTTTAAGTGTTCAGTTTGAGTTTTGACAAGTATCTATACACCTGTGTAACCTCTTTCCTGCAATCAAGATATACAACATTTCCATCAGTAGGTACTTTTATTATCCTCATTCTGCAGAGGGGAAAACTGAGCTACAGAGGAGTTAAAGTGATTTGCCCAAGGTCTCATTGCTAATAAGGGATAGAACCAGGATCTGAACCCAGGCTGCCTGAGTCCAGAGCCCTTCTTCTTCTTTTTTTAAAAATAAATATATTTTATTGACTTTTTTACAGAGAGGAAGGGAGAGGGGTAGAGAGTTAGAAACATTGATGAGAGAGAAACATCGATCAGCTGCCTCCTGCACACTCCCCACTGGGGATGTGCCCGCAACCAAGGTACATGCCCTTGACTAGAATCGAACCTGGGACCCTTGAGTCCGCAGGCTGACGCTCTATCCACTGAGCCAAACCGGTTAGGGCCAGAGCCCCTCTTCTTAACTAATGTGCTAGGCCCAGAGGTAGGCTGTGGGGAGGGATGAAACAACTATCTCAGTACCTCTAGAATCCCAGGACTGAAGCAGTCAGAGCTACTTGCCTTTTGCCCAGCCGTTGCCTCTTTAGGCCTGCAAAGAGTGGAGCCTCCTAACAAGGTATAATGTAGTATCTGAAAAGGGGACTGGCTTCTAGGCTCTCATACTGCTATATAGAAATATAGACGACACAATAGTCTCATATGCTCTCAGAGTGATATCAGTGGTAGACTGCAGCCAGTTCTGGGCTGTGCACCATGAGGGCAACATAAACAGACCAGAACATATGCAAAGGAGGCAAGATGGAGAGGGACCTTGAAATCTAGTTCTTTGAAGAGGGGTTGAATGAGCCACTTTTAGAAGCCCCAAAGAGAAAAAATTTAAACATCATCCTCATATCCTTGAAAGGCTGTTTCTGTGTGGCTTCAGAAGGCACAATTTGAGCCCAATGGGTGGATGAGGGTGTGTGTATTTTGGGGAAAATAAAGGACAATGGATATGACATACCTCATCAGCTTGGAGTGCAAATAAGGTCAGATCTCTTTTCAATATTATGATTAATCTCTTGGCCCTAATCGGTTTGGCTCAGTGGATAGAGTGTCGGCCTGCGGACTGAAGCATCCCAGGTTCGATTCCGGTCAAAGGAATGTACCTTGGTTGTGGGCATATCCCTAGTAGGGGCTGAGCAGGAGGCAGCTGATCGATGTTTCTCTCTCATCAATGTTTCTAACTAACCCTCTCCCTTCCTCTTGGAAAAAAATCAATAAAATATATTTAAAAAAAGATTTATCTCTTGAATGAGTATGAAATTAGCTGGAAGTTTAATATGTCTCTCTTGTGGCCTTTCCTCTTTGCTCTTTCCCTTTCTGACGTATTCAAGAACTCTAAGGACTTACTTGATCCAAAGAGGTCAGGCTTAGTTCTGAATAGAGAACTAGAGGATCTTATTGATCTGCTAGTGGGTCCTATTTTTTCTTCTTCTTTTTTCCCCTGAGAAACATAACATTTTAATACATGAAATAAATAGTCCAGTACATGCAAGGTACAAACTTAACATTGGAGGGGGACGGGAATCACTCTAGTGTAAATCAGAAAATAAAACGCACGCAGTAGCTCCCCCCGCCCCCATTTGCAAATCACATGGCAAGGTCAACCTCTTTCCACACCAAGTATACGCCTAATCCAACTTAAAAAATTAACAACATACAAAAAAGGTAGCTACATCCATGTCTAAGGAGTGAAAACTGTGGTACCTTTTCTTTTAATTAGGAAAAAAAAAAAGGACCAAAAAATAAATGAACCCATGACTTCCTTCCTGCCCAATTAATTAATAAAGTTTGGGTGAGGGACTCCTGAAGAGGAGCTGGGGGTGCGGCGGGGTAATCCTGCCACAGCAGGTTAGCATCTTCCATCTCCAGGACCCTACAGTGTGGGTGGGCTGCTGGGCTCGGGGCCAGAGTGCTGTGTAAATTGGATGCATGGCCCTGCCTTCTGGAAGATTCCTCTCGAGCATCTAACGTGGGGTATGGGTGTGTGTGGGAACTTCACCTACGATTTCTTTGGTATAAATTGAGAGGGGCAGACAATAAGCATCTTCCTTTAGTCGGGTGGAAGAAGGGGGCGGGGTGGGAGTGCTAATTCACAGAATTGTAATTCACTGGTGGTAAAGTCCTGGGCGAAGACCTCTCCCTTAAAGCCTGAGATAGCAGGGTGCAGCCTTCAGACACGGGATAGGCCTAGTTCCTCAGCCTCTCCCTGTGGTTCGACATCTTAGCGCCCCCATCTGGGTGCTGTGCCAGATCCCTGAGGCACTGGGTCAGGAGCAATCATGGCGCCGCCCAGGATGGCCGTCAAGCACCGCCTTGCCCTCGGCGCTCAAGGCCGCCGCGCTACCCAGGAATTGCGGTCTCCGTGGCGAAGCCCACCAGTGCGCTCACCACCTGCACCAGCGGCCCGCTGAATAGGGCGCAGCGTCAGCGCCAGTTCGCCTGGCACCGCCTTGACCTCCCGCACGCAGACCAGCAGCGCGGACGCGCTTGTGCTCATGCACTTGACGCCCAGCTTGAACTGCTCGCGTGAAAAGTGGTCTTGGGACGTTTCTCTGGCCAGGGCGCACGCATCCGTCAGGAACTTGAGATTGCGCGTCAGGTAGTGGGCCCTATTTTTAAGCTTCTGTTGATGATACACAGTATGGCTTTTAAAAATGGATCTTTCAGAATATGCTGTTTCCTGAGTGTAGCATGAGGACTTGGTTCTACACAAGTTCCAGTGGTTCTTTGTGGGAGGATGATAGTGCTCCTTCAGTGTCACCTGTGCCCTAGGCTCCACTAAGCTTGAGTTCTCAAAGTAAATGCTCTTAAGTTCATGTATATGCATAAGCTTATCTACTGGAGGGAAGGGACCCCAACATTCTCCAGGTGGCTGGTTTAGAAGTATTTCTAGATGTAGCCACATTCCAGTTCCAGAACAAGTCTTCTTCCATGATCATTTTGGAGCACCCATTCAGACTTTCTCTTTTCTCAGTGTGAGTACTTACTATAGGCTGTTAGTATCCCTTCCCACCTTTAACTTGGCTTAGGATCTCAGTCTGTGAGAGAATTCTAATAGCACTGAATGTCAAAAGAAAGTGGGAGGTCAAGGTTTCAGTTTCTAGGCCTGGAATAACTTTGTATCCTGCACATATTTGTATTCATTTCCCCCAGCTTTGCATACCAAGGGGTACTGGAAACAGTCTTTGTTAGGTCACAAAATATCATGTTGCATCCTCTTCTCACTTGCTTTATATTTATACTAGAGGCCTGATGCATGAAGATTCATGCAAGAATAGGCCTTCCTTCCCCTGGCTGCCGGCACCCGGGACCCAGGCCTTCGCTCTGGCCCAAAGCCGCCTTCCGCCTTCGCTCCGGCCCTGTTGCCCTCCTGTAGGTCCCTCCACCCCTCGGGCCCCGATCATAGCAGGCATCCAGCCCCACCCTGGCAGCTCTGCCCCTGCACACTCGCTGCCCAGAGACCCAGAGTGGCCAGGGCGGGGCGGAATGCCTGATTTGTCACCATGGCAACGATGCAAGCGTCCCAGCCTGGCCGCCCGCCCGCCATCTTTGTTGCATCAATTTGCATATTCCCTCCTTATTGGCTGTGGGCACCACCATCTTTGTTGCAGAGTGATGGTCAATTTGCATATTCCCTCTTTATTAGATAGGATAGTTAAAAGGGACCACTCATGAACAAGGAGTGGGCCACGAAAAGATAGGACTGCTTTGACATTAGAACTGTTAAATAGACACTAGAGCTACCTTGGGCCACTGTTAGGAAATGATGAATTTTTTATTAGGACTACCATCCAGAATGAGTAAGTTTAACATTACAAGATATGAGAAAAGGAATCTGGGTCATGTAGTCTGTTTTTTTATTATTTTTTATTTATTTAAAAAAAATTTTTTATTTTCTTTATTGATTAAGGTGTCACATATTTGTCCTCATCCCCCCATTCCTATGCCACACCCCTCCCCACGGATGCCCCAACCCCCTGTTGAACTTAACCATTGGTTAGGCTCATATGCATGCACACAAGTCCTTTGGTTGATCTCTCCCCCCTCCCCCCACCCTCCCCTATCCTCCCTCTGAGGCCCGATAGTCCGATCGATGCCTCCTTGTTTCTGGTTCTGTTCTTGTTCATCAGTCTATGTTGTTCATCATTTCCCCTAGATGAGCGAGATCATGTGTCACTAGAGATATACTTATAAGAACTGAATGTGAGACGAGCAATAATAGTTATGCTGACAGGCAAATGAATCAGTCTGTAGTGAGTTTCTTTCTGGACCAACAGTTCTTTTGAGACCCAATATCAATGTCCACCAGTTCCTTATGTGTACATGTCGGCACTGACTTTTCAGCTCTGGATGGTGGACAAATGGTGGTAATGCAGGTCCGATTCCCTCTGGTTTGGTCTCGGCCGGACCCAGGGGCACGGCTTCACCCGGACCCAGGGGCACGTGGCCTCACCCGGACCCAGGGGGTGCGTGGCCTCACCTGGACCCAGGTGCGCGCGGCTTCCCCCGGACCCGGGACCCAGCCTCACCCGGATCCAGGGGCACACGGCCTCACCCGGACCCGGGATCCAGCTTCACCCGGACCCAGGGGCGCGTGGCCTTACCCGGACCCAGGGGCACGTGGCCTCACCCGGGCCCGGGACCCAGCCTCACCCGGACCCAGGGGCACACGGCCTCACCCAGACCCGGGATCTAGCTTCCCCCGGACCCAGGGGCGCGTGGCCTCACCCAGACCCAGGGGCGCGTGGCCTCTCCCAGACCCAGAGGCGCATGGCTTCACCCGGATCCAGGGGCCCACGGCCTCACCCGGACCCGGGACCCAGCCTCACCCGGATCCAGGGGCACACGGCCTCGCCCAGACCCAGGATTCAGCTTCACCCGACCCAGGGGCACATGGCCTCACCCGGACCCAGGGGCGCGTGGCCTCTCCCGGGCCCGGGACCCAGCCTCACCCGGATCCAGGGGCACACGGCCTCACCCGGACCCGAGATCTAGCTTCCCCCGGACCCAGGGGCGTGTGGCCTCACCCTGACCCAGGGTCGCGTGGCCTCACCCGGATCCAGGGGCGCACGGCCTCACCCGGACCCGGGACCCAGCCTCACCCGGATCCAGGGGCACACGGCCTCACCCGGACCCGGGATCCAGCTTCACCCGGACCCAGGGGTGCGTGGCCTCACCCGGGCCTGTTTTTTTTAAATATTGCTTGATCTCTGGGGCTCTCTGGATATATGTACACACGGGCAGTGACATCATGATTATCTGGTGATGGGCTGGAGGAAAGATGAGAGATGGATGAGGGTTAGGATGAATTGGCCTGTAAAGGTCCTGTAGCTCTGAGTTTTTATGCATCTATTAGATCTTTCCAATCTGAAAATACTAGAACTAACTTTGTGCTGTGAATCCTGGAAATCTTACAGGCCCAATAGGGGGTCAGAAAAATGGATGACTGTGATGAAGTTGAGGTTATTACTGATTTCATTTCTGCATTTCTCCCAACCACTGCTCTCCCTTTAGGCCAGATTAATACAGCTATAAAATATAGCCTCTTATGTTCTGTATGCTTTACCACAATTAAAAGAACAAACAACAGCTTTAATGGCATATTTCACAGATCTAGAACAGATATTCCAAAAATTTACATGGAACCAAAAAAGACCCCAAATAGCCACAGCAATCTTGAGAAAGAGGAACAAAGTTGGAGAGATCACAATACCAGATATAAAACTATACTACAAAGCCATTGTAATTAAAACAGCCTGGTACTGGCACAAGAATAGGAATATAGACCAATGGAACAGAACAGAGACTTTAGAAATTGACCTATGCCAATATAGCCAATTAATATTTGACAAAGGAGGTAGAGCATACAATGGAGTAAAGATAGTCTCTTCAATAAATGGTGTTGGAAAAATTGGACAGGTACATGCAAAAAAAATGAATCTGGACCCCCAACTTACATCATACAGAAGAATAAACTCAAAATGGATAAAAGACTTAAGTGTAAGTCACAAAAACCATAAAAATCCTAGCAGAAACCACAGGCTGTAAAATCTCAGATATCTCATGTATTTTCACTGATACATTGCCTAGGCAAGGGAAACAAACAGTATTTTCACCTATACATTGCCTAGGGCAAGGGAAACAAAAGAAAAAATAAACAAATGGGACTGCATCAAACTAAAAAACTGCACAGCAAAAACCACCATCAACAAAATGTGAAGGTAACCTACTGTATGGGAGAACATATTTGCCAATGATACATCTGATAAGGGTTTAATTTCCAAAATATACAAAGAACTCATACACTACAACACCAGGAAGAGAAACAATCCAATTAAAAACTGGGCAAAGGACCTGAATAGATACTTCTCCAAAGAGGACATCCAGATGGCCAATAGACACATGAAAAAATGCTCAGTGTCACTAATTATCAGAGAGGTGCAAATTAAAACTACAATGAAGTATTATCTCACACCTGCCAGAATAGCTACCATCAATAAATAAACAAACAAGTGTTAGTGAGGATGTGGAGAAAAGGGAACCCTAGTACACTGCTAGTGGGAATGCAGACTGGTACAACCATAGTGGAAAATATTATGGAGGTTCCTCAAAAAATTAAAAATGAATCTGCGATTTAATCCAGCTATGCCACTTCTGGGAATATATCCTAAGAATCCCAAAACACTAATCAGAAAGAAAATATGCACCTCTATGTTCATAGAAGCATTGTTTACAATAGCTAAGATCTGGAAACAGCCCAAGTGCCCATTAGTAGATGAGTGGATAAGAAAGCTGTGGTACATTTACACAATAGAATACTATGCAGTTGTAAAAAAGAAGGATCTCCTACTGTTTGAGACATCATGGATGGACCTGGAAAGTATTAATGCTAAGCAAAATAAGCCAGTTAGAGAAAGACAAATATCACATGATCTCACAAGTATAATTTAATCTGACAAACAAAATAGGTCCAGTGGTATGGATGGGAGGCACAGAATAACAGATTTTAGTGGGATGGGATTGGCGGGGCGGGGACAGGAAGAGATTAACCAAAGAACATATATGTATAGCATAACCCATGGACACAGACAATAGCATAGGAAGGCTTAGGGTGGAGCAGGGGTTGGGTGGAAGGGGGCAAAAAGGGAGAAAATGGGAGACATCTGTAATACTGTCAACAGTAAAATAAAATTAAGAAAAATACAGCTTTATATTTTGTCCATGATGTTAATCTGTCCTTTTCTCATTTGACCCTCTCAACACCTTGTGATATGAGCAAGTAAGTGCTTACTAGTATTAAGCTCTTTTTAGAGATGAAGAAATTGAAGTTCAGAGAAAGTAAGTAACTTACCTGTCTGGGTTACACAGTAGATTGATTAGTATCCTCAGTATTCTCAATAAATATTTTTTGAATAAATGAATGAACCGGAACTGGAGCCCAGATTCTGTGTTTCCTTGACCAATGTTTTGCTTCCATGTTATTCTGTGTCTCCCTGGGAGCTTTCTGTGAACAACTTTAGGATTGACTGTTTTTTTCGCTGACCTTCCCCTTGGGATTCCCTCATTCTATAGCTGAAACTATGTGCACTCATTATAGAGCATCATTCCAGTTGTGTTCCCTACAGAGTGGGAAGGGAGAAAAACAGCTCCACCCACTGTAATTCTTTTTTTGTTACTTGTTTTCTGGGATCTTCATATTGCTGCTAACAAGAGTGATTCATAGACTTCACTATGTGATTTTCTTGGTTAAGAGAACTTTTTTCTCAGCTCTGGAAGAAATTAATAGTTATGTTAAGGCACAGGAGTTTAGCAGCTTTACCTAGAGCACAACATTCTCTCTTCTAGCTGAGCCCAGACCTGTTACTTTGGTTTGGTAAAACTCTGTGGCCACTGTGTGTCTGGCTATATGTTAGGTGCTAAAGGGGACAACCATGGGTGAGAGTCTGAGTCCAATTGGAAAGACAAGGCATATACATAGTTTGAGACAGCTTTTAATAAAATGCAAAATCAAATAGTAGACATGTAAGTATTTCAATGTGAGGAATAGGTCATAAGGGGCTTAGAAGGTATAGTGGAAAGGGTGTGTGCTTTAGAACTGTGGGTCATTGGCAAATTAATTCTGTGAACTACATTTTCCTTATCTCTGAAATGGGCATAGTAATAGCAGCCTCACAGGATTGAGGTTTAAATGAGGTAATGTGTCTAAAGCATCAGCCTACTGATTGATACATGGTAAGCATGAAACCAGTGATAATTCCCTCCCTAGAAGAGCTAAGCCTGAAAGATTGACTAGGATTTGGTGGAGAGGTAGAGGGGAAGAAGAGTGATGGTAAGAGGGGGGATGGGAAGGGGCAGGTCCCATGAGTATGTAAGTCTGGTGAGAGTAGAGGGTACATGGAAGAAATAGTGAGAAGTTTAAGAGACAAAAGTTTGAACTTTATTTAAAGGACTAGAGGCCCGATGCACGAAATTCATGCAGGGGGCAGGGTGTTTGTCCCTCAGCCCAGCCTGCACCCTCTCCAATCTGGGACCCGGAAGGATCAGGCCTAAACGGGCAGTCGGACATCCCTCTCACAATCCAGGACTACTGGCTCCCAACTGCTCACCTGCCTGCCTTCCTGATTGCCCCTGACCGCTTCTGCCTGCCAGCCTGATCACCCCCTAATCACTCCCCTGCCAGCCTGATTGATGCCTAACTGCTCCCCTGCCAGCCTGTTTGCCCCTAACTGCCCTCCTCTGCAGGCCTGGTCGCCCCCAACTTCCCTCCTCTGCCGGCCTGGTCACCCCTAACTGCCCTCCCCTGCAGGCTTGATCGCCCCCAACTGCCCTCCCTTGCAGGCCTGGTCCCTCCCAACTTCCCTCCCCTGCTGGCCTGATCACCCCCAACTGCCCTCCCCTGCAGGCTTGATCGCCCCCAACTGTCCTCGCTTGCAGGCCTGGTCCCTCCCAACTGCCCTCTCCTGCTGGCCATCTTGTGGCAGCCATCTTGTGTCCACATGGGGGCAGCCATCTTTGACCACATGGGAGCAGCCATCTTGTGTGTCGGAGTGACAGTCAATTTGCATATTATTCTTTTATTAGATAGGATGTTACTATGGGAAGTGTTTGTAAGCCCTGTATACAGACATGCATATCTCTATATATAAAAGCCTAAGCGACCGGCCGACTGGCCAACTGGCTGACTGGCTGACCAACCAGTAGCTATGATGCACACTGACCACCAGGGGGCAGACGCTCAATGCAGAAGCTGCTGAGCTGCATTCACTTGGCAGCTGCGGTTCTTGGGTGATGTGTTGGAACCAGAAAGGAGGGAGACTGATTCCGGGGTGTGTCACTGAGAACCGCCTTCTTGCAATCTGAGACCCCTCAGGGGATGTCGGAGAGCTGGTTTTGGCCCAATCCCGGCAGGCCAGGCCCCGCAGGCCAGGCCGAGGGACCCCTCCGGTGCACGAATCCATGCACCAGGCCTCTAGTCTTACCTAGTAATAGACAAACATGTAAATTGATCATACCTCCGCTACGCCCACCAGCCAATCAGGAGTGATATGCAAATTAACCCAACAAAGATGGTGGTTAATTTGCATACACAGGTGCCGAGTGACAGGGGGCGGGCGGGACGCTTGTGTCATCGCCATGGCGACGATGCAGGGATTCCGCCCCACCCCCGGTCTCTCAGGGCCTCTGGGCAGTGTGGGAAGGCGGGGCCGGTGCGGAAAGAGGCAGCTCCGGGGCAGGAGCAGAAAGAGGCGGCTCCGGGGCTGGGCTGGAGTAGAAAGGCAGTGCCGGCAGCCAGGGAAAGGAAGGCCCATTCTAGCACGAATCTTCGTGCATCGGGCTTCTAGTATGTATATAAAAGCCCTTCATATACTCTGTAGTATAGATTAGTAGCTAAGAGCTTGGACTCCAGAGCCAGACTGCCTATCTCTAAATACCACCATTTAATTTACTTTCTCTGTACCTTAGCTTCTTTTTAAAAAATAGGATTAACATTGGTTAATAACATAAGTTTCATGTGTGCAACATTATAATTCAACATCTGTATATATTATATCTTGCTCACCACCAAAAGTCTAGTTTCCATCCATCACTATACAAATGACCCCCTTTACCCATTTTGCCCTCCTTCCACTCCTCTTCCCCTCTGGTAACTACTCACCAATCAGTCATGTGTGTCTATTAGGGTTTTTTTTCCTGTTTATTTATTTTGTTTTAATAATAGACATATGGGTGAAATCATATGATATTTATCTTTTTTTTTCATCTGACTTATTTTCCTTAGCATAATACCCTCAAAGTCTGTCTATGTTGCAATTGGCACCTTTTTTATGGCTGAGTAGTATTCCATTGTATACTAGTATATGTGCACATCTTCTTTATCCATTCATATATAAATGGACATTTAGGTTGTTTCCATGTCTTGGCTACTGGAAACAATGCTGCAGTAAACATAGGTTTGCATATATGTTTTTAAAATATATTCTTTATTGATTTCAGAGAGGAAGGGAGAGGGAGAAAGAGAAATATTAGTGATGAGAGAGAATAATTGATTGGCTGCTTCCTGGAGACCTCCTATTGGAGATCGAGCCCACAATCTAGGCATGTGCCCTGACTGGGAATGGAACTGTGACCTCCTGGTTCATGGGTTGATGCTGAACCATTGAGTAACACCAGCCAGGTGTGTATATCTTTTTTAATTAGTGTTTTTATAATCTTTGGATAAATGCCCAGAAGTAGAATAGATGGGTCATATGGTAGTTCTATTTGTTTACAAGTGTGAGGTAATATCTTATTGTGGTTTTGATTTGCATTTCTCTGATAATTAGTTATGTTAAACATCTTTTCATGTGCCTGTTGGCCATCTGTATGTCTTCTTTGGAAAAATGTCTATTCAGATCCTCTGCCCATTTTTTTTAATCAACTTGTTTTGTTGTTGTTGAGATATATGAGTTCTTTATACATGGTTAGGCAAAAGTAGGTTTACAATGTGAGTACACAAAACAGAGTTTATTCTTGTATTATTATTTATTTATTTAATATATATATTTATTGTTTAAAGTATTAATATATGTCTCCTTTTTCCCCGATTGACCCCTCCCCAGCCACTCTCACCCCCCAGGACAAGCTCCCACTGCCCCAGTGTCATTATCCATTGGTTATGCTAATATGCGTGCATACAACTCCTTTGATTGATCTCTTATCCCCCCTTCCCCCAACCCTCCCCTGCCTTCCCTCTGAGGTTGGACGGTCTGTTTGGTGTTTCTTTGTCTCTGGATCTATTTTTGTTCATCAGTTTATATTGTTCATTATATCTCACATATGAGTGAGATCACGTGATATTTATCGTTCTCTGACTGGCTTAGTTCACTTAGCATAATGCTCTCTAGGTTCATCCATGCTGTTGCAAATGGTAAAAGTTTCTTCCTTTTTATAGCAGCGTAGTATTCCATTGTGGCGATGTACCACAGTTTTTTAATCCACTCATCTGCTGATGGGCACTTAGGCTGTTTCCAAATCTTAGCTATTATAAATTGTGCGGCTATGAACATAGGGGTGCGTATATCCTTTCTGATTGGTGTTTCTGATTTCTTGGGATATAGTCCTAGAAGTGGGATTACTGGGTCAAATGGGAGTTCCATTTTTAACTTTTTGGGGAAACTCCATACTGTTTTCCACAGTGGCTGTACCAGTCTGTATTCCCACCAGCAGTGCACAAAGGTTCCTTTTTCTCCACATCCTCGCCAGCACTTGTCATTTGATGATTTGTTGATGATAGCCATTCTGACAGGTGTGAGATGGTACCTCATTGTTGTTTTGATTTGTATCTCTTGGATAATTAGTGACTTTGAGCATGTTTTCATATGTCTCTTGGCCTTCTATATGTCCTCTTTTAAAAGGGTCTATTTAGGTCCTTTGCTCATTTTTTGATTAGATTGTTTATCTTCCTTTTGTTAAGTTGTATGAGTTCCCTATAAATTGTGGAGATTCAACTCTTATTGGAGATAACATTGGCAAATATGTTCTCCCATGCAGTGGGCTTTCTTGTTGGTTTGTTGATGATTTCTTTTGCTGTGCAGAAGCTTTTTATTTTGATGTAGTCCCATTTGTTTATTGTTATTTATTTATTTAAAATATTTTTATGTTTTGTTTTAATTTCAGAGAGAGGAAAGGAGATGGAAAGAGAGCTAGAAACATCAATGATGAGAGAGAATCATTGATTGGCTGCCTCCTGCACACCTCCTAGTGGGGATTGAGCCTCAGGGGAATTGAACTGTGACCTCTTGGTTCATAGGCTGATGCTCCATGTATACATACCATGTATTTTTAATTTTCTTCTTTGATTTCCCCATTGACCCAATAGTTGTTCATTACCATGTTGTTTGATCTCCACGTATTTGTGATTTTTCTAGTTTTCTTCTTATAATTGATTTTTTAATTGTTTAAATTATTACTTGTCTCTTTTTCCCCCCAATTAACACCCCCAGGCACTCCCACCCCCGAGGGCAAGCCCCTACTGCCCCAGTGTCTGTGTCCATTGGTCATGCTAATATGCATGCATACAAGTTCTTTGGTTGATCTCTAACCCCCTGTCCCCTGCCTTCTCCCTGAGGTTAGATGGTCTGCTCAGTGCCACCTTGTCTCTGGATCCATTTTTGTACATCAGTTTATGTTGATCATTATATCTCACATATGAGTGAGATCATGTGATATTTATCTTTCTCCGACTGGCTTATTTCGCTTAGTATAATGCTCTTCAGTTCCATCCATGCTATTACTGTCAATTTCTCTCTTTAGATCTGTTAATAGTTGCTTTATGTATTTTAGTGCTTCTATGCTGGGTGCATATATATTGATAAATATTATATCTTCTTAATGGATTGTCCCTTTTATAATTATCTAATATCCATCTTTGTCTCTTACTACCTTTTTTGGCTTAAAGTCTGTTTTCTCTGGTATAAGTATGTCTACACCTGCTTTCTTTTGGCTACCATTTACTTGGAGTATCATCTTCCACCCATTTATTTTGAGCCTGTGTTTGTCTTTAGAGCTGAGATGAGTCTCCTGCAGGCAGCATATAGTTGGGTCTTGTTTTTTAATCCATCCAGCCACTCTGTGTCTTTTGATTGGTGAGTTTATTTTATTTACACTTAGGGTAAATATTGATATATGAAGGCTTACTATTGCCATTTAATCTTTAGTTTTCTATTTGCTTCATAGCACCATTATTTCTTTTTTCTTGTGTTTCTGTTTGCCATTTTAGTTTGGTGGTTTTCTATGATGTTTTTCTCAGTTTTTTTCCTTTTTTCATATTTTGTGTCTCTTCTCTAGATTTTTGTTTTTGGTTACCATGTGGTTCATATAACACATCTCATAGATAAAATAGTACTTTTTCTGATGATAGCATTTCATGTGCCTATATAAATTCCATCTTTTCCCTCTTCCCCTTTCATGTTTTTGTTGTCACATATTGCCCCTTTTTTATGTTATGAGTTTGTTACCCAATGAAGTAGCTATAGTTATTTTTAGTGTTTTTTCCTATTTAACCTTTATGCCAAATTTTAGTGATTAACACTCTAATTTGAAATTTTCTGATTCTACCTGTCCATTTATCAGAGTGCTCAAGATTTTGTATATTTTTTGTTTTTCATTTGTTTTCTTAGTAGAAGAGCTCCCTTAAACACTTCTAAGGCAGTGTCTAGTGGTGAACTTCCTCAATTTTTGTTTGTCAGGGAAAACCTTTATTTCTCCTTCATATCTGAAGGAAAACTTTGCTGGATAGAGTATTTCTGGCTGGTGGTTTTTATCTTTCAACGTTTTGAATATGTCATTTCACCCTCTCCTGGCCTATAGAGTTTCTGCTGAGAACTCTGCTAATAGCCTAACGGGGGTACTGTCATTTTTTCCCTGGCTAACTTAAAATTTTTTTTTATCATTGACTTTTGACAGTTTTAATATAATGTATCTTGGAGAAGGTCTTTTTATGTTGAGATAATTAGGTGTTCTATTAGCTTCATGGATTTTGTATACCCAGTTCTTTCCCCTGGTTTGGGAATTTCTCAGTTATTTCTTTAAGCTTTTTTTCTCTCTTTTTTTTCTGGGATACCCATTATCCCAATGTTGCTTTTTCTAATGGTGTCAGATAGTTCTCAGAGAGATTTTTCTTTTTTATGATATTGGTTCTCTCTTCTCTTCCACTATTTCTAGATTTATTTTTTTAAAATATATATTTTTATTGATTTTAGAGAAGGAGAGATAGAAACAACGATGAGAGAGAATCACTGATTGGCTGCTTCCTGCATGCCCACTACTGGTGATTGAGCCTCCTAATCCTGGCATGTACCCTTGACCAGAATTGAACCCGGGACCCTTCAATCCGCAGGCCAACGCTCTTTCCATTGAGCCAAACCAGCTAGGACTATTTCTAGATTTCTATTTTCCATATGGTCTGCTCTATTTCCAATGCTTTCTAATGCATTCTTCATCTCATTTTTTGAGTTCTTCAGTTCCTGGATTTCTGCTTTGTTGTTGTTTTTTTGAGTTTTAATCTCTATGGTAAAGTACCGTATTTTTCCGTGTATAAGACGCTATTTTTTTCTAAAATCGTTAGACTGAAAATCAAGGGGCATCTTATACACTGAAGTCAGCCGGGGAGGGAGCTGCATGCAGGTGCATAGCTGCCCATGCCTTGTCAAACAGGCTTCCTCCAATCATGAGCCTTTTTGCTACTGACATCAGCTGATGCTGTAATTGGAGGTGGAAGTGGAGCGTGCGCAGATGCAACAGGGACCGGAACCCGAGCGTTCTGAGTCCATACAGATGTCAAAAAATAAAACGATAAATACCTGTAAGCGATTGTCTTACTCTGCAAAATTCAAACTGAATATAACCAGCTCTGCAAAAGAGCATGGAAATAGAACTGCAAAGAGACTATTTGGATCTCCTCCCACTGAGTGTATGATCAGACAGTGGAGAAAACAGGAAGAACAACACCTTAAGATGCCAAAAAAGGAGAAGGCCTTAAGAGGAAACCCAACAAAATATTTAAAATATTGATTTCTTAATTTTGGGTTGGAAAAGTGGGGGTGTCTTATACATGAAAAAATACAGTACTTCTGTTCATTAATTTATTACAGAGCTCATTGAACTTTCTTTTTGAATTTTCTTGAAGCTCATTGAGGTTTGTGTTTTTTGGTTTGTTTTGTTTTTGTAATGACAGCTATTTGAAATCTCTACTAGTTAGATTGCAGTCTTCCATGATTTTAAGTTTAGTTTCTAGAGAACTGTCATTTTCTTTTTTAGCGATACTGTGTTACTGTAATTTTTCATGGTGCTTGATGAATAATTATTCTGCCAGCACATTTGAAGTAGTGAACACTTTTTTGAGTTGCCTCTAGTTGTGTTTGACAGCTAGCACTTTCCATCCTCCACTGCCTTTTCTAGTGGCATTGCTGGTGACCTTGTTGCCACTGCTTGTGCCTCCCAGGTCACTTGTGCCTTGCTCTTGTCAGTGTAACCTGGTCACAGGCACCACCACTGTCCCTGATACTTCTGATCTCAGGTATTACTGCTCTGCCTGGAGTCTTTGTCTCAGACACTGCCATGTTTCCTAGTGCCTCTGGACTTGGGAACCATGCCTTAGTTTTTTTATCTGAAAAATGGAGGTGATAATAATGATAACTGGTAGGGTTATTGTGAGGACTAATGCAATAACAAATAGAAAGTGCTTAGAATAGTGCCTGACACACAGTGCTACAAAAATGGTAGCTTGCTATTATTATTATTTAAATGAAAGAAAACTTTTATAAAACTGTCTGTGTCCTTACTGATGAACTCTGATAATTTTTTAAAAATGCTGATGCATTAACTGAGGGATTGACATTTGCACTTTGAAGACTTTCATTATAGGTAATGAAGAATCATCAACATGGTGAGCAAGGTAAGGCCTGCATAAGGTGGTGATAAACAGGATCTGATTGGGAGGCACGATGAATTAGAGGAAGTAGAATTGGCACTGGGCTCCTGAGATAGGGTGTGTCCATGTTAAATCATCAACAATAGTACATTTGTTGCATTTAGAAGTAATTCCGGGTAGGGTTAGGAATTGGGCAGCCTTGTCAAAGAACTTGAGTTCTGATGAGGGAAATGCAGCAATACCACACTCATCAGTGCTATCATAGGAAAAGCATTGCTGCATATTTTTTGAGAGGATACATGTTGCCCCCCCCAAAATAGTGTGATCGTTGAGAACTGGAGGAGGCCAGAAGGTCCCCTCAGAGGAGGCATTAGATTGTGCTTAAAGGTAGGGTAGAATTTGATCATTGGGGGACTGAATGGAAGTGAGAATGGGTATAGTGTATGATTAAGTTAGCAGCCACACTTCAACCCAGTTTCTCTATTCCAGAGCAGTGCTTCTTAAATGGTCATTATAATATCTAGATTGCATGCAGCAGTCTCATTATGTGGACTGTATAAGTAGCCCTCATTTCCTGAGAAGAGTGGTCTGTGGTGCTTGGGTAGCACATTGCCAGCTTTTTTGCAGATTTCCAAGTCCCACAGGGCCAGGTTGAGCTGGCAGCTACTCTCTTTCATTTGGATTGTACTTCAGGGAAGAGCCTGAGAACCTGCTTATCTACCTTCTTTCAAGTGCTGCTTGTGCTATGTGCCTACACTGGGCCTAGCTGGAACATGAGTTTGGTGATGGGTGGGTAGGGTGGCAGAGACTACTGGATTTTGGGAATCCACTGAATGGACTGTGGTTTGGCAGGAACTGTTTGCTTTACTTTGTGTTTGTGCATCATTAAAGGACTTTTGTCCTCTTCTTTGGCCAGCTCAAGGTTAAACTACTAAAAGTTGCATTTGAACTGGAACATTTCTCATTTTAACTGGTTTTAAATACTAAGACCATTAATGGTTGTATCACTAGCTGAGCTCTTTGAGAGATAAGGTGGCTTTGGCTGCTGTGGGAGCCAGTTTGCAAGGCATGAAGCAGAAGTGTTTGAGGGCAAAATAGAGAAATCTCTAGTAGAGTTGTAATCTTATACTCAGAGCTTTGGGTCTGTATGAGTGCAAAGTAGAGCTAGGTCCATTACAGAGTTTGATGGACTTTACCTGGAGCATATGCCTCAGAGGGATAATATTTTTTAAAAAGAATAGTTCATTGATTTTTAGAGAGAGAGGAAAGGAGAGGGAGAGGGAGAGAGAGAGATATTGATGTGAGAGCAGAACATCCATAGGCTGTTTCCTGTATATCACGAACTGGGAATTGAGCCCACAATCAGGGCACATGCCCTGACTGGGAATTGAACCAGCAATCTTTTGGTACATGGGATGATGCCCAACCAACTGAGCAACCAGCTTATTTTGAGTACACAGATCTTTTTTTTTAAAATATATTTTATTGATTTTTTACAGAGAGGAAGAGAGAGGGATAGAGAGTTAGAAACATCGATGAGAGAGAAACATCGATCAGCTGCCTCTTGCACACCCCCTACTGGGGATGTGCCTGCAACCAAGGTACATGCCCTTGACCGGAATCGAACCCGGGACCTTTGAGTCCGCAGGCCGACGCTCTATCCACTGAGCCAAACCGGTTTTGGCAGTACACAGATCTTTAAATGGCAATTAAGGAAAAGAGAGGAATGCTGAAAAAGGAATGGCGAGGGGAAACACCCTATGAGGGGAGAACATTTCATACCATCTTAAGTCTGGGCAATAATAACATTTTTAAAGCAACCAGGGATATAGTATATATATATATTTTATCCCAAGGCAACTCTTCTGCTAGGAACCCAGGACTCTTTAGTTTACCCTTAGAGACCACTCCAACCCTGTTTGTGCAGGCTCAGCATTCTAGCATTCAGATATCCCATATTCCCTAAGGCCAAGCCAATAGTGTCTTCTCTGGAAAGGCTTTCCCTGACCCTTAAGAGAGAATTAATCATCTTGCTTCCACAGAACTTGGTATTTCCTTGTATCCTGATTACTGTCTTCTCCACTAGTAGGTTAAACACCCCCCCCCCATAATGCTATTGTGCTTCAGTAAAAAGAAATATATTATTTATTAGGGAACATAGCTTTTTCCAAAAGAGCCACATGCCAATTCCAGTTCCCCTCAAAAATAAAAAATCTTGGGAGAGATCAACCAAAGGACTTGTATGCATGCATATAGGCCTAACCAGTGGACACAGACAACAGTGGGGTGAGGGCATGAGTGGGGGGGATGGGGGATAATGTGAGGATAAGGACACATGTAATAACTTAATCAATAACGAAATTTAAAAAAAGATAAGATACTTATGAATTAGACTGGGTCCTAAATCTAATGATTGGTGTCCTTATAAGAAGAATAAATTTTGGACAAAAATTCACAGGCACATAAGGGAGAAGGCCATATGAAGACAGAGGCAGATATTGGAGTGATATGTCTATAAGCCAAGAAATACCAAAGAACCTAGAAGAGACAAAGAAGGATCCTCAGCTAGCTCTTTTAGACAGCTAGTTGTCAATACCTAGATTTCAGACATATACCCTCCAGAACTGTGATAGAATAAATATCTGTGTTTTAAGCCACCTAAAAATAAATAAATACATAAATAAATAAATACATAAATAAATAAATAATAAAATAAAAATAAATCTTCTGGAATACATAGAAAAATACAACAAAGAACAAACACAACTTTCCTTCATTCCTCCTCTCCATATATCTCCCATAGTCATATTAGTAAGACTTGAAGAAAACAAATTATATGTAAAGTTCACATAAACAATAGAAGCAAATGAATTAGTTGAAAAATGGCTCTATCTTTAACAAGGAATCACAAACTGAAAGGTAAGCTTTTTTTAAAAGTCATTATATATATTTTAATTTTTATTTTAAAATATATTTTTTATTGATTTCAGAGAAGAAGGGAGAGGGAGAGAGAGAAACATCAATGATGAGAATCATTGATTTGCTGCCTCCTGCATGCCCCACACTGGGGATTGAGCCCGAAACCTGGGCATATGCCCTGACTGGGAATTGAACTGTGACCTCCTGGTTCATAGGTTGATGTTCAACCACTGAGCCACACTGGCCGGGCTAAAAGGTAAGCTTTTTGAAAGCAGTTTTTTTTGTTATTTTTTAATTGTGTGGCTCTAATATAAGTTGTACACAAAATGAACATCAACAATGAAGAATGACTGACTGAATGAGTTAATGGAGGAATTTTAGTACTTTTCCTTATTAGAAATTCAAGATCCCACCTGAGTTAATTTGGTGGGTAAACCTCAGACTTGGGCCAAATTTGATATCTTCTGTACAGACTTACAAGATGGTATGAATTGTTCTCGCCTCATAGGGTGTTTCCCCTCGCCATTCCTTTTTCAGCATTCCTCTCTTTTCCTCAATTGCCATTTAAAGATCTGTGTACTGAGAATGAGCTGGTGGAATGGAATGTTTCCCTAAGGACATGGTGTATAATGGAAGCCAAGGCTTTGTGGTTGATCAACGTACTGACTATAAGTCATTGACTTTGAGGCATCAAGGGAGGATGCATGAGTATATGTAAGCAGAGTTTGGTTTGTGTACATGTGTGGTGAGGGGTGAAGAGGGAAGTGGAAATGGGAGTGATGGTAAGATGAAAAGGGAATGGTCAGAGAAATCTAGAGTTTTGAACTCTTCTTCAATACCATGTTTGGGATTTTTCCTTTTTGTGATGAGTCAGAGTAGTCTAGTAGAAAGAGCAGAAGTCAAGAGATTAACTTTCTTCTGTCACCAACTCCTTGGCCACCTAGGAAAAACCATTGCTGCTCTATTGGTCTTATTTTCCTCATTTATTAAGTGGGATCAGTAATATCTGACTCCTTTGACTGTTGTGAGGATTCGTGAGATGTTGGATGAGAAAGCCTTACAGAACAGAGGTGATGGTGCTCTGATCAGAGCAGGAAAAGAGTATAGTGACTCTGGTCACTATCTTTTCTCACTGGTCTTCCTGTTTCTGGAGAAAATCAATATTTATCTGTATAACCCAGTGTTCCTCTGACCTTTCTATCGTCTCCAGCCTCTAGGTCAGGGATGGGGAACATTCAGCCTGTGGGTTGTATAAGGCCTATGAAATCATTTGATCTGGCTCTGCCAAAGCATTAGGGGTGAGTTAGTGAAATGTTTAACCAAATATAGCAGGCTAATTTTTAAGTTGATAATTTTGTATGGCCCACAAATTATGTTATAAATATCCAAATGTCCTTTGTTAGAATAAGATTCCTTACCCCTACTCTAGTCACTCTTCATTATATATAACTAGAGGCCTGATGCACGAAATTCATGCAAGAGTAGACCTTTCTTCCCCTGGCTGCTGGCACTGGCTTCCCTCTGGCACCCGGGACCTGAGCTTCCCTCCGGCCGCCAGCAGGTACCCAGGACCTGGGCTTCCCTCATAGCCCTGGCTTCGTCCAGAAGGATGTCTGGTCTAATTAGCATATTACACTTTTATTATTATAGATAGATGGGGATGACTGTAAGGCCCGTTGTCCCAGTAAAAACCTCTATCACCTCTGACTTACCTCCATCAGAGCATGTACCAAGCTGTCTTGCCATTGTGTTTTTGTAGGTAGGTATTAAGAACACTAGAGGCCTGGAGCATGAAATTCGTGCACAGGTACAGTCTCTAGGCCTGGCCTGCAATCAGGGCCATCTTCCCCGGCTGCCTGCAGCTGGCCCCACCCCCTGCTGCCACCCACCCCTGGTTCCCTGTTTGCTAGCAGGCGATTGGACCCTGCCGGCTGGGGGGAGGGACTGAGAAGTCGGCCATTTTCACCCACCCACCCGCCGGCCCCACCCCCTGCTATGGGTCGCCCTCTGTGTGTGGAGCAACCAGAGGGGCGGGGGCCTTGGCCTGGCACCACGTGCATCCCCCACTACCCACCCCTGGTTCCCCGTTCGCCATTGGGCGATGGGAGCCTGCTGGCCGGGAAAGGGACCAAGAGGTGGTCAGTGGGCCTCATAGTGACTGGTCAAGTGGTCGTTCTGGTCATTCCACTGTTAGGGTCAATTTGCATATTACCCTTTTATTATATAGGACTAGAGGCCTGGTGCACAAAATTTATGCACGGGGACGGGGGGAGGGGTGGTCCCTCAGCCCGACCTGCACCCTCTCCAATCTGGGACCCCTCCGGGGATATCCAACTGCCAGTTTAGGCCCAATCCTGCAGGGATCCAGCATAAACCGGCAGTCGGTCATCCCTCTCACATCTGGGACCGCTGGCTCCTAAATGCTCACCTGCCTGCCTATCTGATTGCCCCTAACCACTCTCCCTTGCCAGCCTGATCACCCCCTAACTGCTCTCCCCAGCTGGCCTGATCTCCCCTAACTGCTCTCCATTGCCAGCCTGATCTCCCCTAACTGCTCTCCACTGCTGGGCCTGTCGCCCCTAACCACCTCTGCCTTGGCCCCCGCCATCATGGCTTTGTCCGGAAGGATGTCTGGAAGACATCCAGTCTAATTAGCATATTTCCCTTTTATTAGTATAGATAAATACTAATGTGGCCAATGTGGCTCAGTGGTTGAGCGTCAACCTATGAACCAGGAAGTCATGGTTTGATTCCTGGTCAGGGAATATGCCTGGGTTGCGGGCTTGATCCCCAGTGTGGGGATGCAGGAAGCAGCCAATCAATGATTCTCTCTCATCATTGATGTTTCTCTCTCTCTCTCTCCCTCTCACTTCCTCTCTGAAATCAATCAATCAATATATATATAATGCATAAAATAAAATAAAAAAGAATATAGGCTTTCTAGTCAAGCTGCCTGGGTTTGAATCTTTATTTTTACAACTTACTGGCTGTGTGCTCTTAAACAAGTAACTTAATTTTTTGTGCCTTGGTTTCCTATCTGTAAAATGAGGAGAATAATAGTAACCGCCTCACTGAGTTACTGTGAGAATTAAATGAGGTAGAATATGTGGAAAGCTTAGAATAGTGCCTGGCATATAGTAAACATTCAAACATGTATGTATTATTATAATAATTATTAGTTAATAGCGTTTACCTAATTGGAACTCCCATAGGCCAGGGACCATGTTTATTTTTTCACTAGAGGCCCGATGCACAAAGTTTCGTGCAAGAATGGGCCTTCCTTCCCCTGGCTGCCGGCACCGCCTTCGCTCTGGCCAGAGCCACCTTTCCGCTCTGGCCCAGAGCTGCCTTTCTCCCTTCCCACACTGCCCATAGGCTCAGAATGGCGGGGTGGTGCGAAACGCCCCATCCCCATCTGCTTGGCGCCTGCATATGCAAATTTACCTGCCATCTTTGTTGGGTTAATTTGCATACTCCTGATTGGATGGTGGGCATCGTGAAGGTACTGTCAATTAGCATGTTACTCATTTATTAGGTAGATTGTATCTCCAGCCCTTATCACAGGGTTGAAACAGCAGGTATTTATTAGCTAAGATTTTTTTTTAATTGAATTTATTGGGGTGAAATTGGTTAATAAAATGATATAGGTTTCAGGTATACAATTCTATAAAACATCATCTGTATATTGTATTGTGTGCTCACCACCCTAAGTCAAATCTCCTTTCATCACCATTTATCCCCCTATACTCTTTTCTACCTCCCTCTACCTTTTCTCCCCCCACAATCCCCCTCCCCTCTAACCAGTGTCAGTCTCTATGAGTCTGTTTCTATTTTATTTGTTAGTTTATTTTGTTCATTAGATTTCACATATAAGTGAAATCATATGGTACTTGTCTTTCTCTGACTGGCTTATTTCACTTAGCATAATGCTCTCCAGGTTCATTCATGCTGTCAGAAAGGGTGAGATTTCCTTTTTTTTTTTTTTTTATGGTCAAGTACTATTCTATTGTGTAAATGAATCACAACTTTTTTATCCACTCATCTACTGATGGGTACTTGGGCCACTTCCAAATCTTGGCTATTGTAAATAATGCTGCAGTGAACATAGGGATGCATATTTCTTTCGAATTAGTGTTTTGGGTTTCTTTGGATATATTCCCAGAAGTGGATTTGCTGGATCACAAGGTAGTTCCATTTTTAATTTGTTGAGGTAACTCCATACTGCCTTCCACTGTAGCTGCACCGATCTGCATTCCTACCACATCCTTACCAACACTTGTTGGTTATTAATCTATTGATGATAGCCATTCTGACAGGTGTGAAGTGATATCTCATTGTGGTTTTAATTTGCATTTCTCTGATGATTAGTGATGTTGGGCAGCTTTTCATGTGTCTAGTGGCCATCTTTGGAGAAGTGTCCATTCAGGTCCTTTACCCATTTTTAAATTGTGTGTGTGTGGTGGGGAGGGGGGGAGTGTTTCTAAATTTTGGATATCAACTCCTTATCAGAAGTATCATTGGTAGATATGTTCACCCATTCAGTGGGTTGTCTTTTCATTTTGTTGATGGTTTCTTTTGCTGTGAAAAAGCTTTTTAGTTTGATGTAGTCCCATTTGTTTATTTTTTCTTGTTTCCCTTGCCCGATGAGATATATTACAAAAAATAATTGCTATAATAAATGTCCAAAATTTAACTATGTTTTCTTCTAAGGTTTTAAAGTTTATTTTTGTGTATGGTATAAGAAGATGGCCTAGTTTCTTCTTTTTTTTTTTTTTTTGGCACATATCTGTTCAATTTTTCCAATCCTTTTATTGAAGAGACTGTCTTTACTCCATTGTATGATTTTGCCTCCTTTGTCAAATATTAACTGACTATAAAGGTATGGGTTTATTTCTGGGATCTCTCTTCTGTTCCATTGATCTATATATCTGTTTTTATGCCAGTACCATGCTCCCCCGCGATTGAAAGCGAAAGCGTGGGAGCTGGGTGCCTGTCTGCTCCGTCACCAGGCCTTTCGGAAGCCTCCGACGCTCCTGAGGCTTCCGAAAGGCCTGGTGCACCAGCAGACAAGCACCCAGCTCCCCTGCGATTGAAAGCGAAAGTGTGTAGGGGACCCTACATGTGCATGATTCAATCATGCACTGGGCCTCTAGTTGGTGTATAAAAATGCAACTGATTTCTGGGTATTTATTTTGTATCCTTCTACTTTACTGACTTAATTTATCAGTTCTAGTATTTTTTGTGTGAAATATTTAGGGTTCTCTTTATACAGTATCATGTCATCTGCAAGTAATGACAGTTTTATGTCTTCCTTTTAAATTAGGATGCCTTTTATTTTTTTCTTCTTGTATGATTGCTGTGGTTAGGACTCCCAGTACTATGTTGAATAAGAGTGGTGAATGCAGCCATCCTTCTCTTGTTCCTGATCTTAAAAGGAAACTTATAGTTTTTGCCCATTGCATATGATGTTGGTTGTGGGTTAAGATTTCTTAAATGAAATTTAAGTTTGACTACTAAATCTGCCATATACAGATACTAACATTTTGACTGCACGCAAGAGACTTGTGTTTTCTAAGCCCCACTTTCTATATATGTTAAATAGGAATCATAATCTTTGTCTTGCAGGGCTGATGCGAGAATTGAATATATATTAAATTCTAGGTGTTGTGTAAATGTAGTTCCCCTCCATACTTGCCAGCTGTGTGTATGTGGGGCCCAGAAATCTGCTAATTCCTATAGTACCCTCATAGTAGCCTGCTGAACACTAAGTTGCTTCGGAAGTGATGTTTTTTGGATATTTGGGTTTAGGACAGAAGAAGAAAGGTAGTACCTTGGGATTTCCCTTAGCTTTTCCAGCCTTTTCTATCTGCCTGCCCTGCTTGTTCTTTCTCGATTCTAAGTTCCTAGAATAGCCAGAATTTTTTTTCTTCTGACTCTTAGTTTTACAAAGTGTCTTAATCAGCCAGAGCACTTTCGTTTTGGCTCCTTTAAGCTTGCTCTGTTTGGACCTTGTCATTCTTCATTAGCTGTTAGTACATCCTGCTTTTTTTCAGTTTCCTAACCTGTTGTACTTTTTCCAAGGCCGAAATAGCCCCCACATCATCTAAGGTAAATCACTTTATCTGGTTGATTTTAACAAGTGAGAAGCACACTGGCCTGTAAGGTAGAAGAAGTGAATTTCAGTGCTGGCTCTGCCACTGTCTAGCTGTGTGACCTTGTGTACTAGTAAGTCTCTTTCCCTCTCTGGGTATCAGGCTTCCTAGCATTAAATTAAAGGATTTGACCAAGTAAGTGGTTTCTAAGGGTCCCTAAATTCTGAGTTTGGACAAGTCATTTTTTTGGGATGTACTTAGCTTCCTCATCTGTAACACCTAAGAGATTGTACTGAATAATTTATAAAGTCTCTTCTAGGCCTGAATATTTTCTCCTTTTTTTTCTTCTGTTTTGTGTTGCTTTCTGGAGCATTTCTGCGACGGTTAACAGCTGTGGACAGGAAACCCTTGAACACTTCTAACTTGGCAAAGGTTGCTGCTCCCTCTGAACCTTATCCCAGCCCATTTCCTGTGTTTACAGCTTTTGGGTTTTTCACTTAGTGACAGGCCTGACTGGTCCTACTTCAGTTCTCTCTCCATGGCTTGGTGTAGGGTACATAAAAATGAGCCTCAATTTGAGAATTGGGAGACAGGTTTTTAGACTCCATTCAGCTCTGTGACCTTAGGCAAGTGATTTCCTTCTCAGAGTTCAGTGTCTTCATCTGTAAAACCAGAGTTTAACTAGTGAGTCTTTCTGGCTCTGATATTAAAGGATATGAATATTTACATCCCCCCCCCCCCCGCCCTGAAGGATTCTCTGTTTAGCCTGTTTCTTTGGCATATTCTACCCTGGGAGGGGATCCAGTGGTGCTCCCTTTGCATTTCCTATATGGGGAAAAATAAGAGGAAGAAAGGAAGCCGAACAGCTACCCCAGGTCCAGATTGGCAGCAGAGAGGAGTTGAGGTTGAGAGTTGATACGATTGAATTGCCCAACAAATCAGGTGGACACCAGTATCAATTATTCTTATCAAGACTCTGGAGACAGCCGAAACCGGTTTGGCTCAGTGGATAGAGCGTCAGCCTGTGGACTCAAGGGTCCCAGGTTCGATTCTGGTCAAGGGCATGTACCTTGGTTGCGGGCACATCCCCAGTAGGGGGTGTGCAAGAGGCAGCTGATCGATGTTTCTCTCTCATCGATGTTTCTAACTCTCTATCCCTCTCTCTTCCTCTCTGTAAAAAATCAATAAAATATATTAAAAAAAAAAAAAGACTCTGGAGACAGACAATATCCCAGTTCCAGCCCTGCATTCACCATATATGTGACTTGAGCAAGTCACTTAGTGTATCTAGACCTTAGTTTCCTCCTCCTAAATTAGGGATAATGAAAGTACTAACTATACAAAGTCATAAAAGAGACAACAGATGTAGAAGTCCCAGCATGGTTCCTGACCTATTTATCTCGCCTTTCTTAGTTAGACAGTTATAATATACTTACTTCTATTCTTGTTGAGATAGCAGGAGGATACTCAAGTCCCACTCCAGTGGAGCTAACAGGCTAGCTGGGGACGGAATTCAATTATGGTTAGAAGAAACCTTATGAGGTGGTGTTTGGACCAGACTGTGCTCAGTGCTCTGACCTCCAAGGGGAAGACTCCTGAGGCCTGGAATGGTTAATGAAGGTTTCCTGGTGGAAAGGTTCCCTGTCTCTTGAAGGGCAAGCAAGTCTTAAACATGAGGAGCTGGAGGAAGAATAATTCTAGGTAACCATCTACCCTTTATCAACTCTGGTGCTTTGTATAGGTCAGTTTCACATACATCTCTTCCCCCTCTCTTCATCTAGGCAGTTATTATCCAAGAGACTTATCCCTTTTCTTCTTAAAATTTGAAGACAAAAAATTTAAGATAAGGGGAAAATATAACATTTATTCAGAAAAAAACTGGTTTTACTTTAATCAATGTGGGCTAGATAATTTGCTTTTGTAATCTTATATACTTAGAAAACTAGTATTATCCCACAATTTTACATATGAAGAAACAGTGCCTCCCAAAGGTTAAAAAACTTTTTCAGCTCAATATTAATAAGTTACAATGACAAATCAAAGGAGCCCTACATAATAATTGAGTATGGCCAGTTTAGAAGATATGTATAATTTAGTAGTTCTCAGCTGAGTTTGTTCACCTAAGTTCTCAGTAATCTATAATAGAGTTTTTCTGTGCTTAAGATGGCGACCTTATTCCTGGCTCTTACCTATACTTACCTTTTGCTATTAGCAGTAATTCCCAATTTTCTAGATCCCCAGTTCTACCACTGACTTCAATTCTACCTCCCTACCTCAACCATAGATTCCTTCTTTTACCAAATATTTAACAAGCACCTGCTATATGCCATACTAGAGATGGATAAAAATATCAGTTCCTGCTGGATTTTTCAATATAGTGGTTAAACAGACAGTTAAAACAAAAACAACTTGATAGTAATTGAACACTTATTGTGTGTAGTGCTCAATTAGAAATACTTTATATGTATTAACTAATTTCATTATTTAAAAAAAATTTCATTCGTATAATTCTATGAGATAGGTACTATTTTCTCCTTATTTTAAAGAAAATGAAACAGAGGCATAGAGAGGTTAAGTAATTGGTCTAAGTTGTGATAGAGAGAATCTTAGGGACTATAAGAGCACAGAAGAAGGGCTGCTAATCTAACTCTAATCCTAGGAGTCAGTGTAGAGAAGACTTGTTGGAGAAATTTAAAAAAGCCTAAGTAGAATCTTGAAACTTGAGTAGGAATTAGTTAGATTTAGAATGGGGCAAGGATACTGCAGTCAGTGGGAGCATTATGTACAAAGCCACAAAGTGAGCCTTACTATTTATGGAATTGGAAGAAGTTGAGTGAGTGACATGGAGTAAGACTAGAGAACTTGGTAGGGACTACTCTTGAAAGCTTTGTATGCTTTGCTACATGATATTCTTTATATAAGCCAATGGTTCCCAATCTGGGGGATGAGAAGCCCTGAAAGGTGGGGTGGGGGCAGGGGGATCCTTGAAGGGTGTTTCATGAATCCATATTATTTCCTCAATCAATCTTTTCTTTTTTAAATCCTCACCCAAGGACATGAAGAGAAAGAGAGAGAGAGAGAGAGAGAGAGAGAGAGAGAGAGAGAGAGAGAGAGAGAGAAACATCAATGTGAGAGAAATATTGATCAGTTGCCTTTCCTACGCTCCCTGACTGGGGATCAAACCTGAAACCCAGGTTTGTGCCCTGACCAGAATCAAACTGGCAACCTTTCGGTGCATGGGATGATGCTCAACCAACTGAGCTACTCAGGTTTGGCTCAATCAAACATTTTTAAATCAGTGGAACCTAAAAATACAACTATTATTATGTGGAGCTATTTTGAATTCCTCATTGAAAAATGTTAGGAATTACTGTTATAAGAATTTGGGATCCCTGCAAAGAGCTTTTTAAAGTTAAAATTTTTGTTAAAAAAGGACATATGTAATGCTTTCAACAATAAAGATTTTAAAAAATTTTTGTTGTTGAGATAATTGTATATTTACATGCAGTTTTAAGAAATATTCAGAGAAATCACAGGGATTTTGGTGCAAAGTTTCCTTCACAGTGACATTTTAAAAACCTGTAGTGGACTGTCATAACCAGAATACTGACATTGAAAGAAAATCCACCAATCTTGTTCAGATTTCCTCAGTTTTACTGTACTCATGTGTATATATATGTATGTGTGTAAGTTCTGTTCTAATGCACAAAGATCCTTACCCTTTTATAACCATAGCCTTTCCTCCTTCCCCCTTTTCTGTCTCTAACATTTCTAAAATTTTATCCTTTCAAAAATCCTATCTAATAAAAGAGTGATATGCAAATTAACCCAACCAAGATGGTTGTGGCCACGAAACGAGCAGGAGGCTTGGGTTTCCTCGCCAATGGAGGAAGCCAAGCTTTCCGCACACCCTGACAGGCCCAGGCCTCCATTCAAGGCTACAAAGTTTCAATTATAGAAGATAAATAAATCCCAGATACCAGGGCCTCTGCTTGGGTCACCAGGGGGCCTGGCTGGCCTGCAAACCACCAAAGGCCCTTCACCCAGGCCGCCCCATGCCCCAAAGGAACCCCCACCCTGATCCGGGACACCCTTCAGGGCAAACCAGCCATCCCCCACCCATGCACCAGGCCTCTATCCTATCTAATAAAAGAGTGATATGCAAATTGACCATCACTCCAACACACAAGATGGCTGCCCCCATGTGGTCAAAGATGGCTGCCCCCATGTGGACACAAGATGGCCACCACAAGTTGGGAGGGACCAGGCCTGCAAGGGAGGGCAGTTGTGGGCGATCAGGACAGCAGGGGAGGGCAGTTGGGAGGGACCAGGCCTTCAAGGGAGGGCAGTTGGGGGTGATCAAGCCTGCAGGGGAGGGCAGTTAGGGGTGACCAGGCTGGCAGAGGAGGGAAGTTGGGGGCGACCGGGCCTGCAGGGAAGGGCAACTGGGGGGGACCCAGGCCTGCAGGGGAGAGCAGTTGGGAGGGACCAGGCCTGTAGGGGAGGGCAGTTAGGGGTGACCAGGCCTACAGGGGAGGGCAGTTAGGGGTGACCAGGCCTGCAGGGGAGGGCAGTTAGGGGCAAACAGGCTGGCAGGGGAGCAGTTAGGCATCAATCAGGCTGGCAGGGGAGTGGTTAGGGGTGATCAGGCTGGCAGGCAGAAGCGGTTATGGGCAATCAGGAAGACAGGCAGGCAAGCAGTTGGGAACCAGTAGTCCTGGATTGTGAGAGGGTTCCCAGATTGGAGAGGGTGCAGGCTGGGCTGAGGGACACACACCCCTGTGCATGAATTTTGTGCACCAGGCCTCTAGTATGTTATATAAATGGAATTATAGAGTATGTCATTTTTGGGGATTGACTTTTTTTTTCTCAGCATAATTCCCTGGAAGTTCATCCATGTAGTCATGTGTATTATTACTTGGCTCCATTTTGTTGCTGAGTAGTATTTCATTGTACGTAAGTACCAGAGTTTAAATAACCATTCACCTGTTGAATAGACATACGGACTGATTTCAGTTTTTGGCTGTAACACATAAAGCATCTATGAACATTTATGTACAGGTTTTTGTGTGAACCTGTGAAGGATTTTATTCAGGAGAGTGGTCTACTCATATTTGAATTTTAGAAAAATTATACCAACTGCTTTGGTAGAGGATGAGTTTGAGAGAAACTAGAGCAGAGACTGGGAGATCAGTGAGGAACTCGGTTATAGTAAACCCAAGTAAGATGTATTGAGACTTGAATTTAGTTCTCTGTGAGATGGAATATGATTTGACATAGAGGCCTTTCCTCAGAAATCACATCAGGCTTGTGCAGATGAGCAAGCAGAGTTGGGGAGGTTGGGCTGTAAGGAGGCCCAGGCACACTTCATTCTTGATAGTCCCCATTCAGGAGAGACACTCTGCTACCATAGCTGAGAATTTAATTAGGTGAGGAAGGGCTTCCCACCTAGTTCTTGGAATGTTCATCCCTACTGCAAGGTTTCCCAGTAGATGTTCTTGATTATTTTCGCTTAAGAAAAGAATAAGGGCCCTCCTGGAGCCGGGTGAGCCCTGGGCCCCGGGTCCGGGCGAGGACACGGGCCCCTGGAGCCGGGTGAGCCCTGGGCCCCGGGTCCGGGCGAGGCCGCGGGCCCCTGGAGCCGGGTGAGCCCTGGGCCCCGGGTCCGGGCGAGGCCGCGGGCCCCTGGAGCCGGGTGAGCCCTGGGCCCCGGGTCCGGGCGAGGCCGCGGGCCCCTGGACCCGGGTGAGCCCTGGGCCCCGGGTCCGGGCGAGGCCGCGGGCCCCTGGACCCGGGTGAGCCCTGGGCCCCGGGTCCGGGCGAGGCCGCGGGCCCCTGGAGCCGGGTGAGCCCTGGGCCCCGGGTCCGGGCGAGGCCGCGGGCCCCTGGACCCGGGTGAGCGCTGGGCCCCGGGTCCGGGCGAGGCCGCGGGCCCCTGGACCCGGGTGAGCCCTGGGCCCCGGGTCCGGGCGAGGCCGCGGGCCCCTGGACCCGGGTGAGCCCTGGGCCCCGGGTCCGGGCGAGGCCGCGGGCCCCTGGACCCGGGTGAGCCCTGGGCCCCGGGTCCGGGCGAGGCCGCGGGCCCCTGGACCCGGGTGAGCCCTGGGCCCCGGGTCCGGGCGAGGCCGCGGGCCCCTGGATCCGGGTGAGCCTGGCCTCGGGTCCAGGTGAGGCCGTGGGCCCCTGGATCCGGGTGAAGCAGTGCCCCTGGGTCCAGCCGAGACCAAACCAGAGGGAGTCGGACCTGCATTACCACCATTTGTCCACCATCCAGAGCTGAGGGGTCAGTGCCGACATGTACTCATAGGGAACCGGTGGACATTGATATTGGGTCTCAAAAGAACTGTTGGTCCAGAAAGAAACTCACTACAGACTGATTCATTTGCCTGTCAGCATAACTATTACTGCTCGTTGCACATTCAATTCTTATATCTATAGTGACACATGATTTCGCTCATCTAGGGGAAATGATGAACAACATAGACTGATGAACAAGAACAGAACCAGAAACAAGGAGGCATCGATCGGACTATCGGGCCTCAGAGGGAGGATAGGGGAGGGTGGGGGGAGGGGGGAGAGATCAACCAAAGGTCTTGTGTGCATGCATATGAGCCTAACCAATGCTTAAGTTCAACAGAGGGTTGGGGCATCCAAGGGGAGGGGTGTGGGGTGGGAATGGGGGGATGAGGACAAATATGTGACACCTTAATCAATAAAGAAATTTAAAAAAAAAAAAAAAAAAAAAAAGAATAAGGGCCCTAACCGGTTTGGCTCAATGGATAGAGCGTCACCCTGCGGACTCAAGGGTCCCAGGTTCAATTCCGGTCAAGGGCATGTACCTTGGTTGCAGGCACATCCCCAGTAGGGGGTGTGCAGGAGGCAATTTATTGATGTTTCTCTCTCATCGATGTTTCTAACTCTCTATCCCTCTCCCTTCCTCTCTGTAAAAAATCAATAAAATATATTAAAAAAGAAAGAAGAAAGGGGATCAGTTATCTTCCTTGTATTGTTTGAATGGAGGCTTATGTGGGACAGAAAGATGATGAGAAGCTCTCTTCTAGTTCTGTTCTCTTTTGGAGCCCAAGAATGTGTTCTCTAGTCAGCTAGCCAGCAATGGGCCTGGGAGACTTGAAGATGACCTCTTGTTGCTATAGAAACTGGAATCTACATTGTTTTTACCCCAGGCAGTGGTGTGCCTGGCTCCTCAGTGTTTATATCTTCAAGGCATTTATCACTGTGCTCTTAGGGCTGCTGTGATCAGGACTGATTGTTGGGAGCCATCACCTCTAGAAGGGTATAATTCTAGAAGGCCCACTAATGGGTACAAAGTCTCTATCTGGGCAAGGGCATGGGTGCCCACCCCACTACTTTTAGGAAACTTTTCCCAGCAGAAAAGTTTTGAGTTGTCTGTAATTATTTTTTGGCCATCTCAATCCCTGACAAGTGCTGGCCAGAACACAAGAATGTTTGGGTTAGGCGCCAGGTCAGAGAATTTAGGGTAGCTTTTGAACAAGTATGTGTTGATTTAATTTCTCTGGGGCTGTTACAGTTCTTGGCTCAAACAGCTTTAGACTATAAAGACGTGTGGTGTTTGGGACCCCAAGGCTGAGAAAGCATATCTTCAAAATCTTTACGCAGCTTTCAGTTGTCCTTTGACCAGATATTGTGTTGCCCAGCACTGGGCTAGAAACAGCACAACACCAGAAAAATCAGCCTCCTCTTGCTATAGTTGGGAAGATAAGACTCCCAGGGAAAGCAAAGAATAGAGAAATGACGAATAACTAATATTTTTATAGGGCTTGTCTGTATTTACAAGCCTTTACTGATTTTTCAAATAAGAAAATTAATCCTTAGGAGTAGTCAGGATATAGGAAAGTTGAAATTCAGAGATCCACATCTACCATTTCTGCAGTTCAGCATGTATTTTAATAGTTGGGTGTTAGGGGTAGAGGACAAGTTGGGTGGAGGCCAGAGAAGTATGTCTTACTTTTCTTTGTATTCCCAGTGTCTTTGGCTAGTTCAGCCATAGCTAGTTCAGAGTTCAGCAGATAGCTGTTAGAAAGTTATAAATGAGTGTTGACATGAAGCGTGTGAATACTGAACTGGAAGTCAGACACTTTTCAGTCTATCAAAAAGGTTATAATAGTAAAAGGGCAGGCAAATGGGCTGTTAAGCAGATGGACAAGAGTCCAAAGCCCTGCAGGAGACTCAAGAGGAGACATGGGGCGGGGGGGGGGGGTGTCAGAACAGCTAGAAGGCCCCTATACCAAAAGCCTGAAATATTGAGGTCATGGCCTGCTTGGTAGAGACTAACTTTAGGGATTAGCCATTTTCTCCTGGAAGGAGGCTTCTTGTGAGATTCAAGTTTGAAGAAAAGAATACTGAGGAGCAAAAAAGTAGAAATGGGACACAAGGGGAGTGATTGAGCTTAAAACCCCCCTCCCCCGGGTAGGACCGATGATTTCTTCATCTTTTCTAGAAGATGATTAGGTTTCATATGCTGAAACAGAAAATAAGAGATCAACCAAAGGACTTGTATGCATGCATATGAGCATAACCAATGGACACAGACGAGGAGTGGGGGTGTTTTGAGGACATGGGATGGGGGGTGGGGGCAGCTGGGGAGTGGTGAATGGGGGAAAAAGGAGACTTATGTAATACTTTAAAAAATAAAGAATTTTTTATAAAAGAAGCATATTCCTTTGCTCTTTTTGCTCCTCTCAGCAGAATGTACCAGAGACTCAGTATTTCTTCCCTAGTGCCTTTTCAAACCTTGTTTCTAAGTCCTAATGAGGAAGGGCTTGCCTTTGGCTAGTGTGGGACACTGAAGGAGTTAAAACAAAACAAGAAAGTTCTGTTTTGCCAAAACCGGTTTGGCTCAGTGGATAGAGCGTCAGTCTGTGGACTGAAAGGTTCCAGGTTCGATTCAGATCAAGGGCATGTACATTGGTTGCGGGCACGTCCCCAGTGGGGGATGTGCAGGAGGCAGCTGATCGATGTTTCTCTCTCATCGATGTTTCTAACTCTCTATCCCTCTCTCTTCCTCTCTGTAAAAAATCAATAAAATATATTTAAAAAAAAAAGAAAGTTCTGTTTTATCCTGCTTGGGGAATGGCAGAAGCCCAATTAGAACTTCTGTGTTTGCCCTTAATAAACTAAAAGTCACTGATGGAACCTGCCCATATTTGTTGGCCTAGGAGAGTAAGAATTAATAGTTCTGAGCCCTTTTGCACAGAATCATCTGGATCTCCCAACCTTAGCCTTGCTTAGGACATGGTATAGGAAGTTGTGTGGCTTTAAATCTGATTCTGCCATTGTTTTGTTGGCCAACCTAGAACAAAACAATCCCATTTCATGGACTTCCAGTCCTTCTTTAGTTGTAAATTGAGCAGTGACCCTTCAAGGCCCCTTCAACTCTGCCATTTAGAGTCTTAATATAATGAGGAATCCCAACATCCATTACTCCCACTCTATGCTCAGAGCTTTTGCAAGATTGGTAAAAAGAACCCTTTGACTTTGGGCCCTTTAATAAGTCAAACTATATGAAATACTGTGCTTCTTGCTCTTGGGCTTGTTTTGCTTGGGTTGCTCTCTCTCTGCCCCCACTGTCTTCTACTTGTTCAAACTGGGTTATCTCTGGTTTCTTGCCTCCTAACATATGCTACTTTGTGTCTTTGTAATTCATATCTTGTGCTCATTCTAGTACTTTTTGTGGGCAAGAACTGTATTATTCATCACTGTTTGAATTTGCTCCTTCATGCAACAAGTTCATCTGGGCATTCATTTGTTCATTCAACAAATGTTTATTGAAGACCAGTGGATATGCCAGGGACTTTGCTAGGTATTAAGTATTGGCTAGAAGCCAGGATTCAACCATAAAGAAGACAGCCATGATTCCTGCTGCTATGTTTAGTGGAGAAAACTGACATTAAGTGAATTATCACACAAATAATTACAATAGTGAAGTGTTACTGATGAAAAATATAGGTGCTTTGGAGAATGTACAAGGTGGACCTAAACCAGTTTTTAAGGGATGAGTCAAGGAAGAGTCTTTGAAGAAAAAGTATTTAAACTGAAACCAGCATCATCAAGTCAGAGTTTGCAGGTCAAAAAAGAATGAAGAGCCTTTCACATAAAAGGAATTCTAGGTGATTCTTAACCTTGGCTACACATTAGTGTCACCAAGTAAAAGACAGTATATGAAGCAACAGGACTGGTGCTTCAAACTGGTGGTTACTGTTGGGATTATAAAATGATGCAACTATTTTGGAAAACAGAATGTCATTATTTAAAAAGTTATACAGCCCTAGCTGGTTTGGCTCAGTGGATAGAGCGTCAGCCTGCGGATTGAAGGGTCCTGGGTTCACTTCCGGCCAAGGGCACATGCCTGGGTTGCGGGCTCAATCCCCAGTGTGGGGTGTGCAAGAGGCAGCCAATCAATGATTCTCATCATTGATGTTTCTATCTATCTCTCCCTCTCCCTTCCTCTCTGAAATCAATTAAAAAACAAAGTTAAACATACCCCTATTATATAACCTAGCAGTCCACTACAAGTGGAACTCAAGATAAAAATGAGAACTCATTTTCACTTAAGAAAAATGAAAACATTTTTCCACTTTATTTGTAACTAGAGGCCCAGTGCACAGATTCGTGCACTGGTGGGGTCCCTCAGCCTGGCCTGCGGGGATCAGGCTGAAACTGGCTCTCTGACATCCCGTGAGGGGTTCCAGATTGTGAGAGGGTGGTTCTCGGGTGACACACCCCGAAATTGTGCTCCCTTCTCTTTGGTTCTGGGTGCATCACCTGAGAACTACCACTGCCAAGTCACCACAGCTCAGCAGCTCCTGCATTGAGCATCTGCCCCTGGTGGTCAGTGCACATCATAGCTACTGGAGCGCCTGCCCCTCTGGTGGTCATTGCATGTCATAGCTACCGGTCGGACGGTTGAACGGTTGGACTGTCACAGGTTTTTATATATATATAGATAGGTAAAAACTGATGAATAGATAAACAGTGGTACATCTAATCAATGGAATGCTACTCAGTGATAAAAAGGAAGAAACTATTGATAGTAAACAACATGGTAGAATCTCAAATCATGCTGAGCAAAGGAAGCCAGACACAAAAGAGAACATACTGATGATTGTACTTATTTGAAATTCTAAAACATACAGAACTAATGTATAATTATAGAAATAAGATCAGCCGAAACCGGTTTGGCTCAGTGGATAGAGCGTCAGCCTGCGGACTCAAGGGTCCCAGGTTCGATTCCGGTCAAGGGCATGTACCTTGGTTGCGGGCACATCCCCAGTAGGGGGTGTGCAAGAGGCAGCTGATCGATGTTTCTCTCTCATCGATGTTTCTAACTCTCTATCCCTCTCTCTTCCTCTCTGTAAAAAATCAATAAAATATATTTTAAAAAAAGAAAAAAAAAGAAATAAGATCAGCGATTGTGTGGGGAACAGGATGATGGTTGACAGTGAAGGGCTAAGTGGGAACAATTTAAAGTGATGAAAATGTTCTATATTTTGATTGAGGTGGTGGTTATATAGATGCATATGTTTGTCAAATACATTGAACTGTTCACTTAAAATGGGGGCATTTTATTGCTTCAACTATATCTTGAAAAATGTCAAGAATAGGCATAACTTGTCTATGATGATAAAACTCAGAATAGTGGTTACTACTGCCAGGAGAGGGGGTGGGTAGTGGTCATGGTTGTCTTGATTCAAAAGGGGAAAGAGGGAAGGATTCTTCCTGGAGTGTTGGGGATGTTTTACATCTTGATTTTGGTGGTGGTGACATGGATATATCCATATGATCCATATGTTTACTAGTATGTGTGCACTTTATTGTATTTATGTTATGTCTCAAAGAAAGAACAAACAAACACACTTCTCATCCAAACCAAACCCATACCTAGGTCCCATTTATACAGATACTGATTGAATTGGTCTGGGATGGGGTCTGGGCATCAGCAACTTAAGATCTCCTTAGGTGAGTGTAATAATGCAGCCAGAATTGAGAACCATTGTGCTGTGTGCAAAGGAGGAAAGGAAATAACTGGAAACTGAAGGAGTTACTGGACATGACACCAAAGGCGACAGGTGGCCCATCATGCTGGACCTTGCAGGCACCCTACAGTTTTCATATATAACACTTTTCATAATTGTAATTGAACTTTATCTTAAGAATGAGCAGCTGCTGAAGGGCTTTAAGAAAGGAGATGACTTGGACAGAGTTTCAGCTGATATGCACTAGCACTATCTATATCTAGCATTCCTGCTGACCTTTCCCAGGGTAAGAGTAGATTCTGATCCCATTGAAAGTCATTGCAGAGCTTGCCTGTCCTGGCTGGGGGGTGAGGTGGTGAAAAGGGAGAAATTATTCTCACAGATGAGGCCCCTGTTGATAAAATTTAGCAATTTCCAGATTCCCCAGGTTCCAGTCAAGCACTAAGAAATAGTCTGACCAGTGCCCTTCTCTACCTTAATCTGTACTGTCTTCCCTGACTGCTGTTTCTTTCACTTCTTTCCCTTTGGGCTTATGTCTCACATCAGACAATTGTCAGGCTCAGCTGCTTTGCTTTGCATGCCTACAGGTATGTGTTCTCTGGGGGATGAGTTACTATTTAATGATGAGAAATGAAAGTGACTGGGAGAGAAGAGGCATTATTAGGTGGATGGTGGATATTACTGGTGGGAATTGGGTTGTACTCAAAAATTCTCTTGCTGCCCTAGCTGCTTTGGCTCAGTGGATCGAGTGTCAGCCTACGGACTGAAGGGTCCCAGGTTTGACCCCAGTCAAGGGCACATGCCCAAGGGCACATGCCCAGGTTGCAGGCTTGATCCTGAGTAGGGGGTGTGCAGGAGGCAGCCAATCAATGATTCTCTCTCGTCATTGATGTTTCTGTCTCTTCCTCTCTGAAATCAATCAAAATATACATATTTTAAAGGATTCTCTTGACTTTGGGGAAATATGTTTGGTTATTAATTCCTTCTTTTGTGCAGTCATTCATTCACTCATTAAGCCAGTATTTACCAATTTTATGCTTGACAGGGCAGATGTTGGTGGCGCCATACTAGGCTCTGGGGCATAGTGTGAGTCAAACTTAGTCCTTGCTGTTTTCTGGGTGGGCATGAGAATTAATATAAGAGTATGTACAAAGTACTTTGGACCTTCCAACAGTAAATGATTAACTCTGCTTAGAGAAAGAAGAGATTTGGACATGAGGAAAAGGACTTTGTGGTTTTGCCTGCCAGTGGTTACGTGGTCTGCAAACCATGGGAGTCACTAAGATCTTTTCAAGGGTCCAGAAAGTCAAAGCCATTTTAATAATAATGTTCAGATGCTATTTGCTTTTTGCACTGTGTGTACATTTGCAATGATGATGCAAAAGCAATTAGTAGGTAACACTGCTGGCACCTTAACAGGAATCAAAGCAGTGGCAGAAAACTGCGCTAGTAATTGTATTCCTCACCTTCACGGTACTCTCTGTTTTTAAAGAAGTTTTTAATAAAGAAGTAAAAATTTATTAATTTTGTTGTATCATATGAATGTCTCTTTAGTATTCTTTGTGATGAAACAGGAAGTTATGCATATTCTGCTGCCTGTAGAAGTTTGAAGTTTTTCTCAAGGAAAAGCATTTGTGTGATTGAGTTGCAAACTGAATTACCTCCTTTTTTTTTTTTTTTTTCAGGGAATACTATTTTTACTTTAAAGTATAACACAGACAGCTCTAGCCAGTTTGGCTCAGTGGATAGAGTGTCAGCCTGTGGATTGATGGGTCCCAGGTTCGATCCCAGTCAAGGGCTCGTGCAGGAGGCAGCCACTTGATGTGTCTCTCTCACATCGATATTTCTCTCCCTCCACTCTCTCTAAAAAATAAAATAAAATAAATCAATGGAAAAATATCCTCAGTGAGGATTAGCAAAAATAAAGGTAAAAATAAAGTCTAACACAGAAAACTATAGTTACTCAGACTTATGTATTTGGCAGACATTTTCTTGAAAATGAAGGAAGTGAGTCTGTTACTTTAATGAAAATAACTGATAATATTTGTTGTCAATGCTAAAATTTCAGCTTTTATTTTTAAAAAAATTTGCCACTGTGAATTTGACAGCTTCCCCAGATTTAAAGCATTTCAGATTAAATCAGTGGTGATATTAATATTTGTGATTATTTTGATAATGTATAAATGAAATGTGTCAAATGAGCTCTGCCTAAACTCATTGAATCAGTAGTTCCCTCCTCCACTCACCCCAGGATATGTTTTTAGATTTTAGAGAAAGAGAAAAGGGGGGTGAGAGAGAGAAAAATTGATCGGCTGCCTCCTGTATGTGCCCCTGCATCCTAGGTATGTGCCCTAATTAGGAATTGAACCCACAGCCTTTTTTCTTTTTGGTGTACAGGAATGATGCTCCAACCAACTGAGCCACCTGGCCAAGGCTTGAATCAGTAATTTCTAAATGACCAGTGCATCATGTTATAAAATCACACATGGATAAAAAGATCTGTTAAAAGTGCAAGATAGGACAATGGATTTTAATGTAATAGAGTACAAAAAGTTCATCCATATAGTTTCAGATTTTGCACTGCAACGAATCTTTAATAAATCTACTACTTGTCGAATTTTGGTGTAGTATCAGAGAAGAATGTCCACAATTATATGAAAGGTTATTAAAATACTCTTGCCTCTTCTTACTGCATATCTATGTTTTGATCTTCAATCAAAACAACACATTGAATGAGGAAACAGATATAATAAGACTGCAGCTGTCTTCTAGTAAGCCAGACAGTAAAGAGATTTGCAAAAATATAAAACAGTTCCACCCTTCTCATGATTTCTTTCCAGAAAACAATTATTTTAAAAAATGTATTTATATTAACACATAGGAGAGTTATTGTTTTAAAATGAATTAATTGCTAAATATTAGAATTTGTGTTTTAATTTCTAATATGGTACATATCAAAGAGTTTTGGGTTTTAAAAATTTTAACCCCCCCAAAATTACAAAACCTGATTCTATGCTATTCTCTCTACTTAGAATTCTTCTCTTTTTTGCCTAGAAAATCCTACATATAATTGTGGAATTGGTATTTAGTTATTTATTCAAAAGACATTTACTGAACATATATCAAGAACTGTTTTTTGCTTACTACTTGGGATATGGTCCTAAGCTCTTAAAAGAAATCATAGTCTGAGGGGAAAACAAATTAAATAGACAACTGCAACAGACTGTGATAAATGTTACCAATGGTAGACATATAAATGTTGTGGGAATCAGAGTCACTTGCTGTCTCACCCAAAACATATGAATGATCAATTTAATTGGACTGTACTTCTTGTATTTGATTCTTAATGATCTCACAGGGAAAATGGCTGAAGTTAGCAGAAGATGAGAATTGTTTATCTGTTGCTCTTGGAGGAAAGTAGGAAACTACAAATGTATTGAATGTCAGCTTTATGCAGGCCCTCTGCTAGGTGTATTTTTTTTTTTCTTGTTTTTTACTTCTCACCCGAGGATATTTTTTCCATTGATTTTTAAAGAGTGGAAGAGAGAGGGAAAGACAGAGAGAAATATCTAGGTGAGAGAAACTTATTGATGGGTTGCCTCCTGCATAAGTCCCAACCAGGGTCGGGGAGGAGCCTGCAACTCAGGTTTGTGCCCTTGGCTGGAATCAAACCCAGGAACCTTCTGGTCCACTGACTGACCCATTATCCACTGAGCCAAACTGGCTAGGGCTAGGAGTTTTTATTTTTTAAATAATATTATCGCTTTTTAAAAATATATGTTTTTATTGATTTTAGAGAGAGGAGGGAAAGAGAGGGAGAGAGACACAGAGAGACATTGATGTGAGAGAGAAACATGGATTGAGGATTGAGCCTGCAAACTGGGCAGGTGTCTTGACTGGGAATTGAATCAGCAACCTTTTGGTGCTTGGGACCGATGCTCAACCAACTGAGCCACACTGGGCAGGGCCCTCTGCTAGGTGTTTTAACAAATGTGATCTTAATTCTCACAAAAAACCTTATGGAACAGAAATAATTATCCTCATTTTGCAAATGAGATATTGGAGACTCAGAATTTAAACAACTTGTCCAATATAATATGGTTCTAACTGATGAAGCTGGGATTTTGACATATGTGTTCTGACTCCCAGTCTAGGGCTCCATTGCCATAATAATGTGTTGTTAAATTGGTGGATCTTCTAAGGTATTTCCAGATGGCTCTGGGAAACTTGCCAAATTGGAATGTATAAAAGAAAATAGAAAAGGTCTCAGGAAAGAGAGATAGCTTAGGAAATCCTTGGTTGGAGATATTTGTGAATTATGGCTGAATCATGCTTTCTTCTGGACAGGCTTCTACAGCCATATGGGATATCAAGATTTTATACTCTCTTATCTTCAATCCCTTTAATCCTTCTCTATGCCAGATGATGCCAGCAGTAAAGGTCACCTGTCAGTTTGATCAAGTTACAAACCAGAGCCTGTTGTTTGAAGTATAAACTTCTTGGACTTGTTGTATATAGGCTTTTGGGAAAGGGGCTGGCTGACTCCAGGTGCCTACCCTGGAGACATACAGGCCCTCGAGCTTAGTAAACTATTTCCATTATTTTTAAAAGCCTATTAAAAGTTGTGCTTTACTTAGGATAAACCTGTGTGTGGATACAGGCTAATGAAAGATTGGGTCAGAAATCTGTCAATTCAGTGTGGTTCAGGTGTGCTACCCATGATTTTATAGAACAAGGGTTAGCAAACTGACCCAGGGGTCAAATCCAGCCCACAGCCTGTTTTTGTAAATAATGTTTTGTTGGAACACAGCTAAACTAATTTACTTCTGTTTTGTCCATGGCTGCTTTAGTGCTCAATGATAGAGCTAAGTAGTTGCAACAGAAACTACATGGCCCCTAAATCCTAAATTGTTTATTGACTGGCCTTTTACAGAAAAAGTTTCCTGACCTCTAGAGTAATCTTGATTCTATTATGGCACTTAGCACATAGTGTTTTAATTGCCTATTTCCCTCACTTTTATAATTTAGCTCCTTGAGAGCAAAGGTGAGACCTAATTCATATCTTTATACCCCATGCTGATTACAGAGCCTGACATATGAAGAGCACTCAATAAATGCTGTTTAAATGGACACATCCTATGCTGATCAAAAAACTCTGATGGGCAATTATATGTGTCTTTCAGTAATACAGAAACAGGAATAAGGGAGTGAAAGTGTTATATTGGTTGTGCTAATCTTAGTGCTGTGTACTTTATCTATGAACTAGTCATTACTTATTGCTTTATTGCAATTGTTTTGGAAGAGTAGGATAGGAGTCCATAAATGAAAAAATCGTGCCAAGAGCTCTTATTGGTGAGGAAGTGAAAAACAATGCCTTAATATTTGGCTACATTCTACTCTTCCCATTAGTAGCCACTACTCCTTCCTCCCACCCTCTATTCCTTACTCCAACTTGGCAGGACAAATGTAGAAGAACATATGGTTACATGGATACTATATTCCATGTATGCCTACTACTGTATGCATACTATTTATCTTACTTTTTTGTATGCATACTATTTGTATGCATACTATTTTGTATGCATATATTTATCTTACTTTTTTCTTTTATTAAGCCATTTCTTCAGTGTACTACTTCTCATCAGTATTACCATTTGTGGCTTCCAGAAGATGAAACCAACCTAAAGCTATCTGGTCACTTTGGCATAAAGGCAATTAGGTGAAGTGCTGGCCTGGGAATCAATAGATGGGTTCTTTCTGTGGCTCTTCATTTGCCTTTGACTTTGGACATACCAGTTATATCTGTGAACTTCAGTATTCAACATATTTTTATTAAATCACATCTGGGACATTTAAAAGTTTTTTTATTTATACCCCTTCCCTGTATTGAAAAGGATTTGAGCAACTAGCAAGTGATAGGGAAATGGCCTATCTTGTCACTGTTTGACCAGCAAACAAGTAAGTGATTAAATGGATTAGAGTGTTCAGGTCTTAGATCAGTGCCTTCTAGAAGGCTTTGAAGCAGTAGCTTCTTTACCCTGTCTTGTGCTTTCTCTCCTGATAGCATCTTCTGTTATCTGGGAAGTTAGCGTCTTTCTTCCAACTTCTTCGGAGGTGTCTGAAGAATATTTTGTCTAGAAAGTAGTAATCAAGGTTAGGGTCAAAGGAAAAAGGAATTTTAGAATCTGGGAATTGGAAGAAATACTAGAAACTGTAATTAAAATGTGTTTGTTTGTTTTTTAAATAATGAACTTGAGGCCTGGAGAAAGGAAGTCACCACCCTAGAGTCACATTGTAGAGCTAAGACTAGTTTCCAGATTCTTTCTGCTGTATGCTGTAAGTCAGGCTAGGTGTTTTCCAGGTTTGTAAGAGATGATTAGGTGTCATAAAAGAACTAGGGTGGCCTAGGCTGTTGTTCTGGTTTTACTTCTGCAGTACTGACTGTGGGTGATGGTGGACAGAGGAAGCTGCATCTCAGACTTTCCAAACTTTCATATCAGATAAGCTTTGGACCTTAGATGTCTGATAGATACTTGCTGAATATGACTGTGGGAAGGCCTATGGTGTGAAGGGTTTCTCCAGTTAGTCATTATATGTCCCAGTAGTGACAAAGTGAACAAAAAGGAAACTACTATTATTTTGGCATTGGAATGAATCGGCGTTTTCCTATTTCTAAAAAGATTGTATTAATTTACATTTGTTTATTAATTGAATAAAAATATTTGAATATGTATTTCTTTGATTACTAGTGAGGCTAAACTCTTCTCTATGTTCACTGGCTATTTGTATTTTCTCTCATTTATATATTTTTTTTCTGAGTTACCTATTCATGTTCTAGATCCCAGTATATTCCTAGTCCTATGCTTAACTTCCCTGCAAAGGAACTATTAGGATGATAAAGCATTGTCCTTAAATGGGGGAGCTTCAGCACATCCTTGGGGAGGCAGTTAAAGGCTAGATGAAGCACTTTTCTCTCTGTATAAATAGCCGGTTAAGTGGCTATATGAGGAGTAAGGTGCTAGAAGCTAAGGACAGAGACAGATGGGTAATGGAGGTTGGGTGGCAGCCCCAGTAATGTTATCTCTTGCTTTTCCTGTACAGAGTTTTGCCGGATTGACAAGCCCCTGTGTCACAGTGAGGATGAGAAGCTCAGCTTTGATGCAGTCCGCAGCATCCACAAACTGATGGATGATGATGCCAATGGTGATGTGGATGTGGAAGAAAGTGATGAGGTGAGCCCTCTCATCCTGCTGTGGCTCTCTTCTCTTCCTGTGTGAACAGTCCCTGAAAGCTCTCTAGACAGACTGTTCCCCGTGGAGAGATGGCTTTGATACAGGCTTGTTCTCTAGAAACTCATCCCTATCAGGGGAAGTGGTTCTCAGCAGAGCAGCCCTCCAGGAGCCAGCTGTTCAGAGTGCAGGCCTTATGTGTGCATCTCTGCCTGGACTGGCTCCCGCTCACCTACTGGCTAGAAGCACAACACTGACTGAGCTGTGCTGTTTGAGAGGGAGAGAGACCCCCAAGGTTGGTCTTTATAGTCCCCCTGAATCCTTCTTGCAATCCTGCTGTAGACAGAGGGCATCAATCTGTTCTTACTCTGTGCTCAGCCCTGGGTTGGCAAGTGAGAGAGAAGGCAAGACAGATCTTGCTCTCTGGGAGCTTATACTCTATTTGGGAGGAAGAAACAAATGGTCCTAAAAAGATCATTCTTAATTCCAGGCTGCAGTTGCTGGGAGCCAGTTGAGTAGTTCAGATAGTAAAAGCGAGAAGAATCTCTAAATGGAAAAAGCTATGTTATTGTTTCACATTTTGGCATTACTACAGTTCCAATTCCAGAGAGCCCAGAAAACAAAGTCATCATGTGTGAAAAGATTTAAAGGTTTCAATTAATTTCAAGCTCAACATGAACCAGCAGTTTGGTGAAACTGCCAAGTTTGCCAAATCTTTAATAGTGATATGGTGTATATCATGAGGGAGGAGGAATTCTTAGTCTCCTCTCTCTGCTGCTTAGCTCACCTTCAAGTTTTGAGTTCAGTTTTGGATCTCACCTCGTCAAAAGCATTTGTAACAGTGAGAGCCTATACATAGAGGCATGACGTGACTGATGAAGAGCACAGAAACTGTGAAATGGAGACCATTCAATACATGTCAGTATTTATGAGTGTCTATTATATATGTATTATATATGCGCCAGGCACAGTTCTAGACATGTGGATATGGCAGTAAGTGGGGCAGACACATCTGTCCTCACATAATTTACAGTCTAGTGAAGAAAATTTAGCCTGGAAAAGAAAAAACTTGGGTAACACAATTTCTGTTTTCAAATACATAAGAAATAGAGGAATCAGACTTACATAACAATGATGATAACAATGAAAACCACAGCGCTAGCTATGATTTATTAAATTCTTTTTTTAAAATATATTTTTATTGATTTCAGAGAGGAACGGAGAGGAAGAGAGAGATAGACTGAGACCGAGCCCGCAACCTGGGCACATGCCCTTGACCAGAATCGAACCTGGGACCCTTGAGTCCGCAGGCTGACGCTCTATCCACTGAGCCAAACTGATCAGGGCTATTAAATTCTTATACTATGTGAGGCACAGTGTTAAGCTCTTTGCATAGTTCTTTTTTATTTTAATCCTTACCTGAGGATATCTTTTCCATTGATTTTTCTTTTTTTTTTTGAGAGAAAGTGGGAGGGAGGGAAGAGAGGGGAAGGGAGAGAGAAGCATCAGCCTGAGAGACACATCGATTCTTTGCCTGGGATTGAACCTGCAACCAAGGTACATGCCCTTGACTGAGAATCAAACCCTTTACCCTTTGGTCCATGCGCCGACGTCCAAACCACAGAGCCAAACCAGCCAGGGCCATAGTTATTCTTTTAACTTTCTTATCAGCCTTATAAAGCTGATATTGTTATTAAGGACTGGAGCCTTGGAAAAGTTAAGCATTTTGTTCAAGTAAATACTGAACATGAGCACAGACCTGATTTCAAAGCTCATGCTGTTAAATATTGCTGAATTGTTTCTCTTATTCTAAGGGCAGAGCCAGGACCAATGTAGGAAACGTAAAAATATAGGCATATTCTTCTAGAATAAAGAATTGCCTAATAGTACTATCTCAACATGGAAAGGACTTCTTTGGTAGGTAGGTAGCTAGGTAGGTAGATAGTTAACTTCCTGTCATTGAAGATGGGCAAGTAGAATATAGCACTCCACTAACTGGTCAGCAGAGGGAATCCTTGTATTAGGTTGAACAAGGTAATGGCTAAGGGATTTATAAGAGGGGAAAAAATAGACTTCCTGGAGGAAAAGTAGATTTTGGATAGATTGGAAAGGGTGGGGCAGCCTGAGTTGTAGGGAACGAGTGTGAGCAAAGAATGTGGAGGTAGGTTTAGTTAGAGTGACTGTGGTAGAAAACTGCAGGACAAAAATCTGGAAAAGAAAGTGGGCCCAGGCAACTAGACTGAGCTATGTGTGCTTCTTGAACTTGGCAATTGTAGGTTCTTGAGCAAGGACAATAACCATGATGAAAATATCTAAACTTTTGGTTATATCTAGAAGTGTTACTGGTCCTCACAGGATCCAATTTTCTCTATGCTGGAAATAGAGTCATGTTTCTGGTAATGAATGAGGCCTAGAGGCGTCCTGATCTCCCTCGAAGGGCCTGGCCATGGGACTGGGAGATGGATGGCACAACAGTTAAGGTGATATGGTCCAAGCTTCACCAATTCCTGGATATCCTTGTCATCTGCCTTCCTTCATTTTTCACTTTCTGCTGAATTACTTTGTAAAATGAGAGGAGGAAGAAAATGTTCTTTTTAGAGAAATGTTACCACAACAAAAAGCTCATCAGCACAAATTGTTCTAAAATAACACAAAAGCTGTCACCCTGCTCTGAGCCAGTGGCGAGCTGCTCTTTTTCAGCATAGCTTCTGCCTGCCTTGGCTTCAGATGTTCTTGCTGCAACCTCGGGCCTCTGGTGGTTAGAGTAACCTGCTAGTGGGAGTTTTCAGGATCAGTCACAAGCTACTGTCTTTGAAGGGGAAAGTAATGTGTGCTTAAATTAGTCTAATCATATATGAGAGAACCTCAGAGTTCAGGATGTAACTAGAAAGTTGTGTGGACAGCTCAGGGCTTAGACTGTTAGATAATAGACATCGAGGCATCAGAGAGGAAACCCTGGTTGTATTGGACATCAAGAACCTGAGATTTTTATGACCCATTTACTAGTAAAAGCACTGCTGATTTCTTAAGGACCTTAGTAGAAGTCTGAAGGGATCCTCTATTAAGGCCTCATTTATTTAGCCTTACATCAGTAAGTTTTCAGGTAATTTGAACTATAACCTCAGTACTCCATCTTTTAAAATTTTGGCCATTTTTGAAGTGAGTCTTTTTAAAAATTTTTATTTTTGTTTTTAAGCATTGCCTTTATTTACTTCTTTCTTTCTGTCTTTTTTTCTTTCTTTCTAATCCTCAACTGAGGATATTTTTCCATTGATTTTTAGAGAGAGTGGAAGAGAGAGGGAAAGACAGAGAGAAATATTGATGTGAGAGAAACACATCAATTGGTTGCCTCCTGCACGAGCCCTTACCAGGGCCCAGGCCAGGGAGGAGCCTGCAACCGAGGTATGTGCCCCTGACTGGAATCGAACCTGGGACCCTTCAGTCCTCAGGCCAATGCTCTATCCACTGAGCCATACTGGCTAGGGCTGAAGTAAGTCTTTCTTATCACAGATTATTGTGAGCAGAGTGTTAACTTTCTTTGGATAATTCAAGCATGTCTTCAGGGCCTCTTATGCTATTTATCCCAGTGCCTATATTCCAAATGTATGGTTGTGATTTCCTCTTATAGTTTTCTTGCCTCTTCTTTGGTTCATTCATTTTTAACTGCTCTATCTGCTTTGCTGTGAGCTATGAACTTAGACTTATGGTAAACTGAGACTCGCAGGCATTTTATAGAAAATAAAATATATTTTGTTTATGGGGAAGTTAGTTTGGCTGCTCAAGTGCCATCTTTGCTTGCTTCTCTCCTAGACAGCAGAGGCTGTAGATTATGGGCCCTTCAGATGAGCAAGATGCCACTATTGGTGATGGTCCCCTTCTTGCCAAGCTGGCAGGAGCACTACCAGCCTAGCATTGTGAGAATTAATGACCTATGTTCTATTCAGAGCTCTGGTGAGGACACTGCCCAGAGGCAAAGGATTTGCTGCAGTGGGATGGTACTATCAGGTTGTTGTGACAGTCTGAGGTGCACAGACAAGGGCCTGCCTTAAACCACTGACTTCTTGACTGGACCAGACTCTGTGAGCACTGTTATTTTTATTTCTGGAACTTACATGAAATATTAAGGGCATTTATTCATCATTAAACAAATTCTGATTGAATACCCCATTATGTGTCAGGCATTATTTGTGGGGGCTGTGGATTCTACAGTGGACAAAACTGACAAGATCTTTACTTTTATAGAGCTTGCATTCTAGATGTCTATGTGTCACAAGTGGCTAAGTAATGAGTAAACTTTGAAATTATGCAGAACTGTAACCAGATTATAGTAGTTTAATGACTTCTACTTTTATTTTCTTAGGGTAAAATGGTGGTTAATGATTCTTATCTTTGCAAGGTTGTTGTCAGGATTAAGTGAGAAAAGCGCTGTTAAAGTTCCCAGCTCGCCCTAGCCAGTTTGGTTCAGTAGATAGAGCATCAGCCCTCAGACTGAAGGGCCCCAGGTTCGATTCTAGTCACTGGCATGTACCTGGGTTGCAGGCTAGATCCCTAGCCCTGGCCCTGGTCCGGTGCGTGCGGGAGGCAATCAATCAATGTGTCTCTCTCACGTCAATGTTTCTCTCTCTCTGTCTTTCCCCTTCCCTTCCACTCTCTCTAAAAAATGAATGGGAAAATATCCTTGGATGAGGATTAACAACAAAAAAAGAATAAATAAAATAAAATAAAATAAAATAAAATAAGAAGTTCCCAGCTCAAACAAAGAACTCTAAAGACTCAACAAAAGAAAACAAGCAACTCCATAGAAAATGGGGAAAATTTTGAATAGACACTTCATCAAAGAAATTATAGGATGGCAAATAAGCATGTGAAAAGATGCTCAATATTATTAGTCATTAAGGAAGTGCAAATTAAAATCACAATGAGATAATACTGCACATCTAATAGAATGACTGAATTAAAAATGGCAAATACTAAGTGCTAGCCAAGTAGGAAGAACCACTGGAACTCTTGCTGATAGTTTCTTATAAAGTTAAAAAATAACTTATTACATGGCCCAGCTGATCTACTTCTCAGTATTTGCCCTGTAGATAAATGAAAATGTATATTCATGCTAAATCCTATGCACAAATATCCGGCCTATGTGGCTCAGTGGTTGAGCATGGACATATGAACCAGGACATCACAGTTCGATTCACATGCCTGGGTTGCAAGCTTGATTCCCAGTGTGGGGCATGCAGGAGGCAGCTGATCAATGATTCTCTCATCATTGATGTTTCTATCTCTCCCTCTCCCTCTCCATCTCCCTTCCTCTCTGAAATAAAAAATATATATTTTTTGAAAAAATTATACCTATTTTTTTCATCAGATAGGCAAAAATTATATTTTTTGGTGTGCCGCAGGATTTTAGTAATTAGTTTGTGTGTGCCATGAGATGAAAATGGTTAAAAATCTTGTTCTAGATATACTTCCTACCACTTGGTCTGGCTCTTGTCTCATAGTCATTCCTAGTCCCCTTTCTTTGCTCAGTAGTTCTCCTTACTTGGAATCAATTTCTCATATCCCTCCTTCCTACCTCTGGCCCTGTCTGTATCGGTTTTAGGAGTCTTCTGGAATGCTCCAGCCTTACTTTTCATAAACCTTCCCTAACTTTTCCACCCATGTTGACCTTTCTCATCTCAGTACTAACTTTTGTAGCACACAGTCTATATCACTTAATTTAGCTCTTAATTAGAATGTCTTGCTTTGTGCCCTAATTTTTGTTTATATTGTCTTCCTATAAGTTTGTCTTTTTGCACTAATACTCGAATTACTAAAAAATGCACAACTCTGATAATTATTTCTACCTTGTAAAGGGAATGTGGTAGAATAGGAGCATCCCTACCATGTGCCAAGCCTTGTGCCAGCTGATTGCATATACAGTTTCATTTAATCCTCAACCACTCTAAATTAGGTGTCACTAACTCTATTTTAGAGATTATGAAACTATAAGTGGCTTACCTTTGCTTTCTAAATTAATCTAAACTCTAACCCTGCAGTCACCAACCAGTGGCCTGCAGACCACTGGTGGTCCGTGAGGTCCGAAATGTTGGCGACCGCTGCTCTAACCTGCCCTTCAGTGTTACCACAATCTGACTTTAGCTCACCTGACTCGTTCACATTACACTGTATTCCGTTCCTCTTTGTCATAGCCATCTCAAACATGCTCTTCATGTCCCATCACTGTGCCTTTGCTCCAGATAATTTTTCATCCTGGCATCTTTCTGCCTCCCATCTCTCTTGCAACTCCCATTTTTGCCTGTAAAAATTCCACTTGTCCACCAAAGCCTAGATATGGTTTCTTAGCCTCAGCATTATTGACATTTTGGGCCAGATAATTCTTTGTTGTGGAGAACTTCCTGTGCATTATAAGATGTTTAGCAGTATCCCTAATTTATAATACACATGTGATGCCAGTAACACATCTTTATCTTATCACAACCCCTTAGTTATAACAACCAAAAATGTCTCTATTGCCCATTGTTAATTACCCTGGGGGATAGAATTGCTCCTGGTTGAGTATTTTTGGCCGAGATTAAATCTTGTTTCCTCCAAGAAATCTTGTTTGTTTCCCTATAGTGGGAAGTGACCCTTTCTCTCTCATGTTCCAGAGTACTTGGCATGAATCTCTCATTTGGCATATTGCTCTGCTCTGTATTGTAATTAGTTGGGTCCATTTTGTGTGTCCTACTAGATAGCAGGTGCCTCCAATGGCTTATTCATCACTGTTTCCCCCACTGTGTGCTTGGTATAGGGCCTTACATGTAAAAATAATGAGTTAATCTTTTGAATTTTAAAGCAAAGATTCTGTCTTATTTCTGTGTGCCCCTTAAATTGTTTCCTTACAGCAGAACAAGAGTACAGTTGGCTGATCAGTGCTATGGGGGAACACGGTGCTTTGGGCTTGTGAATTCCTGGCAAGGTTCGTAGCTGAGTCATTGGTGGGCTTTTTCTAAGAGTTGCTACGGTCTGGGCTCCAGATATGTTAGTGTATGAAGTGCATGATTGATCTCCTCTGTGATCCTCTTTCCTATACCCCTACTCTATGCCATGAATCACATACAGAACCTGGATGGAGGTACAATCACTGTATTTAAGATAATTAAGAAAAGTCCTAGAGAAAAAACACATACTAGAGGAGCATAGATGAAGAAAAAAAAAAAAGGAAGACACTGAGAATGCTGAAAGGCTGACTGAGCAAAAGTATGCACAGGCTTTGGAGCAAGAAAGATGAGGGTTTTAGGTGTCCTTTCACCAATTATAACTAATATGGCCTTGGAAAGTTTCTAAAGCTCTGTAAGCTTTTGTTTCCTCACTGTCAAATGGGAACAGTAACTCTACCTTGAAGTATTATAGCGAAGATGAAGTGAAATCCTGTGTAGAGAGTGCCCAGCCTGTGGCTTTAGTTCATGGTAGTAGTATTACTCCTTCTCCTCCTACCACTGCTACCACGTGCTAGGCCTGTACTGGAGTTTTTGCATACACCCTCTCTGGTAGTCTTTACAAAAAACCCGTGGGGTAGGTATTAATTTTTCCATTTCACCGATAAGGAAACTGAGACTGAATTAGCTCATAGTTATCTATTTTTTTTGTTTTTGCAACTCACATCTGCATCAGGCCAATGAAAACATTAACTGGCAATGGTGGCACAATTCTGTGAATATGCTAAAAACACTTGAGTTGTACACAGAATTGGTATGTGAATTATATCTCAATAAAGAGGTTAAAAAAATTGTTACCACATTGGTCACCTCTCACTTGCCGTTCTGTAGTCCAACCCATAAGAATCCCTAGGGCCCTACAGAAAACACTTTGAAAACCATGTTGATTTCTGTCCCCATTTTCCCCATTCCTAACTTTGCGAGATATGTAGAGGTGCTTCCAAGTCTGAAGTACCATTGTTTCTGGAAGCAGAGATCCCTAGTTAGCTTACTGACAACTAGTTGCCTTTGTTTCTGAGAAGGTTTCTGAGGACATCCTGACTGAAGGTCCCTGAGGCATTCTCTTTGGGAGAATTCCTTCCTCCCTCTCTTCTTCCCTCCTGTCCCTTCCTTTCCCTCCCCTCTCTTCCTCCCTCCTTCCCTCCCTCCTTCCCTCCCTCCTTCCCTCCCCTCTCTTCCTCCCTCCTTCCCTCCCTCTCTCTGTCCCTTTTTCTCTCCCTCTCTTCCTCTCCATCCCTTTTGACCTACCTTTTTTGTTTTTTTGTAGCTGAAGTGGTAGGGGAAGCTGAAATGATAGGAAAGAACCCAGGTGGTAATTCCCTCTCACCCAAATACTAGGGGCCTGCATCACATTCTTGGCCCTTACCATATGGAGCTCCATGAGCGGGGATGTCAAAGGCAGCTGGCTAAGTAGTCCTGGCTTTATTTTTCCTGGATTCACCTTGTGCTCAGGGCCTCCCTCCAATTTCCACTGCCGCTGCCATGCCAATGCCAGCCCCTGGGAAACAGAGTTCTCTTCTTGGCCTCTGGGCCGAATCCTGAACATAGATTTTTTTATATACATATATCCCTCTCTGCACAGTTTTGACAGCTTGGAGCTTTTGCCTTTTTTTTTTTTTAAAGCATACCATATGCAAAATAGGGTAGAAAAGAAATAATTGCAGACAGTTATGCACATAACCTCAGTATATGTTTTGATATATACATTTTTGTTGCTGCAGTGATTTTTTGACCTAAAGGATTGTTACAGTTTAGAGACACCTCTCCGTTTTTTTTTTTGCCTTCTAGTTCCCTGCCTATCTCCTGGTGCAATCACCATCTTATTTCTTGCCTTGTGGAACATTCTGAGAACCTGTACTTAATCTAGACAAAGTACAGATTGAATTCAGCTCAGGTCTTTTGGGCAGAACAGAGGTGACTGATATCATGAAGGATATCATTCTTTGGATGAGACCTTCTCCTTGGGCTAAGGAAGAGACCTGGCCAGATTTTTCCTTGTAAATGCATTATTTATAAGATGGCTGTAGTATTCACCTACCAAGAGTGGCTCATAGTCAGCTTCCAGGTTATATCCCCCATTGAGTCCAAGTTCTGTGGCTTTGCTCATGCATTCAGTCCTAACTTTAGTTTCTTAGAAGAAAGTATTTAAACCTTGAATTTTTAAAAATATGAGGCACAACTTTAGAGTCTGACCTGAATTTACATGCAAGCTTTGCAGTGTCCTAGCTATAAGGTCAAGTAATTTGAAGCCTCACTTCCCTCATCTGTAAGGATGAAAATAAGATACTCTTTGTCATTGACAAGCCTACAGGCTCGTGAGAGGCAGATATATAAACTGGCAATGACAATAACACATTTTAAGGGCTATAATGGTGGTGTGGACAGGGGACTATGGGAGTTTCAAGAGGAATAAGAGGTAATCTAACATGTGCTGGTGTAGCAGAAGACACATTGTCAACCAGCACTCAGGGAAGTATACCAGTTGCTAAACAAGCTGAACTACATACACATCAGAGGGAGTATAGGCATAGTTTGCAATCTGTCCCAGTGACTTAGCCAGATACAGGAGGAAGCAGCAGCTCCCCCAGATGGTATCTCTCATGTTTCTAGGAAAACCCAGACGGTAGTTTGCTTTGACAGACAGGGATATTCTTTCTTACTATGCAGACTGTTGTTTTTCCTTTCTCTCCATTTTGTTGGTGAGTCTGCTTTGCCTATTCTGGATGTCAATCCTATTGATGCCCGTAACATTTCTCTTTGTGAGTGCTTACATATGTGTATACGTCTCTCTGTGCCTTCATGTTTGTTTCTTTGTATGTGTGTATACATCATTTTATGCCTTTCTGTATTGTATGTGTCTTTTTGTATTTAGACGTGTCTGTGTATGACAAGGAGTGGAGGAGGGGAGGAACACTGAGCCAAGGGAATAGGAACTGAGAGAAGCCCAGAAGCCAGATTGAAGACTAAGGAGGTTAGGAGCAAAAGGTTAGGCTACGGTATAGTATGCAGGACCTAAAGGTAAGAGCAGAGCCAGAAATGTAATCAGGAACCAAAGATGCTGTTAGTCTAGGCAGAATTTGGGCCTATAAAGTGGTAGGCCCAATGCAGTGGTCATCCAGCAGCCAGAAATGGTCAGGCCAGCAGAGAGAGGAAAGCCCTGCTTCAGGTATTCCTGTCTAAGGAGGAACCAGCAGCTGACTCTGAGGGCCCTGCTTGCCTTCAGACCTAACTGGTTTGTGTTTGTTTGTCTGTATGTGTATTCATGCAAATCCCTGTGTCTGTATCTGTATGCGCATCACATTCAGTATACTTCATAGCATTTGGAACAATTGGTTTCCAATGCAAAATCTGATTCACTTGCGGATCAATGACTCTTCCCTTATTTGTTATCCTTCCCTTCTTTCTCCAAACATATTTAGTGTCTGCTCTATGCTGGGTTCTGGATATGCAAAGACTAATAAGGTAGACACATATTAGTGAAGCAAAAACACATTCATGTTCAATCCTAAAAGGTGTTGTGACAAGAGATCAGCACTGCATGCCCTGGAAATGCAGAAAAGGGCATTTCACTGTCCTAGGATGCCAGGAAAGGCTACCCAGAAGAGGTGATGCCTGAGATGAATTTTGGAAAATGAATAGGAGTCAACCTGGGACAGTGGTAAAAAGGGTATACTAAGTGAAGGGATGAGTGTGATGTCCTTAGGGATCTGTGAGCCATTAGTTCTTTAAACTTGAACATAAAATGTAATAGGGGGGCAGGCGGGGTTAGAGGTTGGAAAGGCAGGCATTAGCCAGATTTTATTGAGAAACTTGGATTTCATCCCAAGAGTAATGAGCTAGTAGGATTGTAAGTAGAGATGGCTTTAACTCTGATGAAGGTATGTCAGGAGGAGGATTTGCAGAGCAAGTGAAACTGGGACTTGGTTTTTAATGACGAACAGGGGTTTACTGATGAAGAAAGAAGGAGGAGCCCTAGCTGGCTTGGCTCAGTGGATAGAGCGTCAGCCTGCGGACCGAAGGGACCCAGGTTCGATTCCAGCCGAGGGCACATGCCTGGGTTGTGGGCTTGATCCCCAGTGCGGGGTGTGCAGGAGGCAGCCCATCAATGATTCTCATCATTGATGTTTCTATTGCTCTCTCCTTCTCCCTTCCTCTCTGAAATCAATAAAGAAATATATTTAAAAAAAAAAGAAGGAGGAGGAGCATTTCAGGAAAAAGGAAATTTATGAGTAAAGGCAGTAGGCAAAAACATAAGTTTGGGAAACATGTAGGGAAGAGTCTAGAGCAAGCATGTCAAGCTCAAAGGCTAACACGGGCCAAATAAACAAGGTTTAAATTTATGTGGGCCTCAAAAAAAAAAAAAAAACAGCTTCAATTTTCATAGAAACATAGATTTATTTCGATAGAGACATGCTGAATACAAAGGGCTGAAATAAATGAATAGTCATTAACATAAAATAATAGAACATTTTAATAAAAATTAATATATTTTTTGAACATTAACTTACCAGACACTGAATAACTGCACAAATTAATAAGCATAATGCAAATAAACCTATTTTTCTTGTTCTCCAAAAGCGAAATATTTCCTGTTGTGCACGCCAAGCAAGTCAATATAAGACTAATGACCTGGTAATCGGCTGCTAAAATATTCGCTGCTAGTATTAGTGGAGAGAAATGGTGCGCCTGCATTTAAGGGAAATGAATGCAACATGATTATAGTAATCAGTCATTAGGGAATGTTGTAGTTTGTTATTAATAATTATGTATAACAGGATATTGTAAAAATAAAGTTACAAAATTTTTATTAAAACGTTTCTTACATACCGTTATATTGGCTGGGCTGCAAAAATATTTGTTGTGGGCCGCAAGTTTGACATGCTTGGTCTAGAGAATAATTTCTTCATGTATAAGATAGGGAAATGGTAATATACCTTCAATGGCTAATATGAGGCTCAAATAATATAATGGTTGTAAAGAATCCTTTGTAAACTATAATGCAGTGTAAATTTCAATAGCAGGTATTATGCAGCTTCTCTTTTCCTCTCAGTGCCCAGCAGCATCAGGCCCTCCCAGTGTAGATCAGGTAGGCATGCACCTCAGCAGTGTGGCTCTTACTGGATGAGAACTGTGCCACTTGGAATCTTGAGGAGGAGGAGCTAAGTTTAGAAGCTGCTGGGACTTGGAGGCTGAATGCTGGTTCTTTTAGGATACACCATTTTCCACAGTATGAGCCCTCTTGCCCAGGAACCCAGGTTCAAAATAGTCAAACATGAAGCACCTTTTACATATAGGCACTGTGAAGGGCTGTGCTTTAAATGATTTCATTTTCTCCACTTTGTAACTGTGGGGTATCTGCATTTTATAGGCTCAAGGGGACATAGTGGGTATGTGGCAGAGATGGGATTCGAGTCTGTATCTGTGACATTCTTTTTCCTATATGTCACTTCACAAGCTTCCTGATGTCTGTGGGCTGTAAGCAAGCTTCATGATTAGTGGAGAGTGAAACACTCTGAGGGGGTGGGCAGTGTGGGTGCTCTGTCTTACCTAGGTGCTCTCACTGTGTCTGATAGATCTCTGTGTCCTTGGATCCCAGCACAAGACATGCCACAAATTAACTGCTCTATAAATGCTCGTTGTGCAAATGAATGAATAAATTCTTCTTAATAATAGCTTTTAGAACTCCAGATGTCTTCACTATTCTCTTCTGCCTTCTTTGTGGTGCTATGATACTCTAATTGGAGATTTTGTTCTTGAGGAATATTTTTGAGGCAGGGCGGGGGTGGGGGAGTATTGCTTAAATTCTTCCTCTTAGAGTTGATTAGGAGCTAGGAGGTTCTTTTTTTTTTTTTAATCTTTCTTATTGAAAGTATTACATAGGTCCTCCTTTCCCCCCATAAACCTCTTCTAATCCACTCCCATCCCCCCCCCCCACTGGAGACCCTCACCACCCCATTGTCTGTGTCCATGGGTTATGCATATACTCATACAAGTTCTTTGGTTGATCTCTTCCCACCCACCTCCCCTGCCTTCCCTCTGAGGTTCAACAGTCTGTTCATATTTGTATGTCTCTAGGTCTATTTTTGATCATCAGTTTATTTGGTTCATTAGATTCCACATCTGAGTGAGATCATGTGATACTTATCTTTCTCTGACTGGCTTATTTCACTTAGCATAATACTCTCCAGGTCCATCCATGCTGTTGCAAATAGTAAGAGTTCTTTCTTTTTTATTGCTATGTAGTATTCCATTGTGTAAATGTACCATAGTTTTTTTTTTATCCATTAGGGTGCATATATTCTTTTTGATGAGTGTTTCAGGCTTCTTAGGATAATTCCTAGCTGTGGAATGACTCGGTCAATAGAAGTTTCATTTTTAATTTCTTGAGGAAACTTCATACTGTTTTCCACAGTGGCTGTACCAGTCTACATTCCCACCAGCAGTGCACTAGGGGTCCCTTTTTCTTTATAACCTTGCCAACACTTGTCGTTGTTTGATTTGTTGATCATAGCCATTCTGACAGGTGTAAGGTGATATCTGATTGTTGTTTTTGTTTTCATCTCTCAGATGATTAGTGACTTTGAGCATTTTTTCATATGTCTCTTGGCTTTCTCTATGTCCACTTTGGAGAAAAGTCTATATAGGTCCTTTGCCCACTTTTTAATTGGATTGTTTGTCTTCCTTTTGTTAAGTTGGATGAGTTCCCTATATATTTTGGAGATTAGGAGCTAGTATATTCTTAAAGTGGGGCATGAATTTTTTTCTTTTATATTCTTTGTTCCAAAGCCTATCCTCTCACTTCCCAAAAGTGAGTGGCATTCATAAGGAACACATGGTGAGCCCTCAACTTTTTAACCATGTTTTTTGAAGTTGGTGCTCCATTTTGGAAATGGAATCTAGGAGGTTTTTCTGCTGTTGATTGCTTGGCTGGGTTTGTGTTTCCCAGGGTCTTAGAAAGCCGTGCATAGTGATGGTAGGATGGGGAACAACTGACAGGATGGGCACATTCTTAGTATTTTTATATTTCTTTTATAGTATATTAAATCTATTAATATTTAGGAAAACTTATTTTGTGGCACCAAAGCTGTAAAATTTATTTACAGCTCTGGCAGGTGTGACTCGGTGGTTCAAGTGTCAGTCCGCCCACTATTCTAAGTTCTTTTTGTAAATTAACTCGTTTATAATACCCTCAAATGACGGTATTATAAAGTTTTATATTATGTACTATTATGTCCATTTTACAAATGATGTACATGATACACTGAAAGTCACTGGTGGAACCAGGATTCAAACTCAGGCAGCCTAGTTCTTGAATCAAACTCTGAACCATTATGTTAACTGAATCCAGGGCAGTGTAACCCTCTGGCCCCTAGCTGACTATCTTTGTTTTAGACTGGCCAAATATTTGAAAATCTTTTTCTTTTTTCTATGTAGTAACAGAATGTGCATTGACTAGTAGTTGTAAGCTAAGCACTGCTGGCTGTTGTAGGGAAAACTCAAGTGAGAGACATTCATTTAGTTATTTAATAACCACATATCCTGCTCTGTGCCAGGCCCTATGCTTGGAGGTGAGGTGAGTTTGTGGAGCTAAATCAATTATTCATTTGGGTGTCCCAAAGAATATGCAAAATGCTGGGTAAAGAGATAAATGATAAATAAAATACTTTCTATATTTGAGTTGCTTAGGAAAGTAAGAAGGGTGTAATTAAATAGAAGTTTTATTATGATGGGATAAGTATTGTTATAGATGTGTTCCCTGAGACATAAGAGAACAAATAGGATAGCACAGCTCACTTGCTTGGGAGAGGTCTGGAAAACTTCACAGAGGCAGTGACTTTTTCTTTAGTCGATAAAGAGAGGGAGAAAACATTTTAAATGGAACACCTTGTGTAAAGGTATCCTCTCTAATAAAATGGTAATATGCAAATTAACCATCACTCCGCTACATAAGCCACGCCCACCAGCCAATCAGGGTGAGTATGCAAATTAACCCCAATCCAAGATGGCTACAGCCACAGTGAGCAAGGTTTCCCAGGTAACAGAGCAAGCCAAGCTTTCCATAGCCGTTGCAGGCCTAAGCCTCTACTCAAGCTACAAAGTTTCAATTATAGAAGGTAAACAAATTCAAACAAATGGTGGCAGAATGGAGCTTGAGAGAGCAAGCCAGGGTTGCCGGCAGCAACAGGGGAAGCAAAGCTTTCCGCACACCCTGGCCGGGCTCACCCGCTTAAGGCTACAAAGTTTCAATTGTAGAAGTTGAATTAACTGCCACAGAGATGGCTGCCACCCCAGAGGGAGCAGCAGGCTTGGCTCCGCTCCAGGCTACAAAGTTTCAATTGTAGAAGGAAAATAAATTCCAGATACCAGGGCCTCCCCTTGGGTTGCCAGGGGGCGTGGCCGGCCTACAAACCACCACAGGCCCCTCGCTCAGGCCGCTCCACGCCCCAAGGGAACCCCACCCTGATCCGGGACACCCTTCAGGGAAAACCAGCTGGCCCCCACCCGTGCACCAGGCCTCTATCCTATCTAATAAAAGAGTAATATGCAGATTGATCATCACTGCAACACACAATATAGCTGCCCCCATGTGGTCAAAGATCCTGCCCCCATGTTGTCACAAGATGGCCACTACAAGATGGCCAGCAGGAGAGGGCAGTTGGGAGGCACCCGGCCTGCAAGGGAGGGCAGTTGAGAAGGACCAGGCTTGCAAGGGAGAGCAGTTGGAGGTGATCAACCCTGCAGGAGAGGGCAGTTAGGGGTGACCAGGCTGGCAGAGGAGGGAAGTTGGGGGCAAACAGGCTGGCAGGGGAGCAGTTAAGCATCAACCAGGCTGGCAGCGGAGTGGTTAGGGGGTGATCAGGCTGGCAGGCAGAAGCGGTCAGGGGCAATCAGGAAGGCAGGCAGGCAAGCAGTTGGGAGCCAGCAGTCCTGGATTGTGAGAGGGATGTTCGACTGCCCGTTTAGGCCCGATCCTGGTGGGATCGGGCCTAAACGGGCAGTCGGACATCCCTCCAGGAGTCCCAGATTGGAGAGGGTACAGACTGGGCTGAGGGACAACCCCCCCGCCGTGCACAAATTTCGTGCACCGGGCTTCTAGTCCTATATAATAAAGATGTAATATGCAAATGGTCGTTACGCTGGATCATGGATCAGCGGGAAGGTGGGGCAGTGAGCTACAAGCGGGCAGCAGAGAGCTACAGGAGGGGGCAGGGCAGCAAGCTATGAGGATGGGGGGGGGGGTAGGGGGCGCGGAGGGAGCTACAGGAGGGTGGCGGCAGCTACTGGTACACAGATTCATGTGCAGGGCTACTAGTAGAGGTATAAATAAGCATGGTTTGTTCAAGGAGCCTGAAGTGGCTTGATGTGTCTAGATCAGTGATGGCGAACCTATGACACGCGTGTCAGCACTGATACGCGTAGCCATTTCTGATGACACGCGGCCGCTGAGGCGGCCACATGCTGAGGTTGAAACATTTGCTGCTCCTGAGGATGAAACATTTGCGAAATAATGTTTTTTCCTCAAAGTGACACACTATCCGAGTTATGCTCAGTTTTTTGGCGAAGTTCGACACACCAAGCTCAAAAGGTTGCCCATCACTGGACTCTAGAGTAAATATTGGCAAACTTTTTTTATAAAGAGCCAGACAATCAATCAATAGTCTAGGCTTTGCTGGTCATACAATCTCTGTTACAACAATCAACTTTGCCTTTGTAACACAAAAGAAGCTATAAACTATACATAAATGAATAAGTGTTGCTATTTTCTAATAAAACTTTATCTTCAGCTCTGACAGGTGTGCCTCAGTAGTGTCAGCCCACCCACCAAAGGGTTGTGGGTTTGATTTCCGATCAAGGTCACGTACCTGGGGTTTGGGTCCGCTCCCTGGTTGGAGCACCTGCAGGAGGCAACCAGTTGATGTGTGTTTCTCTTTCTTCCTTCCCTCCCTTCCTCCCTCCCTCCCTCCCTTTCTGTCTGAAAGCAATGGAAAAAATATCCTCAGGTGAGGATTAACAACAACAAAAATACCCAGAAAAACTTTATTTACAAAAATAAGTAGTGAGCTAGATTTGACCCATAGCCATAGTTTCCTGACCCTTGGTCTGGAGTGTAGGTATCAGGTAGGGAGGGATAGTGACCAGAAAGTTAGTTTATGGCCCAGATTATAAAAGGCCTTGAATGCCAGGCCAGGAAGCTAAGACTTTATCATGTAGGTAATGGGGAGCCATGAGATTTTAAGTAGTTGATTTGGTATAGTTAGATTTGTACTTTACAAAGGTCATTCTGGTGACTAACTGGCAGAAGTGAGACCAGATGTACCAAGGTGAGTGAGAAATGACTGTCCTTTCCCTGCCCTTAAGTAGTAGCTTATCTCACTGGAGACAGATTCACCTCTAAGACATCCATGTCCTGGCACTATCTATATATGTCATTCAGAGCTGTTGTAGCTAAAATATGGGTTCTTGCTAGATGTACAAGAGGTGAATACGAGTCAGGAAGCTTCTCAGGTCTGGGACATGTGTCTTACGGGTTCTAAATATTGTGTATGGGGGGAAGTGGGAGTGGAGGTGCTGAGGTTTGGTTTGGGAGACATGGAAGGTGGGCAAACGGGGAACAAGGTGGGAAAGGGTAGGGAGGATTAAATGGTTCTAAGAACCCAAGAGACCTCCCCAGATCCCTGTACTCAAAGTTATGTTATTCCTCTTCTGGCTTTATATCAGTGAATTCTGTTCACTGATAGAGCTGGCTGGGCCTATTTTGTGGGGACTATAGAGATATGTCTCCCTTCTTCTCTGCTCTCACCCACATTTCACTACTGCTTAACACTTGGGATGGGTTGCATGCTTTGTGCCATCAAGAGGAAAATCATTTTTCTGAACTCACAGAGCTAAATATACTTAGAGACAGCTGTTCCCTTGGCTCTTCAGAGAGCTATTAAGTTGAAGTTCTAGCCAATGCTGCATTCCCAATGGTAAGCCAAGACTTTTAGGGAGCCTCCTTAGAACTCCCTGGGAGAAGAGCTGCTTGTTCTGAGTCTGAAATAGTAAATCCTCATGAGCCAAATGTTGCCTCTTTGGTTTTGTTTTGGTTTTGCTTTTTGTTGCCTTTAAACTTTGTCTTAAATCAGACTTTAGCTATGAGCTGGATGTAGGACAGTGTTTAGAGTATTATGGTGGTAATGCCCACCTCAAGTATATTGAACATTGGAGTTCTAGTCCAGCACAATGTGCTTGTATGCTATGTTTATGGCTGGGAAACTGGGACCTTCTATCAGAGGATGTATAGCAAGCATGTCAAACTCGCGGCCCATGGACCACATGTGGCCCACAATCAATATTTTTGCAGCCCAGCCAATATAATGGTATGTAAGAATGTTTTAATAAAAATTTTGTAACTTAATTTTTACAATATCCTGTTATACATAATTCTCAATAACGAACTACAATGTTCCCTAATGACTGATTACTATAATTGTGTTGCATTCATTTCCTTTAAATGCAGGCGCACCATTTCTCTCCACTAATATTAGCAGCGAATATTTTATTGCCATGTCATTAGTCTTGTACTGACTTGTTCGGTGTATGCAACAGGAAATATTTTGCTTTTGGAGAACAAGAAAAATAGGTTTATTTGCATTGTGCTTATTAATTTGTGCAGTTATTCAGTGTCTGGTAAGTTAATGCTCAAGAAAAAATATTAATTTTTATTAAAATGTTCTATTATTTTATGTTAATGATTATTCATTTATTCCAACCCTTTGTACTCAGCATGTCTCTATCGAAATAAACTTACGTTTCTATGAAAATTGAAGCTTTTGTTTTTTTGCGGTCCACATAAACTTAAACCTTGTTTATTTGGCCCATGTTAGCCTTTGAGTTTGACATGCTTGATGTATAGTTTACTAGGGGAGGCAGACAAATAACAAGACTGATAAGGGTATACAAGGTGTCTATAGGAACACAGAAGAGTCACCTTTGATCAGGAAGTTTTTTCTCTTTCATATCCTCATCTCACCCTTCTAATGATAATAATCACAGCTAACATTCTGGTTGTGCTTTAAAACCTACGGAGTGCTTTTGTGTACATGAGGAGTCACAAGCTCCGTGCCTCTGAGGGGCTGGGGTATCATAACTGTGTAATATGGACTGTACAAATGCACATACATAAATCTGTGAGTGCGGGAGCTGTGGCAAACTGAGAGCACATGCCACTTTAGAAGGGGAGGACTGTTGCTCAGCTCTGGCAGATTGTCACCAGGTAGATATGTGAATCCAGAAGTGGTGCCAAGGGGGAAGGGTCTTAAGGCCCTCTTATCTCAACACCAACTCCCCCACTTCCAAGCTGCCCCAAATTACAATATGGACTGTTGATTTTTCTTAATTTTAAGTAAAATGTGAATAAAAACAACTTCATAAAATGTTGCATTTTAAAATTAATTTGTAATGAACGATCTATATAAAAACAATGTGTTGGCTATGCAAACACAACTTCATGACAAGTCCTTTAGCCACCACCATCCCTTCAAATCAAATTGCTGCCCATAAGTCTCAAGTCTCTTCTATGTAAAATTCTAAAGTCGTTAGTGGAGCTCAGTGCTCCTAGATCTTTTTTTTTTTTTTTAAGTGCACGATAGACAATGGATTTTAATGTGTTGGAACAAAAAGTTACTGCTGTGGCTTCAGATCCCATAATGCAGCTAATCTTTCAAAAAATACAACTTGTTAAATTTTGGTGTAGTATCAAGACAAATATCCACAATTATTTGAAATTACTATTAAAACACTCCTCTCCCAACTTTATCTGTGAGAGGTAATATTTTATTCAACTACTTCAATCAAAATAGCAATTAAAATAAATTAAATATAGAACTAAATATGAGATTGCAGCTGTAATGTATTTGGCCAGACACTAAACACATTTACAAAATGTAAAACAATGTCACCATTCTCGACAATTTATTTTGGAAAAATATACTTTTCATAAAATATGCTTTTTGTGCTAACATCTAACAGATTTGTTATTAGATCTTTTGATTTTTTTTTTCTTTAACTATCCTGGAAAGCTGGACTTTTTTTTTTTGGTAAAGGTTTTTTATTTTTAAAGAGGTTCAATTTATAAAATGCTCTGCAGGCCATTAAAAGATACATCCAAAGGCAGTTTATGACTTCCGTAAACAGGTTCTATTTAACCCTTCTCACACACAAATGAGAGGGATAGTTAGCCTTCATTTTGAGAGGAAAAGGCTCCGAGAGGCTAAGTAGCTTCCCCAAAAGTCACACGGGAAGTAAAGGGTCTGTTTCTATAGGTTCTGAACTCTATAGTACATTGCCTTTTCTATCCTTCTTTTTTTAAATCCTTACCTGAGGATATTTTGTCATTGATTTTTAGGGAGAGTGGACGAGGAAGGGAAAGACAGAGAGAAACATCCTATGTGAGAGAAACAAACACATTGGTTGGTTGCTTCCTGCATGAACTCCAACCAGGGCCCAGGCTGGGTAGGAGCCTGCAACCAAGTACGGGCCCTTGACTGGAATCAAACCTAGGACCCTTTGGTCTGCAGGCAGACACTCTGTCCACTAAGATAAACTGGTTAGGGCTCTTTTCTATTCTTAAGTCTTGATTGTTGCAGCTTCACTTCTTTGTTCTCTAAGGAGGTTCCACTCAGCATCAGACCCTTCCTCCAGGTAGAGCTTCCGTGGGCCCACATTCCACATTTGGCACTATTTCTTGCTGGCTTTGTTTTTTGACCCCATATTCCTTTGCATGCTTTGTGGCATCAAGAGAGCTTGTATGCAGACCCCTGTGCAGATCATCCTTGCACTCTCTTCCCAGGAACCTCTCTGCTCTCCATAGGCCTCAGTGTTCAGACTTGGCTATAAACTAAGGTGACCAGACGTCCCGCTTTTGGCGGGACAGTCCCGATTTTTAACAATTTGTCCCGCGTCCCGCGGTGTTTTAAAAAAGTCCCGATTTTTGCCGAAACCGGTTTGGCTCAGTGGATAGAGCGTCGACCTGTGGACTAAAAGGTCCCAGGTTCGATTCCGGTCAAGGGCATATACATTGGTTGCGGGCACATCCCCGGTGGGGGGTGTGCAGGAGGCAGCTGATCAATGTTTCTCTTTCATCAATGTTTCTAGCTCTCTATCCCTCTCCCTTCCTCTCTGTGGAAAATCAATAAAATATATTAAAAAAAAAAAAGTCCCGATTTTTGGAAAGAATGCACGACAAGCTAGGGAACGGCGGGAGAACAGGAAGGGAATATACGGTTTTTGGCGGCCATGTGGCTATTTAGCCAGGATATGAGTTTTACATTATTTTTGTTAATTTTATAATGTTAAACTTTAATAATAACAAATAATTGTTGAGAACTGATTATCGAGAACTACTTATCAAAGTTCGCATTGTTGATCAGTTGTTAGAATTCGACCACCATTGTTTGGACTTAATGAACAATGGCATTTTTGGGGACTGGCAACGATGAAAACATTTTGTAACTGTCTCTCAGACGATACACATCGTACTGCGTGCTAGTAAGCTAGTTAAACAAGTGATGTCATTACAAATCAGCTATTCAGATAATTTAGGTAAGTAATTTATTTATTTATTTCATAAATACATAAATTTTCTTGAATTTAGCAGACAGTACTCGTATTATTTATATTTTATAGTGGCGGCAAAAAGTCTAGTGCCGGCCTTGAAAGTGACACTTACGACTTACATTACGGAAAATTCAGAGGAAAAATAATACAAGTTAGTATTGTTATTATTTAGAAAGAAATATAGGATTAAAATAATTTTTAAAATATAGTTACTTTATAACAATCAAATTAATTTAATTTATATGCTAACAATAAAATATGTTCATGTAATTATGTACCTACTTACTGTTTTTTAAGCAATATGTATATAATAATTTATAATGTAATTTTAAATTATTTTTTTTTAGATTTTTAACATAATGAGTAAGAAAAGAGGATGCAAATTCAATGATGATCTAAGAAGTGAATTTCCTTTTATTAAAAAAACCAAAAGCGATTACAATATAGACCAAATTTTTAATCAAACCCCCCCCCCCCCCCCGAGGCCGAAACCGGTTTGGCTCAGTGGATAGAGCATCGGCCTGCGGACTCAAGGGTCCCAGGTTCGATTCCGGTCAAGGGCGTGTACCTTGGTTGCGGGCACATCCCCAGTAGGGGGTGTGCAAGAGGCAGCTGATCGATGTTTCTCTCTCATCGATGTTTCTAACTCTCTATCCCTCTCTCTTCCTCTCTGTAAAAAAATCAATAAAATATATTTTTAAAAAAAGACACCCCCCCACCCCCACCCCACCCCCCCGGTCAATGGCGTCCCGCTTTACCAATGTTAAAATCTGGTCACCTTACTATAAACAGCAGTCTGTTTCTTGTTCGTTCTCTATAAGCAGCTGGTATGTCTCAGATGTTTCCTGGAGTTAGCTGGTAATGGCAAAAAATATTATTCCTTGGAGAGTTTGGCATTTCTGCTCCTAAGGCCTGCATCTGATGTATATTTCTCTGGTCTTCGATTATGAGGACCTGGGTTAGAGCCTAAGAGGACCAAAAAAGGATACGTATACCTTAAAGGACCTGATGAATGATTCTCTTTTATCATTGATGTTTCTCTCTCTCTCTCCCTCTCCCTTCCTCTCTGAAATTAAAGGACCTGATAAATCAAAACTAAAAAATTTTGAGGATTACAGATTTATCTTTTTAAAATATATCCCAAACCTGATAAATTCTCATTACTCCCATACTACTGCCTTGTTTCAACCCATCACTAGCTCCTACTTAGATTATTGCAATAGCCACCTGACTGGTTTACCTGCATCTGCTTTTTACCTTCCTATCGTCTGCTTTTCAACACAGCATTCAGAGAAATCCTTTTAAAAATGTAAATGTGATCATATTGTACCATGGTTCAAATTCTTCCAACATGGCTTCCATCTCAGAGTAAAAGTCAAAGTCCTTATAATGGCCTCCAGGGGCCTTTGTATCTGAACCCCAGTTGCTTCCCTGACTTTCTCTCCTATAGTCAGCACCTATTCTCACTTCTCTTCAGCTACCCTGGACTCCTGGCTACTCATTGAACATACTAAGTATCTCCTTGCCTCAGGGCCTTTGTATTTGCCATCCCTATTCTCAGGATACTCTTCTTCCAGTTATTCTGCCTGCTTTTCTCCAACATCTCCTTCAGATATTTGCTTAAAAGCCACTTTCTTAATGAGACGGTTCTTTGACTCCTCTAATTAAAATGACAAACCACTAATACCACTACTCTTAGCATTCTTTATGCTTTTTTTCTTGCTTTAAATAAATTATTGTCTCTTTTACCCAAATAGGATTTTAATGTTACTGGTCCAAAGTTTGTGTGCCCAAATACTTTAAAAGGCCAAAACACAAAATGTCAGTTTGGAATAAGAAAAGTTTTGTTGATTGAGAAAGTGCCATTGAGCAGATAGGAGGAGTCCTAACCCTCAAATCCATCTTTTTTTGTTTTGTTTTGTTTTTTGTTCTTTTTAAATTTTTTTTCCTTAAATCCATCTTAAGAAAGTACAGAGTTCAGGCTTCTTTTATATCAACAGAAGGGAAAATGGGAGGGTCTGTTTTTGTAAAACTCAAGCCCCAAACAAAATTCCTCTCACGATTAGTATGTGTAAAGCAGGAGCTATTAGCCTAAGGGTCATGGGAACAACAGCAGGTTTGAAGAAGCTGGAGTCAGAGAGAGTGAGCACTTCACTGTCACGTTAGTTCAATGAAGACAAAAATTTGTATGTGCTGTTTACTACTTACTGCATTTCTAATGCCTGGAACTATGCCTGGCACATAGAAATCTTATATTTGTTGAATAAATGAATACATTTATGTCCCCAGACTGGCTGTCTCAGACTGCCTGTGACTGTGTCTTCCCTGAGATGTCTCAATGTCTGTGTTTTAGGTCTAGTGAACTTTAGGTCCCCAGTGAGAACAATTGGACTCTCAATAAATTAACAAAATTGAAATAGAAGAACCAAGGGATGATGGGGCCCAGATATTGGAAGAAAACTTTTTAAGTATAAAGTAAAATAAAGAGTATAATAAAATAGTCAAATGTTAGCACAAAAATAGAAATATGGGTTAGTACAAAAGAATGGAGGACCTAGAAATATACCCTTCTATATGTAAGGGCTTAATTTATTATTAAATCACTAGAGGCCCGATGCACAAAATTCGTGCAAGAGTAGGCCTTCGCAGCAGAGGCGGCTGCCTGGATCTCTCCCTCGTAGCCACAGCGGCTGCCTCCATCCCTCGACTGCAGCCCCGGCTTCATCTGGAAGGAAGGATGTCCAGTCTAATTAGCATATTATGCTTTTATTATTATAGATGTTTTTCAAAAAGGAATGAAAGACAAATAATTTAACAAATGGGGTTGTAATAACTAGGTGGCAACTTGGGGAAAATGTTAAGGTTCACAACTTATAGCACATAATAATGGAATATCAGATGGCCTAAAAGCTGACTATTAAAAAAATACTTTAAATAGTTTGTTTTCCTAAGAATTGAAAAAATCTTGCTCTGGGATCTTCACCATGTAACCTACTTAATCTTTATTAAAAAGTAGCTTTTCTCAACAGTTTTAAATGAGAGTTTGGGAGCTGGAGAACCTAACCTCTGATGTCAGAGGGACTTTAATTTAGTTGTGGCGAGAGGGCACAAAGAGCAGTTAAACCTATGTACTAGTATGTGAGCATTGCTTTCACCATCTTACCTAACCAGAGGTCTTGCTTTCCCTACATCATTCTAGCCTCCTTTGAGGTATAGCTGACCATACCCATATGCCAGGTAGTAGATAGAATATGTTAGAGCTGCATTCTAACATGTAGCCATTTAAATCTAAATTAATGTTTTAAAATTTTCAGTTATTTAGCCATACAAGCCACATTATGAGTGCTCAATAGCCATATGTGCCTTGTGGCAACTGTTTAGACAGGACAGATATTGAAGATATCCAACATTGTAGAAGGTTTTATTGGACAGTGCTACATTATAGTTCCTTGTGCATAGCAGGCTATACTCTGACTAGGTTGAGAATGCTCCAGTGTGGACTCCCTTCAAACTTTTTTTTTTAATTTTTAATATATATATTTTTATTGATTTTTTTTACAGAGAGGAAGGGAAAGGGAGAGAGAGTTAGAAACATCGATGAGAGAGAAACATCGATCAGCTGCCTCCTGCACACCTCCTACTGGGGATGTGCCCGCAACCAAGGTACATGCCCTTGACAAGAATCGAACCTGGGACCTTTCAGTTCGCAGGCTGACGCTCTATCCACTGAGCCAAACCAGTTAGGGCTCTTCAAACTTCTTGCCTAGGTCATTAAGCCCAGCTGTCTCAATGTCTGCAAAACCATAAATGCTTGTTTATGGATCCAGGGAATCTGGGACCATAATGTCAATCATCTGTTCATTTAGTCAACCACATTTATTGGCCCTTTTTTGAACCCCGGATAAAGAAAGATGGATAGGAAGACATTTCCCGAAAATCTTACTAAAATATGCTTTTGTGAGAGTAGTGATCAGAATTGCACATTTCTTTGATGTTTGAGGCTCAGTGGAAAGCAGTGATCAGTGTTCAATCCTTTACATACTAATGAGGTTATAGTGATCAGGCTGAATGAGTAGTCGTGAAATTAATTACCAGTTAAATTTCTAAAAGCTTTGATTTCTTTTGTTTTTCTTCTTTCTTGTAAACGTATATTATGAAAAGAAATCCAGATAATTAAAGGACAGCATATGCAGTACAGGGGGGAAATTTGGACTATAAAACCAGGATCTTGTGTTGAATACTAACTCCATCACTTATCAGCTATAACCTTGAACAACTGTTTCAGTAATCTAATGTTGTATAACAAACTTCCCCAAAGCTTAGTGGCTTAAAACAGCAACATTTATTTTGGCATGTATTTGCAATCTGTGTATGAATCAGCAGGGACAGCTCATCTCTGTCTACTTGGACATCAGGTGAAGTAACTCAAAAGCTGGGGGCTGCCCTGGCTGGCATGCTCAGTGGTTAGAGCATTGGCCTGAGCACCAAAGGGTCACAGGTTTGATTTCCTGTTAAGGGCACATACTTGGGTTGCAGGTTCTTGCAGGTTCAATCCCCAGCCCCTGTCAGGGTGCGTGTGGGAGGCAACCAATCGATGTGTGTCTCACCTCTCTCTCTCCCTCCTTCCCTTCCTTCTTCCCTCCCTCCCTCCCTCACTCCCTCCCTCTCTCCCTTTCTCCCACCTCCTACCACTCTCTAAAAATCAATGAAAAAAAAATATCCTCAACGTGGGCCCCTGGAACCGGGTGAGCCTGGCCCCGGGTCCGGGTGAGGCCGTGGGCCCCTGGATCCGGGTGAGCCTGGCCCCGGGTCCGGGTGAGGCCGTGGGCCCCTGGATCCGGGTGAAGCCGTGCCCCTGGGTCCGGCCGAGACCAAACCAGAGGGAGTCGGACCTGCATTACCACCATTTGTCCAGCATCCAGAGCTGAGGGGTCAGTACCGACATGTACTCATAAGGAACTGGTGGACATTGATATTGGGTCTCAAAAGAACTGTTGGTCCAGAAAGAAACTCACTACAGACTGATTCATTTGCCTGTCAGCATAACTATTATTGCTCGTCGCACATTCAATTCTTATAAGTATATCTCTAGTGACACATGATTTCGCTCATCTAGGGGAAATGATGAACAACATGGACTGATGAACAAGAACAGAACCAGAAACAAGGAGGCATCGATCGGACTATCGGGCCTCAGAGGGAGGATAGGGGAGGGTGGGGGGAGAAGGGAGAGATCAACCAAAGGTCTTGTGTGCATGCATAAGAGCCTAACCAATGGTTAAGTTCAACAGGGGGTTGGGGCATCCATGGGGAGGGGTGTGGGATGGGAATGGGGGGATGAGGACAAATATGTGACACCTTAATCAATAAAGAAATTAAAAAATAAATAAATAAATAAATAAATAAATAATGTCAAAAAAAAAAAAGAAAGAAAAAAAATATCCTCAGGTGATGATTAACAACAACAACAAAAAAAGGGGGGCTGGAATCACCTGAAGCCTCAGTCACTCACATGTCTGACTCTTGAGCTGGAAGTCTTACAGTTGGGGCTGCTCAGACGTCTTTCTCTATCGCTGTATAGTCCTTCCGCAGGATCTCTCCAGCATGGGGCTTCAGTGTAGCCAGGCTTCTTATGTGTTGGCTCAGGACTCCCGAGGCAGGTATCCCAAAAGGGGGAGAGCCAGGTAGACTCCATATTGCCTTTTATAGCTTAGCCTTGGAAGTCACTTGACATCATACTGTTAGAAGATGAATCTCTAATGTCAGCCCATATTCAAGGGGAAGGGTTTTCACCTTTTGTGGGAAGATTGTCAAAGAATTGTGAACATATTTTAAAACCATCACAGCAAATGATTTAACTTGTCTAAAGAAACTTAATGTGATTTGGGACCAATTGCATTATGTTTGAGAATATTACTGTTCTTATTTGTAAAACAGATATGATAATTCATTAGTTGTGAGGATTAGATGAGAAAATACTGTAGAAGTTCTTGGAATATTGCTTGGTGTATAATTAAGTGTTCAAACATTGTTAATTCTTTCTCCCTTCTTTCCTCTTCTGGCTTATTGAATTCCAGTTAACAATCATTTATTATCTTTCCATAATTAAAAAATGAAGAAATCTCCTACTGATATTTATTTTTTCAAGTGAAACATATTATAAAAAAGAAAAGGCTATCTAGTTGGCAACTAGGACATAGGCACATGGAAGGATACATGAATGATGTGATGCACTTGTGCATTGGGTAGAGAGGGTGTGCTGTGGATAGCTCAGTAACCTTTATGGCTATCTTGGTGGGCTGGCTCCTAGGTATCTCTTGTGACTTGTGCACTTTTTTCTTGCAGTTCCTGAGGGAAGACCTCAATTACCATGACCCGACAGTGAAACACAACACCTTCCATGGCGAGGATAAGCTCATCAGCGTGGAGGACCTATGGAAGGCATGGAAGTCCTCAGAAGGTAATAGGCAGCCTGGTTGTCCATCTTAGTTGCTGGCAGATTTAGAGAAGAAAGAAGAAGATAGGCAGCAACTTGGCTTTAAAAGGACATGAGTATGAAATGCTTAGTAAAGAGCAAATTATTGAAATGGTTCTATATACAGTCACTAAATAAGAATGAATACAGTCACTGTGCTGGGAATGGGCGAAGGTGCTCCAAACAGAACTGAGGTTGTTCTTCACTGGAATTATAATTGAACTAGCGTTCCCGTTGCAGGAAAAATCCTGCAATAGGGTTTCCTGCTGCACTCTACCCCACCCTGCCTGCTCTCCTCCCTTGTCCCCCGCCCCCTGCTTTTGTAACTTCTCTGCCAGCCTGCCCGCTCTCCTTCCTTCTTCCCTGGCCCCGCCTCCACTCCTCCCTTCTCCCCCAGCCCACCTTCTCTGCCAGCCCGTCTGTTTTTCCCTTCTCCCCTGGCCCGCCTCTGCTCTTCCCTTCTCCCCCGGCCCCGCCTCCGCTCCTCCCTTCTCCCCCGGCCCTTCTCTGCCAGCCCGTCTGTTTTTCCCTTCTCCCCTGGCCCGCCTCTGCTCTTCCCTTCTCCCCTGGCCCCGCCTCTGCTCCTCCCTTCTCCCCCGGCCCTGCCCCTTCTCCCCCGCCCCGCCTGCTCAACTTCCTTCTCCCCCGGCCCCGCCTCCGCTCCTCCCTTCTCCCCTGGCCCCGCCTCCGCTCCTCCCTTCTCCCCTGGCCCCGCCTCTGCCCCTTCTCCCCCGCCTCCGCTCCTCCCTTCTCCCCCGGCCCCGCCCCTTCTCCCCCGCCCCGCCTGCTCAACTTCCTTCTCCCCCAGCCCCGCCTCCACTCCTCCCTTCTCCCCCGGCCCCGCCCCTTCTCCCCCGGCCCCGCCCCTTCTCCCCCGCCCCGCCTGCTCAACTTCCTTCTCCCCCAGCCCCGCCTCCACTCCTCCCTTCTCCCCCGGCCCCGCCCCTTCTCCCCCGGCCCCGCCCCTTCTCCCCGCCAGCCTGCTCAACTTCCTTCTCCCCCAGCCCCGCCTCCGCTCCTCCCGTCTCCTCCCCCCCTCCCCCCGGCTTGCTTGCTTCTCTGCAGCTTTGCTCCCTTCTGCAGCTCTTGGCTTATTTCTATGCTGTCGTGATATGCAAATTAGCCGCCATCTTTGTTTTGATAATTTGCATATTCGTCCTGATTGGTTGGTGGGCGTGGCTTGGTTGGTGGGCGTGGCTTGGGCGTAGCGAAGGTGCGGTCAATTTTCATATTTGTCTATTATTAGATTAGATTCCACCCTATCCCTATCCTTCTCCTCAATATTCCCTTCCACCCCCAGTTTCTGCTTCTTCATCTCCAGAGATAGGGAGCTTGCTGGCCATTTGAGGCAGCCCCTTTCTTCTGTAGCTTCCGATTTGGTACCAGCTCTGCTGAGTCCTAGATGATTCAAAGATTGGAAGAAAGATGGTCTCTTCCCTGAGTCTCTCTTTCCTAGGTTAAATAGCCCTAGTTCTTTGAAGAAAAATGTTTTATCAGCCTCCTCCTCATCTTGGGTTTCCTGCCTGTGAACAGTATTGTTAGTGTCTTTCTTAGATCATGGCTACTAGAGTTGCATGCAGTCCCCCTGGTATGGTTTGATCAGCACAGAGTGGAGCAGAACCTTTAGCTTCTCAGTTCTGGACCCTGTGTGTCTATTAGTACAATCTGACTGGATACTGGGCCCTTCAGCAGTCATACCGTTCTGCTGACTCATGTTAAACTTATTGAATAAAAACTTTCAATCTTTTTCTTTCTTTTTTTTTAAAATATATTTTATTGATTTTTTACAGAGAGGAAGGGAGAGGGATAGAGAGCTAGAAACATCGATGAGAGAGAAACATCGACCAGCTGCCTCCTGCACACCCCCTACTGGGGATGTGCCCGCAACCAATGTACATGCCCTTGACCGGAATCGAACCTTGGATCTTTCAGTCCGCAGGCCGACGCTCTATCCACTGAGCCAAACCGGTTTCGGCCTTTCAATCTTTTTCATGTGTAAAACCTCTAAACCATGACTACCATTTTTTTCTGGAACATTTGCTTCAGAATTCTGAGTAGAAGAACATGTCTAATTGTGTGAGACTTGACAGGGAAAGGAAAAACAGGATTTTGCCTTCTCTCTGTTTTTATGTGTGGCTAGAGCAGTGATGGCGAACCTATGACACGCGTGTCAGCACTGACACGCGTAGCCATTTCTGATGACACGCGGCCGCTGAGGCGGCCTCATGCCGAAGATGAAACATTTGCTGCTCCTGAGGATGAAACATTTGCGAAATAATGTTTTTTCCTCAAAGTGACACACTACCCGAGTTATGCTCAGTTTTTTGGCGAAGTTTGACACACCAAGCTCAAAAGGTTGCCCATCACTGGGCTAGAGCTTCCTTTGATACCAATAGGATTGGAAGCAATCTCTTCCCTACTGTAAGGGTAGGTGTTGATACTAAGAGGATTTACACATTAAGTAACCTCCAGAGTCCCTGGTTTTGCAGATGAGGAACCTCAGGCCTAGATTTATGAAATTACTATTTGTTGTCATGCATTTAGCTAATAGCAGAGCCAGGACTTAGACCTGGACTTCTGTTCTCTAAGCCAGTGCTTTTCCATACCATCTTGGTTGAAAGCACTGGCATGGTGGTAGAGAAGACCAGTTTTGGTAGGAGTGAGGCAGTTTCTATTTTTGCTTAAATTATTACCTAGAATTATAGAATTTTCTGTCTGTATGGGAGCTTCTAAAATATAGATTGAAAGCATTAAATTTGAAGCAGGAAGACTTATATTCTAATCCTGGTACTAGGATGGGCAGGCTGATAGTTCTTATAACTCTGTGTTTTTATCAGTTTAGAAGAAACATAAATTAGCTATATGGACAGCTTCTTGGAAATCTTTAGAAGCCGAGTTCATGGTGGGGGCTTTTGTGTAATAGCTCCTTAGCAACTCAGGCTGTCTACTGATGAGAAATCCATCAGTGAAATTATCTTTGGAATTATACTAGCACTGCCAGGAAAAATCTCCTATTACTACTGTGTAATTTTAATTTAGTTATTTTTTTTGTACTAACATGACGACATGGCGCCTGGGTTTCAAGAGTGGGTTTCATAAGAAGGAACTTAGAATGAAAGACGGCGGGGAGAACATTCCTGGCTCATACAGAAGTAGCTGGCAGGGAAAGGGATCAAGAAAGGGCAGATACAGAGGGACTAAATAATAAGACTAGAGAACAGCCCAAGATAATTTTCTAGTAAGAAGTTTATTTATGGACTTAGCAACTATTTGAAACACTTCCAACTGTGTTCAGTATGACAGGAAGATAGAAGACAATTAAGTGAGTTTTCACAAGTTAGTCCCCATTACTGATGAGCAGAATAAAACATTTCAGTTGTAAATAAAAATGACTTTTAGATCATAATAAAGAATTTAAAACATTTAATTGAGCAAAGGAAGCTGCAGCCTGGGAAACACAGATTCAGGTAACAACCTAGATTATGTTCCTTGGAGACAAAGATGAGACTGCCTTTCATTGTGAAAGTTCCACTCCAGATTCCCATTAGATCTATTTTATGTACATGAGGTATCCAAATTGTGCAGTTCTGATTGGCAGGGCAGGTCTCAGTCTTTTGGTAGAAAGAAGAAACCAGGGTTTCCCTGCAGTTGTTGACTCAGATGGTGTAAACAAACGGGGCAAAGTGTGGGAAGCTAAGAGTTCATTTTGAGGTTCTTCCCCATACACCGAGTGCCTGAGAAGTCCCTGTCTGAAAATGGCCACTAGGGTCTTTATTATTTATAAAGATTGGGCCCTCAGTTGACTATGAGGAACCCATTTCATCAGATAAATATCCTCTCAGGGTTCACATCAAATTAATATTTTTTCTTAGGGTCCACACAATGCAGAGTGTTGTAGCTCACAGCTAAGCTGAGAAGTGATATATACTAGTATGTACTGTTAGGATTTGCTAACCATGTGTCATGCCTGGTGTTTTGAAAAACTAAAAGCGAGAATCTTCTTGTATACTATTTCTCACAACAATTTGCTTCATTATTTAGAGCAAGGCCCCCAGTCTCTTTGGAATGATGATTTCCAGAGCTACAAAAAGCATGTAATATTCTGGCACCGGCTTAAACTGGCGGGTCTGAGTTTCACTAGATAATGTAGATAGCAGCAGTGTTGATTCAGAACATTAGTTGGCCAGTGTCAGTACCATCTATGTGATTAGTGTTGTTAAGATTTCTGACTAATGTTAGGAGCCAGTCTTTTCTCTGTGTTATTTAAATTTAGCAGGAAAGCCTGGTGATCATTAGACTCTGGACTTTTAACAATAAAAACAACAACTCAAAAATGACTCAAATGTTTATGTAGTGTTTAGTATGTGCTAGACACTGTTTTGAGTGCTTTACATATAGTAACTAATTTATTTCTCGCAAAAATCTTATGAAGTATAAATACTATGATTTAGGATTTAGTATATTTCCTCATCTCCATTTACAGATGAGTAAAATGAAAGAGAGTGATTAAGTGAAATAATCTAATAAAGCCTGGCTGGTATGGCTCAGTGATTGAGCATTGACCCATGAGCCAGGAGGTCACGGTTGGATTCCTGGTCAGGGCACATGCCCTGGGTTGTGGGCTCGATCCTTCCTAGGGAGCATGTAGGAAGCCGCCAACCAATGCTTCTTTCTATCTCTCTCTCCCTCTCCCTTCCTCCCTCTGAAATCAATAAAAACATATTTAAAAAAAAGAAATAATGTAATGCAATTCTGTTACTAATTACTTAGAGTTAATGCTGACTTCATAAGTTAAGGGCTCAGGCCCCAACAAGACTGCCCTTACTTCAGATACCAAACCAACCACAAGCTCTGGGTGTTTCCAGGCCACCTGTGCTCTGACCAACTAGCTACAAAATTAGCGGTTTTCCACTATCCCCTCATGTTTGATAATTTGCTAAATCAGCAATTTTCAACGGGTGTGCTCAGAGAATTTTTAAAACATGCAATAAGTGACTATTTAGTCAGGGAGACTGACCTATTTTCCCTTAGATTGTCAAATAAAAAAATGACAACAGCCAACACAACAATAGCCATCTGGTGTGAATGAATCAAAATTATACCTTTTTGTGTCTGAGTATGAGACCGGCAAACATAATTTTTTGGTGTGCCGCAGAATTTTAATAGTTTTTGTGTCTGATGAGATGAAAAAGCTTGAAAATCACTGTGCTAAATGATTTACAGAACTCAGGAAAGTGCTATACATATGATTTAAGTTTTACTACAAAGGATAAAAATTAGGACCAGCTAAAAGAAGAGACCAATAAGGCAAGGTCTGCCAGGATCTTGAATGTGGAGTTTCTGTGTCCTCTCCCTGTGGAATCAGGACATATTATCCTTCTGGTCCATCAGTCATTAATGTGATTGCTAACCAGAAAGCTCAACTGAGCCTCAGTATGCAGAGTTTTTATTGGGGTCCTATTGCGTAGGCATGGTTGATTGACCCATTGGCCACATGATAGAAATCAGTCTCCAACCCCATTTTTCTCCCTGAAGGTTGGGCTGATATCACCTGGCTCAAAGCCCCAATCCTCTAGTCACTGGTTGGTCTTTCTGATGACCAGTACCCATCTAGAGTCATCTCATTAACCTGAACTCAAGTATGACCCAAGGGACCCACCATGCATTACAAAGATACTTCTGTCTGGGAAATTGACCTGAAGATAAAGACCAGCCAAATTCTTTATTATACAAATAAAGTGATTAAGTAAGGAAGAGTTGAACAAGCTTGTCTGAGAAAGGATTAAGAATAAGACCAACTCCAAGGATGGAAACAGCAGGGAACAAGGGATTGGCCTTTTCTAACTGGCTACTCTCAGATCTCAGCTTCATTAATTTCTCACCTGTAAGTGTCTTTGTTCAAGAGTCAGATACAGCGAGGGAGAATCAGATTGGCATAGTTTGGATCACACACTTATGTACAGGAGTGATGGTGAGAGAGTCTTTATGGGGGTTGGAGGGTGTTGCAATTTCCAATCACTCTAATACCCTGTGAGGTAGGAAGAATGATAGTTCTTTAAAGGAAAGGATGCCAGATAGATTTTGTAGAATCTTTGGGAATAGAATTATTGTTTGCATATTGAGCTAATGGAAATAGTGACAGGGACTTTGTAGTGAGGGGTTGTGGAGGCACTGACCTAAGAGGATTCTCTACAGCATGGCTCTATTCTTCTAAACAAGGTGTACCATTACAGTTCCTTCCCCCTTTCCTGGACATGAGATTTTAAAAGATGCTATCTGCCAAACAAAGCATATTTCTTTCCCCATTTTTATGGATCAAAGACATCTTAACTATAATTTTGATTCTAACTAAATAATATGATTCTAGCTAAAAGTAAAAGAACCTGGTATTCTAGTGTGACTGAGCTTTGCCTTGAGAAAATGTTTATTTTCTACTAGGCTTTTGGAAATAACCAGTTAAGCTCACAGATCTTCAATTCTGTCTGTGCTGTTGTTTGTAGGACAGGATTTTTCACAGGAGTCAGTGGAACATTACTGGGGATCAGGGAGTTTTTAGTTACAACTTAGTAGAATGACATGGGAAGCTAGGTGGCATCAGACTTTTGTCTAAACCATTTCAAAAGTCAGGTCAATATAAAATAGTTGGTATTCCCTTTTTGCTTTTACATAAACCCAATGAGAGATATATTCATTCTGTTCTTTTAGATATTTAAAAATTACTTTGCTAAGTGAATCTTCAAGTCCTTTAATTAAATATATCAGCCATTAGTTGTTATATTTTTGGAGGGAGGGTGGGGAGAAAGATTAAGTTGACTTTTTTTCTTACATTCTTCAGGTTATTCTTTTTCTAATAACAAAAAACAACTAGCATCAATGCAGTGATTTAACACTTAACACGGTTATTTTCTATTTATATTAGACTAGAGGCTCATTGCAGGAAGATTCCTGCAAGAATAGGGCTTCCTGCAGTGGTCTCCGCCGCCCTGCCTGCTTCCCTCCCTTCTCCGCCGCCCCGCCTGCTTCCCTCCCTTCTCCGCCGCCCCACCTGCTTCCCTCCCATCTCCACCGCCCTGCCTGCTTCCCTCCATTCTCCGCTGCCCCTCTTGCTTGCTTCTCCGCAGCTTCGCTCCCTTCTGCAGCGCTTGGCTTCCTTCTACGCTGTCTTCAGTCTTAGCTCTGCGCCTGGATATGCAAATTAACCACAATCTTGATTGGGTTGATTTGCATACTCACTCCTGATTGGCCGGTGGGCAGAGGTATGGTCAATTTGCATGTTTCTCTTTTATTAGATGGGTAGCTACTTGAGGATAAATGTCTTGTATTTCTGTTTAATAAAGGAAACTGAGAATCTCTCACCTATATCTGTTACCAAATCCTGAGGATTCTACCTATTTAATATATTGAGCTGAGACGCTTTAGCTCAACTTCATCTTTTTGAAAGATTCATTGTGTTGTAATTTACAATACAATAAGGTATAAACATTTAAAGTGTACAATTGAGAACATTTTGACACATGTATATAACTGGAAAACTATCACCAGAATCAAAACAGTAAAGATATTCATCATTCCTCAAAATTTTCTCATAGCCTTTTGTTAGCTTTCCCTCCACACCCCCAAATAATTACTGATCTGATTTCAGATACTATAAGTTAGTTTGCATTTTATAGACTTTTATATAAATGGAATCATGTAAATATGACTGTCTAAAAATATGGTTTATTTTACTCAGCATAATTATTTTGAGATTAATTTATATTGCATATATAAAAAGGGTTCATTTATTTTTTTATTGCTTAGTATTATTACATTACATAAATATAGCATAATTTATGTTTATCCATTCATCTATTGATAGACATTGTAGTTGTTTCCAGTTTTGGGCTATTACAAGTAAAAATTCTATGAACATTTATTTACAAGTCTTTGTATAGATATATATTTTATTTTATTTTTGGTAAATACCTAGAGAGGAATGCCTAGATTGTATGGTAGGTATATATTTTTAAGAAACTCTCAAACTGTTTTCCAAAGTAGTTGTATCATTGTACATTCCTACCGGCAGTGCATGAGACTTTCAGTTATTTCACATCCTTGTCAACACTTTGTATGGTCAGTTTTCTTAATTCTAGCCATTCTGATAGTGTAGTTATCTCATAGTGGTATTATTTTGTATTTACCTGATAACTAATTATGTTTTCATGTACATAAATTGCCATTCATTTATATTCTTTGGTAATTATCTATTCAAATCTTTTGTTTATTTAAAAAATTGGGTTGCTTGTTTTCTTATTGTTGTGTTTTAAAAGTTTTTATATACTCTGGATATAAATCCTTAATGAGATATATGTTTTGCAAAGATTTTTTTCCCAGTCTGTTGCTTGTTTTTGTTTAAATATATTTTTATTGATTTCAGAGAGGAAGTAAGAAAGAGAGAGAGAGAGCAATATCAATGATGAGAGAGAATCATTGATCAGCTGTCTCCTGCATGCCCCCTACTGGGGATAGGAGCCCGAAACCTGGGCATGTGCCCTGATCAGGAATTGAACCATGACCTCCTAGTTCAGTGATGGGCAACCTTTTGAGCTTGGTGTGTCAAACTTCACCAAAAAACTGAGCATAACTCGGGTAGTGTGTCACTTTGAGGAAAAAACATTATTTCGCAAATGTTTCATCCTCAGGAGCAGCAAATGTTTCATCCTCGGCATGCGGCCACCTCAGCGGCCGCGTGTCATCAGAAATGGCTACGCGTGTCAGTGCTGACACGCGTGTCATAGGTTCGCCATCACTGTCCTAGTTCATAGGTCAATGCTCAACTACTGGACCACACTTGCTGGGCTTTGGCTTATTTTTATCATTCTCATAACTGTGTCATTTGAAGAACAGAAAGTTTTAGTTTCTCTTCCAGTTTATCAATTGTTATTATTATTTTTAAGTATATTTTATTGATTTTTTACAGGGAAGAAGGGAGAGGGATAGAGAGTTAGAAACATCGATGAGAGAGAAACATCGATCAGCTGCCTCCTGCATACTCCCTACTAGGTATGTGCCTGCAACCAAGGTACATGCCCTTGACCAGAATTGAACCTGGGACCCTTGAGTCCGCAGGCCGACCCTCTATCCATTGAGCCAAACCAGTTAGGGCTATCAATTGTTATTTTATGGTTCCTGCTTTTGGTGTCATATATAGGAACATTTTGTCTAACTCAAAGTCACATAAACATTTTCTCTTGTTTCCTTCTAGAAGTTTTGCAATTTTAGGATTTACATTTAGCCTATGATCTGCTTTGTATTAATTTTTGTATATGGTGTTAAGTATGGATCCCAGTCCTTTTTTCTGCTAATGAATGTCCCAATTGTTCTAGAACCATTTGTTGAAAATTCTGTTCTTTCTTTACTCATTACTTTGAACCTTTTGTCAAAAATCAGTTATGTATATGAGTATGAGTTTATTTCTGGACTCTCTTTTCTGATTTACTGATCTGTTTGTCTGTCTGTCTGTCTGTCTGTAAAAACCAATAGCATTTTGCTTACAATAGTCTTACAATAATTCTTTCAGTCAGGTAGTGTTAGCCCTCTAACGTTGTTTTTCTTTTTTAAAGTTGTTTTGGCTGTTTGTCTTTGAATCAGCTTGTTGATTTCTACAAAAAAGCCACCTCGGTTTTTATTGGAATTGTATTCAACCTATAGATCAGTTTGAGAGAACTGATATCTTAACAATATTGAGTTTCCTGACCCATGAACAATATACATCTCTTCATTTATTTAAGAGATATACTTTCTCTCAGTAATATTTTGTAGTTTTTAGTGTATGGGTCTTTCATATATTTTTTCAGATTTATCTCTAACTATTTCATAGGTTTTGATGCTATTATAAGTAGTATTTTCAAAAATTGTGATATACTCACGAGACAGGGTCGACCAGATGGCCGGGCTCGGACTTTGTCTCTGATGGTGGGTCAGAGTGATCGGGTTGACCAGCTGTCGGTGGAGATGAGAGATTGAAGACAAAGGACTGGCGATTGAAAGGGGGATGAGGTGGGGAGGGCGGGAGGCGAGTCTAGGGGCAGGGGCGGGGCCAAAGAGCAAATAAATGTTGACAGAATATATATTAAAAAAAAAATTGTGGTACAGCCAAAACCGGTTTGGCTCAGTGGATAGAGCGTCGGCCTGCGGACTGAAAGGTCCCGGGTTCGATTCCGGTCAAGGGCATGTACCTTGGTTGTGGGCACATCCCAGTAGGGAGTGTGCAGGAGGCAGCTGATCGATGTTTCTGACTCTCTATCCCTCTCCTTTCCTCTCTGTAAAAAATCAATAAAATATATTTAAAAAAAAATTGTGGTACAATCTGCATAAGATAAAATTTACCATGTAAATGGTATTTTTTAAATTGATTTCAGAGAGAGGAAGGGAGTGGGAAAGAGAGATAGAAACATTAATGATGAGAGAGAATCATCAATCAGCTGCCTTCTGCACACCAACTACTGGGGACCAAGCATGTGGCCCAGGCATGTGCCCTGATTGGGAATCAAACCGTAATCTCCTGGTTAATGGGTCAATGCTCAATCACTGAGCTACACCAGCCAAGCATAGTCTACTTTTAAAACATATTATTATATCTTGTCTCATAGTATAAGAACTTTACAAAAGTGTATTTCCATTTCTTCCCTCTGAAGTCGTTTGTATGACTTGCCTCATTTGTTTACCGGCTCTCAAAGATTACTGTCCATTGTAGGCTGATCTCCAGTGTCTTGAAAACCATTGTTTTATATGTTTTGTCATTTTTTTTATAGTTTCAGGGGGGGGGGGGGATGGTAAATTCCATTCTTGTTACTTCATCTTATCCTGAAGCAGAAGTCTTAGCTTAATCATCTTTTGCTTGGATGCTTTCATACTATTCTTCTTGGCCTAGTCTAGCTCTATTGCAATCTATTCTATAACTGGTTCCAGAGACATCTTTCTATAATAAATACCTGACTAGGTCTCTGCTTATATTTTTCAGAGGCTTACCATTTTCTTTTTCTTTTTATTTTTTTTTTCTTTCTTTTTTTTTTTTTCTTTTTCTTTTTAAATAATGAAACAAACATGCTAGGATACCAAATTTCTGGGTGGGAGAAATATTCTTAAATGGAACCTGCACAAATAAAGATATTGCTAAAGATGTTACAAGTAAATTCCAGTATAATCACAATATAGTAATTATATGTTATTTTGAGAAGATAAATATTGGCTTTCCTATTGTTCAGGTAACACTTGAGTTTGTGTAGAACTTATAGTAAAGCTTAGATCACAATTGCTGTCTCATTTAGGATTCAACAAAATAAGCTACTGCAAGCTCAGTAGTTGTTGATAAAAGAAATTATTACAGAAAATGACATTGCTTTTTTTTTTTTTTTTCATGTTTATCCCTGAGATGTCAGAGCATTGAAATTAAATGTCTATTTGTAATCTCAAAATAAATTAACCTCAGTTGGGTAAAAAAAGAAAAAAATCAATATGTGCATATAAATAAAAGTCTGGTGATCTTCTTTTATAACTTAAAAGTTCCCTTATGTCATCCTGATACACCAAGGTTGCGGGTTTGATCCCTGGTCAAAGCATACAGGAATCAACCAGTGAATGAATAAATAAGTGTAACATCAAATAGATGTTTTTCTCTCTCCCCGCCCTCCCCCACTTTCTCTCTAAAAAACAAAATATTTCTTTATATTGTGATATTGTGGTTCTCCATATTGGCCCCCAAAATTTCTGTTTCTCTCCCATGATTTGTGCAAACATGCTTGCATGAAAAAACAATTAACTGAATACCTTATATATACTAGGCATTGTGCTAGATTAGTTTAGCCTAAGAGACCCATGCTTATTTCTGTGACTCACTTTTTTTTGTTTGTTTGTTTTGTTAATCCTCATCTGAGGATATTTTTTTCCCATTGATTTTTAGAGAGAATGCAAGGGAGGAGGAGAGACAGAGACAGAGAGAGACACATTGATTGGTTGCCTCCTGTATTTGCCCTGACCAGGCCTGGGGAATTGAGTCTGCAACTGAGGTATGTGCCCTTGACTGGAATTGAACCCACAACCCTTCAGTCAGAGGGCCGACGCTCCAACCACTGAGCCAAACTGCCCAGGGTTCACTTACTTTCTTATTTTCTATTACTCTATCACATCTCTTTCTCTGTAGCTGCACTGATTTATCAGCAGTTACTACAACATGTCATTTTCTTTCATTCCTTGATGCTTATGTATATATTGTTCCCCCTGCCCTTCCTCCTTTGTTGATCTGGTTAAATACTACTTGACAATTAAGACTCAACTTAAATATCCCCTTCTTTAGGAAATCTTCCCTGGAAACCACAGTCTAGGTTAGGTGCTGCCTTCTGTGCTCCGATAGCCTCTTACTCTTACCTCATTGCAGCACTAACACATTAATTACAATGATCTGTTCCCCTGCCTGTTTTCCCACCACACTGCTTGAGAGCATCACCTTATATGATTCTACTAGAGGTGGTGTACGAAATTTGTGCACTTGGGGGGGGGGAGTCCCTCAGCCTAGCCTGCGCCCTCTCACAGTCCGGGACCCCTCGCTCCTTACCACCCGCCTGCAACTGCTCCTTACCACTCGGCTCACTGTTGCTTAGTGCTGCTGCTGTGCTCACCAGCCGTGAGCCCGGCTTCTGGCTGAGCGGTGCTCCTGCATTGAGCATCTGCCCACTGGTGGTCAGTGCACATCATAGCAACCGGTCATTCTGGTTATTCCGCCGTAATGGTCGCTTAGGCTTTTATTATATAGATACCCCAACACTTAGCACAGGGCCTAGTCCAGAGTAGGGATGTGGAAGACAAAAGTTTGTCCTTGGCTCTACCATTGTGTGACCTTAGACAAATTGTTTGGCTTATTCAATTCCAAAGCCTAGATTCTCTTACTACTCTGTAGCCATGTAGACCTGGTTTTTGCAAGGTAGCCTAGTGGGCCCATCACATGAGACCTAGGTCCAAGGGCCAGATTCTTTTTGCAATGATGATTCAGGGCTTGATATTGACATCATATTAGAAAATGAAGATCTCTGCCTCACTCTAAGTGCAGATGATAAGCTGCTAGTAAGAGCCAGGAGACAAACCATTTGGAGAGACAAACCAAAGGTTTAGGTCACAAACTATCTTTAGGGAAGGCCATTTTGGTAAGATTCTGAAGGTGTCTTGGAATGCTATATATCCAGAGTAGCCAGGTAAAAAGCTAGGTTTTAGATGGCTTTTTGACTCACTATGGTTGTTAGTCATTCACTCCTTTCTACCACATCACCCCATATATCCTTCTGACCTAGCACCTATCATACTGTATTATACTCATTTATTTTCCTATATGTCTCCTTCTTTAGAAGAGAGCCCTTTATAATGGAGATCACGCAGATTGATTTCTGTATCAAGTAATTCACCCAATACCTACTAGAATAGAAGCCAATGAAAGCTTGGTAAATGAATGAATAAATAAATGGTGAAAATAATAGTAGTTAATATTTATTTAGCTTTTATGTATGCTAGGAGCTTCCCATATCTTCACTATACTCTTATGATGTGAGAACTCTGATTCTCACCATTTTATAGGTGACAAAAAAAAAAAAAAAGGCACCGAAAGGTTAAGTAACTTGCTCATGGCTTTTCATCTAGTAAGTGGCAGATAACAAATTCAAACCAAGGCACCTGATTCCAAAGCCCACATTATTATTATTATTATTATTATTATTATTATTATTAATCCTTACCTGAGGATGCATTTTTATTGATGAAAGAGAGAGAGAGAGAGAGAGAGAGAGAGAGAGAGAGAGAGAGAAACATTGATTGGATGTGGAAACACATCCTGACCAGGGAGCTAACCCGCAACCTAGGTATGTGTCCTGACCAGGAATCGAACTAGCAACCTTTTGGTGTATAGAGAGATGCTCCAACTAACTGAGCCACCTGGCCAGGGTCCAAAGCCCACATTCTTAATCACTGTGTTGTATGTGACTAACTGACCAAAAGGCTGACTGAGTGACCAACTAACAGCTGTATGAAGGAGAGGCAAAGTAAACACTGGCAATCTTCCTGTCAGACATAGCTCTTTTTGGCTTTGAAACCATAAAAGTAAGTAAGGGCTTCATCTGGAGGCACCAGTGGTCCATTAGGCAAAAGAGATACTGATTCAAGAGCCCGTTTCTTATTCCTTATTCTTTCTCTGGCAAGATAAGGGATTGGCCAAGGCAAGGATCTGTCCTGGCATATTCCTGGAAGTATGGATATAGCTCAAGTGCTAGGGAGTAATAGTTACTGCTCCATCTGCTTGGAATGCCCTTCCTCCAAGTATTCACATGGCTCATAGCTTTATTTAATTTTCTGCCCAAATGTTACCTCATCAGAAAGGGCTTTCCTGATTAGAACTGATGTAGCATTGCTCTTAATCCTTTCTTTTATCCTGCTGTATTTTTCTTCACTGTTATCACTGTCCAACATTTATTTGTTTATAAATGTTTAGCTTGTCTCTCTCCACCAGAATATAAGTACCAGGAATCTGTGACTTTGTTTTGCATACTGTTATATTCCTAGCTCTTAGAGCAGTGCCTGGCAAGTAGTAGTAGGTGCTCAATCTATGTCTTCCCCCCATGTATAAATGATGTTGGAGTTTGATACCACCAGCTTTCAAGGACTTTCATCATTTGGAATACCACTCTCTTGTTCCTGTATATAACCCTTGTACTCCAGATAAACTCTGTGTTCTCTGAGCAGACCCCACACTTTATAATTCTGTGTCTTAGCTTGTGTTTCTTTTCTCTGATGGGCCTACATTTCTGTCCACCCAGATTCTGACCAGCCCTCAACATCTGTCTCTTTTTGAATGAATATAAATATGAAGAAATAATTACTACTGAATTTATATTAAATCCTAGGCATTTTCAGACATATGAGTTCATTTATTTCAACAACTCTGGGAGATAGGTATTGTTAGATAGTAAGCTTCCTGGGGGTAGGGATCTCTGTTCCCAGTGTCTGGCACAAAGTAGTACAAAATAAATGTTTTGAATGACTGTATGAATATTTTATAAAAGGGGAATTGAGACTGGTTAAGTGATTTATCCCAGCTAGTCCATGGCACATAGGATAGAAATCAGGGTCTTGTGGTTTAAAGTCTAGTACTTGTTCTAATATATTCTACAATAACAAGCAGTGTTCTAAAATGCCCAGAGATTTGTCATTCCTGAATAACATTTTTTTTGTGGTTATCTAAGAATAAAACAGAAGGTTTTACTCATTTAATATAAACATCTTTCTCAAATGGAAAAGGCCCTTTCCTATCTATGCAACACAGGATGGAGGCCAGGCTATATCTTTACTATTTGAGAAGCTAACTAAAAATCAATTATTGGGGTTCCCTACTGGTATATGATAAATGCCTTTCCCCCCTATTTACTTTCATAAGAAATCTGTCGGGAAGAGTGTTGCTGTTAGTGAGAAAATATAATGTAAATACTGATGGGATGTATAACAAGTGATCTAGGATCCACAAGTAGCCCTTGTTTGCTCATTCATTCATTTATATATATCCTTTTGTCCATTCAGCAAACTCTACAGAGTACTTAGAATTAGGTAGTCTTGTGTCAGATACTGGAAAATACATAAATGGAAAAGACATGTTCCCTACCAAATTGCTTATAGTATAATGGAGAAGAGAGATATGACTAAATAACCATATAATATACATGAAAGAAAAGAACTATATATAAATAAAATGCTAAGTAAGCAGAGAAGGGAGAGCTAGTAGTTATTTTTCAGGTTTTATAATGGGCAGGGCGGGGGGAGGGGTTTGAAATGGGCTCCAAAGAGTTTCATTAAGTGAAGATGTAGAGCTGGGTTTTTAAGGATTAGTTGGTGCTTAGGAGGCCAAGAGGAGAGAAAAGAGCTTTTCTGGAAATAACAAAGACCTAGAAGTCTGAGAGCAATGTTCAAGGATGAATAAATAAATAATACAAGATACTGATTCTAGATGAGGACTCCAAAGTTAAGAGCTACAGCAGAGGCAGCCTCTGGGACAAGACTGTGAAGTGCAGGTCATCTGTGTTGGGATCAGTTAGATTGCTAGTCCTGTAGTTTCCAATGGCAGTATGCGCATTTTAGCAGGGCCTACACAAGACAGTCAGTTGGGGTGCCATAAGAAAATACTAGAGCTTGTATTTATAGTGCAGTTATTTTTATCTCACACTTTAATTTTTATGTCTGTTTTAAACTATACCTAATGTCAGTACATGAATCTGATTCATAAAAAGATATTCATATATTGACAGTGTGTGCAGGTAGATTTTGTCATTAAATCTAGGGGTTAGCCTTCTCTGATTCTGTGTGATTCTGTGTAATGTTGCTGTTTTTCCTAGAGATTTAGTCTTTGATCTCTCTAGGGGCCACATGGACAGGTTCAGGGGGATGAGAGACTGATCATAGACTACCTCTGGTTTGGATGTCCTACTAGGATTTGGACATGTGATTCCTTTGGAGCCTGTATCTGTACTAAGTTCTCCTTGCCTTTCACTGACAGCCATAGCCTCTCTGTGCCTGCTGTTGCCTTCTTCCTCACTTTGGCCCAGAGAAACTTCTCATTTTCTCTTCTGGAATGAGAAAGCATTTTAATTTTTAGGTACTTGAACCATAGGGACAAAGGACTCTGATGATATCTCAACTTGACTGCTCAGTGAGCTCTTCATGCTGGGACATGGGGTTGCTATCTGACAAGAATGCAGCCCATCCTGGCTTATTTTATTCAGACTGCAGTGACTCTGGTTGGACAACACCATGCTGCCACGCCCTACCTAGGTAGGGCATCTGCCTAGGTAACAGAATGATATGTTGAACACAGAAAACAAAAACTAAAACCAACTGCCTTGAGGTTTGGCCTGGCATGTTGAACCATTATCCTTTTCCCTATAGTTTAGCTCTATAGCGCTGAGTATGTTCAGAGTTGTTCCTCATTGGATTGCAGCGACCCCCTTATAAACCTTCTGCCTCACCTAATATAGTGTTTACAACAGTGGTTTTCAGTTGGGGGCAATTTTGTGCCCTAGGGAACATTTGGCAGTATATGGAGACATTTTTGAGAGCTTGTTTGGAGGTTCTAGCAGGGGAGCGCAGCTACTCGTATACCCTTGATAGAAGACCGGACCTCTCCTTGGTCGTCTTCTTCGACCGAACGCGCAACTTCGGGATGGATGCACATGGATCGGTGAGGGAGGAGGGGGACACCCGCCTAGCCAGCCAGATCAGCCGAATCAACCCTGGCGATCAATTGGGTGACAGATGTCATGGCCAGATCGTCCTCACATCCAAGGAGACATTTTTTATGATCATGACTGGCAGCATGTCATTGGCATCTAGTGAGTAGATGCCAGGGGTGTTGATAAACATCTTACAATGCACAGGCTAGCCCCCCACAATAAACAAGTATCCTGTCCAAAATGTCAGTGGTGCAAAGACTTGAGAAACCCTGGTCTGGAGTGACTCCTGCCTGTCTCCACTGCAGGGTAGGGTACAGATAGAGGAGTTCCTGCATGCCAAAGGTCTGTGCTCAGGCTTGTATCAAGGCGTCCTCCCAGTAGACAAAAGGCCTTTGTAGCACCACTGGCCTCAGGCCTTTCTAGCAATTAAAAAGTGGACTTCTTTCCACTCCATATGCCCAGCAAAAAGGCCCCTTTGTCCTGGATGGGGCTGAGCTTTATTGGCAGCAGTGGCAGGAGTGTGTTGTTCTCTGTACTTTACAGGCTAGCACTTGTCTGCCTGCCTCATGTCTGTGTGTCACTCTACTACGCCTTTATTATCTGATACTCCAAACCATAGTAAATGATCATATTTGTAATGTGTGTGGCTATATATTCATTTTCAGGAATAATGGCTAGTACACTCTACTTTCTGTAATGCTTTAATCCCAGCTCTGTCATCCCTCCTTTTCCAAGCCCTAGGATTTGAACATATCTCTTGGAAATTAATTACTCTCTTCTCTACACAGTCTGGGAATTAGAAATTTGACCAAGCAGTGACTAGGCACTCTTCACTTAAACCTCTAGCATCTTGTCTTCTAGGATGTAGCCTCAGGGCACTATACCTGCTTCATTTTGTCCCATGGCACCTTTCCCTTCTCACCTCCAGTGTCTCTGCAAATAGTCTAATCTATCTCCAAAGTCTATTGGCTTCAGAACTTTCCTCTTGAGCTCCAGTAGCTTCTTGAGAACATCAAGAGATTGGAGCATTTATGCCTTCAAATTTATTTCATTCAGGATATCTTTCTGAGGGTCTACTTTGGACCAGTGCTGGGTTCCACTGTAGAGGAAGTAGGAGAATGAAGGGACAGGGCCCAACCATCTAACTTTTCTATCTTATGTGAGAGTGACAGAAACAACCTAAGATCTCAGGTGTGCCTACCAGAGGAATGCCCCCCTTTTTTTCCCCCAAGCGTTTCAGAAGTTAACCACCTACATGAGTGGTATATTAGTCTAAGGAGACTGCTGTTTAGCCCATAGTCAGAACATTTCTGGAAGTTCTCACTTAAGGTAGTTATTCTTTGAGTAAATTCTTATTAATGCCCCTGTATATGAAGCTCCATTTTAGAGACGATGGGGGAAACAAAAATGAATGGGACTAATTATTAAAGGGAAATTAGACAGCATTCTAATGAAAGACAGTTTTTTATAATGATAGGAATCTTGGGGGAGAAACCAAGATGGCAGCATAGGTAAACACCTAAACTGCTGCCTCACACAACAATTTCAAAACTACAACTAAAAGACAAAACGGACATCATCCAGAACCATAGGAAGGCTGGATGAGTGGAAATTCTACAACTAGAAGGAAAGAGAAAAGCACACTGAGACTCAGAGGAACTGTAGGAGGCAGAGGTACTGAGGTGCGCGTGTGCATGTGCGTGCGTGCGCGCGGGTAGGACTGGCAACTGAGTGCGCAACTGGCTTTCTCAAGCAGGAGGGAGACAAAAGCTCCCGACTGCGCTGAACTCCAGTTCTGGGTGAGACTCTGGGGACCCAGACTCATACGGGGTGAAACTGGACTGTCAGGAAAGAGAAAAGCACACTGAGACTCAGAGGAACTGTGGAAGGCAGAGATACCGAGTCGCGCGCATGGAGAGGGTGGGCAATGAAGTACGCGGCTGGCTTTCTCAAGCAGGAGGGAGACAAAAGCTCCCAACTGCACTGAACTCCAGTTCCGGGGACCCAGACTCATTCGGGGAGAAACTGGACTGTCTGGCAGCGGGCGGAACTCGAGGGCGACTTTCTCTCAGAGGTGCTTGCAGTGATTACCACGGGACACTGAGTCACAGGGGCCTGTTAGGGCAGGGCTGACGGGAAACCAAGGCTGTCTGCTCCGCCCTGAGACTCCGCCCCATCCAAGCTGAGCACAGAGGCTTTTGCAAGTCTTGTCTCATAAGGGTGTCTTCAGCATAGAAGTTCTCCCAGCGTAGACACAGCTGACCCTCACAGCCAATTGGCCTGGAGGTCAATTCCTTCCAGTGATACCAACAACAATCAAGGCTTACCTACAACAAGACTGTGCACACAGCCCACAAAGGGGTGCACCAAGAGTGTCCACCTCAGGTAACTGGGGAGGCTGAGCCACTGGGCCCTATAGGACACCTAGCACACAAAGCCACTCTATCGACTCAGGGAAGCAGCCAAAATGCAGAGACAAAGAAACAGGTCACAAATGAAAGAAATGAAGGAAAGCAAACGACTGGATATAGAGTTCAAAACCATGGTTATAAGGTTTTTCAAGAATTTTCTAGAAAAGGCCGATAAATTTAGTGAAACCCTCGAGGATATGAAAAAGGACCAACTAGAAATTAAGCATACACTGAGTGAAATAAAAAAATATTATACAGAGATCTAACAGCAGACTAGAGGATTACAAGAATCAAGTCAAAGATTTGAAATACAAAGAAGCAAAAAACACTCAACCGGAAAAGCAAAAAGAAAAAGAATCCAAAAATATGAAGATAGTGTAAGGAGCCTCTGGGACAACTTCAAGCGTACCAACATCAGAATTATGGGGGTGCCAGAAGAAGAGAGAGAGCAGGATACTGAAAACCTATTTGAAGAAATAATGACCGAAAACTTCCCCCACCTGGTGAAAGAAATAGACTTACAAGTCCAGGAAGTGCAGAGAACCCCAAACAAAAAGAATCCAAAGAGGACCACACCAAGACACATAATTAAAATGCCAAGATCAAAAGACAAAGAGAAAAATATTAAAAGCAGCAAGAGAAAAACAGTTACCTACAAGGGAGCACCCATACAACTGTCAGCTGATTTTTCAACAGAAACTATGCAGGCTAGGCAGGAGTGGCAAGAAATATTCAAAGTGATGAACAGCAAGAACCTACAACCGCCCTGACCGGTTTGGCTCAGTGGATAGAGCATCGGCCTGCGGACTGAAAGGTCCCAGGTTTGATTCCAGTCAAGGGCATGTACCTTGGTTGCGGGCACATCCCCAGTAAGGGGTGTGCAGGAGGCAGCTGATTGATGTTTCTAACTCTCTATCCTTCTCCCTTCATCTCTGTAAAAAATCAATAAAATATATATTTTTTTAAAAAAGAACCTACACCAATATTACTCTACCCAGCAAAGCTACCATTCAGAATTGAAGGGCAGATAAAGAGCTTCACAGGTAAGAAAAAGCTAAAGGAGTTCATCACCACCAAACCAGTATTATATGAAATGCTAAAAGGTATTCTTTAAGAAGAGGAAGAAGAAGAAAAAGGTAAAGATAAAAATTATGAACAAAAAATACATATCTATCAACAAGTGAATCTAAAAATCAAGTGAATAAAAAAATCTGATGAACAGAATAAACTGGTGAATATAATAGAATCAGGAGCATAGAAAGGGAGTGGACTGACAATTCTTGGGGGGAAAGGAGTGTGGGGGCGCGGGAAGAGATTGGACAAAAATCATACACCTATGGATGAGGACAGTGGGGGGCGGGTAAGGGCAGAGGTGGGGTGGGAACCGGGTGGAGGGGAGCTACGGGGGGGAAAAAGAAGAACAATTGTAATAATCTGAACAATAAAGATTTATTAAATTTTTAAAAATGATAGGAATCTTAAGCAAGGAGGATGATAAAGCTCACCATCTCATTCTGCTTCAAAACTTTTTAGGCTTCTTGCTGCTCCAGTAGTTTTCAGAATTTGTACATTGAAGAATGTACAAATTCCTTTTAAGGGAAATAATTTATCTCAGACCTAAAATGCTAGCTTAGATTATTTTTACTGTAATGTTACTTAAATGTGTACAAACATAAAATGAGGTTTAAGTTGGTATATAAAATTTGTATGCAAATATAAACAAAATGGATTTATATATTAAATAAAAATGAACTTCAAATCCAATAAAATGATACCGTTTACTGAAACTCAGTTTGCTCCCCAGCTCTTTAAGTTCAGCATGCCTTTATTATTGGGTGCCATCTGATGACTCAGTCCTCCCATCATCTTTCTCTATTCACACTACTATGAAACTTTGATTTATATTATACATCATGATGTCATTTGACCTTCATTTGGTTCAAACTTATTCCTTGTGTATTAAGTCCACTTCTATTCATTTCTTTGAAGTTTGCTATCTATGTGTCTAAATAGCACACACATATTACAATTATTTTAAAAGGATTGTTTTTAAAATCACAACATTATACCCTGGCCAGGTGGCTCAGTTGGTTGAAGTATTGTCCCATACACCAAAAAGGTTGTGGTTCGATTCCCAGTTGATGTTTCTCTCTCACATTAATGTTTCTCTCTCTTTCTCTCCCTTCCTCTTTCTAAAAATCAATAAAAAATACACCATATGCCCTAGCCGGTTTGGCTTAGTGGATAGAGCGCTGGCCTGCAAACTGAAGGGTCCTGGATTCGATTCTGGTCAAAGGCACATGCCTGGGTTGTGAGCTTGATCCCCAGTAGGGGGCGTGCAGGAGGCAGCCGATCAATGATTCTTTCTCATCATTGATGTTTCTCTCTCTCTTCCTCTCCCTTCCTCTCTGAAAGCAATAAAAAATATATTAAAAAAACACACAAAACAAAACAAAAAACCACACACCATTTCCTTGGGTAAGGATTTTTAAAATATCACATTATAATATTGAGGAATGACTAGCTAGCGTGGCCATGTAGGATGATGATGTGATTTACCATGTTGTTAGTGATCACTCAGTAATGATGTCATTTAGAATTGGCTCATGTTATGACAGAAAATTTTTTCAATCTGATATAAACAAAAGGGGAAATTTACTTGTTACACAAAATTTAGCCGAAACCGGTTTGGCTCAGTGGATAGAGCGTCGGCTTGCGGACAGGTCCCAGGTTCGATTCCGGTCGTCAAGGGCATGTACCTTGGTTGCGGGCACATCCCCAGTGGGGGTTGTGCAAGAGGCAACTGATCGATGTTTCTCTATCACCGATGTTTCTAACTCTCTATCCCTCTCTCTTCCTCCCTGTAAAAAATCAATAAAATATATATTTTTAAAAATTTAAAAATCTGTGAATAGGGCTAACAACTTATGAACTGACTCAGGGCTTACGTGACATCATTTGGATCCATCTCTCTTTCTCTATAATATCATATAGTATATGTAATTACAGGGGTGGGAAACAGTTGCAAATATACAAAACAGAATTTATTCTTGTATTGCTATTATCTATTTATTAATGTCTTTCTGCATACGAACAACTGTAAACCTACTTTTGCCCACCCCTGTGTATATACATAAATAAAAAGTAGAGTGTGTATTCCTTTTGTATGTAGGATTTTATGGGAGAATGAGATGTTAAACACATAAACATGTGTAAATGTTAAGGTCAGTGTTACTGTGACAGCAAATGCGAGCAGTGCTTGGCATGCTGGAGTCATGGCTTTGCTGCTCTCTTCCCACAGTGTACAACTGGACCGTGGACGAGGTGGTGCAGTGGCTGATCACATATGTGGAGCTGCCTCAGTATGAGGAGACCTTCCGGAAGCTGCAGCTCAGTGGCCATGCCATGCCAAGGTCAGGAGGCAACTGGGTTCTCTCACTTGTAGTGCAGGAAATGGGCTGGGGTTGGCTTGCCTTTCAGTTACTGTGGCCAGTTAAATGAGGTTACATCCTTTTTAGGATAGAATCTATAGACATCTCTTCTCACATCTACTGTGCACTTGCCATAAAACAGATCGCTACTTAGAATCCATTCTCTTATTTAATATTTCTACCAATACTGGGAATAGTACTAATAGCTGCCATTTATTGAGTGCTTAGTACATGTTAGACACTCTACTTCAGCACTTTTTATACAGTATTTCATTTAATTTTACATCAAAGCCTGTGGTGTTTCTCTTTGTTCCTTCACACTCCCTCCCCTTCACCCAGCTATCTCTTTTGTTGCCCAGGAGTCTCTGGGGCTCTTTTAGCCTCCCCAGAATTATGCATATCAGTTAATCTATTCTAAAGAAATTGTACAGAGGTGGGGGCTGACTGCCATTGGACCCAGCCTCCTCTCTGGAATGACTCCTCCAATAGCTATTGTGCCCTAACTTTGCCTCCTTTACAAACATAATATGCTAGGGCTTGGGGTGGGAGTGGAGAGGAGATGGAGTACTGCTTGGACTTCTTGTTATATCAAACTAGTGCCATATATCATTCAGTCATTAATCCATTTACTTATTCATTCAACGAATATTTACTGGGTACCTTCTCTGTGCCAAGCACTTGTGCTGGGTGCTGGGGATAAAGGTGACAACAACCTGTTCTTGTCCTCTAAGGGCTTACTGTCTGGTAAGTGCTGATTGTGTATATGTATATTCTGTCATCTTATTATGTAGGTGCATCTGGTTATGAGCTTCAGCAAAGGGGTCGGGAGGGGAAAGCTATTGGAATGCCTACACCTTGCAGTCTCCAGCCACAGAACTACCAGACACTGCTGTCCAGGCCCAGCTGAGCTGGCTGTTCCCTCTTCTGCTGCCTGTAACCTTCTCTTCATAGCTTCTCTCTGCCCTGGAGAGAATAATAATCTTAATGTTTGTGCATCCCTTTATAGAGTATTTTCTTACCATTATTTCAATTGATTCGCACAATTCTGGGAGGAAAGAATTACTGTCCCAACTTTTAGCTGCACAAACTAAATTTCAAATATTTTATGATTTATCCAATCTGGTAAGTGGCAGAGCTGGGATTTGAACCTAGGTCTGCCTGGTTCTAAGTGCCCTGCTTTTTTCACTGCTTCTCCCTCTTGCCCCATGCAGTTGAAGATGGATTTCCTGGAAGTATTCAGTTCAGTTCTATTTGACACACTTTACCAAGCACCTACCATATGTCATGGTCCCTGAAGACAAAGACAAGCATTAGACCTCATATCTGCTTTTAGGAACTCCAGGTTTGATGGACGAAACAAGCAATTGAATAGATGATTGATCATGAAGCACCAGGATTTAGGTTTCTTTCTCATTACCCATGGAAATAGTGGCAGTGCCTTGTGGATCACTTGACCGTTTCATCTTGAGGAATGACTATGCTTGGATTAAAACTAAAGCCTAGGATAAGAGAGTTCCCTGGTCATGGTCTTACTTAGCCCTCCTGTGGCTAGGATTAGATCTAAGACCAGATCCAGGTAGGCTGGGCTCAGGAATAGAGGAAGCCAAGCTGTGGTACTCTAGTAACATCGGGAAGCATGGGGCCTTCAGTGCATGGAGTAGGGATGGTTCTAAGCCCGTCACTAGGCAGCATGATACAATGGAAAGAATCCAACAGATTTGAGTTTGTATCTTGGCTTTGCTGCTTACTCGCTATGTGACTAGGCAAGTTACTCAACTCTAAGTGTCAGTTTTCACATCTGTCCAGTGGAGCTAATAATAGAACTGAGTTCTTAAAATCATGAGAAGTAAATTAGGTATTGAATGTAGTGTCAGAACAGTACAAGATACACATTAGTTCCTTACTAAATATTAGCCGTATATGGTGTTTGTTTCATAGCTTAGAAGTAGATAGCAGTCAAATTCATAGGTTTCTTTGACAAATAGACTGTACAAAAGATGACACTTGTTTTGTTCAGTCAGATGAAGTTCAGTACACCTGGTAGAAGTGCTCTAAAGAGGGTCTCCAAGAATTCTCAGGCTTATAGGAAGCATCTGATTTTACATAAATTTATACAGAAGGAAACTGAGGCCTTAGGGGAGGGACTCAGCAGCTTATGATTGGACAATTGAGTCATTCACTGATAGAGCTGACCCCCCTACTTCCCATTAGTGTCTCCTTGCCTCTCTTGTAGGTGGGCTTGATTGCTTCCCAGACTACAGAAGGAAGTAGGTGCTCCTGCATGCCCAGGCAGGAGTATAAACACACACTCTGATGTTAGAAGCTTCTTTTCTATCTGGGGAAACAAAGATATGCATTTGAAAAGAGCTCTAGCCCTAGCCATTTGGCTCAGTGGATAGAGCATTGGCCTGTGGACAGAAGGGTCCCAGGTTTGATTCTGGATAAGGGCACGTACCTGGGTTGTCGGCTCGATTCCCAATAGAGGGCGTGCAGGAGGCAGTTGATCAATGATTCTCTCTCATCATTGATGTTTCTATCTTTCTCTCCATCTCCCTTCCTCTCTGAAATATATATATATATAAAAGCATAATATGCAAATCAACCAGACAGCAGACCAACACCAGTCAGCTATGACATGCACTGACCACCAGGGGGCAGACGCTCAACACAGGAGCTGCCCCCAGCCCACAGGCCAACCTCTCAGTCCCTCCCCTGCCCCCAGCCGGCAGGCTCTGATCGCCTGATGGGGAACCGGGAACCAGGGTTGGGTAGCAGTGGATGCGGGTGGTGCCAGGGCCCTGATTGCCCCACACACAGAGGGCGACCAGCAGCGGCGGCGGCATGGGGAGGGGCCGGCTGCTGGCAGCCAGGGAAGATCGGCCCTGATCACAGGCCAGGCCTAGGGACCCTACCTGTGCATGAATTTCATGCACCGGTAGAGTATGGAGAGAGAAAGAGAGAGACAGACAGACAGAGAGAGCACCAGTAGAGTATGGAGAGAGAAAGAGAGAGACAGAGACAGACAGAGACAGAGAAAGAGAGACAGAGACAGACAGAGAGAGATTTCTTAAAAAAAAAAAAGAAAGAAAGAAAATAAGAGAGCTCTGACCTTATTGACTAGAACAGTAGTAAGTGCTCACTTGTGGGATCCAGATTAGAGGCTTTTCAACCTTTCATATCTTAGACTCTCCTCCTATACCCACTGTGTTCTAGCAGAAGAGAAACAAAGTTCAGTTTTTCCAAGGTCATTTTCTTGTTTATAGGCCCTCTCTTATTAGAGTTATTATTAACAATATGATTGAAGGTCATAAAAAATTACAGTATCTGATTGGGAGTAAATTATGGTGACTCAAGTATAAGCTAACATGATATGCAGTATTTGTCATCAGCAGGTTTATATTTTATGACTGTTAAATATATTCATCATTAAATATATTTAACTAGAGGCCCGGTGCACAGATTTGTGCACTTGTGGGGTCCCTTGTCCTGGCCTGCGGGGATCAGGTGAAACCGGTTCTCTGACATCCTGTGAGGGGTCCTGAATTGTGAGAGGGTGGTTCTCAGGTGAACCATCCCAGAATCAGGATCCCTCCTCTCTGGTTCTGGGTGTGTCACCTGAGAACCACAGCTACCAAGTCACCATAGCTCGATGGCTCCTGCGTTGAGCGTCTTCCCCCTGGTGGTCAGTGAGCGTCAAGCTATCGCTCGGACGGTAAAATGGTCAGCCAATCAGCCAGTCACTTAGGCTTTTATATATATAGATTGGGTTAGGATTAGGATGGTTCAGAGGACCCTAGAATCACTGGGTCATGTAGCGTGACATTTTGACAAGGACTGGACAGGAGAATGCATTTATAAATGGTGAGTGTGGAGACAGATATATAATGGATAATCCGTATAAGGGGAAGCACATGGAAAGTTTACACCTGGGTGAGGGAATGGTCACAAATGAATATCCTTAGAGACTAGGATACTCAGGAGAGGTAGACATGTGGAGAAAGGTGAACAAATTCTTGGTAAATGTTATGAGTCTCTGCATACTCACCACTGGATCCATCGGTATAGACTCTGTATTCTAGCATGCAGAAGGGAGCAGTTACCAGGAGCTAGGAGTCATGGAAGTGTTCCTGGAAGAGGTGAGGAGTTTTACCAGGATCCTTCCTAGCTTTGCTGGCAGAGAACTGAATGCCTACTCTTTGCCTCAACAGGCTTGCTGTAACCAACACCACCATGACAGGGACTGTGCTAAAGATGACAGACCGGAGCCATCGGCAGAAGCTGCAGCTGAAGGCCCTGGACACAGTGCTCTTCGGGCCTCCCCTCTGTGAGTCTTGTGGAGAGAAGGGCTGCTGTTGTGCCATGGAACCCAAGGCTGTTGGGGTGGCTGGGCTGAGGTCCTGGGTCTCCTAGGCACACCTGCCTCCACTTTCCCTGCTGCTGTTGAGATATTAAATGGTTTTACATTTTAGTCCAGCCAGTTATCAACATCAATTCATTAAATACATTAATGAAACATCTGTTTTGTGCCAGTGCTGTGCTGGAAACTGTAGGAAGACCTGGATGAATCATATTCTGCCCTAAGGGGATAAAATGAATGTTCTAGAGAGGTACACAGTGCTTCTGAATTCCAGAGAAGGGGTGGAGGAGGCATACTATAAAAGAGGTGGCAGGTGAGCTCTGCCTGTAAGGAGGGGTAGGGCTGTATTCCATTCAGGTGGCCAGAGAGGGCATTCTGGGTGGAGGAAACAACCTGCCAGGAACACAAAGGCTAAAATATGAAAGTTATGCTCAGGGATAAAATTAACCGATAAGGGCTGAATGCTATTTCGCTTTACCCTGCTCTCACTGTTGGTGTGCAGAATGTATGAAGTAATTGTTGAACATCTGTGTCCTTGGACCACCAAAGAGTACTAAGTAGGCTTTCACTGAAGCAATAGAGACACACTCAGGCCTAAGGAAGGGTGTTCGCTTCTGCCAGGAGTTAGTCAAGAGAATTAAGTGGTCCAGCTCCTGAAGATCTGCAAGAGCCTGACATCTTTTTTCTTATTCTAAGTGAAATCAGGGGGAACAAATATTTCTTAGAAAATTAGCCTTGACCAAACAGGCTCTTAGGGTTCACTCCCCGTCCTTTGAGATCTGTTGGCATCAGTTGAGGATGCCAGCAGCAGAATGCTATAGAGCCAAGGACTAGTCCAGAGAAGCAGCTGGCATGTAGGGTGGGAAATGGGAAGTGACTGCTGGTGGGTATGTGATTTCTTTATAGAGTAATGATGATGTTTTAAAGTGAATTGTGCTGATGGTTGTATAACCTTGTAAATATGCTAAAGCCATTGAATTGCACATTTTAAAAGAGTGAATTTTAGGGTGTATGAATTATATCTCAGTCATCATTATTATGTACATCTAGATTTTTTTTTAAAATAATAACCTGAGGGTATTTTTTTCCCATTGATTTTTTTTAGAGGGAGGTAAAGAAACATCCATGTGAGAGAGACACATCGATTGGTTGCCCCCTGCATGTGCCCTGATAGGGGCCAGGGACAAACCTGCAACCTAGGTGCATGCCATTGGCCAGGAATTGGACCCAAGATCCTTCGGTCTATGGGCTGATGCTCTAACCGCTGAGCAAAACCGGCCAGGGCCATCTAGATTTTTTTGTAACTCCTGGCCTTTCATATAGAGAACTTAAGCTTAGGAAAGCACATTGATCTCTTTTCAAAACTGCCACTCACTGTGTGACCTTGTGTAGGTCACTTTTCTCAGGATGTGTTTTCTAATTTGTATCATGAAACAATTGAGCTAATGGATCCTTAAGATTCCAGCTGCTACGTTCTATAATTTTGTGGGAAAACCCTTTGGCTGATAAGGGTCCTGTGTAAAAGACAGGAGGTCTGTTCCTTCCTACTACTATCTATATCCTTTTCCTTTAGGAATTCTATGGCCCTTGCCTTATCAAGTGATCTTCGGCAATTCAGTTCTCCTCTCTACACTTAGAGTTCCTCACCTGTAAAATGGGCTTGGTCAGTAAGGCTGTTACTGGCTCTCTCATTCAAGGACTCAGATAGAGCTGGGTATACTCCTGGGAGCTAAGATTTTGGAATCCAGCAGCTTTCCTGATGGAAAATATTGTTTTTATACTTGCCTACTGATGCTTGTTAAAGAAAATTGCCAGCTGGAATCTGAGGAAAATACTAGGAAGCTCTTTGCCAGGAAACTCTGCAAGGGTGGGGCCCTGCCTGGTGGGGTCCTGCAAAAAATCGCTTGATCTGTGTCACTCTAGGCTTTGTGTTCTCATCTGAACACGGACTGAAACCTCTAGTCCAGTGCTGTTCCCTGTCCAGTGCCCATGCAGGATTTAGAATGAGGGCCTATGCTAGCTCTGACCTGTGTTCTTCACCTGGATGAGTTCTTAGGGTTATGGTTCTCACGCCTCATCATAAGGTATGTAGTAGATAAATACTCCAGAGATCCTGGGCCAGTTACAGCTGCCAGCCATGGCTACCTTAATGAAAAGCCTGCTGTTGGTCTGAGGTGTGAAAAATCTTAAAAGCAGTAGCCAGAAGGGTCTGCTGAGTGAGCAGGACCCATCTATTCACAGCAGCTTCAAAGCTTGGAAAGAGGGAAAAGGGATCATACTGGCTCAGCAGAGGGTCCCCATTTGCTGATAGTAGATGACATCTCAGTCTTCCCCATGTGGCCACAGAGCAGCACATGGCTCTTTACAGACTTTTCCACCCTGCAAAGTTGACTCTAGGCGTGGAGGCCCATGTGTGGCTGCCCTAACTGTGCCAGTAGCCAGGTGTTAGGTATGATCTGAGAAACCAAGGCCCAAGGCAGTGTCCAGTTGGAGGCCTAAGGTGATGTCTCACTCTGGCAGCAGATCATTTGTTGAGGGGGCTTTTTCTCCTCTGCAGATAATTTCTCAGAGAAAATGAAGCTCAGAGAGATGAGGTGAGTTTTTAGAGTTCATTCAGCATTTAAATGGCAGAGCCATGACTCAAACCCCGGTCTTTATATTTCAGTGCTCTTTTCTACTCTGTAATCCTACCCTCTACTTCTGTAGAGGAAACAAATTATTATATAAAGAGTTTCAGCCTTGAAATCAAGTAAACTGGCTCTGTCACTCAGAAGTTTTGTGACCTTGAGTATATTCCCAAGGTTCTATATGCCCCAGTTTCTTCTAAACAAATGGTAGCAACTATTTTCAGTACAGTACAGTATGCCTGCTCTGGTCAGTCCTTGGCTAGGGACTACTGTGCCCTTGGTGCTTCAGCAGGAGTATTGAGAAGAATACAGGGAGAGACCTGCCAAGCAATTGTTGGGGTTGGGGAAACTGTGGAGAGGAAAAGACAACACTATACCTGTCTTCCTCTTTCAGTGACTCAGATAATAGGGAAGAGTCCTTGGTAAGTGGGAGTGGCTGCCTCTCTGGCAAAGCTTGCTCTGGTCTGTCACCTCTATCTTTACCTTCTTTCTCCTTTCTGTTATGTTCCAACTCACCCTTCCAGCCTTCTTCAGAATGCCTTTCCAGCCTCTTCCCAGGTATTTTCAACCCTTCTCTCTTACTCTCCTCTGGGAAGCCATAGCCCGTTGTACCTGCCTCCTTTATAAAATTCTGTTTCCCTGTCTGATACCATTTAAACTGGGAACTCCCCAGGAGTAGAAACAACTTTGTTCATCTTTCATCAGCACTTAGCAAAGGGCCAGGAAAGAGTAGGTGTCAAGTGATGTATGCTAGAAGTTATACAGAAGGAGGCTGGGCCTTACCAGAGCTACAGGACTAAGGGGAGTTGGGAGAAAATCCTTTCCAGCTTGGTTGTGGGGAGAACTGCTACCTATGGAGCATCTTTGGATAAGTGAGGCAATTAGAGCACTATTGGGGCTATAACCAGAAAGGAGGTGGGCCCAGGAATAGCTGTTCCAGATTAAACAGATACTTCAGCACAGAAGGCTATGTAAATGACAAAAGAAATTCTTAGCACATATTTTGGCAGGTAAGAATGAATATCTATAGCTGCTTGGGGCAGGGTATTATGGGCAGTAGATTAGGAGAGGGAATTCCAGAAAGTGATAATGATTAGAGGCTCACTTCTCAGTGCTAACTGGAACCTTGAAAATTTTCACCATTACCCCTGACTCTGTTGACATGTCAGCATCTCATTAGTTTATACTCTCCTATGCTGCCTTAGGCCTGATTGTGTGAACAGTTGACCTCATTTTGCTAAAATCTATTTACAGCACTCAGGCTAGGAATTCTGCCACCCTCTGGGTTCTCAGGTCCCAGCCAGCTTTCCTGGGTTAGCTTTGTTCACTTGGCCAACCACATTTGTTCTCATGAAAACTCCATCGTCTCTCTGCCCAGGTTATGTTCCCTGGGTGCGAGGTGGATGCTGAGAGCTGAGCTTGTGTAGGGGCTGTGTAGGACAGCTGGCCATATTCTTCATGTTTTAGGACAGTGGTCGGCAAACTCATTAGTCAACAGCATGGCAAACCGTGTGGCTCACGAGCTGCATGTGGCTCACGAGCCTCAGTTTGCCGACCACTGTCCTAGGAGCTGGTATTTGTCCTTCACATGCACTTTATATTATACAACCTCTCCCCCCTTTTTAGGCTAAAACCTCTTCTCGCTGCCTTTACTGAGTACTTGCTCTGGTCAGGCTCTAGGCTAAGTATGGAGCTACAAAGATAAATTAGTTTTGTGCTTGACCCTGAGGAACTCACAGACTATCAGAAAGAAGGTGACTCACATGAAAGCTGAAAAACATACAAGGTATACCCTGAGATAGTTAGAGATAAGTCATGTTTACCTGTCCAAAGAGAGGGTTGATCAGGGATCCTAGTTCAGAGAAGAGGAATGGAAGGATCTCTGTGGACTGTCCTGGGCTGGGAAGGTAGGTTGTAGGAACTGGAGTGGGATTATGATGGAAATCGGAGTGGGATTATGATGGAAAGAAGTACATAGACTAGAACTTGATTTCTGTATTTCCCCCTCTTTTTCTGACACAATAATTTATAGATTCTGTATTATTCAGGGTTCAACAGAGTAACAGAGCCAATAGGATATGTATATAGATATAAATAAGAGGAGATTTATTATAGGAATTTAATAAATCACGTAATTGTGGATGCCAAGAGACCCATGATCTGCCACTGTCAAGCTGGAGAACCAGGAAAGCCAGTGGTGTAATTCAGCCCAATTCTAAAGGCTTGAGAATCAGGGGAGATGATGGTGTAAGTCTGCGTCCAAAGGCCAGAGAATCAGAGGGCTGATGGTGTAAATCCCTGTCTGAGTCCCAAGACCCGAGAACCAGGAGCACTGATGTAAGAGGGCAGGAGAAGATGGATGTCTCAATTCAAGCTGAGAGAGCAAATCCACTCTTCCACCACCTTTGGTTCTACTCAGGCCCTCAGCAGCCTGAGGATGATTGGATGATGCTCAGTCTACCGATTCAAATGTTAATCTCTTAAGAAGACAACCTCACAGATACACCCAGAAATAATGTTTTCCCAGTCAAGTTGACATAAAATTAACCATCATAGTTTTATTTAGGACTCTGGGGTTCAGGTCAGGGCTCCTCTGAAGGGACCTGACAATTCTCACATCAGCCTCTCCAGCTCCCATCTCTTCCTCAAACTCCACATCCACATTCTTAATTATCTATTGGATAAGTCCATCTGAATGTTTCCAAAACACCTCTAAGTGCTTTCATTTACAAATACACATTTGATCTCTTTAGCAATTCTATGATAATGCATTTTACAGCTGAGGAGGCTGAGATCCAGATGGAGGAAGTGAATTTCATAACAAATTGGGGCAGAGGACAGCATAGAACCCAGACTTCTTAATACTTGTTGTAGGATGCTTCCTTTGATGGCAGAATTTCTCTACATGAGGCCTATGTTTAACCTTTTAAAGGCCTGTACTGATGACTACGCCACAGTCAGCTCCCAAGATGTTATTTGGAGGGAAAACTGAGGCCTTGGAACTCTTAAGTCACATTCTGGCTAGATCAGGAGATATAGGCCTCTCCATGGTGAGAGATATTTGTACGTAACAAAGTGGAAACAATACCTGCTGCATGAATATGAAAGTTGTCATGACAAAGTGGGTGTAGTAGAAAGATCATGCAATCAGGCACATCTGGATTTGAATCCTAGATCTGCCACTTTTTGTGAACTCCAGCAAGTCATTGCTCCTATGAGCCACAGTTTTCTGGTCTATAGAATGAGACTACTAATACTCTACCTTAGAGAGTAGTTGTGAGAATTAAAGATGGTGAATATAAATACCTGATACATTGTATATTTATTTTATTTCCGTTCCTTTCTTATATGGATTAAGGAGAGGGAAATATCACATTTGAGGCTGATCAGTAACAACTCAATCCCACAAATATTTATTGAGGGCCTCTGTGTGTTAGTCGGTGCTGTGCTAGGCACTGGTGTACAGACAAATAACGATCAAAGGCCACAGAGTAAATCAGCCATATTAGACTTGTTTACTTCCCACCACACTTGGTTGCTCATGGAATGTGCAGACAGTATAGCTGAGCTTAAGACCTATGCATTTGACAAGGCAGAAGGATGTATGTATGGGGTGGATGCTTTATATTTAAGTAAAGTCAAAACTGGTTGAAGAGATTCAGCAAGTACTGATAGGTGGAACAGTATTACCTTAGATCAGTGGTTCTCAACCTTTCTGATGCCGCGACCCTTTAATACAGTTCCTCATGTTGTGGTGACCCCCAACCATAAAATTATTTTCGTTGCTACTTCATAACTGTAATTTTGCTACTGTTATGAATCGTAATGTAAATATCTGTGTTTTCCGATGGTCTTAGGCGACCCTGCTAGCGGTTCTCAACCTGTGGGTTGAGACATTAGAAAGGTTGAGAACCACTGCCTTAGATCCTATCTTTGGTCCTGGCCATTTGGAATTCATATTCATAACTTGGATGAGACTGTGAAGCTGGAAAAAATAATAGCATCTTGTTCCAAATTGACCTGGACAAGGGTGAATAAGGGCTGAGTAGAATAGATAGGCGCCCCGTCTGCATGCCCACCTTAAAAATCTGAAGTGTTGGAGGTGCTGGTTGCATGGAGTCTTGTTTGAGCAAGAATACCTTTGACTTTCTGTAAGAGTGTAGAATTGAGAATCCCTGGAATTGAGAACCCCTGGGAAGCCAAGGTTAACAGTCCTTAACAAACAGGAGACTGTGTAGGAGGCTGGTGTGTTCCAGAAAGAAAGGCAGCTCACTATGCTGCAGAGATATCTCTTCTTGGGACCTGAAGGGAGGAACATGAGGAGTTGAGTATGGATGGAAGTGTAGGCTTGCCTAGAGGCTAGAACCGTGGTCGGCAAACTGCGGCTCGCGAGCCACATGCGGCTCTTTGGCCCCTTGAGTGTGGCTCTTCCACAAAATACCATGGCCTGGGCGAGTCTATTTTGAAGAAGTGGTGTTAGAAGAAGTTTAAGTTTAAAAAATTTGGCTCTCACAAGAAATTTCGATTGTTGTACTGTTGATATTTGGCTCTGTTGACTAATGAGTTTGCCGACCACTGGGCTAGAAGATGGCTGCTAGAGGACCCTTAGTTTTCTCTGTGAGAATCTGGCATAAACATGTAAAGGACATGGCTCCCATCCCAGACCTAGTAACTCCTCTCCCTTGGATGGAAATAGAATGTGCTAATCTGCCTTTGATCCCACACCCTCCCCATGTCCTGCTGCTCAGTCTTTCGGTGAGGAGCTATGAATATAACACTTTTTCTCAATCGGCCTCATTTTCATGTGTCTTTTTCTGCTGTCTAGACCCTTCCTTAGCTTGGTGGCTCCACCTGGGACCTTTTGGATTTCCATTAACCTCTTTCCTGGGATCCTGTCAGTCCTGCTTTCCCCTCCCCAACTTGAGGGTAACCTGCTGTGCACAGGAGGTCATTCCCTCTTTCCTTCCTTCCCTGACCCCCACATCCGGGGTCCTCTGAGCCTACAGCTACTCTATCCCAAGTTGAGTACAGAAGCAGTCTTCTTCTCCTTAAGTATCTCTTTCAGGTCTCCTGCACTGTGGCCCTGGGCCCAGATCAGTATACTAGGAACAATGTCAGACTCCAGGAGTGCCCTTCTTCAGGTTGGCTAAATTCTTAGGAAATGGCTTTTGCTCTTATCTTCTGTTATTCCTTGATTAGCTTTTCAGTTTTGCTCTGGAGACTGATTATTACTCTGAATCCCAGGTGGTGGCTGGGGCCCTGGCCGCTTCACCAAATTGCTGCCAGGCATTCTCAGCAGGTAGCTCTGCCCCTCTATTCCTGGCATGTGGACTATTTTATACATACCAATTGCTTGAGCTACTCCTGTTCTACCTGGTCTGTGGATGGAGCCACAGCCTAGAAATGCTCTCCATAGATGAGACTTACAGATTTTTTACCTGATTTGGACTTTGCCCCATCTAATCTAATAATAGACAAATATGCAAATTGACCGCACCTTCGCTACACCCAAGCCACGCCCACCAGCCAAGCCACGCCCACAACCAATCAGGACGAATATGCAAATTATCCCAACAAAGATGGCGGCTAATTTGCATATCGTGACAGCGTAGAAAGAAGCCAAGAGCTGCAGAAGGGAGCAAAGCTGCAGAGAAGCAAGCAAGCCGGGGGGAGGAGAAGGGAGGAGCGGAGGCGGGGCCAGGGGAGAAGGGAGGAGCGGAGGCGGGGCCGGGGGAGAAGGGAGGAGTGGAGGCGGGGCCAGGGGAGAAGGGAGGAGCGGAGGCGGGGCCAGGGGAGAAGGGAGGAGAGCAGGGGGGCTGGCAGAGAAGGCGGGGCGGGGGAGAAGGGAGGAGCGGAGGCGGGGCCAGGGAAGAAGGAAGGAGAGCGGGCTGGCGGAGAAGTTAGAAAAGCAGGGGGGCTGGCGGAGATCGCGGGGCGGGGACAAGGGAGGAGAGCAGGCAGGGTGGGGTAGAGTGCAGCAGGAAACCCTATTGCAGGATTTTTCCTGCAACAGGAACGCTAGTATATATATAATAGCCTAGTAATCCAGGAGACCCAGCTCCTGTGGTAACCTCAGTTCCACAGCCAGATCACAAGCTCTAAGCACCTTGGCTTTATATCTTTACCAGCCATCCCCTTCTACCTGCTCATGTACCCTAGCATGCTTACCCTGTAGAATGGAAGCCATTGCATCTGGATACATGGACCAAAACTGCAGACCAGGGATGGCTGGCATGTATTGAGAAGATACTAGTGCTCTCCTCTTCACTACATATTAGGGAAACATGATTTAATAGGTTTCCCGTGTTCCTCTAAGGCAGTGGTTCTCAACCTTTCTAATGCCGCGACCCTTTAATACAGTTTCTCATGTTGTGGTAACCCCAACCATAAAATTATTATCGTTGCTACTTTATAACTGCTACTGTTAACGAATCGTAATGTAAATATCTGTGTTTTCTGATGGTCTTAGGCGACCCTGCTAGCGGTTCTTAACCTGTGGGTCGCGGCCCACAGGTTAAGAACCGCTGCTGTAGAGCCTAAGACCATCGGAAAACACAGATATTTACATTAAGATTCATAACAGTAGCAAAATTACAGTTATGAAGTAGCAACGAAAATAATTTTATGGTTGGGGGTCACCACAACATGAGGAACTGTATTAAAGGGTCGCAGCATTAGAAAGGTTGAGAACCACTGCTCTAAGGCCTCTTATCCTTTCCAAACTAGTTCTTGACTTCGCAGAGAAATAGGCACAGAGTTTACTGTAATAGTATATAGCAAGTGTGTGCCTAAGAACAGAAACAAAGGCTTCATGGAAGAGGAGGTGCAGTGGACTCTGCAAGGCTAAGTGTGCAGTGGGCAGCCTGACTCACCATGCCTTTCCTCTCTGGCAGTGACCCGCCATAATCACCTCAAGGACTTCATGCTGGTGGTGTCTATTGTTATTGGTGTTGGCGGCTGCTGGTTTGCTTATATCCAGAACCGTTACTCCAAGGAGCACATGAAGAAGATGATGAAGGATCTGGAGGGGTTACACCGAGCTGAGCAGAGTCTGCATGACCTTCAGGAAAGGTAAGGCCTTGCCCCTTCTCCACAGCCCCAGTGTTGCCAGCTCCTGGGAGCCTCCTGTTTCTACTTGGGTTGTGGGCTACCTGGTCCCTGGGACCACATTGACATGGCTGCCCAGGCTGTGCCATCCTTCTAAAACTGCATTGAGGGTCCGGGTTCTTGCCATTCCAGTTGCATGGGCAAGTAATCTTCCCCAGGGCAGAAGCTTATTTCTATCTATTTTCTCTCTGAGCTTCAGAGGAAGAAATATGTGGCTATCAGAAGTCTTGAGCTTCCCTGGTTGGATGGCTTGCTAGGGGTCATTCTATGCTTTGCCCTACCTTTGCTTCCTTTCCCTTAGAAATAGATACAATGAACTGTTCTTCACTGTTCTCCAGAGAAACCTCACAAGTCTGTCTTCCTAATACCTTCCAAATCTCATAAGTACTCACTTGTATGACTTTGGGTAAATCCCTTTCCCTTCTAGGACTTATTTCCTCATCAGTAATATAAGGTGTCGAACTAGGAGAATGTTAATGACCTAGCTCTGATAGTCTGGGATTCTGTCTAAATAAAACTTAGCTTAAAACTACTGTTGAAGAGCTAGTTGTGGAAAAAAGGTACCAATTGATCCAAGTACTTCCTGATATCTAAGAACCAGGTCTGTGCTAGGAATTGTAAGGAATTCACTACTCCTGGGGCAACAAAACTCACACATGAGAAGGAGCAGTGAGCACACGCTTAGTGCAGTGATTCAGTGCCAGCTTATGGGATGATAACTCTAAGGACTGAAAGAGCACAGAGACAGGGGATGAATTATGTGGATGCTGAGGAGGTGGCCTTGAAAGATGGGTAGGGAGGTCCTGATAGTTAAAGTTGAATATGTAGTGAGGCCAGACCCCTGGTGCCTTAAGACTCATATGGAGAACTTCAGTAGGATTCAAAAGGCAACAGAGAGTCAATGCAGTTATTTGTGGTTTTTTGTTTTGTTTTTTGCTTTTGAGAAGAGGAAAGACTATCTTTTAGAAAATTACTCTGCAGACTAGGGATTCTAGTTTGGAATCTTTGTAGGAATCCATGTAAAAGGAAATGAAGTCTGGCTTTTTATTGTTATTTTTTAATGATAGATACTATTTTCTTTGGAGGGATAAGGAAGGGATTTCTTGTGAGCTAGGTACTGTTAAGCACTTAAATGCATTATTGTTATTAATAATCACAACACGGTTAGATAGGTACTATTATTACCCCTACTTAGAGTTGAAGAAATGAAGGCTTAGAGAGGGTTAGTGCCTTGCTTGGGTTCATATCTCAGTAAATAGTGAGCTAGGAATTTTGACACCCGCAGGGTACTGCCTCAGTAAAGGCAGTCCTATCAGATTCATTCCCATGGGCCGGATTTCTAGGGGTAAAAGGAGGAGTTTTATCTCTGAGCTGAGTCCTGGCTACTGTAGTGGACCCCTTGATCCTGCCCTTTGCCAGTTGGGGGCTAAATGCTGCTGTCTGGGCAGTCCTCATTCTTCCTTTGTCTGAAAAACATGTACTGTTTTTATTCCAAAGGCAAAGAATCTAGACCTTTGGAATGAAAACTAGGAGACATTCCAAGTTTGGGGATAAAACTAAGCTCCCAGCCCTCCCTGCTCCCTAAGACCTACAAGCTAAATGACCACTGTGGCACTCAGAGAAACAAATGCACATATCCCCAGAGATGGAATTACACGTGTGCACACATGTATCCTTTTCTGACAGTGTTCAGAGCTACATGCCACCTCCTCCCTCCTTCCTTACTTTAATAGGCCTACACTGCCAGCCATCATAGAGCTTTTTTTTTTTTTTGCAAAGTTCCTGATATTTTGGGTAGATAAATGTAATGCTACATGCACATTCCAGTTAGGATTTTATTGAGTTTCAAGATAATTCTTTGAGGCAGGCAGGAATTTTGATTCCCATTTAAAAACAAAGAAGCAGACTCAGTATAGGGAACAGATTTGTCCATAGTCACATAACTGCTTAGAGCCAGGACTTGGCAGTAAGGCTGCGCAGTTTTCTTACTTGTAATGCTAATTGATTGCTGCTCAGTCTTCTTTGGAGGAGATGGAGTGGGGCAAGGCCTGATAGTATATTTTATTTGCTCAATTTCTGCTCCCAATACTATTTATTGATTTTCATCTCTTCTAGATCCTGTTAAGACTATAAAAGTGGGTCAGTTTTGATTCTACTTTAAAGGAGTTCCCTCTTATATGAAGACAGATCTATCATAAGCTTTTCTCAAGAGACTGCTTTCAGAGAGGATAATATTTCCGTGAAGAATTGAATCTCTAATGGTGTAATTTTAGGCAGTTGTATCTTGAAGGAATACAATGAAGGAGGGTATTCAACCAGAGAGGATATGGGGGCAGGAAATGGCGCCTCTGATTTGTTTTAGTTATGTTTTAGCGCCACCTGGTGTATACTTTGAAAAGGTTCCATTCCCTTTCTCTGCGGACAAAATGGGCAGAAGACTGCAGCTTGTCAGCAGGAGAGCAGCCTAGACATTTCTTCCTCTTTCCTTCCCACTTATCCCACCACATCTTTTGAGGTTTCAGATATTGATGACCAATCTGGACTTGGGATTTTTTAGAGGTTGAATTCTGTTTCTGTCTCTTCTGTTTCACCTACCTAACTCAGTGGTCCATGCTCTTCTCTGTGGCCCTGTTTGTTCTGTAGCCTATCCTTTTTCTGCTGTACCTCAAGTTTAAGCCATGCATCACTTGTCTTCTTCATCACAATTTTTCCCTTCTATCTTGGTCTCCTGGTAATTTGGTGGTTCTTACTAAGGTAGGAAGACCTGACAGAGGTTAAGTCCTTTCCCTCTTCCAGAGGGATTAGCAAATCTTACTCTTTCTGCTGGGTTGTAGCCTATGCTTTGCCTTTCCTGACTCTTTCAGATGGAATTAATCACTCCATCCTTTGGGCTCATGCAACACCTCATATGTCTACCTATTGTGGAACTTATCACATTTTGTACAGTTATCTATTTGTCTAAATTAGATTAGATAATGAGTGCCTCAGTGGCAGGGACTATTTTTTAATTCATCTCCATATATCTAGGGCTTGACACAGGGCTCGACATTTAGTAGACACCTGAAAGTGCTTGGTGAGTGAATGAATGAATGAATGAATGAATGAATATAAATAGGTAGGTGGAAGAAAGATGAGAGGAAGGAAGGAGGCTTACTTGGATGGATGGAAGATTTTGCCAGTGAACAGAGGGAATGTGTGGATGGGGAGAAGGATATATTTTCATTATAACTGATGCTCTTGAGATCTTACCCACCATGGAAGATACTGAGGAAGGAAACTCAGGCCTTGGAGAAGCAGGGAGCTTTCCCAAGCTCTCCCTAGCCCCTTTGGTATGAATTTAATTTTTCTATGTTTCTGGTAACAGGTATTCAGGAGTACAAGCATTGGTTGGACAGCTCAATGGTTCCTTTCTCACCTTCCTTAAGTCTCCCCACCTCGTTTATAACTCAGCCATCAGGCTTTCTCTGGATCTTTGGTCTAGCTTGCAGGGTATCTACATTTATATTGAATCTTCCAGACACCCTTGTATAAGGGGAATAACTATGGGATTTTAAATCATACAGACTGGAATTCTAGTCTCACTTCTACCTGCAGTTACTCCCCCTCTCCAAGCCTTTATATCCACGCCTGTTTTAAGCTGATAATGATACACTATATCATTATCTGCAGGGAGGACAAATGTGAAATATCTCGTAAACTAATAGTTGTTATAATTTTAGCATGTCAGACACCTTAGAGGAAGGATTCAAATACCTGGGAACCTAGCTTCACAGACTGTATTACTGGCAGCAAACGGATGGCCAGTATAAGAATTGTGGTAATGACTGGTTTCTGTTGGCACTGAACTAACTTAGAGCCAGAGAGTCAGCAGAATAAGGAGAATATGTGCTGAGTGCTGGAGCCCTCAGTTTCCTCTCTGATGCCATGACTCATGGCGTGGTGGCTGGTACCCCCTTGCCTGGCCTCCTCCAGCTCCCTCATCGCCCCCCAGGCTGCACAAGGCCCAGGAGGAGCACCGCACAGTGGAGGTGGAGAAGGTCCATCTGGAGAAGAAGCTGCGAGATGAGATCAACATTGCCAAGCAGGAAGCCCAGCGACTGAAGGAGCTGCGGGAGGGCACTGAAAATGAGCGGAGTCGCCAAAAATATGCTGAGGAGGAGCTGGAGCAGGTAGGAGACTACACATTCTTGGACACAATGGGTAAGGGCAGGGCCCAAAAGTCTGGACGAAAAGTTTCGTGTGTGAGGACTTTGAAATATGGCTCAAAGAATATCTTGAAGAGTTACTAGACTCTTACCAGTAAGAATAGTGGAAAAGTTGCAAAAAAATGATCACTGTGATTTTCAAAGAACAGTGGGTAACAGGTGAGAACAATGATTTTGTTCTTTTTTTTATTGAGGTATTTACATGGATTCAAGTGTAGAGATTATAAGTATACATCTGGCAAGCTTTTACTTGTGCATATACCTGTGTAACCACCATTCAGATCAAAACACAGGATCTTTTAAACACCCCAGAAGGCTCACTTTTGCCTTTCCCTGTCAACTGTCACTATTCCTTCCAAAAGTACTATGGTCATAATCTCTAAACCAGATTAGTTTCATCTGATTTTGAACTTCATATAAATGGCATTATATGGTATATATTCTTGTGTGTTTGATTTCTTTCAACATTATGTCTATAAGAGTCATTTATGTTATTGCATAAAGTGATTTCTGGCTTATTTCCATTGCTGAGTAATAATCATTGCATACTATAATTATTTATCTGTTCTCCTCTGATGGACATTTGCGTTGTTTGCAGTTTTTGCCTCTTGTGAATCACAGTGCTGTGAACCTTCTTGCACATGTCTCTCGGTGGGCATAGCACTTATTTCTGTTAGCTTTATTAGAAACTGCTAGACAGTTTTTTCAGAAAGTTGTGCCAATATATACTGCCACCAGCAATGTGTGAGAGTTGTAGTTGAGCTACAACCTTGGTATTTTTAGGGATTTTAATTTTACACATTCTGGTATGGATGTAGTGGTATCTCATTGTGCTTTTAATTTTCATTTCCCTAATGACTAATAATATTGAACACTTTTCTTAAATTCATTGACCATTTTATTTGGGACTCTCCAGTTTTATTCTTCTTCAAGATGGCCTTGGCTCTTCTTGGTTCTTTGCATTTCCATGTTAGCTTGTCATTCCACTGCACCCTCTCCCTCCAAAAAACGTCCTGCTGGAATTTTTATTGTATTAGAATTGAATGTATAGATTAAGGTAGGGGGGAAATTGACATTTTAACTGAGTGATTCTTCCAGTCCATGAGCATTGTTTATCCTGTCACTTATTTAGGCTTTTTAAAATTTCTCATGGCAACATTTTATAGTTTTCAAGGTAGAAGTCTTTTTTTTAAACTTGCTCTTATTTTTTTAGCTTCTTGAGGTGGAAGATTCGGTCATTGATTTTAAACTTTTAATCTTGCATTTAAAGCTATAAATTTCCATCTTAGCACTGTTTTAGCTGCATTTACCAAGTTTTGATATTTCATATTTTCGTTATCATTCAGTTCAAAAGATTTTCTAATTTTCATTGCAATTCCTTTTTTAACCCCTGGCTATTAGAAGTGTGTTGCTTAATTTTCAAACACTTGGAGACTTTTCTGATTATTTTTCTCCTTGATTTCCAGTTTAATTTCACTGTAATCAGAGAACATATGTTGTATGATTTCAGTCCTTTCAAACATGCTCAGACTTGATGTATGTAAACAGGCAAAACAATACAATTGAAAGGCAAAGAGTGTCAGACTGGGTAAAAAAACAAAACCCACCTATACGCTATTTGTAAAAGATACTCTTTAAATATAAGGATACAAAACAGTTAAAAGCAAAAGGAGGAGATAAGGTATATGATACAAACATTTAGCAAAATAAAGCAGAGGTAATATATCAATATTAGACAAAAGTAGACTTTAGTGCAAGAAGTATTATAGAGACAAAAACACATTCCTTAATGATAAGTGTGTGAGTTAACAGTAATATATAACAATCTTTAGTTTAGCTATACCTATTTAAAAATATATAAAGCAAAAGTTGAAAAAACTAGAAGGATAATAGACAAGTTCATAATAAAAATGAGAGATTTTACCATACCTTTCTCAATAATAAGCAGCCAAAAACATCAATAAGGATATAAAATATTTAAACATGATTATTCAATTTGACCTTAACAACATCAAGAGCATTTTACCTAAAAATTACAAAATACACATTTTCTTTAGTGTTCACATACTGCTTCTGCTCCATTCTCTGCTCTCCTTCTGGGAGTCCAATATTTATATTTGACCTTTTAACTATATTCCATTTGTCTCTTAGGCTCAGCTCTGTTCTGTTCTCTCCATGCTTTGGTTTGATTATTTTCTATTGATCTATCCTTGAATTCTCTAATCCTGTATTCTGCTGTGAACATTGCACTATTTAAGCCATTCAGTGGAATCCTCCTCTCAGATAATGTATTTTTCAGTTCTAGAATGTCCATTTTACTCTTTTATAGTTCTGGTTCCTTTTCTAAAATTTCTATGTTTTCACTTATGCTTTGTGTTTATCTTTTCCTACATGTTCTTTAACCCTTTGCACTCGCTTGCTTTTTCTCGATTCCTTTATTCTAATGCTAACCATGTCGAGTCACATTCGACATCCGAGTGCAAAAGGTTTTAACTTTTCAATTGTGCTTATTTTAAAGTCTTGGTCTGGTAACTCTAATATCTGAATCACTTATAGAAATTCTTTATCTTGATTATTGGTTATATTTTTCCTGCCTCTTCTCATATCTAGTTATTTATTTTTATAGACAGCATATACAAAAAAAAATAGAAGTTCCAGATGATTTAAGTTCCATCAGATATAGGGTTTCCCTTCATTCTGTTAGGTATATAGGGTGAGGACTTTAATCACCTCAAGCCAATCAGAGATTGAACTCTTTTGGAACTGGGTTGTAGTTTTAGTAAGACTTGGTCTAGCACGCATTTGTCACAGTTTCTCAGGTAAGTCCTTTCCTAACTTTTTATGAGAGCTGGTGGATTTCTTTCTCTTAATCCTGAAAGACTATGAGATATTTCATTTCTGCCACTTGGAGATTTTTAATTTAGCTCGTTAACCTCTTGCTCCTCATAGCTTCAAAATTTTGCAGTTGTCTTAAGAGGAAGGCTGTGTGTTTGAGGCAGGTCCCATCCTTGCAATATTTTGCCTCCTAAGCATTATGAAAATATGGGAGATTTTGTTTCATTCTTTGGCCTAGCTACCTATTCTCCTGCACAGCTCCAGGATTCAGTAAATGCCCAACAAAGAAAGCTGGGTGTATGTTGGGGACCCCTCAATTTCCAATTTGTTAGACTAGTACTGTACTATAAACAAAAGCTAGGCTGTTTCTTTGTCTCCCAGTGGAGTCCTTCTGCCTGGCCCAGACCAAATTCTCAGTCCTCACCTAGAATCATCAAATGCCTTCACGGAAAGAAAATGGATGACAATTGTCAGTTCCCTCTAGAAAGGCTTTTCCCTCTCTGGATTTTTAGTTCATCTAATCTAGTGGTTCTCAAACTTTCTGGTCTCAGGACCCTTTTACCCTTAAAAAATTATTTAGGACCTTAGAGAATGTTTTCATGGGGGGCAATATGTTGCTATTTACCCTGTAAGAAATTACAACTGAGGCCCTGACCAGGTAGCTCAATTGGTTAGAGTATTGTCCAGATATGCCAATGTTGCAGGTTAGTTCCCTGCTCAGGGCACATGCAAGAAACAACCAAGGAATGCGTAAATAAGTGGAACAACAAACCAATTTTTTTCTCTTTCTCTCCCCCCCCCCACCCCTTTCTGTCTCTCTCTTCCTTCCCCTCTCTCTAAAATCAAATAAATTTTTTAAAAAATTAAAACTTGGAAAGTTAAAAAATATTTATTTATTAATTTAAAAGAATATTAAATCCCTTAAATGTTAACACAAATACTGCATTTTTATGAAAAATGACTAGGTTTTCCAAAGTAGAAATAATTTAATGAGAAGAGTGATTTTTAAAAATAATTTTGCAATTATTTTAAATGTCTGGCTTAATATGCTGCAGGTTTCTTATATTAATGTTTATATTTAATCTGTTGTGATATCACTCATCATGCAGCCTCTGGAGAACTCCACAGTTCGGTTGTGAAAGAAAGGGAGTGAAAAGAGTAAATAATTCTTAGTATTACTGTGAAAATAGTTTGGCCTTAAAGATGCTCTGAAAGGGTCTTGGGGACATTCAGAGATCCCTAGATTACAGTTTGGTAACTGCTGACCTAATCTTTATTGCTCCTACAACTCTATGTCTTTGAAAATGTTTCATAATTATAATAATTTACCTGTAAAAAATTTATAACTTATACTAAGCTTTTCCCAGATGTTGTATTTGATCAGAATTATTCTTTTGACATGACCTACTGCATTCTGTGTGGAGGTGAAAGTAAGGTGATAATACTTTAAAGCACATAGATCAGTGGTTAACTTTGCTGCATTTTAGAATCACATAAAAAGTTGTTTGATGATCAAGCCAACATCCTGGTTCAGTGAAATCAGAATCTGGGTTATAGTCCAGATATCAGCATTTTTAAAGTTCCCCAGGTGATTCCAGTGTGTGACAAGGTTGAGAAACACAGGCATAGAATAAAAGAATAGGACTGTAAACTCTGACTTGTCCCAGCCCTTATCTGTTGTCTTCTCCTTCAGGCAATTGTTAATTGTGTGCACAAGATATGTCTGTCTGTCTCTTTGCCTCCTATCTCCTCATTCCCTGTTTCCTATTTTGTAATTATTTCTCCCATTAAACAGTTTTTGAGCCTGTTAGGCCAACCCTTTTGTATGCCTCCCCAACTACCACATTCCCGTCTATTTGGCTTCTTTTTCCTTTCTCTCTCCATTCTCCCCTTCTTAGCTTATTCTATTCCTTAAAATGCTTTTAATGTAGAAGTTGATCATATACTTGCAGACTTGGTGTATTAGACTCTAAGATAGATCCTTCATTTTAAGTATACAAAGGCAGGAGTGGGCCATTTGATAGTTTCTTTTTCAAGGAACAAAATCCAAGTGAAGATTGGCCTTATTCGCTCGCTAAGGAATAAAGATGTTCTGTCCTTAGTTAAGGCCTTCCTGGTCTATTTTAGGCTGTCGAGAGGACCTCAGGCTTGCTATGGGATACTTGTCCCATTGGCTGAATTTGGGCACAGTGAGATGGCTGTCAATCCCTTTTTGCTCAGATTCTGAGCAGCTGAAGGTCAGTGTCCAGATGGAGGAGTTGTAGATCACTTATACTGGTAACCTGAGTGAGTTGCAAGTCATCCAATGTGTGTACTATCAGTATGTATTTTCAGACCTTTCTCATTTGAGTGCCTTGTGATTGTCAGTTTCATTGAATGATTCTGCTGAGAAGTCAGTGAGGAGATTTATGCTTATACATTGTCTGTCCATGTCTTGGCCTCTGTTGGCAATGCTCATTGTAAGATGTAAGCATGCTTCTTATCTTCTCACCTTGTAGAGTGTCCTTCAGAGCCTATCTGCCTGCTCAGTGAGAGAATCATCTGGGTAGAGGAGACTTTGGAGATCATTCAAGTCAATTCCTTTCTGGAATAGCAATCAATTTTTAAGGTCTCCATGACATGAGATCTTCATATAACTCTCCTGATGGAGAGCTCACTTTCTCCTGAGATCCAGAAAGTTTCCTCACACTGAATTGAGATCTGGTTTAGGAAGTACAGGGTCACACCGCTAGCTGAATGACAGACCAGGGACCAGAACCAGTCTTCTGAATTCCTAATCAAGTGGGTTTTTTGTTTTTGCCACATTGTGATGTCTTGAGGTCCAAGCACAGACCCCAACTCTTGGAAAGATGATTATTCATTGAGCTGACCTGTGCCTGAAGTGAGAGGGAAGATTACTGAGGTTGGCTGCATGACCAGAAGAGGCACTTATTGTGGGAAAAGAGTGCTCTAGTCTGGTAGCTAAAAAACCTCAGTTTGAGTTCTGGTTGATGCTACTGTAGTCTCCTCTTACCTGAGGTTTTGCTTTCTATAGCAATTCAACTATATTAAATGGAAAATTATAGAAATAAACAATTCATAAGATTTAAATTGCACACAGTTTTGAGTAGTGTGATTAAATCTTGTGCTGTCCCACTCCATTCCACCTGGGACATGAATTACCCCTTTGTCCAGTGTATCTACACTGTCTATGCTACTTGCCAAGTAATCACTTAGTAGCTATGTTGGTTATCAGATCAACTGTTCTGGTATCACGGTTCTTGTGTTCAAGTAACCTTTATTTTACTTCCTAATGGCCCCAAAGTGCAAGAGTAGTGATGCTGGCAATTCAGATATGCTAAAAAGAAGCTGTGAAGTGTATTTATGTAGAGGCATGCCTCGAAGATATTGTGGGTTTGGTTCTAGACCACTGCAATAAAGCCAGTTGTAATCTTTTTGCTGGAGGAGTGTCTGCTTTCAATCTGTAAAATACACCAAATCTGTGAAGTGCAATAAAGTGAAGTACAATAAAACAAAGTATGTTCATATAGGAAAAGTTATAGTATATACAGGGTTTGGCACTACCCATGGTTTGAGGCATCCATTGGCGGTCTTGAAACTTATTCCTTGTGGATAAGGGGGATTGCTGTACTTTCTGTGTGACCTTGAGTGGTTACTTTCCTCCTCTTGAGCTCCTCCTCTTGAACTTGCTTCCTTGTATATAAAATACAGAGAATAATCCTTGCCCTTTCTCCCTCTTTGGAGAATTATAAAGCTCATATAAGATAGCAGATTAAGAACTCTGAATTCTGCCCTAGCCGGTTTGGCTTGGTGGATAGAGCTGGGCCTGCGGACTAAAGAGTCCCCAGGTTCGATTCCGGTTAAGGGCACATGCCCGGGTTGCGTGCTTGATCCCCAGTAGGGGTGTGCAGGATGCAGCTGATCAATGATTCTCTCTTATCACTGATGTTTCTATGCCTCTCTCCCTCCCCCTTTCTCTCTGAAATCAATAAAAATATTTTTTTAAAAGAACTCTGGGGAAAAAAAAGAACAAAAAAAAAAAAAAAAGAAGAAGAAGAACTCTGAAGTATGTTACAGAGGCATTGGAGAGGTCATGGTAGTAATAAATGGACTTACGTCCTCTTGGCTGCACAGGTTCGGGAGGCCTTGAGAAAAGCAGAGAAGGAGCTGGAGTCACACAGCTCCTGGTATGCTCCAGATGCCCTTCAGAAGTGGCTGCAGTTGACCCATGAGGTGGAGGTACAGTACTACAACATCAAGAAGCAAAGTGCTGAGAAACAGCTGCTGGTGGCCAAGGAGGGGGTAAGACATGCCCTCATGCTGCCTTCTTCTCTCCTCACCTCCCTCCCTTTCACCTGCCCTTCTTCCTCCTTTCTGCCTTTCCCTATCCTTACTGTTGGACAAAGAGAGATCCTCGTGCTGGGTTCTGTTTCTTTTCCTAATAGACAGCTTCTGATAATTTCTTTAAGCTTCTGGAGCAGGTAATGAGGGTGTGGGGGTATCCCACTCGCCTTCTAGGAAAGATGCAGCAAATGGAGGCAGGCATTAGGAAGACTGCCAGCCATGGACTCCCGGGGCAGCATCCTCCTGGTGCTAGGGTACTGACAGGGGATCCTTTTGCTTCTCTTGTTTCCTCTAATCTCTTTCTTCCTCTACTCTTTCCCTCCTCTTGCCTTTCTTTTCCCTTTCCCATCTTCTCTACCTTTTTCTTGTGCAGCCTAAGCTGTGATAAGAGGGGAACCCAACTACCGAAAGATATTCCTCAAATTCTAATCCCTGCTTTTTTTTTTAATCTGAGGGTCTAATCTTTGCAGGCTGAGAAGATAAAAAAGAAGAGAAACACACTCTTTGGCACCTTCCACGTGGCCCACAGCTCTTCCCTAGATGATGTGGATCACAAAATCCTAACGGCTAAGTAAGTAGCACCTGTTGCCCAGCTCTGGCGGTGTCCATCCCAGTCTCAGAATTCGAGGGTGTACAGGGCTTCCAACCCCAATTCTACTTCTTCGTTGGTATCAGGACAGCTCTGGTTTCCTGTCCCAGCCCTTATCTAGTTCCGACCTTGTTATTAGGTTTATAATTTAATTGTGTTTCTTATTTATACATATCTCTCAAGTTGTTCCTCTAAGAGACCTCATTCCTATTGGGGTTCACACCCAGCCCATGCCTGCAATTCTCTTTTATCTGTCCTCAGGCAAGCTCTGAGTGAGGTGACAGCAGCTCTGCGGGAGCGCCTGCACCGCTGGCAGCAGATTGAAATCCTCTGTGGCTTCCAGATTGTCAATAACCCTGGCATCCACTCACTGGTGGCTGCTCTCAACATAGACCCCAACTGGATGGGCAGTACACGCCACAACCCTGCTCACTTCATCATGACTGACGACGTGGATGACATGGATGAGGAGATTGTGTCACCCTTGTCCATGCAGTGTAGGTGATCTCTTGGGTGGGGATGAGGGAAGGAGTCTTTGATGCACACACAGGTTTAAGTAATTGCCCACTGCCATGCTTAAACAGCACATGGAGCAGATAACAAGGAAGACAGTTCAACTCATAACCTTAGTTAAAGAACAATTGTCACCAGATATTCCTTTATAGTTGCCCTTTCAGTGTTTTTCCTTGCTTTATGCTGTCTGCCCTTCTGGGTTTATTGTATTCAGTGTGTCTCCCTTCACTCTGTGCTTTTTAAGTCCCTTTATTTACCTCTGCCCTCCCCCATCTGCCTTTGTAAAAATCATCTCCTTAGTGGTTAATGATATAAAAATGGCTTTTAGTTTAACTCATTTATTTTATTGCTTTTATTTGTTTTCATTTTATATACATTATTCTTAATTGCTAATGTAGATGAATAGAATGATGTCTCTTCCTCTCTGGCTTTTTGTGTGAGACCCCAGGAAGCAACAGTCCCTTAAAGTGAAATAGCCCTAAATCTTCCAAACCAGAAAGACATTCTTGTCCAGGAGACGTCTCCTGCGCAAGCATGTCTGGTTTTCCACCTGAACTCTTGGACCTCCCCACCCTCTGTCCTGGGTCTTTTTCCTTTCCGTTGTCTCCTTTGTGAGTGATAAGAGCTAAGTAGAACAGAGTTGAAAGAGACAGAACTATGTGGGAATTCTTCAGTGAACAAAGGAACTTAACCCTTACTGGCCCAGTTGAGGTTTTCTCTGGATCAGAGGCTATTTTAGATACATATACTAGAGCCTTATAAAAAAAAAAAAAGCTGTTATTCTGGGCCATATCCCATGGGTGCAGAAGGGATGGCAAAAACCTGGGCCTGGGTTAGGGGCTTACTTTCAGAAATCCAGATTCTTTAATCACGATGGATTCCAGCTCCAGACAGGACTTATTTGTAAAATTTTCAATGATACTTTGCCTCTGGCCAAGACTCTTTATCTCCTGTTTTGATATCTTCTCAGGGCTTCTACTCAAAGGCAACAAGGTTAGGATCACTGGCAGGCAGAGCCTGATCCTTGATCTAAAGGCTCCTCCTATGTTCTCTGGGTTGGGAGGGCCCATCATTAGCTCTGAACTACCCACCCCTTCCCCCCTGGCCCTTCCTTATCCCATTGGTGGGCAAGCTGAAGCCCTCTGTAAATCAGATTCTCTTCTCCTTTTGGCCTGGCTGTTGGACCCTAGATGCTGCCTGGCTGATGGGGCGTAGGTTCAGTGACCGCTCTCTCTGCTCAACATCCGCCGGCTCGGATGATCAGTCCCTCTGGAAATACCCCGGTTTGAGAAGCCCCTTTGGGGCTTTTGTTTTTCCGACTTTGGGGACTAAACCAACACTCCTATTCCACGGGCCCCTTCTCCTGCCTGCCTCACTCCCCTGCCTGCTCCCTCAATTCCCTAAGCACTGTCCCTACTAACTGCAGGGAGAGGTTCGGGGGTGAGAAGGACCAGCCTGCTCAGATGAAGGCTGGAGAGAATACCCATGGTGATGGAAGGCTTAGGCTTCTCCTGTTAGCCCAGCTAGACAGATTTCCTGGTGGCCCCTCTTCCAGCTGGACTGGGATGGAAAGAGGGAAGGAAAGATTATCCTCCTCTTTTCTCTTTTTAATGTTTTTCCCTTATTTCTGTTTCCCCTTTTTTCTCCCTCCCTATTTCGTGCTTCCTTTTCCTCTTCCACTCTGCTTTCATGCCTTGAAGGCCACCAGCCATGGAAGCCCTGCCTCCCCAGCTCTCCATCACCATGGACTTTTGCTTTCTCCCTGGTGGTCCTTCTAAGGTTTCTGCCACCCTTATAACCTGGCCCTTTCTCCTATTTTTAGGGAGAAGGCAGGGAAGCCCATCTATCAAGGTAGAGGAGAAAAAAACAAAGGTGTGAATTCTGTTTTCAGCTGGGGCTGGGAGTAAGCCCAAGGGGTATGCTCTAGCACATTCCTGAGTTACTGGTGCCCACGTAGACCCCTTCACTGGGCATGGTGGCCATCATCTTCCAAAAGCCTGATTTGCAGCATTGATTCAAGAGCTGGTTCTTTGTTGTTTACATGTTTATTAGAGGAAATTCAAGTAGTAAAAAGAGTAAGCATGAGCACAAAAAGGCATCCATAGTCCCACCATTTATGAGCGCCTTTTCTTTCAGTCTTCTTGTGAGATTTTAAAATAATTTTTATGTGGTCAAGATAATGATAACCACTACCATTTATTGAGTACCATGAACCATTTCAGGTACTTTAAATACATTATCTTGAAGCCTTACGACAATCTTACAGGATTTTATAAATTAGGCATTAAAATAGGAATGTCAGTTGCTCAAGGTCACAGCTAGAAGTGGAAAGGCCTGGTTTCAAACTCTATAGTCTTTTGTATTCCATAGTCCAAGGTATTTCTTTTATAAAAAATGTTGTGTCCCTTGGTTTGCCCTGAGCATTTTAACCCTTTGTACGCCATAAGCGTCTGTAGATGCAAGCAGAGGACCTTTCCCACATGCCACGTGCGTCTATAAAAAAAAAAAAAATGTTTTCCCTAAGTAGCAGCCCTGACCAACTTTAAAATTATTTTTCGTGAGAATTTTCAGCTGAAAATAAATATTCAAGAACATGCGAATTATGAGTAATATATTTATTTTTGTATATATTTTAATTAAATTCAAAATATCGTGGCGTGTGGGGATGGTTTCCGTTTTGGACACATGGCAGTTAACTGGTTAATAGGCATTTTTCTGTGCATTTAAAATCTTTTCATAAGTACCATTTTTAATAGGTATATTGTCTTCCAGTAACTGGATATATTATCATTGTCTCATTGTTCCACCTTTTTGTTGCTTTCACACAATTACTAATTATGATGTGATGAATATGTTTGTCTATAAATCCTTGTCTAAACTATGAATTATTTCCTGAGGTTGGCTTTCTGAAAGGCTGGTTCTTAGTGCTCTCCCGAACCTTGTCCCTAACCCCTATCCTACCTTGTCCTGCCTGTGTCCTCCCACTAACTGCTTTGTCATATCCCTTTATAGTAATGTTGGCCCTTGGTCACTTTCCATTGGAATTGCCACTAAAACTGACCCAGGCACCTTATCTTCAATTTCCCCATTTTAGGACCCCTGGTGGGAGGTTTTGGGGAAGAGGTGTCCCATTCTTCAGTTTGGGCACTAGAGGCCCAGAGTGGTCTCCAGCAGGCATTTCTCCATGGGCACACCTGCTTGCCTGCTAGCCCAAAGTAGGCTGGCCCTTCCTCATACTGTCTTCACTTTCCTTGCAGCCCCAAGCCTGCAAAGTAGTGTCCGGCAGCGCCTGACGGAACCACAGCATGGCCTGGGATCTCAGAGGTTGGTAGAGGGTGAGGCTGGCCACTTCTTGACAAGCCGGGTATCTCTGCGGCGAATGCGCAGCCTTTCATCTGGACAGTCTTTCAGTTCTGAAGGCCATGGGACCAGCTCTCCATCTGCCTCTGCTTCTCCTTCTTCCTGCTCCTCTACCACCACCACCACCACCGCAGCCGCCACCACCACCACCATCCATGTCCACCCTGTTTATTACCACCAAAGCACTTCCTATTTTCTCCAGATGGATCCCTCCTCTGACCCACCCACTTGTGACAGCACCACTGTGATGCCTGGGCAATCAGAGAGCTTGGGGTATCAGCTGTCTCTCTTTCTTCCCTTCCTTCCCTTTCTACTGCCTTTACCTTGGCCTCTGCCTGCTGGCTGCTGCTTGGTTAGCTGTGGGTTTGTGTGCAGTGTGTCCTTTCTCAGCCCTGGGATTCCTTAAGGTCAGCATAACTCCTCACACCTTCCTTCCCTTCTGTGTTTGGGGTTTGCTGAATCTAAACCCCTCCCTCATGGTCCTGTAGCACTTTTGCTTAAACTATGAACTTTTACATTCTTTATCTCAGTGGAGACCTCACTTCCTTTACTTCAACAAACATTTAATGATACCTACTCTGTGCCAGGTTCTGCTGGGCATGAGGATTCATAGATGATAATAAACAATCCCAGCCATTAAGGACTACAGTCTGGCCTGGGAGAGGTACATAAATAATTATGGAACAATTTGCTAAGTGCTATGGGGGTACTGAGGAGGGAGTGACTAACAGTGTGTACTTGGGTGGAACACTTCACAAAAGAGATGGCATTTGTGCTAACATCTTATGTACAGTAAAAGGAGAAAATGTATTCTAAGCTGAGGAAACATGTGCAGAGACATTGGAAATTCAAAAGAATCTGATATTTGTGGTTAGAACATTGGATATGTGTTGGTGTGAAGGGCTAGCAAATGAGGCTAGAATGATGAAGGGCTCTGAATGGCTAGGGGCTTTGGCCATTACCCTTTAAGAGACAGAGAACTGCAAAAGAGTTTCTACTGGGAAGCTAATTGATCAGATTTGCATTTTAGAAATAACATATTAGTGGACTAAATAAGAAAAGGAGGAGGAGACAACAGGAATTTGGAAGTCATTGTAGTAGACCACTAGGGGAGGTAATAAGGTGTTGGGATGGAAAGGAGAGGATTAATTTAGTACTGGCCATGAGGGATGAAGGAGGAGGAGGAGTCTGTGATGACACTTGGAATTAGGGAACAGAAGAGGGCAAACATGTTTAGGGGTTTTGGACAAGAAAAGTTTGTAGGTGAGGCAGACATCAAAATAGACAGAGTAGGAAGTTAAGACTCTGAAAGGTTAAGTAGTTTCCTCAGGTCCCACAACTAATTAGGAGCAGAACATAGACTGGAACTTGGTTTTCCATTCTAGGATACTGTTGGATATTTTTATCCTAACACAAGGTCATATAAGAATTAGTGGGAAGCTTTCTCCCACAGCTTGATTTGGCAGTTGTAGGGACTTGCCCTGTTGATACCTCAAGATGATAGGCTAGGGTCTGAGATAGTAACCTTGACATTGTCTGGAATAGCTTAGGGACCCTCAGAAAGTCTGTCTCCTTTGGAAGAACCTCTCATCTCTGAAGTTGTAGCCATGGCCCAGTCCTGGCCTTTGGGCTGCATCCTGCTTATTACCCTGTTGCTTCGTTTTGGTCCTGCCTCACTCTGGATACCAAGCTCTCTAGCTCTGCCCCTTGAACCTCTGGATAGTTATCCTTGAGGGCTGTTCCTTTTTCTTTCACAAGGAACTGCCTTTACTAGCATTATTGCTTAGCAGAGCTTCTCATCTTCATTCTCATCCTCATTTTCATCCAAAATCCCAGGCAGGGAGACTGCTTTTCCCAAAAACAGATGGAGAGTACTGAGTTGGTTTGGGGGCACTAGAAGATGCTGCAAATATCATGTTCCAAGGCCCATGCTGAGGCCAGTGGGGAGGGTGGGTGGGAAGGTACCTACATCCACCTGGCCTATTCACTGCTTAATTTTCTTTTGCACCATGCACCAGAGGATCGTCTCTAAAGGCTAACAGGCTCTCTAGTAAGGTTAGTAGTTGGGGATGGGAGCCCAAGGCAGCCCAGCCTTTGGGGAGGGATACCCCTGGCCTGAATTGTCTCAAAGATTCAGGGAGGGAAGATGAGCTTGCCTCAGTAGACCTTGTCTCTCCTAAATCTATCCAGGCTTCCTCCCAGGTTCTTTTCTTTCCTTTGCAAGTCTCAGCTTTTAGTTGATGGGGAAGGCATAGAAAGATGGGAAACATGACCAAATGGGGCTGTGGGCCTGGAAGACAAGAGTCTGACCTCTCTTCCTTGGCATTAGAAAGGTAGGCTCCGCCCTGGCTGGTGTGGCTCGGTTGGTTGGAATGTCATCCCATGTACCAGAAGGTTGTAGGTCTGATTCCTGGTCAGGGCACATACCTAGGTTGAGGGTTTAATCCCCAGTCAGGGCACTTGTGGGAGGCAACCGATTGACATTTCTCTTCACATCAATGTTTCTCCTCTTTCTCTCTCTCTCCCTTTCTTTCTCTCTTGAATCAATAAGAAATAAAACAAACCCTCTCATCCCCAATAAAAAGAAAGGTAGGCTCCTAGGAGCCTTACCACCTCAGCCTCAAGGGCCTCTTTTCCAGTGTTGCTCCTCAGAACTTCCTTGGCATCATGCTCAGTGGTGGTTCGTATGTATGAAGAAAAGGCAGGATATGGAGAGGATCATCTTAGGGCTTAGAGAAGCAAGGGTACATTTACATAGAAGCAAGAACAGCATCAGATATTATGAAAACAAATATGAGACCAGATTTGGTAAACACAAGAGAATGTGGCTGAAACAGTATTTGTAGAATGGGAGTTGGAGATAGAATTGTGTTCTGCTATCCTCTATCTCTAGGAAGGTACTGACTCATGGGGTAGCTGCTTAGTTAATTGTTTCCTACTGAGAATTAAACCTACAGGGTGGGGCAAAAGTAGGTTTGTCGTTATTTGTATGGAAAATAATACAATAATTAATAAATAAAAATATAAGAATTAACTGTTTTGCTTACTCTCAACTATACTATAAACCTACTTTTGCCCACCCCTGTATAATAGCTATAAGCCAACCTCCTGCTTTTGCCTATTTTAAGGGTCTGGAGCCTTTCCTAATTTTTGACCCACAAGCTTCCTTCTTCCCAGGTCCTGTGGTGCTCCCCTCTCCCACTCCCAACACTTTCCCTTTGGCTTCCTGACTTGTTTATTTAAGCATTTCCCTTAGCCCTCTCCTCTAATCTGGGTTCTCAGGCCTCTGGGAAAGCAGAAGGAAGGTTAAGGGATTGGCAGGGGACCCCCACATGTACCCTTTTTTTCTGTAGCAGCCGGAGGGGTGGCATCCATAATTGGTTCATGGCTTTTTTAGGAATTGCCACCTCCGAAAGGGTCTCAACTTCATGGACTAGCCTCTGTGTGTGCATGTCCCGTGCGCAGTGCCACGCCCCCATAACTCAGCCTTGCAAAGAAGCCTCTTGTGACTGGCCCCCATGTGGGTCTTTCAGCTTGACCAGCCTCATCATCATCATTCCCACTATACTTTCTACATTTCCAAGTACTTTGCCAACATATTTGATCCCCCAAACAGTCTTGCAAGATAATTGAATTGGTATTATCTTCATTTGGCCCAAATTGAGGACCTGCAAATTTAGATGACTTGTCTAAACTCAGGCAGAGATGGAAATTGAATCAAATCTTACGATTTCTAGTGTGCAGCTCTTCTGAACCACTGCTGCTTAAAGGCCAAACATCCTGTCTTTCTGCACCTCTCTCCATTCTCCCTTGCAGCAGAACTTTGAAAAAGATTCTACCCTTCCTGCTGCCAGCCGACTTTGGTTTGAACTCTGCAACACTTCTCTATGACCCCCTTTGAATCCTGTGAGAGGGTTGATGGAGGCAGCATCCTGGCCTTTTTGGGTGGGTGATTGTTTGCAAGGCTGTTCTGACTATCTCCTCCCTAGCCTGGGTCAGGCCCACTTACTGCATGTGCCCTGTTTCTTGGAGCCTGGCCCAGACTGGATGTGTCCCAGGGTGTGACAGGAGTAAGTGGGGGAGGAAGGCATGGAAAATGGTGACTCAGAGCAAGATGTGGATTCTATGTTAGCCAGGGTTGAGTCCTAAGAAATCTAACCAGCTATGAGTAAGCAGAGATGTTATGAGGAGAATGCCTGGGGTATTGAAGCCTGTGGTTGCCCTAGTTTGGGGCCTGGCCATTCTTCAAGGGTGGGGCCCAGACATTAGAAAGCCCTTTGCCTGACAGATGATGATATAATGACATTTGCTTTTGCTTCTTGTTGTCTGTCTCTTCTTCCCCCATCACTTTCCCCTTTCGTTTTTTTTTTTTCTCCCCTTGGTCTTGCTTCTTCTTTTGCTTTTCTTCTTCCCCAATTTTATTCTCTTCTCTCTGTCTCTTCTTCAATTTATCCCCATTTCCTATTCCTGCCTCCTCTGTCATCCTGTGCTTATGACCTACTCGTTTTCCTTCTGTTTCTCATCCTTCTCTTTCCCACTATGCCTTTTCATCCTATTTTTATTTCTCTTGCTGCTCTCTTTACCCCCATTTTCATACCCTGTCTTGTCTTTTCATGTTGTTTCTCTCCTCTGTCCTGTATGCGTTCCTTTCTTCCTCTTTGTCCTGTCTTTCAGGGATTTGACCCATTCCGATTCGGAGTCCTCCCTCCACATGAGTGACCGCCAGCGTATGGCCCCCAAGCCTCCTCAGATGGCCCGTGCTGCAGATGAGGCTCTCAATGCCATGACTTCCAATGGCAGCCACCGGATGATTGAGGGGGTCCACCCAGGTTCTGCGATGGAGAAGCTGCCTGATAGCCCTGCCCTGGCCAAGAAGGCTCTACTGGCGCTGAACCACGGGCTGGACAAGGCCCACAGCCTGATGGAGCTGAGCCCCTCAGTCCCACCTGGTGGCTCTCCACCTTTGGATTCTTCCCATTCTCACAGCCCCAGTTCCCCAGACCCAGACATGTCATCTCCAATTGGGGACAGCCGAGCCTCACAGGCCAGCCGAAATACACGAATTCCCCACCTGGCTGGCAAGAAAGCTGTGGCTGAGGAGGATAATGGCTCTATTGGCGAGGAGGCAGACTCCAGCCCAGGCCGGAAGAAGTTTCCCCTCAAAATCTTTAAGAAACCTAAGAAGTAGGCAGAATGAGGGTGGCGGTGGCAGGATCGCTTATCTTTCCCTGGTCTTCTGCCTCCCCTTTCCTGCCTTCCAAGATACTGGCCCCTAAAGTGGGGCATGGGAGGGGTTGGCAGGGCCTGGGCACTGTAGATACCTGCCCCCCTCATCCTTGGGTCCTTCAACATTATTTATTAACTGACCACCATGGCCTGCCTGCCCTGCCTCCCTCCAACTATGGGCTGCTGCTATCACTCCCTCTCCACTTCAGTGCATGTCTTAGTTGCTGTCCCCTCAGCTACCAGCTCCACCTCTGAGGTCCAGCTCTGTCTCTGCTGTCCCAGTTTTGAGGTTTGGTTTCTTGTTTTTCTCTGTCTCCTGCTTTCAGTCTCTTCCCTCCCACCACTCCCCAACTTCCCCTAGCCGCTATGGGGGAAGATAGGAGGAGTAACTTCTGACACCTGTGCCTCAGATTTATTCCACCCCACCTACAATGGTTCTCTTTGCCCCCAACTGGGTCCTAGGGCCTAATATTTGAGGTTTGTATTTTGGGAATGTGGTGAGCCAGAGGAAATCGTGGCCTGGTGCTCACTCAGGCCTCCAGGAGTCCATGGGGGACTGAAACCAATTCCCAGAGAACAAGCCACTAGAGAATTATAAAGAGAGGCCACGCTAAGGGATAGATTGGGAGAGACTTCTTAGTTGGAGGAGGAGTAGATGTTAGAGTTGTGGGCCACAGGGCTGTCACTTTTTCTCTCTTCTCTCATCCACACCTGCCTCTCTCTTATCCCTGCTCCCCCACACTGTAGGAGGGTTTGTCTATTAGAGGTGCTGCCCAAATGCTCCCCAAGCATCAGTACTCCTGGCAATCAGGACATGGCTCCCCTGGCCATGGGAGCCGCAGCCATGATACAGGTCTCTAATGGGGCCCTGGAGCTGTTGGGCAGGATGTTGCATTTGAAACAAAAGACAGTTTAAAATTTAAAAAAAGAAATCTCCTGAATTTCCCAAGTGCCTGCACCACACACTCCCCTTATCAGCACCATTTTCATGTTACTGCATACCCTGGGCCAGAGGCTCAGAAAGGACACAGCAGATTAAGGGAAGGGTGTGGCTAAGGAAGATGGTGTAGGTGAAGGTGGCTATGTAACCACTTCCTCCCACCCTTCCCCACCTTCTAGACAACTCTCTTCCCTACCTATTTTTGCTATGGCTATAAAGATATTTTCCCTCTGCCTCACTCCTTGACATGCCTTTACTCTGGGATCCTATTTTGGGCCTGGGGTGAGGGCACCTGGGGCTGGTCTTAGGAGGGGGGTAGGCTGCAGACTGCCTTGTACCCCCTGGACACCCTCACATGGGTTTTTCTGTGTTATTTCATAAGACTCTTTGAAGTCCAATAAAGCATGTAGGAGATTTTAACCTCTGCTGGCTTTGACTCTTATGGTGTTGTCTGTACTCTTTGTGGCATAGCAGACAGGATGAAGAAGAGAGTATTTCTGCTCTGTCAAGAGAAAATGAAACTAATACACAGACCCAAAAGGTCTCTGGGTAGAGTTACCAGGTGAAATACAGGACACCCAGTTAAATTTGAATTTCAGATAAGCAATAATGATTTTAGTATAATTATATCCCATGCAACATTTGGGACACATTGTTTTTATTTGCTAAATCTGGAAACCCCATCTTTTTTTTCATTTCTTTAATATATAACTTTATTTCTGGTTATAGAAACAAATGCTAAGAGGAGAAACAGAACTTCCCCATCCACATACAATCTTCTATCTAATAATAGAGTAATATGCAAATCATCACTCCGCTACACTCACAAGCCACGCCCACCAGCCACGCCCCAGCCACGCCCACCATTCAATCTGAGTGAGTATGCAATTAAACTGAAAACATGGCGGCAGCCCCACCCCCCAGCCTCTCCAGGTCTCTGGGAGTTGGAGAAGTCAGGCGCCAGCAGCTGAGGCTGGCTGCAGCCACGGAGACCAAGAAGCCCCCTGCCCCATGATCCCAGGCTGCAGCCAGCCTCAGAAGCCTCAGGTCCGCCTGCCCAACGTCCTGGGGAGACGGAGAAACTGGGCCCCAGCGCCTGAGGCTGGCTGCAGCCACGGAGACCAAGAAGCCGCCTGCCCCATGATCCCAGGCCTCAGCCAGCCTCAGAAGCCTTAGGTCCGCCTGCCTCACATCCACCTGCCCCACGTCCTGGGAAGAAGGAGAAACCGGGCCTTGCGCCTGAGGCTGGGTGCGGCCGGGAGACGAAGAAGCTGCCCGTCCCGTGATCCCAGGCTGCAGCCAGCCTCAGAAGCCTCAGGTCCGCCTGCCCAACGTCCTGGGGAGACGGAGAAACCGGGCCCCAGCACCTGAGGCTGGCTGCAGCCACGGAGACCAAGAAGCTGCCTGCCCCGTGATCTCAGGCCTCAGCCAGCTGGAGAAGCGGTTCACCCCACGTCCTGGGGGAGACAAGAAACCAGGTGCCAGTGCCTGAGGCTGGCTGCAGCCCGGGAGATGAAGAAGCCGCCTGCCCTGTGATCCCAGGCTGCAGCCAGCAGCAGAAACCTCAGGTCCGCCTGCCCCACCTCCTGGGGGAGACTGAGAAACCGGGCCTCAGCGCCTGAGGCTGGCTGCGACCTGGGAGATGAAGAAGCCGCCTGCCCCGTGATCCCAAGCCGCAGCCAGCTGGAGAAGCCGCCCTCCCCATGTCCTGGGGGAGAAAAGAAACCGGGTGCCAGTACCTGAGGGTGGATGCGATCTGGGAGACAAAGAAGCCGCTTGCCCTATGATCCCAGGCTACAGCCAGCTGGAGAAGCTGCCCACCCCATGTCCACCCGCCCCACGTCCTGGGGGAGATGGAGAAACCGGGCCCCAGTACCTGAGGCTGGCTGCAGCCCGGGAGATGGAGAAGCCGCCCACCCTGCGGTCCTGGGCACCAGTAACTGCGGCTGGCTGTGGCCTGGGAGACAGAGAAGCCACCCACCCTGCGGTCCTGGCACCAGTACCTGTGGCTGGCTGTGGCCTGGGAGACAGAGAAGCCGCTCACCCTGTGGTCCAGGTGCCAGCACCTGCAGCTGGCTACAGCATGGTAGATGGAGAATCCGCCCACCCTGCAGTCCCGGGCACCAGCACCTGTGGCTGCCTGTGGCCTGGGAGACAAAGAAGCCGCCCACCCTGCAGTCCTGGGCGCCAGCACTTGCAGCTGCAGCACAGGCGAAGCCCCCTGTCCACCATCCCCTAAGGCTGCAGCCAGCCTGGGCGCCTATGGCTGACCAGAGGGAGGGAAGCCCGGATCCTGGGTGCCTGTGGTCAGCTGGAGGAGGGAATCCTGGGTACCAGGTGTGGGCCGAGGCAGAGGTAGTTAGGGGCAATCAAGCCAGCAGGGGAGCAGTTAGGGACAATCAGGCTGGTAGGCAGAAGCAGTTAGGGGCAATCAGGCAGGCAGGTGAGCGGTTAGGAGCCAGCAGTTCTGAATTGTGAGAGGGATGTCCAACTGCTGGTTATCCCATGAGGGGTCCCAGAGTGGAGAGGGTGCAGGCCAGGCTGAAGGACACACTCCCCGCTGCCACCCCCCCCCCGTGCACGAATTTCGTGCACCGGGCCTCTAGTTTAATAGATAAAAGAACAGTTACAATAAATTAAAAACAAAATGTAGAAATTTTAAACTTTGTTATAGCTTTAAAACATTGTTTGATACAATTAGAAATCACATTCATTTCTCAAACTTAAAAATATGGCTCCTTATTTAAAAAGTACTGTATCCCATTAGAAATGAAATGAAAAGGCAGGCCGCACAGCCGCAGTGGGTCCTGTCTCCTGAGGGTGGCCTGGCTCCTGCCACCACACCGGGTGTCCATGAGCTGCCCTGGGCTCCCCAGACCAGACTTCACTCACGGGCGGTGACATCGCAACGTGACCTCCACTTCACACTCCAGGCTTAGACCTTAATTTCCACTTTGTAGGAAACCACTGCTTTTAAAGCACTGATTATTAAACATATTGTAAAAAATACTTTAGACAGACAGCCACCGTAAAAAAAAAAAATCACACACATACATACACACAGCTCTCTGGGCCATCTTGACCCCACCTATCCTATAGCTTCACCTGTAACCAATGACTTAGAATTACTTCACAGATCAACAAACAAGTGTTGGCAAGGATGTAGAGAAAAGGGAACCCTTGTGCACAGTTGGTGGGAATGCAGATTGGAAAACAGTATGGAGGGTCCTCAAAAAATTAAAAATGAAACTGCCTTATGACCCAGAGATTCCACTTCTTGGTATATATATAAAGAAACCTAAAACAGTAATTCAAAAGAATATATGCACCCCTATGTTCAGTGTTATTGCAGTGTTATTTACTATAGCCAAGATATGGAAGCAACTCAAGTGTCTATCATTAGACAAATAAAAAAGTAGTGGTACATATATACAATGGAATATTAGCCACAAAAAAGAAAGCTTACCATTTGCAACAGCATGGATGGATCTAGAGGGTATTATGCTAAGTGAAATAAGTTAGTCATAGACAAATACCATATTGCACTTATATGTGGAATCTAAAGAACAGTACAAACAAAACAGAAACAGATTTATTGATACAGAGAACAGACTGATGGTTTCCAGAGGGGAGGGGGCTTGGGAGACTGGGTGAAAAAAGTGAAGGGATTAAGAAGTACAAATTGGTAGTTACAAAATAGTCATGGGGATGTAAAATACAGCTTAAGAAATATAGTCACTAATCTATATATATAAAAGCCTAATATGCGAAGTGTCCCCTCAGGAGTTCGATCGCTCACTATGACGTGCACTGACCACCAGGGGGCGGCGTGGACTGGAAGAACGCCCCAGCTGGCAGCTGCTAGGGACCCTACCTGTGCATGAGTTTTGTGCACTGGGCCTCTAGTATTGTAATAACTGTGTATGGTGCCAGATTGGTACTGGAAATATCATGAGGAACACCTTTCTAAAGTATGTAATTATCTAACTACTATGCTGTATACCTGAAACTAATACAAAACAATATTGAATATAAACTGTAACTGAAATAAAAAAGTATTTTCACATTAAAAAAATTATTTTGTAGGGAGATTGGGATGCACCTGGAGGATACATACTGCCAAAGAATTATTACTATAAGACTATAAATAATACATTTAAAAAACACACACACAAAGACAACCAATGGGTCTGGGCTGCCTGTCACTACTTAAGCAGGGACAGGGTTGAATAATATATGAGCATTTATTCCAATAATGCCGGCAGTATGGGAGAGCAGCAGGTCATCCACAAAAATCTGCTCTGCCCCTCCCCATAAACCAGCTGCTTATATTAGGTAGAAGGACAAAGATTATGGGGGAAAGTAAGAAAGAATTACAGGCATGGGAAAGTAGGAAGGTAATAATCTTTACAGGTTACAGGCAATGAGGGCTGGTGCCTCCAGGCACCTCTGGGATCAGATTACTGACAATAGGGACTGGGGGTTTGCAAAGGGTGGGTGCCTCTGGGACTATCTGAGGTTGTACATCTTTCCCTGATAGGCAGCACTCAGAAAAGGAGGATGGACTGCATTCCGATGTTAGCTCCCAAGTCAGCCAGGTTAGAATGTGCTTTCTCTAATCAGAATAGAACAATCACAGTTAACAGAGCATGTTTAATACTTCCTATAATTACAGCCCGTCCCCACTATTCTATTTCTGCCCCTACCAAAATCAATGCAAGATTTTAGGGAGGGAACGCCACAGGAGGTTTCATAAAAATCAGTTTGTGTAGCCCAAATCACCAGCTGCTACATCAGTCACCAAGCCATGTCTATCCTACCTCCACAAGGACGTTATGGCTGACCCGGTCTCTACCACTGTCCCCTGGAGAACTCTAAAAGCAAATGGATCTTGTCCTTTCTCAAAACTCTCCCAGGGCTCCCATTTACGTCAGGGCAAAATGCTCGCCTCGCAAGGCTCTTTTCCAATAGGACGGAGCAGTGCGAGGCTTTCTGCTGACCTAACAGCCCGGAGGCTCCCGTCCCTCCGGCTGTGGATCCCAGGCTATGGCTCACATCCGATGGCAGTCTCGTGTTACCAAAACGGTAGTACAGTAGTCCAAGATAAGAAAACGTGTTTTGGATGGTTGGCTTTTAGTTGTTATTTCAAAACACTTGAACTGTCTTGACCTCAGCGGGGACGCAGTGGCGAGAGCGGAGGGCCCGGTCTGGCGGGCTCTGAGTGCTAGGTCCCGTCCCAGGCTCGGCGAAGGCTTTGCCCACACCCAACATGGCGGCGAGAGCTCCGGGTCGACTCCACACGCAATGCAGCTGCAGGAGGGGTGCGGTCTGCTGGACCCTGCCCATACTTAATATGCGGCGGGAGAGCCGCACTCCCGCCGGGCGTGCCCACAGCCACGGCTGCCGTGAAAGGGGCGCGGTTTCGTGGGCCCCGCCCACCTTCAACCTTGTGGCTAACGGGCGAGGCTGACTTTCTGTAAAGCTGGTCCCGCCCACCGCCGGGCGCTGGCAGCGTAGAAACGTCAGACGAGCGACGTCGCATCGCTTTTGCGTCACGGGTGGCGGGAAGGAGATTCGGATTGCCGCGCCTTGGTGGAGGGCAGCGCTCTGCGGAGGAAAGTGCTCTGCGGACCCTCTCAACTCCCGGCACTTGTGCAGCCCCCTGGAGGTCGACCCTTCGCACTCCGCCACCTTCTAGCTCCCCCGGCGCCTCAGCGCTGCAGACCCGAATCGGATCCATAGCGCCTCGGCCACCAGCTGCGATGCATGTGATCAAGCGAGGTGAGGGGCCGGAGAGGGGACGGTGGGAGAGTGGGGAGCGGGTCAGGGGACGCGGCTGCTGCCGCCCGAGCAGTTGGCCGCGCCCGCCCGTCTCCGCCGCTTCCCGCCCTGCCCGCGCGGCTTCCCGCCTCGTCAGCCAGCCGGGCCTGCCGGCTGACCTCTGCCCCCTCCCCCACTCGGATCTTCTGTGGGCGCCCCCTGCGCTGGGTCATCCAGCCGCGTTTCAAAAGAGTAACCCCTTCACCTTGACCGAGTAGTTCCTGTGTGCGCCTAACGTTTTCCAGGCAGCATTTTCCTCACCGCGAGCCCCTGAGGTAGGATTATCAGCTCCATTTTATAGATGAAGAAACTGCAGCGCAGAGAGAGAGAGGGGGGTCCGGTGACTGATGCCAAGCCGCCCATGTAGTTGATGGTGAGGCCAGGGCTGGAACCCGACTTTTATTTGAAAGCAGTGGGTTGGTCCTAGGCCGTAGGGGTGGGGTTACTAGGGGGGGGGGGGGGGGACTTTGTACCCTTCGAGGGCACCTATTAGCTCCCTGACCTATAGAAAAGGTGTGGAAGGGTGAGGAGACCGTGAATAGGACCAGATCTCAGACAGACATATCCCTGGAATGGGATGTGGTGCCATTTGTTCCAGGTTTAGTCCCAGAGGAGTTTGGGATGGTGACCACCTGTCCTTCCCCCTGATGAGAAACTGAATCAGATTGGGGTGGCCAAGACGTCTTCTGACAAGATGGGAGTCCGGAAGAGGAGTCCGGAAGAGGCTGTGGTATTCTTCCTCAGCAGCTACTTCCCGTTAGCCTTGCTGAGCTCCTCCTGGGTTCCCGCCTTTTGCTTGGCTGTGCGACGTAATGAGAGACAGTCCCTGCTTTGGGAAAGGGTTTGTTCATATTCAGGTTGGGGGAAACAAGAGCAAAATGTACTTTTAACAGAGAACCATACCAGACAGATAGGAACAAGTTTTGAGTCGAATCGACTGATGCTAAATAAAAGTCATTTTACAATGGTAGGCACTCCGTAGATACTAGTTGGCTGACTGGATGTTTGTTTTATCCACTAGGTTCTGAGTTTCAAAGATGGGACTTTATGCCCACACTAGCACTGGACCTGCCATGAAGAAATGCTCAAAGATCGAATGAGAATAAATTTTATTTTATTGATTTTATTTTTTTAGAGAGAAAAGAAGGGGGAGAGGGAGAGAGAGAGAAACATCAATTGGATGCTCTTGCACACCCCTTACTGGAATCGGCCGGTAACCCCGCCATGTACCCTGATTGGGAATCCAACTGGTGCCTCTCGGTGCATGGTGCTCAACCAACCAAGCCACACGGGCCAGTGGGAAGAATAATTATTTTAAAATATAGGATGCCTGCCCCCCTGGCTTGGCTCAGTGGTTGAGCGTGGACCTGTGAACCAAGTGATCAAGGGTTCTATTCCCGGCCAGGGCGCATGCCCTGGTTGAGGCTCGGCCCCCTACTAGAGGTCGTGCAGGAGGCAGCCAGTCGATGATTCTTTCTCATTGATGTTTCTATCTCCCTCTCCCTTTCTCTCTGAAATAAATAAAAATGTATTTTTAAAAAATACATAAATGTGTATGAAGCCCTGGTGATGGGGTGGCTCAGTTGGAGCATTGTCCAATACATCAGAAGGTTGCAGGTTCAATTCCTGCTCAGGCACTTACGGTAGGCAACTGATGGATGCTTCTCCCTTTCCTTCTCCAACCTCTCCCTCTCCCTCCCCCCCGCCTCTCTCATTCTTCCCTTCCCCTTCCCCCCTTCCCCCCCCCCCTTTTCTCTCTAATATCAATAAAAATATATCCTTGGATGAAGATTTTAAAAAAGGAAAATATAGGATTTAATGAATGCAGTTGGTAGGCAGGTAATTGTTTTGGTTGTGGCCAGATGGTTTAACTATATTTAAGAGATTGAGAGGTGGACAGTGGTGGACCTTCATACTGTCTTTAGTAACTTTAGAACGTTCTCTGAATTTTTCCTAGTCTCCCATTTTAGCTGATGAGACCAAAAGACCTCAGACATGTACATCAAGTTTTTAATTTATTTTATTTTATTTTTTTTATATTTTATTGATTTTTTACAGAGAGGAAGAGAGAGGGATAGAGAGTTAGAAACATCGATGAGAGAGAAACATCGATCAGCTGCCTCTTGCACACCCCCTACTGGGGATGGGCCCGCAACCAAGGTACATGCCCTTGACCGGAATCGAACCCAGGACCTTTGAGTCTGCAGGCCGACGCTCTATCCACTGAGCCAAACCGGTTTCGGCTACATCAAGTTTTTTAGACCTATAGAAAAAGGTATGGAAGGATGAGTATGCTCTTATGATAAATCTGTAACAGATGAATGGAAAACTTGTGGATGTAGATTACTGCATGGGTAACACCTTTGTATTGCATTTTTAATTTTTTGGGTTCACTTTGAAATACTGGAGTTTACAAAGTACTCCCCTACACAAGCTCTAAAAGACAGGGCTTATTTTGTTTCTCATTCCTTCAGAGAACATAATTTGATCCAGATGGTTTGATAGACTCAGTGTAGCATTCAGCAAGGCTTATTAATATACAAAATTGTACTTAGATTTATTTATTTTATTTACGTTCACGTTTTAATGTGCTTTTTATTTTTTATTTTTGGTATGTCAGTGTAATAGTGGACTAACTCCTGTAGTTTTGTCAATTTCAATGTAATTATTCAGGAGGGCAACTGGTTGTCAACCTGTAAGTACTTGTTGAATGTGCTAATAAATCGCTAAGCACTTTGAGGGAAATATTAGAGGGGGAGGAAGTTCCATATTCAGAGATATTAGGATTGTCAGGAACATAGGAATAATCCATATGAAAATCCTATATAATAAAAGCATAGTATGCAAATTGTCCCTTTGACTGGAGTTCTTCCCGGAGTTTGACAAGAGGGTAGGATGGCCAGGGGAAGGGAGGGAGGCCCTGGTGCTGGCAGGTGGCCAGGGGGAAGGGAGGGAGTCCCTGGCCAGCTGGTAGCCGCTAGGGACCCTATCAGTGCATTAATTTCGTGCACTGGGCCTCTGGTTGTTGGATATCCAAATGGAATAGTAGATGAGTTTTTTTCATCTGCTTTCAAGCTATTTTTCTTGTGGGAGTATATATTGCCTAGGGAGGTCAGGTTGAGAATTGGAATAAATGCCATGAAGCTGATTTAGTTGTAAAGTGTGCTTTGGAATTTAGTAGTATAGTGTTTTCAAAACTTTGGATTGTAACTCATGGTAAAAATTACATTCTACATAATGACTTAGTAAACACATGCATGTGTATGTACATATACATAAAACTGAAACAAAAGTTTGCAAAATAACACCTTCTAAAGCACCCATTTGCACTCTGATAATTTCTCTTCTATTCCAGGTTCTTTATCCCCCTTCTCTCCCTCCTCTCCTTTACAATCCACTGTATTATTTTATAAATCTGTGTGGATATTGTTCTGGGCACTGAGGTTACAGTGGTAAGTAGGCAGACGTAGTTTCTGCTTTCAAAGATACTGAGTTCATGATTCCCATTTAAAGAAAGTTGTTTTATACCTAACTGTACTTCTCTACCAAAATTACTAGAATGTGAAGCAGACTACATCTGTTGTGTACAACTAACCCAAGATACTTAACCAGTCCTATATGGTCTACATGTTCATTTTTTTTTCTTCAGTTCCTTTACTTCTGTTCCTTCCTGCCTCACAAATTTTCCCTTTTTTCCTTCAGTTCCTTTCCTTCAGTTTCTTCTGTCTCACAAGTAATATCAGAGGCCAAATACTCACTATAATAATTCCTTTTTGCCTTAATTTCTGTCTAGGAAGATTATTCAATATTGGGCATCATCTTTAAACCTTCACAGGTCAAAATGTACAACTGGTTACACACATAGTCAAAGATGTTTAATACCTGGCTATGTCTACCTCAGTAAAGATACCAGATTTGGAAAAATACTTTTTCCTTTATTTACAGTAAATAAATACATATTTAGACAGTTAACAACTTGAAGGGAAATTGCTGGGGCTATTGCCAAAACAGAAAAAATCTTTAAATTCCCTTGTACAGTTATTTTAGACAATAGAATTACTCTTGATCATATCCTAGCTAATCAAGAACATAATTTTATTCAGATGGTTTGGTAGAATCTTTCAGTGTAGCATTCAGCAAGGCTTGTTAACATAAAAATTGTACTTAGATTTGTTTATTTTATTTACGTTCAAGTTTTAATGTGCTTTTTGTTTTTGGTATGTCAGTGTAGTAGTTAGACTAACTCCTGTAGTTTTGTTAATTTCAATGTAATTATTCAGGAGGGCAACTGGTGGGGTTTGCACTGTTAATATCTTTTATTGTACTTAATAAAACACCTCTGGTGAAATAAAGATGGAATTAGATAAAGTCTGGACACAAGCCAAATGATTAAATACAGAGCTCACTGACACTTCATGATTCTTTAATATCTTAATGTGACTGTCCTCGGGTATTGCCTCCTGTTTCAGGTCTAGTCTGCAAATTTGACTTAGCATTTTGTTTGTTATTACAGGAATTTTTGCTGTTACAACACTTTGTTCTGCATAGCTTGATGTTATAAAGACAGTAAGCACTCTGATAATGGTTGCTCAACGTTCTGAGATCATTAAGGCAAATGAAACTTCATAGGAGAAACCTCAAGAACTGTAGAAGATGTTTGTCCTTAAACATGATAGTAAAGTCTTCCTTTCTCTGGCTTTTGAGGCTGGTTTGGAGCATGGGTTTGATTTCCAGTCAGGGCACATATTCAGGTAGTGGGTTTGCGGTGCATAGGGTAAGCAACTGATCTGTAGTTCTCTCTTTCCCCTCTCCCTCTCTAAAATAAATTGTTACACTGTAAATAGTTAAAAAGAAGAAGAAAAAGACCTCTGTTTTAGTGCTCTTGTTGCTCAAATGTGGCCTAAGGCTCCAAAGAAAGAAGAAAACCTCTTTCCCTGTTAGGGTTGCTGAAGGAGGAACATACGAGGCCAAAAGTGGTAAAGAATTTATAAATTTATTGTTACATCTGTGAGTAGAAGGGCTGAGACCAAAATGCATCAGCAGAGCAGAGTAGGGGGAGTGGGATATTTATGTTTCTTGTAAAGGTCAGTCAGATCAACCTGTAGGGCCAGGTGTAGGCAGTCCACTGGAAACTGGGTTGAGGCAGTTTACTGGAAACTGAAGGCCATTAATCATGAAACCTATAATGAAAAGAACAGAAAAATCTCATGGAGCACAAGGATGTGTCTAACATTCCAGGGAGGGACAAGAACCCCAAGTGGGGCGTAATGAAGCGTAAGAATGTGCCTAATATTTCTTCCTACATGGGACATGACATACTGGATATGAATCTTCCTGTCAACAAGGGACCAGTGCTGCTTTCCATTTTCCATGTCGTTTTTGGTTTTTGAGATCATTTTCCATTTTGGACATCATTTCGTTTTTGATGCTTTCTAAGGAAGGATCTTGATCAAAAGGGGAAAATGTGAAAAATAATATAAATGGAGCCTTTATATTTTTAAAATATATTTTTATTGATTTAAGAGAAAGAGGGAGGGAGATAGAAGAAACATCAATGATAGGAGAAAATCATTGATTGGCTGCCTCCTGCATGCCCCCTACTGGGGATTGAGCATGTAACCCGGGCATGTGCCCTTGATCAGATTTGAACCTGGGATCCTTCAGTCTGCAGTCCAACACTATCCACTGAGCCAAACTGGCTAGGGCATAAATGGAGTCTTTTTAAAATGGAGTTGGAGCTGCCATCCAGAGTAACTGCCTTGTGCATCTTATTCTTCAAACCTTTGGAATGTGAAAATTGGGCAAAATAACCTTTGGACTGAGCCTAAAACAACATTGTATCCCAAACAACTGTTACCAAAGATAACAAAACATATGACTACTGGATAGAAAATAAAAAAGATTTATTTTTTTGTTTTTATTTCTTTTGTCACTATCCTCTCCATGCCCTCTTCTACCTCTACCCATCCTCCTCCACCCTAAAAACATTCTTTAAAATTAGCATCAATATTTTAGCTTAGCTGCACCTATAGAAATTCCTTCCATTTGTGGAATTGTTCCCTTTGTCATAAATAGCTTTTGCCTTTGCCTCCTAATGGGAACACTGGGTTTCTGCCTGAACCAGTGCTTCTTGAATAGCTATTCTTTTGGATCTCAAATAAATGCTTATTGTCTCTCACTTTGGCCTTTTATTTTTAGTTAACAGACTGTTATGTGGGTTGCCTAAAGTTAAAGCTATTTAGTAGTTGGATATATCAACTATCCCTGGTAAGGTAAATACAGGTTGGATGAGTTACTATTTGAAGTTGAACTAAGAATAACGGGACTTTTTGTTAGGAAGAACAAAGAGGAAAATTATCTAAATTCAAAACCATAAAAAGGGCTAACTGGTAAGGTGTACATGTATTTGCTTCCATATCACCAAAATAGTAAAACTTAAGAGGTTGCCTCTGGAAGATGATCTTGATATGTAATAATTTCAAAATTGATAATTACCCTAGGAGAGTAAACCAATTTTATCATGTTGGTGTTAGAGTGAAGACAAGTTTATAAGTCACTTAGCGATCAGTAAATACTTGACTACTATGTGCTAGGCCTTCGTCCTTGGTCTGGGCACTGGGGAATACATGCAAGTAAAATAAAACATGCAAAAAATGTTTTTCTTCTGAAAGTTATATTCTAGTGGATTGATGGTGAGAGTCACAATAAACAAATACAGTAGTCCCCCTCTTATTTGTGGTTTCACTTGCCTGCAGTCAACCATGGTCCAAAAATATTAAATGGAAAACTCCAGAAATAAGCAGTTCATATGTTTTAAATTGTGCGCTGTTCTGAGTGGTGGATGAAAGCTTTCACCATCAGGCTTCATCTCACCCGAGACTTGAATCATCTCTTTATCCAGTTTATACACTATATACACTACTTAGCTGTTTCAATGTGACTTTTATTTTACTTAATATTGAGAAAGCATAAGATTTATGCTGGTGAGTCAGATATATCAAAGGGAACGTGTTCTCAACTTAAAGGAAAGAAAAACGTATACCGAGATTGCTCAGAGCTACAGTAAGAATGAATCTTCTATCCACGAAACTGGAAACGTTTTGTTGTCGAACCTCAGATTGCAAAAGTTATAACAGTCCGTGATAAGTGCTTAGCTAAGATGGAAAAGGCATTACATTTGTGGATGGAAGACGAACAAAAAATGCGTTCTGATTGATGTTGGCATGTTGCTCCAGAAATCATCAAGCTTATATGAACATATCAGCAAGGGATCTGTAAAACAAGTGGCACCACACCGTTTATTGAAATTAATGGATGGTTACGCAAATTTAAGGATATGTTTGGACTGAAAAATATAAAAATTATCTGAAAGGCTGCATTTGCTGATAAGCTGCTACTGCCACATTTCCTGCAGTGTTAAAGAAGTTGGTTGAGGAGAAAGGTAAGTATGTAGAGGAAAAAAACATACAGGGAGTACCCCCAAAATGTAAACATACTTTAATTACAAAGGCAGTTTTATTAAAATACATTTCATTTTCAAAATGTAATAAAAACCAGCTGTTAAAGTGTGTATACATTTATGGGGGATACCCTATATATAGTAGGGTTTGGTACTATCTGGTTTTAGGCATTCACTGGGGGTCTTGGAATAGATAAGGGGGGACTACTGTAAAATTAGAGTATGTCATAAGTGCTATGGAGAAAAATAAAGCATAGAAGGAGGAGGAGGATAAGGCTGTATTTGAGGTATTAAAATTTAAAATAGGGTTATCAGGGAAAGCCTCATTGAGAAGCTTACATTTTGAGCAAAGACCTGAAATCAGTAGAAATAGCAAGGAGGCCAGTGTGAGGAAGGTGGGAGAGTAGGAGGTGAAATTGAAAGGAAAAGATATATAGGGCAGGTTTAGGAATCTGCAGTATTGTAATAATTTTTACTTTGATTCTGAAGGAGATGATCAACCACTATTGGGAATTTGGAGGGGGTAATAACATGACTTTGATGTAAAGTTTTTTCTCTTTTTGATGTAAGTTTTAAAGAATAATTCTGTCTGCCATATTGGACAAGGGGAGAAACTGATCAGTCATTTGGGAAGTTATTGTAAGAATCCATCTGATTTATAATGAAAGGGAAGATAATATTTTCAGAATAGAATTCCTACTCTTTGAAGATACAAAAATAATATCTTGATGAATCTCCTAGGGGGCTGAATCTTTTAATAGCATTCTATGTTGGTCAATTTTAAAAGTTCATGTATTGATTACATTTGATTCTTTTATTTGATTCTTTTACATTGTTATCTTAATAAGTGCTAACATGAATTGTATGGTCTGATTCCTCAGATGGCCGCCAAGAACGGGTCATGTTCGACAAAATTACATCTCGAATCCAGAAACTTTGTTATGGACTCAATATGGACTTTGTTGATCCTGTAAGTAAATATGGTTTATATCTTGGGTTCCTTGCTTCATGTGATTCTTTTTACTTGTTTCTTGTCTCTGGCATTTCTTTCACTTCATATATATTTTGGTTTGGTATTCTGCTTATGGTCTTGGGTTTAAATGTGAACACATTGTTCAATTTTTTTGGGTCTAAATTTTGGTTCTGGGCTCTGAATTCTTTTCAGAAAACTAAAAAGTGAACAGCGGAAAACTTGACATTGACATTTTGTTAGAGACATCCTTGAGTCAATTGTTTATTTATTTAAAAAAAAAGCCTGTAATAAAGCTTGTTTTGGAATTGTGATCATTTGGGTAGAAACTGGTTTGAAATTTGCTTTTTTGTTATCTGTGTAGAAAGAATGCATTTAAGTAATATAAAGTAGATTTCGTGGATAACATTTAAATTAAGGAAAACAAACTATTCATAAGCAAGTCATTCTTCTTTTCTTACCTTCTATAACTCCTCTACTCTAGACCCTCTTCATCCCTTACCTAGACTTCTGTCTCTAGTGGTCTCTCAAGTATCCTCCTGTCTTCCTCTAAACTTGCCCCTTCAAATGCATCTTCCCCATGGCTTCCAAAATCATCTTCCTAAAATGGAGTCTTGAAAACACTTTTTTCCAAACCCACTCATGTTGCCTCAGCCTTATTTAGGTATATTATCTCTACTTCTGTAGCACTTGTGCTGGCCCGATAGCATTGACCACATAATATGGAAATTAATTACATGTCTCTCTCCTCCCCTAGAATTGAGCGTGGGCTGTATCTTATTCTTGTGATATCCACAGTGCGTGGCACATATATAATTAGACACTTGATAGTGAACTGACCAAAATGGTCAAAAGAAAATAATTTTATCCGACTTTAAAATGTTTTTATTACAAATTGTATTTTACTTTTAGGAATTCTAGACGATAATTAGAATAGTAGAATGTTAAAGTTGTAATGAACCTGAGAGATCATCCTATTTCATCTTCTTTAACCAAAGAGAAAGGGAAGTGAAGACTTCACTATTTTTAAAAAAAATTGTTGACACTATTACAGGTGTCTCCCATTTTCACCCCCTTTACCCAGCTCCACCCAGCCTTTGGCCATCACCACGCTGTCTGTGTCCATTGGCTATGCATATATGTTCTTTGGCTAATCTTTTTACCTTCTTTCATCCAGCCCCTTCCCCCAACCACCACCCACTCCCCCTGCCCTTTGACCTCTGTCAGTCTGTTCCATATATCCATGCCTCTGGTTCTATTTTGTTTGTCAATTTACTTTGTTCATTAGATTCCACATATAAGTGAGATCATATGGTATTTGTCTGTTGGTTTATTTTGCTTAGCATAATAATCTCCAGGTCCATCCATGGTGAAATGGGAGACACCTCTTGCAAAAGGTAAGAGTTCCTTTTTTATAGCCAAATAGTATTCCCCAGTTTTTTTATCCACTTACTACTGATGGGCACTTGGGCTACTTCCAAATATTGGGTATTGTAAATAACACTGTTATTTATATAGGGGTGCATGTATTCTTTTTGACTGATGTTTCAGGATTCTTAGGATATATTCTCAGAAGTGGGACCACTGGGTCAAAAGGCAGTTCATATTTAATTTTTTGAGGAAGCTCCATACTGTTTTCATTAGTGGTTGCACCAGTTTGCATTTTCACCAGCAGTATACAAGGGTTCCCTTTTTTCTACATCCTCGCCAACACATGTTGTTTGCTGATTTATTGATGGTACTCATTCTGGCAGATGTGAAATGATATCTCTTTGTGGTTTTAATTTGCATCTCTGATGATTAGTGAAGTTGAACATTGGGTTGTTTATCTTCCTGGTGAGTTGTATAATTTTTAATATATTTTGGAAATGAACCCCTTATCAGATGTATCATTGACAAATATGTTCTCCCATATAGTGGGTTCCCTTTTCATTTTGTTGATGGTTTCCTTTGCTGTACAGAAGCTTTTTAGTTTGATGTAGTCCCATTTGTTTATTTTTTCTTTTGTTTCCTTTGTCCTAGGAGATATATCAGCAAAAATATTGCTACAAGACATATCTGAGGTTTTACTGCTGATGTTTTCTTCTCGGATTTTTATGGTTTTGCGACTTACACTTAAGTCTTTTGTCCATTTTGAGTTTGTTCTTGTTTATTGTTTAAATTTGTGATCTAGTTTCATTTTTTTGCATGTGTCTGATTTCACTACTCTTTTACTGAACATAATTTAACTGTGGGATCTGAGAAGAAAGTAATCAGGAGCAACTTGATCCTAGGTGAAATGTAATTAGAATAGGTTGTAAGCTAATAATGACACACACTTTTTTTGAGGCGGTCATGTTTTAGTCAACTGGGCAATGCATTTATTTTCTGTTGGATTAAGCTTTTTTACAGAAACATTTAGTGAACACATATACAGAATTTAGTGTTTGTTTTTCTTAAAAATGTATGGTAATAACTTGGGCATTTTTTATATATGTATGTGTACATATATATGTGTGTGTGTCTATATATATATTGTATGTGTGTCTACATATATATATAATATCATTGATGTTTCTATCAATATCATTGATGTTTCTATCTCTCTCTCCCTTTCCCTTCCTCTCTGAAATCAATAATCAATATATATATTATTGATTTCGGAGAGGAAGGGAAAGGGAGAGAGAGATAGAAACATCAATGATAAGAGAGAATCATCGATCAGCTGCCTTCTGCACGCCCCGCACTGGAGATTGAGCCCACAACCTGGGCATGTGCCCTGACCGGGAACCTAACTGTGACCTCCTGGTTCATAAGTTGATGCTCAACCACTGAGCCACTGCTGGTTGGGCTACATTGTGTATTTTTGAAAGGGGAGCCTCTTACAATATGGTCTTGAAAACTGAAATGGGATGAGAAAGATTTAGATGGTAACCTTGGGCAAGTCCAAGTAACCTGAGCCTCAGGTTTCACATGTAAAATGGTAATAGTAATAGTATCCATTTCACAAGGTGATTTTTTAAAAATATATATTTTATTGATTTTTTACAGAGAGGAAGGGAGAAGGATAGAGAGTTAGAAATGTCAATGAGAGAGAAACATCGATCAGCTGCCTCCTACACAACCCCCACTGGGGATGCGCCCGCAACCAAGGTACATGCCCTTGACCGGAATCGAACCTGTGACCTTTCGGTCCGCAGGCTGACGCTTTATCCACTGAGCCAAACCAGTTTCGGCTCACAAGGTGATTATGAAATGTCAGAGATTATGAAAGTTGAGACACTTTGTAATTTGTGAAGTGCTAAAGAAAGAGTAACCATTAAATTATTGATGACTCAGCCCCAATCCTGATTTATACCTTCATCTCTAATTGGAATGATTAAAGTTTGATTCATTTACTTTCCAGTACTTGTCTGTAGGTAGATTTTGGGGGAAATGGGTAAGAATGTAGCTGGAACCCTGATTACGTAGAGAGAATTTGAATTAAAAATGGGGAAATACTTAATCACTGGGCTGGTGTGGCTCAGTTGGTTGGGCAGCATCCCATGCACCATGTCTGGTTGAGGGCTTGATCCCCAGTAGTGGGTGTGCTGGAGGCAGCTGATCAATATTCTCTTTCACCATTGATGTTTCTATCTCTCTCCCTCTCCCTTCCACTCTGAAATCAATAAAAATACATTTAAAGAGAAGAAAAAATAAAAAAGAATCACTGCTCTGTTTTTAGCTGTTTCCCTGTGAGGCTGTTCATCTTTGTCAACCATGAAATACCTATACTTAGGTATTTTAAAATTTATTATTATTATTTTTTTAATGACACCTATTCATTGTGTATGTAGTATGCATTTTCTGGCAGTTCTGTTGGTTTATGAATTCTCATTATGAAGTTTTCCACTGCTAACCATTCTAAAATATTTATTTTTTTAAAAAGGAAGTTGACTTTTATTTTGATAAACATTTGATTGTTTTCTTCATTGCCATCCTAAGGAAGCTATTGTTTTTTGGGAAAGCTCAAGTAATTCTTGGTTTTGTTTTTATAGGCTCAGATCACCATGAAAGTAATCCAGGGTTTATACAGTGGGGTCACTACTGTGGAACTAGATACTTTGGCTGCTGAAACAGCTGCAACCTTGACTACTAAGCACCCTGACTATGCCATTCTGGCAGCAAGGATTGCTGTCTCTAACTTGCACAAAGAAACAAAGAAAGTATTCAGTGGTGAGTCTAGAGGGAAAGTTAGAAATAATTTAATATTCCTAGAAAATTTATAAGGGTACTAGAATGACAAAAGAATAACATCTTGTTTTTAAAAAGCAAGTTAGTGGCAGAGGGGGCACTAGAACTTCCCATTTCCCCATGCTGCTGACTTGCTGAATGGAAAGGTCAGTGGATCTTTTTGTTTCCTTGTATCACGCTTTTTTTTCCCTTCTTTCTTTTTTGAAGCCCATTGTGAAGTAGTTGATGGTAATGTGCTTGGAAAAATGAGAAACACATATTGACAAGTTCTGGGTTAAACAAAATGGTGCAGTTAATCTTGTGTCCCATTAGCAAATCCTTTATTCCATTGCTGCCATTTTATAGCTCAGGGAATGTGGGCAAGGGAAGGTTAAATAATTCGTTTGGAATATAAAATTGGTATATAAGAAGTCAGATGGTAAGATGATGACAGAAATCTTTGGCTCTTGATTTGAGATCTATTATCCTGGGCCTCAAACAGTGTATTCTACCTCTTTAGTAGATTTATTTTAAACACTAGAGGCCCAGTGCATGATTGAATCATGCACGTGTAGGGTCCCCTCCACGCTTTCGCTTTCGATCACGGGGAGCTGAGTGCCTGTCCCTGGTGCACCAGGCGTTGGAGGCTTCTGAAAGGCCTGGTGCCTGAGTGGACAGGCACCCAGCTCCCACACTTTTGCTTTCGATTGCGGGGGAGCTGAGTGCCTGTCCGCTCAGGCACTCAGCTCCTCCGCTTTTGATGGTCCGCTGGGCGGGACGTCAGCTCGCTGCCCCAGAGGCCCCTTCTGTGCCGCAGCACAGCCATGGCGCAGACGCTGAGCTCGTGCCGCTGCTGACGATGCAGCTCAGAGTCCCACCGGCCCAATCAGCTACCCCGGCCACCCCGAGTCCCGCCCCCCCCCCGCGCCTCCTGGCCAATCATGGGCATAGCGAAGGTATGGTCAATTTGCATATTTGTCTATTATTAGGTAGGATATCAGTTCTCCCAGAATTGTATTGATAAATACAAGTCCATTCCAATAAAAATGCCAACATTGTGAGTATGAGTGTGTGTGTGTGTGTATTACACATAAATACAGAGAGCCAATTAATGCTATGATGTATTAAAGAAGAGCAAATGAGAGAGCTTACTAAATGTGCATTTATAGATGTGAACTGCTTAGTATGATAGAGTCTGAATTTTAAGTTGGAATTTTATTAGTATAAAAATATTTGAGAAGATATTATAATTTCTGCTTTTTAAAAATGTTTTCAACCAATAATTCTCAATGGGATTGTGTATTAATCACCTGGGAATCTTTTTCAAAGAGCCTATGTTGTGGCTCAATGGTTGGAGCATTGGCCTGTGCACCAGAGGGTCCAGGGATCGCTTCCTGGTCAAGGGCATGTGTGGGAGGCAACCAATGGTTGTGTCTCACATCCATGTTTCTCTCTCTTCTTTTCTCCCCCCCCCCCTTTTCTCTCCCCCCTCCCTTCCACTCTAAAAAAAAAAATCAATGGAAAAATATCCTCACTCCTGTTTTTATTTAACAAAAAATAAAATAAAAAAGCCTATGGAAGCGTGTTTTTTTAACCGAGGCATTATACATTGAGTGGCCAGATTATTATGATCTCTGAACGCATAATAATCTGGCCACTCTGTGTGTGTGTGTGTGTGTGTGTGTGTGTGTGTGTGTGTGTGTGTGTATGTGTAATTAGAGGCCCAGTGCATGAATTTGTGCATGGGTGAGGTCCGGCCAGCCTGGCCAGGGGAGGGGACATGGGCGGTTGGCCTGCCTGCTGGTCGAACTCCTGGTCGAGGGGACAATTTGCATATTAGCCTTTTATTATATAGGATATACACTGAGTGGCCAGATTATTATGTGTTCAGAGATCATAATAATTTGGCCACTCAGTGTATAGTCAGCATGAATATGTTTATTGAGCACTTTCTGTGCTAAGCATTGAGGTGGACTGGGATGAAAAAAATGGTTTGAGAACTATTCTTTTAAACTATTACTGAAAGAGTGGATTAGCTCTCCATTAAGTGGTTTTGACATTTTTATTTTCTGTTGTTGTTTTTTTTTTTAGATGTGATGGAAGACCTCTACAACTACATAAATCCACATAATGGCAAACACTCTCCCATGGTGGCCCAGTCAACACTGGATATTGTTTTAGCAAATAAAGATGTATGTGTAATGCTTTCCTGGTGAAAAAAAAAATCTTTTTTTAATATATTTTTATTGATTTCAGAAAGGAAGGGAGAAGGAGAGAGAGATAGAAACATCGATGATGAGAATCATTGATTGGTTGCCTTCTGCATGTTCCCCACTAGGGATCGAGCCCACAACACAGGCATGTTCCCTTGACAAGAATCAAACCCAGGAACCTTTGGTCCACAGGCTGACGCTCTATCCACAGCAAAACTGGCTAGGGCATAGGTTCTTTTTTTTTTTTTTTTTTTTAAAGCAACAGCACGTTTTAAAAATGTAAACACTATAAAACATAGATTAAAAAAGTAACACTAGCTTTCCTCTTTAGAAATAACATTTTATAACTTTAAAATGTATTTTTTCCAGGGCTATTCTGTAATACACGTGTGCATACACATAAATTTTTCCTTTTAGTGGCAGTCTGTGCACACTGTTCTTACTGATACTTTATCTTACAGATAGTCTGTATTAGTATTTATGACTAATCTTATTCTTTTGAACAGCTGCATAGCATTCTATTTTATAGAAATGTTGTGTTATATATATATATTGCTCTAGTGGTGAATATTTGTTTTCCATTTTTGCTGAAGTGGATATCCTTGTATGATAGTGTTTTACTTATAGAGTATATTGGTAAGATAAATCCTTTAAGTGGAATCGCTGAGACAAAGAGTGTGTGCATTCAAAATATTAGGGGACATTGCCAAACTAATTCCTAATAAGGTTGCTCAGGTAAAAATTTGAAAGATCTTGCTCAACAACTTAAAAAGGATCTACTTGAGTATATGTTTTTAAGCCTAATTAGGATACTCAATTTATATAAATTTTAAAAATTAACATTAGATGTATATTTTTGTGGTACCTCTTTTTTATCCTATGTCATTTTTAATTCTGGAGTCAGGGCTGAACTGTTGATTTTGTGAAAATAAGTTTAATTATTTTAATTATGGAATCTTTTTTTTACCTTCATCAGCGCCTGAATTCTGCCATTATCTATGACCGAGATTTCTCTTACAATTACTTTGGCTTTAAGGTAAATAATGGGTTTCAAATACGTGGGAATTCCTCCTTACTTCAGGAAATACAGGTTTTTGTTTATGTTTAGTGATACAATTATAAAGGCAATAAGTTGATGGGAGTTGGGATGGACCTAGGAAATTAGTAGAATAGATGGATAGTGGTTGTTTGAATTAAGGAAATATAGCTTATCCATTTGCAATTTTCAGAGTTTCCAAATATTACTTCTGGATTACCTGAGGAGTTATGCAGATAATTTGCCATAATGATTCCATATTGTTTTACTGTTTATGCAACAACTATTGAATCCCTACTGTGTGCCAAGTGCTTTTCTAGGTACTTTTGGGTTGATAAACTGTGATTGAGAACCTGAATGTTGGTGTTAGACCTTCTGGGTTCGAATCTTGGCTCTACTTTTTTTTTCTCTTTCCTGTTTTAAAATTTAATTTATTATTGCTTAACACAATTATACAGGTTTCATGTGCACAATTCCACAACATATCATCTATACATTGTATTGTGTGTTTACCACCTCAAGTCTCTCTCCATCACCATTTATCCCCCCTATACCCTTCTCCACCTCCCCTCCTCACCCCTCCCCCTGGCAGTCACCACACTGTTGTCCATGTCTATGCGTTTTTCCTCTTTCTTTTTTTTTTTTTTTGTCTCAATTCCTCCACTGCCATCTCCTACCCCCCACCCCAGCCTCTGCTCTACTTCTTATTAGCAAGTTACTTAATCTCTCTATGCTTAGTTTCCTCATCTTTAGAATGGGGATAGTATAATTTTTTTCAGAATATTTTATTAAGCTTAACTAGAGGCCCAGTGCATGAAAATCATGCACAGGAGGCGGGGGTCCCTCAGCCTGGTCTGCACCCTCTCCAATCTAGGACATCCCTCTTGCAATCTGGGATTGCTGGCTCCTAACTGCTTGCCTGCTTGCCTGCCTGCCTGATCATCCCTAACTGCCTCTGCTTGCCAGCCTAGTCACCCCCTAACTGTTCCCCTGCTGGCCTGGCCGCCCCCTAACTGCCCCCCTGCCGGCCTGGCTGTCCCCTGACTGCTCCCCTGCTGGCCTTGCTGCCCCCTAACTGCTCCCCTGCTGGGCTGATTGCCCCTAAATGCCTTGGCCTCGGCCCCCGCCACCGTGGCTATGACCGGAAAATGTCTGGTCTAATTAGCATATTACCCTTTTATTAGTATAGATGGTCTACATACCCAAATCATCTCCAGCCATTCTCCATCTCGCTTTGAACTTTCCAGACACAGTGACTCTCTTTTGAAAAAATTATGATTTTCAGTCATTCAACCTTTATAATTCTGGCATTGCACTGTGGTTTCCATCTGTATAATATAATATTAACAACAAATTCTGTTGAGGATAAGTGAGTGTGTTGCTTAGATCAATGCCTAGCCTATTACAAGTACTTTATACCTGTTAACCATTGTGATGATGGTGAATACTGTAACTTGTGCTATTAGTATTACGCATATTAATATAGAGCTAACTTTCTCCAGAAATTTTCATGTAGTCTGTTCCAAAACAAATAGACAGTTGATAATGTTCCAACTGAAGTTAGTAAGAGTAAATATATTATTTTCATTTAAAATTACATAAAAACTGAGAAGATTTAAATAGAATGGCTCATTGTGAATGCTGTATCTACTGTGTCTTTAAGAGCTGTTCTGGAAGTTTTTTGGTTGCTTTGCTTTTTCTAGACACTAGAGCGGTCCTACTTGCTGAAGATCAATGGAAAAGGTGAGAATGAAGATGTTTGTGTGTGTGTTTTATTTTCTGTGCATTATACTGAATATAGAGCTTTGAGCTATTAGCCTTAATATTTCTGTCTAAATTCTGACTAACATTTTTAACTTTAGGTCTAGTTTCTGAATAATTGTCCTGCTTTTTTTTTTTTTTAATTGTCCTGCTTTTTAAAATCGTTTTCTTTTTGACTCAGGTACATGTCTAACCTAGTTTGTCTAACATGTTCCATCATGTGAAAACTCCTCTTTTGATTTTAGTGGCTGAAAGACCACAACATATGTTGATGAGGGTATCTGTGGGGATTCACAAAGAAGATATCGATGCTGCTATTGAAACATACAACCTTCTTTCTGAGAGGTGGTTTACCCATGCCTCTCCCACTCTCTTCAATGCTGGTACCAACCGCCCACAACTTTCTAGGTATGCATCATCTATAGTCAGTTTAAAAATTCTGAAATGGTCTTGACTAGGGAAATAAATGTTGGCCTGAAAAACTAGGCAGTTGATCACAGGAAAATTAATTTAATGAACACTTAAATCACTTCTGCTCTGATTAAATGAGACTTGCATTCTGGAAACTTCTCTTTAGTGTGGTAAATGAATTTGAGGGGGAAAAGCTGATAATGAATTTTAAGCTTAATTCCAGTGATGGTTGCTCATTCTGTGAATATACCAAAAGCCATTAGTTGTACACATTAAATGGGGAATATTATGGTATGTGAATTTATATCTCAAGTCAGGTTTTGAAAAAAGTAAATACTGCCTGGCCAGTGTTGCTCAGTGGTTGAGTGTCGACCTGTGAACCAGGAGGTCATGGTTTGATTTCAGGTTAGAACACATGCCCGGGTTGCGGGTTCGATCCCTAGTGTAGGATGTGCAGAGGCAGCTGATCAATGATTCTCTCTCATCATTGATTTTTCTATCTATTTCCCTTTCCCTTCCTCTCTGAAATCAATAAAATACACACACACACACACACACACACACACACACACAATTAAAGCATAATATGCTAATTAGACCCAATATCCTTCCAGATGACCTTCCAGACAAAGCTGGGGTTCTGAGGTAAACCCGGGTCCCAGGTGCCGGAGGGAAGCTGGTGCCAGCAGCCAGGGGAAGGAAGGCCTACTCTTGCACGAATTTTGTGCATCGGTCTCTAGTCTATAATAATAAAAGAGTAATATGCTAATTAGACCGAATGTCTTCTGGATGTCCTTCCCGACAAAGCCGGGGCTGGAGGGAAGCCAATCCGGGTTCCAGGTGCCTGCAGGTGGCCCAAGGGAAGCCAGCTCCGGGTCTCAGGTGCCAGAGGGAAGCCGGGGGAAGGAAGGCCTACTCTTGCACGAATTTTCATGCATTGGGCCTCTAGTATATATAAATACTGCCAGCTAATTAAGGGATGTTTATAGTAGTCTGTACTAGAGATTATGGTAGTTTGGATTAGGAGGTGAAAGTAGAGATTGAAAGAAATAGATTCAAAAGATATTTTGGAGGTAAAATTGACAGAATTTGATGATGTTTTGGATATGATGAGCCAAGGATGGTTCCTGAATTTATGTATAGGTAGAGTAAGAAGATGAATGATGATGCTATTTTTTTAAAATATATTTTATTGATTTTTTTACAGAGAGGAAGGGAGAGGGATAGAGAGTTAGAAACATCGATGAGAGAGAAACATCGATCAGCTGCCTCTTGCACACCCCCTACTGGGGATGTGCCCGCAACCAAGGTACATGCCCTTGACCGGAATCGAACCTGGGACCCTTGAGTCCGCAGGCTGACGGTCTATCCACTGAGCCAAACCGGTTTCGGCGATGATGCTATTTTTTGAAAAGGGAACACTGGAACAGAGTCCAATAATATGTAAAAGACAAAGCATACAAATAAACAAAATACCCTTAGCAAGCTGATTTATTCCAGGAATTCAAGGATGTGCTATCAAAAAGTATATTAATATTCTCCATTGCACTAATATTTTATACCATTTAATACTCTTTCATAATAAAAATTAGCAAAATCAATACAGAAAATAACTTCCTTAATTTGGTTAAAAATATCCACTAAAAACAGGTCTGTTAGAAATTTCAGCAAAAGATTTGGCTATATTAGTTCAATACAAATTAATCAATTAAATTATCTATACTTTAGATGTTAGAAGATTTAAGTTTTAAAATAGATTATTTATAATACTGAAAGTTTACTCAGGAACAAAGCTAATAAAAGAGAAGGTTCTTAAGGAGAAAATTTTCAAACATAGTTGGACATTAAAAAATAAGGTGATTTTATATTTAAAAAATGAATTTAATATTGCAAAGATGTCCATTTTTCCCAATTTAATCTGTAGATTCAGTATAATTCCACTCAAAATTTCAATATGACAATTCTAAAATTTATATGGAGGAGCAAAAGACTAAGAAGAATCTAGTAGACTGCTCAAAGGTTGCAGGCCCTAATCTCTGGAACCTGTAAATATCCTACCTAATAAAATGGTAATATGTAAATTACCATCACTCTGCTACGCCCACGATTGGGCCAGCGGGAGGCGCAGGGGCCGGGACTTGGGGTGGCTGGGGTAGCCGATTGGGCCAGCCTCTGCACCATGGCTGTGCTGCGGCACAGAAGGGGCCTCTGGGGCAGCGAGCTCACGTCCCACCGCGGACCATCAAAAGCGGGGGAGCTGGGTGCCTGTCTGCTCCGGCACCAGCCCTTTCGGAAGCCTCCACTGAGCCGGAGGCTTCTGAAAGGCCTGGTGCACCAGCAGACAGGCACCCAGCTCCCCCGCGATCGAAAGCGAAAGCATGTAGGGGACACGTGCATGATTCAATCATGCACTGGGCCTCTAGTTACCTTATAAGGAAAAATGGTATTTGCAGATATAATTAAGAAAGATCTTGACATGGGAAGGTTATTCTAAATTATTCAGGCAGGTCCTAGGTGGTTTGGCCCGGTGGTATTTACTCTGGGGTAGACAAACCACTGGAGCATAACAAAGAGCACAGAAATAGATTCAGGATTATGTAGGAACGTGAATAACTGAGTTGTCTTTGCATTTCATTAGCAAAACAGTGCTAGGGAAATTGGTTATCCTATGGGGGAAAGTATAATTAGAGTTCCCTTTTACATGCTATATACAGAAATAAATTCAAGAAAAACTAATCTAAATGTGAAAGTAAAATCTTTTAGAAGAGCATATAGAGAAAATAGATATCTATTTTCCTCTTCAACTTTTTACTATGAATTTCAAACATTCAGGTAAGTTTAAAGAAACGGACAATGAATATCATCCATACATCTACCTCTGCTTAGATCTAAAGATTACTGATATTTTTTCATATATATATATGTATTTTTTCTTTTAATCTTAAAATGTTTTTTGGCTGAGTCATTTGAAAGTGAATTGTAGACATCATGACTCTTAATGCTTCAACCTATATTTTGTTAGGAGAATATATATGACCTCACAGTAATGAAGGATTTCTTAAAATATAATAAGCAAAACAACATAAAGGAAAATTGACTACATTAAAATTAAAACTTCTGTGACCCCAAAACAGTGAAAAAACAAGTTTCAGACTGTTTGCAATGTATATTAACTATCAAAGGATTATAAGAAAAAGAGAACCAGATAGAAACATGGGCAAAGGATGTAAAAAATAATTCATAGAAGAAACTTGATTGGCCAATAAACATGTGAAATGATAAATATTGCTAATTAGAAAAATGAAAGTTAATATAATGAGGTATATCATACCCATCAGCTTGATAAAAATGCAAAGGCTGATAATGGCAAGTGTTGGTAAGATTGTAGAACACAGGGAACTCATTCATATGTTGGTAAATAGAAAATACTTACTCACTTTGGAGAATCTTATTTTTTATTGATTTCAGCTAGGAAGGGAAAGAGAGAGAAACATCAGTGATGAGAGAGAATCATTGATTGACTGCTTCCTACACACCTCCCACTGGGGATCGAGCCCGCAACCCAGGCATTTGCCCTTGACTGAAATCAAACCCAGGACCCTTCAGTCCACAGGCTGACGCTCTACCTACTAAGCCAAAACAGCTTGGGCTCTAATACAATATTGCGATAAAAGCAACTTGCAAAGGATAAATAGCATCCACAAATTTTAAAAATGTAGAACATATGTAAATGCTAAAAGGTCAAAATGCACAAGAAGGTATCCTAATATATAAAGAGCCAGGTGCCGTCACAACCAAAACAGTTGACCGCTCACCATAAAGTGCATGGAGCACCTCTCTGGGTTCCACCTCCCCTCCTCGCGGCCCCCAAGCCGCTCGCCATGAGGGGGCGGTGGAGGCGGGCAGAACTGTTAAGCGGTGGCAGCAGCGGCCTGCTTCATGGGGCAGCGCAGCGGTGACCTCAGCGGAGCAGTCACCAGGCGGCAGTGAGTTTCGCAGAGCAGTCGCGTGGTGGGGGGAGTTTCGAGGGGTGATGGGATCCTTATGGCGGGGCAGGTGAGTTTCGCAGAGCGTCCAGTGGCAAGCTTCGCGGGGCAGCAGCAAGCTTCGAGGAGCAGTCAAGGGCGGGGGGAGCCTCATGGAGCAGTTGCAGGGCAGGTGGAATTTCGCAAAGAATTCGCAGGGCGGAGGCAGTTTCACGGAGTAGTCAAGGGGCAGGAGGATCCTCGCAGAGCAGTGGTGGGGCCAGGGGAGCCTCACAGAGGAGTCACGGGGCGGGGGGAGTTTCACAGAGCAGTTGAGGAGCCACAAGCATCGTGGAGTGCCCCAGGGCAGGGAGCTTCACCCTCGCAGGGTGACGGAGGCCAGGCTAGGCCTAGGGACCCTAACCGTGCACGATTTCATGCACACTGGGCCTCTAGTGGGATTATAATTAGACTTTATAATTAATTGGTGGTAATAAGTAATTAATTAGGTGGTAATAAGTACAAAGTATATTATTCTCTACCTGAATGTCTAAATATTCAATAGAAGAAGTCAGTGGATAGAATACATTTGATTGGTTGAATATTCAACGTAGTGAAAAGATCGTTGGTAGAGTATGGCTTCTGAGGTAGGGAATAGGTTGAAGATTGAAAGCACAGGTAGAGAGGTTGTCTTAAAAAAGTAAGGGAGCTGAATTTTGGTGACATATCACAGAATTGGTTGACCATTGCATAGATGTTTCTTTTTTTCATAAATGTTTAATTTTTCTTGGCTTAGTATAGGTTGAAAAGACTGTTATGAATGTTTAGGATTTGCATGAGAAAATGTGATAATGGTACATTTGCAATCTGGTGAATATGTAAACTAATATTTTATTTTTATTTATTTGTTTTTTTATACAACAATGGAGATTTATTGAAGAACAAGTACAGACTCCCGTGTGGGGAAGGGGCAAGAGTCCCTAAGTTAATATTTTAGACTTATCTCTAAGACTTCCTTCTAGGCTTAGCATCTAGGGTTGGCAGCAAGGTGATTTTAAAACAATATGATATGTTGATATTTTTTACTATGTCATAGCTAGTAACAGTATATATTTTTTCTTCTAAAAACACAGCAATTTTATAAACTTCAAATCTTTTATTTGCCTAACTTATTGTCTTTGGATTGTATAGTTATTTCTGTGACTGCTTTGCTTCATTTCCTTGATAAGTTGTGACTTCTTTCCCCCATAGCTGTTTCCTTCTGAGTATGAAAGATGATAGTATTGAAGGCATTTATGACACACTAAAGCAGTGTGCCTTGATTTCCAAGTCTGCTGGGGGAATTGGTGTTGCTGTGAGTTGTATTCGAGCTACTGGCAGCTACATTGCTGGGGTAAGCTTCTGTTGTATGATTAAAAATGTGTAGACTAGAGGAATTCAAGTCCATAAGCAACCAAGCTTATGGTTGAGAGGGCATATACTGGACCTTGGGAAACCTAAGTCTGTTAGTTACTGGCTGGTTATGTGACCTGGAGGGAGTCATTTCACTGCTTGTGACTTCATTTTCATCTGTCTTATTAAAGATTTAGATTAAATGATCACTAGGATCCTTTTTATCTCAGATTTTGATTTATTTTATATTTTAGAATTCTGGTTTATCTATATACTAGAGGCCCGGTGCACGAAATTCATGCACAGAGGGGTCCCCTCAGTCCAGCATGCACCCTCTCCAATTGGGACCTCTCGGCCTGGTCTCCCCTTACTGCGCTCCCCTGCTGGCCTGGTTGCCCCCAACTGCCCCCCTCTGCTAGCCTGGTCGCCCCTACTGCCCCCGTGCCGGCCTGGTCGCCCCCAACTGCCTCCCCCACCCCCTGTCGATCTGGTCACCCTCAACTGTCCCCCCTGTTGGCATGGTTGCCCCATGCAGCCTGCTGTTAAATTGTTTGGTCGTCCCTCACTAACCTCCCTTCCAGCCTTGTCGCCCCACACAGCCTGCTGTTCGGTCATCTGTCTGGTTGTTTTGGTCATAACGGTCCCTGGATTTTTATATATCTTTTAGAGACTCAGTGCACAAATTCATGCACAGGAGGGGTGGTCCCCTCAGCCCAGACTGTACCCTCTCCAATCCGGGACCCCTCAGGGAATGTCCGACTGCCAGTTTAAGGCCTGATCCCGGGGGTTGTCCGTCCAATTGTTTCAGTCATGACAGCCCCTTTTTATATATCAGGAGAGTAATAAAAGTGTAATATGCTAATTAGACCGGACAGCCGAACAGCAGAACAACTGTCCGGACGAAGCCATGAAGCCAGGGCTGCAAGGGCCAAACCCCTTGCACAAATTTAATGCATCGGGCCTCTAGTTAGGGTATAATAGCCTAAACAACTGTTATGACCAAATGACCAGAACGGTGGTCAACCAGTCGCTATGACACACACTGACCATCAGGGGACAGATGCTCAATGCAGGAGTTGCCTCCTGGTGGTCAGTGTGCTCTCACAGCCAACCTCCCACAGGGGTCCCCCTGATGCCCGGCCAGCCAACCTCCCGTGGTCCCTCCCCCCAACCAGCCAGCCACCCAATAGGCCTCGATTGCTGGCCAGGCTGAGGGACCCCACCCGTGCACAAATTCATGCACCGGGCCTCTAGTTTGATAATAATAGCAGCTTTCATTTATTGCTTGCTTACTGTGTACTAAATCTGTTATAAAAGTTTTACATGAACTACTCATTTAATTCTTACTACAGCTACAACCTATGACATAGATAACATTGCAGACACATGGTAGGAACTTGATGCCTTACACTAACTTTGTGAGTGTAGGCCCTACAGTCACTATTCACTTTACAAGTGAAGAAGCTGAGGCTTAGAAAGTTAAATTACTTCAAGAGATTAGTCACTTAATATGTGATAGAGCCAGGATTAAGTTTTAAACATTGACATTCTGTGATGTAAATTCAAGCACTGCTACTTTACTTTTTATTGGGAATCAAGATAATGATTTTAAGTAAGACTCGGATTTAAATCCTATTTCCACTACTTACTAGTAGTGCCTAACGCAAGTTTATTTTACATCTTTGTGTTTGTTTCTTCATTTGTAATGTGAAAAAATATCTATCTAATTCTATAGAATAAAGGTACAGAGTCCAGAAGGAAACCACTCCATTATGTGGTGTTTTGGAGGTGCTGTGATACATACAGTACTTTTACCTAATAGTAGGGTGAGCCATTGCTCGTTTATCTTTCTAGACTGTTCAAAGGCTTGCCATGGGTTAGAAGGATTATTTTTGAAATTTGATGAGGTTTATTCTAGTCTTAGGAGTTTATATTTTCTTATCTTCATTCCAGAATCTACTTACTGCTGAGAATCTCTATTTACCTGTTTATTGTCTTGATTTGCCATTGCATATACTTCTTATTTTAAGTTGCCTTGAATTCTTTTGGGAATAAATCTTTAGAAGGTGTGGAATTTATCCTGATATTGGATTCTTTTGACTTGTATTTATTATGTCTCATTGTAAATTAGAGATGCTATGAAATAACTTTGTATATAATTATAATTTATTCAACAACAATTTGTTGATTTTATTGGACATTGTATTTTCAAAGCAGAGGTAAAATCTCAGAGAGCAGGTAAAACTTTATAGACGGGAAAGAGTATTTTGTTCATTCTTTAGCCATTTTGTTATTTTTCTTGCTGAGCCCCCCTTCCTCCTCCAGATGCCTTTATTCTCAGTCTCTCTTTCAGACTAACGGTAATTCCAATGGCCTTGTACCAATGCTGAGAGTATATAACAATACAGCTCGATATGTGGATCAAGGTGGGAACAAGGTATGCTCTGTTACTTGAAAGTACTGGAAATCAGAACTAAAAACTATTAGCTATGTATGCTTATAAGATGATTCATTGTGTGTTTCTAACAACTGCCTTTTTTTTAAGTTTTAATATCAGTTTAATGAGTATGATTTACTTTAAAGTGCACACACTTGAAATCTACATTTTGGTAAAATCTACATTTTGGTGCCTACATATAGGCATTACCCCCAAATTTTTCCTCCTGCGCCTTTATATTAATCACCCCCATCCTTCCTGCCCATACTTACTGGCTGCAGATAGCCAATGATCTAGTCAGCAGCTTTTTTACATGACTGTTTATTTGCAGACAGTTGCTAAAGTTGTGACTTATATTAATACTTAATCTTGAAAAGGGGTTGTCATAAGTCTTCTAAGTTTGTCTTTAAAGAAATAAAACTCTGGCCCAGCTGGCATGGCTCAGTGGTTAGGTGTGTTGACCTATGAACCATGAGGTCACCATTCAATTTCTGATCAGGGCACACGCCCTGGTTATGGGCTCCATCCCCAATGTGGGACATGCAGGAGGCAGCCAATCAATGATTCTTTCTCATCATGGATGTTTCTTATCTCTCTCCTTTCATCTCTGAAATCAATGAAAATACCTTTAAAAAATAAACAAAATTCTGCCTATTTTATAGAGGGAAAAGTAAAGTTGAGAAGATTGGGTTGTTTATTTAATATTATCAGCAGTATAGTTTGCAACTTGAGCCTGCATCTCATGGATACATAGGCATACTAATCATCTCTTAGCTTATGAACTTGTCTCTAGTGTACTTAAAAAAAAAAAAATCTAGACTGGCCTGTATAGCTCAGCGCTTGAACATTGACCCAGGAACCAAGAGGCTGCCAGTTGGATTTCTGGTCAGGGCACATGCCCAGGTTGCGGGCTCGATCCACTGTGGGGTGCATGCAGGAGGCAGCCCATCAATGATGTTTCTTCTCATCGATGTTTCTCTCTATCCCTCTCCGTTCCTCTCTCTCTAAAAAAAAAAATCAATAAAAACATTTTTAAAAATTAAAAATTAAATCTATAGGGAGCTTGATAAGACAGCACCTTTTCGACTTTTAGTAAGAGCACAACCTATTTTTGTCAAAGTTAAAGTGATTTTCTTTGGGCTTTATACATGTTATGTAGTGTAAAGTGAGCTGGAGGACAACTGAAGAGGAAGCTCAATCTCTAGTTCACTGTATCACTTTGGACAAGTTAATTAATCTTTCTTTTCCACATTTTCTTTATGTCAAATGCTTTTTTTTACTCCTGGTATTGTAAGAAAAATGTTAGTAATTTATATTCTTATAAGACTTTTATTTGTATTATCTCATTTAATTCATTAATTGTAGTGAAGATCCAAGGAGATATAAAAGTGCTTTGGAAAATATGAAGTTTCTTTGTTTCATTCTGATTCTGAAAAGATTGATGATTATTTACCTTAGCGACCTGGAGCATTTGCTATTTACCTGGAGCCTTGGCATTTAGACATCTTTGAGTTTCTTGATTTAAAGAAGAACACAGGAAAGGAAGAACAGCGTGCCAGGGACCTTTTCTTTGCCCTTTGGATTCCGGATCTCTTCATGAAACGAGTGGAGACTAATCAGGTGAGAGATAGATACCTTTAATAATAATTACTTGATTCATGTAAGCTTTTTCTTCAATCATCTTAAATCATACTTAGGAATACTCTACCTATGAGTTTTGCTACAGAAGGTATTTTGAACAAGTTAAAAGGTGCCATTCCTGCTTTCCTGGGTTTTTGTTTTCCAAAGTAGATGCTGTCTGTCGTATATGCTTAAAATTGTATACAAACAGGCAGAACTAGATATTTGGACCTGAGCCCAAAGTGATTATTTCTATAGCCGATTTCCAAGACAGTCTATGGAAGACACCCTATGCATTATAGTGTTCCTAATGGATTATGTATGGTTGCTTATTTGAAGTTTCTCATGTGTGATACTGTTCTTCCCTTTGTAGGACTGGTCTTTAATGTGTCCAAATGAGTGTCCTGGTCTGGATGAGGTTTGGGGAGAGGAATTTGAGAAGCTATATGAAAGGTATGGGGAAAATATGAAAGTAACAATGTTTTACATGTTTTTCTCTTATTTGGGGATCCATATTTCAAAACAATATCTTTCATTAGCCAGTTTCTAGGAATATTTGGAAGCATCTAGGAGAGAATATGACTAGTAATTTTATTTTGGTCAGCTTTACTTCCTGAATCTTTATCAAAATTTTGGTTTCTGTTTTCTTTTTTTAAAACTTTGGGACATTTAATATTTGCTTCAGTTTTTTAATTGATGCTTTTAAAAATGAAGGCAATGAATTAGCAGGGTTATTATTTTGCTTTGTCATATAGTACATTTGATAAGTTTATATTGCATATAGGAATCAAAATCAACCAGGACAGTACATGTCATTAACTAATAGCACAAGGGTACTACTTTAGCACAATAGCACAATTTGACTATTTTAGGTTTTGTTCCTTTTATTCTGGAAGGTGGTGTTGATTTAGTGGGTTTGCATTGTCTTTGAAGAGATTTAAAACTGCCTGGTTTTCTTCACTGGCTTTAGTGAGAGTAAAATAAATGTTATATTCCTTATTTTTTTTCCTTAGCTAAGTTTAGTAGAAAATTTGAGTTTTTACAATATTATATTTCAGTGTCTTTGCATTATCTGTAATAAAGGTTTTCTTAGGGAATATTAAAATAATACTAGATTTGTCTTTCAGTTATGAGAAACAGGGTCGTGTTCGCAAAGTTGTAAAAGCTCAACAGCTTTGGTATGCGATTATTGAGTCTCAGACAGAGACAGGTACCCCATACATGCTCTACAAAGATTCCTGTAATCGGAAGAGCAATCAACAGAACCTGGGAACAATCAAATGCAGCAACCTGTGCACAGAAATAGTAGAATATACCAGCAAAGATGAGGTAGGTAGAAAAAATTCTGCCTAAATCTACGACTGAGAGATGAATCTTAGGAAGTGAAGTTAATTATTTGTGAATCCCTCACTTGATTTCACTTGAGATGGGTAAAGGGAAATTTTGTAGCTTATTGGTAAGCAAAGGGGCACTAAAATAGACAGCAATTATACAGGAAAGAAGAGGTGTGATCTGTGCCCTTGAATATCTTTTAGCCTAAGCCATGTGGAAGTCAGTCAACTGTTTCTTACATATTGTTGTAATAATCTTTACTTGATGGAAATAGTAATGTACAATCATGGTAGCTTAGGACAAACACAAAAATGTGTTAGGATGCTCTTTCATTTTAAAGTATGTAAACTTGTAGAGAATCCTTTCAGTGATGGTGAGACAAAATTCTAATCTCAAATCTTTAAGGTGATTCACTGAAGAGACACGGCTAGAAAGGGAATATAGATTTAGTTTAAAAAAAAAAAGTTTATGGTAAAGCTTCCATTTGGGAAGAACGGTCTGTATGACAGATCAGAGCTGTGGTTTGGTTTTATGCAATGAGTGTCCAATTTGTTTTGATGTAGCAAATACAATAAAGTTTGATATCGGTAGAGATGGTTTTGGCCAGGGGAAAGGAGTTAGTAGGTGAAAGCTGGAATGTATCATAGGCTTGTGTAGGTTTCTGAAAGGAAAATAGCATTAAAATGGTAGGATGAGAAGGATAGATTTTGTTTCTGTTATAGAAAAGAGGTTTGTGGTTAGGTTAAAGACATTGTTGTAGTAGCTGAATGACAGCTTGGATATTGGATATAAACTATGAAAATGAAGAGGAAGGAGCAGATCACAAATTGTAGGATCTAAAAAAAAATACATGACAAAAGAAAAATCAGGGAGAAAATGGTGAGTTAAACATACTGATATGGTTGCAGTTTAATTCAAAATTTATTGAGCACCCAGCTATGTGAAAGCACTCTATTAAGTGTGTTGGGAATATAAATGAATATGGCTCAGCCTCTGCCCCCTGGAAACTTATAATTTAGTTGGAGGAAATTGACATATACTAAAATAATTACACAAGATAGATTATATTATAGACTAGCAAGGTCTCCCCTTTTTTTTTAATCCTCACCCAGGGATATTTTTTCCATTGATTTTCAGACAATGGAAGGAAAGGAGGAGGGGTGAGACAGAGGGAGAGGGAGAGAGAGGCAGACATTGATGTGAGAGAGACACATCGATTGGTTGCCTCCTTCACGTGCCCCAACCAGGGCCAGGGATCAAACCTGCAACCGAGATATGTGCCCTTGACTGGGAATCGAACCCACAGCCCTTCAGTCGGCAGGCTGACATTCACCACTGAGCCAAACCAGCCAGGGATACCTCAGGATTTTTGCTGTTAATACTCTTTCTCCCCACATAGGCACATGGCTTGCTTTCTAACTTCTTCCATATGTCATGTTCTCAGTGAGTTCTTTCTGGACAACTCTATTTTAAAATAGCATTCCTTCCATTCTTACCCCTGGACTCTTATCTTATTTTCTTTCTCTAGCATTTAATAGACTTCGAGCTATGTTTTAAAAATGGATGCTTTGGCAACAAATATAGAATTGAGTAGGTATGAAGGGCATGAGGGAGTCTAGGTGAGAGGCATTGAGGGTTTGGATTAGGATAGTCATAATAAAAATGGAAAAGAAAGTATATTCATTCAACATTATTAAGCTTAATGTATGCCTCATGTGTTGCCAATACTAAAAATATAGGAATAAGATATGATCCCTACCTATAAAATGTCATTACCTAGTATAGTGAGTGTAGAGGGAGAATCACCTGAAGAGCTTTTTCAAAATTCATCAACTTGGATCCTCTGTTGTTAAGGATTTGTCAGAATCTCAGTGAGGGTGAGGTGGGCATGTGTAATTTAGAAGAGTTTTCTTGCAGTGATGGAAATGTTCTGTATCTGGTGGCTTTGGGACATTTAAAATGTTACTAGTGCAGCTGAGAAACTGAATTTTAAATTTCATTTACTTTTGATTACATAGCAACATGTGGTTAGTGACTGTTGTATTGGACAGGGCACATCTACTCAGATACACATAAAAAATTATAACACAATGTGATATAAGTGGTAATAGAGCAATGTACTAAGGAACACAGGATTTTCTCTTCATTTTACCTATTCACTGGTGCATGTTATAACTCATATGTGAATAAGTACTGGGATTTAGAAATGAACTGATGAATGATGAAGAGGGAGAAGTCAAAGATAAAAATGAAAAATTTTAATGGTAAAGTGTTAGAGGCTTATATGGTAGTGTTATCACCACAGAGAGGAAATAAAAATTTTGTGATTCTTGACTCTTTTTCTTTGCATTCCAGGTTGCAGTTTGTAACTTGGCTTCCCTGGCCCTGAATATGTATGTCACATCAGAACACACATACGACTTTAAGAAGCTGGCTGAAGTCACCAAAGTCATTGTCCGAAATTTGAATAAAATTATTGATATTAACTTCTACCCTGTCCCAGAGGTATGAATAGATATCTCTGCTTATATTGGTAATTATTGAAATTCAAAGTGAAGGGAATTTATCACAGTCTGCTTGCCAGGTATCATTTAAATAGTTATTATTGGAATGGTGTGAAAAAACATAAAAAGAGAGTGTATGTCATTTGGTACAGAATGTTGCTTTTTTCTGTTCAGTAATGTCTCTTTCTTCTCTAAACCTATTGGCACAAAGGCATACTTATCAAATAAACGTCATCGCCCTATTGGAATCGGGGTACAAGGTCTGGCAGATGCTTTTATTCTGATGAGGTATCCTTTTGAGAGTCCAGAGGCCCAGTTATTGAATAAGCAAATCTTTGAAACCATTTATTATGGAGCCTTGGAAGCCAGCTGTGATCTGGCCAAGGAGCATGGCCCATATGAAACCTACGAGGGCTCTCCAGTCAGCAAAGGAGTAAGTATATGGATAAAATTTTCTTCTTTTTTTTTCATTCGGCAGGCCACCCTCCCTGTGCACTGCTGGCCACGGTCTGTGTGTTTGCCCCACCCTCTATCAGGTGTCCCCTCCATCTGCTATACTCTGCACCCACAGTCCCGTCTGCGTGAGTCTTACCCTCTGAGGTATCTCTGACCATGAGGAAGCAGGCCAGCAAATTGCGAGCCTCTGGAACATCATGGGTGCTACTGTAGCCCACATGGCTTGCAAGTGTGGTGCATGTGTGCATGGCCAGAAAATGCCCGTCAGGTTGGGTAAAATTTTTGCCTCTAGTTCCTATAGTAGGCTAAATGGTAGCCCTCAAAAAGATAAGCTTATAGCATAAGTAGAGGCCCGGTGCACAAAATTTGTGCATGGGTAGGGTCCCTAGGCCTGGCTGGGGATCAGAGCTGCTTGGGGCCTTCTGGCTGCTGGCTGGGGCCTTCCTTCCCTGGCTGCCAGGTAGGGCCTTCGTTCTGCGCTGCCCCCTGGTGGTCAGCACACGTCATAGTGAGCGATCAAACTCCCGGTCTTCCCGTCGAACTTTGCATATTAGCCTTTTATATATATAGATTCCTAGAACATGTGAATGTTCTGTTATTTAGTTTAAAGGGGTCTTGGCAGATATAATTAAGGATTTTGAAATGAGATTATCCTGGATTTTCCAGATAGGCCCTAAGTCCACTGACAGTTGTCTTTATAAGAGACACAGAGAAGAAGAGGAGGCAATATGACCATGGATGCAGAAATTGGTGTGATGCAGTCACAACCCAGGAATGCTGATAGTCACTAGAAACTGGCAAAGGCAAAGAACAAAAATCTCTAGAGCCTCTGGAAGGAGCTCAGTCCTCCCAAAAACCCATGTTGATTTGGGTTTCTGGCCTCCAGAACTATGAGAAAATAAATATTTCTCATTTTATGCCACCAAATTGTGGTAATTTATAAAACCAGTCATCAGTATGGTACTTTTGTCCTTTGGAGTAAAACAGATATTCTGTTTTAGAACTAGTCATTGCTTAAATGACTTAAGAAGAATGCTATCTATATTCATTTTCTAATGCTAACCTTATTGAATTAAAACAATATACATTTAAGATGTGCCCAGATCAAAATGACAGAGTATGTAAGCTCTGTGCTCACCTCCTGCCATGATCACACCAAAATTACAACAACCGTCACTGAGAAAACCCAAAGACTAGCTGAACAGAATTCCTATAGCTAAGGATATAAAGAAGACATGTCGAGACTGATGGGATGGGCTTAGATGTGGACCAGGCAGGTCTTACAACCATCAGCATGCCTTGTAGCTTTTGCTAAACGGCCCTAGCTCAGCACAAGTGACATCCAGTCTCAACTTCCATTGTCACTTCTGTCAGGTGCTACATAGTGGCAGCCAGTTGTGGCCTGTAACATAACTTCAACTAATTGGTCACAAGCCCAGCGCAATTGACAGATGGCCTCAGTTCACATTGTACCCACCAAAGGGTTCCAAGAATGACACAAGTAGCGTTCAGTATCGGTTTGCAGTGTAGCCTCTTCCAAGTGCCTCCTAACCCAGTGAAAGCGACAACCAATTGCAGATCACTTGCAGCTTTTACCAAGAGGTCCCAAGCCCGGCAAAAACTGATCTTGGCCTGCACCAGAGCCCCTCCCAAGAGGCTCCAGGACTAACAAACATGATGGCTGACTTCAGACCACACTAGAGCACCACCCAACCAGCTCCACAAATGAGACACCCAAAGGACAGATTCAGCTGGCACCAGAGACCTGCTAAAGCAGCTTCTACTCTGTGGAGTCAGCCCCAAACAACAGCTTGTCTACTGTAGTCCCAGCCAGCCCTCATAGCCAGTTAGCATGAGGATCAGCCCCACCCACTGACATGCCAACCGCAGTTGAAGCTCAACTATAAGAGGAGGCCACACATGACACCTGGCTCAGGTGACCAGGAAGACTGTATCACTGGGCTCCACAGAACACTTTCAATACCAGGAGACATAGCAGCTCTACCTAATACATAGAAACGAAGGGAGTCAGCCAAAATGATACAAGGACCATGCTCCAAAGTATGGGACAAAACTCCAAAAAAAAAAAGAACTAAAAAAGGAAACAAGGAATCTACCAGATACAGAGTTTAAAACACTAGTTATAAGGGTGCCCAATGAACTTAAGGAAGAATAGATGAACTCAGTGAAAAGAAAATAAAAAGAACCAGTCAGAAATGAAAAATGCAATGGTTGAAATGATGAATTTATTAAAGGGAATCAGATTATATGAAACATGATTGAATCATCAGTCTGGAAGGCTAGGTAGTGGGAAAAAATCCAAACAGAACAGCAAAAAAAAAATAATTTAAAAATAAGGACAATTTAAGGTACCTCTGGGAGAACATCAAATGTTCCGAGATTCATATCATAGGGGTACCAGGAGAAGAGAGAATAAAGGAATTGGAAACCTATTTGAAGAAATAATGACTGAAAACTTCCCTAACCTAAGGAAAGAAATAGACACAAGTCCAGAAAGCTCAGAGAGTCCCAAAGAAGATGAAACCAGAGATCCACACCAAGGCACAGCATAATTAAAATGGCAAAGGTTAAATACAAAGAAAGAATCTTAAAAGTGATGAGAGAGCCCTAGCCGGCTTGGCTTAGTGGATAGAGCGTCGGCCTGCAGACTCAGGGGTCCCAGGTTCGATTCCGGCCAATGGCACATGCCTGGGTTGCGGGCTCAATCCCCAGTGGGGGTCGTGCAGGAGGCAGCCGATCAATGATTCTCTCTCATCATTGATGTTTCTATCTCTCTCTCCTTCTCCCTTCTTCTCTGAAATCAATAAAGAAATATATTAAAAAAAAAAAGTGATAAGAAAAGCAGTTAGTTGCCTACAAGGGAGCTCCCATAAGACTGTCAGTTGATTTCTCAACAGAAACATTGCAAGCCAGAGGAAATATTCAAAGTGATGAAGAGCAAGGACCTATAACCAAGATTACCCAGCAAAGCTATCGTTTAGAATTAAAGAAAAGATAAACTGTTTCCTAAGCAAGAAAAAGCTAAAGAAGCTCATCACTACCAAATTAGAATTACAAGGAATGCTGAAGGGTCTGCTTTAAGAAAAAACAAAAACAGTAGTACACAGGTTCCTCAAAATAAAAACAGAACTATCATATGACCCAGTAATTCCACTTCTAGATATTTACCTGAAGAAATCCAAAACACTAATTCAAAGAGGTATGTGTACCCCTATATTCATTGCAGTATTATTTACAATAGTCAAAATATGGAAACAATCTCAATGCCCACCTATAGATGAGTGGATAAAGAAGATGTGGCATATATACAATGGAATATTACTCAGCCATGAATAAGAATAAAATCTTATATTTGTGACAACATGGATGGACCTAGAGGATATTATGCTAAGTCAAAAAAGTGAGAAAGATACATATAATTTTGCTTATATGTAGAATCCAAAAAACAAAATAAATGAACAAATGAAACACAAGCAAACATATGCAAAGACCATATTAATGGTTGCCAGAAGGGAGGGGAGTTGGAATGGTTGAAAAAGGTATCAAGAAATACAAATTGCCAGTAATAAAAATAATCATGAGTATGTAAAATACAGCTCAGGGAATATAGTCAATAATATGTAATAACTATGTATGATGTCTGAAGGGTACTAGACTTACTCGGGTGATCACTTTATAAGGTATATAAATATCTAAACACTTTTTGTACATCTGGAACTAATGTAATATTGTATGTTAACTATAATTGAAAAGTAAATTTTTTTTAAAAAGAGGGGATTTTTCTGGCCCATGCCACAATATGGGTGAACCTTGAAGACATTATGCGCAGGGAAAGAAGCCAAATAGTATATAATTTCACTTGCATGAGGTACCTAACATAGTCAAATTTGTGAAAAACAGTAAGTAAAATGGTGGTTCCCAGGAGCTGGTGGGTGGGAATGGGAGTTATTTAATGGATATAGAATTTCTGTTTTGTAGGATGAAAAGATTTCTGGAGATGGGTGGTGGTGATAGTGCACAACAATGTGTATGTATTTAATACTGCTGAACTGTGTGCTAAAAAAATGGTTAAGATGTTAAATTTTATGTTATGTGTATTGTACAACAATAAAATTTTTGTTGTTGGTTTGGTTGTTAATCCTCACCCGAGGACATTTATCCATTGATTTTTAGAGAGAGTAGAAGGGAGGGAGGGAAAAAGACACATTGATAGGAGAGAGATACATCGATTAGTTGCTTCTCACACACAGTGCCCTGACTAGGGATCGAACCTGCAGCCCTTTGGTGCATGGGCTGATGCTCTAACCACTTAGCAACACTGGCCAGGGCAACAATAAAAAATTTTTTATGGAGTTAATTTTTAAAAACTGTTCCAAAAAATTAAAGAAGAAGGGAGCCTCCCAAGTTGATTCCTTGAGGGCAGCGTTACCCTAAAACCCAAACTAGATAAAGACACTACAAAAAAAGATAATTATAGGCAAATATTCTTGATGAACATTGACACAAAATATCTTCAACAAAATATTAGCAAACTCTAGCAAACTGTATTCAGCAATACATTTTAAAAGTCATATACCATGATCAAGTGGGTTTTATTCCCAGGATGCAGGGTTGGTTCAATATCTGTAAATCAATTTATGTGATTTCCTACATAAACAAAATGAAGGATAAAAATCATGATTATATCACTATATGCAAAAAAGCATTTGGATGCAGCATCCATTTATGACAGAAAAAACTCAACAAAGTGAGGATAATGGGGACATACCTCAAATTAATAAAGGGCATTTATGACAAATCCTTAAGTAATATACTTAACTCTAGAAAGCTGGAAGCTTTTTGCTTAAGATCAGGAACAAAACAAGAATGTATACTTTCACCACTTTTATTTAACATAGTATTGAAAGTCTTAACTACAATAATGAGACAAGAAAAAGAAATATAAGGGCCCTGATTGGTGTGGCTCAGTTGGTTAACCCTCACCCGAGGACATTTTTTCCATCGTCCCATGCACCAAAAGGTCTTGGGTTTGATTCCTGATCAGGGCACATGCCTGGGTTGTAGGCTTAATCCCCAGTATGGGTTAGGCAGGGAGCAGCCGATCGATGTTTTTCTCCCTCTCCCTTTCTCTAAAATCCATAGAAACTTTTTCTTTTTTTAAGAAAAAGAACTAAAAGGCATACAAATTGAAGTAAAACTTGTTTGCAGATGACATACTACCTACAGAAAACCCTAAGGATTCCACCACAAATCTCCAGGATAAACAGACTGTGACAAGGGCTGTGAAGAGATGACACTGGGCGGTGGATTGCAGCGGCCTGGGTCTGTGCCAAGGCCTCGCTGATCAGCAGAAGCCCGTCGTTCAGTCCCAGGTGGTGGGGATGGAGGGACAGAGCACTTGAGGTGCCTGAGACGATTGTCCAGTGGTGCTGATGGACCTGCTACTGAGTGAGGCCAGAAGGACGTGGATGGCATTTAGGAAGAGGGCACAGGTCCACGGCATGTGACAGGAGGCGGAGGAGCAGCTGGAAAGCATTTCCACCAGGGACGCTCAGGTGCTGTAATGGAAATCAGAGGTTTATGTTCTCATTAAACTCAAGCAACCAGATCATATCTGCATCCAACTTCGTGTCAGCCAGCAATCAAGCTCTAGGCCTGAATGAAACCAAACAATAAAAAGTGCATTTTTTAAAAAGTCCTTTTATTGTTTGTTTTCCCTACAGCAACTTTCCTCTGATTTAAAATCATGTGATTTCAGTGAAATATGATCCTTACGTTTCTGATTCATTTACTGATCAATGAATGATTGTAAAAATTGCTTTGAAATGACATTTACCACAATGTTAAAAAAAAATGATTCCACCAAAATACCATGAGAACTAATAAATTTATAAAGTAGCAGGATATGCAATTAATAATCAGTGATCAGTAGCATTTTTATATACCACTTATGAAATACCAGAAAGAGAAATTGAGAAAACAATCCCATTTACAGTTGCATCAAAAAGAATCAAATGCCTAGAATTAAATTTTACCAAGGAGGTAAAAGACCTGTATTTGGAAAACTAAGGCATTGAAGAAGATTAAAAAAATTTTTTTGGAAGGCTACACTATGCTCACAGATAGGAAGAATAAACACCTTAAAATGTCCATACTATCCAAAGCAATCTACAGATTCAATGCAATCCCTATGAAAATGCCAATGACATTTTTTCATAGAAGTAGAACAAATAATCCCAAAGTTTATGTGGAGCCACAAGATTCTGAATAACCAAAGCCATCTTGAGAAAGAACAAATTTGGAGGTATCATGCTCCTGATAGCAAACTATACTACAAGGCTATCGTAATCAAAACAGCATGGTACTCACAAAAACAGACATAGATCAATGGATCCAAATAGAAAGCCCAGCAATAAACCCATGCCTGTGTGGTCAATGTATCTATGACAAAGGAGGATAGAATATACAAATGTAAAGACAGCCTCTTCAATAAGTGATGTTGGGAAAACTGGAGAGATACATTTAAAAAAGTGCAACTAGACTACCTTTTTTTTTTTACCATATACAAAATGGATTAAATACTTAAATGTAAGACAAACCATAAAACTGGAAGAAAGCAGACAGTAAAGTCTTTGACATCGCTTTTAGCAATATTTTTTTTTGGATATATCTCTCCAGGCAAGAAAAACAAAAAATAAACACATGGGACTACATCAAACTAAAAGATTTTTGCACAACAAAGGAAGCCATCAGTGTAATGAAAAGACAACCTACTGAATGGAAGATATTTGCCAATGATACATCTGATAGGGGGTTAATAACCAAAATACATAGGGGACTCAAAATGTAATACCAAAAAAGCAAACTAACTGAAAAAGGCACAGGACCTGAACAGACATTTCTCCAAGAAGGATATATGAAATACACCTATGAAAAGATGCTCAACATCACCAATCAGGGATATTCAAAATAAAACTTCAGTGAGATTACCTCACACCTGTCAGAGTAGCTATCATCAATGAATCAATAACCAGCAAGTTTGTTGAGAATGTGAAGAAAAGGGAATCCTTGTGCACTATTGCTGAGATTGTAAATTGGTGCAGCCACTGTGGAAAACAGTATGCAGGTTCCTCAAAAAATTAAAAATAGAATTGCCATATGACCCAGTTATTCCACTTAAGGATATTTATATGAAGAACTTGGAAACACTAATTTTGAAGAGATATGCACTCCTATGTTCATTACAGCATTATTTACAACTAGAGGCCTGGTGCATGAAATTCATGCATGGGAGGGGGTCCCCTCAGCCCAGCCTGCACCCTCTCCAATCTGAGACCCCTCGGGGGATGTCCGACTGCCAGTTTAGGCCCAATCCCTGGCAGCCAGACATCCCTCTCACAATCCGGGACCACTGGCCCCTAACTGCTCACCTGCCTGCCAGCCTGATCACCCCTAACCGCCTCTGCCTGCTGGCCTGATCACCCCTAACTGCCCCCCTGCCAACTGGGTCGCCCCCAACTGCCCTCCCCTGCTAACTGGGTCGCTCCCAACTGCCCCCCCCCCCCCCCCCCCCGCCGACCTGGTTGCCCCTACCTGCCTCCACCACAGGCCTGGTCACCCCTTACTGCCCGCCCCACTGGCCTGTCTCCCCCAACTGACCCCCCTGCTGGCCTGGTTGCCCCACACAGCCTGCTGTTCAATCGTTTGGTCGTCCCTCACTAACCCCCCTGCCAGTTTGACTGCCCCACGCAGCCTGCTGTTCAGTCGTTTGGTTGCCCCTCACTAACCCCCATGCTGGCCTGGTCACCCCATGCAGCCTGCTGCTCAGTCATTTGGTCGTCCCTCACTAACCCCCTTGCCGGCCTGGTCACCCCACGCAGCCTGCTCTTCGGTCATCTGTCTGGTTATTTCAGTCATGACGGCCCCTGGCTTTTTATATATTAGGATAGTCAAGATATGGATAGAGGAATGGGTAAAGATGATGTACATATATAAGTGGAATATTACTCAGCTATGAATAAGAATAAAATCTTACCATTTGTGAAACCATGGGATGGACCTAGAGTTATAATCTATATAATAAAAGCTTAAGCGACCGTTGTGGCAGGATGACTAGAACAACCATATTTCAAATTATAGAGTGATTTATCATCAGTCGACTTGTTTATTCCTTAGATCCTTCAGTATGATATGTGGAATGTTACTCCCACAGACCTGTGGGACTGGAAACTTCTCAAGGACAAGATTGCAAAGTAAGTAAAACATGTAAAGTAGCTTTGAAATAAGAGTTCAGGTTTTCATCCTGGCTCTTCAGAAATTAGCTGTTATGTTAACTTCTGAAACTCATTTTTTCTTCTTTATATGGAGCTAAAATGACCCATCTGCAGAACTATCTTTTAAATACTTTATAATATAATACATGTATAGTAACCTGTAGATTGCTTGGCACATGAAAGCATATCAGTACATGGTAGATACTATCAGTAGATCTTGTTTTAGAGGCCTAACTACCTAGATTAGGTTATTCTTTTTCTCATTAAACTTTTGTATTTCTAAGAGTGCTTGCTTTTTAAATATATTTCATTTTTATTTATTGCTTAACTACATTGGGCTCAGAAATGACTTCTGTTGAATTGATTGTCAAAGGAATAAGGGATCTTGGAAGAGCTTTTGTAGGTCTTTCAAACTAATAAACATTAAATAGATTTGAGGGCAGACAGAATGTTTTGCTGAATGAATAATGAAACAAGTTTTCATTTCCTGTCGTGATGAGGGTCATCTCTGGGTCAGTACATTTGCAGAGTTTTAATTTGAAGAAAGAAGCAGTAGCTTTAAAATGCTCTTTAAAAAAATAGCCATTTGCAACAAAAGGGGACATCTGTAATACTTTCAACAATAAACATAATTTTTTTTAAAAGAATAAAAAAATATCCATTTGCTTTAAAAAAATTTTGTTACTCAAATAATACATGTTTACAAATTTAGAAAAACCTACATTTGGAAAGAGAATAAAATGAATATTATCCCAATACTACCTACCTTCTCCAAAAAACCTGTTTGCATTTTTTTGTCTGTCACCCTTCAGATTTGACTTACTTCTGAGCATGTGTACATGTGTACTAGGTGTATTGGTTAATAATGCGGATTTTGTAATCAAAGAAAACACGATAATTTCAAGAGAAACATCAAAAGTGCTTTATTTAAAGTAATGTCCATCGCTAGCTACACATTTCCCCATCTTTCAGGTAATTTGTAGATACCATCCCAATAGAACTTTTCTTGTTTTGAGGCAAAACCATTCAGAGACCCAGTTTTCCACTTCTTCATATGTTTTGAAGTGCTGCTCAGAAAGTGCGTGTGCTATCCATCGGAACCAGTGGTAACCTGAAGGAGCAAGGTCTGGTTACAGACCTTGGGATGGTTAATACTTCCCAGGCAAGATCTTTTAACATGTCTTTAACTGGTTTTGAAGTGTGTGATGGTGCGTCATCATGAAGCAAAATTACTTTGCCATGTCTTCTGGAACATTCTGGTCATTTCACGATCAAAGCGTGGTTCAATTGATTATTTGTCTTTGGTAGCGATCAGTATTAACGGTTTCACCTGGTTTTAGAAGCTCATAATACACCACACCTTCCTGATCCCACCAAACACAGAGCATTTCTTTCTGAAATGATTTGGCATTGCAGTCGATGGTGATGGTTGATCTGGATCAACCCATGATTTTGTGCGTTTGGGATTCTCAAAATAAATCCACTTTTCATTGCCAATCACAATTAGATGCAAAAAAGACTTTCTTTCGTGCAGTTGAAGCAACATTTTACTGATGACTTTTCGGTTTTCCATTTATCTTTCATTCAGTTGATGTGGCACCTATTTTCCTTCCTTTAAAATCTTTCCCATTGCTTGTAAATTATTGGAAATTGTTTGCTGAGCAACATTTAATCTTTCTGCAAGTTGTTGAGTTTGACACGCATCTTCATCCAATAGCATCTTCAATCCAATTTTTGGTCTTCAAACATTTTCGGTTGACCTGGACGTTCTTTGTCTTTCACATCGAAATCATCACTTTTTAAAGTGTTTAAACCAGCGTTTACAAGTATCTTGAGATGGAGAATGTTCACCATAAGCTTCCCGAAGTATTCAGCAGCACTTTTCTTCAAAATAAAGTAACGAATTAGAACTTCCCGCAAATGCTCTTTTTTTGGCACAAAGTTCAACATTTTAAAGTATAAAAATTTCTATGATGTTAACACCCTCAGCAAATTTGAGATATGAAGTTTTGAAGGTTGTTGTCAATACAACAAAATAGCATACATACATATCCAATCGCATGTATATCAACATATGTGTAACTCCATCTCTTGAAAAAAAATCTGCCTTATTAACCGGTACACCTAGTATATTTATATGCAAAATGTAACTTTTACAGAAATGGACATGTATGCTAGATAGCAAGATAACAAGTGCTATGATTCCTGAGTTTCACAGTGCAGTGGCATAAGTCATAGCATAATAAAGATTTCCAGCAATTGAAATTGTGCTAATTCTGTTTAGGAGTCAGGCATTTAGGAGAGGGGTGAGCTGTTCCACCCATACTGTGGAGTTGCATTCCTGTATGGGTTAAAATAAAAAATCCATATGTGAGTCTAATGCATGTATTATGTTACAGTAGGTACATTTATTACAATGACTTAAAGTAGCCATCTTCCTGCAGATTGTAGCTTTAGGACTAGCACCTAATAATCTCCTTTTCTTTAGGTATGGTATAAGAAACAGTTTACTTATTGCCCCAATGCCTACTGCTTCCACTGCTCAGATTCTGGGAAATAATGAGTCCATTGAACCTTATACCAGCAACATCTACACTCGTAGAGTCTTGTCAGGAGAATTTCAGGTGAGATCACAACAAGAAAATCTTTCAAAAGCCTGATGTTGGGAGTAAATGCTAATTCATATTTAGTATGCCTATTTTTCTTAGTATGGGGGCAAAGTTTTGATAAAGTGGATCATCTTCGACCCTAATATTGTTCTAAGTTATTTCAGCCCATAATAGACATTTAATAAATATCTGCCAAAAGAATGAGTGATTGAGGGTTGAAAGCATGAAAGTAACTTGTTGATCTTAGAGTTCACGTGATATTTAGACATTCTGTAATCATAGTGATTTATACTAAAAGATCAGTTTAAATTGGTGATACTTAAAATATACGTAAAAGAGTTAAGAGTGGTTTTCAGCCTTGGTTATAAATGAGAATTTTTGGTGGGTGGGACCAATGTTTTTTATTTTTAAGGTTCTCAGGTAGTTCTGGTGTTCGGCTAGGGTTGAGAACCACTAATTTAAAAGATTTTTATTTGAATTTGCTGATATGGCATAAATTTCTGTAAGGTTTGGGGTGAATACATAGGATTTCTATTTTTTTTCTTAAATACTTATTGTTTCCTTATATAGGAAAAAAAGACTCAATCCACATAAATTTACCCAGCTTAGGCAACATTAATTCTTTTCACTGTTGCAAATACCATATATTATGTTTCATGAATAAAAAGGAAATCAAGATTTTAAAGGAATATAACTGTCAGGTAATGGAATGGGCCCTTTAGTTTTATGAAAAATAGAAGTTACCAAGTTAATGTTAATTAACTCTTTAATGATTTTATTTACTTTAAGCTTTAGACCATGATCCTGTTTAGGCCCTGTCATTGTTATTTATTCCTTTACATCTTTTGTTCTTTTCCATTCAGATTGTAAATCCTCATTTACTGAAAGATCTTACTGAGCGGGGCTTATGGAACGAAGAGATGAAAAATCAGATTATTGCATGCAATGGCTCTATCCAGGTACAGAATGGGGAAAAAAGTGAATTAAGTTGGGCATTGGAACCTTTTCACTTATCCCAGGCAGTGGAGAGAAAAAATGTCTACCAGTTTGGTCTTAGGCTTGTGGTTATATAGACTTAACGTAGCTCTGTTCACCTCTGTATTATTGCGCTAGGATTATATACATCTTCATACAGCTAGTCCTGGCCTTACCGTTTTATTTGTGCAATAATATAAAGCAGTGGTTCCCAACTTCTCTGCACATTAGAATCAATTGGGGAGCTTTTAAAATTCTGAAGCTTAGGTTGCACCCCATACCAATTAAATGAGAATGTCTTGGAATAGGATCCAGGCATCAGTATTTTTTAAGGACAGTGTGCATCAACGTTTGGGGACCACTGACATAAAGTCTGAAATTAGAGTCAAACTTAATTTAAAAGTATGGTGGAGGTAGAAGACTAATAGTTCAAAAGACAACTACAAATACTGTTTAACAATAAAATATTTGCAGCTGAGACTCGAGACATTTATTTGTAGATAGAGGTTTCTGACTAAACATTAGTTTAATTGACTGTAACATTTCACATTTTTTGATATAAAAGTAGCATTAGCCAGTCTGCATGTTTTAATGCAAGTTAACCTTGGACCTAAGAAAACCTTAAATCTGTTCGCTCCAAATGGAGTTTGTGGCGTCCTAATTTATTTTAAGGGCTTTGTTTCTTTGCTTCTCTGATCTTGTCCCTGAGTGGTATGGCTCTGAGTATTTGTGTTTTCTTCAAAGCTCAAGGGTCATTTATTGCTCTTTAGCTGTGACTTTTCTCCCTTTATTAAGTGTCTCTTGCACAATGACTATTTAGACCATAAACCAATTACATACAGTGAATGTTTAGGCTATAAACTAATTGAAAGATGGATCTTAAATCACTACCACTAGACTGATATTTTGCTGGTTAGATGGGATTTTGTTGGACTTTCTAAACCAGAGGCTAGCCGTCTTAGGAAGCTTGATAAGGATCATATTATATTACTAGAGGCCCGGTACACGAAATTCGTGCACGGAGGGGGGTTGTCCCTCAGCCCAGCCTGTACCCTCTCCAATCTGGGACCCCTCAAGGGATGTCCGACTGCCCGTTTAGGCCCGATCCTTGGGATCGGGCCTAAACGGGCAGTCGGACATCCCTCTCACAATCCAGGACTGCTGGCTCCCAACTGCTTGCCTGCCTGCCTTCCTGATTGCCCCTAACCGCTTCTGCCTGCCAGCCTGATCACCCCCTAACCACTCTGCTGCCAGCCTGTTTGCCCCCAACTTCCCTCCTCTGCCAGCCTGGTTACCCCTAACTGCCCTCTCCTGCAGGGTTGATCACCTCCAACTGCCCTCCCTTGCAGGCCGGGTGCCTCCCAACTGCCCTCTCCTGCTGGCCATCTTGTGGTGGCCATCTTGTGTCCACATGGGGGCAGCTATATTGTGTGTTGCAGTGATGATCAATCTGCATAGTACTCTTTTATTAGATAGGATAGAGGCCTGGTACAGGGGTGGGGGCCAGCTGGTTTGCCCTGAAGGGTGTCCCTGATCAGGGTGGGGTTCCCTTGGGGGGTGGGGTTCCCTTGGGGCGTGGGGCGGCCTGAGCGAGGGGCCTGTGGTGGTTTGCAGGCGGGCCACACTCCCTGGCAATGCAAGCGGAGGCCCTGGTATCTGGAATTTATTTTCCTTCTACAATTGAAACTTTGTAGCCTGGAGCAGAGCCAAGCCTGGGGCTCCCTCCGAGGCCCGCAGCCATTTGTATTGGGATTATAATTGAAACTTTGTTGCCTTAAGCGGGTGGGCCCGGCCAGGGTGTGCAGAAAGCTTTGCTTCCCCTGTTGCCGGCGGCAACCCTGGTCTGCTCTCTCAAGCTCCATTCTGCCGCCATTTGTTTGAATTTGTTTACCTTCTATAATTGAAACTTTGTAGCTTGAGTGGAGGCTTAGGCCTGCAATGGCTGGCAGAAAGCTTGGCTTCCTCTGTTACCTAGGAAACCTTGCTCTCTGTGGCTGTAGCCATCTTGGTTTGGGTTAATTTGCATACTCGCTCTGATTGGATGGTGGGCGTGGCTTGTGGGTGTGTCGGGGGTGTGGTCAATTTGCATATTTGTCTATTATTAGATAGGATACTGAATGGTAGGGTCAGATCTGGCAGGAAGTAGAAGACCAGATCCTTGGGTCATTATTCTATTAATCATACTGCTTTCATCAACTGGAGTATAATAAACATTTGATTTCCCTTTAGAGCATACCAGAAATTCCTGATGACCTGAAGCAACTTTATAAAACGGTATGGGAAATCTCTCAGAAAACCGTTCTCAAGATGGCAGCCGAGAGAGGTGCTTTCATTGATCAAAGCCAGTCTCTGAACATCCATATTGCTGAGCCTAACTATGGCAAACTCACTAGTATGCACTTCTACGGCTGGAAGCAGGTTGGTGGAGCACATTGAGGAGGACTTACTGCCAACGTGGGATATTTTGGAATTGAAAGCGTTTTATATTCCAGCTACCTATTAAATATTGCCACCTAGAAAACCTTGAATCTGTTGGCTTCAAATGGAGTCAGTATTTTTGAGAGGGCTTCCTAGAGGAGGTAGAATTTCAAGTTTAGAAAACAATTTGACCTGGTTAATGGAAATGTGTTTTAGACATTGGTCTTGAATGTCTAGTGTTCTCACAGTTTCTCCTAATAGTTGTATTTACTTCCCTTGTAGGGTTTGAAGACTGGGATGTATTATTTAAGGACAAGACCAGCAGCTAACCCGATCCAGTTCACTCTAAACAAAGAGAAACTGAAAGATAAGGAAAAGGCATCAAAAGAGGAAGAAGAGAAGGAGAGGAACACAGCAGCCATGGTGTGCTCTTTGGAGAACAGAGATGAGTGTATGATGTGTGGGTCCTAAGGAAAGACCTAGAAGAGACCAGCACTTCAATAGCCAAACTACTTCTTGAGCATAGATAGGTGTAATAGATTTGCTTGAAGTGGTAAGGCTTTGCTGAACCTTATTGCAGCCAAAGGATCAATTGATTTAAAGTATTGTTTCTCTCTATATAGAGGAATTACTTTTTAAAAATTGATATATTTGGAATCAAAGTAGTTTTAGAATAAGGAGTAATTAAGTAGAGTTTCATTGCCCATTTGGCACTTCTTTTTCTGTTGACTTCAATTTTGGTAAGCAAACAGGTTTGCTGCAAAATTGTGTCATAGCCCAAGACCTTTATCTGGATAAAGGTCATTCTGAAAATAAACATTTTCAACTGATTGTGTGAGACTAATTATGTCATTTATTTTCATACAAAGGTCAAATGTGAAAGAACATGCCTTTTTCTCTTCTTTTTTTATTGTGATAAGATAAACAAGTGTTGCCATTTTACAGCATATAGTTTAGTGGCCTTAAGTACATACACAATTATAACTGTCACCACTATCTATTTCCAGAACGTTTTCATCAATCCCAAACAGAAACTATATAAAAAACAATAACTCCCATTCCCTTCCCCCTCAGTCCTTGGTAATCTGTTTTGCTTTCTGTCTCGAATTATTCTATTCTAGGTACCCCATATAAATAGAATCGTATAATATGTGTCCTTTTCTATCTGATTTATTTCACTTAGTAGCTTTTCAAAGTTTATACATGTTGTAGCATGTATAAGAATTTCTTTTCTGTTAAGGCTGAATAACATTCGATTATATGTTTATACCACGTTTTGCTCATCCATTTATCTGTTAATGGACATTTGGGTTATTTCCTTCTTTTGGCTATTCTTTGAATTCTTGCTTTTAATTTGTTGGGTATATACCTAGAAGCAGAACTGCTGGAATATATGGTAATCTCTGTTTAACTTTTGAGGAACTGCCAAGCTGTTTTCTACAGCAGTTGCACCATTTTACATTTCTGCCAGCAGTGTAAGCATTCCAGTTATTTCATATCTTTGCCAACACTTGTTAGTTTATTGTGTTTTTTATAATAACCATCTTAATGGCTTTTGACAATTTGATTATAATGTGTCTGGGTGTGGGTCTCTGCGTTTATCCTCCTTGTGGTTTGTTGAGCTGCTTGGATTGGTGGAGTCACATCTTTCATTAAAATTTGGGAACTTTTCAGCCATTATTTCTTCAGATAATCTTTTTGCTCCATTCTGTTTTCCTTCCAGGGCTCCCACAATACATCTGTTGGTCCACTTTTTTGTGTCTCACAAGTCCCTTAGTCTCTGTTTACTTTTCTTCATTCTTTTTCTGCTCTTCAGACCATAATTTCAGTTGTCCTATCTTCAAGTTACCTGATTCTTTCTTCCTACTCAAATCGGCTGTTGAACCTTTTTGTGATTTTTTTCCCCATTTCAATTATTGTTTCTTCATGCTCTAGAATTTGGTTCCTTTTAATAATTTTTATCTCTATGCTGATGTTCTGATTTTGTTAATATGTTGTTTTCCTGATTTCCTTTACTTGTGTTCATCTATTCCTTAAGTTCTTCAAGCATATTTAAGACAGTTTTAATGGCTTTGTCTATTAAGTTTAATGACTGAGCTTCCTCAGGGATGGGTTTTGTTTATTTATTGTTAATTTTGATGTTGTAAAATCAAACTACTACTTTATTAAATGCATTATTATTTTACACAATATGAAAGCAGCTGCAGGTTTGTTATCTAAGGTCTGAGATGGTAGAAGAGTCAAAGGCGTCATGAATTCACATGTTAACAACTTTATGGCTGGGCATCAGCCAATTCTGGAGAAAGTTGTTAGGATGCTTGCTCTCAAAGTGCTGCTTAAAGGTCTTAGGGTTTAACGTTTGTGTTCTATAGACAGTTCAGGTATATATTAACCCTTTGCACTCGCTTGCTTTTTTCTCGATTCCTTTATTCTAATGCTAACCGTGTCGAGTCACACTCGACATCCGAGTGCAAAAGGTTAAGGCAGCTTTGGCATCAGCCTTTTGGTCATGTCCTTGTTTCTTCTTTTATCCAGCTTGCTTTTTGTCAGAAATTTTTCATTTAGTATTTCCTTTACAAAAAGATCAGTGCTTCTTGTGTTCTCTTTAAAGAAACTCAGTATTCCATTGTCATGGAGATAGAGACCTTTATGATCTTGTAAAAGCTTTATGGTTTGGACTTTTAACATCGAGATGTGCCTTTCTTTAATACTTACATAGTTACCAAATGTAATGCTTACCATATATCCTATCACGCACGTAGCCTCTCCTGAGGTGTGATAATACAGAGCCCTTACCACCATTTCAGCCAGCTTCTCTGGTTGAGTATATCACATCCCCTTTATCTTTGCCCTTATGCTTGCTGCTCTCTTAGTTTTCTGTGTGGCTTTGTGGTTTTCATAGCCTTCTCTGAGGGGGTTTAGAGGAAGGTGGGATCACATTATAAAATATGCACACTTTAGCTATTTTCTCTTATGTTCTTTTTTTTTTTTTTATGTTTTATTGATTTTTTACAGAGAGGAAGGGAGAGGGTCAGAGAGTTAGAAACATTGATCAGCTGCCTCCTGCACACCCCCAACTGGGGATGTGCCTGCAACCAAGGTACATGCCCTTGACCAGAATCGAACCTGGGACCCTTCAGTCCCCAGGCCGACACTCTATCCACTGAGCCAAACCGTTTAGGGCCTCATCTTCCTTCTTGCTAGTAACAGAACATTTCCCCTATTTTCCAAAGAGAATAGTTTCACCTACTCTTAACATTTTTCAACTTTTGATTTTGAAATAATTTCAGACTTAAAAAACAACAGTATGAAAAATTCCTGTGCACACTTCACCCAGATTCACCAATGTTAGCATCTTATGTAACCACAGTGCAATAATCAAAGTCAGGAAATTAATATCGACACACTACTATTGTAATTTACAGATGTTCCATTTCTGACAAGTAGTCAACTAACTAACGTCCCTTTTCTGACCCAGCATCCAATCCAGGACTGCATGTTTGCATTTGGTTTTCGTGTCTCCCTTTCGTTTGGAACAGTTGTTCAACTTTTCCTGTCTCTCAGTATCTTACCACTTTGGAAGAGTACCAGCAAGTTGTTTTCTATAGCGCCCCTCATTTTGGGTCGGTTTCATGTTTCTTGATTAAATTCAGTGTATGCAGGGTTTTTGTTTTTTGTAAGAATACCACATAAATGACATTGTGCCCTTCTCAGTACATCATTTCAGAAGACGTGATAACACTTTATGCCACTGCTGGGGATGTTTGTCATTTGCTTAAGAGACGTCCAGGTTTCTCAATTGTAAAGTTACTATTTTCCTTTAGTAATTAATAAGTGCTTGCGAGGGAATACTTTGAAACTATATATATCTTGTTTCTCATCATAATTTTGCTCACTAATTTTAGCATACATTGATCATTCTTGCTTGAAATGTTTATTTCTGTGATGTTTGGCAAATGGGGATTTCTACCTCTATTCCTTCTGCATTTATTATATAAGGAATTTTACTGTAAGGAAGAGCTTTCCCTTATCATGTGTCCATCTGTCTATCCATCCATCTAAATCAGTATGGACTTGGATTCTAAAGGTTATCATCTATTATTATCTTTACTTTGTTGCTCAAATTTTCCCTCAGTGGACCACTAGAAACCCCTTCAGATGGGTCTTGCTATCCTTTTGACATGTCTCCATCATTTTTTGAGCACTTGCTTACTTTGTGGCACTATAAGATTATCCAGGATCATTTTGTCTTTTATACCCCAGCCCTAGAACCAGCCATTTCCCTGAGAACCCCTGCTCTGATGCCTTTTATTGAAGAGTGGTATTTATTGGAATGGGCACTATCCCCTCACTGTTAGTACCTTCTACCTTCAAGCACTTGTCCATGTGTTTTCTTTTGTATTAAAAGAATAATGTTTTCTCACTACCTTAATCTAATAGCTTTAAGATACAGTTTCTACCCCTATAGAACTCATCGTTAAGCAGTTAAAAAATACATTTATCCAACATATTAAAACAATGTGATAAAGGAAGAAAACGAACTTATGGTAGACATACTGTGTATAAACCATTGTTTAATCATTTTGTCAGCTGCCTCTTGTCACAAAATTGCTGCAATAGCAAACAGCCACAGAAACTCAGTTTGCGTTATTGCGGGCATTTATTCACACATTCGGGCGGTTAGCTCGGTGTCTCTGCTGATTTCGCTTGGGCTTCCTCACATGTTGAAGGGCTGGCTGGCTATCAGCTTATCTAGTTAGCATCTGTGGGATGGCTGGGGCAGCTCAGCTCTGCTAAATGCATCCTTTGTTCCTCCAGCAGGCTAGCCCAAGCATGTTCTCTTGTTTACAGCAGAGCTGGACAGTAGTTAAAGTGGTAGAAACAAATTTTATTAGGACTGTTGCAATCAGGGAAAAGAGACCTTGATACAGAACTGGGCTCAACTCCAATTACACTGTGGCAAGGGGAATTTTTAGCCAAGGAGCAGGGGAGGGGTGAATGGATGGAAAATTACATCAGCAATAAGGGGATCTGGCTGACCTAACCTAACAGGATTCTTTGCTGAAGACAGGCTGGGTGACCAGATCAATCTCAAAGCCGATGTCACGTATTTTAGATTTTTATTATACAGCACCCCACTCCTGGTACCATTTTCTGTATCACTTCCTTATTGCCCATGCTGTTCCTTTTGTCTACAATGTCTTTTCTCCATATCTCCTTCCCTTCCAGTAAGCACTTTATCTTATCCTTCAAACACAACTCAAATTCACCCTCTGTGAAGTGTTCTGTTAGTGATTGTCCCTCCTCAGTGTTCTTACAGAATTTTGTACATAAAGCTGTCATTGTAAACACATTACACAATGTCTTTACAGCTTGCTAGGTTGGGACCTCCTTCAGGGTAGAGATCTTATTTCCCCTTTCTTTGCAATCATAGGGTTAGCATGATGTGTGTATAATACGTGTTTGATGAACGGATGAGAGAATGAATCGGTTAAAATCACATGCAGAAAGAAGAGGAGAAAATTTAGAAGACAGAGACAGAGCTGGCTTTGCAGTTGGTTACTGTGCAACTCTGGATGAGTAGCTATTTTTCGGAAAATGGATGAAAGACTCAAAGATGAATGCAGATAGCCAAAGTACAGCAGGGAGGACTCACCTGCACATTTATTTACCCACTTACAGTAATTATAGGACCTATAAGTTCTAGAGAATCAGGCAGGAAGTTCCCTGTGTGAGGGCAGGGACTGGGCCTTTCCAGTGGGGACCTGCAGCTGTGCCCTTTGGAACAGAATCCCCAGGTGCTGCCTGATTTCCTTGGTCCTGGCCCCGTAGATGATGGGGTTGATCAGACACGGGAGCAGTAGGTAGAAGGCGCTGAGCAAGTTGTGCACGTCCTGGGAGGCAGTGCGGGCCACACGGTAGACGATGGATGAGGACATGGTCGAGGAGTAGACGGTGAAGATGACCAGCAGGTGGGAGCCACAGGTGTTCAGGGCCTTGGAACGCGCTCTGCCCGATGAAATGCGGAACGCAGCATGGATGATGCGGGAGTAGGAGGCTCCAAGCAGCAGCATGTCCAGGACTCTGTTGAAGATGCCGACAGTGAGCCCCACAGTCTTGTTTAGGGAGATGTCCCCACAGGAGAGCTTCATCAGGGCCATGTGCTCACAGGCAAAGTGGTGGATCACATCTGAGCGGCAGAAGTGTGCCCGGGAGGCCAGCCCCACCACGGGAGCAACAATACCTGTGCTCCTGGCAGCTGCCACCCCCACCAGGCAGGCCAGCAACTGGCCTGTCACTATCTCTGGGTAGCGGAGTGGGTTGCAGATGGCAACATAGTGGTCCAGGGCCATGACCAGGAGGATGTTGCAGTCAAAGACAATGAGGAAGTAGATGCAGAACATCTGGACCAGGCAGCGTGCCAGGGAGATGCGGTTGAAGCGGGTGGAGAAGCTAAACAGCATGGGGGGCACCACGGTGGTGGCGGCACAGATGTTGACAGCCAGGAGCAGGGCGATGAGCAGGTACATGGGCTGGTGCAGGCTCCGCTGGGCCGCCACCGTGTGGATCACCAGGGCATTGGAGGAGACAATCACCAGGTAGAGACTGAGGAAGGGCAGCACCAGGAGCGTGCGGGTCTCCCGCAGCCCCGGGAAGCCCATCAGGAGGAAGCTGGTGTAGGACAAGTTGGAGCTGCCATTGCCCCACGCTGACATCATCCCTGGGGAGCAGGATGGCTCTGGGAAGGTAAGAGGGGCCGGAGGCCTGGCTTCTGTACCTTGGCCCCTACCAGGGCCTGCCCGAACTTTACCAGGCTTTGATCTCCGTGGGTAGCCAATATTCTTAGGGGGAAAATGAGAAGTTCAGTGTCACAATTTAATGAGAAATGTTTTTTTTCAACAAATCTTTGCCTGCATTTCAAATAAATCCCTCAGGGTAGGTTTTGGATGTAGAATTATTGAGTCAAATGACATGAACATTTTTGAGAGTGCCAAGTAGATTTCCAAGAAAGTTGTATCAAGCCCTGACCGGTTTGGCTCAGTGGATAGAGCATCGGCCTGGGGACTGAAGGGTCCCAGGATCGATTCCAGTCAAGGGCATGTACCTTGGTTGTGGGCACATCCCCAGTGGGGAGTGTGCAGGAGGCAACTGAATCGATGTTTCTCTTTCATCGATATTCCTAACTCTCTATCCCTCTCCCTCCCACTCTGTAAAAAATCAATAAAATATATTTTTTTTAAAAAAAGAAAGTTGTATCAGTCTTGTCACTGAATCATTGGTGCTATTATTAAATTGCCATGATTAAAAAATTAATTTTAGTAATTTAATGATTGAAAAACATCTCATTTTAATTTGCATGTTCTTTGTGAATTTTCTATTCATGTACTTTGCCCCTGTACTACTAGGGACTGTTTCTCTCAGCAATTTAAATATTAAAATAATTATCCATTGAAACAGATTTTCCAAATTTTGTTACTATTTTTATTTTGTTTATGGTGTTATTAAGAGTAAGAGTTTTAAATTTATAAAATTAAATCTATTGATATTTTTTATTGTGGGTTCTTTTCTTTAAAAAATTTTTTTATTGATTTCAGAGAGGAAGGGAGAGTGAAAGAAAGAAAAATTAATGATGAGGATCACTGATACCGCTGATAAAGCCTGCAACCCGGGCATGTGCCGTGACTGGGAATTGAACTGTGACCTCCTGGTTCATAGGTCAATGCTGAACCACCTAGCCATAGAGGCCAGGCAAGTTCTTTTCTTGGTTTCAAGCTTAGTAATTCTTCCCTCATTCAAAGATAAAAAAGATAGTATATTATGTTTTGTTCTTCTTTAAAATATGGCCTAATTTTTCATGTTGAGTTTTGAGCCACATGAAATTCAATTTGATATGTGACATGAGGTGATAACCTAACTTGATATTTCACCCCCAAGTTGCTAAATAATTGTTTAAGTTCCATTTTCTCCACTGCTTTGTGTTACTATCTTTTTGTTGTTGTTAATCCTCACCAGAGGACATATATTTTGTCCCCCATTGATTTTTAGAGAGAGTGAAAGGGGAGGTGGAGAGACAAAGAGAAACATTGATGTGAGAGAGACACATCAATTAGTTGCCTCCCACATGCACCACAACTGGAACCAGGATTGAGGTTGCAACCGAGGTACGTGCCCTCTTCAGTCCTCGGGCCGATGCTCTAAGCACTGAGAAACCGGCCAGGGCTGTGAGGTACTTTCACATATAGTTTCCCCCCATTTTTAGTAGCCAGAGAGTCTCTATTAGGCAGATATCACAGCTGAGTCTGACATAAGAAGTCATCTTTTATTCGTTCATTTATTCAACATATTTTTGAATTTATCATGTACCAGGCACTCTGCTAGGCACTGGGCTTCATAGATACTCCGAGTCCATTAGGGAGAACCAGAGTGCCATGGAGACCGGGCATCTCTAACAGCCTCAGGGGTCGCGCAGGCTCCTCAGAGGAGAGGAGGTCTAGTCTGAGAGCAGAAGTGAGTCAGCCAGAGGAAGGGAAGAGGGGGTGCAAGTGGTCTAATGGCCTAAAGTTGAGAATTAATGGGGGTGGGGTGGGATTAGAACTCTAAAGCCGAGGTCCCTCTCACTGTCACCACACCTCAAGGGCTTGATGCAAACCCCATGGGAGAAAACGACAAGAAAAAACAAGATGAGAGAGTAGAAATGGGAGGATGAACTAAACGTTTGCTGATTTTCCACTATTGCTGAGACTCAGTTTCCAAAAGGAGGCATATAGGTTATGTAGAGAATAGGATTTCCTCCTGAGAAGACCCGTGGCTGGGGAGGCAGGGTCATTGGTGTGGACGCGGGGGGGTGGGGGGGGGGAGGGAGGGGCCAGGTGGTCCAGAGAGAGGGGTTGGCAGACGGGTGGGGGGCCAGTCGCCCTCCTTCCTTGTGCCTGCCCTGCTCATCCCCTACTCCAGCCATCGCTCCCTGACAAGAGCCTCTCTCCAGCCCCCTGCACCCTTCTGGTTGAGCCCCCCTCCCCCGCCAACTCAGAGCTCATACTCACAGTCAGGCAGGACAGAGAGAACAAGAGGGGCTCCCTCAGTGCAGCTAAATGCACCCCTACTCCTCCCCCGGGGAGCCCAGGCTTGGATGAGCCAATGGGAAGTGCTTATGTCTGCTGCTCGGTCTCCTGGGACATCCACAGGACAGCCTGGAGCCCAGTCTCCTGATGTCCGGGCCAGGCCTTCCCACTGGTCTGGGCTGCCCGAGGTCTCTGGTCTGGAGTTAAAGGGGAATAACTCAACACAAACGGACATTCAGACCTCACATCCCAAGCTCAGGCGGTAGCCCACCCGGGGTGGCTCTGCCCAAGCAGGGTCGGGAGTGGAGTGCAGGGTGCTGGTCGGTCCAGCGGGCAGACCAGCTGTCAGGAAAGGAATACAGCGTTCCAAGGAAGTGAAGCTTTTATTGAGCATCTACTATGGGGGGATTTTTGAAGGATCAGTAGTACTCATTTAATGTTTATGGGAGAAAGGGGGTACTAGAAGCAGGAGAATGAGGTTATAGGAGGGCCTGTTGAAGTGAGGATCTTATCCCCCCATTTTAGAGGTGGGCCACTCGGGTTAGAGACTTTAGGTGACTGGTCCTAGGTCACTCAGCGGATCTGTGGCAATGCTGGGAAGGGACATCTGACCCAAACCTGGCTCTCTCCACTTCACCCCTGTCTCTGGTCACTACTCGGCCTGGCAGAGGAGCTGGTGGAGATCAGGGAAGGCTTCATGGAGGAAGGGACATTTGAGCCAGGCTTGGGAGGTCCAGAAAGAGCCACAGAGGCAGAGGAGGAGGGGGAGCTGAGGCTGAGGCTTGACACGAGGGGCTGAGGGGGCGATGATGGTGGGCCCGGGGCTGCATGGTTGGTCCCGAAGCCTTGGAGGTGGGAACCAGTAAAGATTGTGTGGTTTGGAACCCAGGACACCCCACCCACCCCAGGACATCTGTTTGGGCCTGTGTCAGCCCTGCCGGGTTGAGGTGGCAGCAGGTGGCCAGTGGACAGGGCTGGAGGGTCTCAGAGGCGTCGGGAACTTTTCACACCCTGCTCACTCCCCAAGCTCCGGTGTGAGGTGTGCCAAGGGGAGGGGCTTCCTTACCCGAGCTGAGCATATCTCATGTGCTCCCTAACCCCCTGGCAACACTGCCCTTCTCGCTGGGCCCCTTGACGTCTCCACTTGTCCACGACCCTCCTGAGGGTGGGGCCTGGGCCTGGAGGCAGAAGCCCAGGCAGGGGTGGTCCCCCGAGGACCACACGGCTCTTGCTGGACACAGCATTCGGTCTGCTCACACTGTGGCCAGTGAAGACCTCTGAGGACTATTTGCTTGCTGTTCTTAAGCCCCCGTATCAGTTTCCTGGGGCTGCCAAACTACCACGAACTGGGGCCTTAAACAACGGAAATGTGTTGTCTCACTGTCTGGAATCCGGGCATCTGCAGGGTCTTGCTCCCTCCGAAGGCTCTGGGAGCACCCACCTTGCACCTTCCAGCTTCCAACTTCTGCTTGTCTTCACATGCGTTCCCTTCGGTCTCATAAACTCAGTTATCATTGGATTTAGGGCCCACCTGGCAATCTGGGATAATCTCCTATGAAGATCCTTAATTAACTACATCTACAAAGACCCTTTTCCCAAATAGGTCACATCCACAGGATCTAGGGGTTAGGACCCAGACATACCTTTTTGGGAGCCACCATTCAACCCGCTACAGCCTCCACATGTGATGTTCACAAGAATGAGAGAGGGACAGTGAGGGCGGCCGTGTGGCCTGGGCAGACTCTGGAGCAGAGGGTGGGGGAGGGGAGGGTGTGTGTGTGACATCATGATGGGGGAGGCAAGGGGCTGCCCTCTGGAGCCCATCTGGTCTACGGCATAAAGTCCTTGGCTCCAGGGTTCACCAGAAGGATGGGGCAGGACTAAGCCAGAAAGGCTTCCTGGGGGAGGTGAGCGTCCAGCCTTGCCTTAGAGAAGAGACCAGCTGAGGGGCAGAGTTAGCAGCACAGGCTGAGGAGTTTGCACTCCAGGGTCCCTTTCACACCCGGAGCTCCCAGCCGTGCCTTCCCTCAGGTCCAGGGCATCCCAAGGCAGGGAGCCCCCTCCCCACCCCCAACACGGGGACACCCTCCTGAAGGGGCAGCAGCGTTCAGTGGCAGGGAGAGATGTGTCAGCACAGAGAGGAGGGAGTCTGAGGGTGTGGGGGATGCCTCTGAGGCCTGCAGGCCGCCACCAGGACTCCCCCACCAGGGAGGAGAGACGTGAGGTGGGCACACGCATCTCAAATGCAACATGGTCACCACTGGCCGCACCTCCAGCCCTCCCTCCTACCACCGTCAGTTCCTCACTCAATGCCCTTTCTCAGGAAGTCCAGCCCACGGCCTGAGCCAGCTTACAGGGCATCACCCTGCTCGTCCCTCTCCCTCACACCCCTCGTCTCATCTGGCACCAAGTCCTGCCAATGCTACTTCCAAGGAGTCTCGGCCCAGCTCCTGAACCTTAGTCCCGGTCTCCTCTAGGCCTCATGCGGGGCACAGCCCCACGTCTCCCTCTGCTGCCGGAGGATCCTCTGGGAAAGCAGCCCTGACCTCGTCTCGCCTAGTAAAACCCCACCAACCCCTCTGCCAGCCACAGAAAGGCCAGCTCTTATCTCCGCCCCCTCCCTGAGGGGCAGCTGCCCTCCAGCAAGGCCAAGCTGCTTGCACTTTGCCATCCACTCCTCCGCCCAGTCTGTCCTCCCTTCCTCAGTGACCCTGGCTGCTGCCTGGGCTTGCTCTGGGGCCTCAGGTGCCACCTGCTGTCGGAAGCCCTCTCTGACCGTTCTTGCCCCAGTGGCGCTGAGTGGCTGCAGTGTGAGGAGTCTCAGAGCCCAGATTTCACTTTGTGTCCCATGTCAGGGGCACTTGGCAGCCCACTGGCCCGGGCACCTGGTAGCCTCCCACCCCCATCCCAGGACTCCCGGGTGGTCCACTTATCCACGGTCACTCCTCCCTTTCCTCCTTCTTGGCCCCATGACCTTCAGGCGGCTCCAGGACTCTCCTTCCTGGTTTCTCTCCGGGTCAAGGTGGTCAGGATCCTCTGCGTCAAAATCTGCCCCCTCAGGAGATCCAAGGCGCCCTCACACTGACTCGTAAAAGCCTGCCTCCCCCCCAGGTCCCGGGCTGTCCCATAAGCAAGTTGTTTGGCTCCGGGGCCGTTTGGTCTCTGAGTGAAGCTTTTGTGGCAGCCTGTCCTTTCTTTTCTTTTTAAATATATTTTATTGATTTTTCATAGAGAGAAAGGGGATAGAGAGTTAGAAACATCGATGAGAGAGAAACATTGATCAGTTGCCTCCTGCACACTCCCTACTAGGGATGTGCCCTCAACCAAGGTACATGCCCTTGACCAGAATCGAACCTGGGACCCTTGAGTCCGCAGGCCGACGCTCTATCCACTGAGCCAAACCGGTCAGGGCGGCCTGTCCTTTCTTATTCATGTCTGGGCTGGGGCCTAGTCCAGGATCTGTGGACTGGCCGCGCTCTGGCAGCAGGGCTGACCTTCCTTTCTCCGCATCCTGAGGCCTCCGGGCCAGGCCAGGTGCAGCCTGCATTGCCCACATCAGCCACAAGGTGGCACCCAAGCACCACGTCGGGCAGAGGCTTCCTGGGGTCAGGCCTGTGCTGGAGCGACTGTGCCTGGGGAAAGGGGCAGCCTGTGCCTGGCTTGGCTACTTAGTTTGAGACATTCCTGGTGTGGCCCCCCACTCCCTCTCGGACTGTGAGCCTGAGTCCGTCAGAGCATGCTGGTATCAGGGCCCAGGGCAAGAGACCTGGCTCTGTGTGGTCCTGGCAAGTTGCTTCCTCTCTTCGAGCCTCAGTGTGCTCTTCTGAAAAATGGGCAGACAACACCAACCCCATTTTCATTCCCTCATTCAGTCAGCACATTTTACTGAGCGCCAGCTGGCTCGGTGTAGTACACAGCTGTGAACAAACAAAGCCTCACAGGGACGTTGTGAGGATCAAATGAGGTAACATCTGTACCTTATTTAGCAGTTTCTAACACAGTCTATAAATATTAGGCTTTCTCTCCAATACTTACAACAATCCTATGTGGTTGGACTGAGTATTACCCCAATTGTATGGACGACGAAACAGGTGAAGGCCACACACTGGCCCAAGGCCAGGCCGCCAGGAAGCAGCAGAGCTGGGACTTGAACTTGGGCTGATTCTAATGCCCATTGCTGCTGTTTCCACACTTAACTCGTGCGTGTCTCCTCTGAGGCCCCTCCAAATCTTCTGCAGAGGATCTTGGACCAACCTGGTTCACTTCCTCAGACCCCGTCCACACCCTCAGCCTCTGCCCTCCCCCGAGTCCCCGATTCCTCCTGCAGGCGTGGTTATCTCTGGCAAGGTGGTTACCGATGACTCAGGGGCCCTAAGAAGGTCCCAGACCCAGCTCCCTCTGCCACACCTTAGGTCAGGCCTTCCAGGGAACAGAGACCAGAGCTAGCTGGCACCGGCCCCATAATGATCGCCATCACTACTGAGCTCAGACCATCTCCAAGGGGCAGAGAATTTCTCTCTCAGAGAGATTGTGGGGCCCCATCTGATTGGAAGGGGGCTGTGGTCTTGAAGCTGTATGTCCATAGCAAGCTCTCTGTTTCGGCACAGACTGGGTTTATTGGGGGCAAAGCAAGCCCAAGAGAGAAGATCCTGGAGCTCACAGTTTACAAGTCTCAGCAGGGAGAGGTGGGAGGCATGCACCCCCACTCCCTCTGCATGCCCCTGGGCGTGTGTCCTTTCTGCATGTGTCTCCCGTCCTCTTACTGATTCCTGGTTGTGAGTTCCCTGCGAAGAGGTGGGGCCTGCGTCTCACGCTGGCTGGGCGTGCACCCCAGCGTGGGTCAGTGAGGCTGCAGTGAGTGACTGAGGTGGGAGGCTGAGGAAGGCTGTGGGGCATTCCCTGGGGCTTGGCCACCACCAGCTGGGTGACCTTGGCAATGACCTATGGCCCCAGAGTCTCAGCTTCCTTGTCTGTGAAATGGTAGGGTTGTTCCTTATGGCTCTGGAATCGCAGACCACACTTGCCTGCATTGTCACACGTGGTTCTCGCCATCACCCTGCGGGGCAGAGATCGCTCGAGTATTTAACCAACTATCAACCTGGGCTTGGAGGGCTGAGGGGCATCTCCGATGGACCCCTGCCCTGTCCTTCCTCCCACTGCTCAGGAGCGCTTCTAACCAACACTGGAACTCCAGGGCCTGCCATGGAGCCTGGCATGGGTTAGGGCGCCAACGTATTTTTTGAGTTGCTGGCTCCAAATCCTGTGCTTTTTGTCCCACAAGCTGTAAGAGTGTATTAACCACAGTCATTTGGTGAACGTTTACTCTGAGCCAGGACTAGGGTAGGCATTTTATTTTTTATTTACTTTTTAAAAAAATATATTTTTATTGATTTCAGAGAGGAAGGGAGAGAGAGATAGAAACATCAATGATGAGAGAGAATCATTGATCAGTTATTTACTGGATATTGAGCCACAACATGGGCATGCGCCCTTGACTGGAATCAAATCCAGGACTCTTCAGTCCACAGGCCAACACTCTATCTACTGAGCCAAACCAGCTAGGGCTAGGGTAGGCATTTTATTTTATTTTATTTTATTTTATTTTATTTTATTTATTTTATTTTATTTTATTTTATTTATTTTATTTAATTTTATTTAATTTTATTTTATTTTATTTTATTTTATTTTATTTTATTTTATTTTATTTTATTTTATTTTATTTTATTTTATTTTATTTTATTTTATTTTATATACACTGTGTTTAACCCCACAACCTCAGGAAATGGATATGATAACATCCCCAAGTAACAGATGAAGAAACAGACTCAGCGAAGTTAAATATTGTGCATAACTCAGCACAGCTAGTTAAGTGGCAGGGTTGGAGCCCAAATCAGTCTCATGTCAAAGCTAATATTCTCTGCAGGGAAAGGCTATAGGAGGTGGATGAGCTTCAGGCCTCTGAGCCTCAGTTTCCTCATCAGTGAAGTGGGGGTAAGGACTGTACCTCTTAGGGCTTCTCTGAAGAATAAATGGGCTGATGCAGAGAAGACCCTGAGTCTGAAGTAATAATCATTTGTTTATCTTTGATCGCCATCATCATCTTTGCATCACCCTCCCTCCCTCCTGTGGCTTCTGTGAGGAGGAAATGGGCTAATGAAGGCGGGGAGGTGGGGGCCGTGTGAACTTCCCTGGATCCATGGTCAGGTTGATGGGACTTTTCCCCTTCAGGGATGTTGTGCTCGGCCCAGGAATGCCCAGGCCCTGATCCCTGGGTGTGGAGGGGCTGCTGTCCCAGCAGGTGTCCCGGGATGGGGTGGGGAGCGGGGGGTAGAGCTAGGCCTCCCTCTGCAGGTTGAGGGCACTTGCAGGCTCTGGGGAGCTGAGAGGTGCCTCAGACCTCAGCTATGGCTGAGGGTTACGTCAGCCCCATCGGGGACAGCAGCGTATGGCTGGTGCACCTGGGCTCGGGCAACCCGGAGAAACCCGGGGCGCCGATGGGGAAACATCGGTGCCCCCAGGGCTGGGAAAACGTGGGCCTCTGCGGAGAAAGTTGTGGCCGCTCAAACTTTTCTCACTCTGAGCTCATCCCTGAGGTCGGCTGAGTGATTTGCCACCAATTAGGCCATGATGAGCTGGACCTCAGTGGCTCTGAGGCTCCCGGGAAGGGGTGGGGGGCATGAGGGCTCAGCAGGCACCTGGGGCCCAATTACAGAGCCTGGGCCTGGCACTGGGTCCAGCTGCGGCCCCAGCCCGTGGAGATCCGCCTGCCCCTGGTGCCCACTTTGCTTGCCCGGCCAAACTTTTAATGAGTAGAAATGGCGACTTCTTGACTGTGGCCCAGGCCTGCCATCTGGGTCCTGCTAGCTCCCTCCTTAAAGGGCCAGAGCACTTTCTAGCGTATGACTTGCTGTAGTTTCAATTGACCAGCCAACTACAGACAGGTCATGTGGGGTCTAGACACTGACCCACCGTGTGGCCCTGGGCAAGCCCCAGGCCACTCGGGCCTTATTTCTCAGGGCTGATGGTCACGGGGCTGGGGCAGGCCCCGCTGAGGCGATGCACACTGCCAAGTGCCGGCTGCTTGTGAGTGGTCATGATTGCCCTTGGTGATTGTCCCACACTAGCCTAGCTGGGGCCTTGCCCCTGACCCCTACTCCTCGCTGAATCAGAGCCAGCTCTGACTCGGGGGCTCACAGAGGCAGCAATGGGGCCCCTCCCTGCTCTGCTGGCCCCTGGCTGGCCCCACCTGTTTCTAGGTTTTTCTTGGCCCAAACTCCCTTTCCCTCCCTGCTCCCCACCTCCTAGGTCTGCAGGCAGGCACCACCAAGACGGTCAGAGCCCTGCTATTATCAAGTCCAATCCTTACTTCACAGATGGGGAAACCGAGGCCTGGGAGGAGCAGACCCTGAACCCGGATTCCCTCCTTTTCTGGAACTTCGTAACAACAAACTTTGGTGCACACGTAGGGCTCTTCGGAACCTTTGGCCTCAGTAACCCTGCGAGGGTGGGAGGCAGCCATCGGTTCACCTCCTGCACTAGGGCTAAGCTTGCAGGCTCCGATGCCTGCCGGACTGGGCTCAGATCCTGTATCTGTTGTTTACCAAGCACGTCTCGGAGCCTCAGTTTCCAATGGCACTTACCTCATCACCGTAGGACCTGCCTTACATATTTTTAAAAAAATATATTTTATTGACTTTTTACAGAGAGGAAGGGAGAGGGATAGAGAGCTAGAAACATCGATGAGAGAGAAACATCGACCAGCTGCCTCTTGCACACCCCCTACCAGGCCGGGGGTGTGCCCGCAACCCATGTACATGCCCTTGACCGGAATCGAACCTGGGACCTTTCAGTCCGCAGACCGACGCTCTATCCACTGAGCCAAACCGGTTTCGGCCTGCCTTACATATTTGTTGCATTAAATGAGTTAGAATCCATGTGAAATGTTTGGAACTGGGCATAGTACACAGTGGGCTCTGCATATTATTAGCTGTATTTCTGGTTCTAATTCTGTCATCTCTTCAGCAAACATGAATTGGGCTCCACTATGTGAGCTTGGTGTGCTAGGCCCTGGGGATAGAGCAGCGACCAAGACCCACCTTTGGAGCTCCATTTCTGTGGGGGAGACAGACACACGTAGTCATGATTTCAAGACTGGGGGTGTGGCAGGCTGAAGTGGGGCTAAACCAAGGAGACAGCCGGGGGGGTGGGGGGGCCTGGCCTGCCTGGGGGTGGAGGGAGGCAGAGTCAGAGAGGGCTTCCAGAGGAGATGGGGGGAGGGGGGGGGAGGTGTTGGGCCCTGTGCTCAGAGCTTGATATCCCTTGTTCTAGTCCATCCTCACACAGCCTGTGAGGTAATTACACTCTCTGTTCTCCGAAGAGGAAACTGATGGTTAAGTTACTTGTCTAAGGTCACCCAGTCAGTAAACAGTGGGGTTGGGGTCCAAATCCAGGGTTGCCTAACCCCAGATCTTGTCCCCTTCCGTCTCCCCTGAGGGTGCTTGTGGCAGTACTTACACCTGCAGGGGGGATGGTCAGGATAGGGGGAGGTGGCCCCAGACGGAGAAGAGCTGCTCTCGGGGAATTCGGGCCTTGTTGCCAAGGGCCCAGATCCAGGGATCGCCCTCCACCCCAGGCGGAGGGGCAGAAGGTACACTGGGCACCGGCATAGGCCCTGCCCCCGGCTGTCCGTGTTCCAATCCACTTACCATCAGTGTGATCTAGATGTGATCAGTCTTTCTGTACCTTAGTCTCCTCTTCTGTAAAATGGGGATAATGGTTCTAGCAAGTACGTAGAGGCCTTTAAAGTGCTTTTGTCTAAGAATTTTACATTTATTACTCGTTTAATCATCATGAGCCGGCCAGGCGGGCAGTGTGGATCCAGCTGGCCCTTTGCCTGGCTCTGAGGTCATTTTTTTTCAGGTGGGGATAACACCTGAATAGTTGCTGTAAGATACAAATTAGTTAGTACACACATAGCACTTAGAATAGTGCGTGGCACAGGAGAGGTGCTCAGGAAATGTTAGTATTATTATTCAGCACTACAGTGGCCAGAAGGCCAGGGAGAGGATCCATAAAAAAATAATGAACACGATGATGACAACAATCCTATCTAATAAAGAGGGAACATGCTGACCATCACTCCATCACAAAGATGGCTGCACCCACAGCTGAGGCCAAGTTCCCATAAAGAGCCTTAACGAGCAATCAGCAGGTACCTGAGCTATGCCCTACACCCCCCATCCCCTGTGAGCTTGACAGGGGACCTCAGGCCATGCCCCCCCCCACCCTGGCGTCAGGCTGGGGGACCTGAGGCCGTGCCCCCGCCCCAGTGCCAGGCCAGGGGGCCTGAGGCCATGCCCCCCACCAGGTAGGGCTTGACAGGGGACTTCAGGCCGAGCCCCCCACCCTGGCACCAGGCCGGGGGACCTCAGACTGCACCCCCTGCCCGGCGGGGCTTGACGAGGGACCTCAGACCATGCCCCCCGCCCCAGCACCAGGCCAGGGGACTTGAGGCTGCGCCCTCCTGCCTGGCTGGGCTTCACAGGGGACCTCAGGCCGTGCCCCCCACCCAGTGGGGCTTGACAGGGAACCTCAAGGTGCACCCCCAGTGCTGGGTCGGGGGAACTCAGGCCATGCCCCCCGCCCAGCAGGGCTTGACGGGGGGAACTGAGGCTGTGCCCTCTGCCGGGCAGGGCTTGACAAGGGTGGACTGGCCTGGTCTGGATCTAGCCCAATGGGGTGTGTGGGGGGGTCCGGCTAGGTCTGGATCTCACGTGATTTTGAGGCGCATGTGGGTGGGCAGGGACTTGACTCTGGGTCCCCTGGTGCGCCCCAGACTCTGACAGGAGGAAGATTTTCATATACATTGTACTAATTTTCTTTCATCTCTGACACTTCTATTACAGAGAAGGGCAAATAGCAATATTAAATTATTTCCTCTAATTACAAAGATGGATGCACCATCACGTTGGGCCAGGAATCCCCTGTTCTGAGGAGCATCTGTGTGGGTTATGAAAACTCTGGAGTAAAGAGCTTTGGCAAGTCAACTGATCCTGGGCCTCAGTTTCCCCATCAGTAAAATGGGAATAACGGTGCCCATATGACAAGTCCTATCAGTGTTGCATGAGGACTGAATGAGATTGACTGGGGTAATAACGCGCTCAGCATAATTCCTGGCAAATGGTAAATGAGCAACACACGTTTGATGACTATCCATACGACCACCCTATTATCAGCCCCTCCAGAGAAGCTGAGCTCAGAGGGGTGAGTAGGCAGCTTCCAAGCGCCCCCGCTTTTATGAGTATCCGCAGCGCACCCACACAGCCAGCGGAGAGGGGGCAGGGGTCCTCTGGTCACTGAGGCCCGCAGGCCCACTAGCACTGGGGGGGCAAGGGAGCCCCCTCCGACCCAGCGTAGTTCTCGAGGGCAGCTTCGCGGCGGGGCAGGGTGGGGAGGGGGCTCCCTGTGTAAAGCCAGGGCGCCGGGCGCCGGGCGGCGGGAGAAGGGCGGCCGCGGGGCCAGGCCAGTCCTGCAGCGGCGGCGGCGGCGGCGGCGGCGCGCACCCGGTTGCCATGGCCGGGCCTCCAGCCTCAGCGCCCTCGCGGGGCTCGTTAGCTTGGCCGGGCCTGCCGCCGTCCACACGGCCCCGGGGAGCCCGGCGACTTCGCCAACAGCGGCTCCGCCAGGCGCTGACGAGGCCCCGGGGAGGCGGGCGGCCTCGAGGGCCGCCGGGTAGACCGCGCGCTCGCGAGCGCAGGGCCTCCGGACGCGGCGCCGGGACGGAGAGCTCCCGAGGCAGGAGCGCTGCCGGCCCGCGGCCACGCGGGGGCGCCCGAGTCCACGGAATGAGCCGGCGGGGAGCGCAGCGTGGATCCAGCTGGCCCTTTGCCTTCAGGGGACAAGTGGGACCTGGGGCAGAGGGCTGCCCTGCGAGGTCAGGCACCCGTCCTGCTTCTTGCTCACTCAGCTGCCTTCAGAGCAACATCGAAGGACTGTAGTCATGGTCCCCGCTGGTAGAAGGCCTCCTGCGAAGACTTTTGGATGCTGATGGACATTTTCCCACTTGTTTGGCCACAGTCTGTTTTTCTCAATGAGTATTTTCTGTTCTAGCCTTAAACCCAGTTCATCTTTCTCCTCCCTGAACTTGCACTTGTTAGCCACATCAGTGAGCCTCGCCCTGCCTCAGGCTGTGCATCAGCTCTCCCAGCAGCTCCACTTTCTGGGAAAATGGGCACCAGGTCTCCCAGGAGGGTGAGCCCAGGGGTTACTAGGCCAGGGCTGTGCTGTGCTGCTCTGCTTGGCGGCAGGTGTCCAAGGTGGACCTATAGGTCAGTGATGGCGAACCTATGACACGCGTCAGCACTGAAAGGTCCCAGGTTCAATTCTGAGGCGGCCGCATGCCGAGGATGAAACATTTGCTGCTCCTGAGGATGAAACATTTGCGAAATAATGTTTTTTCCTCAAAGTGACACACTACCCGAGTTATGCTCAGTTTTTTGGCAAAGTTTGACACACCAAGCTCAAAAGGTTGCCCATCACTGACCTAGGTCTTTCCTTTTGGTTGTATGATTATCCCAGAGTCCAGAAAGCTATAATGCTACCCTCTGCAAAGGGCTAACCTGTCCTACCCAAGTCCTCGCCTCCTTAACGCATCGCAGGGACGACTCTACATGATGACGACTTGCTAACAGTGTAACACACGCGCTGTTACTCCACCCGTTACCCCCCCCCCCCCCCCCCCCCCGCCGGCGCTCCTAGTCCTGGTCATGCTTGACTGGAGCTGGGCGGGGAAGATTTGGCTTTTATGTAGGAAAAGTCAAGAAGTCAGTTTAAGAGATCAACCAAAGGACTTGTATGCATGCATATAAGCCTAACCAGGAAACACAGACAACAGGGGGGTGAGGGCATGAGTTGGGGGGAGGGGGGAGGTTTGGGAAGGTAATGGGAGGATGAAGACAAACATGTAATACCTTATCCAATAAAGAAATACAAATAAAAAAGAAGTCAGTTTAAAAAATAAAATAAAATAATTCTTTATTGTTAAAAGTATTACATATGTCCCCCTTCCCCCTCATGTACCCCCTCCAGACTGCCCCGCCCCAGGCCTTCAGCACCCTATTGTCTGTGTCCATGGGTTATGCATAAATGTATACAAGGTCTTTGGTTGATTACGTAAGAATCAGGTTTTGGCTAAAAATGAAATTTGGCCAAGAAGGTACTTCTTCTGGTTCTTCAAAATCCTGTAACTTATAGAGTGTTTTCCATTTCCCTTTCAAATGACCCTGTTGGGCCTGCAGGTCTGCCCAAGACGAGCCTCCCTTCAGCCTGTATCACTTCCCAAGGGGGCACGTTGGCCGAATGCTTGTTGGGAAGCGGCACTTGGCCGGAGCTGAGAAGACAGGGAGGAGGGTTCTTCCTGGGCCGGCAGGCTGTGCTCCCACCCGTGCCACAGGGGAAACCCAGGAGTCAGAGCCTGGCTCTCCGCTCAGTCTCCAGCTCCCCAGGGCCTTGGATTTGAGTCAGTTCTTCACCCTCATCACCATTTTGGGTGGAATAATAACTTTTTAAATAGTTTATTTAGAAAGTATCATAGTGCAAAGAAACTGTATCCCTTTGATTTTCTTTTAATATAAGACTCGTGATGCAAAGCTTAAGCCACTCATGAGGATTGTGCCTCTCCAGAAAGTTGGGATTTCCTGTAAGGCAGGGGCCGCCTGAGACCCTGCTCTGTTGTCATTGGCCGCAGACAGCCGAAGTGGTCTGTGTTTTGGACGAAAGAGGCCACATGTTAACCTGACAAGCTCAGGGAAGGCCTGCATCGTTGAAGTCCTGCAGGCGGGTTTCAGGATGACCTGTAGGAGGGCCGACGCACGATGAAGATGCTACACAAGAAACGTGAATTTTTAAGGCATGGGAGGCGGGTGGAGCCTCTTGCAAGGAGAGGAACACCGGAGTCTGGGTCCTGCCTGCTTTTATTCAGTTTGGTTACACATTTGCCCTTTAGCATTGCATGCAGGCAAGGCAGATAGAATCAAAGGTCAGTAAAGCTCAGTAAAGCCCTCCCCAGTTTGGTTCAGTGGATGGAGCGTCGGCCTGCGGACGCAAAGGTCCCAGGTTCGATACTGGTCAGGGGCATGTACCTTGGTTGCGGGCACATACCCAGTAGGGGGTGTGCAAGAGGCAGCTGATCCATGTTTCTAACTCTCTATCCTTCTCCCTTCCTCTCTGTAAAAAAATCAATAAAATATATTTAAAAAAAAAAGCTCAGTAAAGTTTAGTAAACAATGTAAAGATTGTCAGGTCAGGAAATCGCCTCGAGCCATCGCAATCACAGCAGGAGCAATCTATGCTGGGATCAAGGTCCATTGGCCTTCTAATGTCTCTTTTGCATTTTCATGCTAATGTGGCTCTGGGTGGTCTCCGGCATAAAAGATCTACCAAAGCCCTAAAGTAATCACCAAGAATGGTCTGAAATTAAAACTTTAACTAAAAGCAGTTATGGTGGGGCCCTAGCCGGTTTGGCTCAGTGGACAGAGCGTTGGCCTGCTGACTGAAGGGTCCCAGGTTCAATTCCAGTCAAAGGCACATGCCCGGGGTTGCAGGTTGTCCCCAGTTGGGGGAGTGCAGGAGGCAGCCAATCAATGATTCTCTCTCATCATTGATGTTTCTATCTCTATCCCTCTCCCTTCCTCTTGAAGTATGGTAGCAATCATCTCAGGTAGAAACTGCTGTTTGGGTTCTGTACTTATTTGTTTGCTAAAACAATAGAAAGTTATTTTGATTTTCTGAACTTATGTATGCTATCCCAATACTCCATTGATGATGGTTTGAATATCCCATTGATTGTGATCTCACTGGTCATCAAAGCACATTCTTCTGGGAACTAAGACGATAACTGAGTTTCGGTTGACTCAGTGGTCCCGGAATAAGAGCACACATTATCCTAAATTGCCTTAGTAGCTACAGATAGTGCATTCCTGTTGACTCAGTGATCCCAGAATCTGGACAGCACAATTATTCTAAATTGTCCAGGTGGTCCGTCCCAGATCATGTGTTTCTGTTGATTCAGTGATTCGTAGATACTTTAGCTAACTAACTTGCTCAGTTTCACTTCTGTAAAATCGCGAAACAGGTTCCTCATTCCAGACCCAAAGATGTAATCGATACTTTTGTTATATTCTGCCAAAATAAGCCAGAGGTGGCAAGCTGTTCGGGGCTGCGAGATTTGGAGCTTTAGCCCCTCGTATGCCACCGGCCTTTAATAAATGACTCCATAATTCCACTTTTTTGAGGCGTCCTTTGTAAGATGGGGGTTACACCACAACACTCTCTGAAATCAATAAAGATATATATTAAAAAAATAATAATAAAATAAAAGCAGTTATGGTGGGTAGTCACCTCCTAGGCCGGTATCTTCCCGGACAAGGTCAACCTTTACCTTAACCGAGCCTATTGTCTTTTTGGAAGTTACATAACATATCGTTGAAATGTCAAGGTAACTTGTAACTTCCCTTTTTTCCAGACCTCTCAGGGCACAACCAAATGCCTCGGGTGCCAGGACAGAGACCACAAATCCCTTCATTGTTGTTGTTATCATGTTACTTGTTGACTGTTAACTATCCAGTACTCACCTAAGTAAAAGAGGTGTGTCTATCATTTTATTTTTATCCAATCCCAGAGGTTTCCCTGTTTTGCTTCTCCTGCCTGTTAACGTAAAAAAAAAAAAAAAAAAAAAAACCATATTGAAACCTGTAAAGAATTTTTGTGAGTTTATTTGAGCCAAACTGTTGACGTATGCCGGGAAGCAGAACCTCAACGAATTGAGTTAATGCTCCGGAGAATAGCGGGTTACATCTGTATTTATACATTGCCATCAAAGGAAGGACATAGGTGGGTTACATGAAATTCACTGGTGATGGATTAAGGAGGTGGGATAAGCAAAGCTGGGAAAACCCCTGGGATTGGATAAAAAGTGAAATGATGGACACATATTTAGGTCGGTTTGGGAACAATTAACATGATAATGAAGGAATCTGTGGTATCTGTCCTGCCGCCCAGCATATTTGGTTGTGCCCCAGGGGCTCCAGAAAAAGGGAAGTTACAAGTTATCCAGACATTTCAAGGGTATGCTGTCATAGATGCAAAAAGACAGATAGGCTCAGTTAAGGTAAAGGTTGACCTTGTCACTGAAGATACTGGCCTAGGATGTAACTGCCCACCATAACTACGTTTAGTTAGAGTTTAATTTCAGACCATCCTTTGTGGTTACTTTAGGTCTCTGAGTTTGCAAGACCGCCATGCAGGCCTCCCCCGAGCTTGTCAGGTCAGCATGTGGCCCCTTTCGTCCACATGCCTCCCTAATCTATCACCAAGGGATTTCCTGTAACCCACTTGTGTCTCCTCCTTGGATTGTAATGTATAAAACAAGGTGGAAGCTGCCATTCTCTGGAGCATTATCCCAATCCATTGAGATTCTGCTTACTGGCAATTGCTGACTGTTTAGCTCAAATAAATTAACAAAAATCCTTTACAGGTTCAAATGTTTTTACTTTAACAGTTTCTAAGATTCGTACCACCAGTTACTTTGTGCCAAATGACTAGCTCCCCTGAGCATGAGAGGTGGGGTGAAGAGTGTTGGACCCAGAGGGGCTCTTATGAGAAGTAACTTGATGGCAAAGAACATACAGATGTTGGTGATAGATCCTCTTCCCCCAACTGATGGACGGAGTATGAAATAATCTGCACCTGCGGCCTGGACATTCCTGAGCACCTAACCAGGCACCTCATATGGACTGTACATTGAACCACCAATCAGCACCTGCCAAATACCCTAAGGTCCCTCCCCCCATTCCTAAGTCCCTAAGGGCCTAATCATGTGCCTTACATGAAACCACCGATCAGCGCGTGCCCAGTACCCTAAGCCCCGTCCCTTCCCATTCCTCCCCTCAAAAGGCGTGTTCACCCCCGCACATGTGCTACTCCCCCTTGCGGGGCAGCCCGGCAGGGTCCTTCTCCTCTAATAAAGCCTGTAGTCCTGGCTTTAGGCCCTCTGTCTCATTTTTCAGTTGGCAGCAGCGGGAATGGCGCCAGGTGTTAGACCAGTGAGGTCAGGCCGGACCTGGGTTCAGCAACCTTGGTACTTGAGTTCTAGCTAGGAAAGAAGTCAGAGCCAAGACCCAGACTATAAGAGAACATTTATTTAGAAAATCACAGAGGTAGCCGAAACCGGTTTGGCTCAGTGGATAGAGCGTCGGCCTGCGGACTGAAGGGTCCCAGGTTCGATTCCGGTCAAGGGCATGTACATTGGTTTCGGGCACATCCCTGGTAGGGGGTGTGCAGGAGGCAGCTGATCAATGTTTCTCTCTCATCGATGTTTCTAGCTCTCTATCCTTCTCCCTTCCTCTCTGTAAAAAATCAATAAAATATATTTTTTAAAAAAAAGAAAATCACAGAAGTAGAAACACTCATTCCTAGAAGAAATGGGCTCAGGAAACATGTTATAGAGGCACAGAAAGGGCCCTTGGAGCTTAGAAGTGAGGAAGGTCAAGGTGACCAGTCAGGGGACATGGGGGGGTGGGGTGGGGAGGGAAAGGTGAGGGCATGCTCCTGGGATGGAGAGCTCACTGGGTCCTGGATCCTAAGAGTTGTAAGGGTGGAGATTTTAGGGGAGCTCCCAGGGGAAGATCTCAATAGAATTTTCAGCAGCTCTCCAGGTGTGTCCTCTCAGGATCAGGGTCTTCACTGATTGATTGGTTGCCACCAGGGCAGGGGGTAGTCAATGAAGCTCGTCCTGAGGCAGCCATGGTGTTGTCTGCCAGGTTTTGCTGCTTTTCTGAGCCTGGAGCTGAAATACAACTGAGGCCTAGATGTTATCCTATGGAGAAAAGGTCAGGAGGTCCACACCGCATGACCCGGAGATGCTAGGGGAGGAATGCTGGGGGTGAGGTCCCCCTACAATTGCCTGTTGCTAGACACCCAGGGCTTTCCACCCTGGTAACCTTCTGTGCCCGGCCCATCATCCTTGCTCTGCTCATCTCTGTTCAACTGCCCACCACACAGGTACCTACCTTAAGGGAACCTAGTCCTAAGGTTTGCTTATTTCCAAGGATGATGGGGAAAATGTTTAATAAGCAGCATGGCATGAATTGTAAGGACACTAGCATTGATGGTAGCGTGGCCTACTTCATTGGGCAGAATCCTATTTTTTAAATCTTTACCCGAGGATATTTTTTCCCCATTGCTTTTCTGAGAGAGTAGAAGGGAGGGAGGGTGGGAGAGGGGGAGAGAGAGAAACATCAGAGTGAGAGAGACACAGTGACTCCCACATGTGCCCCAACCAGGGTGGGAATCGTACTGCAACCCAGGTATATGCCCTTGACCGGGAATTGAACCTGAGACCTCTCAGTATGCTAGCTGATGATCTAACCATTTAGCCACACAGGCCAGGGCAGCAGTTTGATTCCCGGTCAGGGCACATGCCTGGGTTCTGGGCTCTGTCCCCAGTAGGAAGCGTACAAAAGGTGGCTGATCAATAATTCTCTCTCATCATCGATATTTCTATCTCTCTCTCCTGAGACCACCCCTTAGATTTCCACCTGCAAGAGGGAGATAAATACGCTCAGAACAAAGGACCCAGTGCATGCTCTCCCTCCAAGGGACGCACCCGTGCCATTCCCTCCTCCTCTCCTTCCCCCACAGGCAGGTGCACCCCAACTTCTATGGGACCCAATGACACTTGCAACCAGGGGAGCAATGGGCAGCGGCAGCTGTCTCCAAGGCCCCCTTTTCTCTGACTTCTCAGTGAGCCTGGGCTCTCCTGTTGCTTCTTCTATGCTCTTCCTTGTTTCACTCTCCTAAGCATAGTTTTGCTGCGGTCAATAAATTCTTACTTGCTTTTCTACATTTTGAAATCTTTCTCTCAAGAAGACAAGAACGGAGGTCTCCTCGGTAACAGAAGGACAAAGATTACATGGGGAAGTAGGCAAAAGGAATAACAGGTACAATGGCTACAGGCAATAGGGGTGTGTGTGTGTGTGTGTGTGTGTGTGTGTGTGCTCACGCAAAGGGTGTGCACCTTCGGGACTCCATTGTTTCAGCAACAAGGTTGTTCATCTTTCCATGATGATAGGCAGTTCCCCTCAAAGGAGAACGGACGGACTGCATTCTGAGGTTAACTCCCACGTCCCCAGGCATAGCACTCCCAGCCAGGTTAGAATGTGCTTTCTCTAATCAGAACAGAACAATCATGGTCAACAGAGCATGCTTAATATTTCTTATAATTATAGCTCGTCCCCACTATTCTATTTCTGCCCCTAAAATACCCACAAAAATTCTCTACTGGTTTGAACAATTCTTACATTGACAGGCAGCACCAGTTACTAAAATATTGAACACTACATGCCATTTGGAAATGGCTGGGCCCCCAAACCCCCTGGGTGGGCACAATCAGGGGTTGGGCACCTGGCTCACTGTCCCGCACACTGTCAGCTCATCAGTGTCCTCCCCGCCTCTCCTGCTCTCTATGTTCACTGGACCGGGAGGGAAGACAATGTCCCAGGAACTGGACTGGCCTCTCAGATGCTGCTGAGGCTCCTGAGGCCGTGACTGCAGGGGGGGGAGGGCAGTCACTCTCAGGGCCAGTTTGTGGGAACTTCTGCCTCCACTGCCACCTTCTGTCTCAGTTGTTAACTATTTGAGAGTCACTCCTGGAAGGGGGAGGGCACAGCTGGGTGAGGAATCCTGCTCCGGGCTGTAGGTCTGTCACTGTGAGAAACAGTAGGGAATGTTCGTGAGCTTACTTAGCCAGACTGACAGCACTTCCCGGAAGCAAAACCTCAATGGAGTGAGAAACTCCACAGAATGGCAGTTTTAAACCTTATTGTATACATTACAATCCAAAGAGAATCCATGCCAGGCTGGCGTGGCTCAGTGGTTGATCATCGACCTATGAACCAGAAGGTCACGGTTCAATTCCCGGTTAGGGCACACGCCCGGGTTGCAGGCTCGACTCCCAGTGTGGGGCATGCCAATCAATGATTCTGTCTTATCATTGATGTTCCTATCTCTCTCTCTTTCCCTTCCTCTCTGAAATCAACATATCTTACCTTATAATAGACAAATATGCAAATTGACCGCACCTTCGCTACGCCCGCCAACCACGCCCACCAGGAAACCGTTGCAGGGACGTTGGGGTGTGGCGGAGCCCAAGGCCGGGAAAGCCTCGGGCGGAGGCTTTCCCGGCCTTGGGCACCAGCGGGGAGCCTGCACCGATCGCAGGAAACCACTGGGGGTCGGCTCCTGTGATCCTTAGCAGGGATGTTGGGTGCGGCCGAGCCCAAGGCCACCGCCCGGGGCCAAGCCCCGACCCTGAAAGAAGGCAGAAGGCGGTGGCCACAGCCAAGGCCTGGGTCCCCGGTGCCCGCAGAAAACTGGTGCAGGCAGCCAGGTGAATGAAGGTCTATTGCACGAATCTTCGTGCAAATGGGCTACTAGTATATATATATATATATATATATATATATATATATATATATATATACACATATACATATAAATATGGAAGAATTTGTAAGTGGGTTACATGAAATTCATTGGTGATAGATTAGGAAGTGGGAGAAAGCAAAGGAGTGTGGGGGGAACCTGTGGGATTGGATATAAAGTAAAATGGTAGACATGTTTCTTTACACAGGTGGGTGCAGGGTAGGTAAGAGTCAATAAGTAACATGAAAACAGTAACGAGTGGATTTGTTGTCTCCACTGAGCCAATGCCTGTCTTGGAGGCGTCTGGAAAACAGAAATTAACCTGACATTCCAAAGGTAGGTTTTCGTAGATGCAAGAAGACAATAGCCAGGCTCAGTTAAGGTAAAGATTAACCTTTGTCAGGGAAGGTACTAGGCCTAGGACGTGACTGCCGCCATGTTCTCTGCTTTTAGTTAGAAAGTTTTAATTTCCGACCATCCTTTGTGGGTACATCAGGCCTCTGAGTTTGTAAGGCCGCCAAGCAGGCCTCCCCTGAGCTTGTCAGGTGTGGTATGTGGCCCCTCTGCATCCACAGCCTCTCCACTGGGGCTTATGATCCTCTGCTGTGGTGAACAGAGTTGTGGGTGCCAAACCCAGCCCACAGGGGTTCCTAGAGGCGCTGGTACCTCCTCCCCAGGCAGGGCCAACAGCTTACCACCTCAGACCACATTACCCACTCCCTCCTGCCATCCAGTCCTGGGCCCAGATGCACTCCTGGGAGATGAGTCCTGCTGGGAGCCAGTGCCTGCCAATGCTGGCAGTGATTTCTGCCTGTACCCTCTGTGGGGGGTTGGCAGGCTGAGTCCCTGTTTCCCTGGGCCACTTCCTGCCACCGCTAATCTCCTCCCTGTGGCCTGTTCCTGGCAGTGAGTCCTGCCTGGCACCACAGGCTGCACTGGGGGTGTCTTTGCCAGGCAATCCTGCCTCTGTCGCTGGCACTGGCCCATTTCCCTAGATTCCCTCTGGGTGGCACTGTCCCTATCAGGATTCTCCTGGGATCCTCCAGTGTGCCTCTCCTGCTGGTCTAGCACCTGAGCACCTTCCTGGATTTCCTCCCCTTAAACCCTGCTGGGCCTTTGCAGGGTGCTTTACTGTTTGCAAAGCACTTTCCTTTTTCATTTCATCAGATGCTCAGAAGGCTCTCAAAGAAGAAGTGATACCCCGGAGACTGAGGGCCCTGGGGTGGGCAGATTTCCCGAATGGGCTGCTCTGCCTCTGCCTTTGTGCCCTGGGGCAGGAATTGTGGGGAGGACGCATCTTCAGGTTCTAAATAGGCAGGTGAGCGGCCAGCTGGCAGGGGCCCAGTCCTCTTGCTCTGGAAAGGGCATCAGAGGGTCAGCAGGGTCTGGAGCCTGCTGTGGCTCCCTGCTTGCCCCATCTGAAATGCTTATGGGCAGTTAGACTGACATGAGCAGAGCAAGGACAGTGTGCCAGGTACAGGTCACCAGGTGGGATGCCCAGGAAGGGGCAACACTGGGAAAACAAGAATCTTGTCATTCCCGGGGTAACCTGCCCTCCCGGAGCATATCACTGGTCGTGCAGTTTGGACCCCCTGGCTTTTCACATCGCTAGTCGTACTGTTTAGACGCCCCTGACCCTTTCTTCCCTAAAGATAACATCTAGGCCTCGGTTGTGGTTCAGCTCCAGGCACAGAAAAGCAGCAAAACCAGACAAGCAATACCATAGGTGCCTCAGGACCAGCTACACCCCTGTCCTGGTGCAGACCAATCAATCCATGGAGACCTTGACCTTCGAAAGGACACACCTGGAAAGCTGCTGAATGTTCTACTGAGATCTTCCCCTGGGACCTCCCCTAAAATCTCCACCCTTAAACCCTTAGGAGGGAGGACCCAGGGCGCTCTCCCTCCAGGGAGCCCACCAGCACCTTTCCCTCCCCTCCCTGCTACCCACCCCCCTCACCTTTACCTTCCTCACTTCTAAACTACAAGGGCTCTTTCTTTGCCTCTGTAACTTGTTCCCTAAGCCCATTTCTCCTATGAATTACTTGTTTTACCTCTGAGACTATCTAAATAAATGTTCTCTTATAGTTTGACTTTTGGCTCTGAACTCTTTCCTAGCCAGAACTCAAGTACCAAGGTTTCTGAACCCAGGTCTGCTCCGACCCCACTTATCTAACACCTGGTGATGTTCTTGCTGACCCCAACAGAAGCAAACTGAGGTTTGCAAGAACTGAACTATCCATTGTTTCGTGGTGGCTTACAGCAGTCTGCTGCCCAGGCCACGTTAACCAGGTTCTATGACAACTCTGAGCTTGCCTCTGCTCCTTCAGTGGGTCTGCCTGGCCTCGGGCTGAGGAGGGCTTTCCAGTGTGGGAGTTCTCCCCTGAAAGTGTGTGTGTGTGGGGGTGTCAGGTCCAGCCTGACGATTGAACCGGGCTGAGGTAGGGAAGTGGGATTTGAGAAAAGAAAGACAGGACAGCGGGATTCGGGAGGTCCACAGCTCTCGAGAAGCTCTGGCAACTTTTATTAGTAATACAGTGCTTTTTATACATAAGACACTAAGCAGGGAATCACTCACAAGGAAAACATTCTTTGTTTCTCTAAAATCACTACTGGAGGGATAAGTTGAAGGACAGGTCTCTTGTTACAATAATTCTCACTAGTTGGATACATATTTCTTGGTAAGCCATGAAAGTAGCTCTTATCCTACTGATAGCAGTCATATAAACAAACCCTGGGAAAGCTCTGTAGGCAGGGGCTGCTCTCGTTATACTGATTAGTTGCCATCCAAACAGGCCTGGGAAATCTGTGCGGGTAGGGTGCCAGCCTTGGCTAGCCCCTACAGGTGCAAGGACCGTGTCAGCTTACAGCCCGTTCCCCACAGGGGGGTGCCCTGGTGCTGTCCTGGGCCTCCCCACAATGGCGACTTGTGGACTCTGGGAGGCATATTTCTGGGCAGTGGCCTGCCTTCCTCCCATCACCCCTGCTCCTACTCAGGGTCTGGAAGAATTTTTCCTGGGCACACTGATGTTCTTCTCTATCTGGGAGAGGGTCACAGCATTCTGTGGTCTAGGGTTAGCTGCCAAGAGGCCAAGCGGTGTGGCTCGGCAGGCACTGGTGTCCAGGCTGGGAGGACGATGCCCACGTCCAGAGGACCCTTAGGAGGGTGATGGGAACAGGGTGGTGGTGACAGCTCAGGGAGGAAGATGGGTTGTCAGGTGCGGTTCTTTGCCTGACAACACTTCCTTTCCATGCAGGAGGTGCTCTTCTTGGGCAGAATCCATCCCTTCCCCCACAAAGAGGTCACCTGAGGACCCACCTTTCTGACCTCTGGTGCCTTCTCTCTTCCTGTTGAGGAAGCCTGAATCTGCTTTTGCTTGGCCGATTCCTGTCAGAGTTGTAGCTGCTTTGTAGCTGCTGCATTCCCACAGCCACTGGTTGTCCCTAAGCACCAGCTCTTCCTGGAGTGCCCATGCATGTGTGTGTGTGTGTGTGTGTGTGTGTGTAGCTTTGGGGTAGGCCTGCACCCCATGGCTATAGGATCCATGAGGTAGTTGGGTTCACTCTGGTCTTGCCAGTGTTTCTGTTTGTATGGAAAGCCAGAAACCTTCTAGGAGAGGTGAGACCTTTAAGTTGGAGTTGTTGGGCAGGTCATTGTGGTGACAGGGAGGTGTGGGACCTGAATTGGGGCATCGGGACACCATGCTGTGGTCTTGGCACCATGGAGTCTTGGCTGCTCTGGATCGAAGGCCTCACCGGGAAGGTGGGAGCCAACGTTGGTAGAGCTGGTGATTTCTCTGCTGCCAAATATGTGCCCTCTTGTAGCTGTAAAGAGGGGTGTAATTAAAACTCTGCCTTCCCAGAACCTGATGTCTGTGCATGGCCTTTACCCTATGCTTTAAATATATACACCTATGTATGTGCCGGGAGCCAATTCCAGGATGTTACAATTACAAGAGTTTTATCAAAAAGTTGATGAGGGAAGCCTGAAAATCCACAATTGCAGCAACCACCGAACAGCTGGGAGCCCCAGAACACCTGTCCCCAATTGGAGCAAATACACAGATTCAAAGGAGCTCTTCACTCCACCATGGAAAGGTCAGATTTCACCAGTGATAAGGTGAGGTCTCTGGTCCCGGCGGCAGGGAGAGAGAAACGTGTGCACTGCGGGCGCTGGAGGACTAGGGAAGTCTGTGCCTAGAAAAGTCCATGGCCCTTGGGGCTGGCGTGATCCGTGAATATGGAAGGGAGTCCTCAGAGCTGCTAACAGAAGGGATCTCTAAAAAGCAACCCATTTTGATCGGACGCGGAGGGACAGCCTAAGAATTTCAAAGGTGTGCAGGCTGCTTAGACTTGCGTGCGGACCCATTGTTCGCACACTTGGGCTTTTTCCTCTTCATTTCCTTGATTCTGATTACTAAGCAAGGATCACACCCAGTTGGGGACACCCTGGGAGTCTGCAGGGGGAAGTTGTTTTTATGGAACCTGGGGTTTAGAGCAGGGAGTGACCATCAGAGAGCCAGCTCTGAGGCAGCCCACATCCACAGACCGGTATTGAGTGCCACAGGGAAAGAAGGCTAGAGAGGCCATAGAGACCCAGAAGGCAATCCAGAAACACTTCCACCCAGGGGCTGAATCACAAATTGACTCTTGTGTAATAAAAAATAAAGGAATACGAGAAATTGAGACACCACCTGCTTAAAAATCAGGATTGGCTTACAACACTGAGGAGCAATGGAACGCAGGGAATTGCAATACTGTCTGGACTGGGAAACAGGCGTGCCAAACAGAACAATACAGGAAGTGAATGACCTTCACTACTGCACATTTTATTTATTTATTTGAATTTTTTGCATCTTTTACTTAAGAAACTAATTTTTTCTTTTTTCCTCAATTGATTTTACCTTTTTAATTATTACATTTTTATTTTATTGTTTTTCCATTTTTTTATTAAGGTACTAGAGGCCCGGTGCACAAAATTCGTGCACGGAGGGGGGTTGTCCCTCAGCCCAGCCTGTACCCTCTCCAATATGGGACCCCTTGAGGGATGTCCCACTGCCCATTTAGGCCCGATCCCGGTGGGCAGTCGTATCTCTAAACGGGCAGTCGGACATCCCTCTCACAATCCAGGACTGCTGGCTCCGAACTGCTTGCCTGCCTGCCTTCCTGATTGCCCCTAACCGCTTCTGCCTGCCAGCCTGATCACCCCCTAACCACTCTGCTGCCAGCCTGTTTGCCCCCAACTTCCCTCCTCTGCCGGCCTGGTCACTCCTAACTGCCCTCTCCTGCAGAGTTGATCACCCCCAACTGCCCTCCCTTGCAGGCTTGGTCCCTCCCAACTGCCCTCTCCTGCTGGCCATCTTGTGGTGGCCATCTTGTGTCCACATGGGGGCAGGATCTTTGACCACATGGGGGCAGCTATATTGTGTGTTGCAGTGATGATCAATCTGCATATTACTCTTTTATTAGATAGGACGGAGGCCTGGTACAGGGGTGGGGGCCAGCTGGTTTGCCCTGAAGGGTGTCCCGGATCAGGTGTGGGTTCCCTTGGGGTGTGGGGCGGCCTGAGCAAGGGGCCTGTGGTGGTTTGCAGGCCAGCCACGCCCCCTGGCAACCCAAGCAGAGGCCCTGGTATCTGGAATTTATTTTCCTTCTACAATTGAAACTTTGTAGCCTGGAGCGGAGCCAAGCCTGGGGCTCCCTCTGAGGCCCGCAGCCATTTGTATTGGGGTTATAATTGAAACTTTGTTGCCTTAAGCGGGTGGGCCCGGCCAGGGTGTGCAGAAAGCTTTGCTTCCTCTGTTGCCGGTGGCAACCCTGGCCTGCTCTCTCAAGCTCCATTCTGCCGCCATTTGTTTGAATTTGTTTACCTTCTATAATTGAAACTTTGTAGCTTGAGTGGAGGCTTAGGCCTGGCAAGGGCAGGCTGAAAGCTTGGCTTCCTCTGTTACCTAGGAAACCTTGCTCTCTGTGGCTGTAGCCATCTTGGTTTGGGTTAATTTGCATACTCGCTCTGATTGGACGGTGGGCGTGGCTTGTGGGTGTGTCGTAGGTATGGTCAATTTGCATATTTGTCTAATATTAGATAGGATTATATGTGTACATATCTTACCATTGCCTCCCCACACCCCATTCCCATACGTGCCCTCACCCCCAGAGTTTTGCGTCCATTGGTTATGCTTATATGCATGCATACAAGTCCTTCGGTTGATCTCTTATCTCCCTGACTTCTCACTAACCTTCCCGCTGTAATTTGACATTCTTTTTTTTTAAATATTTTATTGATTTCAGAGAGGAAGGGAGAGGGAGAGAGAGATAGAAACATCAATGATGAGAGAGAATCATTGACTGGCTGCCTCTTGCATGCCCCCTGCTGGGGATCAAGCCTGCAACCCAGGCATATGCCCTTGGCCAGAATTGAACCCGGGACCTTTCAGTCCACAGAATGACGCTCTATACATTGAGCCAAACCAGCTAGGGCTGTTATTTGACATTCTGTTTGATGCTTTACTGTCTCTGTATCTATCTTTTTGTTCAACAGTTTATAATTTTCTTTATTATCCATAAATGAGTGAGATCATGTGGTATTTTTCTTTCATTGACTGGCTTATTTCACTTAGCATAATGTTCTCCAATTCCATCCGGGTTGCTGCAAATGGTAAGAATTCCTTCTTTTTATGGCAGCATAGTATTCCATTGTGTAGATGTACCATAGGTTTCTGACCCAGTCATCTGCTGACAGGCACCTAGGCTGTTTTCAAATCTTAGCTACTGTAAATTGTGCTGCTATGAACATAGGGGTGCATATATCCTTATTGGTGTTTCCAGTTTCTTAGGATATATTCCTAGGAATGGGATTACTAAGTCAAATGGGAGTTCCATTTTCAGTTTTTTGAGGAAACTCCATACTGTTCTTCACAGTGGCTGCACCAGTCTACATTCCTACCAGCAGTGCATGAGGGTTCCTTTTTCTCCGCATCCTCACCAACACTTGTTGTTTGTTGATTTGTTGATGATAGCCATTCCTACAGGTGTGAGATGATACTGCATTGTCGTTTTGATTTAGATCTCTCGGATAATTAGTGACTTTGAGCATGTTTTCATGTGTCTCTTGGCCTTCCTTCTGTCTTCTTTTGAAAAGATTCTATTTAGGTTCATTGCCCATTTTTTTATTGGATCATTTATGTTCCTTTTATTAAGTTGTATAAGCTGCCTGTAGATGTTGGAGATTAAACCTTTATCAGTGATACCATTTGCAAATATGTTCTCCCATACAGTGGGCTTTCTTGTTGTTTTGTTGATGGTTTCTTTTGCTGTAAAAAAGCTTTCTATTTTGATGTATTCCCATTTGTTCATTTTCTCTTTAGCTTCCATTGCCCTAGGGGCAGTATCAGTGAAGAAGTTCTTTCTGCATATGTCTGAGATTTTGCTGCCTGTGGATTCCGCTAGTATTTTTATGGTTTCCCGTCTTATGTTTAAGTCCTGTATCCATTTTGAGTTTATTTTTGTGTATGGTGTAAGTTGGTGATCTACTTTCATTTTTTTTCATGTATCTGTCCAATTTTCCCAACACCATTTATTGAAGAGACTGTCTTGACTCCATTGTATGTTCATGCCTCCTTTGCCAAATATTAATTGAGCATAGTGGTTTGGGTTGATATCTGGATTCTCTATTCTATTCCATTGATCTATATGTCTGTCCTTATGCCAGTACCATGCTGTTTTGAGAACAGTGGCTTTGTAATACAGCTTGAAATCTGGTATTGAGATCCCTCCTACTTTATTCTTCTTTTTTAGGATTGCTGTGGCTATTCGGGGTCTTTTTTTATTCCAGATGAATTTTTGGAGAGTTCTTTCTAGGTCTGTGAAATATGCTGTTGGTATTTTAATAGGGAGTGCATTGAATCTATAGATTGCTTTGGGTAGTATGGATATTTTAATGATGTTGATTTTATCAATCCATGAACATGATATGTTCTTCCATCTGTTTACGTCTTCCTCTATCTCTTTTTTTTCAGTGTCCTGTAGTTTTCCGTGTATAGGTCTTTTACCTCCTTAGTTAAGTTTATTCCTAGGTATCTTAATTATTTTGGTGCAATGGAAAATGGGATTGCTTTTTTAGTGTCTCTTTCTGTAAGTTCATTATTGAGGTACTAGAGGCCCGGTGCATGAAATTCGTGCATGGAGGGGGGTTGTCCCTCAGCCCAGCCTGTACCCTCTCCAATATGGGACCCCTTGAGGGATGTCCCACTGCCCGTTTAGGTCTGATCCTGGTGGACAGTCGGATCCCTAAACGGGCAGTGGAACATCCCTCTCACAATCCAGGACTGCTGGCTCCCAATTGCTTGCCTTCCTACCTTCCTGATTGCCCCTAACCGCTTCTGCCTGCCAGCCTGATCACCCCCTAACCACTCTGCTGCCAGCCTGTTTGCCCCCAACTTCCCTCCTCTGCCGGCCTGGTCACCCCTAACTGCCCTCTCCTGCAGGGTTGATCACCTCCAACTGCCCTCCCTTGCAGGCTTGGTCCCTCTCAACTGCCCTCCCTTGCAGGCCGGGTGCCTCCCAACTGCCCTCTCCTGCTGGCCATCTTGTGGTGGCCATCTTGTGTCCACATGGGGGCAGGATCTTTGACCACATGGGGGCAGCTATATTGTGTGTTGCAGTTATGATCAATCTGCATATTACTCTTTTATTAGATAGGATAGAGGCCTGGTACAGGGGTGGGGGCCAGCTGGTTTGCCCTGAAGGGTGTCCCGGATCAGGTGTGGGTTCCCTTGGGGTGTGGGGCGGCCTGAGCGAGGGGCCTGTGGTGGTTTGCAGGCTGGCCATGCCCGCTGGAAACCCAAGCAGAGGCCCTGGTATCTGGAATTTATTTTCCTTCTACAATTGAAACTTTGTTGCCTGGAGCAGAGCCAAGCCTGGGGCTCCCTCCAAGGCCGGCAGCCATTTGTGTTGGGGTTATAATTGAAACTTTGTTGCCTTAAGCGGATGGGCCCGGCCAGGGTGTGCAGAAAGCTTTGCTTCCCCTGTTGCCGGCGGCAACCCTGGTCTGCTCTCTCAAGCTCCATTCTGCTGCCATTTGTTTGAATTTGTTTACCTTCTATAATTGAAACTTTGTAGCTTGAGTGGAGGCTTAGGCCTGGCAAGGGCAGGCTGAAAGCTTGGCTTCCTCTGTTACCTAGGAAACCTTGCTCTCTGTGGCTGTAGCCATCTTGGTTTGGGTTAATTTGCATACTCGCTCTGATTGGATGGTGGGCGTGGCTTGTGGGTGTGTCGTAGGTATGGTCAATTTGCATATTTGAATATTATTAGATAGGATGATCCTTCTATTCCCACCTTGTTGAGAGTTTTTATCAAGAAAGGGTGTTGGATTTTGTCAAATGCTTTTTCTGCATCAATTGATATGACTATGTGATTTTTATCTCTCAGTTTGTTTATGTGATGTATCACGTTTATTGATTTGCGGATATTGTACCATCCTTGCATTCCTGGGATAAATCCTACTTGGTCATGATGTATGATCTTTCTGATGTATTGCTGGAGCCGATTTGCTAGGATTTTGGCATCTATGTTCATGAGGGATATTGGTCTGTAATTCTCTTTCATTGTGTTGTCTTTATCTGGTTTTGGTATTAGGGTGATGCTGGCTTCATAGAAGGAGCTTGGAAGTGTTCCTTCCTCTTGAATTTTTTGGAATAGTCTGAGGATAGGTTTTAGTTATTGCTTGAATGTGTGGTAAAACTCTCCTGTGAAGCCGTCTGGCCCCAGGCTTTTGTTTGCCGGAAGCTATTGGATGACTGCTTCAATTTCTTCCATAGTTACTGGCCTATTGAGCTGTTTAAATTCTTCCTGATTGAATTTTGGAAGGTTATATTTTTCTAGGAATATATCCATTTCCTCCAGGTTGTCCAGTTTGTTGGAGTAAAGTTGTTCGTAGTATTTTATAACAATCCTTTGCATTTCAGCGGGGTCTGTTGTTATTTCACCTCTTTCATTTCTGATTTTGTTTATTTGGGTCCTCTCTATTTGCTTCTTGGTGAGCCTGACTAGAGGTTCATCAATCTTGTTTATCCTTTCAAAGAACCAGCTTTTGGTTTTGTTGATCTTTTGTATTATTTCTTTGGTCTCTATGTCGTTTATCTCTGCTCTGTACTTTATTATTTCCTTCCTTCTGCTTACAATGGGCTTTTTTTATTGCTCTCTTTCTAACTCTTTGAGTTGTAGGGTGAGGTAATTTATTACCATTGTTTCTTGTTTTTTGCAGTAGGCTTGTAGAGCTATGAACTTCCCTCTCAGGACTGCTTTCGCTGTGTCCCATAGATTTTGGATTGTTGTGTTTTCATTGTCATTTGTTGCCATGATGTTTTTTATTTCTTCCTTGATGTCTTTGTAACCCAGTCATGGTTTAATAGCATGCTGTTTAGTCTCCATGTGTTTGATTTCTTTGGGTTGTTTTTATTGTAGTTGATTTCCAGTTTTATGCCACTGTGATCTGAGAAGATGCTTGGTATGATGTCTATCTTCTTGAATTTGAAGAGACTTTGCCTATGTCCCAACATATGGTCTATCTTTGAAAATGACCCATGTGCACTTGAAAAGAATGTATATTCTGTGGCTTTGGGGTGAAATGTTCTGAAGATGTCAATTAATTCCATCTGGTCTAGTGAGTCATTTAGGATTGATGTTTCTTTGCTGATTTTTTTTTTTGTTTAGATGATTTGTCCAATGGTGATAGTGGGGTATTAAAGTCCTCTAGCCAGGCTCACCAAGAAGCAAAGAGAGAGGACCCAAATAAACAAAACCCAGCACCCTTTCTTGATAAAAACTCTCAACAAGGTGGGAATAGAAGGATCATACCTCAACATAATAAAAGCTATATATGATAAACCCACAGCAAACTCATACTCAATGGGCAAAAACTAAAACCATTTCCCCTAAGAACAGGAACAAGACAGGGATGACCACTCTCACCACTCCTGTTTGACATAGTACTGAAAGTATTAGCTATTGAAATTAGACAAGAAGAAGAAATCAGAGGCATCCAAATTGGAAAAGAAGTAAAGCTGTCCTTATTTGCAGATGACATGATATTGTACATAAAAAACCCAAAAGACTCCATCAAAAAACTAATAGACTTAATAAATGAATTCAGCAATGTAGCAGGATACAAAATTAACACCAAGAAATCTATGGCATTTCTATACATCAATAGTGAACTTACAGAAAGAGAGACTAAAAAAGCAATCTCATTTACCATCATACCAAAATTGTGTTCATTGCAGCACAATTTACAATAGCAAAGAGTTGGAAACAGCCTAGGTGTCCGTCAGCAGATGACTGGATCAGAAAACTATGGTACATCTACACAAATACTATGCTGCCATAAAAAAGAAGGAATTCTCATCATTTGCAGCAACCTGGGAGGAATTGGAGAACATTATGTTAAGTGAAATAAGTCAGTCAATGAAAGAAAAATACCACATGATCTCACTCATTTATGGATAATAAAGAACATTATAAACTGATGAACCAAAAGATAGATACAAAGACAGTAAAGCATCAAACAGACTGTCAAATTACAGGAGGAAGGTTAGGGAGAGGTGGGGGAGATAAGAGATCAACTGAAGGACTTGTATGCATGCATATAATCATAACCAATGGACGCAAATCTCTGGGGGGTGAGGGCATGTATGGGAGTGGGGTGGGGGGGATAATGGTAAGATACGTACACATATAATACCTTAATAAAAATTAAAAAAATAATATTTGACAAAGGAGGCATGAACATACAATGGAGTTAAGACAGTCTCTTCAATAAATGGTGTTGGGAAAATTGGACAGATACATGCAAAAAAATGAAGCTAGATCACCAACTTACGCCATACACAAAAATAAACTCAAAATGGATACAGGACTTAAACATAAGACGGGAAACCATAAAAATACTAGCGGAATCCACAGGCTGGCAGCAAAATCTCAGACATATGCAGAAAGAACTTCTTCACTGATACTGCCCTTTGGGCAATGGAAGCTAAAGAGAAAATAAACAAATGGGAATACATCAAAATAAAAAGCTTTTTACAGCAAAAGAAACTTATCAACAAAACAACAAGAAAGCCCACTGTATATAAGCATAACCAATGGACGCAAAACACTGGTGGGGGGGGGGTGTGAAGGCATGTATGGGAGTGGGGTGGGGAGGGTAATGGTAAGATATGTACACATATCATAACTTATTTAAAAAATGAAAAAATTAAATTTAAAAAAAGTCTCCTTCATATATTAAAGCTCTTTGAACATGTAAAAACAAGTTGATAAAACTTGGGGGCTCAACAAGGGCTGAGTCACATATGTAATCACATGTGTTGGAATGGCTAATAGGCACTTCCCTAAAACCTGAATAGGATTATTATTTATTGCCAGACAGCTCAGGGCATCTTAATCTACATGTTATTGCCTCCTGTTGGCCAAATACCTGAACAGCTGACAATACTTCTGTAAACCCTACACTTTGAAACCCTACCCGTTGAAGCGGATATCTCCACCTTGTCTTAGGACCATTTGTGTTAATAAAAAGCACGGGTTCCTGAGACAAGAAGGAAGAAGAACTAAGAACTTGGAGTCTTTAGCTCCTTTAGTTGAACCTCTCTGACCCCCAACGCCTTTCAAAATTATCTTTCATCTTTGCACTCGTACTTAATCTATGCACAGCCTTTCTCCAGATTGCTGAACCCTTTGTAATGCTGGGACAAGAACCCCGTCATATATATATACAGTATGGATATATATAGTGTATACATAGATAAAATTGTACATTTAAATATATTTACACATTTATATTATGTATATGTATGTATATATATATATATATATATATATATATATATATATACACACATCTATGTATCTAGCATAAATATACACACACAAACACAAGCACACAAATCTATCATCCTCCTATTCCTTTTCCTATGTATCTCCTGTGAGTGCAGTGGTTCTCAACCTTCCTAATTCCATGACCCTTTAATACAGTTCCTCATGTTGTGGTGACCCCCAACCAAAAAATTATTTTCGTTGCTACTTCATAACTATAATTTTGCTACGGTTATGAATCGTTATGTAAATATCTGTGTTTTCTGATAGTCTGAGACGACCCCTGTAAAAGGGTCGTTCGACCCCAAAAGGGGTCGCAACTCACAGGTTGAAAACCGCTGTGTAAGTGTAAAAACATTCAGGCCTGTAAAGAATTTTTGTGAGTTTATTTGAGCCAAACTATTCTCAATTGCCAGGAAGCAGTATCTCAATGGATTGGGATAGTGCTCTGGAGGTTGGCGGGATACTTAGATGGGTACAGGATAGCTGACAGTGAACAACTAACATGATAAAAATAACAATGAAGGAACTTGTGTATCTGTCCAGGGGCTCAGGCACATTAGGTTGCGCCCCAAGGAGTTCGGAATAAAGGAAGTTACAAGTTACCCAGACATTTCAAGGATTTGTTATTATAGATGCCAAAAGACAGATAGGCTGAGTTAAGGTAAAGGCTGACCTTCTCAGTGAAGATATCGGCCTAGAATGTAACTACCCACCATAACTGCTTTTACTTAAAGTTTAATTTCAGACCATCCTCTGTGGTTACTTTAGGTCTCTGAGTTTGCAAGAGGGCCATGCAGGCCTTCCCTGAGCTTGTCAGGTCAGCATGGGGCCCTTTTCATCCAGACTCCCTATCTAAACATCTTAAAAACAAGAAGTCATAGGATACCTCCAGGTCTAATCAAACACCTAAGGTTCATTTCAACTTCTTCCCTTTTTTCCTTTCCCTTAAAAAAATAATTAAAAATATTTTTTTTCATTGATTTTGGAGAGGGAGGTAGAGGAGAAAGAGATAGACACATCAATGACGAGAGAGAATCATTGATTGTCCACCTCCTGCATGCTCCCCACCTTGGGATGGAGCCCACAACATGGGCATGTGCCCTTGACCAGAATCAAACTCAGGACCCTTCAGTCTGAAGGTCCACACTCTCCCTTTCCATATGTCATTTCCTTCTCCGAAAATGAAAAACCAGCCTTCAATTATCTACAATATATTTACTTATTTGCTTAATCCTAGAGTACATGGAATATAGTTGCATAATTGCTACGTCTGCTGTGGAAAACAAATTTACTACATAGACTTCAAAATTCCTTAGAACCTGGGAGTATAGAGGCAAAATATGGTTCCAAATGTACTCCCTTTTTCACTGTGTCTGACATTCATTTCAGGTTCATTTTCTCCCAATTGTATTCTATGTTAGAGTTCTGCCCTTTTATTCTTTTTTTTTTTTTCCTCTTTTTAAAAAAATATATATTTTATTGATTTTTTACAGAGTGGAAGGGAGAGGGATAGAGAGTTAGAAATATCGATGAGAGAGAAACATCTTTCCCCTGCCTCCTGCACATTCCCTCCCACTGGGGATGTGCCTGCAACCAAGGTAAGTGCCCTTGACCGGAATCGAACCTGGGGCCCTTCACTCCGAAGGCTGATGCTCTATCCACTTAGCCAAACCGGTTAGGGCTTATACTTGATTTTATTCATTAAAAAGTTTGGGAATATGAAATGTTAACATGGTTCTAAAAGTCAGAACTGCACAAAACCATAAATTCTACCAAGTCTCACTGTTCCCATTTTTCTACCCTGCTTCCACCATCTTATTATTTTCACCCATTTCCACCCACTCCCTGGATGTAACCAATCTCATTGGTTTTGGGGTTACCTTTCCCAAGTTTCTTTTTGTATAATCATATAGATGATATATATTTTTTCTTATTTCTCTTTTCACAAAAGGTGACATACTTTCTCATATTTTGCTCTTTCATTTAACAATATATTTTGGAAGCCATTCCATATCAGTTTATAGATATTGTTCTCCTTTTTATAGTTGTAAGTATTCCCGTGGATGGATCTACTGTTGTTCAGTCAGCCATTCTGCCATGTCAATTATTTAGGTTGTTTCTAGGATTTTGCAAGTACAGTGCTAAAATGAACTACTTTGGGCATACATATTATTGTACAACTGGAGATGTTTGACCAGGATAAACTGGAAATGCATGTGTTATTTTGTTTGATATTGCCTGCTTTCCCAAAATTAGCATACCAATTTGCATTCCGACCAGTGATGTTTAAGAGTCCCTATTTTCCCCCAGGCTTGCCAACAGAATGTGTTGGTGTACTTTTTAATTTTTGCTAATCTGATAGGTGAGAAATAGCTCAGTGTTATTTTTATGTGCATTTTTCTTATTAAACAGTTGAATAGTTTTTCATATGCTTAAGGAACATTTTTTATTTTTATCATTTTATTTTTTTAATTATTTTTTTAAAATTTCGTTGATTAAGGTGTCACATATTTGTCCTCATCCCCCCATTCCCATCCCACACCCCTCCCCACGAATGCCCCCACCCCCCTGTTGTCCTTAACCATTGGTTAGGCTCGTATGCATGCACACAAGTCCTTTGGTTGATCTCTCCCCCCTACCCCCACCTTCCCCTACCCTCCCTCTGAGGCCCAACAGTCCGATCGATGCCTCCTTGTTTCTGGGTCTGTGTTTGTTCATCAGTCTATGTTGTTCATAATTTCCGCTAGATGAGTGAGATCATGTGTTACTAGAAATATACTTATAAGAACCGAATGTGAGACAAGCAATAATAGTTATGCTTACAGGCAAATGAATCAGTCTGTAGTGAGTTTCTTTTTGGACCAACAGTTCTTTTGAGACCCAATTTCAATGTCCACCAGTTCCTTATGTGTACATGTCGGCACTGACTTTTCAGCTCTGGATGGTGTACAAATGGTGGTAATGCAGGTCTGACTCCCTCTGGTTTGGTCTCGCCCGGACCCAGGGGCACGGCTTCACCCGGACTGAGGGGCGTGTGGCCTCACCCGGACCCAGAGGCGCGTGGCCACACCCGAACCCAGGACCCAGCCTCACCCGGACCCAGGGGCGCGTGGCCTCTCCCGGACCCAGGGGCGCAACCTCACCCAGACCCGGGACCCAGCCTCACCCGGACCCAGGGGCGCGTGGCCTCTCCCGGACCCAGGGGCGCAACCTCACCCGGACCCGGGACCCAGCCTCACCCGGATGCAGGGTCGCACGGCCTCACCCGGACCCGGGATGCAGCTTCACCTGGATCCAGGGGCACACGGCCACACCTGGACCCGGGATCCAGCTACACCCAGACCCAGGGGCGCGTGGCCTCTCCTGGACCCAGGGGTTCACAGCCTCACCCGGGCCTGGGACCCAGCCTCATCCGAACCCAGGTGCATGTGGCCTCTCCCGGACCCGGGACCCAGCCTCACCCAGACCCGGGACCCAGCCTTACCCAGACCCAGGGGTGCGTGGCCTCGCCTGGACCCAGGGGCACGCAGCCTCACCCGGACCCGGGACCCAACAGGGCTTCGTCTTCTTGATCCCAATTCCTGTCAGTCAATTCCCTCTCAGCAATTCCTTCGGCCATTTTCTCAAAGCTCCGGGGCGGCTGCCGCAGAATTTGTTGGGTGGTGGGCTCGGCGAAGCTCCCGTGCGCCCAGTGCGCGGCGGCGGGCTGGTCCGAGGTCGTTGTGGTGGCACTTGGGTCTGCAGCGGCGACCAGACCAGTCGCCGGGCGAGTGCTCCTGGATCCAGGACTCAGTGGGGCCTCGTCTTCCCTATCCCAACTCTCATCTGTCAATTTCTTCTCAGCAATTCCTCTGGCCATTTTCTCAAAGCTCCGGGGCAGCTGCCGCGGAACTCACCGGGCAGCAGGCTCGGCGAAGCTCCGGTGCGCCCGGTGCGCGGTGGCGGACTGGTCCGGGGTTGCTGCGTCGGCGCTCGGGTCTGCAGCGGCGGCCAGTCGCCGGGCGTGCGCACCTGGCCGCTTCTGGGGCGTTGAGATTCTCGAAGGACTTGGAGGTCAGCAAGCGCGGGGTCTCCCACCCCATGTCTCCCAGGGGCTCGTCTGTTCGTGCTCGGCAGCGAGTGGAGCCGTCCCCTCAGCCGGAGACCGCCGGGGGAACTGCGCCGAGCACGTTCCAGGCCGCCATTGTGTCGCCAGAGCCGTAGTTCTTAAAGTGTGATCTTTGCCTCACCGGCATCAGCATCTTCCCGCGTGCCCCTCTCTTTTATTCTAGTTGTAGAGCATCTGCTCAGCCAGATCTCCGGTGGTTCTGGATGGTGTCTGCTCTGTTTTCCCGTTGTATTTTCAAAATTGTTGTGGTAGGCAACAATCAGGCGTCCGCCCTATGCCTCCATCTTGGTCCTCCTTTGTGTAGTTCTATTTTTATCTTTTTTAGTGTGAATCATCTGTTCATGTCTTTGACTCATGCATCACATTTCTGCAAGTTTCCCCCTCAATTTTTAAAATTCTTGTATGTTAGCAATGTTATATATTCATGAATGTTACATGTCATAAATAGTTTCTCTCAGGTTGTCATTTATTTTAGACTTTTCTTGTTTTCTTACAATAAAATATGAAATAATGAAATTTGGTTTCAAGTCAACTCCTGTGATACACTGTTGCCTTCCCCCTCACACACCAATATGAAAAGCATTTATTCCATATATTGCACTGCTGCAATACTCTAAACCTCGCCATCCTCCTTCCTTTACCTACCGACGGAGAACCCATGGTTGCTTTTCTACTCATGCTCCTAGTGGATCTTTTAAATATATTTTATTGATTTTTCACAGAGAGGGATAGAGAGTTAGAAACATCGATGATAGAGAAACATCGATCAGCTGCGTCTTGCACAACCCCTACTGGGGATGTGCCCGCAACCAAGGTACATGCCCTTGACCGGAATCGAACCTGGGACCTTTCAGGCCGCAGGCCGACACTCTATCCACTGAGCCAAACCGGTTTCGGCCCTAGTGGATCTTTTAGATACTCTTTTGTTTGTTTGTGGTTGGTTCATACCTGAAAAGAAAAAGTAAAAATTGCCAAGCAAGTGATGCTATCACAGACTTGAATTTACCTGTAAGCTTCTCACAGAAAATCAAGTTTGGATTTTTTTCAGTAAGTACATAGTCAGTCCTATACCCCCAGGTTTTACATTCATGGATTCAACCAACCGAGGATCAAAAACAGTGTTTTCTCTGTGGTTGGGGATCTGAAGATATGGAGGGCTGACTGTAGGCACTGTTTTATGCCATCCTATATAATAAAACCACAATATGCAAATTGACCGCAAAGCGGAAGAAGCGGTTGCAATGATGTGCACTGACCATCGGGGACAGATGCTTAACACAGGAGCTGCGCTCTGGTGGTCAGTGGGCTCCCACAGAGGGAGCGCAGCTCAGCCTGAAGCTGGACTCACGACTGAGTGAGTGAATGCAGCCTTGGTGGTGGGAGCCTCTCCTGCCTCCGCTGCAAGTGGGCGGTAAGGAGCGAGGGGTCCTGGACTGCAAGCGCCTCAGAATATGAGAGCCCCAGACTGTGAGAGGGTGCAGGCCAGGTTGAGGAACACCCCCCATCCCGCAACAACCAGTGTACGAATATCATGCACCAGACCTCTAGTTTTTAATAAGGGACTTGAACATCCATGGATTTTGGTATCCATTGGGTGGTCCTGGAACCAATCCCCTGTATATACCAAGGTATGATTGTAGTTAAGCTTTTGGGGAGTCAACAGTTACACTCAAAATTTCCACTATGGCAGAATGGGAAATTGGTGCTGTAACCGCTAGTAGCTCAAGATTCAACTGTGTTGCTAATGCAAGCAAGCAGTCCATTACATGAATTTACCAAAACTAACTTATCCATTTTTGAAAATATTTTTGTATTGATGTGCTCTTCCCAATTCTTTTGTATTCTGAACAATGATGTAATCATTATCTTTTAATGTATGTTTTACAATTTGTCTGGTTATTTCCTGAGAATAGCTGGATTTGGATAGATGGGTAAAATGCAAACATGTGTTTAAGGTTATAAAAAAATTAAAAAGCTGAACTTTCAGCCAGTGAGGTTTTATTAGTTCATGACCCCAAGAATAACCCATGTGTGACCTGGCTAACACCCATGCCAACACTGGGAATTAGCATGCCTTTCCATCTTTGCTGGATCAGGAGGTGAGCCAAGTGAAAATGGTGTCACATTTCTGTCTTGTTAGAAATTCTAACAAGAGTCAAGGTGAACTTTCCTTTTGTGTGTCCAGCTGGACTAGTGATGCTGTTTTCTGGAGACATGGTCTCTGTGCTGAAGTGGAGCCGGTCTATGAGAAGATGGGGCCTCACCATTGCCGTCCTCTCCTACTGCCCCATACGCCACAGGTCAGGGAGAGGGAGGGCTCTCATGGTTATGCCATGTGGGGTCAGTGCAATGAAAAATGGTCACAGGAGAAAAGAGGAACTTGCTCTCATCAGACACAGTGAAGAATGGGAAGTCATTCTAGAGGCAGAAAACTGTCAACTACAAGAAGAGGCTGAGAAGATATCCTATGTGAAATGGACAAGGACACAATTCACACAGCATAGACAACCCTAGTACAGAGACACAGACAGAGCAGGTCAGTGGCTGACAATGAGGCAGCAGAACTGAGGAAGTCTTTAACCCAGTAGCTCCAACCAGCACAGTCTGTGGTTGTGTCACTTATTAGCTCTGTGATTTGGGACAGTTTAGCTTACTCTGCTAAGCCTTAGCTTCTTGTTCTATAAAAAGGGATAACAGAACTAATACATCATGGCAATATTGCGGGAAAAGAGAACTGTGTAAGCCACTGTCTTACTATATTTAAAAGTCTGAACAAACTTTATATCTTAGAAACTCTATCTCATGGTGAAAGGACCTCCTATTCTTTGAAAGGTCATCTAGTTAGTGCAAATTTCAACTCTTGTCACATTGCAGTGCTGCCTCTAAACTGACTGTGAAGATCAGTCTCAAGCTGGTTCATTTTTCCCTTCCCCTTAGTGCCTCATCTTGATAACCTCTGCAGCCCATTGTGATGTCCCCAAGAATGTCCTATTTCCAAGTAGTCCTCTAGCCCCCTGCATATACTGCCAACTCCTCCCTGACAAACGAGCCAATAATACACAGTTGGGAAAGGATAATTTCTCTTCAATAAACAGTGCGGGGAAAACTAGGTACTCACATCCAAAGGAATGAAATAAGACACTTATCTTGAGTCAATTATTGATTTTATTTTATTTCCAATATGAAAAACACTTACCCTACAAAGCAAAAATGACGCAAACTGAGAGAAATTCTACCCTGCATTTCTGTTGTTTCACTGTCCATTTGTTAAAGAAAATTGCCAAAACTCATACATTTGGCAGAACATATGCTCAGACATTTAACCAAATATAGAGATAGCAAATGCACATCTGAAAAAAGGCTCACCATAAACCCTTAGAAAAAATGCAATCAAATAATGATATAGCATGATAAAGGTACAAAAAAGTTTAAATAAAGGATGACTGACAATACCAAATCTTTTCTAGGATGTGGAGGAATTAAATCTGTCATGTACTGCTGGAAGAAAGAAAAAATGTGCAATATGCTTACGTCACATCTTTCTAATTTCTTTAAGTTAAACATTCACCTCTCCGCTGACTTAGACATTGCATTTTGAGTTATTGATGAAGATAAATGAAACCTATCTCCATTTTAAGAATTATGCACAATCCCTATTAGGCCAGTGATTCTGTAGCAATTATGCTTTCCCCTAAACCATAGTGTCCTACACCCAAGTGACCATCACCTATGGAATTGCAGACATTAGGACACATGCCCTTTGCAAGTGATTCCTTTCAAAAGTATGGGCACACCCTGCGAACACTATGATTACAAAGAAAGTGACTGTTGCTGGCAAAATATTTCCCTCATTCACTGCAATCCTGAGGCCTTTCTCGTGTGAACTCTCTGATGACGATGCAAGTGTTTGTTCATGGTAAACGATTTCCCACATTGGCTGCATTCATAAGGCCTTTCTCCAGTGTGAAGTCTCTGATGATAAAGGAGGCCTCCGCTAGTGGTAAAAGATTTCCCACAATGAGTGCATTCATGTTTTTCTCCAGAGTGAAGTCTCTGATGGCGACAAAGGCCACCACTAGTGGTAAAAGATTTCCCACACTGACTGCACTTATAAGGCCTTTCTCCAGTGTGAATTCTTTGATGCTCACGGAGGCCTCCACTAGTGGTAAAAGATTTCTCACACTGACTGCACTCATAAGGCCTTTCTCCAGTGTGAAGTCTCTGATGATAAAGGAGGACTCCGCTAGTGATAAAAGATTTCCCACAATGAGTGCACTCATAAGGCCTTTCTCCAGTGTGAAGTCTCTTATGATACAGGAGTCCTTTGCGAGTGGTAAAAGATTTCCCACAATGACTGCATTCATGTTTTTCTCCAGAGTGAAGTCTCTGATGGCGACAAAGGCCACCATTAGTGGTAAAAGATTTCCCACACTGACTGCATTCATGTTTTTCTCCAGTGTGAAGTCTCTGATGGTGACGAAGGCCTTCCCTAGTGGCAAAAGATTTCCCACACTGACGGCATTCATGTTTTTCTTCAGTGTGGCATTTCTGATGATAACTCAACTTAGAGGTTGTGACAAAAGATTTGCCACATTCACTGCACTTATAAGGCCTTTCTCCAGTGTGAAGTCTCTGATGATAACGGAGGCCTCCACTACTGGTAAAAGATTTCCCACACTGACTGCACTCATAAGACCTTTCTCCAGTGTGACTTTTCTGATGATAACTCAACTTAGAAGTCGAGACAAAAGATTTCCCACATTCACTGCACTCATAAGGCCTTTCTCCAGTGTGAAGTCCCTGATGATAAAGGCGGCCTCCGCTAGTGGTAAAAGATTTCCCACAATGACTGCACTCATAAGGCCTTTCTCCAGTGTGAAGTCTCTGATGGTGACGAAAGCCTTCCCTAGTGGCAAAAGATTTCCCACACTGACTGCACTCATGTTTTTCTTCAGTGTGACATTTCTGGTGATAACTCAACTTAGAAGTCGTAACAAAAGATTTCCCACATTCACTGCATTCATAAGGCCTTTCTCCAGTGTGAAGTCTCTGATGATAAAGGAGGCCTCTGCTAGTGGTAAAAGATTTCCCACACTGACTGCACTCATAAGACCTTTCTCCAGTGTGACTTTTCTGATGATAACTCAAATGACAGCTCCTGGTAAAAGATTTCCCACAATGACTGCACTTATAATGCCTTTCTCCAGTGTGAAGTCTCTGATGACAATAAAGGCCAGAGATTCTGGCAAAATATTTCCCACATTCAACACACTGAAATGGCTTTTCTCCACTGTGAACTCTCTGGTGTTGGGCGAGGGTAGAACTTTGACTAAAGGATTTCCCACACTCATCACCTTTATATGGCTTTTCTCCAGTGTGAACTCTCTGATGTTGCACAAGGTGTCCCCTTTGGCTAAAGAATTTCCCACATTCGCCACACTCATGACGCACTTCTATAGAATGAACTTGCTGGTGTTGAATGAGTGAGGAGTGTTTTTTATAGCACATCCCACATTCACTGCACTCGTATGGCCTTTCTACAGTGTGTAATTTCTGATGATGATGGAGATCAGAGATTTTTGTAAAAGATTTGTCACATTTACGGCACAGCAGACACTGTATTCCATTACGGACACTATGATCCTGAGCAAGCATCTGGTTGCAGCCAATGGCTTTCTTGCTGAAATAAAACTGCTTTGCACATGCCCCACACCTCAACAGTTTCAGGCTGTGTTGTGTTCCCTGCTGCTCAACCAACTGGAAAATGTCTCTCAGGACTGCCCCACAACTCTCACAGGGATGACTCTTTTGGGAGGACAAAGCTACATTGCGGTTCTTTGCCTGTGACAATCTCACAGAAACATGCTGTTCAGTAGGTGCCTCCACATCCTCTGCTCCACAGCAGCAACCTAGAGAGGATATGAGTTCAAAGTTCTCCAGCATCACTTCCAGGAACAGGTGTCTCTGAGCCTCATCAAGGAGGCACCATTCCTTCTTAGAGAAGCGCACAGCAATATCCTCAAAGGTCACACCAACCTCAGCTGAGGGCCTCTGTGGGTTGAACAGGGTAAGGGTGGCAGGAGAGGAGGCAGCCAGGGACACAGTGGTCCCTGTCCCAGGCCCAGCACTGGTCACCTGGGAGGCTGGTTGGTGGGAACCAGGACTCCTGCACCTTCTCATTCTGGCATCTCCACCAAGACGCAGTGCTCAGGATGCTCTGGTCCACGTAGGTGATCCTGATAGATGAGTAAATGGCCATCACAAGGAGAACACTGGAAGTCAACTATTGACTTTATTTATACCTAGGCATATGCCCTTGACAGGAATCAAACCTGGGAACCTTCAGTCCACAGGCCAACGCTCTTCCACTGAGCCAAACTAGCTAGGGCCAACTGGTGATTTTAAAAACGGCAAACAAATGCACTGCAAAACTTTCTATAAGAACCTCATATAATCTGTATGAGCAAGCATAGCTTAAAATGAGTCAGTTTACCCAAGTCCTAAAGTGCACTTGTTGCCTGGGTTTGAAGTAATTTGGATGAGATAAACAAACTCATGTGTGTGGTCACAGATATATAAGAGAATTGGTACTGATTTCAGATGAAAAAGTGTCTGGAGATGATGGACATTCTCACAGAAGTAATTACAGAGAGACAGAAAATAACTTTGAGAGAAACATATTTTTTTCTAGGATAAAAATTTTTTAAATGAATAAAAAAGAAGTAGTAACAAAAAAGACATTCATAAGATTAACAAAACACTAACAGAAGCCAAGATGGGGGCATAGGTAAACACATGAACTGCTGTCTCACACAACAACTTCAAAACTACAACTAAAAGACAAAACAGACATAATCCAGAACCACAGAAAGGTTGACTGAGTGGAAATTCTACAACCATAAGGGAAGAGAAAAGCACACTGAGAGTGAGAGGAGCTGCAGAAGTACAGAGGCGCACGTGAAGAGGGCTGGCAACTGAGTACACGGCTGTCTTCATCAGGTGGGAGAGAGAGAAAAGCTCCCTAATGCTCTGAACTCCACTTTTGGGTGAGACTCTGGGGACCCAGACTCATATGGGGAGAAAGTGGACTGTCTGGCAGCGGGCGGAATATAAGGGCAGCATTCTCTCAGAGGTGCGTGCAGTTATTACTCCAGTACACTGAGACTCGGGGGCCTCTTAGGACAGGGCTGATGGGAAGCCATTGCTGTTTCCTCTGCCCTGAGACTCTGCCCCATCCAAGCTGTGCACAGAGGCTTTTACATATGAATAGCTTGGTCCTTTGGAATCTGAACTTACTTAACAAACTGCAGCTGAGTCAGTGAGACCCAGAACATCCAAAAGAAGGCCCAAGGCCCCACAGCAGCTTGCATTGCTTCACAGCTGGGCCTCATCAGCGCACCTCCAAAACCCAAGCAAAGAAGAGGAATCTGCAGATCTCTCTATAGCTGCTGCTGGGTGGCCTCAGGCAGAGGCTAAATTCGCACCTCCTTGAAGATCAAAGAGCCAGTGTACCCAGGGGTCAGAGTGGGACCATCCAGATTACAACTCCTCATATCCATAAGGGACACACTCGTGTGTCTCCAGAACAGAAGTTCTCCCATCGTAGACACAGCTGATCCTCACTGCTAATTGCCCTGGAGGACAATTCCTCCCAGTGATACCAACAGGAATCAAGGCTTAACTATAACAAGACTGTGCACACAGCCCACAAAGGGGTGCACCAAGAGTGTCCACCTCAGGTAACTGGGGAGGCTGAGCCACTGGGCCCTATAGGACACCTAGCACACAAAACCACTCTATCAACCCAGGGAAGCAGGCAAAATGCAAAGACAAAGAAATAGGTCACAAATGAAAGAAATGGAAGAAAGCAAACACCTGGATATAGAGTTCAAAATCATGGTTATAAGGTTTTTCAAGAATTTTCTAGAAAAGCCTGATAAATTTAGTGAGACCCTCAAGGCTATGAAAAAGGATCAATTAGAAATTAACACTGACTGATATTAAGAATAATATACAGAGATCCAACAGAAGACTAGAGGATCGCAAGAATCAAGTCAAAGATTTGAAATACAAAGAAGCAAAAAACACTAAACTGGAAAAGCAAAAAGAAAAAAGAATCCAAAAATATGAAGATAGTGTAAGTAGCCTTTGGGACAACGTCAAGCATACCAACATCTGAATTATGGGGGTGCTAGAAGAAGGGAGAGAGCAAGATACTGAAAACCTATTTGAAGAAATAATAACAGAAAACTTGCCCCACCTAGTGAAAGAAATAGACTTATGACACCAGGAAGCGCAGAGAACCCCCAAAGAAAAGGAATCCAAAGAGGACCACACCAAGACACATCATAATTAAAATGCCAAGAGCAAAAGAGAAAGAGAGAATCTTAAAAGCAGCAAGAGAAAAACAGTTAGTTACCTACAAGGGAGCACCCATACGATTGTCAGCTGATTTCTCAACAGAAACTATGTAGGTCAGAAGGGAGTGGCAAGAAATATTCAAAGTGATGAATAGCAAGAACCTACAACCAAGATTACTCTACCCAGCAAAGCTATCATTCAGAATTGAAGGTCAGACAAAAGTTTCACAGACAAGAAAAAGCTAAAGGAGTTCATCACCACTAAACCAGTATTATATGAAATGCTGAAACGTGTTTTGTAACAAGAGGAAGAAAAAAAAGGTAAAGATAAAAATTATGAACAACAAATACATATCTATGAACAAGTGGATCTAAAAATCAAGGAATAAATAATCTGATGAACAGAATAAACTGGTGAATATAATATAATCAGGGGCATAGAAACTGAGCGGACTAACAATTCTTGGGGGGTGGGAGGGGTGTAGGGTGCGGGAAGAGATTGGACAAAAATTGTACACCTATGCCTGAGGACAGTGGTGGGGAGGTAAGGGCAGAGGGTGGGGTGGGAACCGGGTGGAGGGGAGCTATGTGGGGAATAAAGAGGAACAATTGGAATAATCTGAATAATAACAATTTATTAAAACAAACAAAAACCCACTAACTATAAGAGAAAACCATCTCAGTAAAAATGAAAATTAAATACATCATGTTTAGCTAATAGTAAAAAATCTGAAATTGATGACGAGGTCAACAGTGGCCAGAACTGACAGATCTCCGGAAGTTCCATGGAGCCACACGTCACCACTTCCTCTAGCTCTTAGTGCCACATCTGTCATCTGTGACAGCACTGGCACATGCTAAGAATACTTCCCCGAGGCTAAGCACAAGATGGAGAGAAACAGTTACCATAGCACTGGAGATAATTTTGTGACGACACAAAGTCCTGTCCTACCTAGAGAAGATAAGGCTCTGAGAGAATTCTTGCTCTACATGTTCCCCATTTGCAGAGCAGAGAGGCCTATATGAAGCAGTCACTTAATTGAAGGGGTTGTTTCCTCAGGTACCTTCCCACGTTTATTGTCAACAGCCTCCTTCTAAATGTAGACTTACTGTCTGCTCAAAATGATAGTGCTTAATATGGAAAGTGAAACTCTGGAAATTTAAGTTTGACAAAAACACTAACGGATTGGTACACTGGTACACCCCCTGGCACATCCTCAACAGGAAGGGCAAGAACTTCACATGTGTACGAGTTCAGACGACAAACTCCACCGTTAAGAGGGGGACCGACTCAACCCAGTTTTCCTTGGGCTGCTCTGTCATCCTAGTCTGCCTCCTGGGAAAACCTCTCAGTCCTGGGAAATCTCGGACAACTGCCATTAGAGCTGCACAGGTCTCAGTGAGGCCCAGGGAAAGTAACTGGATAAACTGCAGAAAAAAAAGTAGGTTCAGGCAGTAAATCCGTTCTCCTGGCTCCAGGGGATGGTAATTTCCAGTAAACTAAGTAGTGACATCACAGAAGTCTGAGAATGATGAGGAGAGCCCAGCTGGAGAGAACCGAGCTTTAGGCAGGGAAACTGAGACCTCATCAAGCCCAGGATGTGATTTCTCACGGGGGAGGTCATCCTGACAGGTGGGAGGGAGCAGAAGCCACTGTTACATATTCCTCTACTCAGGCTTGGACATATTTCTGAGGCTAAAATCTGAACTATGGACTAGAACTCACCTGAGGAGTGTCTCATGGATCTTCTTGGGAAAGAAGAGCAGCTGGAGCTCAGGTAGCTTGGAGGAAGCACAGAGAAAAATATTAACCTGAATACTTCTTCCAAATTAGATTTATTGTATGCAAAAATAATCGTGCTTAATATAAAGGTAAAACTTTAGAAATTTAATTTTGAAAAGATATTAAAGGATCGGTACACAGGTACACTCATTGGCACATCCAGTGTTTCACAAATTTCTCATTTTGGGTCTCAAAGAACTAGGGAAATGTTTTTATTGCATGAAAAATGTTGATTTCTTTGTCCTCTTACTCATTGCAGAAATGTCAACTGTATACTCACTGTGACACCTTTTTAAAATTTTATACTAGGGGCCTGGTGCAAGAAATTCATGCACATTCAAAAGGGAATTAATAAGAGCAGATATTTTAATATTACTATTTCCCTTTCACTATAATGAAAGAAAATTAGTAAAATGTATATGAAAATCTTCCTCCTGTCAGAGTCTGGAGTGTGCCAGGGGACCCAGAGCCAAGTCCCCACCCACCTGTGTGCTCTTTGCAATGACGCAAGACTCAGAGCCATCGGGTCCCACCCCCGCAGGTGGGGAGCACAGCCTCAGGTCCCCTGGCCAGTGGGGAGCATAGCCTTAGGTCCCCGGTCCGGTGTGGGGGGCACAGCTTTAGGGCTGCAGTGAAGCCCTGCCGGATGGGGGGGTGCATCCTCAGGTCCCCTGGCCCGGGCCAGGGATGTGTCTTGAGGGCCCCAGTCAAGTCCCGCTGGGTGGGGGGACGTGACGTGAGGTTCCCCAGCCTGGTGCCAGGGCCGGAGGACCCAGCCTCAGGTTCCTGCTGATTGCTCATTAAGTCTCATTACTGGAACTCAGCCTCTGCTTGGGTGCAGCCATCTTGTGTTACAAAAACCCCTGCCTCTGCTGTGGGTACCTCCATCTTTGTGTTAGTTAATTTGCATATTCCCTCTTTATTAAATAGGATATTTGTGTTGATTTCAGAGAGGAAGAAAAACGGAGGGAGAAAGAGATTCTCATGCTGAGAGAATCATTGATCAGCTGCCTTTTGCACGCCCCACACTGGGGATTGAGCCTGCAACCCCGGCATGTGCCCTGACTCAGAATCAACCTGTGACCTCCTGGTTCATAGGTCAATGCTCAACCTCTGAGCCACACTGAATGGGCTGCACAACTGTTTAGCCTTGAAAGTGTTCCTTTCAACCTAGGGGCTGGGAATCTTGCCCTGGGCATGTACAGCTTAGGAACTGACAAACACCTCAAGTGGACACTGCACATTGAATTTTGGGCTTGTTTCTCTAAGGTTCCCACTTCCATTTCAAATCTCAGACTCCATGGTATCTCTGAACTCCAACTTCCTTCTTCCCAGCCAACTGAAATGCCACAAGCCCTGGCCACCTCTTTCAGCTTGGTCTCTGTTCCCTGCTCTATGAGTTAGTAAATGTTCTGGGGGGAAAGCACAGGTAAATGTGGGGCTTGCCTAGGTGCTCCCACATTCTCTGCAGCAATTTCCTTCAAGTTCTGTCTGACTTGATTTTTCTCTAATACCTTCAGTTGCTCTGAGTCTTTTATTCAGCTTTTCTATGCTATAAGCTGCACCGTCACCCTCCGATGTGGAGGTTGGATGCACTCCATGCTCATCCACAAATGTGCTAAAGCTCCAAGGTACTGACTAGTTTAGGTTTCATTCACTCCAGGTTTCTGACTGTTCTCTCACCCCTTCCTTACATGTTGGGGAGCACAAGAGACTTGGTTGGAAAGTTTGTAAGGAGGACATTCTGATAACAGGGAAGTGAGTGGAAGGCTGCCTGCCCTGTTTACGGAATTCCAACTTAGGGGAGTGTCGAAGGTGGCACATCTAATTATTTCTTGACCTTTCCAAACAAGTCTGTGCTTATGCAGACCCCCGGGTGTTTACTGGAATCCTTATGCTTAATCCCTGGATGCCCTTGCCTAGAGGACAGTGTAAACACGTGTTCCCCCAAGGATCTAAACTAATCTAACATATAAAAGCCAAGAGATAGTTTGGTTTAATTACTTACCTTTTGAAATTCCAAGGGACTAATGCATTATTTTGGAAACAGGTAAGGGGGGACACTAAGCATACCTCTCCTCTGTAACCTGTGTTCCCAATGCCAAACCTAAACCTTTTCGGGCTTCAGTAAAAGTGGGACAGGATGTACCTACAAACCGCTCTTGGCCAAATCCAATGCCCTCATTTGGTTCTTAGGGTCCTCACGGCGTCTCGGTGGCTCTAACCCAGGGGAACACTCCGCTCTTGGGGAGACTTTCCTCCCTTGGTCTTCAGAACACTTTCCCTCCTGTCCTTCCCTTCACTCTCCATCTCTTTGCCTCCCTGCCCCTCGTTGCCCAGTGCCCGTCCGCTGGGCCGCCTCCCTCTGCCCCGCCAGACTCACCTGCCACACTTCACCTGTGCGTTTCCCTTTGTGTCCCGCAGGGAGCGGCCGCCGGCGCTCCGCAGGCTCTCCGGGCCCGGCTCCGCGGGGGACGGGTGGGGGACGGGCCCAGCCCTGAACTTCTGAGGAGTCCGCGGCCGCCTCTCAGACACTGAAAAGCGGACGGGGAGGGCCAGGGCGCACCAACACCGCCGGGCGGGCGCGCACCTCCATTCCCTGGGAGCGGACACGTGGTAACCGGAAGCTCCGTCCTGGGGACCCGCCCTCGTGGGCGGGGCTACCTGGTCCCGCCCCGTCACAGGCAGAGCCAGCCCCCCAGTCCGGGCTGACTTAGGCGCTCAGCCGGACCGGGGTGCTGGTGAGAGGGGACGGAAGCCCCGTGGTGGGATCAGGTCCTCCGGGCGGTGCTACCCCGTCCTGCCCGGTTAGAGGCCCAGCCCCGAGCCCTGGTGCGCTCAGTGAGCGCTGGTGGTCTGGGTGCTGTTGTTAGAAATGCTCTTAAAAGGGGCCACGGGAACTGGAAACCGCTCGGCAAGGCAAAGTTACTTCTTTTTTTTTTAAATATATTTTATTGATTTTTTACAGAGAGGAAGGGAGAGGGATAGAGAGGTAGAAACATCGATGAGAGAGAATCATGGACCAGCTGCCTCTTGCACACCCCGTACCAGGGATGTGCCGGCAGCCAATGTACATGCCCTTGACCGGAATCAAACCTGGGACCTTTCAGTCCGCAGGCCGACACTCTATCTACTGAGCCAAACCGGTTTCGGCGCAAAGTTACTTCTCCTAAAGCGTGCAAGGCCGCCGGAAAAGCGAGCGGGCAAAGCACAGCGAAGGGGAGGGTCGTTCTCTCTGTAGCTCCTTGGCTACACTTTGCTCCGATTGGTTTAGGGCGTGGTTTCACCATCTGGCGGGAATGGCTAATTCCAATGGCGCCTGAGGGGTGGGGTTGGTACTTCAGGTCCCACTGAACACCGGGAAATGGGGCTTAACTAAGTACAAGGAAGGGAAACCCCAACAACAAGGCTATATAAGAAGGAAATAAAGTTAGTATTTAAACTATTATTATTTTGATAGAAAAGACCCTTTGATTCGTACACTGTCACTGCATCTGGTGGCTCAACTCCTCCTACCCCTGCGGGTCCTCAGTGTGGGTCCCACTCATGGCGTCCCAGGAACAAGGAAAGGAACCACTCCCTGGCCACCCTTTAATGAAACAGCGTGTGTATCTTTGAGGGGGACTAGCTTGGTTAGGGGTTAGGTATAGAAATAGTTCCATCTGTTCCATGCACTACAAGGGAGTTGTAAAATAAGTGCAGGAGGGAGATTTTTTTTCTCATTAAAATTTTTTAAAATTGAATTTATTAGACTGACATTGATTCACAAAACCATACAGGTTTCAAATGTACAACTCAATAAAGCATCATCTTGTTAGCGTAAAAAACTTTCAAACCTTTAAATAATTTTTGTGAGTTTACTTGAGCCAAACTCTCCACAATTGCTAGGAAGCAGAATCTCTAAGTATTGGGATAATGCTCCAGAAAATGGCAGGAGACACAAGTGGGTTAGCTGAAATCCATTAGTGATGGATCAGGGAGGCAGGAGAAAGCAAAGTGGGGAGGGGAAACCTCTGGGATTGGATAAAAAGTAAGATGATAGACACAGACTCCTTTTACTTAGGTGGAGGCAGGATAATTAACAGTGAACAATTTACCTGATTACAATAACAGGGAAGGAATTTGTGATATCTGTCCTGGGGCCTAGGGCATTTGGTTGTGCCCTGAAGGGTCCAGAAAAAAGGGAAGTTACAAGTTACCCCACATTTCAATGTTGGGTTATATAGATGTAAAAAAACAATAGACTCAATTAAGGTAAAGATTGACCTTGACAGGGAAGATAGCAGCCTAGGATGTGATTTCCCAACATAAATGCTTTTAGTTGAGGTTTTAATTTCAGACTGTCCTTTGTGGTTACTTTAGGTCTTTGAGTTTGCAAGACTGCCATGCAGGCTTTCCCAGAGCTTGTCAGATTAGCATGTGGCCACTTCCTCACTCCCCCCCTTCTGCACACTGCATTGTGTGCCTATTTCCAGAAACAAAGTCCCTTTGATTCCCATTTATACCACCCTTTACCACCTCCACCTCCTCTTATCCTTCTTTCCCTCTAGCTATATTTTTTGGATAATCCTGTCACCTTCTTTCATCCAGGTCCTCCTCCCCTCCCCCTGACAGCTGTCAGTCTGTTGCATGTATCCATGCCTCTATTTTTCTTTTATTCATTAGATTCTACTTATGCCCTAGTTGGTTTTGCTCAGTGGATAGAGTATTGGCATGTGGACTAAAGGATCCTGGGTTCAGTTCTGGTCAAGGACATGTTGGGGTGCATGTGGGAGGCAGCCAATGGATGTGTCTCTCTCATATTGATGTTTCTTCTCATCTCTCCCCTCCCACTCTAAAAATCAGTGGAATATATTGTTGTAGTGTACCGCCATCTTACAAAGGATGCCTCTAGAAGTCGAATTATGGAGTCATTTATTAAAGGCCGGTGGCATACAAGGGGCTAAAGCTGCCAATCTCCCAGCCCCGAACAGCTTGCCACATGTTGCTTATATTGGCAGAATATCACAAAGGTATTAATAACATCTTTGGTTTGGAATGAGGAACCTGTTTTGTGCAAAGATTTTACAGAAACGAAATTGAGAAAATCAGTTACCTAAATTATGAATCAACAGAAACATTATCTGGGACCACCTGGGCAATTTAGAATAATTGTGTTGTCCAAATTCTGGGATCACTGAGTCAACCAAAACTCAGTTATCTGTAGCTACTCAGACAATTTAGGATAATTGAACTGTCTTGGTTCCCAGAAGAATGTGCTTTGATGACCAGTGAGATCACAATCAATGGGATATTCAAACCATCATCAATGGGGTATTGGGATATCATACATAAGTTCAGAAAATCAAAATAACTTTCTATTGTTTTAGCAAACAAATAAGTACCCAAACAGCAGTTTCTACCTGAGATGATTGCTACCATACTTCAATATCCTTGGTTGAGAATTATCAAAAAAACAAAAGCTTGCACATGTGAGTGAGATCACATGGTATTTGTCTTTCCTTGACTGACTTATTTCACTTAGCATAATAATATCCAGGTCTATCCATGCTGTCCCAAAAGGTAAGATTTCCTCTTTTTTATTGCCAAGTAATATTACACTGTGTAAATGTAACACTCATCTACGGATGGGCACTTGGACTGTTTCCATAGCTTGGCTATTATAAATAATGCTGCAATAAAAATTCAGGTGAATATATTCTTTTGAACTGGTGTTTTGGGCTTCTTAGGATATATTCCCAGATGTGGGATCACTGGTTCAAAAGGCAGTTCTATTTTTAACATTTTAGGAAACTCCATAAAAGTTTTCTTTTTCTTTTTTTAAATAAATTTTTATTGTACAGATTATTACAGGTGTTCCTCTTTTTTCCCCCCTCATAGCTCCCCTCCACCTGATTCCCCACCCCACCCCATGCCCTTTCCCCCACCGCCACTGTCTTCATCCATAGATGTAAGATTTTTGTTCAATCTCATCCCGCCCCTCTCAGACCCCTTTCCCCCTGAGAATTGTCAGTCCACTCCCTTTCTAGGTCCCTGATTCTATTATATTCATCAGTCCATTCTGTTCATCAGATTTTTTCTTCACTTGATTTTTAGATTCACTTGTTGGTAGGTATTTATTTGATGTCATTTTTTTGTTCATAATTTTTATCTTTATCTTTTTCTTCTTCTTCCTCTTCTTAAAGAATAACCTTCAGCATTTCATGTAATCCTGGTTTGGTGGTGATGAACTCCTTTAGCTTTTTCTTGTCTGTGAAGCTCTTTATCTGACCTTCAATTCTGAATGATAGCTTTGCTGGGTAGAGTAATCTTGGTTGTAGGTTCTTACTGTTCATCATTTTGAATATTTCTTGCCACTCCCTTCTGGCCTGCATAGTTTCTGTTGAGAAATCAGCTGACAGTCATATGGGTACTCCCTTGTAGGTAACCAACTGTTTTTCTCTTGCTGCTTTCAAGATTCTCTCTTTATCTTTTGCCCTTGGCATTTTAATTATGATGTATCTTGGTATGGTCCCCTTTGGATTCCTTTTGTTTGGGGTTCTGTGCGCTTCCTGAACTTGTAAGTCTATTTCTTTCACCAGGTTGGGAAAGTTTTCTGTCATTATTTCTTCTAATAGGTTTTCAATATTTTGCTCTCTCTCTTCTTCTGGCACCCCAAAAATTCGGATGTTTGTACGCTTAAAGTTGTCCCAGAGGCTCCTTACACTATCTTCATATTTTTGGATTCTTTTTCCTTTTTGTTTTTCTGGTTTGGTGTTTTTTGTTTCCTCATATTTCAGATCTTTGGTTTGATTCTTGGGGTACGTTGATATACAGTTGAGTTTCTGTATATTCTTTATTTCAGATAATGTATGCTTAATTATGGACTGGTCCTTTTCCATTTTTTTGGCTTTCTCATTAAGGTCCTTGAAGGTCTCACTAAGTTCTTTGGAGGTCTTATCAACTTTCTCAGCGTTTTTTAGAAGTTTCTTGAGTAACTTTATAAATGTGGTTTTGAATTCTATGTCATCCAGCAGTTTGCTTTCCTCCATTTCTTTCATTCCTGACATGTTTCTTTGTCTCTGCATTTTGGCTGCTTCCCTGTGTTAATGGAGTGCCTTTGTGTGGTAGGTGACATATAGGGGCCAGTAGCTCAGCTTCCCCAATCACCTGAGGTGGACGCTCTTAGCTATGATGCACACTGACCACCAGGGGGAAGATGCTCAATGCAGAAGCTGCCAAGATGTGCACTGGTTGGCATCATGGATCTGGCACCTACAAACCAACACTCGGCTTTCCCCAAGTGGGACACAGGTCCTGCCACCACCCTGGAGCAACACCCCACCAAATTGCAGCCGATGCTATGGAGACCCCATGGTGCAAAATGCAGAACATAGCCCAGCACAGTCTGGAAAGTGTCGCTGTGGGTGCCGGAAAAGATGTCACATATTAATGCCTGGCTTCATTTCCCTAGTGACTAGCCTCCTTGGAGTTTTTTCAGCCCAGGAACACACTTGCTTTATAGCCAGGTGCAGACATTTTACAGTTTAACCAAATGTCTCTGAAGCATTTCCATGTGCCTCATTTGGTCCTCACAGAAGTCCTGGAATAGGTAGATAGTAGACTCCATGGAATCCTATTTTCTTTTCATTAGCTGGGAAATGGAGATTTAGAACGTTTAGAAACTTGATCCAACTGAAAAGAAGTAAGAAATGGTGGAACTTGAAAATGACTTCAGGTTTTTTCACTGCACAGAATATAGTCAAACACTGCTACGGTTAAATATTTCACTCTTTGTTCTCCCTGTGTTATCTACAATAATAGTCTACTTTGGGTTGATATTTACTGCTGTGTTGCTGACAGTTACCTGAAAGAGAAGTTGGGGTGCTTCATTAGGCTGGAAAAAGTTTAGCTAAATCAGAAAGCAGGTCTAATTAAGCAAATTTATCTATCTATATAAAGTGCCTGCTGGTGCCAATCGCACACGTGTGCTTTTATCTTTCATGTTCGATCATAAATTTGTTTGACACTTGTATTTTAGAGAAAGGGCAAATAGCGATATTAAAATATTTCTTCCAATTAATTTCCTTCCAACGTGCACAAATCGGTGCACTGGGTCTCTAGTATTTAAATAATTTATTATAAAATGTAATGGAAAAAGGTGGGACCGGGCAAATGAAATAGAAATATGGCTGAGGTAATCAAGACTCACATGTCTCCTACTCATTGTTAAGTTTGTACAATTCTCTATCCTTAGACATCCGAGTTGAACATTATTAATGACTCTGGAATTTGAAACTATGTGAGTTTTTATGTAATTCTTTTCACGAAAAATAAACGTTTAAAAACCATGAGTCCATATTAATTGTAAACACTTATATTCCCACTAGAGGCCCAGTGTATGAAATTTGTGCACGGGGAGTGTGTGTACCTCAGGACAGCCTGCACCCTCTTCAATCTGGGGCCCCTTGAGGGATTGGGCCTAAATGGGCTGTTGGACACCCCTCTCATGTTCCAGGATTACTGGCTGCCAACCGCTCAACTGCCTGCCTGATTGCCCCTAACCCCTTCTGCCTGCCAGCCTGATCACCACATAACCATTCTCCTGCCCGCCTCATCGACACCTAACTGCTCCCCTACTGGCATGATTGCCCCTAACTGCCCTCCCCTGCAGGCCTGGTTGTTCTCAACTACCCTCCCCTGTTGGCCTGGTCACCCACTACTGTACTGTACAACCCTAACTGCCCTCCCCTGCGGGCCTAATTGCCTCCAACTGCCCTCCCTTTCAGGCCTGGTCCCTCCCAACTGCACTCCCCTGCAGACCTGATTGCCAACAACTGCCCTCCCCTGCCAGCTATCTTGTGATGGACATCTTGTGTTCACATGAGACCAGCCATCTTTGACCACATGGGGACGGCCATCTTGTGTGTTGGAGTGATGGTCAATTTGCATATTACCTCTTTATTATATAGGATTGTAATAAAATAGGCCTGTAGCAAGGCTAGCTTAGGTGCTACATGATTTTTTTTATAGGATCCTCTGGAGAGAAGCAAGAGAGAAATGGACTGGAAGAAGTAAAGGCATTGGGAAATGGTATTAGCAAACATGTCCATTTTTGACAATGATGAAGCTGGTAGAGAAAACTCTGTCTCTGGAGCTCTGGTGTAAGTGCTTCCCTCAAGGGCTTTTATGACAGAGGATAAATAAACCAACTCCTAGAATGCAACAAGCTGAATTTCATCTCCAATTTAATGTCTGTTTCTGAACTTTGATCTAAGGCTGGTGAGTGAATTAGACATCTGTGATTGGGATGCTTCTATGATCAAGGTAAGTGCTGGGCTGATATTATGTCCCAGACAGGCCAGAGATACAGGACTCTGAAAGATATTGATATATGTGTGTGCTGATTAGAAAAGACCTGACACACAAATCTGGTTGGTTACAGGATCAGTGAAGGTTGAGGTGTGGGGTAGGAGTTTCCTGATGTTATTGAAAATATGTAAGTAAAGCAATACCATCCAAAAAACAACAGGTCCCCGAATAATTTGACTGGGTCTGAAAAAATCCCACAGAAGTCTGAAGACATATCTTGGAAAATATGAGTAGAGCCTTGACGATGACAGAGATCTGTGCCAGGCTTCCCAAAGCAGGGTGTGGGAAGGGCTTTGAGGAGGCAGCCAGACCATCTCGGGCAGGTGTGAGAAGAACCTATGGAGGAGGAGTCATTTGAGAAGGGATTTCTAGGATAAACATGTGTTAGAGCAAAATCTTTCCAACAGGAGACAAAATAGGCAACCTCTTAGTTCTCTGGCTTTGGTCATGGGCTGAAATTAATAAAAATTCTGTGTTACAACCTTTCTTCAATAACTTGGCACCATCAGCGTCTATAATCTTTCCTCATCTGAAGCTCTGCTCTTTGTTGAATTGTGTGTTCCTTGGCCTCTTCCTCTCATAGAACAGCCATATGCTCTATAGAGATAGTTCCCTTCTCCAGGCCGTGACTGGGCTGTCTTGACCAGTAACTCTAATGGCAGAACAATTTCTGTCATCGCAAATATGATGGTAATAGGAGCTGCTTTTCTTCTTCAGAAAGAAGAAAACAGCGGCACCGAAAGGGGGGACCTGGATGGGAAGAAATAATCATAATGTGCATATAACAGCTACTGTGATAGAAATTTAGAGATAACCCTTCATCAGAGGGAATTAACATTGGTCTCCAGTTCTCCAAAACCACCTTTACAAATTTGTTTCACCCTCAAACTGTAAGTCCCTAGGATCCTGGGTGTTTTTCATTTTTTTGATAGTCCCAGTTTGTAATATGGTACTTGAAAAATGGTAACACTTAAAATACACTTGCTAAATGACTGAGTTAATGAGTAAAAGTACACTTGCAAACTTGTGATGTAATTTCCACTTCAGAAGAGTCTTTCAAATATCATGGTGTTGCGTGCCCAGCAACCATGCATTTCTTTTTCCCATTTCAGTTATTTCTAAACTTAGTTCCCTAAGGTCTGAGCAAAAGGAGTGCCTCAGGTGAGGTACATATTCCCTGAGAATGTTGCCTCTTATAGGTCTTTTGATTCTCTTCTCAAATGAATGAGAAAACTGTATGTGATAATTTCAGAAATTATTACTATTATTATTTTTTTGTTAATCTTCACCTGAGGATATTTTCCATTGATTTTTTAGGGAGAGTGAAAGAGACAGAGAAACAGATGTGAGAGAAACACATCTATTGGTTGCCTACTGTATGCGCCCTGACCAAGGCTCAGGCTGGGGAGGTGCCTGCAAACAAGGTATGTTCCCTTGACCAGAATCGAACCCTGGACACTTTGGTCTGCAGGTTGACGCTTTATCCACTGAACAAAACTGGCTAGGGCTGGTCAATTACTGTTTTGATGAATCTCTACCAGTAATTTTTCCAAAGTAGAATAAGTGTTCTAAACTCTTGGTTTCAAGACATCTGATAATGCTCCCTGTGCAGGTAATCAAGACTGCAATTGGGAGAGTTACCCACTGTGATCAAGGCCCTTCACAATCAGGAAAAATCTGCCTGTGCGAATCCTCCCTGCCCTGCCCAGCACTTCCTATGCATCAGCTACCTGGGCTAAAAATGTTTCAAGAATGCAAACATTTTCTCATGGTAATTCCCTATTTTCATTCTTCACCTTATGTTCACTGCTTAATCTCAAGGTCAAGAATCATTTTGTGACTGTCTTCCCAGACACACACAATGGTTTCTTCTCTACATTGATAACCACCTGTTTTGTAGGAAAGAACATACACTTATATTTGTACTTTAATTGCTTGGAAATATGTGTATCTTTTAATGAGAACGTCACACATTGAGGGCAGAGCACATATTTTTTTTTCACCATTGTTTGTGTCTTATTATTTATTTGTATGTTCAAAGAAGATGGAAGTGAAGAATATGTTGAAATTCATGGTGTCTTCACAAAGGATATTCCAGGAAAATCTGCATTTTCCTCTGTCTCTGTGAATGAGAAGTGATGTCTGTGGTGGTCTTCCCAGGTATGACTACCTCAAACCACACTAGTGTTAGCCACACAGTCTTCTACTTGTTGGGCATCCCTGTCCTTGAAGACCAGCACATGTGGATTTCCATCCCCTTCTTCATTTGCTATGACATGGCCCTGCTTGGCAACAGTCTGCTCATCTTCATTATCCTCACCAAGCCCAGCCTCCATGATGTACCTCTTCCTCAGCATGCTGGCTGGAACAGATGTTGTCCTCTCCACGTGCACAGGACCTCAGGCCTTGGCCATCTTCTGGTTCCATGTTGGGGAGATCTCCCTGGATCACTGTATTGCTCAGGTATTCTTTCTCACTTCCACTTTCATGTCTGAGTCAGGGATCTTGCTAGTGATGGCATTTGACCGCTACATTGCCATTTGCTACTCACTGAGATACACAGCTATTCCTACATGTTCACTGATAGCGAAAATTAGTCTGACTATCTTTCTGAGAAGTTTTGGTACAGTATTTTCCATAATATTTCTTCTGAAAAGACTGACTTTTTGCAAAAGTAACATTCTTCCACACACTGTTTGTGAGCACATTGGGTTGGCCAAATATTCCTGTGATGACGTACGAGCAAACAGCTGGTATGGACTTTTTCTTCTAATGTCAACAATTGCTTTAGATGTTTTTCTAATTATTGTTTCATATACGCTTATTTTCCATGCTGTCTTTCACATCTCTTCCCAAGATGCTCGCCACAAAGTCCTCAAAACATGTGGCTCCCACATCTGTGTCATCATCCTATTTTATGTGCCTGGGATCTTCTCAGTTCTCACTCAGCACTTTGGATGCCACATTTCACCCCATATCCATATCCTGCTAGCCAATGTCTGAATCCCATCATTTATGGAATTAAGATCAAACAGATCCGGGTAACTCATATCTTATTTTCAAAACAGATATCACTTTGGGAATGGAAACCAGACTAGTTTTCTCAACATTTCTAGTCATTCATTGAGGTAAGATTTAGAAGCTTCTAGTAGGTGGGGGATAGCTAAGACTACATGTCTATGTAGTCTATAGACTACCTCACTGAGTATATGTTTCTGGAGTAAGTCCACAGGGGAGCTTGGGGCATGCTTTTCAAAGTTTCTGATCAATACTAAGAGATCAATTTCTTTGTGGCTCAGTGAGCTTTCTCATTCATAGTCTAATAAGTAAACCACTCCTAGTCTATAGCCCTAGCTAGGTATTTGGAAAGAGATGAATTATTGATAATTACTAGACTATTCTTTGTTGGTTTGTTTTATGCCTTATTGTAGTCAAATAATTCCCATTCGTCTTATCTACATTGGGATGTTGCTCTAAATATTAATTCCTTTGCCCTCTCTATCATAAAGTTTTATTCTTTATAGGATCACCTCCATCTGTAGACATTCCACTATTTGTTCTGAAATTTAAAGGAAGTAAGAGAGGGAAGCAGGCACAAACCTTTGTCACCCACATTCTCCTATATCCTTTCCTCTTATTTTCTTTTTCTTATTCTTTTTTTTTCTTCCTCTTCCTCTTCATCCTTCTCCTCCTCTACTTCCTATTCCATCACAATTCCTCTTTCCAGTGTTCTTCTTTCTCGCCACTGGTCATTAGGGAGTGGGAGAAAGCAAAGGAGGTGGGGAAACCTCTGGGGTTGGATAAAAAGTAAAATGATAGACACATGTTTCTTTACACAGGTGGGTGCAGGGTAGGTAAGAGTCAAGTAACATGAAAACAATAACAACGAGTGGATTTGTTGTCTCCACAGAGCCAATGCCTGTCTTGGAGGCGTGTGGAAAACAGAAATTACCCTGACATTCCAAAGGTAGGTTTTCGTAGATGCAAGAAGACAATAGCCAGGCTCAGTTAAGGTAAAGATTAACCTTTGTCAGGGAAGGTACTAGGCCTAGGACGTGTCTGCCGCCATGATCTCTGCTTTTAGTTAGAAAGTTTTAATTTCAGACCCTCCTTTGTGGGTACTTCAGGCCTCTGAGTTTGTAAGGCCGCCAAGCAGGCCTCCCCTGAGCTTGTCAGGTGTGGTATGTGGCCCGCTGCATCCATAGCCTCTCCACTGGGGCTTATGATCCTCAACTGTGGTGAACAGAGTTGTGGGTGCCAAACCCAGGACACAGGGGTTCCTAGAGGCACTGGTACCTCCTCCCCAGGCAGGGCCAACAGCTTGCCTACTCCCTCCTGTCATCCAGTCCTGGGCCCAGATGCACTCCTGGGAGATGAGTCCTGCTGAGAGCCAGTGCCTGCCAATGCTGGCAGCTATATCTGCCTGTACCTTCTGTGGGGGGTTGGCAGGCTGAGTCCCTGTTTCCCTGGGCCACTTCCTGCCACCGCTAATCTCCTCCCTGTGGCCTGTTCCTGGCAGTGAGTCCTGCCTGGCACCACAGGCTGCACTGGGGGTGTCTTTGCCAGGCAATCCTGCCTCTGTCGCTGGCACTGGCCCATTTCCCTAGATTCCCTCTGGGTGGCACTGTCCCTATCAGGATTCTCCTGGGATCCTCCAGTGTGCCTCTCCTGCTGGTCTAGCACCTGAGCACCTTCCTGGATTTCCTCCCCTTAAACCCTGCTGGGCGTTTGCAGGGCGCTTTACTGTTTGGAAAGCACTTTTCTAGTTCATTTCATCAGATTCTCAGAAGGCTCTCAAAGAAGAAGTGATACCCCGGAGACTGAGGGCCCTGGGGTGGGCAGATTTCCCGAATGGGCTGCTCTGTCTCTGCCTTTGTGCCCTGGGGCAGGAATTGGGGGGAGGATGCATCTTCAGGTTCTAAATAGGCAGGTGAGCGGCCAGCTGGCAGGGGTCCAGTCCTCTTGCTCTGGAAAGGGCATCAGAGGGTCAGCAGGGTCTGGAGCCTGCTGTGGCTCCCTCCTTGCCCCATCTGAAATGCTTACTGGCAGTTAGACTGACATGAGCAGAGCAAGAACAGTGTGCCAGGTACAGGTCACCAGGTGGGATGCCCAGGAAGGGGCAACACTGGGAAAACAAGAATCTTGTCATCCCCGGGGTAACCTGCCCTCCCGGAGCATATCACTGGTCGTGCAGTTTGGACCCCCTGGCTTTTCACATCGTTAATCGTACTGTTTAGACGCCCCTGACGTTTTCTTCCCTAAAGATAACATCTAGGCCTGGGTTGTCGTTCAGCTCCAGGCCCAGAAAAGCAGCAAAACCAGACAAGCGACACCATAGCTGCCTCAGGACCAGCTACACCCCTGTCCTGGTGCAGACCAATCAATCCATGGAGACCTTGACCTTCCAAAGGACACACCTGGAAAGCTGCTGAATGTTCTACTGAGATCTTCCCCTGGGACCTCCCCTAAAATCTCCACCCTTAAACCCTTAGGAGGGAGGACCCAGGGCGCTCTCCCTCCAGGGAGCTCACCAGCACCTTTCCCTCCCCTCCCTGCTGCCCACCCCCCTCACCTTTATCTTCCTCACTTCTAAACTACAAGGGCTCTTTCTTTGCCTCTATAACTTGTTCCCTAAGCCCATTTCTCCTATGAATTACTTATTTTACCTCTGTGACTTTCTAAATAAATGTTCTCTTATAGTTTAACTTTTGGCTCTGAACTCTTTCCTAGCCAGAACTCAAGTACCAAGGTTTCTGAACCCACGTCAGCTCCGTCCCCACTTATCTAATGCCTGGTGCTGTTCTTGCTGACCCCAACAGAGGAAAACTGAGGTTTGCAAGAACTGAACTAGCCATTGTTTCGTGGTGGCTTACAGCAGTCTGCTGCCCAGGCCACGTTAACCAGGTTCTATGACAACTCTGAGCTTGCCTCTGCTCCTTCAATGGGTCTGCCCGGCCTTAGGCTTTGCAGTGTGAGAGTTCTCCACTGAAGAGGGGTGGGGGTGTGGGGGGCCTTGTGCTGCCCTGGGCTTCCTCACAATGGCGACTTGTGGACTCTGGGAGGCGTATTTCTGGGAAATGGCCTGCCTTCCTCCCATCACCCTGCTTCTACTCAGGGCCTGGAAGAATTTTTCCTGGGCACACTGATGTTCTTCTCTATCTGGGAGAGGGTCACAGCGTTCTGTGGTCTAGGGTTAGCTGCCAAGAGGCCAAGCAGTGTGGCTCGGCAGGCACTGGTGTCCAGGCTGGGAGGACGATGCCCACGTCCAGAGGACCCTTAGGAGGGTGATGGGAGCAGGGCGGTGGGTCAGAGCTCAGGGAGGAAGATGGGTTGTCAGGTGCGGTTCTTTACCTGTAACCACTTCCTTTCCATGCAGGTGGTGTTCTTCTTGGGCAGAATCCAGCCCTTCCCCACAAAGAGGTCACCTGAGTACCCACCTTTCTGACCTCTGGTGGCTTCTCCCTGCTGAGGAAGCCTGAATCAGCTTTTGCTTGGCCGATTCCCATCAGAGTTGTCCTCACTTTGTAGCTGCTGCATTTCCACAGCCACTGGTTGTCCCTCAGCATCAGCTCTTCCTGGCGTGTCTATGCGTGCATGTGTATGTATATATAGCTTGGGGGTAGGCCAGCACCTCATGGCTGTAGAATCCATGAGGTAGTTGGGTTTACTCTGGTCTTGCCAGTGTTTCTGTTTGTATTGAAAGCCAGAAACCTTCTAGGAGAGGTGAGATCTTTAAGTTGGAGTTGTTGGGCAGGTCATTGTGGTGACAGGGAGGTTTGGGACCTGAATTGGAGCATGGGGCACCATGCTGTGGTCTTGGCACCATGGAGTCTTGGCTGCTCTGCATCTAAGGCCTCACTAGGAAGGTGAGAGCCAACCGTGGTAGAGCTGGTGATTTCTCTGCTGCCAAATATGTGCCCTCTTTTAGATGGAAAGAGGGCTGTAATTAAAACTCTGCCTTCCTAGGACCTGATGTCTGTGCACAGCCTTCACCATATGCTTTAAATAAATACATGTATGTATGTGCCGGGAGCCAATTCCAGCATGTCATAATTACAAGAGTTTTATCAAAAGGTTGAAGAAACTTGGGGGCTCAACAAGGGCTGAGTCACACATGTAATCACATATGTTGGAATGGCTCATAGGCACTTCCCCCAAACCTGAATAGGATTATTAACTGCAAGACAGCTCAGGGCATCTTAATCTACATGTTATTGCCTCCTGTTGGCCAAACACCTGAACAGCTGTAGGCTATTCCCCAATCTGACAATGCTTCTGTAAACACTACCCTTTGAAACCATACCCTTTGAAGTTATGTCTCCACTTTGCCTTAGAACAATTTGTGTTAATAAAAAGTACAGGGTCATGAGACAAGAAGGAAGAACTAAGAACTTGGAGTCTTTAGCTCCTTTAGCTGAAGCTCCTCTGACCCCCAATCTCTTTCAAAATTATCTCTTGTCTTTGCACTCTTACTTAATCTATGCACAGCCTTTTTCCAGATTGCTGCACCATTTGTAATGCTGGGACAAGAATCCCGGCATGTATGAATACAGTATGGATATATACAGTGTATACAGACATATGAGTGTATATTTAAATATATTTACACATTTATATAATGTACATAAATGTGTATTTACATACACACATATGTATCTAGCATAAATATCACACACATCTATCATCCTCCTATTCCTTTTCCTATGTATCTCCTGTTAATGTAAAAATATTCAAGCCTGTAAAGAATTTTTGTGAGTTTATTTGAGCCAAACTATTTGCAATTGCTGGGAAGCAGTATCTCAATGAATTGGGATAGTGCTCCGGAAAATGGGTATAGGATAGTTATATTAACATGATAAAAACAACAAAGAAGGATTTTGTGTATTTGTCCAGGGGATCAGGCATATTAGGTTGTGCCCCAAAGGGATTGGAAAAAGGGAAGTTACAAGTTACCCAGACATTTCAAGGAATTGATATTATAGATGCAAAAAGACAGATAAGCTCAGTTAAGGTAAAGGTTGACTTTGTCAGTGAAGATACTGGCCAAGGATATAACTACCCATCATAACTACTTTTAGTTAAAGTTTCATTTCAGACCTTCCTTTGTGGTTATTTTAGGTCTCTGAGTTTGTAAGACCGCCATACAGGCCTTCCCTGAGCTTGTTAGGTCAGCATGGGGCCCATTTCATCCACACTCTCTATCTATCAATCTTAAAAACTAAGAGGTCATATGATACCTCCAGGTCCAATGAAACACCTAAGGTTCATTAGGTGTTCAACCTCTTACCTTTCTTCCTTTTCCATAAAAAGAAAAAGGAGAAACCAAGATGGGGGCATAGGTAAACATCTGAAATTGCTGCCTTGCACAACCACTTCAAAGCTAAAACTTAAAGACAAAACTACAACTTAAAAACAGAACCACAGGAAGGCTGGCTGAGTGGAAATTCTACCAGTAGAAGGAAAGAGAAAAGCACACGAAGACTCAGAGGAAGTGAGGAAGTGCAAAGGTACGGAGGCGCGCACGGAAAGTGTTGGCAACTTAGTACGCGGTTGTCTTTCTCAATCAGGAGGGAGACACAAGCTCCTGGCTGCTCTGAACTCCCGTTCTGGGAGAGACTCTGGGGACCCAGACTCATACGGGGAGAAACTGGACTGTCTGGGAGCGGTTGGAACTCGAGGGCCGCTTTCTCTCAGAGGTGCTCACAGTGATTACTGTGGAACACTGAGAACCCGGGGCCTCTTAGTGCAGGTCTGAGGAGCAGCCATTGCTGTTTACTCTGCCCTGTTGATTCCCAGAGACCCCGGCTCACCCAATCTCTGCACAGAGGCTTTTGCATATGAATCAATTTGTCCTTTGCAATCTAAAATTACATAAAAAACTACAGCTCGGTCAGAGAGACCCAGAACATCCAAAAGAAGGCCCAAGGCCCCACAGCAGCTTGCATTGCTTCACAGCTGGGCCTCATCTGGGCACTTCCAAACCCCAAACAAAGAAGAGGAATCTGCAGATCTCTCCATAGCTCCCACTGGGTGGTCTCAGGCAGAAGCTAAATTAGCACCTCCTTGAGATCCAAAAGCCAGTGTACCCAATGGTCAGAGTGGGACCATCCAGATTACAACTCCTCAGATCCATAAGCGACATGCTCAGGGGGCACTCAGTGAGCACCAAAGCCCCAATGAAGCAAGTATTGCCCCATAAGGGTGTCTCCAGCACAGAAGTTCTTCCATCGTAGACACAGCTGATTCTCACAGTCAATGGGCCTGGAGGTCAATTCCTCCCAGTGATACCAACAACAATCAAGGCTTAACTACAACAAGACTGTGCACACAAGAGAGTCCACCGCAGGTAACTGGGGAGGCTGAGCTACTGGGCCCTAAAGAACACCTAGCACATAAAGCCACACTATCAACACAGGGAAGCAGCCAAATGCGGAGACAATGAAACAGGTCACAAATGAAAGAAATGGAAAAGGGAAAGGAAAGGAAGGAAAGTGAAGGGAAAGGAAGGGAAGGGAAGGGAAGGGAAGGGAAGGGAAGGGAAGGGAAGGGAAGGGAACGGAAGGGAAGGGGAGGGGAGGGGAGGGGAGGGGAGGGGAGGGGAGGGGAGGGAGGAAAGAGAGAGCATTAGCCAGAAATGTCCAGACCTTATCCTCTGCTCTATGCTGGTCTCAGAGGTCCCTGGTTCTGCTGCCTCCACACTCCTAAAGGATGAAATTTCAGTCAGAATATAAAGAACCCTAGACATCACTTTCTGAGTAGGACTTGATGACTTATCCTTCGGGCTAAAGGAAGCAGAGCAACTGTTGCCTGGATAACCAGTCCTTGCAAGATGGGAGCAGAAGTAAAGGCTGTTTATGACCCGATGAGGATGGAGAGCTGCTGGTTGACTCCCAAGCTCACAAAGAAAGAAGGTGTCCTGGGACCACATCAGGCCTAATTAGCAGTTTTAGAGAGGCTGTGTGGGGGTGGGAGAGAAATCCCAAGACAGCTGGTTGAAATGAATCTGAGTAATTGCTCCAATATTAACATTGCAAATTTCTTGAGAAATGAATCTGTTTACAAGGCATAAACCAATTCCACATCAGTAGCAAACCTAAAAGATGCCCTAAAGGTCTGAGCCAGCCAGAAATAATGAAGACCTCCTATTGTGCAGCTTAGCTCTGAGTCATCGAGGTCTGGGAAATCTCAAGCATGAAGCTTGGATTACGACGATCCCCAGATTCCTAGTGACTCCAAATACTAAGTGGAAGAAGACATAACAACAATTTATACCTCAAATTATTTCTCTTAATCATATTTTCAAATGTAATATCCAAAGATAACAGATGTGTAAGAAAATAAGATTCCAAAAGCAAGAACCAATAGCTGTAGGCATACAGGTTTATCAATCTTCATTTTAAAATTACGGCTTTTTACATTTTGTTTAAGAATTTTTGCCAATGTTCTTCTAAAGAACATATTGCTTAACCTGTCACATTTAGATTTGATAGGAACCTAGAATTGACTTTTGTCTCAGGTGAGGGAGAGGTCAAGGCCTTTCTTGCAGGTTTGATAAAGGCATGCAACGGGGTATGTGGCTGCACTTTAAAAACTACAGAGTGTTAAGACAATTGGAGGGCTTGTTATGTTGCCTTTAAATAATAAGGAGTTATATTATATGTTTGTATGTGAGGGAGAGTAAATAGAGAGAAGAAAAGAAAAGGAGGAAAGAGCAAGCACTAACCAGAAATGTCCAGACTCTGCTCTGTGGTGGTCTCAGAGGTCCCTGGTTCTGCCGCCTCCACTCTGGTAACCTGGTAACTACTGTTCTGGTCTCTGCTTTGATGAATTTGACTCTTCTAGATCCCATATATAAGTGAGATTTTGCTGTATTTGTCTTTCCATGTTTGGCTTATTTCACCTGGCATAATGATGTTCAGGCCCATCCATGCTGTTTCAAATGGCAGAATTTCCTTCCTTTTTAAGGGTCCATAATGTTCCATTATGGGTATACATCATACTTTCTTCATGTGTCTGTGGATGGACATTGAGGTTCTTCCTATATTTTTAATACTGTGACAAGTGTTGCAAAGTGCATAGTAGTGCAGGTATAAAAAAAAAAACAAATGAAAGAAATGGAGGAAATATAGTTCAAAACCATAGTTATAAGGTTTTTCAAGAATTTTCTAGAAACCACTGATAAATTTAGTGAGACCCTTGAGGGTATGAAAAAGGACTAATTAGAAATTAAGCATACACTGACTGAAATTAAGAATAATATACAGAGATCCAACAGCAGACTAGAGGATCGCAAGAATCAAGTCAAAGATTTAAAATATAAAGAAGCAAAAAACACCCAACCAGAAAAACAAAAAGAAAAAAGAATAAAAAAATCTGAAGATAGTGTAAGGAGCCTTTGGGACAACTTCAAGCGTACCAACATCAGAATTTTGGTTGTGCCAAAGGAAGAGAGAAAGAAGATATTGAAAACCTATGTGAAGAAATAATGACTGAAAATTTCCCCCAACTGGTGAAACAAATAGACTTACAAGTCCAGGAAGCACAGAGAACCCCAAACAAAAGGAATCCAAAGAGGACCACACCAAGACACATCATAATTAAAATGCCAAGGGCAAAAGACAAAGATAGAATATTAAAAGCAGCAAGAGAAAAACAGTTAGTTACCTACAAGGGAGTACCCATATGATGGTCAGCTGATTTCTCAACAGAAACTATGCAGGCCATAAGGGAGTGGCAAGAAATATTCAAAGTGATTAATAGCAAGAACCTACAACCAAGATTACTCTACCCAGCAAAGCTATCATTCAGAATTGAAGGTCAGATAAAGAGCTTCACAGATAAGAAAAGCTAAAGGAGTTCATCATCACTGCCAAAGCAGTATTATATGAAATGCTGAAAGGTATTCTTTAAGAAGAAAAAGAAAAAGGTAAATATAAAAATTATGAACAACAAATACATATCTATCAACAAGTGAATCTAAAAATCAAGTGAATAAAAATCTGATGAACAGAATAAACTGGTAAATATAATAGAATCAGGGGCATAGGAAGGGAGTGGACTGACAATTCTCCAGGGGAAAGGAGTGTGGGAAGAGACTGGACAAAAATTGTACATCTATGGATGAGGACAGTGCGGGGAGTAAGGGCAGAGGGTGGGGTGGGAGCCAGGGGGAGGGAAACTATGGTGGGAGGAAAAACGAGGAACAACTGTAATAATCTGAACAATAAATATTTATTTAAAAATTTTTTTCATTGATTTTGGTGATTAAGGGAGAGGAGGAAGAGTTAGAAACATTAATGTTGAGATAGAATCATTCATTGGCCTCCTCATGCATGCCCCCCACCTTGGGATGGGGCCCCCCAACCTGGGAATGTGCGCTTGACCAGAATCAAACTCAGGACCCTTCAGTCTGCAGATCCACGCCCTCCCTTTCCATATGTAATTTCCTTCTCTGAAAGTGAAAAACCAGCCTTCAATTATCTATAATATATTTACTTATTTGCTTAATCCTAGAATACATGGAATATAGTTGCATAATTGCTAAGTTTGCTGTGGAAAACAAATCTATTACATAGAGTTCAATATTCGTTAATATCTGAGAGTATGGAGGCAAAATACTGGTTCAAAATGTACTCCCCTTTTCACTATGTCTAAGAGGTTTTATTAGTTTATGACCCCAAGAATAACCCGTGTGTCACCTGGCTCACACACATGCAAACACCGGGAATTAGCATGCCTTTCCTTCTTTTCTGGATCAGGAGGTGAGTCGAGTGAAAATGGTGTCACATTTCTGTCTTGTTAGAAATTCTGAGGTTACTGGTAAAGGTGGACTTTCCTTTTGTGAGTCCACCTGGACTCGTGATGCTGTTATCTGGAGAGATGGTCACTGTGCTGCAGGGGGGCCTGTCTGTGAGAAGATGTGGCCTTACCATTGCCGTCCTCTTCTACTGCCCCATATGTCACACAGAGGCCTCAGGTCAGAGAGAGGGAGGGCTCTAATGCTTATGCCATGTGGGGACAGTGTAATGAAAATTGGCCACAGGAAGAACAGTATGGAGTTTCCTCAAAAAACTGAAAATGGAACTCCCATTTGACCCAGTAATCCCACTCCTGGGAATATATCCGAAGAAACTAGAAACACCAATCAGAAAGGATATATGCACCCCTATGTTCATAGCAGCACAATTCACCATAGCTAAGATTTGGAAACAGCCTAGGTGCCCGTCAGCAGATGACTGGATCAGAAAACTGTGGTACATCTACACAATGGAATACTATGCTGCCATAAAAAAGAAGGAATTCTCATCATTTGCAGCAACCTGGATGGAATTGGAGAACATTATGTTAAGTGAAATAAGTCAGTCAATGAAAGAAAAATACCACATGATCTCACTCATTTATGGATAATAAAGAACATTATAAAATTGAACAAAAAGATAGATACAGAGACAGTAAAGCATCAAACAGACTGTCAAATTACAGGGGGAAGGTTAGGGAGAGATGGGGGAGATAAGAGATCAATCAAAGGACTTGTATGCATGCATATAAGCATAACCAATGGACGCAAAACTCTGGGGGGTGAGGGCATATATGGGAGTGGGGTGGGGGGGGCAATGGTAAGATATGTACACATATAATACCTTAATAAAAAAAATTGGAGAAAAGAAAAAAAAAAAAGAAAATTGGCCACAGGAGAAGAAAAGAGGTACTTGCAGGAGAAAACAAGATGGCAGCATAAGTAAGCACCTAAACTGCTGCCTCGCACAACAATTTCAAAACAACAACTAAAAGACAGAATGTACATCATCCAGAACCACAGGAAAGCTGGCTGAGTGGAAATTCTACAATTAGAAGGAAAGAGAAAAGCTCACGGATCAGAGGAGTGGAAAAGCTCTGAGGTAAGGAGACGTGCACGCAGAGAGAAAGGGCGGCCAAGTGCCTGGCTGGCAGGAGGGGAAAGGAAGCCCCCGACTGCAATGAACCCCAGTTCTGACTGCACTGAACCCAAGTTCCGGCCGAAACCTGGTGGACTCAGGCTCATACGGGTGGAGTCTGGACTGTAGAGAAAGGCACATGGAGACTCAGAGACTTGGATACTCGGGGGAGCCGCGGTGGGCAGGGGTCTGGAGATGCACATGCACAGAGAAGAAGGGTGGCCGAATGCCTGGCTGGTGGAAGGAGAAAGGAAGCCCCTGACTGCACTGCACCCCAGTTCCAACTGCACTGAACCCCAGCTCTGGCCGAAACCCCGTGGACCTAGGCTCATACTGGTGGAATCTGGACTGTAGAGAAAGACACACGGAGACTCGGGGAGCCGCGGTGAGCAGGGGTGTGGAGGCGCGCACGCGTTTAAGCTTGAGTGCGCACAGAGAGGTCTGACTGTGGAGGTTGCTGCAGGCTTTTCCTAGTGGAAGGGAGTGGGAAGCTCCTGACTGCACTGAATCCCAGTGCTGACTGCACTGAAACCCAGTTCCGGGTGAGCCACTGGGGGACCCACTCTCTTACAGGGGGAATCTTGATTGTCAGGTGGAAACTCAGGGGAGCCGCGAAAGGAGGCGTGTGAGCAAGGGTAGGGCTTATGGGAAGCCAAGACTATCTGTTCAGCCCTGAGTCCTCGCCCCATCCAAACTGAGCACAGAGGCTTTTGCAACTTTGCAAGTCTGATCCTAGAAGGATGTCTCCAGCACAGGTCTCCCGGTGTAGACACAACTGATACTCACAGCCAATTGGCCTGAAGGTCAATTCCTCCCAGTGATACCAACAACAATCAAGATTTAACTACCAAAAAAAAAAAAAGACTTAACTACAACAAGGCTGTATACACAGTCCACAAAGGGGTGCACCAAGAGTGTCCACCTCAGGTAACTGGGGAGGCTGAGCCATTGGACACCTAGCACACCAAGCCATCCTACCAATTCAGGGAAGCAGCGAAAATGAGGAGACAATGAAACAGATCACAAACGAAAGAAATGGAGGAAAACAAACGACTGGATAGAGTTCAAAACCACAGTTATAAGGTTTTTCATGAATTTCCTAGAAAAGGTCGATAAATTTAACGAGACCCTCAAGGATATGAAAAAGGACCAACTAGAAATTAAACATACACTGACTGAAATAAAAAATATTATACAGAGACCCAACAGCAGACTAGAGAATGCAAGAATCAAGTCAAAGATTTGAAATATAAAGAAACAACAAACACTCAACCGGGAAAGCAAAAGGAAAAAAGAATCCAAAAAGTTGAAGAAGGTGTAAGAAGCTTCTGAGACAACTTCAAGCGTACCAACATCAGAATTATGGGGGTGCCAGAAGAAAAGAGCAAGATACTGAAAACCTATTTGAAGAAATAATGACTAAAAATTTTCCCCACCTGGTGAAAGAAATAGACTGACAAATCCCGGAAGCACACAGAACCCCAAACAAAAGGAATCCAAAGAGGACCATACCAAGACACATCATAATTAAAATGCCAAGAGCAAAAGACAAAGAGAGAATCTTAAAAGCAGCAAGAGCCCTAACCGGTTTGGCTCGGTGGATAGAGCGTTGGCCTGCGGACTGAAGTGTCCCAGGTTCGATTCCGGTCAAGTGCATGTACCTTGGTTGCGGGCACATCCCCAGTAGGAGCTGTGCAGGAGGCAGCTGATCGATGTTTCTAACTCTCTATCCCTCTTCCTTCCTCTCTGTAAAAAAATCAATAAAATATATATTTTTTAAAAAAGCAGCAAGATAAAAACAGGTAATTGCCTACAAGGGAGCACCTATACAATTGTCAGCTGATTTCTCAACAGAAACTATGCACACCAGAAGAGCGGCAAGAAATATTCAAAGTGATGAATTGCAAGAACCTACAACCAAGATTACTCTATTCATCAAAGCTATCATTCAGAATTGAAGGTGAGATAAAGAGCTTCACAGATAAGAAAAAGCTAAAGGAGTTCATCACCACCACACCAGTATTATATGAAATGCTGAAAGGTATTCTTTAAAAAGAGGAAAAAGAAGAAAACAGTAAAGATAAAAATTATGAACAACAAATACATATCTATCAACAAGTGAATCTAAAAATCAAGTGAATAAAAAAATCTCATGAGCATAATAAACTGGTGAATATAATAAAATCAGGGGCATAGAATGCTAGTGGATTGATAATTCTCAGGGGTAAAGGGGTGTGGGGGGGTGCAGGAAGAGACTGGTCAAAAATTTTACACCTATGGATGTGGACAGTGCGGGCAAGGTAAGGGCAGAGGGTGGGGTGGGAGCCAGGTGAGGGGAGCTATCGGGGGGAAAAGAGGAACAACTGTAATAATCTGAACAATAAATATTTATTAAAAATTATTTCCATTGATTTTTGGAGAGGAAGGGAGAGGAAAAAGAGATAGAAACATTAACGATGAGAGAGAATCTTTCATTGGCCTCCTCCTGCATGCCCCCATCTTGGGATGGAGCCCCCAACCTGGGCATGTGCGCTTGACCAGAATCAAACTCAGGACCCTTCAGTCTGCAGGTCCATGCCCTCCCTTTCCATATGTAATTTCCTTCTCTGAAAGTGAAAAACCAGCCTTTAATTATCTACAATATATTTACTTATTTGCTTAATCCTAGAATACATGGAATATACTTGCATAATTGCTAAGTCTGCTGTGGAAAACAAATCTATTATATAGAGTTCCATATTCATTAGAATCTGAGAGTAAGGAGGCAAAATACTGGTTCAAAACGTACTCCTCTTCTGACTGTGTCTGAGAGGCTTTATTAGTTTATGACCCCAAGAATAACCCATGTGTCACCTGGCTCACACACATGCAAACACTGGGAATTAGCATGCCTTTCCTTCTTTTCTGGATCAGGAGGTGAGTCGAGTGAAAATGGTGTCACATTTCTGTCTTGTTAGAAATTCTGAGGTTACTGGTAAAGGTGGACTTTCCTTCTGTGTGTCCACCTGGACTCGTGATGCTGTTATCTGGAGAGATGGTCACTGTGCTGCAGGGGGGCCTGTCTGTAAGAAGATGGGGCCTTACCATTGCCGTCCTCGCCTACTGCCCCATACGTCACACAGAGGCCACAGGTCAGGGAGAGGGAGGGTTCTCATCCTTATGCCATGTGGGGACAGTGCAATAAAAAGTGGTCTGAGGAGAAAAGAGGAACTTGTTCTCATCATACACAGTGAAGAATGGGAAGTCGTTCTCGAGGCAGAAAACTGTTAACTACAACATGAGGCTGAGAAGGTCTCCTATGAGAAATGGACAAGGACACAATTCACATAGCATAGACAGGCCTAGAACAGAGACACAGAGAGAGCAGGTCAGTGGCTGACAATGAGGCAGCAGAACTGAGGAATTCTTTAACCCAGAAACTCCGAGCAGCACAGTCTGTGGCTGTGTCACTTATTAGCCCTGTGATTTGGGAGTTTGGCTCACTCTGCTAAGCCTTAGATTCCTGTTCAATAAAATGGGATAACAGAATTAGTCCATCATGGTAATGTTTTAGGAACGGAGAACTGTGTAAGCCAGTCTTACTATATTTAAGTCTCAACAAACTTTACTTCTTAGAAACTCTCTCATGGTGAAAGGAGCTCCTATTCTTTGAAAGGTCATCTAGTTAGTGCAAATTTCAACTCAGGGCTCTTGTCACATTGCAGTGCTGCCTCTAAACTGACTGTGAAGATCAGTCTCAACTGGTTCATTTTTCCCTTCCCCTTAGTGCCTCATCTTGATAATCTCTGAAGCTCACTCTGATGTCCCCAAGAATGACCTATTTCCACATAGTCCTCTAGCCCCCTGCTTATACTGCCAACTCCTCTCGGACAAATGAGCCAATAATACACAGTTGGGAGGATAGCTTCTCTTCAATAACAATGCTGGGAAAACTAGATACTCACATCCAAAGGAATGAAATAAGACCTTTATCTTGAGTTAATTGTTGATTTTATTTTTTTTCCAATATGAAAAACACTTATCCTACAAAGCAAAAACGACACAAAATGAGTGAAATTCCAACCCGCATTTTTGTTGTTGCACTGCCCATTAAAGAAAATTGCCAAAATTCATAGAAATGGCAGAACATATACTCAGACATTTAACCAAATATAGAGATAGCAATGCACATCTGAAAAAGTCTCACCATAAATGGATAGAAAAAATGCAATCGAACAATGATATAGCATGATGAAGTTACAAAAAAGTTTAAATAAAGGACGACTGACCAAACCAAATCTTTTCTAGGACGTGGAAGAATTAAATCTGTCAAACACTGCTGGAAGGATGCAAAAATGTGCAATTGGCTTAAATCACAACTTCCTAATTTCTTTAAGTTAAACATTCACCTCCCCTCTGACTTGGACATTGCATTTTGAGTTATTGATGAAGATAAATGAAACCTATCTCCATTTTAAGAATTATGCACAATCCCTATTAGGCCAGTGATTCTGTAGCAATGATGCTTTCCCCTAAACCCTACTGTCCCTACACCCAAGTGACCATCACCCATAGAATTGCAGACATTAGGACACATGGCCATTAGCAAAATCTATGAAAGTGATTCCCTTTAAAAGTAATGGCACACGCTGTGAACACTCTGATAACAATGAAAGTGACTGTTTCTGTCAAAATATTTCCCACATTCACTGCAATCCTGAGGCCTTTCTCCTATGAACTCTCTGATGATGATGCAAGTGTTTGTTCACGGCAAACGATTTCCCACATTCGCTGCATTCATAAGGTCTTTCTCCAGTGTGAATTCTCTGATGATAATGGAGGCCTTTCCTAGTGGTAAAAGCTTTCCCACACTGACTGCACTCATAAGGCCTTTCTCCAGTGTGAAGTCTCTGATGAGAACGAAGGCCATCGCTAGTGGTAAAAGACTTCCCACAATGATTGCATTCATAAGGCCTTTCTCCAGTGTGAATTCGCTGATGACGATGGAGGCTACTCTTATAGGGAAAATATTTCCCGCACTGACTGCACTCATAAGGTCTTTCTCCAGTGTGAAGTCTCTGATGACAACAGAGGCCATCACTAGTGGTAAAAGATTTCCCACACTGACTGCATTCATAAGGCCTTTCTCCAGTGTGAATTCGCTGATGACGACGGAGGCTACTCTTATAGGGAAAATATTTCCCACACTGACTGCACCAATAAGGTCTTTCTCCAGTGTGAAGTCTCTGATGACAACAGAGGCCTTCACTGGTGGTAAAAGATTTCCCACACTGACTGCATTCATAACGGCTTTCTCCAGTGTGAATTCGCTGATGACGAAAGAGTCTACTCCTATAGATAAAAGATTTCCCACAATGACTGCACTCATAAGGCCTTTCTCCAGTGTGAAGTCTCTGATGATAACGGAGGCCATTACTAGTGGTAAAAGATTTCCCACAATGATTGCATTCATGTTTTTCTCCAGTGTGACGTTTCTGATGATTACTCAAATAATATTTCCTGACAAAAGATTTCCCACATTCACTGCAGTTATAAGGCCTTTCTCCAGTGTGAAGTCTCTGATGATAACGGAGGCATTTGCTAGTGGTGAAAGATTTCCCACAATGATTGCATACATGTTTTTCTCCAGTGTGACATTTCTGATGATATCTCAAGTGACATTTCCTGACAAAAGATTTCCCACATTCACTACAGTTATAATGCCTTTCTCCAGTGTGAAGTCTCTGATGATAATAAAGGCTTGAGATTCTTGTAAAATATTTCCCACATTCAACACACTGAAATGGCTTTTCTCCACTGTGAACTCTCTGGTGTTGGACGAGGGTAGAACTTTGACTAAAGGATTTCCCACACTCATCACATTTATATGGCTTTTCTCCAGTGTGAACTCTCTGGTGTTGCACAAGGCCTCCCCTTTGGCTAAAGAATTTCCCACATTCGCCACACTCATGACTCTTTTCTTTAGAATGAACTCGCTGGTGTTGAATAAGTATGGAGAGTTGTTTATAGCATTTCCCACATTCACTGCACTCATATGGACTTTCTCCTGTGTGCAATTTTTGATGATAACGGAGGTCAGAGATTTTTGTAAAAGATTTCTCACATTCACGGCACACAAAACACTGTATTCCATTACGGACACTATGACCCTGAGCAAGCATCCGGTTGCAGCCAATGGCTTTCTTGCTGAAATAAAACTGCTTTGCACATGCCCCACACCTCAACAGTTTCAGGCTGTGTTGTGTTCCCTGCTGCTCAAGCAAGTGAAAAATGTCTCTCAGGACTGGCCCACAACTCTCACAAGGGTGGCTCTTCTGGGAGGACAAAGCTACATTGGGGTTCTTTGCCTGTGACAATCTCACAGAAACATGCTGTTCAGTAGGTGCCTCCACATCCTCTGCTCCACAGCAGCAACCTAGAGAGGATATGAGTTCAAAGTTCTCCAGCATCACTTCCAGGAACAGGTGTCTCTGAGCCTCATCAAGGAGGCACCATTCCTTCTTAGAGAAGCGCACAGCAATATCCTCAAAGGTCACACCAACCTCTGCTTGGGGCCTCTGTGGGTTGAACAGGGTGAGGGTGGCAGGAGAGGAGGCAGCCAGCGACACAGTGGTCCATGTCCCAGGCCCAGCACTGGTCACCTGGGATGCTGGTTGGTGGGGACCAGGACTCTTGCGCCTTCTCATTCTGCAATCTCCACAAAGACGTGGTGCTCAGGATGCTCTCACTGACGAAGGTGATCCTGATAGAAGAGGAAAAGCCCATCACAAGGAGAACACTGGAAGTCAACTATTGACTTTATTTATACCTAGGCATATGCCCTTGACAGGAATCAAACCTGGGTAACCTTCAGTCCACAGGCCAACCCTCTTCCAATGAGCCAAACTAGCTAGGGCCAATTGTTGACTTTAAAAATGGTAAACAACTCCTCTGCAAAGCTTTCTATAAGCACCTCAAAGAATCTGTATGAGCTAGTGTAGCTTTAAAGGAGTTAGTTTACCCATGTGCTAAAATACACTTGTTGCCTGGGTTTGAAGAAATTTGGATGAGATGAACAAACTCATGAGTTTGGCCAAAGAAATACAAGAGTTGCTATTGATTTCAGATGAAAAGGTGTCTGGGGAAGATGGACATTCTCACAGAAGTAATTACAGAGAGATATAAAATAACTTTGAGAGAAACATTTTTTTCTAGGATAAAAAAATTTAAAATGGATAAAAAAGAAGCAGTAACAAAAAAGACACTCATAACATTAAAAATACACTAACTATAAGGGAAAAACATTTCAGTAAAAAGGAAAATTAAATATATCATGTTTAGCTAAAAGTAAAAACTCTGAAATTGATGAGGAGTTGAACAGTGGCCAGAATTGGAAGGAAGGCCCATGGAACCACATGTCACCACTTCCTCTAGCTCTTAGTGCCACATCTGTCAGCTGTCACAGCACTGGCTCACGCTAACAAGACTTCCCCGAGTCTCAGCAACAGATGAAGAGGAACAGTTACCGTGGCACTGGAGATAATTTTGTGACGACACAAAGTCCTGTCCTACCTAGAGAAGATAAGGCTCTGAGAGAATTCTTGCTCTAGATGTTCCCCATCTGCAGAGCAGAGAGGCCTATATGAAGCAGTCACTTAATTGAAGGGGTTGTTTCCTCAGGTAACTTCTCAAATTTATTGTCAAGAGCCTCCTTCTAAATGTAGACTTACTGTCTGCTCAAAATGATAGTGTTTAATATGGAAAGTGAAACTGTGGAAATTTAATTAAAAAAACAACAACTAATGGATCGGTACACTGGTACACCCATCGGCACATTTGCACCATGAAGCCGGGTAAGAACTTCACATGTGCACTAGCTCAGACTACAAACTCCACCGTTAAGAGGGGGACCGACTAAACCCAGTTTTCCTTGGGCTGCTCTGTCATGCTAGTCTGCCTCCCGGGAATCCTCTGAGTCCTGGGAAATCTCAGAGAATTGCCATTGGAGCTGAACAGGTTTCAGTGAGGCTCAGGGAAAGTAACTGGATAAACGGCAAAAAAAAAAAAGTCGGTTCAGGCAGTAATTTGGTTCTCCTGGCTCCAGGGAATGGCAATTTCCATTAAACTAAGTAGTGACATCACAGAGAATGACGAGGAGAGCCCAGCTGGAGAGAACTGAGTTTCAGGCAGGGAAACTGAGACCTCATCATGCCCAGGATTTGATTTCCTCAGGAGGGAGGTCATCCTGACAGGTGGGAGGGAGCAGAGGCCACTGTTACATATTCCTCTACTCAGGCCTGGACATATTTCTGAGGCTAAAATCTGAACTATGGACTAGAACTCACCTGAGGAGTGTTTCATGGATCTTCTTGGGGAAGAAGAGCAGCTGGAGCTCAGGTAGCTTGGAGGAAGCACAGAGAAAAATATTAACCTGAATACTTCTTCCAAATTAGATTTTTTTAAAAAATAAATGTTTATTGTTCAGAGTATTACCATTGTTTCTCCTTCCCCCCCCATATCTCCTCACCACCCGGTTTCCACCCCCCCCTCTGCCCTTACCTCCCCACCATTGTCCTTATCCATAGGTGTATGATTTTTGTCCAGTCTCTTCCCGTAACCCTCACACAGACACCTCTTTCCCCCTGAGAATTATCAATCCACTCCCATTCTATGCCTCTGATTCTATTATGTTCACCAGTTTATTTTGTTCCTCAGATTTTTAATTCACTTGATTTTTAGGATCACTTGTTGATAGATATGTATTTGTTGTTCATAATTTTTATCTTTACTTTTTTCTTCTTTTTCCTCTTTTTAAAGAATACCTTTCAGCATTTCATATAATACTGGTTTGGTGGTGATGAACTCCTTTAGCTTTTTCTTATCGGTGAAGCTCTTTATCTCACCTTCAATTCTGAATGATAACTTTGCTGGGTAGTGTAGTCTTGGTTGTAGGTTCTGGCTATTCATCACTTTGAATATTTCTTGCCATTCCCGTCTGGCTTGCATAGTTTCTGTTGAGAAATCAGCTGACAGTCGTATGGGTGCTCCCTTGTAGGTAACTAACTGTTTTTCTCTTGCTGCTTTCAAGATTCTCTCTTTATCTTTTGCCCTTGGCATTTTAATTATGATGTGTCTTGGTGTGGTCCTCTTTGGATTCTTCTTGTTTGGGGTTCTGTGCGCTTCCTGAACTTGTAAGTCTATTTCTTTCACCAGGTGGGGGACATTTTCTGTCATTATTTCTTCAAATAGGTTTTCCGTATCTTGCTCTCTCTCTTCTTCTGGCACCCCAAAAATTCGGATATTGGTACGCTTAAAGCCATCCCAGAGGCTCCTTACGCTATCCTCACACTTTTGGATTCTTCTTTCTTTCAGCCTCTCTGGTTGGGTGTTTTTTTCTTCCTCATATTCCAGATTTTTAGTTTGATTCTTCGGGTACAGTGGTCTACAGTTGAGTGTCTGTATATTCTTTATTTCAGACAGTGTATGCATAATTTCTGACTGGTCCTTTTCCATTTTTTTGGTATTTTCATTAAGGTCCTTAAAGTTCTCTTCAAGTTTCTCAGCCGTTTTTAGAAGATTCTTGAGTAACCTTATAAATGTGGTTCTGAACACTGTGTTGTCCATTAGTTTGCTTTCCTCTATCTCTCCTTCTCGTGACATACTTCGGTGTATCCGCATTTTGGCTGCATCCCTGTGTTGATGGAGTGGCTTGGTGTGGTCAGTGACCTATAGGGGCCGGTAGCTCAGCTTCCCCAATCACTCTAGGTGGTCGCTCTTGGTACACCCCTTTGTGGGCTGAGTGGAAAGTCTTGGTGTAGTTAAAAGCCTTGACTGCTGATGGTACACTGGGAGGAATTGACCTCAGGCCAATTTGGTGCTCACAGAGTCTGCCTCTTGAATGTGTCCTTTATGAGAGTGGTTGAAATCTGGTGTTGTCCACAACGACCACTAGATACCCTAGTGTCTGGATCTCCAATGGGGTGCATGTCTGAGGCCTCCCAGCAGGAGCTACAGCAAGAGCTAGTTTTCTCCTCTTTGCTTGGGCAGTTTTGGAGCAGTCTGACTGGAACTGCAGTTAATTTGGTTGAGTTGCCATAGAACAGGCCATTTATATGTAAAAGCCGCTGTGTGGAGCCTGGACGGGTTTGTAGAATGTGCGGGGCGGGGTCTCAGGGCGGGGCGGGGTCTCAGGCCGTCACTAGGCTGGGGTGTGGCCAACGGCCATGGCTGCCTTCAGCCGTCTCTGCCTTTCCACGTTTCCAAGTCCCTGTGTCCCGCGCTCCAGAGCAGCAAACCCTGATTGCTGGGTGCACCTCTGCAGAAAAGTCACTCTCACTCTCCGACCGATGGCCGAGAGTCCAGCTTCTCCCCGTAGGTGTCTGGGTCCCCTGCGTGTCCCCAGAAACTGGAGTTGAGAGTGATCGGGAGTTTGTCTCCCTTTGGTTGGAAGAAGAGCCGCGCGCCCAGTCGCCTGCCGCCAGCCCGCTTCGTGCGCACCTCCGTACCTCAGCTCTCCAGCGTTTGCACTCCCTTCTCTTCTTAGTTGTAAATCTACCACTCAGCCAGCTTTCCTGTGGTTCTGGGTGGTAGACGTTTTGTTTTTTAGTTGTATTTTTGAAATTGTTGTGCGAGGTGGCAGTTTAGTTGTTTAACTTTGCCGCCATCTTGGTTCCTCGGTGTGAAAATCCCAAATTAGATTTATTATATGCAAAAATAATAGTTCTTAATATAAAAAGTAAAACTCTCGAGATTTAATTTTGAAAAATTAATGGATCTCTAAACTGGTACACTCATTGGCACATGCACGGTTTCACAAATTTCTCATTTTGGGCCTCAAAGAACTAGGGAAATGGTTTTATTGCATGAAAATGTTGATTTCTTTGTCCTCTTACTCACTGCAGTAATTTCAACTGTATACTCACTCTGTTACACCTTTTTTAAAGTTTTATACCAGAGGCCTGGTGCATGAAATTCATGCACATTCAAAAGGAATTAGAGGAAATACTTTCATATTGCTATTTGCCCTTTCTCTATAATAGAAGTGTCAGAGATGAAAGAAAATTAGTAAAATGTGTATGAAAATCTTCCTCCTGTCAGAGTCTGTGGTGTGCCATGGGACCCCAAGTCAAGTCCCCAACCCCCTGCGAGCTCCTCGAAATTGCGCAAGACCCAGACCCGGCCAGACCCACTCCTGTCAAGCCTGACCAGTCAGGGTCGCAGCCTCAGGTCCTCTGGCCCCAGTATTGGGCACAGCCTCAGGTACCCCGTCAAGTCCTGGCAGGTGGGGGGCGTGACCTGAGGTTCCCCGGCCTGGTGCCAGGGCTAGGGTAAGTGATGTGAGGTCCCCAATAAAGTCCCGCCAGACGGGGTACCCAGCCTCAGTTCCCCCAGCAAGCCTCCCTGCTGGGTGGGTGGTGCAGGCTTAGGTCCCTCCTGATTGCTCATTAAGTCTCATTACTGGTACTCAGCCTCTGCTTTGGTGCAGCCATCTTGTGTTACGAAACCCCCCCCCCCCCTGCTGTGGGCGCCTCCATCTTTGGGTTAGTTAATTTGCATATTCCCTCTTTAATAAATAGGATATTTGTATTGATTTCAGAGAGGAAGGAAGAGGGAGTGAGAGAAAGATTCTCATGATGAGAGAATCTTTGATAGGCTGCCTTTTGCACGCCCCACACTGGGGATTGAGCCTGCAACCCAGGCTTGTGCCCTGACTCAGAATCAACCTGTGACCTTCTGGTTCACAGGTCAATGCTCAACCTCTGAGCCTCGCTGGCTGGGCCGCACAACTGTTTAACCTTGCTACTGTTGCTTTCAACCTAGGGACTGGCAATCTTGCCCAGGACATGTACAGCTTAGAAACTGACAAACACCTCAAGTGGAAACTGCACATTGAATTTTGGGCTCATTTCTCTAAGGTTCCCGCTTCCATTTCCAATCTGACTCCATGGTATCTCTGATCTCCAACTTCCTTCTTCCCAGCCAACTGAAATGCCACAAGCCCTGGCCACCTCTTTCAGCTTGGTCTCTGTTCCCTGCTCTATGAGTTAGTAAATGTTCTGGGGGGAAAGCACAGGTAAATGTGGAGCTTGCCTAGGTGCTCCCACATTCTCTGCAGCAATTTCCTTCAAGTTCTGTCTGATGTGATTTTTCTCTAATACCTTCAGTTGCTCTAAGTATTTTATTCAGCTTTTCTACGATATTGAGAAGGCAAACCCCTATTATATGAAAACTGCTGTTTGAAATTTTAACCCTGCTAATTGGCTTCTGTAAATTCTTGCTTGCTAAGACTACTCCCACTTCAGCAAGGCCATAAAACTTTCCTTAGACAAGGTTATCAGTGCTGGCGCCAGGCTAGGCCTCTGGTTGAAATCTCAAGGCCCAGCACGTACGGGCTCTTTAAGAACTTGCAAAAGGGGCCAGAACCACTCCATATTTGGGAGACAACGAAGGTAAAATGATATAAATAGGGAGAATTCCTGCATGTTTGGGCCCAGAATTTGAGAGACATTTTCCTCTGGCCCCGCGCGTACATAATAAATGTAAATCTATCTCTCTAAGTATTGCTTTGTTCTTCTTCAGTTTTCTGTAACAATATAAGCTACACTGTCACCCTCCGATGTGGAGGTTGCATGCACTCCATGCTCATCCATAAATGTCCTAAAGCTCCAAGGTACTGACTGGTTTAGGTTTCATTCACTCCAGATTTCTGACTGTTCTCTCACCCCTTCCTTACATGTTGGAGAGCACAAGAGACTTGGTTGGAAAGTTTGTAAGGAGGACATTCTGATAAAAGGGAAGTGAGCGGAAGGAAGGCTGCCCTGTTTATTGGAATTCCGACTTAGAGGTGTGTTGAAGGTGGCGCATCTAATTATTTCTTGACCTTTCCAAACAAGTCTGTGCTTATGCATTCCCTGGGTGTTTACTGGAATCGCTATGCTTAATCCCTGGATGCCCTTGCCTAGAGGGCAGTGTAAACACGTGTTCCCCCAAGGATCTAAACTACTCTAACATATAAGCCAAGAGTTTGTTTGGTTTAATTACTTTCCTTTTGAAATTCCAAGGGACTAATGCATTATTTTGGAAGCAGGTAAGGGGGGACACTAAGCATACCTCTCCTCTGTAACCTGTGTTCCCACTGCCAAATCTAAAACTTTTCGGGCTTCAGTAAAAGTGGGACAGGATGTACCTACAAACCGCTCTTGGCCAAACCCAATGCCCTCATGTGGTTCTTAGGGTCCTCACGGCGTCTCGGTGGCTTTAACCCAGGGGAACACTCCGCTCTTGGGGAGACTTTCCTCCCTTGGTCTTCAGAACACTTTCCCTTCTGTCCTTCCCTTCGCTCTCCATCTCTCTGCCTCCCTGCCCCTCGTTGCCCAGTGCCCGTCCGCGGGGCCGCCTCCCTCTGCCCCGCCAGACTCACCTGCCACACTTCACCTGTGCGTTTCCCTTTGTGTCCCGCAGGGAGCGGCCGCCGGCGCTCCGCAGGCTCTCCGGGCCCGGCTCCGCGGGGGACGGGTGGGGGACGGGCCCAGCCCTGAACTTCTGAGGAGTCCGCGGCCGCCTCTCAGACACTGAAAAGCGGACGGGGAGGGCCAGGGCGCACCAACACCGCCGGGCGGGCGCGCACCTCCATTCCCTGGGAGCGGACACGTGGTAACCGGAAGCTCCGTCCTGGAGACCCGCCCTCGTGGGCGGGGCTAACTGGTCCCGCCCCGTCACAGGCAGAGCCAGCCCCACAGTCTGGGCTGACTTAGGCGCTCAGCCGGACCGGGGTGCTGGTGAGAGGGGATGGAAGCCCCGTGGTGGGATCAGGTCCTCTGGGCGGTGCTACCCCGTCCTGCCCGGTTAGAGGCCCAGCCCCGAGCCCTGGTGCGCTCAGTGAGCGCTGGTGGTCTGGGTGCTGTTGTTAGAAATGCTCTTAAAAGGGGCCACGGGAACTGGAAACCGCTCGGCAAGGCAAAGTTACTTCTCCAAAAGCGTGCAAGGCCGACAGGAAAGGGAGCGGGCAAAGCACAGCCAAGGGGAAGGCCGGTCTCTGTAGCTCTGACCCATGGCTACACTCTGCTCCGATTGGTTTAGGGCGTGGTTTCACCATCTGGCGCGAATGGTAATTCCAGCGGCGCCCGAGGGGTGGGGTTGGTACTTCAGGTCCCACTGAAAACCGGGAACTGGGGCTTAGCTAAGTACAAGGAAGGGAAACCGCAACAACAAAGTTGATCCAAGGCTAAATAAGAAGGAAATAAAGTTAGTATCTAAACTATTATTATTTTGATAGAAAAGACCCTTTGATTCGTACATTGTCACTGCATCTGGTGGCTTAACTCCTCCTACCCCTGCGGGTCCTCAGTGTGGGTCCCACTCAGGGCGTCCCAGGAACAAGGAAAGGAACCCTTCCCTGGCCACCCTTTAATGAAACAGACAGTATGTGTATCTTTGAGGGGGACTAGCTTGGTTAGGGGTTAGGTATAGAAATAGTTCCATCTGTTCCATGCACTTCAAGGGAGTTGTAAAATGAGAGTGCAGGAGGGAAATATTTTTTTCTCATTAAAGTTTTTTAAAATTGAATTTATTAGACTGACATTGACTTACAAAACCATACATGTTTCAAGTGTACAACTCAATAAAGCATCATCTTTTTAGCATAAAAAACATTCAAACCTGTGAAGAATTTTTGTGAGTTTACTTGAGCCAAACTGTCCGCAATTGCTAGGAAGCAGAATCTCTAAGTATTGGGATAATGCTCCAGAAAATGGCAGGAGACACAAGTGGGTTAGATGAAATCCATTGGTGATGGATCAGGGAGGCGGGAGAAAACAAAGTGGGAAGGGGAAACCTGTGGGATTGGATAAAAAGTAAGATGATAGCCGAAAGCGGTTCGGCTCAGTGGATAGAGGGTTGGCCTGCGGACTGAACGGTCCCAGGTTCAATTCCGGTCAAGGGCATGTACATTGGTTGCGGGCACATCCCTGGTGGCGGGTGTGCAGGAGATAGCTGGCCAATGATTCTCATTGATGTTTCTAGCTGTCTATCCCTCTCCCTTCTTCTCTGTAAAATATCAATAAAATGTATTTTTTAAAAAAGTAAGATGATAGACACATACTCCTTTTACTTAGGTGGAGGCAGGATAATGAACAGTGAACAATTAACATGATTACAATAACAGGGAAGGAATTTGTGATATTTGTCCTGGGGCCCAGGGCATTTGGTTGTGTCCTGAGGGGTCCAGAAAAAAGGTAATTAACAAGTTACCTGACATTTCAATGTTGTGTTATATAGATGTAAAAAAAGAATAGACTCAGTTAAGGTAAAGATTGACCTTGCCAGGGAAGATAGCATCCTAGGATGTGATTACCCAACATAAATGTTTTAGATGAGGTTTTAGTTTAAAACTGTCCTTTGTGGATACTTTAGGTCTTTGAGTTTGCATGACTTCTGTGCAGGCTTTCCCAGAGCTTGTCAGATTAGCATGTGGCCACTCCCCCCCCTCCCCGCATCTGCACACTGCATTGTGTGCCTATTTCCATAAACAAAGTCTCTTTCCATTCCCATTTATACCACCCTTTACCACCTCCTCTTATCCTTCTTTCCCTTTTGCTATATATTTTTTGGATAATCCTGTCACTTTCTTTTATCCAGTCCTCCCCCTGAGCCCCCTCCCGACAGCTGTCAGTGTGTTGCATGTATCTATGCCTGTATTTTTCTTTTATTCATTAGATTCCACTTATGCCCAGTTGGTTTTCCTCAGGGGATAGATTATTGGCATGTGGACTAAAGGATCCTAGGTTCAGTTCCGGTCAAGGGCATGTTGGGGTGCATGTGGAAGGCAGCCCTTGGATGTGTCTCTCTCATGTTGATGTTTCTTCCCATCTCTCCCCCTCCCACTCTCTCTAAAAATCAGTGGCAAATATTGTGGTAGTGTACCCCCATCTTACAAAGGATTCCTTTAGAAGTCGAATTATGGAGTCATTTATTAAAGGCCAGCGGCATACTAGGGGCTAAAGCTCCAAATCTCGCAGCCCCGAACAGCTTGCCACATCCAGCTTATATTGGCAGAATATCACAAAGTTATCGATTACATCTTTGGGTCTGGAATGAGGAACCTGTTTTGTGCAAAGCTTTTACAAAAGCGAAATTGAGAAAATCAGTAACCTAAATTATGAATCAATGGAAACATTATCTGGGACCACCTGGGCAATTTAGAATAATTGTGTTGTCCAGATTCTGGGATCACTGAGTCAACAGGGATGCACTATCTGTTGCTACTGAGACAATTTAGGATAATTTGTGCTCTTCTGATTCTGGGACCACTGAGTCAACCAAAACTCAGTTATCAGTAGCTACTCAGACAATTAAGGATAATTGAACTGTCCTGGTTCCCAGAAGAATGTGCTTTGATGACCAGTGAGATCACAATCAATGGGATATTCAAACCATCATCAATTGAGTATTGGGATAGCATACATAAGTTCAGAAAATCAAAATAATTTTCTATTGTTTTAGCAAACAAATAAGTACAGAACCCAAACAGCAGTTTCTACCTGAGATGATTGCTACCATATTTCAATATCCTTGGGTGAGAATTAACAAAAACTAAAGCTTACACATGTGAGTGAGATCACATGGTATTTGTCTTTCCTTGACTGACTTATTTCACTTAGCATAATAATATCCAGGTCTATCCATGCTGTCCCAAAAGGTAAGATTTCCTCTTTTATATGGCCAAATAATATTCCATTGTGTAAATGTAATACTCATCTATGGATGGGCACTTGGACTGTTTCCATATCTTGGCTATTATAAATAATGCTGCAATAAACATAGGGGTGAATATATTCTTTTGAATTGGTGTTTTGGGCTTCTTAGGATATATTCCCAGAAGTGGGATCACTGGGTCAAAAGGCAGTTCTATTTTTAATTTTTTAGGAAACTCCATAACAGTTTTCTTTTTCTTTTTTTAAAATAAATTTTATTGTTCAGATTATTACAGGTGTTCCTCTTTTTTTCCTCCCATAGCTTCCCTCTACCTGATTCCCCACCCCACCCTATGCCCTTACACCCTGCCACTGTCTTCATCCATAGGTATAAGATTTTTGTTCAATCTCTTCCCGCCCCCCTCACACCCTCTTCTCCCTGAGAATTGTCAGTCCACTCCCTTTCTAGATTCACTTGCTGGTAGGTATGCATTTGATATCATTTTGTTGTTCATAATTTTTATCTTTACCTTTTTCTTCTTCTTCCTCTTCTTAAAGAATACTCTTCAGCATTTCATGAAATGCTGGTTTGGTGGTGATGAACTCCTTTAGCTTTTTCTTGTCTGTGAAGCTCTTTATCTCACCTTCAATTCTGAATGATAGCTTTGCTGGGTAGAGTAATCTTGGTTGGAGGTACTTGTTATTCATCACGTTGAATATTTCTTGCCACTTCCTTCTGGCCTGCATAGTTTCTGTTGAGAAATCAGCTGACAGTCATATGGGTGCTCCCTTGTAGGGAATTAACTGTTTTTCTCTTGCTGCTTTCAAGATTCTCTGTCTTTTGCCCTTGGCATTTTAATTATGATATGTCTTGTTGTGGTCCTCTTTGGATTCCTCTTGTTTGGGGTTCTGTGCACTTCCTGAACTTGTAAGTCTATTTCCTTCACCAGGTAGGGAAAGTTTTATGTCATTATTTCTTCTAAGAGGTTTTTAGTATTTTGCTCTCTCTCTTCTTTTGGCACCCCAAAAATTCAGATGTTGGTACACTCGAAGTTGTCCCAGAGGCTCCTTACACTATCTTCATATTTTTGGATTATTTTTTCTTTTTGTTTATCTGGTTTGGTGTTTTTTGTTTCCTCACATTGAAGATCTTTGGTTTGATTCTTGGGGTACGTTGATCTACAATTAAGTTTCTGTATATTCTTTATTTCAGACAGTGTATACTTAATTTCTGACTGATCCCTTCCCATTTTTTTGCCATTCTCATTATGGTCCTTGAAGGTCTCACTAAGTTCCTCAGAGGTCTCATCAAGTTTCTCAGCGGTTTTTAGAAGATTCTTGAGTAACCTTATAAATGTGGTTTTGAACTCTATGTTGTCCAGTAGCTTGCTTTCCTCCATTTCTTTCATTCTTGACATGTTTCTTTGTCTCCACATTTTGGCTGCTTCCCTGTGTTGATGGAGTGGCTTTGTGTGGTAGGTGACCTATAGGGGCCAGTAGCTCAGCTTCCCCAATCACCTGAGGTGGACGCTCTTGGTACACCCCTTTGTGGGCTGAGTGCAAAGTCTTGGTGTAGTTAAGTCTTGATTGCTGTTGGTACACAGGGAGGAACTGACCTCCAGGCCAATTGGCTATGAGGACCCTCTGTCTATAATGGAAGAACTGCTGTTCTGGAGACATGTTTATGATGCAGGACTTGTTTCAGTGGGGCTTTAGTGCTCACTGAGTCTGCCTCTTGAGTGTGTCACTTATGGATGTGAGGAGTTGAAATCCGGTGTCTCACACTGACCACTAGGTACACTGGCTCCTGGATCTCCAATGGGGTGCAGGTCAGCTACTGTCTGAGGCCTCCCAGCAGGAGCTACAGCGAGAACTACATTTTTTTCCTCTTTGCTTGGGGTTAGGAGGTTTTGGAGCTGACCTAGCTAAAGTTTATTTGGTTAAGCTGCAATAAGGCAGGCCATTCATATGCAAAAGCCACTACTTGGAGCTTGGGTTGGTTTGTAGGTTGTGCAGGGCGGGGTCTCAGGGCATCACTAGGCTAGGGTGTGGCAAACAGCGATGGCTGCCAGTCAGCCATCTCTGCGTCTCAGACCACATCCCAGACCATGTCCCCGCGTCCCAGCGCAGTAAACAATTATTCCTGCGCACAGCTCTGCAAGCAAGCCACCCCCACTTTCCAACCTGATGGCAGACAGTCCAGCTTCTCCCCGAAGGAGTTTGGGTCTCCCCATAAAATGGATTTCAGAGTAATCGGGAGGTTGTCTCCCTTTGGGTTGTAGAAAGCAACGCCCGCCACCAGCCTGGATTGCTCGCGCCTTCGTATCTCAGCTTTTCAGTGCTTGTTCACGTCTCAATGCTCTTTTCCCTTTCCTTCTAGTTGTAGAACTTCCACTCAGCCGGCTTTCCCATGGTTCTGGGTGATAGACATTTTGTCTTTTAGTTGTAGTTTTGAAATTGTTGTGTGAGGCAGCAGATTAGGTGTTTACCTATGCTGCCATCTTGGATCCTCCCCATAACAGTTTTCTACAGTGGCTGCACTAGTCTGCATTCCCACTAACAATGCACAAGGGTTCCCTTTTCTCCACATTCTCACCAACACTTTTTTGTTGACTTTTTGATGATAGCCATTCTGGCAGGTGTGAGGTGATATCTTATTGTGGTTTTAATTTGCATCTCTCTGATGATTTGTGATGTTGAGCATCTTCTCATATGTCTATTAGCCATCTGTATTTCCTCTTTGGAGAAGTGTCTGTACAAGTCCTTTGTCAAATTTTTCATTGGATTGTTTGTCTTCCTGGTGTTGAGTTGTATAAGTTCTGTATATATTTTGGAAATTGATTCCTTATCAAATGTATCATTGGCACATATGTTCTGCCATACCATTTTGTTGATGGTTTCTTTTGTTGTGCAAAAACTTTTTAGTTTGATGTAGTCCCATTTGTTTATTTTTGTTTGTTTCTTTCCCTTGCCCTACGAGATATATTGACAAAAATATTGCTACCAGAGATGTCTGAGATTTTACTGCCTTTGTTTTCTTCTAGGATTTTTATGGTTTTGTGACTTACATTAAGTCTTTTATCCATTTTGAGTGTATTCACGTGTATGGTGTAAGTTTGTGGTCTATTTTGATTTCTTTTGCATATGCCAAGATTGATGAACCTTTAACCAGATTCATCAAGAATAACAGAGAGGACCCAAATAGATAAAATCAGAAATGAAAGAGGAGGATTAACAACTGACAACACAGGAATACAAAGGATTGTATGAAAATATATGAACAACTATATGTCAACAAATTGTAGAACATTAGTTAAATGGACAAATTTCTAGAAACATACAATCTCCCAAAACCGAATCAGGAAGAATAAGAATACTTGAATAGAGAGATTACAACTCACAGAAATTGAAGCAGTAATAAAAATTTCCCAGGACACAAAAGTCCTGGACTGAATGTCTTTGCAGTCAAATTTTACCAAACATTCAAAGAAGAACTAACACCTATCCTTCTCAAACTATTCCAGAAAATTTAAGAGGAGGAAAACTCCAAGCTTTTTTTATGAAGCCAGCATTATCCCAATTCCAAAACCAGATAAAGACACTACAAAGATAGAATTATCGGTCAATATTCTTCATGAAAATAGATGTAAAATCCTCAACAAAATATCAGCAAATTGGATCCAGTAATACATGAAAATATCATGCACTGTGATCAAGTGGGATTTATGCTGGGGATCCAAGGTTAGTACAATATTATCAAATCAATAAATGTGATACATCACATAAACAAAATGAAGGATAAAAAACACACAGACTTATCAATAGATGCAGAAAACACATTTGATAAAATCCATCACCCATTTATGATAAAAATTCTCAGCAAAGTGGGAATAGAGCATACCTCAAAATAATAAAGGCCATATATGACAAATGTACAGCCAACATTATACTCAGTGGCCAAAAGCTAAAAGCATTTCCTTTAAGATCGGGAACAAGACAGGGATGTCTGCTTTCACCATTGGAATTTTTAGCCACAGTAATCAGAGACGAAGAAATAAAAGGCATTCAAATTGGGAAGGAAGAAATAAATCTATATACATAAAGGCTAAGTGTCTGACTGGTAACTATGATGCACACTGACCACCAGGGGGCAGACGCTCAATGTAGAAGCTGCCAAGATGACCACTGGTTGGCACCATGGATCTGGAGGCCACAAACCAGCTCTTGGCTTCCCACAAGTGTAAGGTGACCAGATGTCCCGCTTTTGGCGGGACAGTCCCAATTTTTAGCAATTTGTCCCGTGTCCCGCGGCATCTTAAAAAAGTCCCGATTTTTGGAAAGAATGCACGACAAGCTAGGGAACGACTGGAGAATGGGAAGGGAATATACGGTTTTCAGCGGCCAAGTGGCTATTTAGCCAGGATATGAGTTTTATATTATTTTTGTTAATTTTATAATGTTAAACTTTAATAATAACAAATAATTGTTGAGAACTGATTATCGAGAACTGCTTATCAAAGTTCGCATTGTTGATCACTTGTTAGAATTCGACCACCATTGTTTGGACTTAATGAACAATGGCATTTTTTGGGATTGGCAATGACGAAAACATTTTGTAACTGTCTCTCAGACGATACACATCGTACTGCGTGCTAGTAAGCTAGTTAAACAAGTGATGTCATTACAAATCAACTATTCAGATAATTTAGGTAATTTATTTATTTATTTCATAAATACATAAATTTTCTTGAATTTCGCAGACAGTACTCATATTATTTATATTTTATAGTGGCGGCAAAAGGTCTAGCGCCGGCCATGAAAGTGACACTTACGACTTACGTTATGGCAAATTCATGACCTTTTAAACAACGACAGCAATCTACTAAAAAAAATTCACTCAAATGAGAAATATGCCAAAGAATAAAATAATACTATACATAATTTTTTATTTATTGTACTAGAAGCCTGGTGCATGAAAATTCATGCACTGGAGGGGGCGTCCCTCAGCCCGGCCTGCCCCCTCTCACAGTCTGGGAGCCCTCAGGGGCAGGAGGCAACCCAGCGATCAGGGGAAGGCATCGCCCCCATCACACCTCTGCTGCTGCTACTGCCAGCAACAGAAGCCTCGGCTGGCCCTGGTTACCTGAGCCTTGGGCAGCCCTGAGTGGCTGGGCAGCTGCCATCTGAGGCTTGCCTGCACCTTGGGCTGGCTCTGGGTGGCTGGGGGGCTGAGAGGACTGGGGGACTCCAGAGGCAGGCGCACAGAGCGTGCCTTGCTACGTGCCTGCCTCCCCAGCGGGGCTGAGGGGACTGGGTGCCACCATCTTGTGGCTGTGGGCACTGCCATATTTGAGGGCAGGGAATTCAATTAGCATATTCCCTCGTTATTGGCTGTGGGCGCCGCCATCTTTGAGGCGGAGCAGTCAATTAGCATATTCTCTCCTTATTGGCTGTGGGCGCTGCCATCTTTGAGAGTGGGACAGTCAATTAGCATATTCCCTCCTTATTGGCTGTGGGTGCTGCCATCTTTGCGATGGTGTGAGGGTCAATTAGCATATTCCTTCTTTATTAGATAGGATTTGTAAATTGTATTTATGTTGAAATTTAAAAAAATATATTACAATACTATTTTTGCGTTCTATGAAAATTTTTGTTGCTCCATATAGACTAAATTTTTAATCAAGAACCTCCCCTCCCCCCCCGTCAATGGTGTCCCGCTTTACCAATGTTAAAATCTGGTCACCTTACACAAGTGGGACACAGATCCTGCCTCCACCCTGGAGCGACACCTCACCAAATTGCAGCCGATGCTGCACAGACCCCATGGTGCAAAATGCAGACCATAGCCCAGCACAGTCTGGAAAAGGTCGCTGTGGGTGCCGGTGAAGATGTCACATAGGAATGCCCGGCTTCATTTCCCTAGTGACTAGCCTCCTTGGAGTTTTTTCAGCCCTGGAACACGACTTGCTTTATAGCCAGGTGTAGACATTTTACAGTTTAACCAAATGTCTTTGAAGCATTTCCATGTGCCTCATCTCATTTGATCCTCACAGAAGTCCTGGAGTAGGTATATAAGAGACTTGGTAGAATCCTATTTTCTTTTCATTAGCTGGGAAATGGAGATTTAGAACATTTAGAAACTTGATCCAACTGAAAAGAAGTAAGAAATGGTGGAACTTGAAAATGACTTCAGGTTTTCTCACTGCACCGAATATAGTCAAACACTGCTACAGTTAAATATTTCACCCTTTGTTCTCCCTGTGTTATCTACAATAATAATCTGCTTTGTGTTTATATTTACTGCTGTGTTGCTGACAGTTACCTGAAAGAGAAGTTGGGGTGCTTCACTGGGCTGAATAAAGTTTAGCTAAATCAGAAAGCAGGTCTAATTAACCAAATATATATATCTCTCGCTGGTGCCAATCGCACACATGTGTTTTTATCTTTCATGTTCGAACATAAATTTGGTTGACACTTGTATTATAGAGAAAGGGCAAATAGTGATATTAAAATATTTCTTCTAATTAAGTTCCTTTCAATGTGCACAAATCCATGCACTGGGCCTCTAGTGTTTAGATAATTTATTATAAAGTGTAATGGAAAAAGTTGTGACCAGGCAAATGAAATAGAAATGTGGCTGAGGTAATCAAGACTCACATGTCTCCTACTAATTGTTATGTTTGTACAATTCTCTATCCTTAGACATCAGAGTTGAACATTATTAATGACTCTGGAATTTGAAACTATGTGAGTTTTTATGTAATTCTTTTCATGAAAAATAAACCTTTAAAAACCACGAGTCCATATTAATTGTAAGTACTTATATTCCCACTAGAGGCCCAGTGTATGAAATTTGTGCACGGGGAGTGTGTGTACCTCAGGACAGCCTGCACCCTTTTCAATCTGGGACCCCTTAAAGGATTGGGCCTAAACGGGCAGTCGGACTTCCCTCTCACAATCTAGGACTGCTGGCTCCCAACCGCTCACCTGCCTGCCTGATTGCTCCTAACCCCTTCTGTTTTCCAGCCTGATCACCCTGTAACCATTCTCCTGCCTGACTGATCGAGACCTAACTGCTCCCCTAACTGCCCTCGCCTACTGGCCTGATCACCCCTAACTGCCCTCCCCTGCCAGCCTTATTGACCCTAAGTATCCTCCCCTGCAGGCCTGTTTGCCCCCAACTTCCCTCCCTGCTAGCCTGGTCACCCCTAACTCCCTCCCTTGCAAGCCTGGTAGTCTCTAACTGCCCTGTCCTGCAGGCCTGGTCATCCCCAACTGCCATCCCCTGCAGGCCTGATTACCCCCAACTGTCCTCCCCTTCAGGCCTGGTTGCCCCCAACTGCCCTCCCCTAGCATCCTGGTCACCCCTAACTTCCTTCCCTTGCCAGTCTGGTCACCCCAAACTTCCCTATTTTGCTAACCTGGTCACCCCTAACTGCCTTCCACTGCTGGTCTGGTTGCTCCTACTGGTCTTCCCTTGCAGTCCTGGTTGCTCCCAACTACCCTCCCCTGTTGGCCAGGTCGCCCACAACTGTCCTCTGCTGCTGGACTGGTCACCCCTAACTGCCCTCCCCTGCAGGCCTGATCACCTCTAACTGCCCTTCCTTTCAGGCCTGGTCTCTCCCAACTGCCCTCCCCTGCTGGCCTGATTGCCCACAACTGCCCTCCCCTGCCAGCCATCTTGTACTACAACCATTCTTTAATAACTTGGCACCATCAGCATCTCCAGGAAAATCTGCATTTTCCTCTGTCTCTGTGAATGAGAAGTGATGTCTGTGGTGGTCTTCCCAGGTATGGCTACCTCAAACCACACTAGTGTTAGCCACACAGTCTTCTACTTGCTGGGCATCCCTGTCCTTGAGGACCAGCACATGTGGATTTCCATCCCCTTCTTCATTTGCTATGACATGGCCCTGCTTGGCAACAGTCTGCTCATCTTCATTATCCTCACCAAGCCCAGCCTCCATGACCCCATGTACCTCCTCCTCAGCATGCTAGCTGGAACAGATGTTGTCCTCTCTACGTGCACAGTACCTCAGGCCTTGGCCATCTACTGGTTCCATGCTGGGGAGATCTCCCTGAACCGCTGTATCACTCAGGTATTCTTTCTCACTTCCACTTTCATGTATGAGTCAGGGATTTTGCTAGTGATGGCTTTTGACCTCTACATTGCCATTTGCTACCCGCTGAGATACACAGCTATTCCTACATATGCACTGATTGGGAAAATTGGTCTGACTATCTTTCTGAGAAGTTTTGCTACAGTATGTCCCATAATATTTTTTTCTGAAAAGACTGCCTTTTTTGCAAAAGTAATATTCTTCCACACACTCTTTGTGAGCACATTGGGTTGGCCAAAATATTCCTGTGATGACATACGAGTAAACATCTGGTATGGACTTTTTCTTCGAATGTTAACAATTGCTTTAGATGTTTTTCTAATTATTGTTTCATATATGCTTATTCTCCGTGCTGTCTTTCACATCCCTTCCCAAGATGCTTGCCATGAAACGCTCAACAGGTGTGGCTCCCACATCTGTGTCATCATCCTATTTTATGTGCCTGGGATCTTCTCAGTTCTCACTCAGAGCTTTGGATGCCACATTTCACCCCATATCCATATCCTGCTAGCCCATATCTCTATTCTGGCTCCTCCTATGCTGAATCCCATTGTTTATGGAATTAAGACCAAACAGATCCGGGACCAGGTGACTCATATCTTATTTTCAAAACAGATATGACTTTGGGAATGGAAACCAGACTAGTTTTCTCAACATTTCTAGTCATACATTGAGGTAAGATTTAGAAGCTTCTAGTAGGTGGGGGATAGTTAAGACTACATACCTATGTAGTTTATAGACTGCCTCATGAGTATATGTTTCTGGAGCAAGTGCACAGGGGACCTTGGTACATGCTTTTCATAGTCCCTGATCAATACTAAGAGATCAATTTCTTTGTGGCTCAGTGAGTTTTCTCACTCAGTGTCTGATAAGTAAACCACTCCTAGTCCATAGCCCTAGATAGGTATTTGGAAAGTGATGAATTGTTGATAATTACTGGACTATTCTTTATTGGTTTGTTTTATGCCTTGCTGTGGTGAAATAATTCCCATTAATCTTATTTACATTGGATGTTGCTCTAAATATTATTTCATTTGCCCTCTCTATCATAAAGTTTTTTGGTTTTTTTTTTTTCTATCATAAAGTTTTATTCTCATCAGGATCACCTCCATCTGTATACATTCCATTATTTGTCCTGAAATTTAAAGAAAGGTAGAGAGGGAAGCAGGCACAAAACTTTGGCACCCACATCCTCCTATAGTAAGGTGACCAGACGTCCTGCTTTTGGCGGGACAGTCCCGATTTTTGGAAAGAATGCACGACAAGCTAGGGAACGGCAGGAGAACAGGAGAACGGGAAGGGAATATACGGTTTTCCGCCACCATGTGGCTATTTAGCCAGGATAAATAATGCACTAAAAATTGTGGAATACGCGCTGTCCTTAGCAGGAACTAATGCTGTGACTGAACGTGTTTTTTCTACGGTAAATAAAGTGTGGACATCAGAAAAATCACAATTAAGTGTTGAGACTTTGAAAGCCATTTTATGTGTGAAATATAATTTAACAAATTCTTGTGAAAAATTTCATGACCTTTTAAACAATGACAGCAATCTACTAAAAAAAATTCACTCAAATGAGAAACATGCCAAAGAATAAAATAATACTATACATAATTTTTTTATTTATTATATTTGTAAATTGTACTTATGTTGAAATTTAAAAAAATATTACAATACTATTTTTGCGTTGTATGAAAATTTTTGTTGCTCCATATAGACCAAATTTTTAATCAAGAACCCCCTCACACACCCCCACACACACACCCCTGTCAATGGTGTCCCACTTCACCAATGTTAAAATCTGGTCACCTTATCCTATAGCCTTTCCTTTGATTTTCCTTTTCTTCTTCTTTCTTTTTTTCTTTCTTTCTCTTCCTCTTCATCCTTCTCTTCCTCTACTTCTTATTCCATCAGATCTTCCTCTTTCCAGTCTTCTTCTTATTTCTCACTCTCTATCACAGTAAAAGACTTTGAAAGAGTTGTCTCTACATTCAGGAATCAATATCTTTCTCTATTTTTCTTCTTCTCACCCCAGCCAGACAGTTTTCCTATACCATGGCACGGCCTGTCACAGTAACATCTACATTACTGAGTCCAATGGTCAATACTCAGTTACATCGTTCATGACACATCAGCACCATCTGACACAGTGAAACATTCTCTCATTCTAGAAACTCCTTATTCATTCCATCTTAGACAGTGTATTAGACATAAAATGTGTACAAAATCCCATTTTTCAACACAGAGATATTCCCAGCTAATATAACTTTATAGAAGGCTGCAATATATTTTATACTGTATATGTGCGTGCAGGTAAACAAAAATTTTTAGTGGGACAATATTCCACCTACTCTTCTTGAATGTACTTTTCTCCGTTAGCAAAGTAATGTGGACATAATCCCATGCCAAAATTATACATCTCTGTAGGCATTTTTATCACCTCTCTATTTTACTTGTATAAGATATGCCACATATCAATTATCCAAGTATACTCTTTTTTTTAAAATCCAAGTATACCCTAAAAATGCATTTATCCTGTGTCATTGTAATTATTTATTCACTGTTCATTTCTCAATTGACGGAAGCTTGGCATTCTATACATTACTTCTCTAGTGTCTATTATGTCATCTGAAAGGGTACGCACTAAATCAAGATGTTTAAAAGACATTTCCTTGTAAACTATGGAATTTTCACTTTAAATAAATTGGAGATAATAAAATGCATAAAGAAGTCACATTTATTACTTCTGTGTCATTTATCTTCTCTTTTGTTTTAAAAATTTTTTACATGTCTCAAATTTTTACATATATTTCACATAGATTACATATATTATCTATGCAAAATCTTTTTGTATTTATAAAGTATTAAACTATTTTTACATAGATTTATATGTATAGCATAAGTATTTATTATATTTTTAATGTATTTTTAGCTGCCTATAAAATATACTTGTTTATGAAAAAACTGTAATTTACCTAAACCATTTCATTATTATTATTATTATTATTTACTTTTATTTTTGAACATATATTTTTTATTGATTTCAGAGACCAAGGAAGAGAGATAGATAGACACATCAATGAAAGAGAAGCATTGATTGGCTGCCTCTTGCAGGCCCCCTACTGGGGGAGATCAAACCCAGGCATGTACCCTTGTTTGGAATGGAAGCTGGGTCCCTTTAGTCTCCAGGCCATCGTTCTATTTGCTGAGCCAAACCCGCTAGGGCCATTTCATTATTATTAACATGCAGTATATTTCACATTTTTCAGTTGTTTAAGAACATAATGTTTATTAAAACATTTCCTCATTTTGCCTGTCCATGAATTTTAGTTATACATGAGTCCTTAAATAGTATGTTGACAACTGATTTCTCTTTGTTTCCTTTGTGTTCCTCAGAAGTTTTTCAAAATCAAACAAGAATTATATTATTTTGTTGTAAAATTTTGCTTCTATTTAATTTAGCATCTGAATAATTACAGTCCATATTTCAAAAATATTTGTTGTTTGTTTCAGCAGAAATACAAAATAAATAAGCATTTCAATGACCACTAGTCTTGCCTATTAACAAAATATTTTGTAATTACAAAATATCTGTCATTTAAGCTTATTTTCACATAACTGAATTTTATGCTTTCCTTTTTTTTTGCTTAATGTTATATAACAAGTATTTTCTTTTAGAATCAAGAACGTTATGCAAATGACTCTGTATGCTATCAGCTGGGTACTGGAAATATGAGGGGGAAGACTTTGTAAAGTATATCCTTGTCTAACCACTTTTCTGTACACCTGAAACTTACACAAAATTTTATTAAATGTAAAGTGTAATTGAAAAAAATTAAAAAAGGAACATTATGTAAATAAGTTTACTTTACCTAATAAAAGAGTAACATGCTAAAAAAAAAATAAAGAGTAACATGCTAATTGACTGTACCTTTGTGATACCCACCAACCAATCAGGAGCAAATATAAAAATTAACCCAAATAATAGGGTGGATTAATTTGCATATGCAGATGCCAAGTGGGCGGGGAAGGGGCAGGATCCTTGCGTTGTCACCATGGAGACTCTTTAAGAACTTGCAAAAGGGGCCAGAAACAGCCCATATTTGGGAGACAAAGGAGGTTAAAACATATAAATAGGGAAAATTCCTGCATGTTGGGACCCAAAATTTGAGAGACATTTTCCTCTGGACCCGTGCGTAATAAATGTAACTCCATCTCTCTAAGTATTGCTTTGTTCTTCTTTGGTTTTCTGTAACATTGTTGGTTCCCTGAACCGGGGAACAACTGAGCTTGGCTTTCTGGCCTCTGATGAATGGGCCAGGTTTGGGGTCCGGGGGAGCCGGATAGGCCTTCGGGAGGTGCTGCTCTGCTGATTTAGCCAAATTGAACCGGGGGACTCCGGGCACTCCCGGACCTCAGCCCAGGACCCGGCTGACATCTGGAGAGAGTGGATGAACACTTCTGGACCTGTCGACAGAATCTGTAAGGTAGGGGACCCGTCAGTTCAGCCCACTCCAAGTGAGTGGAAGGGGGAGCTTGATCACCTCCCCGGAGGCCATAGGGCTTCCTCAGGCAAATTAGGAAACTCTGGGTAACTATCTGGTAGAAGTCAAAAACTTGGACTAGCTAGTATATAAATGTGGGACTCTAGATTTGTTATCTCTTTCTATTGTTTAATTTGTTTAAAGATAGGGCAAACCTGCTGTGATGGTCTGCAAACATCTTAAGCAGAGCCACTGAGTTATTTTTCTCAGAGATGTTTGCTCTCTATCATAGTGGGAGGGAATCAGCCCACTTAGCTAATACAAATTTCTCTCTAATTTTGTATAAGTAAGGCTTTCAGTGTGCTCTGATTTGTGAATTTGCTATATTAAATTGAAATTGTAAAGTCCTAAGGTTAATTTAAAGGTATAAATTTGTGATATTTCAAAGAACAAAGAACTTTTATTTACGGCTTTCTTATCTCTTTTGGTGGTCAGAGATTTCCAGGGGCAGGGCTTACAGCTGCGCAGGGCAGAGAGATTTATCACAGTCCAACGTGGAACTAAGGCTGAAGTTATTATTAACTATCTATGGACCAAGTTAACCCTAGTTATGTGTCTTGTGTGGTCTCTTGACTTTATAGACATGTGTTTGTTTGACTTGTTTTCAGTTATTTATTAGGATCTTCATAGGGGACATAACCTGGTCCTTCCTTTCCTCTCTCATCCGGATTCTAAAAGCATCTGTAACTGGATTAAAGATCTTTTCTTTCAGGAGGCCATCCAGGCTTTCAGTTCACAAGAAATCTCCCTACACATCCTTTTCCTCATCCGCTATCTTTCCAGGCTGATAATAGTCATTTTTCCCACAGGTCGAACCTCAGCCTTCAAAAGGGAGGGCTGCTACAGCAGTAGTCTGTAGTTTTCTCTGAAACTCCCACTGTTTCTATTTCTCCCCTCTGTAGAAATTGTATTCCTCTGACTCAATAGAAAAGGGAGACAAGCAACTGGACTGGGGGACGGGACGGGGTGGGGAGCAAGTAGTTGGAGAAATCAACAGTGGTTAAGGGTGAGGATTTAAGATCCTCTAGGAGTCTAGGGGCTTAGAGTAAAAATCTATGAGGAAAAACAACAGTTACAGAAATAAAAAAGTATCCTTAAATGTAAAAAGCATGGTTATACAGGATCTCAGACGGATTGTCTTATTTCCCCTGCTAAGGATAGAGTAAATGGTTAATGCAGAAAAGGGGAGGGGGGTGTCAGCAGTTAATTATGAAGCTGGGAGAGATTGGTTTTTGTTTATTTTTACTGGCTGCAGACCGCTCTGCTGGCGTAGGGGTAAATCTGCCCTGGTGATTTAAAACTGGTTGTTAGGCAGACTCAGCCCGCAAGAGCCAGATGAAAGAAGGGTTGAGGGGGGCTGGATGCCTGAGCTGCCTGCAGTGGCCCTGAAAGAAACCGCAGCAGCGAGAAAAGCGGGGGACAGCAGACATTTACCTGACACTAGAGCTGCCCCGCTGCTGCCCAGTGAGTAATAAGTGTTTTACAACAAGCAATACAAGACTTAGGCCTTTGGCTTGCTGGCTGCAGCAGTTAAAACAGAAGCCAGTGACTGTTATTAGCATCCTGAAGCCCCAGGAATAGAGCAGCAGGCCCGGGATCTGTAAAAGCAGCAGATAGAGCTAGTGAAAGTTCCCTGTTTGCAAATGTACTGAAAGGGTGCAGTACCTGTTGCTGCTGGAAGAGGAGGGGCTGAGATATCTTTCCAGTGCACTGCCTTGGGAGAGGCCTGGTCGCTGCTCTGCCACTAAGGGGACTGGCAGGAGACATGGGGCCTAATCCCCAAGCCACTGCCATAGAAGTGCTTTGCAATATGCAAAGCTGTTTCTAACTACAACTCTGGATATTTTAGAATGCCAGCTTAAAGTCAAAGGGCAAAGGAAAGGCACTCTCCCTGGACCAGGGAGCCTTCAGGACTTTGAGATTCTCCAAGAGAGGAGGAGGCTGACTGAGGGATGGCAGAGACCCTGTTGGGTTAGAAGGACCTAAGGCCACATGTTAAACTCATAACTTACGGCTTTCTAGGGCGATGTCCAAGCCCAGTTATGTAGGGGTTAAGCTGCCTGTTTACAGCAAAACAACTTTCTCCCGTGCCAGAATAAATTTCAGGGAAATTAGACAGGCTGTGTTTGTGGCTAGAAAGAAGAACTGGCCACCATGCACAGCCCTGACAGTGACCTGCAGAAAACTGTATAATAGATTTAGATGATACCTGCGACTTCATGGACATGACACCAGAAAGATAAGGACAATTTTGCTTTGTGTGGGAAGGTCAAAAATAGACTTTAGTCACTTCCCTAAGATATTTGTATAGCCCTGCCATGTGTCATATATGGTAGCAGAAGATTTGGCTACCTGAGGTGGTCACAGTGCCAATGTTACTGTCATGCAGGGCTGTGTGACCATGCCCATGTCAGAGGTGGCACAAACCTCAACTTTAGGAAACTGGGGAAGGCCTGTTTGGAACAGAGGGAAGTGGTGAGTACCAGCCCTTTTTTACAGGAATTACAGACCCCGTGAGGTCCTGTGACATGTGAGACCCTGTAAAGCAATAAAGCTCCCTTAATCCGTTCTCAGAGGGCATGTCACTCCCCCCAGAGACCATATGAAATTTTAAGGACAGGTGAAGTAGGGGGAACCCTACTACAAGGACAGCTATAATTGTCTACTTGAATATAGACACATTTTTAATTTCTCCTTGTCAATTAAAGACAGTTATATTACTCTGCAGAATCCATAGAAAGGACTCACACAAAAAAACAGAAGATCTTAAAGCAGGTCAGTATATTTTTCTCCTTATATAATTCCTCTAAAATTTGGCAATGCTTAATAAATCATGGCAATACATTTCTTTACATAAATTTAATAAGGCTGGTTTCTAATAGTAGTTTTATTGACCAGAAACTTTGACTGGAGTATAATGTTTTAAAGATCCCTGTCTGGACTCTGAAGACTTGAAGCCAATGAGAGTGCCAAGTAAAAGCCTGGTATCCTGCTTGGGAGCTGAAAATGGCTGGCGCTGGAGCGTCAGGCCCATGCCCTACCATCATTGGCAGTTGGTCAGAATAGAAGGGGAGTAATAAGGACGACTCTGCGACCCTGCAGATCTCCACATACTCTAGGCCAATGATGGTGAACTTATGACACGTGTGTCAGCACTGACACGCGTAGCCATTTTTGATGACACGCGGCCGCGGAGGCGGCCGCATGTAGAGGATGAAACATTTGCTGTGCCTGAGGATGAAACAGTTGCGACTAGAGTCTTGGAGTTAGAGTCTAAAACATGTGAGCACTGCCTGCATTATGCTCAGTTTTTTTTGGCGGTTTGACACACCAAGCTCAAAAGGTTGCCCATCACTGCTCTGGGCTTTGACGAGTAGGAGGGCTACAAGAGATGGGCCTTAAAACCTAGGGCGTGGGCCCAAGTGGATTCGATGCAGGTGAGGGATTCACCTAACTCAGCAGATACTACAGGCAGGCCTGATGGCAGCTGGATGGCTTGGCTTCCTGGCCATACGGGGCACAATAAGATTCAATCATGAAATTCCGGCAAAGGTAGTCAGTTACCATTCTTGTTGTGTTTATGCAAACAATCAGGCCAAATTAAGTACAATAGGTAAATAGGTCTTAATCTGGCTCTTTTGATAAACATAGGGGTAATTTTGAGGAGGAAAATTCTATTTCAATAGAGGTCATTAAAACTGAAATGTTTCGCCGAAACCGGTTTGGCTCAGTGGATAGAGCGTCGGCCTGCGGACTCAAGGGTCCCAGGTTCGATTCCGGTCAAGGGCATGTACCTTGGTTGCAGGCACATCCCCAGTAGGGGGTGTGCAAGAGGCAGCTGATCGATGTTTCTCTCTCATCGATGTTTCTAACTCTCTCTCATCGATGTTTCTATCCCTCTATCTTCCTCTCTGTAAAAAATCAATAAAATATATTTTTTTTAAAAAAAGAATAAATGGTTTACACTTCTCCTCCCCAACCAGAGGGTAAATAGTTCAAATCACACTGCTCAGAGACAGCAAAAATCCAGTTTGTGCCAACCACACCCAAGGACAGATGAAGTTAAGGGAATAAATCTCATTAAACAAACAAACAAACAAACAAACAAACAAACAAACAAACAAACAAATGTTTCCTTTCCCTTCCACTGGATCATTTGCTACAGTTTGTCTCTGCTAGGTCACAAGCCCACCTCCTTCTGTGCCCAGACCTCATCGTCCCTGTGACGGACAGCAAGGATCTCTTGGCTCTGAGGGAAAACTTCGTCCCTCCTCAGCACGAAGCAGCTACAGAAGAAATTCAACATCCATTTTCCCTAAAAGAATTCAGAGCCAGGATCCTTGAGGTAATATATTAGGCAGTTAGATAGATATGAGCAGAGCAAGGACGATGGGACAACTAGCGCTACCAGATGTAACTAAGTCTTCCACCTCTATGTATTTAAGACAAGGGGCATAGCCAAAGAGGTATTCACCCAAAGTCTTAGCCCCTAGAAAAGGCTGGTAGCCTATTTGTCCAAAAGACTTGACCCCTTTGCATTTGGGTGACCTACTTGCCTCTGGGCGGTAGCAGCCACAGCTATGCTTATTGAAAAAGCAAGTAAGTTAACCCTAGGGCAGTAACTAATCCTAACTCTCCCACATGAGGTTGAGGTTTTACTCCAGAACACACTAGAGCACTGGATATCAAACACTTGAGTCACCCAGTTTCAGGCTCTCTGGTAGACAAAGGAAAAATCAGTAACAATTTATACTGATAGCAGGTACGCATTTACAGCAAGGTAAGGGTTCTCCACTGAAGAGGGAACCGGGCCAAAGATGAAGCTGCCCAGGAGGCTGCCCTAAAACCAGTGGGGCCTCTACAGATTCTAGTGACTCTTCCAGACCCTGATCTACCCAATGTAGAAAAGCTGAAATCCATAACCAGTCTTTGTTCAAGTTCTTACAGGCTTTACAGTTTACCCAGGAAGCATCTGAGATGCTCTGCCTGTACCAACTTCTGATCTGGTTCATCCCTTCCACCCTGGTGCCTCTGTTTGGGTAAAGAAATCTGCCATTCAAGGACTGACTCCTATCTGGAAAAGACCACCTCCACAGCAATCAAGGTCAACGGAATCCCAACGTGGCTTCATCACACCCAGCTTAAGACAGCCCAGGCAAGAGAGTCCAGGACTCTTCGGATTCTCTAAAGATTACTTCTGGCCCTCATTCTGGGCCCTTATCTTATAAGCAGGCCCACTAACTTTATTAGGCAGAAAATTAAGATTATAGTCCTCAAGCGTAAATATAACTACAATGACTAAGAGTCAATGATTTGACTCATGTACATAAAACCAGTGGGGAATGAAGCATCCATCTTATATAAAAACTGCTGTTTTTGCCGAAACTGGTTTGCTCAGTGGATAGAGCGTTGGCCTGGTGACTGAAAGGTCCCAGGTTCGATTCTGGTCAAGGGCATGTACCTTGGTGTGCAAGAGGAAGCTGATCGATGTTTCTCTCTCATCGATGTTTCTAACTCTCTATCCCTCTCTCTTCCTCTCTGTAAAATATCAATAAAATATATTTTTTAAAAAAGGGATAACAGAACTAGTACATCATGGCAATATTGCGGGAACAGAGAACTATGTAGGTCACTGTCTTACTATATTTAAAAGTCTGAACAAACTTTATTTCTTAGAAACTATCTCATGGTGAAAGGAGCTCCTATTCTTTGGCCGAAACCGTTTGGCTCAGTGGATAGAGCGTCGGCCTGCGGACTCAAGGGTCCCAGGTTTGATTCCGGTCAAGGGCATGTACCTTGGTTGCAGGCACATACCCAGTGGGGAGTGTGCAGGAGGCAGCTGATCGATGTTTCTCTCTCATCGATGTTTCTAACTCTCTATCCCTCTCTGTAAAAAATCAATCCTATCTAATAAAACAGTAATATGCAAATTGACCGTACCTTCACTATGCCCACAGCCAATCAGAGCGAACAAGATGGCGGTTAATTTGCATATGCTGAGGGAGGGAGGAGTGAAGAAAGCAGAAAGCATGGCGGCTGCGCGGGTGGGCGGTGGCACAGCTGTGGAGCACGCGGCTATGGTGGCCTCTGAGGCGGTGGCGGGCAGTGTGAGCGGCGGCAATGCGGCTGCGGTGGGCGGGGCGCGCAGTGGAGGCGGCAGGTGGGGCATGGCGGGCGGTGTGCAAGGCCACGGTGGCTTTGGAGGCAGTGGTGGCTGCGGGTGGGGCGTGACGAGGCGGGTGGGCAGGTGGGGCGCGCAGCAGCAGCGCGCGGGGCTGAGGAGGCGGCGGAAGCGTGCGCGGCGGGTTGGGGTGATCAGAGGCGGCGGCAGTGCACGGCCACAGAGGCAGCTGCGTCAGCGGGCGCAGAGGGTCGGGAGTGCGGGGCGAGGTGAGCTGGGTTGGGTGGGCGGGACGGGCGGGAGGCACCTCGCCCCGCCCGCCGCAGCGGGAGAAGTGGGGGGGTGGGAGGGAAGCCCGCCACCAGAAGTAATAATGCCTAGTAAAATATATTTAAAAAAAAAAAAAAAAGGAGCTCCTATTCTTTGAAAGGTCATCTAGTTAGTGCAAATTTCAACTCAGGGCTCTTGTCACACTGCAGTGCTTCCTCTAAACTGACTGTGCAGATGAGTCTCAATTGGTTCATTTTTCCCTTCCCCTTAGTGCCTCATCTTGATAACCTCTGCAGCCCACTGTGATGTCCCCAAGAATGACCTATTTCCAAGTAGTCCTCTAGCCCCCTGCTTATACTGCCAACTCCTCTCTGACAAACGAGCCAATAATACACAGTAGGGAGAGGATAGCTTCTCTTCAATAAACAGTGCTGGGAAAACTAGATACTCACATCCAAAGAATGAAATAAGACCCTTATCTTGAGTTAATTGTTGATTTTATTTTTTTTCCAATATGAAAAACACTTAACCTACAAAGCAAAAACGACGCAAACTGAGAGAAATTCTACCCTGCATTTCTGTTGTTTCACTGCCCATTTGTTAGAGAAAATTGCCAAAACTCATAGATTTGGCAGAACATATACTCAGACATTTAACCAAATACAGAGATAGCAAATGCACATCTGAAAAAAGGCTCACCACAAACCCTTAGAAAAAATACAATCGAACAATGATATAGCATGATAAAGGTACAAAAAAGTTTAAATAAAGGATGACTGACAATACCAAATCTTTTCTAGGATGTGGAGGAATTAAATCTGTCATATACTGCTGGAAGAATGAAAAAAATGTGCAATTTGTTACGTCACATCTTTCTAATTTCTTTAAACATTCACCTCTCCGCTGACTTAGACATTGCATTTTGAGTTATTGATGAAGATAAATGAAACCTATCTCCATTTTAAGAATTATGCACAATCCCTATTAGGCCAGTGATTCTGTAGCAATTATGCTTTCCCCTAAATCAGTGTCCTACACCCAAGTGACCATCACCTATGGAATTGCAGACATTAGGACACATGCCCTTTGCAAGATCTTTGAAAGTGATTCCTTTCAAAAGTATGGGCACACCCTGCGAACACTATGATTACAATGAAAGTGACTGTTGCTGGGAAAATATTTCCCTCATTCACTGCAATCCTGAGGCCTTTCTCGTGTGAACTCTCTGATGACGATGCAAGTGTTTGTTCATGGTAAACGATTTCCCACATTGGCTGCATTCATAAGGTCTTTCTCCAGTGTGAAGTCTCTGATGATAAAGGAGGCCTCCGCTAGTGGTAAAAGATTTCCCACAATGAGTGCATTCATGTTTTTCTCCAGTGTGAAGTCTCTGATGGCGACAAAGGCCACCACTAGTGGTAAAAGATTTCCCACACTGACTGCACTCATAAGGCCTTTCTCCAGTGTGAATTCTTTGATGCTCACGGAGGCCTCCACTAGTGGTAAAAGAATTCCCACAGTGACTGCACTCATAAGGCCTTTCTCCAGTGTGAATTCTTTGATGGTGACGAAGGCTTTTGCTAGTGGTAAAAGATTTCCCACAATGAGTGCACTCATAAGGCCTTTCTCCAGTGTGAAGTCTCTGATGATAAAGGAGGCCTCTGCTAGTGGTAAAAGATTTCCCACAATGAGTGCATTCATATTTTTCTCCAGTGTGAAGTCTCTGATGGCGACAAAGGCCACCACTAGTGGTAAAAGATTTCCCACACTGACTGAACTTATAATGCCTTTCTCCAGTGTGAAGTCTCTGATGACAATAAAGGCCAGAGATTCTGGCAAAGTATTTCCCACATTCAACACACTCAAATGGCTTTTCTACAGTGTGAACTCTCTGGTGTTGGACGAGGCTAGAACTTTGACTAAAGGATTTCCCACACTCATCACATTTATATGGCTTTTCTCCAGTGTGAAGTCTCTGGTGTTGCACAAGGAATCCCCTTTGGCTAAAGAATCTCCCACATTCAAAACACTCATAACGCTTTTCTATAGAATGAACTCGCTGGTGTTGAATGAGTGAGGAGTGTTTTTTATAGCACATCCCACATTCACTGCACTCATATGGCCTTTCTCCAGTGTGTAATTTCTGATGATGATGGAGATCAGAGATTTTTGTAAAAGATTTCTTACATTCACGGCACACCAGACACTGTATTCCATTACGGACACTATGATTGTGAGCAAGCATCTGGTTGCAACTAATGGCTTTCTCGCTTAAATAAAACTGCTTTGCACATGCCCCACACTTCAACAGTTTCAGGCTGTGTTGAGTTCTTTGCTGCTCAAACAAGTGGAAAATTTCTCTCAGGACTGGCCCACAACTCTCACAGGGATGACTCTTCTTAGAGGACAAAGCTACATTGAGGTTCTTTGCCTCTGACACTGTCACAGAAACATGCTGTTTAGTAGGTGCCTCCACATCCTCTGCTCCACAGCAGCAACCTAGAGAGGATATAAGTTCAAAGTTCTCCAGCATCACTTCCAGGAACAGGTGTCTCTGAGCCTCATCAAGGAGGCACCATTCCTTCTTAGAGAAGCGCACAGCAATATCCTCAAAGGTCACACCAACCTCAGCTGCTGGCCTCTGTGGAATGAACGGGGTGAGGGTGGCAGGAGAGGAGGCAGCCAGGGTCACAGTGGTCCATGTCCCAGGTGCAGCACTGGTCACTTGGGAGGCTGGTTGGTGGGAACCAGGACTCTTGCACCTTCTCATTCTGAATCTCCACCAAGACGTGGTGCTCAGGATGCTCTGACCCACTTAGGTGATCCTGAGAGAAGAGGAAATGCCCATCACAAAGAGAACACTGGAAGTCAACTATTGACTTTATTTATACCTAGGCATATGCCCTTGACAGGAATCAAACCTGGGAACCTTCAGTTCACAGGCCAACGCTGTTCCACTGAGCCAAACTAGCTAGGGCCAACTGTTGACTTTAAAAAAGGCAAACAACTGCACTGCAAAGCTCTCTATAAGAACCTCATATAATCTTTATGAGCAAGCATAGCTTAAAATGAATGAGTATACCCATGTGCTAAAATACACTTGTTGCCTGGGTTTGAAGTAATTTGGATGAGATAAACAAACTCATGTGTGTGGCCACAGATATATAAGAGAATTGCTACTGATTTCAGATGAAAAAGTGTCTGGAGATGATGGACATTCACAGACGTAATTACAGAGAGACATAAAATAACTTTGAGAGAAACATATATTTTTTTTTGGATAAAAATTTTTTAAATGGATAAAAATGAAGTAGTAACAAAAAAGACATCCATAACATTAACAAAAACACTAAGAAGCCAAGATGGGGGCACAGGTAAACACATGAACTGCTGCCTCGCACAACAACTTCAAAACTACAACTAAAAGACAAAACGAACATCATCCAGAACCATAGGAAGGTTGGCTGAGTTGAAGTTCTACAATCAGAAGGAAAGAGAAAAGCACACTGAGACTGAGAGGAGCTGCAGAAGTAAAGGCAGAAGTACAGAAGCGCACGTGGAGAGGGCTGGCAACTGAGCACGCGGCTGTCTTTATCAAGCGGGAGGCAGACAAAAGAAAAAGGTAAAGATAAAAATTATGAACAACAAATACATATCTTTCAACAAGTGAATCTAAAAATCAAGTGAATAAATAATCTGATGAACAGAATACACTGGTGAATATAATAGAATCAGGGGCATAGAAATGGAGTGGACTGACAATTATTGAGGGGGAAGGGGTGCAGGGTGCAGGAAGAGACTGGACAAAAATTGTACACCTATGCATGAGGACAGTGGTGGGGAGGTAAGAGCAGATAGTTGGGTGGGAACCGGGTGGAGGGGAGCTATGTGGGGAAAAAAGGGGAACAATTGGAATAATCTGAACAATAACAATTTATTAAAACAAACAAAGAAACAAACAAAAACCCACTAACTATAAGGGAAAGCCATCTCAGTAAAAATGAAAATTAAATACATCATGTTTAGCTAATAGTAAAAAATCTGAAATTGATGAGGAGGTCAACAGTGGCCAGAACTGACAGATCTCCGGAAGTTCCATGGAGCCACACATCACCACTTCCTCTAGCTCTTAGTGCCACATCTGTCATCTGTGACAGCACTGGCACATGCTAAGAATACTTCCCCGAGGCTAAGCACAAGATGGAGAGAAACAGTTACCATAGCACTGGAGATAATTTTGTGACGATACAAAGTCCTGTCCTACCTAGAGAAGATAAGGCTCTGAGAGAATTCTTGCTCTAGATGTTCCCCATCTGCAGAGCAGAGAGGCCTATATGAAGCAGTCACTTAATTGAAGGGGTTGTTTCCTCAGGTACCTTCCCACGTTTATTGTCAACAGCCTCCTTCTAAATGTAGACTTACTGTCTGCTCAAAATGATAGTGCTTAATATGGAAAGTGAAACTCTGGAAAATTAAGTTCGACAAAAACACTAACGGATCGGTACACTGGTACACCCCCTGGCACATCCTCAACAGGAAGGGCAAGAACTTCACATGTGTACGAGTTCAGACGACAAACTCCACTGTTAAGAGGGGGACAGACTCAACCCAGTTTTCCTTGGGCTGCTCTGTCATGCTAGTCTGCCTTCCGGGAATCCTCTCAGTCCTGGGAAATCGCGGACAACTGCCATTGGAGCTGCACAGGTCTCAGTGAGGCCCAGGGATAGTAACTGGATAAACTACAGGAAAAAAAAGTAGGTTCAGGCAGTAACTCGGTTCTCCTGGCTCCAGGGGCTGGTAATTTCCATTAAACTAAGTGGTGACATTACAGAAATCTGAGAATGATGAGGAGAGCCCAGCTGGAGAGAACCGAGCTTCAGGCAGGGAAACTGAGATCTCATCAAGCCCAGGATGTGATTTTCTCACGGGGGAGGTCATCCTGACAGGTGGGAGGGAGCAGAGGCCACTGTTACATATTCCTCCACTCAGGCCTGGACAGATTTCTGAGGCTAAAATCTGAACTATGGACTAGAACTCACCTGAGGAGTGTTTCATGGATCTTCTTGGGGAAGAAGAGCAGCTGGAGCTCAGGTAGCTTGGAGGAAGCAGAGAAAAATATTAACTTGAATACTTCTTCCAAATTGGATTTATTGTATGCAAAAATAATAGTGCTTAATAAAAAACTCTAGAAATTTAATTTTGAAAAAATATTAATGGATCAGTACACTGGTACACTCATTGGCACATCCAGTGTTTCACAAATTTCTCATTTTGGGCCTCAAAGAACTAGGGAAATGTTTTTATTGCATGAAAAATGTTGATTTCTTTTTCCTCTTACTCACTGCAGAAATTTCAACTGTATACTCACTCTGTGACACCTTTGTTTAAATTTTATACTAGTGGCCTGGTGCAAGAAATTCATGCACATTCAAAGGGAATTAATAAAAGCAAATATTTTAATATTGCTATTTGCCCTTTCACTATAATATAATAAGTGTCAGAGGTGAAAGAAAATTAGTAAAATATATACGAAAATCTTCCTTCTGTCACAGTCTGGGATGTGCCTTGGGACCCAGAGTCAAGTCCCCACCCACCTGTGCACTCTTCGTAATCACGCCAGACTGAGAGCCATCGGGTCCCACCCCTGCAGGTGGGGGGACGTGACCTGAGGTTCCCCGGCCTGGTGCCAGGGCCCGGGGACCCAGCTTCAGGTCCCTGCTGACTGCTCGATAAGTCTCATTACTGGACGTCAGCCTCTGCTTGGGTGCAGATATCCTGTGTTACAGAAACCCCCGCCTCTGCTGTGGGCACCTCCATGTTTGTGTTGGTTAATTTGCATATTCCCTCCTTATTAATTAGGATATTTGAATTGATTTCAGAGAGGGAGTGAAAAACAGAAAGATTCTCATGATGAGAGAGAATTATTGATCGGCTGCATTTTGCACACCCCACACTGAGGATGGAGCCTGAGGTTCTCTGGCCTGGTGCCAGGGTAGGGTGGGGTGGGGGCACGGCCTGAGGTTCTCTGGACTGATACCAGGGCCAGGGTGAGTGGCCTGAGGTCCCCCGATAAAGTCCTGCCAGGCGGGGGACGCAGCCTCAGTTCCCCCAACAAGCCCCCTCTGGGTGGGTAAACCAGCCTCAGGTCCCTGCTGATTGCTCATTAAGTCTCATTACTGGAACTCAGCCTCTGCTTGGGAGCAGCCATCTTGTGTTACAAAAACCCCACCTCTGCTGTGGGTACCTCCATCTTTGTGTTAATTTGCATATTCCCTCTTTATTAAATAGGATATTTGTACTGATTTCAGTGAGGAAGAAAGAGGGAAGGAGAGAGAGAGAGATTCTCATGCTGAGAAAATCATTGATCGGCTGCCTTTTGCACGCCCCACACTGGGGATTGAGCCTGCAACCTAGGCATGTGCTCTGACTCAGAATCAACCTGTGACCTCCTGGTTCATAGGTCAATGCTCAACCTCTGAGCCACACAACTGTTTAGCCTTGCACCTGTTGCTCTCAACCTAGGGGCTGGGAATCTTGCCCTGGGCATGTACAGCTTAGGAACTGACAAACACCTAAAGTGGAAACTGCACATTGAATTTTGGGCTCATTTCTCTAAGGTTCCCGCTTCCATTTCAAATCTCAGACTCCACGGTATCTCTGAACTCCAACTTCCTTCTTCCCAGCCAACTGAAATGCCACAAGCCCTGGCGACATCTTTCAGCTTGGTCTCTGTTCCCTGCTCTGTGAGTTAGTAAATGTTCTGGGGGAAAGCACAGGTAAATGTGGGGCTTGCCTAGGTGCTCCCACATTCTCTGCAGCAATTTCCTTCAAGTTCTGTCTGACTTGATTTTTCTCTAATACCTTCAGTTGCTCTGAGTCTTTTATTCAGCTTTTCTACGATATAAACTGCACCGTCACCCTCCGATGTGGAGGTTGGATGCACTCCATGCTCATCCACAAATGTCCTAAAGCTCCAAGGTACTGACTGGTTTAGGTTTCATTCACTCCAGGTTTCTGACTGTTCTCTCACCCCTTCCTTACATGTTGGGGAGCACAAGAGACTTGGTTGGAAAGTTTGTAAGGAGGACATTCTGATAAAAGGGAAGTGAGTGGAAGGAGCCTGCCCTGTTTACGGAATTCCAACTTAGGGGAGTGTCGAAGGTGGCACCCCTAAATATTTCTTGACCTTTCCAAACAAGTCTGTGCATATGCAGACCCCCGGGTGTTTACTGGAATCGCTATGCTTAATCCCTGGATGCCCTTGCCTAGAGGACAGTGTAAACACATGTGTCCCCCCAAGGATCTAAACTAATCTAACATATAAAAGCCAAGAGATAGTTTGGTTTAATTACTTACCTTTTCAAATTCCAAGGGACTAATTCATTATTTTGGAAGCAGGTAAGGGGAGGACACTAAGCATACCTCTCCTCTGTAACCTGTGTTCCCACTGCCAAACCTAAACCTTTTCGGGCTTCAGTAAAAGTGGGACAGGATGTACCTACAAACCGCTCTTGGCCAAATCCAATGCCCTCATTTGGTTCTTAGGGTCCTCACGGCGTCTCGGTGGCTTTAACCCAGGGGAACACTCCGCTCTTGGGGAGACTTTCCTCCCTTGGTCTTCAGAACACTTTCCCTTCTGTCCTTCCCTTCACTCTCCATCTCTCTGCCTCCCTGCTCCTCGTTGCCCAGTGCCCGTCCGCGGGGCCGCCTCCCTCTGCCCCGCCAGACTCACCTGCCACACTTCACCTGTGCGTTCCCCTTTGTGTCCCGCAGGGAGCGGCCGCCGGCGCTCCCCAGGCTCTCCGGGCCCGGCTCCGCGGGGGACGGTGGGGGGACGGGTCCAGCCCTGAACTTCTGAGGAGTCCGCGGCCGCCTCTCAGACACTGAAAAGCGGACGGGGAGGGCCAGGGCGCACCAACTCCGCCGGGCGGGCGCGCACCTCCATTCCCTGGGAGCGGACACGTGGTAACCGGAAGCTCCGTCCTGGAGACCCGCCCTCGTGGGCGGGGCTACCTGGTCCCGCCCCGTCACAGGCAGAGCCAGCCCCGCAGTCCGGGCTGACTTAGGCGCTCAGCGGGAACCGGGGTGCTGGTGAGAGGGGACGGAAGCCCCGTGGTGGGATCAGGTCCTCCGGGCGGTGCTACCCCGTCCTGCCCGGTTAGAGGCCCAGCCCCGAGCCCTGGTGCGCTCAGCGAGCGCTGGTGGTCTGGGTGCTGTTGTTAGAAATGCTCTTAAAAGGGGCCACGGGAACTGGAAACCGCTCGGCAAGGCAAAGTTACTTCTCCAAAAGCGTGCAAGGCCGACAGGAAAGGGAGCGGGCAAAGCACAGCCAAGGGGAAGGCCGGTCTCTGTAGCTGTGACCCATGGCTACACTCTGCTCCGATTGGTTTAGGGCGTGGTTTCACCATCTGGCGCGAATGGTAATTCCAGCGGCGCCCGAGGGGTGGGGTTGGTACTTCAGGTCCCACTGAAAACCGGGAACTGGGGCTTAGCTAAGTACAAGGAAGGGAAACCGCAACAACAAAGTTGATCCAAGGCTAAATAAGAAGGAAATAAAGTTAGTATCTAAACTATTATTATTTTGAGAGAAAAGACCCTTTGATTCGTACATTGTCACTGCATCTGGTGGCTCAACTCCTCCTACCCCTGCGGGTCCTCAGTGTGGGTCCCACTCATGGCGTCCCAGGAACAAGGAAAGGAACCAGTCCCTGGCCACCCTTTAATGAAACAGACAGTATGTGTATCTTTGAGGGGGACTAGCTTGGTTAGGGTTTAGGTACAGAAATAGGTACATCTGTTCCATGCACTTCAAGGGAGTTAATTAAAAATGAGAGTGTAGGAGGGAGATTATTTTTCCTTTTCAAAAATTTTTAAATTTAATTTATTAGAGTGACATTGATTCACAAAACCATACAGGTTTCAAGTGTACAACTCAATAAAGCATCATCTTGTTAGCGTAAAAAACATTCAAACCTTTAAAGAATTTTTGTGAGTTTTTTTGAGCCAAACTGTCCGCAATTGCTGGGAAGCAGAATCTATAAGATTGGGATAATGCCCCAGTGAAGGGCAGGAGACACAAGTGGGTTAGCTGAAAACAAATGGGGAGGCGGGAGAAAGCAAAGTGGGAAGGGGAAACCTCTGGGATTGGATAAAAAGTAAGATATACACATACTCCTTTTACTTAGGTGGGTGCAGGATAGTTAACAGTCAACAGTTAACACGATTACAATAACAGTGAAGGAATTTGTGATATCTGTCCTGGGGCCCAGGGCATTTGGTTGTGCCCTGTGAGGGGTCCAGAACAAAGGGAAGTTACAAGTTACCTGATATTTCAATGATCTGTTATATAGATGTAAATAAACAATAGACTCTGTTAAGGTAAAGATTGACCTTGCCAAGGAAGATACCAGCCTAGGATGTGATTACCCAACATAAATGCTTTTAGTTGAGGTTTTAATTTCAGACTGTCCTTTGTGGTTACTTTAGGTCTTTGAATTTGCAAGACTGCCATGCAGGCTTTTCCTGAGCTTGTCAGATTAGCATGTGGTCACTTCCCTCCCTCCCCCCGCCCACTCCCGCCCCCTAATCTGTAAACTGCATTGTTTGCCAAATTTCAGAAGCAAAGTCTCTTTCCATTGCCATTTCTACCACCCCTTGCCCACCTCCACCTCACCTTATCCTCCTTTCCCTCTAGGTATATATTTTTTGGATAATCCTGTCACCTTCTTTCATCTGGCTCCTCCTCCTCTCCCCCTGACAGAAGTTAGTCTGTTGCATGTATCCATGCCTCTATTTTTCTTTTATTCATTAGATTCCACTTATGCCCTAGGTGGTTTAGCTCAGTGGATAGAGCATTGGCATGTGGACTAAAGGATCCTGGGTTCAGTTCCACTCAAGGGCATGTTGGGGTGCATGTGGGAGGCAGCCAATGGATGTGTCTCTTTCATATTGATGTTTCTTCCCATCTCCACCCCCTTCCACTCTCTCTTAAAATCAGTGGAGAGCATGAGCTCACTCATCTAGGGGAAAAGATGAACAACATAGACTGAAGAACAAGAACAGCATTGATCAGACTGTCAGACCTCAGAGGGATGGTAGGGGAGGGTGGGGACAAGGGAGATAGATCAACCAAAGGACTTGTGTGCTTGGATATGAGCCTAACCAGTGATCACGAACAACAGGGGGAGGGGGGCATGAGTGTGGGGGGGTTTGGGAAGGGAACGGGGGGAGGGGGTTGATGACAAATATGTGATACCTTAATCAATAAAGGTATTTAAAAAAAATAAAATAAAATCAGTGGAGAGATATCCTTGAGTGAGGATTAACAAAAAACCAAAAGCTTGCACATGTGCGTGAGATCTCATGGTATTTGTCTTTCTTTGACTGATTTATTTCACTTAGCATAGTAATATCCAGGTCTATTCTAGCTGTCACAAAAGGTAAGATTTCCTTTTTTTTATTGCCAAATAATATTCCATTGTGTAGCTGAAACCGGTTTGGCTCAGTGGATAGAGCGTCGGCCTGAGGACTCAAGGGTCCCAGGTTCGATTCCTGTCAAGGGCATGTACCTTGGTTGTGGGCACATCCCCAGTAGGGGGTGTGCAAGAGGCAGCTGATCGATGTTTCTAACTCTCTATCCCTCTCTCTTCCTCTCTGTAAAAAAAATCAATAAAATATATTTTTAAAAAATTCCATTGTGTAAATGTAACACTCATCTGCTAATGGGTACTTGGACTGTTTCCATACGTTGGCTATTATAAATAATGCTGCAATAAACATAGGGGTGGATATATTATTTTGAATTGGTGTTTTGGGCTTCTTAGGATATATTCCCAGAAGGGGGATCACTGGGTCAAAAGGCAGTTCTATTTTTAATTTTTTAGGAAACTCCATAACTGTTTTCTACAGTGGCTGCGCTGTTGCAGAAGATCAGGAAGACCAAGGACGCTTCTGAGGAAGTAGGAGGGACACTGTTTAATACGCCAGTGGACTCAGGGAACAGCTTTCCAAATCTGAGTGAAGGAACATGCATGGGGCCACCCTTATATCTCTCTACCTGTGATCTTTGTCCCACAAACATGGATCATGCTTTCGGTCCTTTTCGCGGGACTTGCAAGAAGGCCCCCAGGTGTTGGGGGTCTCCAGGCCATATCTGATGGTCTGGCCTGGTACTAGCGTTAATAACCCTCCCTCCAGGGCAGTTCAATGTTCATAGTAACAGGTTCTTCAAGACTAGTATCTGGGAAGGAGAGAGAGACTTAATTATAGGTTATCAGGAATGTACACTGAGCTTGCTGACTTGGATTCAGCTCACTAGCCTCCAAATATGAGGGTTACATTGGAATTACCCCTTTTAGCCTCCTCAGCACTAGTCTGCATTCCCCCTAACAATGCACAAGGGTTCCCTTTTCTCCACATCCTCACCAACACTTGTTTGTTGATTTTTTGATGATAGCCATTCTGGCAAGTGTGAGGTGATATCTTATTGTGGTTTTAAATTGCATCTCTCTGATGATTAGTGATGTTGAGCATCTTCTCATATGTCTATTAGCCATCTGTATTTCCTCTTTGGAGAAGTGTCTGTACAAGTCCTTTGTCAAATTTTTCATTGGATTGTCTGTCGTCCTGGTGTTGAATTGTATAAGTTCTTAATATATTTTGGAAATTAACTCCTTATCAGATGTATCATTGGCACATATGTTCTCCCATACCATTTTGTTGATGATTTCTTTTGCTGTGCAAAAACTTTTTAGTTTGATGTCGTCCCATTTGTTTATTTTTTTTCTTTGTTTCCCTTGCCCTAGGAGATATATTGGCAAAAATATTGCTACCAGAGATGTCTGAGATTTTACTGCCTCTGTTTTCTTCTAGGATTTTTATGGTTTTGTGACTTACATTAAGGCTTTTATCCATTTTGAGTGTACTCACGTGTATGGTGTAAGTTTGTGGTCTAGTTTCGTTTCTTTTGCATGTGCCAACATTGATGAACCTTCAACCAGATTCATCAAAAATAATAGAGAGGACGCATATAGATAAAATCAGAAATGAAAGAGGAGCAATAACGACTGGCATCACAGAATACGAAGGAGTGTATAAAAATATATGAACAACTATATGTCAAGAAATTGTAGAACCTTATTAAATGGACAAATTTTTAAAACATACAATATTCCAAAATCATGTCTTGCAGTCTCATTTTAAAACTCCCTTGAAGTGCATGGAACAGATGTACCTATTTCTATACCTAAGCCCTAACCAAGCTAGTCCCCCTCAAAGATACACACACTGTCTGTTTCATTGAAGGGTGGCCTGGGAAAGGTTTCTTTCCTTGTTCCTGGGACGCCATGAGTGGGACCCACACTGAGGACCCGCAGGGGTAGGAGGAGTTGAGCCACCAGATGCAGTGACAATGTACGAATCAAAGGGTCTTTTCTCTCAAAATAATAATAGTTTAGATACTAACTTTATTTCCTTCTTATTTAGCCTTGGATCAACTCTGTTGTTGCGGTTTCCCTTCCTTGTACTTAGCTAAGCCCCAGTTCCCGGTTTTCAGTGGGACCTGAAGTACCAACCCCACCCCTCGGGCGCCGCTGGAATTACCATTCGCGCCAGATGGTGAAACCACGCCCTAAACCAATCGGAGCAGAGTGTAGCCACGGGTCAGAGCCACAGAGACCGGCCTTCCCCTTGGCTGTGCTTTGCCCGCTCCCTTTCCTGTCGGCCTTGCACGCTTTTGGAGAAGTAACTTTGCCTTGCCCAGCGGTTTCCAGTTCCCGTGGCCCCTTTTAAGAGCATTTCTAACAACAGCACCCAGACCACCAGCGCTCGCTGAACGCACCAGGGCTCGGGGCTGGGCCTCTAACCGGGCAGGACGGGGTAGCACCGCCCAGAGGACCTGATCCCACCACGGGGCTTCCGTCCCCTCTCACCAGCACCCCGGTTCCGGCTGAGCGCCTAAGTCAGCCCGGACTGCGGGGCTGGCTCTGCCTGTGACGGGGCGGGACCAGGTAGCCCCGCCCACGAGGGCGGGTCTCCAGGACGGAGCTTCCGGTTACCACGTGTCCGCTCCCAGGGAATGGAGGTGCGCGCCCGCCCGGCGGAGTTGGTGCGCCCTGGCCCTCCCCGTCCGCTTTTCAGTGTCTGAGAGGCGGCCGCGGACTCCTCAGAAGTTCAGGGCTGGACCCGTCCCCCCACCCGTCCCCCGCGGAGCCGGGCCCGGAGAGCCTGCGGAGCGCCGGCGGCCGCTCCCTGCGGGACACAAAGGGAAACGCACAGGTGAAGTGTGGCAGGTGAGTCTGGCGGGGCAGAGGGAGGCGGCCCCGCGGACGGGCACTGGGCAACGATGGGCAGGGAGGCAGAGAGATGGAGAGTGAAGGGAAGGACAGAAGGGAAAGTGTTCTGAAGACCAAGGGAGGAAAGTCTCCCCAAGAGCGGAGTGTTCCCCTGGGTTAAAGCCACCGAGACGCCATGAGGACCCTAAGAACCAAATGAGGGCATTGGATTTGGCCAAGAGCGGTTTGTAGGTACATCCTGTCCCACTTTTACTGAAGCCCTAAAAGTTTTAGATTTGGCAGTGGGAACACAGGTTACAGAGGAGAGGTATGCTTAGTGTCCTCCCCTTGCCAGCTTCCAAAATAATGAATTAGTCCCTTGGAATTTCAAAAGGAAAGTAATTAAACCAAACAAACTCTTGGCTTTTATATGTTAGATTAGTTTAGATCCTTGGGGGGACACATGTGTTTACACTGTCCTCTAGGCAAGGGCATCCAGGGATTAAGCATAACGATTCCAGTAAACACCCGGGGGTCTGCATGAGCACAAACTTGTTTGGAAAGGTCAAGAAATAATTAGAGGTGCCACCATCGACACTCCCCTAAGTTGGAATTCCGTAAACAGGGCAGGCTCCTTCCACTCACTTCCCTTTTATCTAAATGTCCTCCTTACAAACTTTCCAACCAAGTCTCTTGTGCTCCCCAACATGTAAGGAAGGGGTGAGAGAACATTCAGAAACCTGGAGTGAATGAAACCTAAACCAGTCAGTACCTTGGAGCTTTAGGACATTTTGGATGAGCATGGAATGCATGCAACCTCCACATCGGAGGGTGACAGTGCAGCTTATATCGTAGAAAAGCTGAATAAAAGACTCAGAGCAACTGAAGGTATTAGAGAAAAATCAAGTCAGACAGAACTTGAAGGAAATTGCTGCAGAGAATGTGGGAGCACCTAGGCAAGCCCCACATTTACCTGTGCTTTCCCCCCAGAACATTTACTAACTCACAGAGCAGGGAACAGAGACCAAGCTGAAAGATGTCGCCAGGGCTTGTGGCATTTCAGTTGGCTGGGAAGAAGGAAGTTGGAGATCAGAGATACCATGGAGTCTGAGATTTGAAATGGAAGCGGGAACCTTAGAGAAATGAGCCCAAAATTCAATGTGCAGTTTCCACTTGAGGTGTTTGTCAGTTCCTAAGCTGTACATGCCCAGAGCAAGATTCCCAGCCCCTAGGCTGAAAGGAACACTTTCAAGGCTAAACAGTTGTGCAGCCCATTCAGTGTGGCTCAGAGGTTGAGCATTGACCTATGAACCAGGAGGTCACAGATTGATTCTGAGTCAGGGCACATGCCTGGTTTGCAGGCTCAATCCTCAATGTGGGGCGTGCAAAAGGCAGCAGATCAAAGATTCTCTCATCATGAGAATCTTTCTCTCTCTCCCTCCCTCTCTCTTCCTCTCTGAAATCAATAGAAATATCCTATTTAATAAAGAGGGAATATGCAAATTAACTAACACAAAGATGGAGGTGCCCACAGCAGAGGCAGGGGTTTTTGTAACATAAGATGGCTGCACGCAAGCAGAGGCTGATTTCCAGTAATGAGGCTTAATGAGCAATCAGCAGAAACCTACGACTACTCCAGCCATCCGGCGGGAGGGCTTGGTGGGGGAACTGAGGCTGGGTACCTCGCCTGGCGGGACTTTATTAGGGACCTCATGCCACTCACCCTAGCCCTGGCACCAGGCCGGGGAACCTCAGGTCACGCCCCCCCCACCTGGCGGGGCTTGACGGGGGGGACCTGACACTAGACCAGGGGACCTGAGGCTGTGCCCCCGCCTGGTCAGGCTTGACAGGAGTGGGTCCGGCCGGTTCTGGGTCTTGCACAATTTTGAGGAGCACGCAGATGGGTGGGGACTTTATTCGGGGTCCCATGGCACACCCCAGACTCTGACAGGAGGAAGATTTTCATACAAATTTTACTACTTTCTTTTTATTTTGGACACCTCTATTATAGAAAACGGGCAAATAGCAATATTAAAGTATTTCCTCTAATTAATGCCTTTTGAATGTGCATGAATTGCGTGCACCAGGCCACTAGTATAAAATTTTTAAAAAGGTGTCACAGAGTGAGTATACAGTTGAAATTTCTGCAGTGAGTAAGAGGAAAAAGAAAGAAACATTTTTCATGCAATAAAAACATTTTCCTAGTTCTTTGAGGCCCAAAATGAGTAATTTGTGAAACAGTGGATGTGCCAATGAGTGTACCAGTGTACATGATCCACTTAATATTTTTTCGAAATTATAGTTCCAGAGTTTTAATTTTTATATTAAGCACTATTATTTTTTCATAACAATAAATCTAATTTGGAAGAAGTATTCAGGTTAATATTTTTCTCTGTGCTTCCTCCAAGCTACCTGAGCTCCAGCTGCTCTTCTTCTCCAAGAAGATCCATGAGACACTCCTCAGGTGAGTTCTAGTCCATAGTCCAGATTTTAGCCTCAGAAATATGTCCAGGCCTGAGTAGAGGAATATGTAACAGTGGCCTCTGCTCCCTCCCACCTGTCAGGATGACCTCCCTCCTGAGAAAATTACAACCTGGGCTTGCTGAGGTCTCAATTTCCCTGCCTGAAGCCCGGTTCTCTCCAGCTGGGCTCTCCTCATCATTCTCAGACTTCTGTGATGTCACCACTTAGTTTAATGGAAATTACCAGCCCCTGGAGCCAGGAGAACCAAGTTACTGCCTGAGCTATTTTTTTTTTTCTGCAGTTTATCCAGTTACTTTCCCTGGGCCTCACTGAGACCTGTGCAGCTCCAATGGCAGTTGTCCGAGATTTCCCAGGACTGAGAGGATTCCCAGGAGGCAGACTAGCATTACAGAGCAGCCCAAGGAAAACTGGGTTGAGTTGGTTCTCCTCTTAATGGTGGAGTTTGTCGTCTGAGCTAGTGCACATGTGAAGTTCTTGCCCCGCTTCATAGTGATGGTGTGCCAATGGGTGTACCAGTGTACCGATCCATTAGTATTTTTTTTTTTAAATTAAATTTCCAGAGTTTCACTTTCCATATTAAGCACTATCATTTTGAACAGACAGTAAGTCTACATTTAGAAGGAGGCTGTTGACTATAAATGTGGGAAGGTACCTGAGGAAACAACCCCTTCAATTAAGTGACTGCTTCATATAGGCCTCTCTGCTCTGCAGATGGGGAACATCTAGAGCAAGAATTCTCTCAGAGCCTTATATTCTCTAGGTAGGACAGGACTTTGTGTCGTCACAAAATTATCTCCAGTGCCACGGTAACTGTTCCTCTTCATCTGTTGCTGAGACTTGGGGAAGTATTGTTAGCGTGAGCCAGTGCCCTGACAGCTGACAGATGTGGCACTAAGAGCTAGAGGAAGTGGTGACATGTGGCTCCATGGGCCTTCCTGAGATCGGCCAAATCTGGCCACTGTTGAACTCCTCATCAATTTCAGATTTTTTACTTTTAGCTAAACATGACGTATTTAATTTTCATTTTCACTGAGATGGTTTTCCCTTATAGTTAGTATTTTTTTTTAATGTTATGAATGTCTTTTTTGTTACTGCTTCTTTTTATCCATTTAAAAAATTTTTATCCTAGAAAAATATATGTTTCTCTCAAAGTTATTTTATATCTCTCTGTAATTACTACTGTGAGAAGGTCCATCTTCTCCAGACACCTTTTCATCTGAAAAGAGTAGAAACTCTTATATTTCTGTGACCAAACTCATGAGTTTGTTTATCTCATCCAAATTACTTGAAAACCCAGGCAACAAGTGTACTTTAGGACAAGGGTAAACGGACTCTTTTTAAGCTACACTTGCCCATACAAATTCTTTTGAGGTTCTTATACAAAGCTTTGCAGTGGAGTTGTTTGCCGTTTTTAAAGTCAACAGTTGGCCCTATCTAGTATGGCTCATTGGAAGAGCGTTGGCCTGTGGACTGAAGGTTCCCAGGTTTGATTCCAGTCAAGGGCGTATGCCTAGGTATAAATAAAGTCAGTAGTTGACTTCCAGTGTTCTCCTTGTGATGGGCATTTCCGCTTCTCTCAGGATCACCTAAGTGGGTCAGAGCATCCTGAGCACCGAGTCTTGGTGGAGATGCCAGAATGAGAAGGCACAAGAGTCCTGGTCCCCTCCAACCAGCATCCCAGGTGATCAGTTCTTTGCCTCGGACATGGACGACTGTGTCCCTGGCTGCCTCCTCAACTGCCACCCTTACCCCGTTCAACCCACAGAGGCCACCAGCCGAGGTTGGTGTGACCTTTGAGGATATTGCTGTGCACTTCTCTAAGAAGGAATGGTGCCTCCTTGATGAGGCTCAGAGACACCTGTTCCTGGAAGTGATGCTGGAGAACTTTGAACTCATATCCTCTCTAGGTTGCTGCTGTGGAGCAGAGGATGTGGAGGCACCTACTGAACAGCATGTTTCTGTAAGAGTGTCACATGCAAAGAACCCCAATATAGCTTGGTCCTCCCAGAAGAGTCATCCCTGTGAGAGTTGTGGGGCAGTCCTGAGAGACATTTTCCACTTGGTTGAGCAGCAGGGAACACAACACAGCCTGAAACTGTTGAGGTGTGGGGCATGTGCAAAGCAGTTTTATTTCAGCAAGAAAGCCATTGACTGCAACCGGACGCTTACTCAGGATCATAGTGTCCGTAATGAAATACAGTGTTTTGTGTGCCTGGAATGTGAGAAATCTTTTACAAAAATCTCTGACCTCCGTTATCATCAAAAATTGCACACAGGAGAAAGTCCATACGAGTGCAGTGAATGTGGGAAATGCTATAAACAACTCTCCATACTTATTCAACACCAGCGAGTTCATTCTAAAGAAAAGAGTCATGAGTGTGGCGAATGTGGGAAATTATTTAGCCAAAGGGGACACCTTGTGCAACATCAGAGAGTTCACACTGGAGAAAAGCCATATAAATGTGATGAGTGTGGGAAATCCTTTAGTCAAACTTCAAGCCTCGTTCAACACCAGAGAATTCACACTGGAGAAAAGCCATATGAATGTGATGAGTGTGGGAAATCTTTTACGTTTAGAAATAGCTTCCTTCGTCATCAGAGACTTCACACTGGCGAAAGGTCTTATGAGTGCAGTCAGTGTGGGAAATCACTTACCACTCATGAAGGCCTCCGTTATCATCAGAGACTTCACACTGGAGAAAGACCTTATGAGTGCACTCAGTGTGGGAAATCTTTTACCGATAGGAGAAATCTGCGTTATCATCAGAGACTTCACACTGGAGAAAGGTCTTATGAGTGCAGTCAGTGTGGGAAATCTTTTACCAGTAGTCATAACCTTCGTTATCATCAGAGACTTCACACTGGAGAAAGGCCTTATAAGTGCAGTGAATGTGGTAAATCTTTTACCGGTAGTAGTAGCCTCCGTTATCATCAGAGACTTCACACTGGAGAAAGACCTTATGAGTGCACTCAGTGCGGGAAATCTTTTACGTTTAGGAGTAGCTTCCTTCATCATCAGAGAGTTCACACTGGAGAAAGGTCTTATGAATGCAGTCAGTGTGGGAAATCTTTTACCAGTAGTAGTAGCCTCCGTTTTCATCAGAGACTTCACACTGGAGAAAGACCTTATGAGTGCACTCAGTGCGGGAAATCTTTTACGTTTAGGAGTAGCTTCCTTCATCATCAGAGACTTCACACTGGAGAAAGGCCTTATAAGTGCAGTGAATGTGGGAAATCTTTTGTCAGGAAAGGTCTCCTGACTTATCATCAGAAATGTCATACTGGAGAAAAACATGAATGCAGTGAGTGTGAGAAATCTTTTTCCACTATTAAAGGCCTCCATTATCATCAGAGACTTCACACTGGAGAAAAACATGAATGCAGTCAGTGTGGGAAATCTTTTACCCGTAGGAGTGGCCTCCGTTGTCATCAGACAGTTCACACTGGAGAAAAGCCTTATGAATGCAGTAAATGTGGGAAATCGTTTGCTGTGAACAAACAGTTGCATCGTCATCAGAGAGTTCACACTGAAGAAAGGCCTTATTAGTACAGTCAGTGTGGGAAATCTTTTAACAACTAGCGAAGTCCTCCGTCCTCATCAGAGGAGAAAAGCCTTATGCGTGCAGTCAGTGTGGGAAATCTTACCACTATGGAAGGCCTCCATTAGCATCAGAGACTTCACACCAGACAAAGGCCTTATGAATGCAGCGAATGTGGGAAATATTTTGCCAGAAACAGTCACTTTCGTTGTCATTAGATTGTTCGATACATTTGAAGGCTATCACTTTCAAAGATCGTGCTAAGGGCCATGTGTCCTAATGTCTGAAATTCCATGCGTGATGATCACTTGGGTGTAGGTCAGTAGGGTTTAGGGCAGTGATGGCGAACCTATGACACGCGTGTCAGCACTGACACGTGTAGCCATTTGTGATGACACGCGGCCGCTAAGGCGGCCGCATGCCAAGGATGAAACATTTATGTTATTTAAACTATAAATATCGCGAAATAATGTCTTTTCCTCAAAGTGACACACTACCCGAGTTATGCTCAGTTATTTGGCGAAGTTTGATACACCAAGCTCAAAAGGTTGCCCATCACTGGTTTAGGGGAAACATAATTGCTACAAAATAACCTAATAGGGATTGTGTATAATTCTTAAAATGGAGATAGGTTTCATTTATCTTCATCAATAACTAAAAATGCAATGTCCAAGTCAGACGAAAGGTGAATGTTCGACTTAAAGAAATTAGGAAGTTGTGATTTAAGGCAATTGCACATTTTTGTCATTATACCAGCAGTGTATTACAGATTTAATTCCTCCACATCCTAGACAAGATTTCGTATTGTCAGTCGTCCTGTATTTAAACTTTTTTGTAACTTTGTCATGCTATATCATTGTTCGATTGCATTTTTTCTAAGGGTTTATGGTGAGCCTTTTTTCAGATGTGCATTTGCTATCTCTATATTGGTTAAATGTCTGAGCATATGTTCTGCCAAATCTATGAATTTTGGCAATTTTCTTTATCAAATTGGCAGTGAACAAAAATTCGGGTTGGAGTTTCACTCATTTTGTGTCTTGCTTTGTAGGATAAGTGTTTTTTCATATTGGAAAAAAAATAAACAATTGACTCAAGATATGGGTTTTATTTCATTCCTTTGGATGTGAGTACCTAGTTTTCCCAGCACTGTTTATTGAAGAGAAAGTATGCTTTCCCAACTGTATATTATTGGCCCGTTTGTCCGAGAGGAGTTGGCAGTATAAGCAGGGGGCTAGAGGACTATGTGGAAATAGGTCATTTTTGGGGACATCACAGTGGGCTGCAGAGGTTATCAAGATGAGGCACTAAGGGGAAGGGAAAAATGAACCAGTTGAGACTGATCTTCACAGTCAGTTTAGAGGCAGCACTGCAATGTGACAAGAGCCCTGAGTTGAAATTTGCACTAACTAGATGACCTTTCAAAGAATAGGAGATCCTTTCACCATGAGAGAGTTTCTAAGAAGTAAAGTTTGTTGAGACTTTAAATATAGTAAGACAGTGGCTTACACAGTTCTCACTTCCTGAAACATTGCCATGATGGACTAGTACTACTATCCCATTTTATAGAACAGAAAGTAAGGCTTAGCAGAGTGAGCCAAACTGTCCCAAATCACAGGGCTAATAAGTGACACAGCCACAGACTGTGCTGCTCAGAGCTTGTGGGTTAAAGACTCTTCCTCGGTTCTGCTGCCTCATTGTCAGCCACTGTCCTGCGCTGTCTGTGTCTCTGTACCTATCCTTCTGTCTCTATGCTGTGTGAATTCTGTCCTTTTCCATTTCTCATAGGAGACCCTTCTCAGCCTCCTCTTGTAGTTAACAGTTCTCTGCCTCTAGGATGACTTCCCATTCTTCACTGTCTAATGAGAACAAGTTCCTCTTTTCTCCTGTGGCCATTTTTCATTGCACTGTCCCCACATGGCATAAGCATGAGAGCCCTCCCTCTTGCTGACTTGTGGCCTCTGTGTGACGTATGGGCAGTAGGAGAGGACGGCAATGGTAAGGCCCCATCTTCTCACAGACGGGCTCCACTGCAGCACAGTGACCATCTCTCCAGAAAACAGCATCACGAGTCCAGGTGGACTCACAAAAGGAAAGTCCACCTTTATCAGTAACCCCAGAATTTTTAAAAAGACAGAAATGTGACCCCATTTTCACTTGGCTCACTTCCTGATCCAGCAAAGATGGAAAGGCATGCTAATTCCCTGTGCCGGCGTGGGTGTGAGCCAGGTCACACATGGGTTATTCTTGGGGTCATAAACTAATAAAACCTCACTGGCTGATATTTCAGCTTTTTAAGTTTTTTTAACACCTTAAACACATATGTCTGCATTTTACCCATCAATCAAAATCCAGCTATTCTCAAGAAATAACCAGACAAATTATAAAATGTACATTAAAAGACAATGATTGTATCATTGTTCAGAATACAAAAGAATTGGGAAGAGCGCATCAATACAAAAATATTTTCAAAAATGGATAAATTAGTTTTGGTAAATCCATGTAATGGACTGCTTGCTTGCATTAACAACACAGTTGAACTTTGAACAATATAGGGGTTAGGGCACCAAACCCCCATTCTGCCATAGTGGAAAATTTGAGTTTAACTGCTGACTCCCCAAAAGCTTAACTACAGTCATACCTTGGTATCCACAGGGGATTGGTTCCTGGATCACCGAGTGGATACCAAATCCATGGATATTCAAGTCCCTTATAAAAAACTAGAGGCCTGGTACATGATATTTGTGCACTGAGGATTGGGGGTGAGAGTGTCCTTCAGCCTGGCCTGCGCCCTCTTGCAGTCCGGGGCTCTCAGTCTGAGGCTCTCGCAGTCCGCAACCCCTGGCTCCTTTCTGTCCACCTGCAGTGGAGGCAGGAGAGGCTCTCACCACCACCGCTCCACTCGCCAGCCGTGAGCCTAGCTTCTAACTGAGCGGTGCTTCTTCTGTGGGAGCGTACTGAATACCAGGAGACAGCTCCTGTGTTAAGCATCTGGCCGGGGTGGTCAGTGCACATCATATCGACTGCTCATTCTGCTGATTGGTCAATTTGCGTATTGTGGTTTTCTTATATAGGATGGCATAGAACAGTGCCTACAGTCAGCCCTCCATGTCTGTATATCCCCAAACACAGAGAAAACACTGTTTTTTATCCTCAGTTGGTTGAATCCATGAATTTAAAACCTGGAGGTATAGGACTGACTGTGTACTTACTGAAAAAAATCCACGTATGAGTGGATCCACACAATTCCAACCTGATTTTCTGAGAGAAGCTTAAAGGTAAATTTAAGTCTGTGATAGCATCACCTGCTTGGCAATTTTAACTTTTTCTTTTCAGGTATGAACCAACCACAAACAAACCAAGCAGTATCTAAAAGATCCACTAGGAGCATGATTAGTTTTATACCAGGTAAAGCAACCATGGGTTCTCCGTCGGTAGGTACAGGAAGGAGGATGGCCAGGCTTAGAGTATTGCAGCAGTGCAATATATGGAATAAATGCTTTTCATATTGGTGTGTGAGGAGGAAGGTAACAATGTATCACAGGAGTTGACTTGAAACCAAATTTCATTAGGCAGCAGTGGAAAATGAGAATTTTCTGTCTATAAAAGTCTGTACAGCACAGGGAAGTGCAGTGGAGACCTGAAAACTAAGTCCTTTGAAGCTTCCTCCAGCTTTACTGCTGCTACTGCCATAGTTCTTGAGCAGCGGACACGCCTTGTTACTGCTGCTAAGGGTTATGGGCCTCTGGCCAGTGCGCTGCTGAGCCATATTGGAGCCTGTGTCCTTAGGTACATGTTTTTATTTGTTAAATGATTGCCTTTTCCCAGAACATTTTATTAAATGGAAAAATATTTAAAAATGGAAAAGTAGGTTATTATAATTCACATTATTTTAAGCTCAAATATTTTATTTATAGCAAAAAGAGTTTATTATAATTGAACATTCCTAGGTTTTATTAAAAGAAAATTCATCCAGAAGCAATAAAAGAGTAATAAATTTTTTATATGAAAATAAAATTATTTTATTGTAAGAAAACAAGAAAAGTAAAATATATGACAAGCTGAGAGAAACTATAACATGTAACATACATGAATGTATAACATCTCTAACATACAAGAACTTTTAAAAATTGAGGGGGGAAAGTTGCAGAAACGTGTCATGAACAGATGATTCACACACGAAAAAGAAGAATAAAAAAATGTTCCTTAAGCATATGAAAAGCTATTCAACCATTTAATAAGAAAAATGCACATATAAATAACACTGAGATATTTCTCACCTATCAGATTAGCAAAAATTTAAAAGTACACCAACATATTCTGTTGGCAAGCCTGGGGGAAATAGGGACTCTTAAATATCGCTGGTCGGAATGCAAATTTTATGCTAATTCTGGGAAAGTAGGCAATATAGAACAAAATGACACATGCTCTTCCCAGTTTACCCTGGTCAAACATCTCCAGTTGTACAAGATTATGAATGACCAAAGTATTTCATCTTGGCATTGTACTTGCAAAATCCTAGAAACATCCTAAATAATTGACATGGCAGAATGGCTGACTGAACAACAGAGGATCAATCCAAGGGAATACCATACAGCTATAAAAAAGAGAACAATATCTATAAGCTGATATGGAACGGCTTCCAAAATATGTTGTTAAATGAAAGAGCAAAATCTGAGAAACTATGCGACCTTTTGCGAAAGAAAGGAAAAATAAGAAAATATATATGTCATCTGTACGATTTCACAAAAAGAAATTTGGGAAAGGTAACCCAGAAACCAATGAGATTGGTTACATCCTGGTAGTGGGTGGAAAAGGGGTCAAAATAATGAGATGGAGGAAACAGGGAAGAAAAGTGGCAACAGTGAGACTTGGTAGAATTTATGATTTTCTGCATTTCTTACTTTTAGAACCACGTTAACATTTCACATTCCCAACCTTTTCAATGAATAAAATCAAGAATAAAAGGAGAAAACTCTAACATAGAATACAATTGGGAGAAAATGAACCCGAAACGAATGTCAGACACAGTGAAAAGGGGAGTACGTTTTGAACCAGTATTTTGCCTCCATACTCTCAGGTTCTAAAGAATATTGAATTCTATGTAATAGATTTGTTATCCACAGGAGACTTAGCAATTATGCAACTATATTTGATGTATTCTAGGATTAAGCAAATAAGTAAATATATTGTAGATAATTGAAGGCTGGTTTTTCACTTTCGGAGAAGGAAATTACATATGGAAAGGGAGGGCGTCAACCTGGAAACTGAAGGGTCCTGGGTTTGATTCTGGTCAAGGGTACATGCCCAAGTTACTGACTCCATCCCAAGGTGGGGGGCATTCAGGAGGTGGCCAATCAATGATTCTCTGTCATCATTGATGTTTCTATCTCTTCCTCCTCTGCCTTCCTCTCCAAAATCAATGAAAAAAATTTTAATATTTATTGTTCAGATTATTACAGTTGTTCCTCTTTTATCCCCCGCAAAGATCCCCACCACCTGGTTTCCACCCCACACTCTGCCCTTACTCTCCACACTGTCCTCATCCATAGATGTACGATTTGTGTCCAGTCTCTTCCCACCCTCCCCACATTTCTTTCCCCCGGAGAATTGTCAGTCCACTCCTTTTCTATGCCCCTGATTCTATTATATTTACCAGTTTATTCTGTTCATCAGATTTTTATTCACTTGCTTTTTAGATTCACTTGTTGATAGATATGTATTTGTTATTCATAATTTTTATCTTTACCTTTTTCTTCTTCATCCTCTTCTTAAAGAATACCTTTCAGCATTTCATATAATACTGGTTTGGCAGTGATGGACTCCTTTAGGTTTTCTTATCTGTGAAGCTCTTTATCTGACCTTCAATTCTGAATGATAGCTTTGCTGGGTAGAGTAATCTTGATTGTAGGTTCTTGCTATTCATCACTTTGCATATTTCTTTCTACTCCCTTCTAGCCTGCATAGTTTCTGTTGAGAAATAAGCTGACATACATATGGGTACTCCCTTGTAGGTAACTAACTGTTTTTCTCTTGCTGCTTTCAAGATTCTCTCTTTGTCTTTTACCCTTGGCATTTTAATTATGATCTGTCTTGGTGTGGTCCTCTTTGGATTCCTTTTCTTTGGGGTTCTCTGCACTTCCTGAACTTGTAAGTCTATTTCTTTCACCAGGTGGGGGAAGTTTTGTGTCATTATTTATTCAAATAGGTTTTCAATATCTTGCTATCTCTCTTCTTCTGGCACTCCCATAATTCGGATGTTGGTACGCTTGAAGTTGTCCCAGAGGCTCCTTACACTATCTTCATATTTTTGGATTCTTTTTTCTTCTCGGTTGGGTGTTTTTTGCTTCTTTGTATTTCAAATCTTGGACTTGATTCTTTTGTAATTACTTTATTGATTAAGGTATCACATATTTGTCATCAACCCCCCCCATTCCCATCCCAACCCCCCCCACACGCATGCCCCCATCCCCCTGTTGTCCGTGATCACTGGTTAGGCTCATATGCAAGCACACAAGTCCTTTGGTTGATCTATCTCCCTTGTCCCCACCCTCTCCTACCTTCCCTCTGAGGTCTGACAGTCTGATCAATGCTGTTCTTGTTCTTCAATCTATGTTGTTCATCTTTTCCCCTAGATGAGTGAGCTCATGTGATACTAGGAATACACTTATAGGAACCGAAAATGAGACAAGCAATAATGGTTATGCTGAGAGGCAAATAAATCAGTCTATAGTGAGTTTCTTTCTGGGCCAACAGTTCTTTTGAGTCCTGATTTCTATGTCCAACAGTTTTTTCGTGTACATAACAGCAATGGTATTTCAGTTCTGGATGGTGGACAAATGGTGGTAATGCAGGTACGACCCTCTCTGGTTTGGTCCTGGGCAATCTGCAGTGACGCACATATGTTGACTGCTAGTATGGCAAGGCATGGTCAGCGTCTTCCATCTCTGGACTGTTTCTCTTCTGACTTCATGGCTGGAGCACTCCTGTCAATTCCTCTCTGTTGCAGGAATCCACATGGTCTCGGAGTTGTTTTCTGAAAATATACAAACATATTCTCGACCAAAAGTTAATAAAGGAATATTTTCTATAAACTTGACTTGCGATCCTTTTTCATTTTTTTGCCCAAATGATTTTCCTTTGGCTTGTTTTGACACCATGTATGTTTTACCTGGGTGTCTTGCTGTTAGCATTACAAATGAAAGTTAATTTTCTAAAGTAAAATTTTTCTAGATGTAATTTATTTACAGGATATTTTTCCTTACATGATATTCTTCTACTATCCCCCATTTTTTGGTTTAAATATTGGGAGGCTTTTGAAAATTTTATGCTGTAATCTTGATAGCTTTTAAATTTTACTTTTTTGCACTAAAATGTGACTGCTTTAGGTTCATTATATGTTATGCAATTTTACCATGATGTGAACTACCAATAAAAATTTTAGTTAACACTTTAGGAACAGATTTTTTGTCCAGTGCAATTGATTTTTCTAGAGTATTTGCTTATTTTGATTGGCCAATTTAAATTAGTCTGAAAACTTGACTACTATTTTACTGTCGAATTTAATACTCTAACAACCATCTTGTTTTACCCTGTAATTATTAGTGGAGAGGATTATTTGGCTTCTTGAGTAGGCCCTGAGCATTCCTGGTGCTAGATTGGATTTAGATATCATAGACCCCAGTTCCCCGGATCATGGGTGCAAGACATCTCCATCAAGTCTTGTTGCAGTGAGAGGGCATCTGCTGTCGGCCAAGTTGGACTTGATTCTTGCGATCCTCTAGTCTGATGTTGAATCTCTGTATATTATTTTTTATTTCAGTCAGTGTATGCTTAATTTCTGGTTGGTTCTTTTTCCTATCCTCGAGGGTCTCAATAAATTCATCAGTGGTTTCCAGAAAATTCTGGAAAAACCTTATAACCATGGTTTTGAACTCTATATCCAGTATTCCCCCCCCCCCCCCCCATTTCTATCATTTCTGACCTGTTTCTTTGTCTCCACATTTTGGCTGCTTCCCTATGTTGACAGAGTGGCTTTATGTGCTAGGTGTCCTATAAGGCCCAGTGGCTCAGCCTCCCCAGTTACCTGACGTGGACTCTCTTGTGTGCACAGACTTCTCGTAGTTAAGCCTTGATGGTTGTTGGTATCACTGGGAGGAATTGACCTCCGGGCCCATTGGCTGTGAGGATCAGCTGTGTCTATGATGGGAGACCTTTTGTGCTGCAGACACCCTTATGGGGCAAGACTTGCTTCAGTGGGGCTTTGTTGCTCACTAAGTCTGCCCCCTGAGTGTGTCCCTTATGGATCTGAGGAGTTGTAATCTGGACGGACCTACTCTGACCCCTGGGTACACTGGCTGTTAGATCTCTAAGGTGGTGCTAATTTAGCCTCTGCCTGAGGCCACACTGCAGGAGCTATGGAGAGATCTGCATTTTCCTCTTCTTTATTTGGGGTATGGAAGTGCGCAGATGAGGTCCAGCTGTGAAACAATGCAATCTGCTGTGGGGCCTTGGGCCTTCTTTTGGATTCTGGGTCTCTCTGACCAAGCTGTAGTTTGTTAGGTAATTTTAGATTGCAAAGGGCCAAACAATTCATATGCAAAAGCCTCTGCGCACAGCTTGGTTGGGGTGGGGTCTCAGGGAAACCAAAGGGTGGAGTAAACAGCAATGGCTGATCCTCAGCCCTGCGCTCAGAGGCCGCTGGGTCTCAGTGTCCCACAGTAATTGCTGCAAGCACCTCTGAGAGAATGCCGCCCTTGAGATTCGCCCATTGCCAGACAGTCCACTTTCTCCCCGTATTTGTCTGGGTCACCAGAGTCTCGCCTGGAACTGGAGTTCAGAACAACTGGGAGCTTGTGTCTCCCTCCCGATTGAGAAAAAAACAACAACACGTACTCAGTTGCCAGCCCATTCCGTGTGCGCCTCCGTACCATTGTACTTTATTTCTGCATTTTCTCTGAGTCTCAGTGTGCTTTTCCCTTTCCTTCTAGTGGTAGAATTTCCACTCAGCAAGCCTTTCTGTGGTGCTGGATGATGTCCGTTTTGTCTATTGGTTGTAGTTTTGAAGTGGTTTTTTTGAGGCAGCAATTTCAGGTGTTTACCTATGCCGCCATCTTGGTTTCTCCTATTTATTTATTTTTAAGAAAAGGAAGAAAGGTAAGGGGTTGAAATGAACCTTAGGTGTTTGGTTAGACCTGGAGGTATCATATAACTTCTTAGTTTTTAAGATGGATAGATAGGGAGTGTGGACACAATGGGCCCCATGGTGACCTGACAATCTCAGGGAAGGCCTGCATGGTGGTCTTGCAAACTCAGAGACCTAAAATAACCACAAAGGATTATCTGAAATTAAACTTTAATTAAAAGCAGTTATACTGGGTACTTATATCCTAGGCTGGTATTTTAACTGACAAGGTCAACCTTTACCTTAACTGAGCCTATCTGTCTTTTTGTATCTATAATAACAAATCCTTGAAATATCTGGGTAACTTGTAACTTCCCTTTTTCCAAACCCCTTAGGACACAACCTAATGTGCCTGAGCTCCTGGACAGATACACAGATTCCTTCCTTGTTATTTTTATCATGTTAATATAACTATCCTATACCCATCTAAGTATCCCACCATTTTCCGGAGCACTATCCCAATCCATTGAGATACTGCTTCCCAGCAATTATGAATAGTTTGGCTCAAATACACTCATAAAAATTCTTTACAGGCTTGAATATTTTTACACTAACGGGAGATACATAGGAAAAGGAATAGGAGGATGACAGATGTGTGTGATATTTATGCTAGATATATGTGTGTGTGTGTGTGTGTGTGTGTGTATAAGTATGTACACATGTATGTAAATAATATAAACGTGTAAATATATTTAAATATACACTCATATGTATGTATACACTGTATATATCCATACTGTATACATACATGCCGGGGTTCTTGTCTTAGCATTACAAAGGGTTCCGCAATCTGGAGAAAGGCTTTGCATAGATTAAGGAGGAGCCCAAAGATGAAAGATAATTTTGAAAGGCATTGGGGGTCAGAGGAGCTTCAGCTAAAGGAGCTATAGACTACAAGTTCTTAGTTCTTCTTCCTTCTTGTCTCAGGACTCCGTACGTTTCATTAACACAAATTGTTCTAAGACAAGGTGGAGACATACACTTCAAAGGGTAGGGTTTCAAAGGGTAGGGTTTACAGTAGCATTGTCAGATTGGGGAATAGCCTACAGCTGTTCAGCTGTTTGGCCAACAGGAGGCAATAACATGTAGATTAAGATGCCCTGGGCTGTCTGGCAGTTAACTATAATCCTCTTCAGGTTTGGGGGAAATGCCTATGAGCCATGCCAACATATGTGATTACATATGTGACTCAGCCCTCCTGAGCCCCCAAGTTTCATCAACCTTTTGATAAAACTCTTGTAATTACGACAAGCTAGAATTGGCTTTCAAGAACATACATACGTGTATATATTTAAAGCATAGGGTAAAGGCCATGCACAGACATCAGGTCCTGGGAAGGCAGAGTTTTAATTACACCCCTCTTTCCAGCTACAATATGGCACATATTTGGCAGCAAAGAAATCACCAGCTCTACCAGTGTTGGCTCTCACCTTCCTGATGAGGCCTTAGATCCAGAGCAGCCAAGACTCCATGGTGCCAAGACCACAGCATGGTATCCCCATGCCGCAATTCAGGTCCCACACCTCCCTGTCACCACAATGACCTGCCCAACAACTCCAACTTAAAGATCTCACCTCTCCTACAAGGTTTCTGGCTTTCCATACAAACAGAAACACTGGCAAGACCAGAGTGAACCTAACTACCTCATGGATCCTACCGCCATGGGGTGCAGGCCTACCCCAAAGCTACACATACACATAGACACACACACACACACACACACACACACACACACACACACACACACATGCATGGACACTCCAGAAAGAGCTGATGCTGAGGGACAACCAGTGGCTGTGGGAATGCAGCAGCTACAAAGCAGCTACAACTCTGACAGGAATCGGCCAAGCAAAAGCAGATTCAGGCTTCCTCAGCAGGAAGAGAGAAGGCACCAGAGGTCAGAAAGGTGGGTCCTCAGGTGACCTCTTTGTGGGGGAAGGGATGGATTCTGCCCAAGAAGAGCACCTCCTGCATGGAAAGGAAGTGTTGTCAGGCAAAGAACCGCACCTGACAACCCATCTTCCTCCCTGAGCTGTCACCACCACCCTGTTCCCATCACCCTCCTAAGGGTCCTCTGGACGTGGGCATCGTCCTCCCAGCCTGGACACCAGTGCCTGCCGAGCCACACCGCTTGGCCTCTTGGCAGCTAATCCTAGACAACAGAATGCTGTGACCCTCTCCCAGATAGAGAAGAACATCAGTGTGCCCAGGAAAAATTCTTCCAGGCCCTGAGTAGGAGCAGGGGTGATGGAAGGAAGGCCAGGCCACCTCCCAGAAATAGGCCTCCCAGAGTCCACAAGTCACCATTGTGGGGAGGCCCAGGACAGCACAAGGGCACCCCCCCCTCCTCTCTCTTTTTATTTTATTTTATATATTTTATTGACTTTTTACAGAGAGGAAGGGACAGGGATAGAGAGCTAGAAACATCGATGAGAGAGAAGCATCGACCAGCTGCCTCCTGCACACCCCCCACCGGGGATGTGCCCGCAACCAATGTATATGCCCTTGCCCGGAATCGAACCTGGGACCCTTGAGTCCTCAGGCCGATGCTCCATCCACAGAGCCAAACTGGTTTCGGCAACCCCCCCTCCTCTCTTCATGGGAGAACTCCCACACTGCAAAGCCCTCCTCAGCCCGAGGCCAGGCAGACCCACTGAAGGAGCAGAGGCAAGCTCAGAGTTGTCACAGAACCTGGTTAACGTGACCTGGGCAGCAGACTATTGTAAGCCACCATGAAACAATGGATAGTTTAGTTCTTGCAAACCTCAGTTTGCTTCTGTTGGGGTCAGCAAGAACAGCACCAGGTGTTAGATAAGTGGGGTCAGAGTGGACCTGGGTTCAGAAACCTTGGTACTTTAGTTCTGGCTAGGAAAGAGTTCAGAGTCAATAGTCAAACTATAAGAGAACATTTATTTAGACAGTCACAGAGATAAAACAAGTAATTCATAGGAGAAATGGGCTTAGGAAACAAGTTATAGAGGCAAAGAAAGAGCCCTTGTAGTTTAGAAGTGAGGAAGGTAAAGGTGAGGGGGGTGGGCAGCAGGGAGGGGAGGGAAAGGTGCTGGTGAGCTCCCTGGAGGGAGAGTGCCCTGGGTCCTCCCTCCTAAGGGCTTAAGGGTGGAGATTTTAGGGGAGGTCCCAGGGGAAGATCTCAGTAGAACATTCAGCAGCTTTCCAGGTGTGTCCTTTGGAAGGTCAAGGTCTCCATGGATTGATTGGTCTGCACCAGGACAGGGGTGTAGCTGGTCCTGAGGCAGCTATGGTGTCGCTTGTCTGGTTTTGCTGCTTTTCTGGGCCTGGAGCTGAACGACAACCCAGGCCTAGATGTTATCTTTAGGGAAGAAAGGGTCAGGGGCGTCTAAACAGTACGACTAGTGATGTGAAAAGCCAGGGGGTCCAAACTGCATGACCAGTGATATGCTCCGGGAGGGCAGGTTACCCCGGGAATGACAAGATTTCTGTTTTCCCAGTGTTGCCCTTTGCTGGGCATCCCACCTGGTGACCTGTACCTGGCACACTGTCCTTGCTCTGCTCATGTCAGTCTAACTGCCAGTAAGCATTTCAGATGGGGCAAGCAGGGAGCCACAGCAGGCTCCAGACCCTGCTGACCCTCTGATGCCCTTTCCAGAGCAAGAGGACTGGGCCCCTGCCAGCTGGCCGCACACCTGCCTATTTAGATCCAGAGGATTCATCCTCCACCCAATTCCTGCCCCAGGGCACAAAGGCAGAGGCAGAGCAGCCCATTCAGGAAATCTGCCCACCCCAGGGCCCCCAGTCTCTGGGGTATCACTTGTTCTTTGAGAGCCTTCTGAGCATCTGATGAAATGAACTAGAAACGTGCTTTGCAAACAGTAAAGCACCCTGCAAACGCCCAGTAGGGTTTAAGGGGAGGAAATCCAGGAAGGTGCTCAGGTGCTAGACCAGCAGGAGAGGCACACTGGAGGATCCCAGGAGAATCCTGCTAGGGACGGTGCCACCCAGAAGGATTCTAGGGAAATGGGCCAGTGCCAGCGACAGAGGCAGGATTGCCTGGCAAAGACACCCCCAGTGCAGCCTGTGGTGCCAGGCAGGACTCACTGCCAGGAACGGGCCACAGGGATGAGATTAGCGGTGACAGGAAATGGCCCAGGGAAGCAGGGACTCAGCCTGCCAACCCCCCACAGAGGGTACAGGCAGAAATCACTGCCAGCATTGGCAGGCACTGATACCCAGCAGGACTTGGCTCCCAGGAGTGCATCTGGGCCCAGGACTGGATGGCAGGAGGGAGTGGGTAATGTAGTCTGAGGTAGCAAGCTGTTGGCCCTGCCTGGGGAGAAGGTACCAGCGCCTCTAGGAACCCCTGTGGGCTGGGTTTGGCACCCACAACTCTGTTCACCACAGCTGAGGATCATAAGCCCTAGTGGAGAGGCTGTGGATACAGAAGGGCCACATACTACACGTGACAAGCTCAGGGGAGGCCTGCTTGGCGGCCTTACAAACTCAGAGGCCTGAAGTACCCACAAAGGAGGGTCTGAAATTAAAACTTTCTAACTAAAAGCAGAGATCATGTCGGCAGTCACGTCCTAGGCCTAGTACCTTCCCTGACAAAGGTTAATCTTTACCTCAAGTGAGCCTGGCTATTGTCTTCTTGCATCTACGAAAACCTACCTTTGGAATGTCAGGGTAATTTCTGTTTTCCAGACGCCTCCAAGACAGGCATTGGCTCTGTGGAGACAACAAATCCACTCATTGTTATTGTTTTCATGTTACTTATTGACTCTTAACTACCTTGCACCCACTACCTGTGTAAAGGAAACATGTGTCTATCATTTTACTTTTTATCCAACCCCAGAGGTTTCCCACCTCCTTTGCTTTCTCCTACTCTCTAATGACCAGTGGCGAGAAAGAAGAACACTGGAAAGAGGAAGATGTGATGGAATAGGAAGTAGAGGAGGAGAAGAATGAAGAGGAAGAGTAAGGAAAAACAAAAAGAATAAGAAAAAGAAAATAAGAGGAAAGGCTATAGGAGAATGTGGGTGCCAAAGTTTTGTGCCTGCTTCCCTCTCTTCCTTCCTTTAAGTTTCAGAACAAATAATGGAATGTATACAGATGGAGGTGATCCTGTAAAGAATAAAACTTTATGAAAGAGAGGGCAAAGGGAATAATATTTAGAGCAACATCCCAATGTAGATAAGACAAATGGGAATTATTTCACCACAGCAAGGCATAAAACAAACCAAGAAAGAATAGTCCAGTAATTATCAACAATTCATCTCTTTCCAAATACCTATCTTGGGCTATAGACTAGGAGTGGTTTACTTGTTAGACTATGAATGAGAAAGCTCACTGAGCCACAAAGAAATTGATCTCTTAGTATTGATCAGAGACTTTGAAAAGCATGTCCCAAGCTCCCCTGTGGACTTGCTCCTAAAACATATGCTCAGTGAGATAGTCTATAGATGACATGGACATGTAGTTTTAGCTATCCCCCACCTACTAGAAGCTTCTAAATCTTACCTCAATGAATGACTAGAAATGTTGAGAAAACTAGTCTGGTTTCCATTCCCAAAGTCATATCTGCTTTGAAAATAAGATATGAGTCACCTGGTCCCGGATCTGTTTGGTCTTAATTCCATAAATGATGGGATTCAGCATAGGAGGAGCCAGAATGCAGACATTGGCTATGTGGCGTCCAAAGCGCTGAGTGAGAACTGAGAAAATTCCAGGCACATAAAATAGGATGATGACACAGATGTGAGAGCCACACGTGTTGAGCACTTTGTGGCGAGCATATTGGGAACGGATGTGAAAGACATTATGGAGAATAAGTGTATATGAAACAATAAATAGGAAAACATCTAAAACAATTGTTGACATTAGAAGAAAAAGTCCATACCAGATGTTTACTCGTACGTCATCACAGGAATATTTGGCCAACCCAATGTGCTCACAAACAGTGTGTGGAAGAATGTTACTTTTGCAAAAAGTCAGTCTTTTCAGAAGAAATATTATGGGAAATACTGTACCAAAACTTCTCAGAAAGATAGTCAGACTAATTTTCCCTATCAGTGAATATGTAGGAATAGCTGTGTATCACAGCGGGTAGCAAATGGCAATGTAGCGGTCAAATGCCATCACTAGCAAGATCCCAGACTCAGACATGAAAGTGGAAGTGAGAAAGAATACCTGAGCGATACAGCGATTCAGGGAGATCTCCCCAGCATGGAACCAGAAGATGGCCAAGGCCTGAGGTACTGTGCACATGGAGAGGACAACATCTGTTCCAGCCAGCATGCTGAGGAAGAGGTACATGGGGTCATGGAGGCTGGGCTTGGTGAGGATAATGAAGATGAGCAGACTGTTGCCAAGCAGGGCCATGTCATAGCAAATGCAGAATGGGATGGAAATCCACATGTGCTGGTCCTCAAGGCCAGGGATGCCCAGCAAGTAGAAGACTGTGTGGCTAACACTAGTGTGGTTTGAGGTAGTCATACCTGGGAAGACTACCACAGACATCACTTCTCATTCATAGAGACAGAGGAAAATGCAGATTTTCCTGGAATATCCTTTGTGAAGACACCATGAATTTCAATATATTCTTCACTTCCATTTTCTTTGAACATACAAATAAATAATAGGACACAAACAATGGTGAAAAAAAGATGTGCTCTGCCCTCAATGAGTGATGTTCTCATTAAAAGATACACGTTTCCAAGCAATTAAAGTACAAATATAAGTGTATGTTCTTTCCTACAAAACAGGTGGTTATCAATGTAGAGAAGAAACCATTGTGTGTGTCTGGGAAGGCAGTCACAAAATGATTCTTGACCTTGAGATTAAGCAGTGAACATAAGGTGAAGAATGAAAATAGGGGATCACCATGAGAAAATGTTTGCATTCTTGAAACATTTTTAGCCCAGGTAGCTGATGCATAGGAAGTGCTGGGCAGAGCAGGGAGGATTCGCACAGGCAGATTTTTCCTGATTGTGAAGGGCCTTGATCACAGTGGGGAACTCTCCCAATTGCAGTCTTGATTACCTGCACAGGGAGCATTATCAGATGTCTTGAAGCCAAGAGTTTAGAACAATTATTATAGTTTGGAAAAATTACTGGTAGAGATTCATCAAAACAGTAATTGACCAGCCCTAGCCAGTTTTTTTCAGTGGATAGAGCGTCAACCTGCAGACCAAAGTGTCCAGGGTTTGATTCTGGTCAAGGGAACATAACTTGGTTGCAGGCTCCTCCCCAGATCGAGCCCTGGTCAGGGCTCATACAGTAGGCAACCAATAGATGTGTTTCTCTCACATCTATGTTTCTCTCTCTTCCACTCTCCCTAAAAATCAATGGAAAAATATCCTCAGGTGAAGATTAACAAAAAAATAATAATAGTAATAATATCTAAAATTATCACATACAGTTTTCTCATTCATTTGAGAAGAGAATCAAAAGACCTATAAGAGGCAACATTCTCAGGGAATATGTACCTCACCTGAGGCACTCCTTTTGCTCAGACCTTAGGTTACTAAGTTTAGCAATAACTGAAATAGGAAAAAGAAAGGCATGGTTGCTAGGCACGCAACACCATGATATTTGAAAGACTCTTCTGAAGTGGAAATTATATCACATGTTTGCAAGTGTACTTTCACTCATTAACTCAGTCATTTAGCAAGTGTATTTAAAGTGTTACCATTTTTCAAATACCATATTACAAACTGGGACTATCAAAAAAATGAAAAACATCCAGGATCCTAAGGGCTTACATTTTGAGGGTGAAACAAATTTGTAAACAGGTGGTTTTGCAGAACTGGAGACCAACGTTAATTCCCTCTGATGAAGGGTTATCTCTAAGTATCTATCACAGTAGCTGTTATATGCACATTATGATTATTTCTTCCCATCCAGGTCTCCCCTTTTGGTGCCGCTGTTTTCTTCTTTCTGAAAAAAAAAAAAAAGCAGCTCCTATTACCATCCTATAAGCGATGACGGAAATTGTTCTGCCATTAGAGTTACTGGTCAAGACAGCCCAGTCATGGCCTGGAGAAGGGAACTATCCCTATAGAGCGTATGGCTGCTCTGTGAGAGGAAGAGGCCAGGGAACACACAATTCTACAAAGAGCAGAGCTTCAGATGAGGAAAGATTATAGACGCTGATGGTGCCAAGTTATTGAAGAAAGGTTGTAGCACAGAATTTTTATTAATTTCAGCCCATGACCAAAGCCAGAGAACTAAGAGGTTGCCTGTTTGATCTCCTGTTGGAAAGATTTTGCTCTAACACATGTTTATCCTAGAAATCCCTTCTCAAATGACTCCTCCTCCATAGGTTCTTCTCACTCCTGCCCGAGATGGTCTGGCTGCCTCCTCAAAGCCCTTCCCACACCCTGCTTTGGGAAGCCTGGCACAGATCTCCGTCATCATCAAGGCTCTTCTCATATTTTCCAAGATATGTCTTCAATCCTCTGTGGGGTTTTTTCAGACCCAGTCAAATTATTCGGGGACCTGTTATTTTTTGGATGGTATTGCTTTACTTACATATGTTCAATAACATCAGGAAACTCCTACCCCACACCTCAACCTTCACTTGTCCTGTAAGCAACCAGATTTGTGTGTCTGGTCTTTTCTAATCAGCACCACATATATCAATATCTTTCAGAGTCCTGTATCTCTGGCCTGTCTGGGACATTATATCAGCCCAGCCCTTACCTTGATCATAGAAGCACCCCAATCACAAATGTCTAATTCACTCACCAGCCTTAGATTAAGGTTCAGAAACAGACATTAAATTGGAGATGAAATTCAGCTTGTTGCATTCTAAAAGTTGGTTAATTTATCCTCTGTTATAAAAGCCCTTGAGGGAAGCACTTACACCAGAGCTCTAGAGACAGAGCTGTCTCCACCATGTTTGCTAATACCATTTCCCAATGCCTGTACCTCTTCAAGTCCATTTCTCTCTTGCTCCTCTCCAGAGGTTCCTATAAAAAAAAATCATTTAGCACCTAAGCTAGCCTTGCTACAGGCCTATTTTATTACAATTCTATACAATAAAGAGGTAATATGCAAATTGATCATCACTCCAACACAGAAGATGGACATCCCCATGTGGTCAAAGATGGCCGGACCCATGTGGACATAAGATGTCCATCACAAGATGGCTGGCAGGGGAGGGCAGTTGTAGGCAATCAGGCAAGCAGGAGAGGGCAGTTGGGAGAGATCAGGCCTGAAAGGGAGGGCAGTTGGAGGCGATCAGGCCTGCAGGGGAGGGCAGTTAGGGGTGACCATTCCAGCAGCGGAGGGCAGTTGTGGGCGACCTGTTCAACAGGGGAGGGTAGTAGGGAGCAACCAGGCCTGCAGGGGAGGGCAGTTATGGGTGACCGGGCCAGCAGAGGAGGGTATTTTGGGGTAACCAGGACTGCAGAAGAAGACCGTTAGGGGCAACCAGAACAGCAGTGGAGGGCAGTTAGGGGCGACCAAGTTATCAAAGTAGGGAAGTTAGGGGTGACCAGGCTGCCAGGGGAGGGCAGTTGGGGGCAACCAGGCCTGAAGGGGAGGACAGTTGGGGGTAATCAGGCCTTCAGGGGAGGGCAGTTGGAGATGACCAGGCCTGCAGGAGAGGGCAGTTAGAGACGACCAGGCTTGCAAGGGAGGGAAGTTAGGGGTGACCAGGCTAGCAGGGAGGGCAGTTGGGGGCAAACAGGCCTGCAGGGGTGGACAGTTGGGGTCAATCAGGCTGGCAGGGGAGGGCAGTTAGGGGTGACCAGGCAGGGAGGAGAATGGTTACAGGGTGATCAGGCTGGCAGGCAGAAGGGATTAGGGGCAATCAGGCAGGCAGGTGAGCGGTTGGGAGCCAGCAGTCCTGGATTGTGAGAGGGATGTCCTACTGCCCATTTAGGCCCAATCCCTCAAGGGGTCCCAGATTGAAGAGAGTGCATGATGTCCTGAGGTACACACACTCCTCGTGCACAAATTTCATGCACTGGGCCTCTAGTGGGAATATAAGTGCTTACAATTAATATGGACTCATGGTTTTTATTTTTTTTTAAATTTCTTTATTGATTAAGGTATCACATATTTGTCCTCGTCCCCCCATTCCCATCCCACACCCCTCCCCACACATGCCCCCACCCCCCTGTTGTCCTTAACCGCTGGTTAGGCTCATATGCCTGCACGCAAGTCCTTTGGTTGATCTCCCCCTTTACCCCCACCCTTCCCTACCCTCCCCCTGAGGCCCGACAGTCTGATCCATGCCTCCTTGTTTCTGGGTCTGTTCTTGTTCATCAGTCTATGTTGTTCATTATTTCCCCTAGATGAGTGAGATCATGTGCTATTAGAAATACACTTATAAGAACCGAAAATGAGACAAGCAATAATGGTTATGGTGACAGGCAAATGAATCAGTGTGTAGTGAGTTTCTTTCTGGGCCAACAGTTCTTTTGAGACCCAATTTCAATGTCCAACAGTTCCTTATGTGTACATGTCAGCACTGACATTTCAGTTCTGGATGGTGGACAAATGGTGGTAATGCAGGTCCGACTCTGTCCGGTTTGGTCCTGGGCAATCTGCAGTGATGCACAGCTGCTAACTGCTAGTATGGGAAGGCCACATCAGCGTCTTCCGTCTCTGGACTGCTTCTCTTCTGTCTTCATGGCTGGAGTAGTCCTGTCGATTCCTCTCTGTTGCAGGAATCCACATGGTCTCGAAGTTGTTTTCTGAAAATATACAAACATATTCTCGACCAAAGGTTAATAAAGGAATATTTTCTATAAATTTGACTGGGGATCCTTTTTCAATTTTTGCCCAAATGATTTTCCTCTGGCTTGTTTTGTCACCTTGTGTGTTTTTCATGGGTGTCTTGCTTTTAGCCTTACAGTTAATTTTCTAAAGTATTAATTTTCTAGATGTAATTTACTTACAGGATATTTTTCCTTACATGATATTCCTCTACTATCCCCTCCTTTTTTGATTTAAATGTTAGGAGGCTTTTGAAAATTTTATAATGTATTCTTGATGGCTTTTAAATTTTAATTTTTTGCACTATAATATTACTGTTTTAGGTTCATTATATGGTGCACACTTTTATCATGAGATGAAGTACCAATAAAAATTTTAGTTGACTCTTTAGGAACACCTTTTTGTCTGGTACAATTAATTTTTCTAGAATATTCACTTGTTTCAACTAGCCAATTTAAATTTGCCTGAAAACTTGACTACTATTTTACTGTCAGATTTATTACTCTAACAATAATCTTGTTTTACCCTGTAAATATTGGTGGAAGGGATTATTTGCCTTCTTGAGTAGGTCCTGAGCATTCCTGGTGGTAGGCTGGATTTAGATATCGTAAACCCCCTTCCCCACACCATGGGTACAAGGCAACTCAAACAATTCTTGTTGGAGTGAGAGGGCAGCTGCTGTCGGCCAAGTCTCTGTCGGTCACCTGGGTCCTGATCTGAGCTGGGCATGGGAAGCACAAAGCAGCCATGGGGGCAGGAGACCTCCCTCAGAAGGGGCTAGGATTCAGGCCCCTGCAATGTTGGGGGGGTGAGGGTCTGTGCCCCACCTCTGTTGATCCCCAAATTCTCTCCTGATGGCCCCTCTGCGACTGTGCCTGTCTTAGGTTGTTCCTTCCTTGAGGAATCTTACCCGTCTCTGGCTAACCAGCCATCCTCCGGGGCCAAGCAGGGTGACGTGAGGTTCAGTTTTGTCTCCTTGGTAGCCTATGCCCCCGTGGCCTCCATGCCCAGCAGCAGCACTCTCACAATCCAAGACTGCTGGCTCCCAACTGCTCGCCTGCCTGCCTTCCTGATTGCCCCTAACCATTTCTGCCTGCCAGCCTGATCACCCCCTAACCACTCCCCTGGCAGCCTGATTGATGCCTAACTGCTCCCCTGCCAGCCTGTTTGCCCCTAACTGCCCTCCCTTGCCGGCCTGGTCACCCCTAACTGCCCTCCCCTGCAGGCCTGGTCCCTCCCAACTGCCCACCTCTACTGGCCATCTTGTGGCAGGCATCTTGTGTCCACATGGGGGCAGGATCTTTGACCACATAGGGGCAGCCATATTGTATGTTGGAGTGATGGTCAATTTGCATATTACTCTTTTACTAGATAGGATAGAGGCCTGGTACACAGGTGGAGGCTGGTTGGTTTGCCCTGAAGGGTGTCTCAGATCAGGGTGGGGGTTCCCTTGGGTCATGGGGTGGCCTGGGCGAGGGGCCTGTGGTGGTTTGCACACCAGCCATGCCCCCCAGTGAAGCAAGCAGAGACCCTGGTATCTGGGATTTATCTATCTTCTATAATTGAAACTTTGTAGCCCTGAGCAGAGCCAAGCCTCCTGCTCGCTCCATGGCTGCAGCCATTTTTGTTGGGATTTATTTATCTTCTATAATTGAAAATTTGTAGCCTTAAGCAGAGGCCAAGGCAGGCCAGGGCTACGGAAACTTGGCTTCCCCTATTGCCGCAGGCAACTCAAGCCTCTTGCTCTCTCCAGCTCCATGGCCACAGCCATTTTTGTTGGGATTTATTTATCTTCTATAATTGAAACTTTGTAGCCTTGAGTGGAGGCCTGGGCCCGCCAGGGTGTTTGGAAAGCTTGGCTTTCTCCATAGCCAGAGAAACCCAAGCCTCCTGCTCACTCCATGGCCACAGCAATCTTGGTTGGGTTAATTTGAATAACCCAAATTGACTAGTGGGTGTGGCAGAGTGATGGTTAATTTGCATATTACCCTTTTATTAGATAGGATAGCCAAGATATGGAAACAGTCCAAGTGCCCATAAGTAGATGAGTGTTACATTTACACAATGATTTATTATTTCACCATAAAAAAGGAAATCTTACTGTTCTGGGCTGCAAACATTGTACAGCTCCTCCATTGCTTGAACGCAGGATGCCTTAGGACAGAGGGAGGTAGAGTAGGTCACTGAACAATGAGTTGGTTGGAGTTTAGAGGGAGGTAGAGGTTCAAGCTCCGGCCAAGCGGCCAAGCTTGCCCAGGCATTGCACCTGTGCCCTGAGTTTCTAGGAAACGGCTGAAATAACTTTTGTAACCTTTGGGTTGTCATTGTAACTGTTCTAACTCCCGCTTGTGGTTTCTGAGTATAAATTTGCTGTAACACCTGAGGTCTGCACTGCAGTTCGGACTTTACTGCGGTAGAGTGCTGCAACTGTAGTCCTGGCCAGCTTAATAAAGGCTCATAAATTTTTAAAAATATATATTTTATTGCAGAGAGGAAACCAAAATGGCGGCATAAGGTAAACACCTAATTGTTGCCTACCACAACAATTTTGAAACTACAACTGGAAAACAGAGCGCAAACCGTCCAGAACCACCGGAAAGCTGGCAGAGTGGAAAACCTACAACTACAGAAAAACAGAGAGGGGGACACTGAGCCTCAGGAGCTGTGGAGGTGCTGAGATCCGTGAGTGCGGAAAGGACAGGCGGCTGAATACGCGGCAGGCTTACTCGCAGCGCACGGAGAGGGAGGGCAACAGACGCTATGTGGCTAGCTTTCTCGTTTGGGAGAAAAACAAAACCTCCCGGCTGCACTGAAATCCAGCCCCAGCTGGGGAGAAATTGGGCTGTTTGGCAGCAGGCGAGGCTTGAGAGCAGCCTTCTCTCAGAGGTGCCCAGCCATTAATTCGGGCACGGAGAAACCTGCCCTCTTAGGGCGGTGCGGACGGAAACCAAGTTTGTCTGCGCCATTCTGAGACTCCGCCCCATCCAAGCTGAGCACAGCCCTCCCAGTGACTGGATTTCTCGTTCGGGAGAAAAACCAAACCTCCGGTCTGCACTGAAATCCAGCCCCAGCTGGGGAGAAACTGGTCTGTTAGGCAGCGGGAGAGGCTCGAAAGCTGCCTTCTCTCAGAGGCGCACAGCCATTAATTTGGGCACGGAGAAACCTGCCCTCTTAGGGCGGCGCAGATGGAAACCAAGTTTGTCTGCGCCATTCCAAGACTCCGCCCCATCCAAGCTGAGCACAGCCCTCCCAGTCACTGGATTTCTCGTTCGGGAGAAAAACAAAACCTCGGGTCTGCACTGAAATCCAGCCCCAGCTGGGGAGAAACTGGTCTGTTAGGCAGTGGGAGAGGCTCGAAAGCTGTCTTCTCTCAGAGGCGCGCAGCCATTAATTCGGGCACGGAGAAACTGCCCCTCTAAGGGTGGAGCAGACGGGAAACCAAAGCTTGTCTGCGCCACCCTGAGACTCCGCCCCATCCAAGCTGAGCACAGAAGCTCTCCCAGCAGAGACACTGCTGATCCTCACAGCCAACTGGCTTGGAGATCAACTCCCGCCAGTGATACCAACAATCCCAACCACTCTGAACTCCAGTTTCTGGGGACACGCGGGGGACCCAGACACCTACGGGACTCTCGGCCATCGGTCAGAGAGTAAGAGTGACTTTTCTGTCGGTGTGGATGACACCAGATTTCAACCACTCTCATAAGGGACACATTCAAGAGGCAGACTCAGTGAGCACCAAAGCCCTACTGTGTCTCCAGCACAGCAATTCTTCCGTTATAGACACAGCAAGCCCTCACAACCAATTGGACCGAAGGTCAATTCCTCCCAACAGCAATCAGGGCTTTTAACTACACCAAGACTTTCCACTCAGCCCACAAAGGGGAGTACCAAGAGCGACCACCTAGGGTGATTGGGGAAACTGAGCTACCGGCCCCTATAGGTCACCGACCACACAAAGCCACTCCATCAACACAAGGAGGCAGCCAAAATGTGGAAACACCGAAGTATGTCACAAGTAGGAGAGATAGATGAAAGCAAACTAATGGACGACACAGTGTTCAGAACCATATTTATAAGGTTACTCAAGAATCTTCTAAAAAACCGCTGAGAAACTTGAAGAGACCTTCAAGGACCTAAATGAGAATACCAAAAAAATGGAAAAGGACCAGTCAGAAATTATGCATACACTGTCTGAAATAAAGAATATACAGAGTAGACCACTGCACCCGAAGAGTCAAACCAAAGATCTGGAATATGAGGAAGAAAAAAACACCCAACCAGAGAGGCGGAAAGAAAGAAGAATCCGAAAGTGTGAGGATAGCATAAGGAGCCTCCGGGATGGCTTTAAGCATACCAATATCCGAATTTTTGGGGTGCCAGAAGAGAGAGAGCAAGATACTGAAAACCTATTTGAAGAAATAATGACAGAAAACTTCCCCCACCTGGTGAAAGAAATAGACTTACAGGTTCAGGAAGCACACAGAACCCCAACCAAGAGGAATCCAAAGAGGACCACACCAAGACACATCATAATTAAAATGCCAAGGGCAAAAGACAAAGAGAGAATCTTACAAGCAGCAAGAGAAAAACAGTTAGTTACCTACAAGGGAGCACCCATACGACTGTCAGCTGATTTCTCAACAGAAACTATGCAGGCCAGAAGGGAGTGGCAAGAAATATTCAAAGTGATGAATAGCAAGAACCTACAACCAAGACTACTCTACCCAGCAAAGTTATCATTCAGAATTGAAGGGCAGATAAAGAGCTTCACAGATAAGAAAAAGCTAAAGGAGTTCATCACCACCAAACCAGTATTATATGAAATGCTGAAAGGTATTCTTTAAAAAGAAGAAAAAAGTAAAGATAAAAATTATGAACAACAAATACATATCTATCAACAAGTGATTCTAAAAATCAAGTGAATTAAAAATCTGAGGAACAGAATAAACTGGTGAACATAATAGAATCAGAGGCATAGAATGGGAGTGGATTAATAATTCTCAGGGGGAAAGGGGTGTCTGGGTGGGGGGTATGGGAAGAGACTGGACAAAAATCATACACCTATGGATAAGGACAACGGGGGGGAGGGAACCGGGTGATGGGGAGATATAGGGGAAAAAAGGATAAACAATTGTAATAATCTGAACAATAAAGATTTATTTTTAAAAAAAGTAAATATATTTTATTGATTTTTTATAGAGAGGAAGGGAGAGAAATAGAGAGTTAGAAACATCGATGAGAGAGAAACATCCATCAGCTGCCTCCTGCACACCCCCCACTGGGGATGTGCCTGCAACCAAGGTACATGCCCTTGACCGGAATCGAACCTGGGACCTTTCAGTCCACAGGCTGATGCTCTATCCACTGAGCCAAACCGGTCTCAGCAAGGCTCATAAATTTTTATCTCTGTTTCTGGTGGTTGTCTCTTGCGGGTCACCTCATAACATTTGGAGGCTCCAGTGAGATACACTCTGGACACATTGCCGGTGGATGCCCCAGGTGAGGACACTCCAGTCTCTGTCCCGGGTTCCAGAGTGTCTCCTCCTAAATTCGCGATCCGAAAGTAAGAGCCACCTGGGCCTCCAGTGGAGAGGTAAGCACCTGGTTTCCGTTCCCCTGTTGGACTACAGGAGGGCTGGACGCAGCGGAGCCTCCGAGTCCGGACATCCGGGTGTGACTGCGCCTGGGGTCCCTGTTACGTGTGACCTTAGGGTGCACATGTCTGGTTTGTCTTGTCTTTGTTGTGTTTGTCTTTGTTAAAATGGGTCAGGGCCAGTCATCTATGTCCACGTCTACCCCCTTACAATGTTTTCTTAAGAATTTTCAGGACTTTAAACAGCACAGAGGAGACTACTGGTTGTCAGTTAATAGTCTTGATTTGCAGAGATTGTTTGAATTAGAATGGCCCACATTTGGGGTTGGGTGGCCATCCACTGGGACCTATGACTTAGGAATGGCTTTTAAGGTTCATCATATTGTTTATGGCCGTCCAGGTCACCCTGACCAAATCCCTTCAAATTTGGATTGACATCCTCATTAAAAAATTGCCAGGGCCAAGAAAGGAAATTGGAACAGAGACAGACCGTTTTATTGGCTCATCCCCCAGAAGGAGACAAGAAGGTAGACTAAGGTCTTACCAAATGATCTGGAGGACGGGGTTCCTGACCACCAGCCTCCCCTTTTTATTCCCCCTCCAGAGCTCCAACCAGAGGAGGGCCCCTCGGCCTTGTTGGAGGCCCCAATACCCTCACAAATGCCTCCTAGTTCCATTGCTCCACTGCCTTCGGCACCAACATTATCAACAGGACAGAGGGGAGGAGCCCCTGGGAACCCAAACCCAGCAACACCCCTCTACCCTGCGCTCCCGCAGGCGCCTCCACCAGGAGTGAGAGAAAATCCAGACCCAAGTTCATGGCCCATGGAGGGTCCGGACAATTGGCCTCCGACTCAGACTTTGTCCACAAACAACCATTTCAGTCCACCCCACACCCAGACCGGGACCCATTATGGCCCACCGGATCAGCAGCCTTTTATGGTCTCCTATACAACTGGAAGAACCAAAACCCATCGTTCTCCCAGAATCCCCAAGGTCTGATTTCGCTCCTGGAGTTGGTCTTTTTCACCCACCAGCCAACCTGGGACGACTACCAGCAGCTACTTCAGACCCTTTTCACCTCAGAAGAGAGAGAGAGAGAGTCAGAGGGAAAGGGAGGAAGTTAGTCCTTGGGCCAGATGGCCAACCCACCACAGACCCAGGGAGGATCGAGGCTATTTTTCCATCCGGAAGGCCGCAATGGGATCACAGCACTGACCGTGGAAGGGAGGCTCTCGACAGGTATCGCCAGACTCTCCTGAGGGGCATCCGAGCAGCAGCTAGGAAGCCCACCAACCTTTCCAAGGTAACAGAAACAGCCCAGGGACCAAACAAGAGCCCCACCGCCTTCCTCTAGAGGCTCTGTGAGGCATATCGGGTGTACACCCAATAGACCCTGATGCCTCAGAGAATCGGCGGGCTATCAATGTAGCGTTTGTGTGCCAGTTGGCCCCAGATATTAGAAAAAATTACAGAATTTAGAAGGCTTTGAGGGGAAGTCACTTTCAGAACTGGTCGAGGTAGCCCAGAAGGTCTTTAACAACTGAGAAGATCAGACTGCTAACCTAAACACCAGAATGGCAAAGGTCCTTCTAGCCATGAATGAAGTGAAGAAACAACAAAGAGGGACGGGAAGAAAGTAATGGGAGAAGAGAGGACAGAACCAAAAGACCCGGCTGGGGAGAAACCAGTGTGCCTACTGTAAGAAAGAAGGGCACTGGAAATGGGAGTGTCCAGAGAAGCCAGGGAATAAGGCAGCCCCAGTGTTAGTGGAAGAAGTAGACTGAAGGCGTCAGGGCTCTGTGGGCCCCCAGGAGCCCCTGGTAAGTCTAAACGTGGGGGGGAAGCCAGTAGATTTTCTGATAGACACCGGAGCCACCTTCTCTGTACTGCAACACCCGACCGGGCCAGGTTCTAAAGACAGAACTCTCATCCAGGGGGCCACAGGACGAGTAAAGTCTTACCCGGGACACAAGCCCAGATTGCTAACCTAGGGAAAAAGACCGTTACCCATTCATTCCTCGTTATGCCTGAATGTCCCTATCCCCTCCTAGGGAGGGATCTGCTCAGCAAACTCCAGACCACAATTTCCTTTGAAGGAGGGGAGCCTCAGGTGCTTCTTCGGGGACCCACAGACCAGGAAAAAACTATCCTCCTCCTCACTTGTCCCCTACAGGAGGAATACAGGCTGCATGAAGGACCTTCGGAGGCCCCTCCGCAGGATCCTTACCTTGGGAGGCTCCGAGAGGAAATACCAGGGGTCTGGGTGGAAGGAAACTTGCCCAGATTAGCAGCTCACAGACCCCCTATATTGATCCAACTAACCAGTATGGCCACCCCAGTTAGGGTGCGGCAGTATCCTATGAGCCAGAAGGCGAAAATAGGAATAGCAAAGCACATCCTAAGATTAAGGGAGGCTGGGATCCTAATTCCCTGCCAGTCTGCATGGAACACCCCTTTAATCCCCATCCAGAAGCCTGGGACAGAGGACTTTAGGCCAGTCCAGGATTTACGAGAAGTTAATAAAAGAGTAGAGACTATCCACCCAACGGTGCCCAACCCGTACACCCTCGTGAGCCTGCTCCGGCCTGAGCACTGATATTATATGGTCTTAGACTTAAAGGATGCCTTTTTCTCCCTCCCATTGGCGCCGCAGAGCCAGCCAATCTTTGCTTTTGAATGGACAGATCCAGAAGAGGGGGAGTCAGGATAGTTACCCTGGACAAGGCTTCCTCAGGGATTCAAGAACTAACCTACCTTGTTTGATGAGGCTCTGAACCAGGACTTAAAGGGGTACCGTCATAGTCACCTGGGCGTCACCCTACTCCAGTATATCGATGACCTCCTACTTGCTACTGGGGACCGGGAGAAATATCAACAGGCAACCCGGGACCTGCTGGTGACGCTGGGTCAACTTGGGTACTGTGTATCGGCCAAGAAGGCCCAGCTCTGCTCAACCAAGGTAACGTACCTAGGATACAACATCGAAGAAGGTAAGCGGACCCTCTCAAATAGTAGAGTTCAGGCCATCCTCTCAAGACCCACCCCAAAGACGAAGCAGCAGGTATGGAATTCCTGGGAGCCGTAGGGTGCTGTAGACTTTGGATCCTGGGTTTTGCTGAAATAGCCAAGCCCCTATATTCAGCTACAGGGGGTAAAAACCCAAGCGTCTCCTGGACGGACGTAGAGGAAAAGGCGTTCCAAAAGTTAAAGCTGGCCCTCGCGAGTGCTCCAGCTCTGGCACTGCCTGACCTCACCAAGCCCTTCCAGCTTTATGTGGCAGAATCTCAGGGGGTTGCCAAAGGGGTACTAACACAAACTCTGGGGACCTGGAAGAGGCCAGTTGCCTACTTGTCTAAGAGGCTGCAGGATGGCCAGGCTGTCTGAAGGCTATAGCAGCCATGGCCATACTGGTTAAGGAAGCCTCTAAACTGACTTTTGGCAAAGACTTACAAGTGGTTGCGCCCCACGCAGTAGAAACCCTACTGCACAGCCCACCTGTGCGCTGGTTGTCAAATGCTTGTATTACCCAGTACTAGGTGATCCTGCTAGACCCCCCAAGGGTAAGCTTCTTGAAGACTACAGCCCTAAACCCGGCCACTCTCTTCCCAGATGAGGAAGCTGAAACTCCCCTCCAGGACTGTGAAGAGACCCTAACCTCCTTGAGGGCCGACCTAACAGACCAGCCCATCTCCAACCCTGAGGAGACCCTGTTCACTGACGGAAGCAGCTTTGTGGAGGATGGTGTCTGGTATGCTGGGGCAGCTGTAGTTACACAAGAAAGAGTCATATGGGCACAATCCCTAGGACATGGGACTTCATTCAGCACAGAAGGCAGAACTCATAGCCCTCACCCATGCCTTACGGCGGAAAAAGGACAAGAGAATCAATATCTACACGGACAGTAGATATGCTTTTGCCACAGTGCATATACATGGAGCCTTATATCAGGAGAGGGGCCTCCTAACCTCAGGGGGGAAGGATATTAAAAATGTTCCAGAGATACTAAACCTTCTTTCAGCCATTTGGGGCCCTAAAGAAGTTGCAGTCATACAATTCCCCTGTGACGAAGGGGAACCAATTTGCCGACAAATGGCTAAAGAAGACTGCAAAAAGACCAGCAGGGCCCCTAGAGGTGCTGGCAGCCATACCCACTCAGAATCTGGAGCCCAACCCCAGGTACACCCCCGAGGAAGAGGATATAGCCAGGAGATGCCAGATCTGCGCACAAGTGAACCCAGGACCTCCGATAACTGCCCCACCAGGAACCCGGTTTCGAGGGTCAAGCCCTGGTGAACACTGGGAAGTCGACTTTACTGAATTGCCCAGTGGACTGGGAGGTACCGATATCTCCTGTATTTGTGGACACTTTCTCCGGTGGCTGGAGGCATACCCGACCAGGGCTGGAACAGCACAGGTAGTAGTTAAGAAACTCCTCTCTGAAATTCTCCCCCGGTTTGGCCTACCTTTATTCATGGGGTCCGACAATGGCCCAGCGTTCATCGCTAAGGTAACCCGATCTTTAGTTAAGGCCCTTACAGTCACATGGAAACTACACTGTGTTTGTAGACCTCAGAGTTCTGGACAGGTAGAGAGAATGAATCGGACACTTAAGGACACCCTAACTAAACTAAAAGTAGAGACTGGCGAGAACTGGGTAAGTCTCCTCCCCATTTGTCCTACTCAGGGCTCGCTGTACCCCATATGTAAAAGAGCTGACTCCTTTTGAAATCATGTTTGGCCATCCACCACCTCTTCTCCCGCAGCTAAGAGAGGAAGGGCTAGCTGTGTTATCTAATAGAAGTATCCTCAAGTCTTTGCAGGCACTCCAGAGCAGTACAGCAGCTGCAAGGCGAATCGTCAGGGCAGCACACCAGGAAGCCCACCCACCCGACCCGGACAGCCCACCTGTGTGTGCTCCTGGCGACCTAGTCTGGGTGAAGAGGCATGAGGAATGCAGGCTGCGGAGCTCGTGGTCCTCCACACCCATTGCTGGCGAGTCCCCGGAGAAGGAGGGGAGGAATCTGAATCAAGGATTTGGTTCACTGTAAAGACCAGTAGGGAATTTTCTGGGCTGCAAACATTGCACAGCTCCTCTGTTGCCTGGAGGCAGGATGCCTTAGGACAGAGGGAGGTAGAGTAGGTCACTGAACAATGGGGTTGGTTGGAGTTTAGAGGGAGGTAGAAGTTCAAGCTCCGGCCAAGCATGCCCAGGCGTTACACCTCTGCCCTGAGTTCCTTGGAAACAGCTGAAATAGCTTTTGTAACCTTTGAGTTGTCATTGTAACTGCCCTAACTCTCTCTCTTGTGGTTTCCGAGTATAAATTTGCTATAACATCTGTGGTCTGTACTGCAGTTCGGCCTTTACCGCGGTAGAGTGCTACAACTGCAGTCACTGGCCAGTTTATTAAAGGCTCATAAATTTTTATCTCTGTCTCTGGTGGTCGTCTCTTGCGGGTCGCCCCATAACAATTATTATTTTGACACAAAGGAACCTTTGATTCTTACACTGTTACTGCATCTGGTGGCTCAACTCCTCCTACCCCTGAGCTTCCTCAGTGTGGGTCCCACTCATGAGGTCCCAGGAACAAGGAAAGGAACCAGTCCCTGGCCACCCTTTAATGAAACAGACAGTGTGTGTATCTTTGAGGGGGACTAGATTAGTTAGGGGTTAGGTAAAGAAATAGTTACATCTGTTCCATGCACTACAAGGCAGTTGTAAAATGAGAGTGCAGGAAGGAGATTTTTTTTTCTTATTAAAATTTTTTATTTTTATTATTATTATTTTGACAAAATCCAACACCCTTTCTTGATAAAAACTCTCAACAAGGTGGGAATAGAAGGATCATACCTCAACATAATAAAAGCTATATATGATAAACCCACAGCAAACATCATACTCAATGGGCAAAAACAAAAACCATTTCCCCTAAGAACAGGAACAAGACAGGGATGCCCTCTCTCACCACTCCTGTTTGACATAGTACTGGAAGTATTAGCCATTGCAATTAGACAAGAAGAAGAAATAAGAGGCATCCAAATTGGAAAAGAAGAAGTAAAGCTGTCCTTATTTGCAGATGACATGATATTGTACATAAAAAACCCAAAAGACTCCATCAAAAAACTAATAGACTTAATAAATGAATTCGGCAATGTAGCAGGATACAAAATTAACACCAAGAAATCTATGGCATTTCTATACACCGATAGTGAACTTACAGAAAGAGAGACTAAAAAAATAATCCCATTTACCATCACACCAAAAAAACTAAGATACCTAGGAATAAACTTAACTAAGGA